>NC_037344.1:56793512-58043512 GCF_002263795.3 Bos taurus | reverse complement strand
ATTTAAAAAAAAGAAAAAGGACAAGCCCTGGGCTTGGTAACTGGCCCCACTTGGGGCACAGCAGGCGGAACAAACCAGTTTGTAGGCTTACTCTTCCCATTTTCATTTCCAGTCTGAACTGGACAGAGGCTCTGAGCGTGCCTGATAGGAGCTCCCCCAGGGGCCCAGCAGCAGCCCCGCCTTCCAGGAGTGCTCTAGGGGGGCATCCAGATGGAAGGTGTGGGACTGTGGTTTATGCTTCAGTGTTTGCCGACAGCATGAGCGTGTAGGTGATCAACCACAGTGAGGCTGCCAGAAAACCAAAATGGTGTTCCCAGGAAGAGAACTCTGCTCTCTGCACAACGCAGCCTAGTTAGCTCTAGAAGCTCACTTATAGCCAGATCGTCCTGACCGTTGTCAGCCGCTCATCCCGCTCTCAGTGAGGAGGCCGGCACGTACTGGGTTAAGCCGATGTTTTATTCTGGAGCAGAGCTGCCTGACTACATACCCACTGCCAGAGGAGAAGCGAGCGCACAGTGTAAAAGGGCTCTCTGGTCATTTTGAAGGCCCAATCTGACCATTAAATCCCTTTTATTTTATTTTTTTTTTTTTTTTTTAAGGTTTCAAGTATACTTTATTTCTTCAAACATGCTATATTTTAATGGGTACATAGTACTTTTACTTGGAATTAATTATGTGTTGATTTTGAAACAATTCAGTATTAAATCAGCTGGGATGATTACTGTTCTCTCCATTCCTTTGGGGTGACTCTGCCAACAGGTGATGGGTTCCACTCTATTCCAATTTGTGTTGCCATATATACCCATACAGCAACACAGAAAGTGGCTCCACTAGCTAATACAGCATTACCATATTTGTCATGGAAATCAGGTGCCCGCTTTTGATGGATCTGCCTTGCCACTGCTTGCTGAATGCTTTGAACTCTCAGACGACTTAGTGCGTTTTTGGCCAAGGGAAACATCCTGAGGTTGAACATAAAATGGCTGCAACTACAGCTGCTGGTCTCTAGCAATTCGGCGTCTAGTACCCTTGCAGAGTCCTGAAAAACTAAATCCCTTTTATTAATATACCAACATTATGTTTTTTTTCATATGGTAAAGAATCTGCTGGCAAGGTGGGAAGCCTAGGTTTGATCCCTGGTTCAGGAAGATTCCCTAGAGAAGGGAATGGCAACCCACTCCAGTATTCTTACCTGGACAATGCCATGCACAGAGGGGTCTGGCGGGCTGTATAGTCCATGGGGTCAAAAAGAGTCAGACACCACTGAGCGACTAACACTTTCACTTTTCTTTCGTCTTTATGGATGAAAAGAATGGACTTGGGACTTGGAGTTGGGGAGGGGCTGTCCAAAATGGCATTCCATCAGGGCCAGTTCTAGATCTGTATGCCACCAGTTTGACCGCTGCTGGTACCTCAGAGGGTCACCATTGTATATAGGATTGTTCTTTATGAATCACATTTACAGTGTTAGCAACATGAATTTGAAACATGGGGCTTAAAATATTACACATCTGTAAAAAGGAAGGACTTCTCTTGTGGCTCTGCTGGTGAAGAACCCTCCTGCAATGCGGGAGACCTGGTTCGATCCCTGAGTTGGGAAGATCCGCTGGAGAAGGGAAAGGCGGAGTATTCTGGCCTGAGAATTCCGTGGACTGTATAGTCCATGGGGTCGCAGAGAGTTGAATATGACTTAGCGACTTTTCACTTTCAAAAAGGAAAGAATATGGACTCTTAAGTGTATAGAGGCATGTCTTTTGGGATTTTCCCAAAGGCTTAATATTTAATAACTATGAGTAGGATCTCATTAGGTTGTACAGCTTATGTTTTATTTCAGAAGTGAGAGGAAGGGGCAGATACTGTGGAGAGAGCCATGTGGCTTTCACTTAGTGACACATGCAGTTTAAAAACCTTGGGACCTTTTTAATTTTAAAAACTAAATTTCTGTTGCTTTCTCTTGGTACTTTATAAATAACTTGAGAATGGAATAGACTCTAAAGGTACATAAAACTGTCCAAGGTTAAAACAAAAATAAAGTTTCATTAAAGTAAGGAAATCAGCTTGAGTAACTTTGTAAACATGGGTGGAATTATATAAGGAATTGTGTTTTGGGGTAGAGGGAGGTGGCATGGTATAGGCTGAAATTAAAAATGAAAAAATAGTTCTAGCTTGTCACTAGAGGTTAGGTAGAGTCTGATAAAAGATTATAAAATGATCAAGGTGTGGTAACTGAGTTACTGTTGGGTTGTACCTTGCCCTCATTGGAAGGGAAGGGCGATATGGTGGGCTTTTATAGGTGGGGCTGTGCACAAGCGTTCTAATACCCTAGATCAGTGATGGTTTTTTAAATGTTTATTTTGTGTTTTGCTGCTAAGCCAAGAAGAAAGAGTGGTTAAGCAATATTAGAGGAGGAGGGGTGGGTTGTGCATCCAGTGTTAGGAACGGAAGCTTATGTCTTACCACGTGTCTGTCTTGTGCTCAGAGAGGGCTTAACCCTCTATGTGAAGTGAGTGAAAGTTGCTCAGTCATGTCCCTCTTTTCGACCCCATGGACTATACATACAGCCTGTGGAATTCTCCAGGCCAGAATACTGGAGTGGGTAGCCTTTCCCTTCTTCAAGGGATCTTCCCATCCCAGGGATCGAACCCAAGTCTCCTTCATTGCAGGTGGATTCTTTTTCCAGCTGAGTCACAAGGGAAGCCCAAGAATACTGGAGTGGGTAGCCTGTCCCTTCTCCAGCGGATCTTTCTGACCCAGGAATCGAACTGGATTTTCCGACATTGTAGGCAGATTCTTTACCAGCTGAGCTATCAGAGAAGCCATTAACTCTGCATATTTTGCATTTAAGATGCACTGATTTTTGTTTTTTTACATTTTCACATCTATAAAATCAAGATGTGTCTTTTATAACATCTTACAAATAATTGGCAGCATGTTAAAGTATTACATAAAGTAATGGTGCTTCTTACGTTGGATGGTGTTTTCAATTAAATAAAAGTTTGTATTTGTTCAGTGAAGGCAAAAATAAGTCCATAACTTAGAAATTAGAACGGTTGTGAGAAACTTGATTGGGTTACTAAGATAAAGTCTGCAAGAAATAGACCACTGTGGGTTTGGGTTGTTTTTTTTTTTTAGTTTTACCTTTGTCTGGGGTTCACTGAACATTCAGAATCTGTAAATTTATGTCTTCTATCAAATTTGGGAAGTTTTTTGCCATTATTTCTTCAAATATTTTTTTCCACACTGATCCGTTTCCCTTCTCCCCTGGGACTTTAGTGATGTGAAGGACAGGCCTTTTATCTCACAGATACCTGAAACTCTATTCATTTTCTTTCCTAAGCCTTATATTCTTCAGGTTGCAAATATCTATTGATTTAACTCTGGATCCACTAACTTTTTCCTCGTCATCTCCATTGTACTATTGAGCCCATCTAGTGAATTTTTTAATTTTGGATTTTATACTCTTTGTTCAAAATTTCCATTGTTACTATTTGCTCCTAATCTCATCCTTTCTTATCCCTGTACCTTTACCTCCTGGAATATAATTGAAATAGCTGCTTTAAAGTCACTGATGATTCCTAAAGCCTGAGTTATTTTAGGGTTGACATTGTTTTTTGCATGGAGAACGGGTTACATCTTCCTGGGGCTTTCAGGGTGGGAGGAGTATCAAGTAATGTGGGATGTGTCCTGGACATTTTGTGTCCGCTTTGTGTCCTGTTGCATAATCCTGTTTCAAACAGGCACTCCCCCTGGTTAAGACTGCAACTTGTGTCTTGCCTTCAGTGGGTGTCAGTTCAGTTTTCTCTGACTCTGTCCTGCATGTGTCGCCCGGAGCTTAGTCTGAGACCATCAGTCTTGCTGGAGCCTTTGTTGCACAGCTTAGCATCTGCGTGAGCAGGAGTCACGCCCAGTGTCACGGGCTCCCCGTCTCCAGTTCCTCCCGCTCTTCATCCCTACACTTCCTAGCTTTCAGGGCCCCCTTTCCCAGGGCCTCTGACCAGGAGATGGGGTTTCTCTCAAAGTCTCACCTGTGAGTGCAGCTCTGTGAGTACGGACTGCCCATGGGCAAACCAGAGAGAGAGGAGAGGGAATCCCCAGAGACCCACACCCACATTCTTCAGACGTAGGGGCTTCTGTCGTCGGTTCTTCAGAAAG
Source organism: Bos taurus (assembly GCF_002263795.3). Classification (NCBI taxonomy): domain Eukaryota; kingdom Metazoa; phylum Chordata; class Mammalia; order Artiodactyla; family Bovidae; genus Bos; species Bos taurus. Next base: position 58,039,360 of record NC_037344.1, on the reverse strand, counting down.
AGGGTGACGATTCTTGTTAGCATTTCAGCTCCCGCACCATCACACAGGCTTCTCCTGGAGCTCATGCTCGGGGTGAGGCTCTTCCTCCCCCACCCACGACCTCCACAACTCGCTGTACTGAGTCAGCTCTCCAGGGTCCTTAGGTCCTTGCCTTTTTGTTCCAGAGGTTTTGGTTGTAGCAGCAGAAGACAGGCAGCTATGGGCTTATTTGAAGTCAGAATCAGAACTCCTGTTCTCTTTAAATTATTAAAATAAGCTCAATAGTTGGCAGCAGAGAGCTGTATTACAGGGGTCCCTTCCCATTCTGTTGCTCTCAGTCTCCTCTCTGGGAGCTGCTCCTTCCTCTCCAATGAGTGAAACCTGGGATCCAGACTAGGGAATGCTCCGCTGGGGACCACCAGAATAAGAGGTGGTGAGAAGGTGGGACTTCCTGGCGGGCCAGGGCTTAGGACTCTGTGCTGTCATTGCTGGGGCCTGGGTTCAATCCCTGGGCAGGGGAACTAAGACCCCACCCCGCAAGCCGCGTGGCAGGGCCAAAAACAACAAAAAAGAGTTGGTGGTAAGGGCGTGTGTCAGGTTGTTAGTGGGCTGCCAAGGCAGTACTCGCTGATCCAACAAATCCCACTGCTTTTTCCTCCTGTAATCTTTCTTTTTAAAACTTTAATCAGAGAGAATTTACATACCTACAATTCACCAATTTAAATTATACAATCCCGTGTAAAGTTCACAAGGTTGGTGTGATCTTAGAATACTTTTTCATCACCCCAGACAGAAACCTTGTGCCCATTAGCAGACACTCTCCACATCCCCCCAACCCCTCTAGCTTTTGGCAACTGCTAATCACTTCCTGCCTCTGTGGATCTGCTTTGGAGATTTCATATAAATGGAATCATAGAACATGCGACCTTTTTGTGGCTGGCTTCTTCTTCCATTCAGCATAGTGTCTCCAAGATAAACCTCCAAGATAAGCTCAAATCAGCACTTAATCCCTCCTTATGGCCAAGTCGTTTTCCACTGTGTGAGTGTGCTACATCCACTCGTTCTTCATCCATCAGTTAGCATTTGGGTTGTTTCCACTTTCTGGTTCTTATGAATAGTGTTATTACCATTCAGCCACAATTTTTGTATAGGTGTTATATTTTCAGTTCTCTTGTGTATACATACCTAGGAGTGAGATTGCCGGCTTATATAAGTCAGTGTTTAACTATCCAGGGAGCTGCCAGACACTTTTCCAGTGGCAGTGCCGTCTTCCATCCCCACCAGCGGTGGGTGGAGGTTCTAGTTTCTTCGCACCCTCACCTGTACTTAGCGTTGTCTCTGATGATAGCTGCCCTGAAGATGTGACGTTGAACATCCTTTCATGTGCTTCTTGGCCTTTTTGGATAAATGTCTGTTCAGAGCCTTAGTCCATTCTTTAATTAGGTTGTCTTTTTATTTATTGAGTTGTATGAGTTCTTTGTCTAGTCTGGATACCAACCTCTTATAAGATACGACTGGTAAATATGTTTCCCCATTTTGTGGGTTCTTTTCACGCTCTTGATAGTGTTCTTTGAAGCATGGAAGTTTTAAATTTTGATTGAGTTTGACTTTTCCAGTTTTTCTTTACTGCTTGTGCTCTTGGTATCATTGAAGAAGCCATTTCCTAGCCCAAAGTCACAGACATATTCCTATGTTTACTTAGAAGAATTTCTGTGGTTTTGCCCTCCATTGAGGTCTGTGACGCGTTTGGAGTTAAACTTTTGTATGTAGTGTGGGGTGGGGGTCCCGCCTCTTCTTTGCCTGTGGATATCCACTGTCCTAGGAGAGCCATGGTCTGCTGAGAAAAGGCTGTTCTTTCCCCATCAGACCGTCTGGCCGCACTGTTGAAAACCAGTTGACCGTACAATGGAGAGGTTGTGCTAGGTATACTCATCTGTTTAAAATTTTAAAGGATATTACAGTCAGCTAAATGTTTCCATATTCCCATGTACCTTGTTAATTTGGTGTTATACATATCTCATTTTTGTCCACAGGTGGTGTCATGGGCTGTCTTGTAAGGATTATAGAGTGTTCAGCCTCACAGAGCTCTTTAAGACCATCCAGTGGCGGCCCAGCTAAGGAGACAGGCCTAGAAAGGTCGAGTGATCACTCTCACAGGGCTTATTACTTTTGTGGGCAAAATACAAAGAACTCTAGAGAGACAGCTTTACAATACAGAGAGCTCTGACCATGGCCTGGTTGGATTCAACTTGTCAGTTCTGCCTGAAAATCCATGTTTTTCTAGTTGCTGTTAAAAATAAATCATTCACCAAAGACCATCATTGGTGCTGTGTAGATATAGATAAGTAGATAGCTACAGCTACTGATTTGGCCATATGTTATATTTTAAAATCCTCTTTAATAGCCTAGCTTTGATGAGACAAAACAGAATCATGTTATTTCTTTAAAAAAAAAAAAAAAAACTTGTTTTCTTGATTAATTTGGTCATTTTGAAAAAGAAGGACTGTGTTTTCATGCCATCTTGCTGGTTGCCTTTATTTTCTGGACAGAAGTATAGCTGAAGGTCAGGTCTTTCTTCATGAAACTGCCAAGCCAGAGTCTGAACAGCCTTCATTTTTGCCATCAAATACAGTGTTTTGCCTTTTTTTTTTTTTTGGCCTTATTATTATAAGGGACTATTTAGTCCAAACCATTGGGAAGCAAGCTCTGAGTTGTGACCGCTAATTAAAGAGTCTTGGAGCTTGCTTCTCGCCCTGACAAATGCAGAGTTGTGATGGCTTCTGGTACTGTTGCCGGCTGTTAGGGAGAGCGAGTGGGGCGTAAATGTTACACTTGCTCCATCTGCAAGTGTTATAATAAGTTATTCAGAGCTCTTAGCACAGGACCAGCCAGAGCGTGCCTCCCTCTCGCTTCCAGCACGTTTTTCTGCCCATCAGATGGATGCTCCTCTGTTGGGAGTCTTTGGAAGGTTCTGGTGTCTTTTGTTTTAATTGGCGGGCTTGAGCCGACTCCTATGGTGTGATTTTCATTAGAGAGGGGCTGGAGAGAAGGAGAGTGTTGGAACAGTCCTCCAAACCCAACCATGAATATTAAACATAATACAATTACAGCTTTCAGACCAATTTTTTTTTTCCTTTTCATCGGGCAAAGTTGATGAAACGCACGCTGGCTGGGGATTCACCGTGTCCACCATGGGCTTCTTTTTGTCCCTGGAATCAGTTGTCTTGGCATGTCTGTGCCCGTTCGCCGTGCTACCTGTTTCCCCGTGTCAGGTATTTGATTTGTGTGCCGAGGGCACACGCTCTGCCAAGGAGCGCTGCCATTCAGGCTGGGGCCACGAGAGGTTCGTGGGGACTTCCCGCCCTGGTTGCTGTCTGTCTAGCAGAGACCAGAGCCTTGCCTCTCTAAGGAGATGTCTTCTGAGTGCTTTCCTTTCTCCCTACGGGGAGAGGTTCGAGTCTGCTTTTGGCCCATCTTTGTTTTCCTTAGTGATAGAATACACTAATGGCGTATCTTTCAGTGTATTTGTGTTTTGTTTGGAGCCATCCATGCTGGTATCTAAATACAATAGGAAAACAGATGGCAAACTTTGAACTTCTGGACCAAATTTGTGTTTGCCTTTGTCTCCTTAACAGCCAAACTGTAAATGATGAGAGTATAAATATTCAACAGAGGAGCTCTTTATGAAAATCACCAGAGCAAAATAGACCCTTATTACCCAAATATGCACTGAAAAGTACTCGAGCTAAAAATTTCTCCCTCCCCCTTGTCCTTTTCTGGTTCCCATTAGTAGGCCGTGCAGCTGCAGCCTGAAGGCAGGGTTCCCTTCACAGCAGCTCTACCTTTTCTCTCTTCTCTTACCCACAAATGGCCAAAGATTAGTGTCTCCAAATGCTGACCCAGGGAGCGCTTTGTCCTCACACTCGCTCTGCCTCTCTCTGGTCACCGACCCCCTCACTGGGAAGCGGGGCTGGGCGGGGAGGAGGTTGACGGAGCTCTCAGTCGTCCAGCCGACAGCCTGGAGGCAGCCCTGGACCTCGCCTCTGTGTCCTAAGACACTAGGTTTCTAAAACCCTGTGTGATTTGAAACAGAACACCTACGTGGAAGTGTATACAAGGTATGTTGTGTAGAATTTAAAGAACAACCGAATGCCTGGGCATCCCCCCAGCGCGCACACACACAAGAAACAGAGCATGACCAGTACTTGAAGGCCCAGCCCCGGGAGCCCCTCCCAGTCACGCGTGAGCTTGTTTCTTAAATAGTTCGGCTGTGTCTAGAATGAGAAGTAAAGGCTGCCTTCATTCCGCTCATTCTTCCTTGACGTTCTTCCCCACGGAAACTACTGTTACCAGTTCAGTATGTGTGTCCTTCCGGAATTTTACTTTTAAAAGTCTTTAAGAGAAGTCATCTATACCTTTAAAATTCAAAAGCACAAATAAGTACATACGGGGAGAAGTTGTCTCCTGGGAGCGTCTCTCTGCTCAGAGGAGGCTGGGTAGCTGCATTCTCCAGAGGGGGGCCTTCACAGTCAGGTGGGTGCAGCCGCCGCCACCCCCCGAGCTGGCACATCCTGGGACCGGGTGCCTGGGGTGAGGCAGTGTGTGGGTGACGGATGCCCTCAGTCCGCGTCGTTCTCATCCTCTCCTGCCTGTGCAGGCCTCCATCACGCCTGTACGGACGCACCGTCACGGCCTCAGCTGATGGAGGTAGGTAACTTGTGCGCACCATTGAGTCTCTCAGATTCATGATGACGCAAAAACGATGCTCTAATTATCATAACATCTTTTTGTCTCAGGTTGCTTTTAAGACCTCTATTTTTTGTGGTTTCCCACTTTATGATGATACTCTTTGATATGTATCTCTTTTTAAGTTATTCTGATTAGTGTTCATGAGTATGCGTATGCCTGTCTTTCATTCTGGGAAAATAGCCATTAACACTTCGAATAGTGCTCCTTTGCCATACACTGTATTTTCTCCTTAGGGAAACTTCTTTTGGGCATAAATAAGCTGGACCGTCCGCTCCCATCCTTCCTGTCTCTTAACCCTTCATTCACATTTTTCATCTGCTTCTCTCTCCGTGCTCCATTCTAGGTAACTTTTCAGATTTATTTTCTAATTTACAAGTGCTTTATCTAATCTGCTTCTGGACTGTCTGATGATTTTAATTGCAGGATTATGTTTTTGTGTCTAGAAGTTCTATACTGCTTTTTTGTGGAGCGACTTCTCAATACGCCTGTTTGGGCGGCCCCCAGTCTTGGCCCTGTGGTGCAGGAAGAGCCAGGCCCACTGCTTCCTGTGACTGGACCTGCCTTCAGCCTCACCCCTACCACACACGCCTGCAGGCGCTGGAAACCGCAGCTCAGGCTCTCCAGGCTGGTTTTCTATAGGGGTCCCAGGGAGGTCAGGTGCTCTGTGAGTTCATCAGGGCTTTTAGAAGGATGTAGTTACGTCTTACCCAGCAATATTAAGTGATATTTACTGGGATGGTCAGCAGGTACCTGAAACAGAAGCCTCATCTTTGCTACTAAAAAAGTACTGTGGCTAATGGCCTTATATATATGTGTGTGGATGTACACATATATTAGATGTGCGGTTATTTAGTTGCTAAGTTATATCTGACTCTTTGTGACCACATGGACTGTAGCCCACCAGGCTTCTCTGTCCATGGGGTTTTCCAGGCAAGAATACTGGAGTGGGTTGCCAGTTCCTTCTCCAGGGGATCTTCCTGACCCAGGGATCGAGCTCACGTCTCCTGTGTTGCAGGCGGGTTCTTTACCACTGAGTCATTGAGGAAGCCCCCAGTATGAGATGTAGCCTAGATAAAATCCTAGAAGTAGAGCGGCTAGGTCAAAAGTGAAGTATATTTTTTAATTTGTTGGATATTGTCAAATCACTCCGCAAAGAGAAGGTTCGTGCTCCCATCAGCTGCACAGAAGTACCTGTCCATCCAGGACGGAAGATCTCAGAGAACTGCAGAACTTTACCTTTGCAGGGTGGACAGTTTGACAAGCGCTCTTACGGTGCTGTAGTTTTAGTGCATAATTTCTCTCGTTACCAGTGAATTTGGACATCTTGTACGTGTTTAAAAGTCATTAATATTAATATTTCTTTTCCTGTCAACTTTTTCTTTTCTCTCAGTTTAATAATGGGTTATCAGTGACTTGCCTGGTGGGGCAGGGGTTCCGTCCCTGCCCTGGTCAGGGAACTATAAGCCAGCATGCTGCAACCAAGACCCGACCAGCCAACTAAATATTTCAAAAATAATGGGTTATATCAATTTAAATGAATTTTTTTTTAAACAAGAAATTAGCCAGTCCTCTCTGCTGCAAACATTTCCCCCAGTTTACCAGTTATGTGGACTTCTATTTTTTTTTTAATGTTTTTAGAAAGGCCTGCCTATCTCTAATATTTTTAATTGTTTTTAATTCTCTAAGTCCTCCATAGTTAGTTTTGGTGGGTAGAGCTCCACGTTGAGAAAGTTATTATAAGGTACTTTGTCTTTAATTGCTAATTTAAGTGGGATCTTTTCTTGTAATGGAACGAAGGGGCACAGCAAAATGAATTTCTTAGGTGTTATTTTTTATTTTACATACGATGTAACTGTACACATCAGCCGTTAAGTACACATGATGTTCCTCCCTCCCGCTCCTCTAGGCTGTCAGAGCACTGGGTGGTTGAGCTCCCTGTGTGACAGTGTATTAAATGTACTAAAACCCACCTGCAAAAGTGTAAATCATGGGGCGGTTTTTTAATTGGAATATTTGATTTATACTTTTTACATGTGGGCTTTTTTTCCCGCCAAGTTTTATGAAACGTTTAGTACACTGTACCCGTCTCATCGTTATGAAGTACTCTCAGCTAATGCTTTTTGCTCTGAAATTTTCAGTATTAAAATTGTTACCTCTCTTCCTTGTCACACGCCAGTGTGCCTTTCACGTGTAGCACATACTGAGTTTTGCTCTGTGACTGTTTGAGGTTCTTCCTCTTCCTCGTAAGAGCTGGGTTTGTCCTCGTCCTGTGCGTCTGTCTGCCCAGCTGACATAGTAGGTCTTTCTCTGCTGTCTGCGATGCTCATACCACATTCTGTGGGGGGCAGGGGGCTCCTCACTGTCCTTCTGATATTTTGCCACCCCACTTTCTTTCAGAGAGTATCCACGGGTAGCTCACTTTGAGTCCTTTTCTGATAGAAATTAAAAAAAAAAATCTTCATTATGCCTTCAAACTTGGTAAGTAATGCAGTATAGAATTTCCCGTTGAAATAATTTCCCCTCAGAATGCTGAAAGTAGCTTGTGTGTGGGTATGCTCATACAGCTGTAAGAGCCCAGGGCCTGGAGCTTGTTCGAGTTCTTCCCTCTCCCCACGTTCTCCGTGTGGGACGCATTTGTCCAGCTCCCCTGCCAGCTGGTGGGCAGCAGTAGTCTCTTCTTGGTGGTAGAAATTCAGCACATACTTGTATAAAAAGTAGTTTTTAAAGATTCTCTTCAGATTATTACAAGGTAGGTAATTATCTCAAGATTTTAGATGAGCAGCTCCCCAGTGTCTACATAGTCTCATCATGACTTTCTTATGCTTAGTCAACGATGGATGCATCCCCTTTCCAAATTTCAACAAGACGCTGATGAACATGTACCACTCCACCCGAAAAGGGCTGTTTTTCGGGTGAACTGGGCACTGGTTCAGGTTGCAGACGAATGTAGCGGTTTTACATCTTGCCCTTAACAGACTTGCATACAAACAGCAGAACTGCCATGCTGGGCTTCTCAGGCCCAGGTCCTCATGGAGGCAGCGTGCCAGTCAGGTCACAGCCTCCCTCTCCGGGGGCTGCTGTCCCGGACAGCTGTTATCTGTGTCCTTGTTCTGTGCTTTGATCTACCCCGGTGGCTCAGAGAGTAAAGAATCTGCCTGCAATGTGGGAGACCCAGGTTCAATCCCTGGGTTGGGAAGGTGCCCTGGAGAAGGAGATGGCAACCCACTCAAGTATGGACAGAGGAGCCTGGCAGGCTACAGACCACAGGGTCGCAGGGAGTCGGACACGACTGAGTGACTAACATTTTCACTTTTGTGTGCTTTGAGCAGCTGTGGGTGCTCTGAACTAGGTCATTGCTAGTGCCCCGTAGCCTCCTGTGAGAGTGCACCACAGAGGTGAATGTTCAGACGTTTCATGTTCTTCATCTTCACAGGGTTGCTGTGCACAGACGAGGAGGAGTCTGTCACCTCGGGCTCTAATGCTAATTTCTCTGCTCACCTCGGGCCCTGCAGGGTGAGGATCCACGACCTCCGCACTGACAGCATCGCCCTGTCCATCTCCGCCCACCAGCTCGGAGTGTCCGCAGTCCAGATGGACGACTGGAAGATCGTCAGTGGAGGCGAGGAGGGCCTGGTCTCTGTGTGGGACTACCGGATGAGCCAGAAGCTCTGGGAGGTTCACTCCAGGTAGGCCAGCCTGCAGGTGCTGCTGTGATCCTCCGAGCCAGCTGCTGAGATCTCTGGAAATGGTCTCAGAACTGGAGCTGGTCTGCTGCCTGTTCAGACGGCCACCACACGGCTCGGGTAGAGACCGTGATGGGACAGACCCCCCCCATCCGTCCACTCCAGGGAGTGTTGCCGTTTACAAGGGCACTTCACACTGAAAAGTTCAGATTCAGCTAAGGAGGAATTTGTAACTTTAACCTTTAGATCTAAAATTCAAGAGACAGATACTCTCGCAAGCAGAGCAAATGGCTAGGTAAATGGAACTAAGGGGGCCTCACCTGTTAAACATCTTGAGCTTGCTTCTAACCTTTAAAGCAGAGGTGGCCTCGCCTGAGCAGGGATCAGCTGGAGCTGACCAGAGGCTGCCCCCTCGCCCACACCCACCCAGCCCCGCCACGTCCCTGCAGGAGACAGGCAGCGAACCCCTCCCACCCCCAGCCCCCCGGGTTGTCCGTCAGCACCGCTGTGACGAGACGCAGAGCTTCCACAGCTGAGGCTGCAGATGGACACCGAGGCGTGTCCCCGCCAACTGCATGGCATGAAGAAGTGAAGACTGCTCACAGGTCCAGTTTAAGTACAAGGTCCAAAGAGGACTGGCTCGCCTTCTTGCGGGGCAGTGGTAGCCGGCGCTGGGCCGGCAGCCTTCTCGGCTGGGGCGCCTGCCTTCCGTGGTGACGCAGCGAGTTGCCACCAGGTGGTGCCAGAAGGCAGCAAATGCCCACACCGCGGCTGCCCTGAACCATCTATAAGGACAGCCGTTACTTTTTTCTCAAGAGCTGTCTCAGCCTGGCCGCTCCAACAGCCCACGAGGCCTGCCCTCGAGCAGAGCTCATCTCTCTCCCTGAAAAGCTGTTCTCCCTCGGGTGGATCGTTAAGGTGAAGCCGGGGTAAGTAAAATGGTGCCCAAAGCTGTGTCCTGCCCCACCTTCCTAGCTCAGTTGTGATGCCCGTCAGTTCTCACCAGTGCTTAGCACTTGTTCCAGAGAAGGTCTCAAAAGCCTCGTTTACCAGCGCAAGGCTTTGATGCTGCTCAGTCTGCTGGGGATTTTCAGACTCAGTCCAGTCCTGGCAGCCAGTGCCCCATGGCCTCTTGAGCTCTGGTCCCACTGTTCTCAGTCTCCCACCCCACTGCCCACCACAGCCACACTCCCCAGGCGTCCCCCCCGCCCCCCGCCCGGGACTGAGCCCTGACCTATCCCTCCCTGTCCTCCTCTAGACTTTGCTCTCTAGCCCTCTTGCCTCGCTGGGCCGAAGTTCTCCAGGAACACTTTTCTGTCCAGTCTGTGCCGCAGACCCTGGACTCAAGAACCCCGTCACCACCTTAAGAGGATCCTCTGTTCTGGCCAAGATGCCTGTCCTGCCCGCAGCCGTCTCCGGGGCAGGGACACCCCCTCAGCCCCTCCAGGCCACCCCCTGCCCTTCTCAGAGGGCCTGGCTGACCCCTGTAGTCTGTGCTGGTGTCTCCTGTTCCTCCTCCCAGTGCTGAACTGTGTCTCATCACATCTCTGGTGCTCTGGAAACACTGGCTGCTTTTCATGAGAATAGAGCCCACCTTCTTAACACTTGGGACGCTCTCTGATGGCAGGCATCTGCTTGCATTAGACAGTTTTTCTATCCTGTGTCTGGCCCATTGCTCCACTGGAGGAAGTTTTTTTAAGTGAACAAAAAGCCTTTGCTACATAGGTTTTATGGCAACCCACTCCAGTATCCTTGCCTGGAAAATCTCATGGACTGAGGATGGAGGAGCCTGGTGGGCTGCAGTCCGTTGGGTCACGAAAAGTGGGGCACGACTGAGTAACTACACTTACACATGGGTTTGAAGCCACTCTGTTCCTAAACTTTCTGAATGTGCTGTCACAACCCAGAGTACAGCCCTCTGAGAGGGGCCAAGCGGGAGTCCTGTCCTGGGGGTGGCCGGGGGCGGGGCAGGCGTCTGGGCCAGAGCAGAGGATCCTCTCAAGAGTAGAGGTGAGGAGGCTCCAGAGTCCAGGGCCTGGCGGAGCCTTCGTGGGCAGCACTGGGCACACCCTGCAGATGGGGAACCTGGCTCAGAGAGCTGGCGTGGCTGGGCCTAGGCCAGCCTGCGAGCGGGGCTGTTCTCCACTACGCGTGTCTGAGGTGTCTCAGGTTATTTGACCCTTACGTCCCAGCGCGCCAGGTGCTGGAGTGTGGGCCAGAGCACAGGGCCATGGAGACGCATGGCCAGAGGAGGCCCAGCGGGTGGCCTGGTCTCCGCGAGGCTGGGGACCGGAAGCCAGACACTGGCCCTCGGGGGCCCAGTTTCCTCTGCTGTGAAGGAAGAGCCTGGCTTAGGCGGCTCTGGAGCCCCATGCAGCTCCCCGCTTTGAGGCCCTGGTAGCAGAGGCAGGATGCAAGCTCCCGCAGGCTTACCCTGACGAGCATCCCCGTGTGTTGCAGGCACCCCGTGCGGCACATCTCCTTCAACAGCCACAGCCTCATCACGGCCCACGTGCCTTACGAGCGGGTGGTGCGCAACGCTGACCTGGACAACTTCGCCACTCACCGCAGGTCAGCGCTCAGGGCGGGGGCTGGTCTGGGTGTGTAGGTGTTCAGAACAGACACTCTTAGCCTGATTTTGTTGCTAGAACAGCCTGGGCCACCTTGTTCCCTGCAGGGCGGCAGGCACGGCTGTTCTTTTCATTGAGGTCAGGAAGAGAGAGATGTGGGCAGTACCACGGGCTGAGTGCCTGCTGCAGCTGGATGCTGTGGGGGTGGGGAGGTGGTAGGGACATGGTGGGGCTGTGGCCACATGCCTAGAGCCCAAGACTGAAGGCTTAGGATGGTGGTAGAAGCCTAGCGACAGTGCCAAAGCCCAGTCCTCATGCTCAGCCCAAGGCTGCCAGCCGGGGCCTCAGAGGCCCTCATTACCGGTGGCCTGGCTCCCTGCCCAGGCGGGCACCTCCCCACACTCACGTCCCTCCGCCAAACCTGTCTGCCCACCTCTTCATCTCTAGGCGTGGGACTGAGTGTCAGACACACTGGGACACTCGTCATGAACGGCTGGCTCTAGCAGACGCCACGGGGGCAGGGGCTGGGCCTGGGACTGACCGTGCTTCTCTGTGCGTTCTCTAGACACCGGGGGCTGATCCAGGCCTACGCGTTTGCAGTGGACCAGCTGGCCTTTCAGAGCACAGTGCCCGTCTGCCGCTCGGCCTGCGACGCCATGCCGGGTTACAACTACGACCTCGCACTCGCCTTCCCCCCTGACAGCATCTAGGGAAGCGCCTCACTGGAGAGCGGGAGGGGCACCGCACGGGCTGAAGCGTGGAGAAGAGCAACCCCGGGTGCACTGTGCGACCCCACACCCCTCTGCTTCCCCCTTTGCTGGGGGGGGGGTCTCCCCGCATCGTTGTGTACACTACACAGAGGCCTTCACTGTAGCCCCCCCTCCAGCACTCTCTCTCCAGTCTCCAAACCCCTTCTTCTCTGGGGGGGGCCTTTGGATACGCTGGTCTCCGAGCTGACAAGGCCTCATCACCCACCCAGCTCTTGGATCTGAGGTCACGAATTCAACTCTGGGTCGTCCCCAATCTGGAAGGTAGTCCTTTATGCTGGTAGCTTTTGATTTATAATTCTATATTTGTACAATGATTTCATTAACAACTGTTTTGCTTACTACGGTGTCTGTAACATGTGATACAAAGTAGACATTTTCTACATCCTCATGAATAAACACCTGTCGTCCACATAGGGGGAAGATGATGGATTCTGGAGCAGAGAATGAGAACGGGGATAATACTGGAGGAGCCGTTTAACCCACTGAGATAAGACAGGATATGTTAACCCACTGACATAAGACAGGGTAACACAAGAGACCTGTTCATGCTGATAAATAGCTTCCATTTCCGTAAGATTGAGGGCAAACCATTGCATTCCTCTTGATTTAAAGAGTCTTGTAATCAGCAGCAGCAGTCGCCTACCATACCTACAAAATATCAAAGCAGAAAACTGGTGGAGCTAAACAGACAAATCCATGCTCATGGTGGGTGGTCAGATCAAATCGGTAAAAATAAGGATTTGGAAGACGACATACTTACTATAATTTATAAGCTCAACACAGTGGATGTAGATAGGATCCTGTACCTTTGCAGATACCCACAGGCCACACACAAGAAATGAGCACGTATGGAGGGCACAAGGAGCAGCTCGGATTAGATGAAGAGCAGCAGACAGGCCCAGTCCAGTGCCCCAGTGCCCCAGTCCCGGTGGGTTGCAATCAGACAACAGAGTGCTGAGCAAAGCAAAGACCTGGAGACTCCAGGCGCTCCTGAATTAACTGGGGATTTTTAAATTTTTAATTGGAGGATAACTGCTTTACAACGTTGGGTTGGCTTCCGCTGTAAGCAGCATGAACCTAACTTGCTTTTAAAGAGGGAAATAGAAGTGGAAACAGGAAGGGTGACAGTGGAAGCGCTGACCATCCAGACCCAGGGGATGAGGCCAGGATGGGGCAGGGAGACCTTGCGGCTTAATAGAAAACAAGACAGGAAGTCAATGCCCTGAGCGGGCACCTCAGGAAGCTCAAGAGAGGTCCTAGTGACCCCAACAGAAGGAAGGCATTAGGATAAAAACACCCATGAACTAGTGTTTAAGCGTTCGTTGCTCAGTTGTGTACCACTCTTTACAGCCCTATGGAGGGCAGCTCACCAGGCTCCTCTGTCCATGGGATTCTCCAGGCAAGAATACTGGAGTAGGTTGCCATTCCCTTTTCCAGGGGATCTTCCCAACCCAGGGTCTCCTGAATTGCAGGCAGATTCTTTTCCATCTGAGCCACCAGGGAAATCTCATGAACACCAACAAATAGTGAAGTTGATCCTAAAGCCTAAAGCAGTTTTTTTAAAAAGATGAAATACACAGCTGTTGATAAAGGTTTTAAAAAAGAAGGCCCAAGGGACTATCAAACAGAGTAAGTATATTTTCAGCATGGGGATAGTTTGCCTACACTGATCCCAGAGCAAAGTGCAGCTTTCCCGCTGTTCACAAGCACGTGCGTATGGCTGGGAAACCCACCGTTACCTGGAGTCCTGGAACTTTTGAGTCCTGAGGGTTGTGGAAGGCTTTTTCTTTTTCAGATTAAGGTCTTCGTCATGAAAGATGCACATCCTGCAAGAGAGGATGACAGAGCCAGAGAGAGAGAGGCTCTGGGACCCGTCCCTCCTCCTGAGAGCGCGGCTGTGTCCGTGGAGTTTCCTGCTTCCCTTCAGAAAACCCCATCACTTCCCAGAGAAGCCGGCCTGCGGCTGGCGAATGACACACGTACTGTGCTTGATCTCACTGCTGTGAGCCCCGAGTGACACTGCTCTACGCGGTGTTCATCTCGCAGTCTCATCACTGGGGAAAGTAGCTTTTCCTTTCAGCAGCAGCCCCCTTGCAGTCGGATTTCACTGTTCATTTTGCAGATACAGTCTCCCTCTTAGCTTTGCAGGAATTAAAGATAATGAAAGAGTTCAAAAGAAATTAGACGCAGAAAATTTTAATAGTTTTCAACTACTTTGATTCACTGCCAACTGCTGGTCCAGCGTAAAAATCTTAACAAGCGTGGGGTTTTTCCTTCCTAGCCTGTTGATAACATAAACCACCTGGGTTTTGTGAAGTTTCCTGGACCCAGACTATTACCTCCAGGCACGCCGAGCTCAGTCAGCATTTTTTTGCAGTAAACCTTATGTCCCGGAAGAAGTCGCCCTGATGGGGAAAGGTTCAGAGTTCCTATGTGAACCACTTTCCAGTGGCTGCAAGAAATCTGGGCCCACGTCCACCCCGTCTGTCCACCCCACCTCGCCTGTGTCCCCACTGGCTGTTGCGTGGGAACTCCTCTGCCAGTCGAGTTCTTAGCTGACTGACCCGAAGTCTGCTCTGCTGTGTACCGCTGTCTTCTGCTTTTCAGCCTCAGCCCAGACCTGGTCTTCCCTGAAGATCAGGACGGCCCTCTGGGAGAGCCAGAGGGCCAAACGCCAGCGATCTTTGTCTTGTCTGGCTTTGGCTTTTTCCACTTTATAACATGTCCGTGTTCTGATACTACATTTTTCAAGTGTATTTATTGCCAAAATTATTCATCACCCTGGCAAGGTGTGTGGCACCAGCACCCACCCCCCCGCCCCCGGCACACCACTCTACCAGCTCTCCCTTCTCCCCCCAAAAATCTCGCATAGCATGTTGAATAGTTTTCCCCCAGAACCACTGTAGAGGGGCTCCTAGCCTAGGATCCAGGAGACCCACACACAGTGTGTGAAACTGTGCATAAGGGTGTTTTCTGGGAGGAACTGTGGCTCTTTCGTCAGATTCTCCAAGGGAAACCCCAGTTCCCCGAGGATTCCAGCTGCGGCCACTAGACGGCGCTGCCCAGGGAGTGATTCATTTGAAGGCACATCCTAGGGCCACATCTTCCCCTGCAAGGAGAGAGCCTGCCCTGGCTAACTGGGTTCATCCGATTCAAGGAAAACGCAGTGTCCCTAAGAGTTGAGTTCTGGTCCAAGTCCTCCGTACCCTCCAGAGCCAGGGTCCTCTCCATTTGAGAGAACAGTGCGTCTCACTCTGCATTCAGAAGGCAAACACTGGCCACGGTGAACCAACCCTGCTCACCGTTGGAGAGAAGTGGCCTGGTGGGGATGCAGCCTTCTCTTACTGGGGCCTGTCAGGACGGGCAGAGCTGGGGGCTGCTGGCCTTCCCTTACTCGGGCCTTCGCTCTGCACAGCAGCTGTGGCATCCGGGAGCGAGCAGTGCCGGCTGCCAGGCCCCGGTTCCCCAACCACGCGGACCTGCTCGCCTCACCCGTGGCCAGGCCAGATGGCTCCCTGGCTGCTGTGCAGGGCCCTGGGTGATTTGGACGGTGATGCCTGGGGTGGGCAACGGCAGAGCCCCCCTCATTGGGCTCCAGCCGGTGCCATGTGGGCGCCAGACTGCTCTCCCTGCCTCTGCTGCTGGGCAGGGGCTTCCAAGCAGAGGCTCCACCGGGGAACTTCTCTGCCCCTAGAATTGGGTGGACAGGCTCCCCCGTACCCAGAGCCGAGCCTATCCTGATCTCCCCTTGCCCAGCGCCAGTGCGAACGCCCCCTCCTGGATTCCTTCAGAGGGAGGCGCTGCAAGCTACTCCTTGGGCGCATCCATCCACCTTAGTGCATCTGCCCACCTGACTGCTGCCCCATGGACCACACCCCCGCTGCCCCATGGATCGTGCCCCCACTTGCCCCATGGACTTTTCCAGGGTAAAGACGGGAAACCCAGTCCCTGCTGACCTGGTCCACCAGCGGGTTAGGAGGAAGAGGAGCTATCACGTGCCCATCAGAGTCCTCAGTCCTCCTGGGGGCCAAGTTCCTCCAACCACTGAATCCCTCCTGGCATTGGTCACCGGTTCTGGAGAAGCCCAGAGACAAAGGCAACACTGACACCCTGGGAGGAGGTGGTGAAAGCCCCGGCTCCTCCCACTCAACTCTCCAAGGCCTTCCCAAGGTCACTGTGTGGGAGGACAGCTTGCAAGGCAACTTGTATTTTTAACTCTTATCAGCCTACGTGAAGTCACTGTGCTGTGTGAGGTTGAGCTTCAGCCTGGTGAACCCCGGGCAGCAGAGACGGGTTCACCTGCTCGGTGACAAGGATCAGATCCACACATGAACCTGCTTCCCATTAGCAAAGCACATAAAGAACATCCCCATTCCCCCGGGTCAGAAAATAAACGGCTGAAGTCTAGGCGTAACTCAGTAACTTGTTCCCTCAGAGGGTGCTCGGCCAAGACTGGAAGCTCCTGCCATCGTACTCCATTCCTTTATCCATAATTCATGTGTAACCTGGCTGCAGGTTTCCCTTGAGCTTCTCATATTAGATTTCCATTACACAGCCCTTTTGTAAACCTACCACATGGCTGTGTGTGTGTGTCAAATCGCTGTATTCTAACAGCCAAAAGCAGAGTTGTGGTAACATTTTCTCCTTGGTCATACGGCAGCATTGGACTAGACCCTGCCTTCATCCCAATTCCTGGGAAGTGGGTGGAGGACGTGGGGAGAGGTGACCTCACCCTCGTCCTGCACGCTGTGGACACGTCCCCGCTCCGTCTCCTCCACCCACAGCCCGAGGCCCTCAAAGCACTGACTTCAAATATTTGATTTAGCATTGATTAGTCATGAGTATAATTCCCAATGAGAGGAAAGCTGTAAAACGGGCATTTGTTCTACAGCAGGCAAATTGAGAAATCGACAGACACGTCATTTCAGATGGGGGCAGAGCTACACTCAGGGTCTCTGCCCCTTCTGAGCACACCCACGGGTCCAGCCTGTCACAGGGGCCATGCCAAGACTCGTGCCCAGAGCAGTGACCCTCGTTCTTTCCAGTCAAAGGCCAGCAGGCTGTGGGGAATAACCGCCCTCCCTAGGAGTGGGCCTGCCCTAACTAACAGCCGACCCCAATCACTCCCTGAATGACCAAATGAGTGAAAATACCACCTCACGCACACGGTGCCCTGGGGGCCCACAGGAGAGCCCCAGGCTGACTGGCCCGCCTTCTGGTGGCAGGCAGGCAGACTCCCTCAGGGACAGTGGGGTGTCAGCATGCTCTGGGGCAGCACGGACCAGGCTCGGGGTGAATAAATCCCTTTCTAACTAGCAGTTTAGGTAAGCCGTGGCCAAAGCTCCAAAGACACCCAGCTGGCCCTTGGTGAACAAGTACAAACGCACGCTCTGCACCCACAGTGGCCACGCTCCCCAACGCAGGCTGGGCAGGTAGAAGGTCTGTTATTTACAAAAACACTACATGAACTGCCTTTGTTGAGAAGACTAAAGCAAACGGAGAATCCCAGAAAACAGCCCTCGCAGCCACGCCAGCAGGCCTGCTCTGAGCGACTCCGCGGGCCCCTGGCATCCATGCTGGGCGGGAAAGGACTCAGCAGGGGCTTGGGGGCTAGAGGCACGCGTGCTTCAGCCAGGCCGCGGGCGTCTCACTGCAGACCCATCCTGGACGAGCGCTGACTAGCACTTACACGGGACCAGCTCTCCCGACTGCAGGTCTTTCTAAATTCCTTCTGCTGGCAACCAGATCCCAGCAACGGGAGGAGCGGGGAGGGGTGTTGGAGTCAGGGGTGGGGGCAATCACATCCCAGTCTCCCACACAAATGCTGCCTTCTTACCTGGAGGGTAAGAAGCAGAGGCCTCGGGCTTTGCTCCTGAAAATGTCAAAACATTTGTGGAATTCAGCACTAAACGAGCAAATCCAAAAGCATGGCACCAGGAACTACATCCAGTCTCCTGGGATAAACCACAGTGGGAAGGAATATACAGAAAGGATGTACGTAGTATGTGTCTAACTGAGTCACTTTGCTGTTCAGCAGAAATTAGCGCAATGCTGTAAATCAACTATACTTCATCAAAAGGCCAAAAATCAGTAAAAATTACAAAGAAGCAGCAGAGCTCTGGAAGTGATTCCACACGGCTCTCGACTCACGGGAGATGGAGATGGGGTGGCACTGTCCCAGCCGCCTGTCTGCACATCAGGGTCCATGGAGCCGGCGTTTCTCAGGCCCCGCTGGGGTGGGAGGTCCTAGCCAGCCCCGCCATGCGCTCCCCAGGGCTGAAATGCCCACACCAGCGCTCACCATCTGAATAAGGAGGGCTTTCCAGCTCTGCCACCACCCTGAGACACAGGCTTCTCAACTCTGTGCTAGGTGGTCACGCTTCCCTTCATCACCTCGTGGGTCTGTTTTGGCTTCAAAATACCAACATTCACCTCGTCCTAAGCAACACATCCGCTGTGTGCGCCTGACACAGCTCCGGGGGCGTGTAGACCCGGGCGCTGGGCATCGGATGAAGGCTCTGGGGTGTGCCTGTTACATTCTGAACCCTAACATGTGAGTGTAAGATAGAGAAAAGATGCTTAATACCAAAACTGAATTGCAAATTTAAGAGCACAAAGAATAACAGCAGTAACCAATGATCAGGGGAGCTTTCCTAGAAGGCTAGGAAGGTGCCTTCCAGTGGGTGTCAATAACGGACCACCAGGAAGCGGAGCGTGACGAGAGACCACAGTGCTGCCCGAGAGTCAGCAGGTCCCCAGGGCACCACTGAAGGCCAGCCCTGTGCTGACTCCCCGGCCACAGCCACCGCCCCGGCTGAAGGACCGTGCTTCCCCCTTGCCTCAGCCTCCACTGCCGGCGGGTGACAACCGAGGTGTGGAGATGCTTACCTGGGCCGGTGGCCTCCGCAGCTGCCGCTGTGCTGCGGACCTCTGGGTGCAGGCCGTGTGGCTGTCCTCAGGCCAGGCCCCCCGAATCTGATCCTGCCAGGCAGACTGCCGGCGCCCCCAGTACCACGGGGTGAACTTGGGTGGTCCCCGTGGCTGGCCCTGCTCACGTCTTCTCCTTGGGTCTCAATATCGGATCGTGACACCCAGGAAGCCCCCAACCCCAACCCCTGCCCCCATGGAGGAGCTGGAGACTGAGGAGGCAGACGAGTTCCCAGCACTTGTGTCGGGAAAACAGCAACCTGTTAATCCCAAATACGCCAGGCAGGAAGGGAGAAAAAAAAATCCCCTTGCAAACCAGCCTTTGAGAACTAGCTGCTACTGCTTGCTCCTCACGGTCAACCTCTGGGCCACCAGACGGCCAGGCTGCACGTGTGGACGTGGGGGACAGACAGGAGCCACGCTCGTTACCAAACCCTTTTCCTTTTTTATTAGAGATAAAAACACCAAAGTCCCACACACCATACCCTGCGGGAAAACGAGATGAGCGAGGCGTGTCGGCTATTTACAATAACGGCTGCAGCAAACGGGCCCCCTGCGCAGTCCAGATCCCGGTGCAGGCGCTCCGTGGGGGCGGGCAGTCAGTGGCACAGGGCGATGGTCTCCATGTTAAGGAAGCGGACGTGCATCTTGGTCTCGATGTCGATGCCCTGCCAGATCTGGAGCACGGACGGAGCGGCGTGAGTGGGCACCCCCGCTCCCCCAGACCCCCGGCCACTCCCCGCCCACCCACCTCCACCGCCCACCGTGATGCCCCCGCAGGTGAGATCCAGAGCGAAGCACGGAACCTCCTCCATCTGCCTCTTTGCTGGTTAACTGGGCTCTGATGTTCGGATTCTTTCTGGACTGTCACAGCAAGTCAAGTGCTGAATCCAGGCTCCTAGCTGAAGTCGCTCGAATCCCACCCACCACCACTTCAGACTCTGTGATTTTCACGCAAATTCCTGAGCCCCTGTTAAACCTCTTTTGCACCAGAAAGACGTGGAGACCACCACCTGTGCTGCCCACTCTGTGGTGGGGGCTCCCGTGGAATCCTGCATAGAAGTGGCTTTTAAACTGTTAAGAGCTGTGTAATTCTAAGATCGCATCAAGCCATCATTCATTCAAAGGTCGCGACAGTTAGGTCTTTATAACCTCCCAGAGATAGGTCACAGTGTTCCAGAAAGACAAGCTCCTGCCCAGGAAAGGTGATTTCTGCCAAAGACCAAGTCTGTCACCACATACCTGGCACCTCCATCAGGGTCCATCCTGGCCAGGTCCCTAGCGGACACTCAGGCCACCAGACCCCACGCCGCACTACGAGCTCCAGCGCCCAGGACTCCTGCCCCTCGGCCACTCGGGCCCCAAGAGGACCACGGATGGTGAGACGGCCAGAAGGATGCGGGCAGGGCCCGAGGGGTGTGGTGGGCGGTGACTGGTCACCGTCTCCCCGATTACGTAAGAACTTCAGACTCTCAGTGTCGCCCTCAACATCTGCAGGGACAGCCACGCGGCTCGGGCGAGCACAGTGCTGTGGGCACCCAAGCCACAGGGAGGCCTTGGCACGTTTTCAGCCACCTTCACAAGCCCACAGCCCCAGGCGCTTTCCTTGTTAGGTGGGCAGGGTGTTCCCAGGAAGAGATGTCTGGATGCCCAGGGTGGTTTCTGCCAAATGCCAAGGTGACGAGAGGGTCACAGTGGGGCTCAGAGAACGGGAGTGGCCGGCTGGTGGGGAAAAGCCCAGGGGCCACGGACTTGGGAGCCCTGGAGGCAGGCGGGGCAGGGCTGGGGAACGGACTGCGGGGGAAGAAGCTGGTTTTCTGGGGCCAAAAAGGATTTCATCTCGTCTTCTGGCTTAAAGCAGCCTCCCTAACCTCCCCTTGGCCTCCCTGGTCTTCTCACTGCTCACTCTGGTTCTTGCTTGGGTGTTACCACCTTTCCATATGCCAAGGTGACCCATGGCACAAATGCCAGCTCAATTTCTCCCCACCCACCTGCCCCCCTCCTGAGAAAGGAGAGTGCCCTCCTCCAGCCCAGCAGACCCTTCCAGTCTCTCCTTCAGGCCTGGTCTGTACCACCCATGCCCCTCCTCTTGCCATGACCGGCCAAGTTGGTGGCTCAGACTTAGGGGGAGTCCCTCAGGCAGGCTGCCCCTCAGCTTCCCAGAGCTTCAGCCATGGGGTGGGGGTCTCCGGCCCCGTCCTGGGCACAGGCCTGTTCGTTCTCTCAGGGTTGCCTGGGAGCGCTGGAGCCCCTGGCTGTTGTTGCCCCAACCTCCCATCTTCCTCAGCTCCTGGAAGGGGTGCAGGGACCCCACTGTTGGGGTACTCAGGGCCAAAGAGTGGGCAGAATACAGGAGGGGGGCTTGACTCCTCACCGATCAGAGCACCCAGGGCCCCCGTTCCCAGTCTGCGGGCACGTTTACAGATGTGAAGGCTGGGTGAGGCCTGAACATCCACTAACCAGGGTAGAAGGTGGGCAGCTGGGCACACAGCACTGTCTGTGAGGCCCAGGAGGACAGCAGGACCGCACGTGGGCAGCACCAGTGTGTGCTTCTGGGAAGAGCTGGGCTCACAGTCATGGAACATTCCAGACCCTGGCTCCAGCTGTCAACAGGGTGCTTCTGAGAAAGGGGACCAGGGACTTGATGGGGAGAAAAACGGAGCCTTCCTCAGAGGCCCTTTCGTACTTGCTAAGTTGTTTTGAGCGTCTGTGACTATGATCACCCTTTCAATAAACATAAGTAAAACCAGTTTCAGTTCAGTTGCTCAGTCGTGTCCGACTCTTTGCAACCCCATGAATCGCAGTACGCCAGGCCTCCCTGTCCATCACCAACTCCCAGAGTTCACTCAGGCTCACGTCCATCAAGTCGGTGATGCCATCTAGCCATCTCATCCTCTGTCGTCCCCTTCTCCTCCTGCCCCCAATCCCTCCCAGCATCAGAGTCTTTTCCAATGAGTCAACTCTTTGCATGAGGTGGCCAAAGTACTGGAGTTTCAGCTTATCATCATTCCTTCCAAAGAATACCCAGGACTGATCTCCTTTACGATGGACTGGTTGGATCTCCTTGCAGTCCAAGGGACTCTCAAGAGTCTTCTCCAACACCACAGTTCAAAAGCATCAATTCTACGGCTCTCAGCTTTCTTCACAGTCCAACTCTCACATCCATACATGACCACAGGAAAAACCATAGCCTTGACTAGACGGACCTTTGTTGGCAAAGTAATGTCTCTGCTTTTGAATATGCTATCTAGGTTGGTCATAACTTTCCTTCCGAGGAGTAAGCGTCTTTTAATTTCATGGCTTCAATCACCATCTGCAGTGATTTTGGAGCCCCCAAAAATAAAGTCTGACACTGTTTCCCCATCTATTTCCCATGAAGTGATGGGACCAGGTGCCATGATCTTAGTTTTCTGAATGTTGAGCTTTAAGCCAACTTTTTCACTCTCCTCTTTCACTCTCATCAAGAGGCTTTTTAGTTCCTCTTCACTTTCTGCCACCAGTTTAAACCACTGTAAAGGCCACACTCAGGCTAGACTCTATTCACTCGAGATGCCTGTCTCTTCCTGACTAGCAGGGTCCCCTGCAAGCCCCGAGCGCAGCCCCCGTGCCCACCCCCAGCTCCCAGGCACCCACCTTTAGGAAGTCATCAAAGGTGATCCCCTCATACACCTGATCGGGCTCCTGCAGAGAGAACGGGGTGCAGTGAGTGGCTTCTGCCCAGGGACCCTCCACTTCCACCCCCCGACACAGAAAGAGGGGTGAGGTGTGCAGGCAGGACCACGAGAACACTGTGACTGTTCGCCTCCAGCTCGGGGCTGGTCACCTTGAACTCCAGCATCCCCTTGAGGGTAGGGTGGAAGCCGGTGCAGGCTCACCCCCTACCTATGCTCCTGGGGAGGACAGGGCTGACAAGGATGGGAAAAGAAGGGGGGTGGGGTGGGCACAGAGGCTGGAGTGGCCACCAACAGACACCCCCTGTTGTTTCTCTGTTCTGCCTTCTCAAACCAGGCTTGGTTAAGAGCAGCTCTGGGCTGACCGGCGCTCCAGACACTGGGAAAGGGCCAAGAGAATGAAGGGCCAGCCTGCACGGCCCACCCCTTCTCGCCCGTGAGTCACCCTGATGGCATGGGGTCCAGGAGCCTCCCTCCTGCTGAGTCACCTGTGCACACAGGGACGCACAAGATGATAAGCAGGGCTCCTGCCCCTGATGCCACTACGGCCAAGTCACCACAGCCCCCGCCCCGGCCCACAGCGCCCTCTGTGCCTGTGACAACTGGGTGGACATCCCACCGCCTGTCAACACGAGACCAGCTAAAGAAAGTGTGGTCGTCCGGGCTACAGATTACCACGAAGAAGGGGTTGATCCCAGATGGGCTGACATGGAAGAGGCTCCAAGATATGCACCCGGTGGAAGAAAAAAACAAGGAGCAGAAAGATGCTTGCAGATGGCTGCCACCTGTCCTGTGGACGTGCAGGGTCAGCACGGGGATGAGGAAGCCGGGGGAGTTGAACGCCACGTTGTGTGACTCAGAACTAGAAGACACACATGTGTGCGTTGATCTGTGTCGGGAAAAACCCATCAAAGGCAGGTCTCTTTAGGGAGGAGGACCAGGAGAGACGCACTTCTCTTTATGCGCCGCCCAGAGATTTGTTCTGATGCATAGTTAAGAAAACACTAGGGACTTCCCTGGTGGTCCAGTGGTTCAGAGTCGCCTTGCAATGCAGGGGACACCAGTTCGATCCCTGGTCCGGGAAGATCCCACATGCCACAGGGCAACTAAGCTCATACATGACAACGACCGAGCCAGCGCTCTGAGAAGCCAGCGCACCGCAACTAGGGTAAGCCCTGTCGCCGCAGCTTGAGAAAGCCCACGCACAGCAACCAAGACCCAGTGCAGCTAAAAATAAATGCATAAATAATTCATTTAAAAAAAGAAGAAAACACCAGCAGGCTCTCTACGAGTGTTTTACCAACGTGATTACCATGAGCTGATGCGAATCTCACAACAGCCCCCTCAAGTGGGCTCTGCTCTTAATCTAATTTGGGATATACTTTTTAATTTTATGAAAAACGTCAGATTCTTAGAAGGCCTGGACCAGCCCTGTCCCTAGGGTTGCCTGCTCTTCCTGACCAGGGTCAATAGACAGAAGAAGTGGCTGCCCTCCGCCTGCCCGCCACCCTAGGTCCCTGGGGGCGGCCGAGGGGAGCGAGGCCCCGCTGGCCCGAGACCTGGCCTGGAGGGTGGGTGCCCAGTGGAAGCAAGGCAGGTGGAGGGGCCAGAGGCTCGGGGAAGCACTGGGGCTGAGGCCCCGGGAAAGCCGGCCCACCCTCCAGCCACAGGAAGGCTTCCCAGAGACACACTCTGGAAAGATCCCAGCCACACCGGACAACCAGCCCTGGAAGTCCATGATGGTGGGCGATGCCTCATCTGTCTTTGGCAGATATGTCAAGTGTCCTCAGAGGCCATGTAGTATGAAAGGATGTGGCCGCCCCTCGCCCCTGTGTTTATCTGGTCGACGATCACACGAGAAAACATTAGGACTGGTAACTAGAGGGAGATGATGCCCACGGTGGCGGGATGCCCCCCAGGAAGCCGGCACGGGCTCCAAAGATGCGTGGATTCTATGCAGACCAGCAGCTGCCAGCTGCCAGCGATTTCACGACAGCAAATTAAGAAAACTCGCCAATTGAAACTGGAGTACGACAGGGAGCAATTTATCGGAGGAGAGTGTAATTAAATCAAGTGAGGATTCTGCTCGCACAGCCCAGCCGGGGATCCCTGCGCTCCCCAACGAGGCCACCAGCCCTTTCTGCAGCAGTTTAATCTGCTGAAGAGGGTGGGTTCACCAAACTCAGAAGCCTCCCTAGGGCCCCTGAAGCAGACAGATAAAATGCAGGTCAATAAAGTGACCGCAACCCCCTTGCCCCAGGGGGCAGGCCCAGGCCCGCCGTCTACAGTGATGGGCCTGGGCACAAACAGCAGGTTCCAGCAGGAAAAAAACAGCCCTCCACCTGGGCTGGGGTGACCCCAAAGCCGTGGTGGTGTCTGGGACAGCAGCCACAGTGAATACGCAGGAGCCAGACGGGGTGGCCTTAGAGGGAACACCCAAGACACCTCCCCGCAAGGAACAAAGTCCATGGAGGTGATCATGTGCCTGCCCTCAGAGCCCCTGCAAGAGAGAGAGTCCAAGGTCATTGCCCAGGAAATCCAGAAGATTCCTATGCCTCTGAGCCTTGGTTCCCCTCAGTTCACTTGGAACCAGTGAAACAGGCTACAAGTCCATTAAGCAATGCCCGTGAAGAACCTAGCATGGCGCCTGCACACACTGTGCGCACACCCTTTGGAGGACCCTGGGGGTGCCTGGGTGCCTGGAGCCTCCCAAGGGAACCTGCAACTGCCCCTCCCCCCAACAGCACCATCCGAGCCCGTGAGTGCCAGCCGTGGCCGCTCACAGACGCGCTGGCTCCCAGTCCCCTGACCGTCCGTCCCTGTGCCCTCTGCTCCATCGGTTCTGCACTGGGGGTGACTTCACACACACACCCCACCCCAGCACCAACCCAGGGATGGTAGCTGTGTCTGGAGACACGTTTGCTTGTCGTGACTTGGAGGGTGTGACTGGCATCCAGTAGGTAGAAGCCAGGGACGCTGCTCAACACCCTGCAACCCCAGAGGGCCTCGTGTCCACAGAGCCGGGAGGAGAAACCCCAGGCCTGAGAGCCCGGCTGAGAAATGACTCACCACTTCTGATACCAGCCGGAGCCTCCCACCCTCGTCAGCCACACGCCCGGATGGCCGAGCCCCTGTCTCATCTACACGTGGCCCCCGCTGCTCCCAGCTCCTCCCTGGACGCCAGATCGTGGGCCCTCAGGAGACCCCTGCCCTCCAGGCCACAAATCGCCTCAAATAATAAAATTAATGACAGCGAGCCCCTGCTGTACACCAACTGGGCCTGGCGCTGTGCCAGATGCTACCTGTGGGTCCAGGGAGGCTATCTAGTAGGGTCTGTGGCCCCCCAAAGCCCAGCCTCCCCTGCCTGGCCCACCCCCCCAGGACTGGGACCTCAGATCTGGTCTGGTGGGACAGGAAAGCAGCGAGGCCTCTGAGCAGAGCTCTGCGCCAGGCCCAGCTGGAGTGGTGAGCAGGCCACGTGCGGTCTCTGCCCTCCAGGCCTTCCAGAAGCACAGACTCACAGCGGGCAGGGCTCCGCAGGCGGAGAGTGGAGCGTGGAGACAGGGGCCCCAGGCCCTCACCATCTGCCCCACGCAGACGCTGGCCGCCTCCATCATGGCGCCGTCGGCGATGGAGCGCGCCGACTCCTTTTCGATGTGCGGGTTCCCCGACAGCAGCTCCTCTACCACCTGCCGGAGGGGCAGACACACCGTGAGCTCGGGACTACGCCAGGCTGCTGAGCGCGGGGTGTGGGGGGGCGCCGGGGCCCGCCGGGCGCGGGAGCATACTTTACATTTCGATACTCTTCCAGGGTGATGCGGCCGTCGCTGTCCGAGTCGTACATGTGGAACAGAACTGGGGGCGGCGGGGAGAGGCGGAGGATGAGTCAGGCGAGGCAGACGGAAGCCCTGGGTTCCCCGTTACCGCAACCTCCCCCTCCCTCAAACTGAGCAAAACACCCCCAGCAATGCAACCCGAATGCCAAGGCTGTAGGGGGCAAGGGCAAAGGGCCAGACGGACCACTTCAGGTGGGTGACCTTGGGCAAGCGACCTCACTGCCCTGAGCCTCAGCTTTCCCATCTGTAAAATGGGAGTCAACACACCTCTGCCTCGTGGTGGTGGTATCAGGTGAGCCAAGGCCGGTGGACCATGCGCAGTCTCATTAACAGGAAGTCAGCGCAGCGTGACTTCAAG
The DNA here is from genome assembly GCF_002263795.3 of Bos taurus. NCBI lineage: Eukaryota > Metazoa > Chordata > Mammalia > Artiodactyla > Bovidae > Bos > Bos taurus. The sequence goes on along the minus strand of NC_037344.1, from coordinate 58,012,817 downwards.
GTGTCACTCCTGACACCCAAGAGGCTGGCTGCCGTCCTGGGCTTGGGGCAGGTCACAGACCCCGCTGCTTCCCTCCCGCCCCTGGCTGATCCAAGCAGGCCCTGAGGGGCATTCACAGCAGCTCGGCTCGCTTCCCTCTCAGTGACGTCACCTGGTCCCTTTACTGACATCACTCAGCAGCCCACATCCCAGCAGAGCCATGAGCTGAAGGGGAGGGGACCTTTCCACCCCTGGCTGAGCCTCAGGGAGCCTCGAGCTCACGATGGCCTTGGTCCCGGCATTTACCCTGCCTGGCGCTCTGCAAGCATCTCTGCCCCTCATCCTCACATGACCCCTCCCCGAGCCCGTGTCACAGACGGGGCTGACAAGCTCAGAGAAGTGAAGGCATTTGCCCACAGCTGCCCCATTAAGGGGGGGCTTCCCCTGAGGCTCAGACGGTAAAGAATCCGCCTGCCATGCAGGAGACCTGGGTATGATCCCTAGGTTGGGAGAATCCCCTGGAGAAGGGAAGAGCCTACCCACTCCAGTATTCTTGCCTGGAGAATTCCATGGATAGAGGAGCCTGGCGGGCTACAGTCCATGGGGTCGCAAAGAGATGGACACGATTGAGTGATTTTCACTTCACTTCATTAACAGAGGGGCAGCCACGGGTTTGAACCAGAGTCCATCCCATCCCATAGGCCCCATGACCCCTGACCAGCCCTTGGAACCATCTGGAAGCTGGGCCGACACCAGGCGCCATCCCCCTGCCCCCAGCAGCCCTCGGTACACGTCCAGAGCTAAGTATAGCCCAGGCCCGTGTTTACATTTCCCTGCAGACGCTGCTGCCTCAGGGGCGGGGTGCAGAAGGATGCTGGAGTCATGGGAAAGTGCACAGGGAGGGCCGGGGTGCCGCCCGCCCTGAACTCAGATCCAGGGCCAGAGCGGCTCCAAAGGTGGGGGCGTGGGCCCGCAGAGGCCACCCCGTGAAGCTGAGTCTGGTGGCAGGCTGTGGACCGGGGCAAGGGACGAAAGCACCCCTGCGGTCTCCTCCAGCCTCAGAACCAGCCACATGTCCAGCCCACGTTCCCACTGTCAGGTTTAAGGTCACACAGCTGCTTAGTGGAAGGGCTGGATTGAACCAGGTCTGTCCAAACCAATTTCCCATCACCGACAGACCCTTCTATTCCCAGAAAATCACCAGCTGCTGAGGAGTGTCAACAAGGAGGCTGTCTCAGAACAGCCTAGGAGGGGGAGCACCCTCTGTGCTGTGAAAGCCCCCTCCTCAAGGCCCAGAGCTGGTGCTCCCTGACCCTCCCCACCCCCTGCAGGGGCACAACAGGCCTCGGGGACATGCAAACGGGCACCCACATCTCAGCTTCTCTTTCCGGCACAGCTGCACCTGCTCCTCGTCCATGGTGGTGTCGATGGGCCGGAAGTAGGACATGATGGTCAGAAAGTCCTCAAAGTTGATCTCGTCGGCCAGGCCGCTGGTCCCCTTGCGCAGGTTCCTGTAGGAGCAAGAAGGGGATATCGGAAATATATTCAAAACAGAAGCTCATCTCGCTGCTGCCCACAGCCCCAGAGAAACTGGCCCTTCCAAGCACTCGCTTCACCTACAATGGCTGTCCCAGCCTTGGGTTCTGCTACCCAGCGACCAGCTCGTGGGTGGCACCGGGGGGCCCCTGGGGGGTTAGTCCAGCCCTGTGCTGCACTCCCCCCTACCCAGAAACCACCATCTGGGGGTCTGGGGGAGACACAGGCAGCTGTGTCTGTGGGGCAGGGGCTGCTGGGCATGCATGGTGCACAGAGTTGGGCGGTAATTCACCAGGTACGTCTCGTGATCCTTTCCTTTAGATCGAAAGGGTCAGGGAGTCACCCAGGGGCCAAATCCTGTCTGCTGCCTGCTTTTATATAGCCCATGAACTAAGAAGGGTTTGTATGTTTTGATATGGTTGAAAAAAAAATGTTAAGGGGGAAAAAAAGAATAGCATCGCATGACAAGTGAAAATTACATGAAATTCAAATCTGAGCGTCCAGAAATAAAGTTTTATTGGCACACGGCCACGCCTGCTCATTTACATGGTATCCGCGGCTGCTTTCAGGCTATAAAGGCAGAGCTGAACAGTTGTAACAGAGATGATGTGGCCCGCAAAGCCTAAAATATTTACTCTCTGGCCTTTTAGAGAAAGTTTGCCAGTTCCTGCTCTCTATCAGCTGTCTGAAACTCGGGCACAGTGATCTGTTGGCAGGCACTCTGAGTAATCTGTTTCCTACCAACGTGTAAAGTGCACCAATTAACTGCAGGTTTTCGAACAGATCAGGACAGGTTTGAGGTTGTCCCTGCAGGTGTGTTTTTCTGAAGGGGTGGCAAAGGGCTTGAGTTCCTGGCAGGGCTTGGGGAGGGTACCCAAGGCTGGGTCCGTCCCATGCTGAACACACAGCAGGTACTCAGCAAATGCATATGAAGGCATCGACAAGCCACCAAGTACAGGTCCTGGCAGAGGAGTTGAGAAAACAGCTCGGAGCCGATTCCAACCAGACACGGGCTCCTGACCCACTGCTGCCATACTCTTACCACTAATCAACTTCTACTGGGGCAGGTTGCCATCTGTCTGATGGTCCCCCTACCCTCCCTGTGCCTCCTTACAAAGGGATAGCTCTCAGTTTGCCTGGGATGATGGTGCTTCTCAAATGCACTTGGGTGCCTCTTGGGGTCAAGACCACATCTCAGCTTAAAGGAACATGTTCAAGGTTCTCTAAGGGCCCAGCTGTTGTTGTTTGGTCGCTAAGTTATATCTGACTCTTTGTGATCCCCATAGACTATAGCCCGCCAGGCTCTTCTTACCATGGGATTTCCTGAGCAAAAATACTGGAGTGGGTTGCCATTTCCTTCTCCAGGGGATCATCCTAACCTGGGGATCGAACCTGCATCTCCTGCATTGGCAGACAGGCTCTTTACCGCTGTGCCACTGGGGAAGCAGGGGCCCAGCTGTTCCCTTTCAAATCCTGCCCCTGCAGCGGCCACCACACTTCACAGTTTAGAGATCTCACTATCCCCAAGCTTCCATTCCAGGAGATTTTCCAGAAAGAAGTGGCTCCCGAGCCTGGATCACGAAAGGTGGATTGTGAAACAACAAACTGCAGAGATGAGAGGAGATCTCCCCAGGACTCAGAAAGCCTAGTCTTTGAGTGTTTTTTTTTTTCCCCCCTCAATTTTCTCTGAAATCATCTCTTACAAAGGTTTCCCACTGTTTCTCTGGACAGACTTTTAATAACCTCAGAGTTCCTGCTGTCGGGGGCACAGACCAGACTTACAAGGTGTAAAAATAGCCCCAGGCATCATCAGGCTCCTAGGAGGCATGGTTCACTGGGTTAGCTTGCACCTCCTTCTCAGGGGGTTCCGGCTGCAGCAAGGGGCACGGAGATGAGCTCAGAGAAACGTGATGGACCCTGTGGCAGGCAGGCCATGTGTGTCTGCTTCTCAGGGAAGGCTGTGACCTGGCTGCTTCGGCATCAGGACCCAATTCAGGGGCAAGGGGTTCCTGCCCATGTCCCTGGGAGGTCCCTGTGGGCCAGCATCCTGGTCTCTCAAGGTAACCAGAGGGCAGAGGCCGAGGAAACCCAGACACAGCACCCAGAGCCAGGCCCACCTGCACTCCACTCCAATTTCCACAGTGGGGCACCCCGAGGCCAGGGTCAGTGGGTAGAAGAATGGGCGTGTGTGCTAAGTCGCTTCAGTCGTGTCCCACTCTATGCGACCCTATAGACTGTAGCCCACCAGGCTCCTCTGTCCATGAGACTCTCTAGGCAAGAATACTGGACCGGGTTGCCATACCCTCCTCGAGGGGATCTTCCTGACCTAAGGAACCTAACTCACGTCTCCCAAGTCTCCTGCACTGGCAGGCGGGTTCTTTACCACTAGTGCCACCTGGGACGCCCTAAAAGAATGGGGCTCCATCCAAACCTGCAGCCCTCCATCACAGCACTCTTTTGCAAGAAAGCCTGCTTGAATGCAGTATTTTCACTTCCTTAACTCTCCAATGACTCTGTGAGGACCAGAACCCTTGGAGGTGGGGACAGACCCTGCTCGGCTGCCTTCCAAACAGCTTTTTGCTTCACTGTCTTGTTCCCAAAGCACCTTAGGATGCAAGGCAGACACTGGTACTTTTTGAAAGGAAACTCCCACCTCCAGCCTGTCCTCTGACTCCTCCATCACTCCTTGGCAGAGCTTACAGGACAGAAATACAAAGGACGCACAGGTGCTGAGCGGCTCCAGGTCCCGGTTGGGGAAGCCTTTCCTCAATCCTCCTCTTCTTGTTCACCTTGGGCAGTCCACCAACTCACCAGGGGCCTCCCTTTCTCCAGAGCATGTCTGTAAGCAGCTGGCCCAAGGCTGAGGTCCCAGAACCCACAGGGGGCCGGGGGCAGGAGTGGGCTCTCACCTCCTGCTGTGGGCAGCTGTCCTTCCCTGTCTCCTGCTCACTGTCCTGCATCATCTTCCAGTGGTCACTCCCTAGAGCAGGGGTCTTGTGAGCCGCCCGCACTACAGGCCTGGGGACCCCCTGACTCCCTCCCCATCATATCCAATCTTCTTCTCTCCTAGGACAGCCTGGGCCAGCTTCCACCATCCCGACCGGCAGAGGCCAGGATGAGCTCCGCAAAAAGCAAGTCAGAGATGTCCCTGGCGGTCCAGTGGCTAAGACTCTGCACTCCCAACGCAGGGGCCCAGGTTCCCTCCCTGGTCAGGGAACTAGATCCCACATGCTGCAACTAAGACCCAATGCAGCCAAATAAATAAATAAATTAAAAAAAAAAAAAAAAGCAAATTAGACTCTGTTGCTCCCTTGCTCAATGCTCTCTGGAAGCTTCTCCAGCTCTTGTGGTGACTCCCCCCACCACAAGCCTCCACCTGGTCTCCCAGGTCTCAGCCCAGCCCTTGCCCCCGTTTCCGGCCGCACACCCCTCATGAGGGGCTCAAAGGCCTGATGACACCTTGCAGACACCCAACATTCCCTGACTGACCAAGGGTCTCCCTCCATCCTTCGGGAGGCACCTGCCTGTGCCCGCGCTCATGGCTCTGTCCTAACGTTGGATGCTCCAAGCAAGGCGGGGGTCTCTCCTGCCTCTGACTGTGGATTCAGGGCCACTTGTCCTCTGGCTGGAGGGAGGTTTCTGCTCCAGCTCGGGCCCAGGCCCAGCCCCCTTGGCAGGCAGCGTATCAGTCCTGGAGAGCAGCCTGGCCACACCCAACTTCCACCCCCACCTGAAAACACAACTCCTGGAACCTGTTCCCAGTTCCCCAGCGGACAGCGGAGGGCCAAGCAACCTCCGGCCAGCCTTGCTTTAAGGAACAGCTTCCCTGGTGGCTCAGATGGTAAAGAATCCGCCTGCAATGTGGGAGACCAGGGTTCAATCCCTGTGTTGGGAAGATCTCCTGGAGAAGGAAATGGCTACCCACTCCAGGATTCCTGCCTGGAGAATCCCATGGACAGAGGAGCCTTGGGGGGGCCAGTGAGGGAAGGCAGGTACAGTCCACGGGGTCACAGAGAGTCGGATGCGACTGAGCACTGAGCGTACCGTGGCTCTTGAACACACGTCACCTCAGCACAGCCTCACAGCAACGCCATGAGGCAGGGGCTGTTACTACCGTCATCGTTCTGTATATGAGCAAAGTGAGGCAGCCTCCTGGTGTCCACGGCCCCGCCCCCACCAATCAGGGCAGTAGAGGTTTCCTGGGGTCCCCCTCCAGCCCCGCCACTCTCCTCCTGGGCTGTCGGTGAGGACAGAAGAACCAAGCCCTTGGCCCCAGGTGGGCTCCACAGGCCCGGGGGGCAGCGGGGTCACTGGGACCTCTGGGGTGTCCCCCTCTCCCCATCTTGGCCCACCCGGTACATGAAGACAGCAGCCCCTCCAGCTCCAAGCACAGAAGGCTGGGTCCCCGGAGCCCGGCCAACCTCACAGCTGCCCCGGTCTCATCCCGTCTTTCAGAGACAAGCCTCACAGGCAGGCGCCCGCGGGCCTGTGTACACACAGACACACACATCTGCACGCCGCCCCCTTCTCGTGTCAGGCGCCACGACACTCTGGTCACCCTTCACCATCTTCCTGCGACACCTCCAACCCTAGACCCCACGGGCCATATTGTCTCCACGTTGGGGGCCACATCACCCCATCCCCGCTCCACTACCTGTCAGGAACCCACCCCCTCCAATCCTGCTCTGCTCACTGCCCACCCTCCCAGGCCTCACCCTGGGATTCCGAAGGCAGAACCAGGGTTAAAAAGGAGGTGGGGATGCTGAATTCTACTCCCGTCTTCACCACGGACCACGTGACTTCAAACTATCCCTCTGTGAAGGGACGTGTGACAATTTGCTGGGGGTGATTCCTCAGATACCAGCTCCCTCACTTTCCTCTGCCCTCTGTCACCCCCTCCGGTATCTCAAAGCCACCCATCGCTATCCCTCTGCACTCAGGAGTCCTGGCTCCAGCCAGAGGGACCCTGGCCTCAGTCCCCGACAACCCACTGGCAGCCAGAGTGACGTCTGCAAGATGCCAACCTGCTTCATGCCCCACATACCTGCCTTAAAGCCTATCTGTGCCCCCACCCCTGATGCTGCTCCTGGGTTGAAGTCAAGACCCCTCTTGCTGGCCTAGGGTCTGCACGATGCGCCCTGCCCACCCCACACCTCTCCCCACGCTCAGCCTGTGTTCCAGCTGAGTCCCCTGTCACTTGTATATCTGGACTTTAGGCCACAGGGCCTTTGCACATGCAGTTCTGGTTTCTCCTTTGCCTGGTTAACTCCTGGGCACTTTCTCCTCAGGTCTCACCCCACAGGCCCTAGAGGAAGGTCTCTGCATTTTCTGGGGCAGCCAGAGGACTTCCCAGTCCCAGCCCATGAGCACTGAGGTCCTGCTTCTGGCTCAGGTCCCCATAGTCCTGGCAGAACTGAGCTGGGCGGTTCAGGCTCGCATGACTTGAAGCCCATCCAGGGAGACCCCACCTATCACATGATCTCAACACACCAGTTCCCTTCCTTCCTCTTTCTGCCCGCTCCTCTGCTCCTCAGCGATCTCTGCAGACACAGGGTGTCAGCCCGAGAGTGTGCCCATCCCCCATGTCCATCTCCTACCTCCTCACTAAGCCTCAGACACAGTGATGTCCCTCCCGATACCTGAGTCTTTCAACCCTGACGACACCGGACATTTGGAGACATGAGCTCTGACCTTAGCCTCAGCTCTGGGACACTGTCCATGGTGCCTCTCTCTGCCTCAGTTTCTCCATCTGTAAGCCAGGGCACTGAGCATACTCTGGCTCTTCAACACACATCATCTCAGCACAGTCTCACAGCAACACCGCAAGGCAGGTGTATCACCATCATTCTATCAATAAGGAAAGTGAGGCAGCCCCCAGGAGGGCGCCAGTGAGCCTGCTTCCTGGTATCCATGCCCCATGAGGTCCCCATTTCAAGTGTGGGGAGACCCAGGGACTCACTTCTGAAGAAAACAATAAAGAAAAGTTGATGGAATGTTATGTGCAAGATGAAGTTCCAATAGATTCCATCTCAAGTGCCCAGTCTCTCTCTTCTCCCTCCCTCCCTCTCTCTCTTTCTCCCTGGAACATCTTACTCTTGAGGGAACCCAGCTGCCAGGTGTGGTAACTCTGGGGATTGGTTCATGAGCTGCCAACATCCAGGTGGATGAGCTCGGAAGCAGAGCCTCCCCCAGTCATGCCTTTGGGTGACTGCAGCCCCAGTTAACCCTCCCTGAGCCAGAGAACCCAAATCCCTGATGCATAGAACTGGTGAGCTAATAAATATGTATTGTCTTAAACTGCTAAGTTTGCTGCTGCTGCTGCTAAGTCGCTTCAGTCGTGTCCGACTCTGTGCGACCCCATAGACGGCAACCCACCAGGCTCCGCCGTCCCTGGGATTCTCTAGGCAAGATCACTGGAGTGGGTTGCCATTTCCTTCTCCAATGCATGAAAGTGACAAGTGAAAGTGAAGTCGCTCAGTCGTGTCCAACCCTCAGCGACCCCATGGACTGCAGCCCACCAGGCTCCTCCATCCATGGGGTTTTCCAGGCAAGAGTACTGGAGTGGTGTGCCATCGCCTTCTCCGAAACTGCTAAGTTTGGGGGGGGGAGCAATTTGTTATGCAGCCATAACTAAGGAATACAGAGGCTGAGAGAGACTGAGTGAGCTGTCCCAAGTCACCTAGCCACGAATCCAGAACTGCTAGACCTCTGGCCCATGCTCACAACTCCTACCAACATGAGTTATGACAGAGGTTACAAAGGCAAAACACTCCCCACAAAGTCACCCACCATCAGCATTCCAGGAGAAGGGCCCACCTGTTGTCGAAGAAGGCACGGACGATTTTGGACCGGATTGGGTTGAGCTCCAGGTCAGGGACGTTGTTGAAGTTCTCCTTCCTGGGTTTCCAAGGAGGCACACCGGGAAATGAGGGAGAAAAGAATGACATCAGAGAGCGTGTTCATCACCTCTCATGTTGTGTTTTCTGAGCAGGCCCTACGAGAATGGTCTGGAATTCCCAAGTCAGGACTGGGGTTCGCTGCACTGGTCCACCTCCTCCTCTAACCCTTGGACCAGCGGGGCCACAGAGGGCCTGGAGGCTCAGAGGCGCCTTTGGGAATCTGACAGATGTCCCGGACATCCACCCTGCCCATCCCCCAGAAAGATGCAGCAACACAAGACCTGCATCCTATTCCGAGGGGTCAGATACCCCAGTAGGGAAACCCTGAGTTGGCTATCCTGGAATCAGAGCAGCAAGCTGCTCGCTTGGAGATTTCAAAAACAGTGTCCACACTAGGTTAAAAACCTGGAGTTACACATGACCCAGTGATTCCATGGCTAGGTATATACCTGGATATGTCCCAAGAGAAATGAAAACATTCATCCACATAGAAATTTGCCTGTGAATATTGATAGAAGTGGGCTTCCTGGGTAGCTTAGCTGGTAAAGAATGCCTGCAATGCAGAAGACTTGGGTTCAGTCCCTGGGTTGGGAAGATCCCTTGGAGGAGAGCATGGCAACCCATACCAGTATTCTTGCCTGGAGAATCCCCATGGACAGAGAAGCCTGGTGGGTTACAGTCCATAGGGTCACAAAGAGTCGGACACAACTGAGCGGCTAAGCACATTCAGCCATTAAAAGGAAATAAATACAGACACAGGCCACAATACAGATGGACCGTATAGACACGGTGCTAAGTGAAATAAGCTGGGCCACACAGTGTATGATTTCATTTATATGAAAAGTCCAGAAGAAATCAATCCATAGAGACAGAAAGGAGATTCGTGGTTGCCAGAGGCTAGGGGATTGGGAGCCATGCTGGGGAACGGTATTAAGGGTACGAGGACTCTTTAGGGGGTGATGAAAACGTTGTCAAACTGACTGTGGTGATGGATACAGTGCTCTGGAAGCATACTAAAAGCCAATTGCATTGCACATTTTAGTGGGTAAATCGCTGGATATGCGAATTCTATTTCAGTAAAGCTGTTCAAAGAAAGAGAGAAATGTTCGTATGAGATGGTGAATTTCAAACACAGCCACCCTGTGGCTGAGGCCAGGTGTCGCTGGGTCCCAGAGGCTGTGAATTTGCAGTCATGGAGGCAGGTAAGTCCCCAGCTGCCTGACCTTCCCGCATAAGGCTGTCCTTTGTTCTCGGACCTGCTTCCTGCTCACCTTTTCTTCTGCTCTGTGGATTTCAACAGGCAGTGGCCTTGGTAGGGACCCAGGACACAGGCTGGTAATCCCGGGGAATAAGGAGGCAGACCCAGCTTGGGGAAGCTGGGAGGATATTAGCCACTTAAAAGTAGAATGTCCAGGAGCCCTCAGATTTAGAACTTGAACCTAGAACCAACCCACGCTGGGAAGGAGGAAGTGCCACATACAAGGGGTACTCTGCACCATCAGAGCTGGAAGGCTCTGTAAACACACAGCTGAGCCCTGTCCTGCCCCCACCAAACAGATGGGGGAGCTGAGGCTCAGACAGGAGAAGCAGGACCTACCCGGGGCCCGGATGCCTCCATCTTCTCTCCCTCTCCAAGCTGTCTCCCACCTCTCCCCACCACTCAGTGCTCCTAGCTTCGTTTGCTTGCAGCATCTGGCCAAACTCAGGAGCCAGCATCAACGGATGCCAACATTTCAGATTCCTGAGGTTCCCAGTTCTGAAGGCAACCCACTCAGAGCAGCTGGCCCACAGCACTGGAATATTATTCAGCCATAAAAAGGACTGCAGTGCTGACCCATGCTACAACAGAGATGAACTTCAAGAGCAAGATGCTAAGTGAAGGCAGCCAGACACAAAAGGCCACACGGTGTATGATTCTATGTATGAATATATGAGATGTCCAGAATAAGCAAATCCAGGGAGACAGAAAGCAGACTGGCGGGTGCCAGGGACTGGGGGACAGTTGACAGCTAGCAGATACAGGGTTTCTCTTGGCAGTGATGAAAATGTTCTTATATGGACTGTAGACTAAGTGGATGAATTGTATAACATGTGAATTATATCTCAATCAGGCTGTTTTAAGGGCTTCCCAGGGGGCTCAGTGGTTGAAGAACCTGCCTGCAATGCAGGAGGCAAAGGTTCGATCCCTGGGTCAGGAAGACCTCTCCCTCGCCCCAGAGGAGGGCATGGCAACCCACTCCAGTATTCTTGCCTGGGAAACCCCATGGACAGAGGAGCCTGGCGGGCGACAGTCCATGGGGCTGCAGAGAGTCAGACACGACTGAAGCAACTGAGCACAAGCATGAGCAAGTCTGCTTTAAAATATTCCTAAAATATTTTTTAAAAACTAGAAAGCAAAGAGCCACTGCACCACAGCTTCATCAATATAGAGCTCAAAAGGTGAGGCGCTAACCTGTGCAGCTCAGAGTCAGGTTCATGGTCAACTACCTCCAGGGTTGGTCACTAGGAGACAGCACGAGGCCTGGGGCCAAGGATGCTCTGCCCTTGCTCTGGTTTGGGGTCACGGGTGTGTTTCAGCTTGTGAAAGCTCGTCTCACTGTCCCCGTCACTGTTCACACACCCAACAGTCTGCACTGCTCTGGCACGGCACCCGTGAGTGAGATGCAGTGACAGGAGGAAACACACGGAAAACCCAGAGCCCCCGGGATGGGAACAGCTCAAGTCAAAGGGACTATGTGGGGTTTGAGAGGGGATGTGGGGAGAAAGGAGAGGAAGCCAGCAGCTGCTGCACGGCTAGTTAGCACGAGACCCCAAGCCCTCTCTGGCTTTTCTTGGCCAGTCTTGGTGACTGTCAACCCTTCCTCAGCCTCAGTCTCCTCATCTACAAAGTGGGCGCAGCCTCTGGAATCACATTGGGGTTCTACCAGCTCTGCCACCTGGGACAAGCGACTTGGCTTCTCTTAAGCTCGGGCTTGCTCTTCTGCACTCAGGAGCCTCAGAGGGTTGTGGCGAGCATTCCTGGGAGGAAGTCTGGAACACAGCACGCATGGTGTCCTGTGAGGAGCGAGGGCTTTCAGGTGCCCGAGAGCATGGGTACAGGCCTCGCGTTTCCATAGCACCACATCCTCAAGGCCTCCCGTAACCAGAGGCAGCGCAAGCACAGAGCACACACGGTGGAGCTGAAGGGAGAGTCGGCGTGGGTGGAGCATTGGGTGTGGGCGTGGCATTGGCCCCAGGCCCCGCCCCTTCCCCCAGCGTCCTTGCCCTTCAGCGTCCCGAGGCACTCCTGGTTCGCAGATCCTTGCAGAGCATCACAACCCTGCTCTGCCCTGTGGAGCCCAGGTAGGGGCTCTCAATGGAGCTTTGTCCCAGGGCTGCTGGAAGGACCACATTCAGGGATACACCGGGAAAGTGGGTCTGACTGATTCCCCAGGAGGGAACAGAAGCCAAAGCTGCAGGTTCTAAAGGGACTGGGAGAAAACAGGTCCTCATGCTTATTAAGGTGGCAAGGAGGGACACACCAGCAGCACCCCTGGCACCAGGAGATCCCACAAAAGGTAGCGGGGCCCCGGGCTGACATGAGAGGGCAACATCTCAGGAGGAGGACAGAGGCAGGAGGACTTCAAAGAACCCAACTGTACGACTGAGCGACTAGAGAAGAAAATTAACAACCAAAGAGAGGTCTGGCCTTCCACTGACAGAGGGCAGGCAGATGTTAGGAATCGAGCTGGGGAGACAGTGTCACGGTGTCCTGGCCTCAGCCCCCAGCAGGTCTGTGCAGGTGTCCTTGAATCCTAGCTGCCTTTCTCTGTAAGCCAGGACCAGTCTCCCTCACCGTGGGCACCTTACTGATGCTCCCAGCCTCAGTTTCCTCATCTGTGAACTGGGTACAGACCAAGCAGTAACCCCACCCCCACACACACCCATATCAAAGCAGAAACGAAGCCAAGCACAGCTGGGGCCAGTCCAGGCTCTGCCCCACACCAGGCACATGCCCTAGTTGAGGCACTGCAGATCCCAGAGTCTTAATTTCTTATCTATAAAATGGGCATCATGGAAATATCCAGGCAGCATCATGGGGTTAATGAGGTGATTAGGTGAGATAAACACACAGAAGGTGCTACTGGGCTCCCCAGGCAGCACTAGTGGTAAAGAACCTGCCTGCCAATGCAGGAGACATAAGAGTTGGGGGTTCGATCCTTGAGTTGAGAAGGTCCCTGGGAGGAGGGTATGGCAACCCACTCCAGTATTCCAGCCTGGAGAATCCCATGGACAGAGGAGCCTGGTGGGCTACAGTGCATGGGGTTGCCAAGAGTTGGACACAACTGAGCAACTTCACACACACACACAAGGTGCTATTAGCATAACGTGTGACACGCAGTGAGTTCATTTTAAAACAGTGATAATGGTGATAGTAGCAGCAGCTAACCTTCTATAGACACCCCAGGTGTCAGGTACTGTTTGCGAGCTTTACATTATGAAAGTAGGAACATATTCCCACCTTACAGATGAGGAAACTGAAGCAGAGAGGTGAAGTAACATCTTATTGCTGAGAACGATGCCCCGACTTAGAGTCTGGATGCCCAGCCTTGGAGCAACTTCTCCTGAGTTCTGTCTGGTCCTGGGGAGGCAGTGGGCACTTCTGCGGTATCTGCCAACATCCTTCTTCAATGAGTTGAGCTGCAGGCCTTGAGCCCAGAGGCAGGGAAAGGCCAACTGCAGTTTAGGACATGGAAAGATGCGGGGAGCTGCCCGTGAGAACGGGGTCCTTTGTCCGAAGGATACAGCTCTGGGAGCTGCCTCAGTCCTTGAGGGTTTGCTTGCAAACATAGCTCTCTGTCCCGCCACCCCAGAGATTAGGCGCTTATTTACTGCAGACACCTGGAGTTCTGTGCAAACTTCTCACGCACAGAGAAATGTTATCTGGTGTAAGAAATAATAACAGGGAGCCATTCCCATGCTCTCAAGATTTCTTGTGACTGTAAGACGTATAGGCCAACCAAGAAAAAATGTCAACTGTCTTGTCTTTCTCACGCTTTTCTGTATAAATATAAGATGCTGAATAAAGTTGGGGTCAGACTGCGTCCCTTCGTGGAGACATGTCTGAACCTCTCGACCCCATCTTTGTTGTAGTCTCTTGCTTTACTTTCTTTCTTAGCCCTGCCGTGCACGTTCTCGGGACCTGATCAACTTTGCCGGCTGGCACCGGCAGAAGGAGGCATTTATCTGAGGGCACGGAACAGGACAGGACCAGGACTTTCCTGCAAGGATCTTTTGCACAAAGGTACGTGGACAGGAGAACCACCTGGTGCAAGCAGAGAACTCTTGGGAGTTCCCTGGAAGTCCCGTGGTTAGGACTCTGTGCTTTCACTGCCATGGCCCCAAGGTTCAATTCCTGGTCGAGGAACTAAGAAGATCCTGCAAGCCGTGCGGTGCAACCCCTGTGCCCCCCAAACTAGGGAATTTGGGCACTTCTCAAACACAAACTTGCACACAAATCCTGGGGATCATGGTAAAAAGCGGGTTCTGACTCTACAGTCCTGTAAAGGCCAGTTTCAGTCTCATTTCCTTTTCTCCCTCGAGCCCCGAGGTGCCCATCAGGCTGGTCGAACCAGCTCAGCCCAAGACCTCCCCCCACCTATGGGAACTGCCCTGTATCACCCAGAGCCCAGCACTGGGGGCGGGGCACTGCTCGGGGGCAGGAGCTGAAACTGTGGCCAGTGGTCCAGCGACGCCGCCCCAGTGACCAGCGGGAAGGGTCTGCCCACACGGGGCTCCTGGGCTCACATCCTTGGGGCCCATAAAATTAAAAGACGCTTACTCCTTGGAAGGAAAGTTATGACCAACCTAGACAGCATATTAAAAAGCAGAGACATTACTTTGCCAACAAAGGTCCATCTAGTCAAGGCTATGGTTTTCCCAGTGGTCATGTATGGATGTGAGAGTTGGACTGTGAAGAAAGCTGAGCGCCAAAGAATTGATGCTTTTGAACTGTGGTGTTGGAGAAGACTCTTGAGAGTCCCTTGGACTGTGAGGAGATCCAACAAGTCCATCCTAAAGGAGATCAGTCCTGGGCGTTCATTGGAAGGACTGATGTTGAAGCTGAAACTCCAATACTTTGGCCACCTGATGCGAAGAGCTGACTCATTTGAAAAGACCCTGATGCTGGGAAAGATTGAGGGCAGGAGGAGAAGGGGACGACAGAGGATGAGATGGTTGGATGGCATCACCAACTCAATGGACATGAGTTTGGGTGAATTCCGGAGTTGGTGATGGACAGGGAGGCCTGTGCTGCAGTTCATGGGGTCGCAAAGAGTCAGACACAACTGAGCGACTGAACTGAACTGAAACTCTCCTGCTTGAGGCCCTCTTGTATCCTCTGAGGCTGAGTGCTCTGTGAGCTCAGGCATGTTCAATCACCCCCGTATCCCAATGATGGGAGAGGTCAATGACCTCCATTTTACAGATGAGAAAATGAGGCCCAGAGTGGTGAAGTGACCAAGCTATAGTCACACAGTTACAAGAAGAGCTTTGAATCCAGCACTCACCACCCCATGCACTTCCTCACACCCGCTACTTCCTTCCAGTTTGGTATGTTTTTACTTCAAAGAGAGAACAAGGGACCTTCCTGGGGCATCTGCTCCTCCCCAGCCCCGAGAGGCCCCATCCATGACCCAAAAGACAGCAAGGCAAGCACCCACAGGGGAAGGAAAGACTGAAAACCACAGAGGAGGGTGGGCGGGCGCTTCCTCCTGCCTCAGTGTGGCTTGGTTTCCGGTGGCGGTGAGGCTCAGCTCAAGTGCAAAGTTCTCTCTGCAGGTCCGGGGAGGCTTCTTGGCCTGAGGCCCCGGCCTCCCTGCTCTGTGCTGGTCCAGGGCTTCCCCCATCAAGACAGGCCGCCGGCCCCACACTGCCAGACCCACCCCCCACACTTGGTATTTACTTGTGACGGTTAAACAGTGGGGAACTGGGGGCCCCACGGTGCTCGTGCAGGAGCGGGCATGCCCCATCCAGCACGTGTCTTCCTGGGAAACGCTGAGCCACTCAGAGCACAGCACCCACACCAGCAGCAGCATCACTTGGGAGCTTGTGAGAAATGCAGAGTCTTGGCCAGGCCCAGACCTCCTGAATCAGAACCCCCATTTCACCACTACTGCCAGCATTCCCGTGCAAGTTCGAGAAGCGCCAAGAATTCCCGACACACGGTGAGTGGTTCTCCTATCCACATGACGATGTCCGCCTGGCACACAACAGTGTGCAGTTGCTCAGTCGTGTCTGACTCTTTGTGACCCCATGGCCTGTAGCCCGCCAGGCTCCTCTGCCCATGGGATTTCCCAGGCAAGAATACTGGAGTGGGCCAGCATGCCCTCCTCCAGGGGATCTTCCTGACCTGGGTATCGAACCTGCATCTCCTGCTCTGCAGGTGGGTTCTTTACTGATGTCTTTGCACAGAAGATTCTGGCCAGAAGGCCCTGGCCCCCGGCCCCAGGCAAATGCGTCTTTCAAATGCGGAGGCAGCATCAGCAAAGTGATTCCTCCCCCACAGGCTTCCCGCCTCCTCCTGCCTGCTTCACACCTAGGACTGGCCATCCCTCAACACCTGTCACGTACTCATTCCAGCGGGAGTGACAGGTATTCCAGCACCTTCCTGGTGTCAGGCCCTGTTCTGGGTGCTGGCTTCAGCAGTGATGGGACAGACATGATCCCTCCTGGCATTTCAGCGAGGGCAAAAATAGAGACGGAAAATGGAACTTTCAAGGCAGCAACAAGCGCTCTGCAGACACACCGAGCAGTGGGAACGGATGAGACCGCAGGGAGTTGGTGACATCCCCGTGGGCTGGTCAGGGAAGGCCTCGGAGTGAAGGGGACACGTGAGCAAAGACCTGCAGGAGGTGACTGCTCCCCCCAGGGGACTCTTGGTGACGCCTGGAGACATTTCTGGTTGTCTCACTGGGGAAAGGTGCTCCAGGAAGCCAGGGACACTGCACAACATCCTGCAATAATACATCCTAACTCCACTCTGCCCCTAGCAAGCCTGATCCAGCTCTGGGCTTCCCTGGTGGCTCAGTGGTAAAGAATCCATCTGCCAATGCAGCAGACACGGGTTCCGTCCCTGATCCGGGAAAACCCCACATGCCTCAGAGCAACTAAGCCCGTCCGCCACAACTACTGAGTCTGTGCTCTAGAGCCCAGGAACCGCAACTACTGAAGCCTGAATGCCTAGAGCCTGTTCTCCACAACGACAGACGCCACCGCGATGAGCAGCTCATGTTCTGCAACTGGAGAGTAGCCCCTGCTCAAGGCAACTAGAGAAAAGCCCGCACGCAGCACCCAAGATCCGGCACAGCCAAACATAAATAAAATTAAATAATTTTTTTTTAAAGTACCTACTAAAATTAAAAAAAAAAAATAACCCAGCCAATGGAAACTCTGCTCTGAGGAAGAGTGTTCTAGAAGGAAGGAAGGGTGTGTGCTAGAGCCCTGAGGCGGGAACAGCAAGAACATCCTTGCAGCTGGAACAGGAGTAAAAAAAGGTCAGGGGGTCGGAGAGGTGGTGGGATGCGAGGATCTGCAGGACACGTGCTGACCAGGTGGCTGTTATTTTTACTTGGCAAGGTGGAACCTTTGGAGCAGAGAGGTGCCATTTTCAAAGGTTCCCCCTGCCGCTCATGCATTACTGTGGGTCTCTATGAGGGTGGGGCAGTGAACAGGAGCGGCATATCCAGAAGTGGGGGGATGGTGTGAGATGAAGGCAACCCGGGAGGATGATGGGGGCTCTCCTTGGGACACGTTAAGTGTGAGATGCCACAAGAACATCAAGGGAACGAGCAGTGGCTGGGGTTCAGAGGAGATGGCCCAGCCACAAACTGGGCAGTTAGCATCCACGTGGTACTTTGAGCCTAGGCTGAGTCTTCCATTTCGGGTCCTTCCTACGGCCAAGTCGGGCCTCTGCGATCTGCCCCAACCGGCCAGTCCTCTTATCGCTCGGGCTGATGAAGCTCGGCCCTACCTCTGTCTGGAGCAGCCTTCCCTCTTCCCTCCACACGCCGCAGCCACCTCAGAGGGGCCCGTGCTGACCACCTGTCCCCAGGTCCTTCTCCCCATGGTGGTCCCAAGGATGCGCCCTCTGCCCTGCTTCCTTCCTCCATCATCGTATATTGTGAGCTTATATGCTAGTTTCCTCGCTCACACTCACATGCACACCTCAACAGAGCCCCCCGCCCCCTGGGGCAGTCAGCACTAGAACCCACCACAGAAGGTCCTGACGCCTGCTTCTGTAAAGCAATGACTGGGTCAAGTATTTATCATCCTGGGAAAAGAATCTCTTAAAACTTTTTAAGTGAGTCACCACTAATATATCTAAGACCATTTAGAAACCTTCTTTCCACTCCGGGGGACACCTAGGCACCTTTCACACCAAGCTGACACTTTCATGGCTCCCATTCTCATATCTGCCCTCACCTGAGCAGGTGTGGGAGCCCCAGGGCCACTCCCTCCTGATGTTTCCTAGCCAGTGTTACAAGTAACTGCGGGTCTTTCTTTCTAAGTGAATGTGCATCATCTCAGCTGAGGCTTTAAAGAGAGGTCTGGTTACCTCCTGAGTGAAAGACGCGCATAATGTCTCTTTGTGACCCCATGGACTACACTGTCCATGGATTCTCCAGGCCAGAATACTGGAGTGGGTAGCCTTTCCCTTCTCCAGGGGATCTTCCCAACCTAGGGATCGAACCGGAGTCTCCTGCATTGCAGATGGATTCTTTACCAACTGAGTTAACAGGGAAGCCTGGTTACCTCCTTGAATACGGTAAATACTGGCCATGAAACAGCCTCGCAATCTAAGCGGGGCCTCAATTCTCTCACTGTCAGGCATATTCTTTTTTTTTAAGTAAATCTTTAGCTACTTGACAGAGTTAAAAAGCAAAGTAAATAGGTTAAAAAGTGACTTAAAAAGACAGATACACCCACATATTCACAGCACTCTTATTTACAACAGCCAAGATATGGAAGCCACCTAATAGTCTGTCGACAGATACATGGATAAAAAAGATGTTTTACATATATATATGTATATATATATAATGGAATATTACTTAGCCATAAATAGGATGAAATTGTGCTGTTTTCAACAACACGGATGGGCCTGAAGGATATTATGCTTTGTGAAATAAATCAGAGAAAGATAAATACTGTATGTTATGACATGTATGTGGAATCTAGAAAATGAAAAATAAGTGACTTAATTTGGAGAAAAGTGATGTGATCACAGTGCTCCAGGGCTCTGGCTATTCCAACAGCCAGCCCTTAACCTTCCTGCAGGTTAAGCTGTGGGGCCTTAACCTTCTTAGCCTCAGTTTCTTGACCTGTCAGCTGGGGTAATGGTGTGAACTTCAGAGGGTCCCCGAGACCCTTAAGACCACACAGGTAATGGCAGCTCCTAACACCAAGCTAACCTCTCACTTGTTAAAGCGATGGGAGGCACTGCCGAGGGGTGTAAAACAAGCCCTGGGGTTGGGACTTCGCTGGCTCCGGGGATCAAGCCCATCAGAACGCTGCTTGGGGCTCTGGTGGTGCGGGCAGTGGGCAACTGCCTCCTTTCTCTTCCTCATGTACATCTGTGGTTGCGTTCATCCCAGGAATCACTCCACATGTGATGTGTTCAGTATTCATCTAAAACTATTTTTGCAGTGCAGCTCTATCTAATCAGGCGCCCTCCTGGCCTGCATCACTACATTTGAAGGGTTCTATCGCATCTATTTCTGGGGGTTGGTTAGCCTGCCAGAGCGCTCTCAGGAAGTAGAAGGCTGCTGTTTAAAACATCTGACACCTAAGGGACCCTACTAAAGGGAGAAAAAGTACAAGAAGCCATTCTTGTATTGTCTAAAATCAGTATCGTTTAATGAGCTTGCTTATGGAGGGTCTTCCTTCTAGAAGGAGAGCTTTTGAGGACAGAAGTCTCTGCATAGTAGATGCTCGATAAATGAGTCAGAGGAACATTTTCTATCATGCATTTTTCACCAAGACCCCTTAGAACAAAGTGCTTTGTGATCAAGGTGCTCTCAGGTTTGGGGGATCCTGAAACACATATAATCTGGGGGACCCTTCCTAAAGAAAAAGAATGCAGCATTAGGAATTGAAAAAAAATTCAAGTGCTGGGCCTTGTAAGGAAGCCATACAGAGTGGCATCCATACAGAGTGGGGCCCTGACTTGGAAAGCCTCATGGTAAACTCACCCCTGAATGTCCTTACATGATCTTCAGCCAAAGAGGGAACATGACCAGACACAGTAGGAAGTGGGGGGTTAAAATGAAAATCAATATTCAGGACTTTCCTGGTAGTCCAGCAGTCGGGACTCTGTGCTCCCAATGCAGGGAGCCCAGGCTCCATCCCTGGTCAGCGAACTAGATCCCACATGCCACAACTAAGACTCGTACAGCCAAATAAACAAACAAAAGTAAAATCAATTTTGGCAGTTTTTACCCTCTGATATTTTTTTTAAAGCTACCCTCAACTTACTCAAGTCATAAATTCAGAGACACAATTCTTCGTTAAGCTTTTAGATGTAACTTACAAGTCTACGTATAAAAGCTGCAGGTGTGAATGGGGCCTTTTGCACTGCTGTATTCAAAAGTCCAGGCCCTTCACTCTCTCAGAGGAGGGGGCCGAAGGGCCTGCAACCACCCACACCCCTCCCAGACTGGGGTGCTGGGGGCCACGCTCAGGGGACCCTGGTTGACGACTTTCACAAATCTCGGCACTAAAGAAACAAAGCTTCTTTCCATGCTCCGACATCCCAGCAAGGCTTCCCGAACGTGCCCGAGGATCAGAGAGGTTGAAGGCTCAGCCTGGGGTCACACAGGAAACCCGTGGCAGACTGGGGGCCAGAACACTGTCCGGGGCTGCTCACCCCTTCTGCCCAGGGAGGATGTGCAGGAAAGCCTAGGAGGACGGGAAAAGCTGCCCCCACGCCCTTCTCCAGCCCTGGAGGGTGGATGAGGGTCAGGCAAAGCAGCTCCAGGGGCTGGGAGGGGGCCCTGCATGCAGGCCTGTTTGCACCAGCACTACAGTTGGGTGGGGTCACCTCCTCCTGCAGGCTGGGCTGGCCTGTCACCGAGTGCAGCTGACACTGCCTGCCCAGCAGAGGCTGCAGACGCTGGAGCAGGGGCCGCGGTGTCGCTAATGTGCCCCCATCCCAGGATGTCAGGGCACAGGGTCCTCAGAGAGCAGAGCAGGGAGACTGAGGTCCTTACTGGACACTCGCCAGTCACAGCCAGGCTCCCAGCTTCTTTACAGAGGGATCTCAGCACCAGGCTTGAGTCCCAGCTCCTCCACTTGTGAGCTGTGTGATCAGGGGCCAGGTATGTGACCTCTCTGAGCCTCACTTTCCCACGTCTCAGGTGGGGCGCTCCCCTACCTATGGGGTCATCTAAGGCACACGTTAAAGACTGTACGGCACAAAGCACGCTGGAAATAAGGTGGCTTATTATCTGTGAACCGTCTCCACGTGCCAGGCCCCCAGATAAATCCTTTCACCACAAACATGTAAGCCCTGTGAAGGAGGGCTGTTAATAACGCTGGGTCTCATGTATACCATGCTTGGCGTTACGGAGAACTCTTCCGGCCAGTGTGCTCATTCGCTTGTTCCTCACTTCATTGCTCTCATTCATCCGTTCATTCAATCAGCTGCTCCCAGAGCATCTATCCCGTCATAAGCCCCGGACTCAGCACTAGAAACAAAGAAGAGATCCAGCTTCTGTTCCCCAAGGGGCCGGCCATCTGTTAGAGGGGGTGGGGGTGGCTGGAAGAGGGGCAGTTACAATTCTGTGCTGCAAATGCTAGGCTGGGGCACCCCCCAGGAGGGATCTGTGGGCTGGGGCATCCCCCAGGAGGGGTCTGTGGGGATGCAGGGGGCAGGAGAGTATCTTGGAGGAGGTGATGTCCACACTGAGACCTCAACAAAGCAAAACCCAGCAGCTGAAGACTGTGGTGGACCCCAACTAAAGAGCATGGACGTGACATTGACTGGGGAGCCCTCAGGGCTAGGGAGCAGCGGCTACTTGCTGGGTCCAGGTGGACAGAGTCAGGGGTTACTTGAGGGCAGGGCTGGGAAGGCAATGCATATGGTGCTCCTGGGGGTGGCTGTGCAAGAGATGGGTAAGTGGTGGGCAGGGTGGCAGGCAGAGCCACCAGTTCAAACTCTCCCACATCCTGGCTTGACCTACAAGGTGTGGGAAGTAGGAGGCTGCACTTGGACGGCTCAGTACTTGGGAGAGGGGTGCCCCCTCCACCTATTCAAGCCTGGAGGGCAAATTGGATCCATTCCCAGGTGCTAGGCAAGGCCAACCTCACCAAGATGGCCTATGGTAGTTATAAATGCAGAGTCCTAGGCCCCACTCCAG
This sequence comes from Bos taurus, assembly GCF_002263795.3. Lineage (NCBI taxonomy): Eukaryota > Metazoa > Chordata > Mammalia > Artiodactyla > Bovidae > Bos > Bos taurus. The sequence goes on along the minus strand of NC_037344.1, from coordinate 57,991,006 downwards.
TCTTGTGAACCAAAACCCACGTTTTAGCAAAATTCCCCGGTGATTTGCACACACACTAATGGTGGGAAAGAGCCAGGGTAGACCGCTCACTATAACCAAGACAAGGAAACAGCCTAAATGTCCATCAACAGAGGAGTGGATAAAGAAGATGTGGAACATATACACTCAGCCATAAAAAGAATGAAATAATGCCATTTGCAGCAACATGGATGAACCCAGAGTAATTTATCACATTAAGTCAGAAAGACAAAGACAAGTATCATATGATATCACTTATATATGTGGAATCTAAAATATGAAATCTACTTATCTATGAAACATAAACAGACCCACAGACATAGAGGACAGACTCCTGTTGTCAAGGTGGAAGGGAGAGGTCAGAGGAGACAGGGATTGGGAGTTTCAGGTTAACAGATGCAAACTATTATATACAGAATGATTGGAAGGGAAGAGGCAAAGCTGTCACTATATGCAGATGACATGATATTATACATATAGAAAATCCTAAGGACTCCACAAAAAAACTACTAGATCTGATAAATGAATTCAGCAAAGTAGCAGGATACAAGATTAACACTCAGAAAGCAGTTGCACTTCTTTACACTAATAATGAAATATCATCAGAAAGAAAATGTAAAAAAAAAATACCTTTTAAAATTATACCAGCCCCCACCCCCAACAACAACAAACCCTCAGGAAAAAAACCTCACCAGGGAGCTGAAAAGACTTAAAGGCAGATAACTACAAAACATTAAGAAATTACAGAAGATTCAAAGAAATGGAATGATATCCTATGTTCTTGAGTTGGAAGAATATTGTTAAAATGCCAATACTACCCAAAGCAATCTACAAATTTAATGTGATCCCTATAAATTACCCATGACATTTTTCATAGAACTAGAATAATCCAAAATTTTACATGGAACCATAAAAGACACAGAATTGCCAAAGCAATCCTAAGGAAAAAAAGTTGAGCATGAGGCATAACTCTCCCAGACTTCAGACTATACTACAAAAGTACAATAATTAAAACAGTGTGGTATTACCGCAAAGACAGACACATGGATCAATAGAACAGAAGAGAGAACCCAGAAATAAACCCACACGCCTATGGTCAATTAATATTTGACAAAAGAAGTAAGAATATAAAATGGGAAGAAGACAATCTTCAGCAAGTGGTGTTGGGAAAGTTAAACAGCTACATGTAAATCAATGAAGTTGGAACACATCCTTACGGTCTACACAAAATAAACTAAAAGATGGCTTGAAGACATAAACATAAGACATGACATCATAAAACTCCTAGAAGAGAGCATAGGCAAAATATTCTGATATAAAAATCAACTTTTTTTGTCAGTCTCCAAAGTCGACAGAAATAAAAGCAAACAAATAGGAAATATTTAAACTGACAAGCTTTTGTACAACAGGGGAAACTATTTTTAAAAAAGGAAAAGACAATCTATGGAATAGGAGAAAATATTTGCAAATGATGTGACTGACAAGGGCTTATATATACAAACAGTTCATACAACTCAACAACAACAAAACAACCCAATTAAAAAGGGGCTGCTGCTGCTGCTGCTGCTAAGTTGCTTCAGTCGTGTCCAACCCTGTGCGATCCCATAGACAGCAGCCCACCAGGCTCCCCTGTCCCTGGGATTCTCCAGGCAAGAACACTGGAATGGGTTGCCATTTCCTTCTCCAATGCATGAAAGTGAAAAGTGAAAGTGAAGTCGCTTAGTCGTGTCCGACTCTTAGCAACCCCATGGACTGTAGCCTACCAGGCTCCTCTGTCCATGGGATTTTCCAGGCCAGAGTAGTGGAGTGGGTTGCCATTGCCTTCTCCTAAAAAGGGGCAGAAAGCCTAAACAGACATTTCTCCAAAGAAGATATACAGATGGCCAGCAGCACGTGAAAAGAGGCTCAGCATTACTAATGAGAGAAATGCAAATCAAAACTACAATGAGGTATCACCTCACACCAGTCAGAAGGTTGTCATTAAAAAATCTACAAATAACAAATGCTGGAGAGGGTGTGGAGGAAAGGGAACCCTCCTACAGTGTTGGTGGGGATGTAAATTGGTGCAGCCACTATGGAAAACAACACTGAGATTCCTTCAACTAAAAACAAAACCACCACATGATCTAGCAATCCCACTCCTGGACATATGTCTGGAGAAAACCATAATTCAAAAAGATACATGCACCCCAGTGTTCACTGCAGCACTGTTTACAGTAGCCAAGACACAGAAACAAACTAAATGCCCATTGCCAGAGGAATGGGTAAAGAAGATGTGGTACATATACACAATGGGATATTACTCAGCCATAAAAAAGAATGAAATAACACCATTTGCAGCAACACGGATGCAACTAGAGAGTCTCACAGTGAGTGAAGTTAGAAAGAGAAAGACAAATACCACATGATACCACTTATACATGGAATCCAAAGCATGGCACAATGAACCTATCTACAAAGTGGAAAAAGACTTACATAGAGACCAGGCTTGTGGGTGCCAAGGGGGAGAGGCTTGGCGGAAGGAGGGAGGAGGAGTTTGGGGTTAGTAGATGGAAACTATTACATTTAGAATGGATAAACGACAAGGTCCTACTATATAGCACAAGGAACTACATCCAATCTCCTGGGATAGACCGTAACAAAAAAGACTATAAAAAAGAATCTATACGTGGGTATAACAGAGTCACTCTGCTGTGGAGCAGAAATTAACACGATACTGTATGTCAACTATATTTCAACAAGAAAATAATGGATAAACAACATGGCCCTACTGTATAGCACAGGGGGCTATATTCAATATCCTGAAATAAATCACAATGAATAAGAACGAGAATATATAAGTAACACTGAATCACTTTCTGTACAGAAGAAATTAATACAACATTGTAAATTGACTATACTACAATAAAATTTTAAAAAAAGTGTAGAGCTCAACACGTTAGTATATCCTTGGAAAAGCCCATGAAGGGTTGCTGGGCAACACAGTCTGAGCTCCAAAGCTACAGCCTCAGAGTGGGAGGGCTTCCTGCTCACACAGCACCTTCCCTCCCCACCTCCACTCCAGCCTGAGGATCAGTGGCCACTGCTTGGGCACCTCAGGGTGCATCCTCATGACCTCACCAATGGTGGAATGATGACAGTCCTGTTTGCCAAATACCAACCCAGCTCAGAACAGAGGTGTACCATGTGCGTCTGCTCATCTTTAATGCTCAAATCAAATCCCAAATGACCACGCTCGCTTTACAGAAGAGACAGGCTCAGAGAAACACAGCAACTAACCCAAAGTCAACCAGCCAGGGACACAGATGTTTCAAATACGATTTGTTTCCCAGACCTGGGTTTTTGCCTCTGCTTCCCCCAAGTCTGAAAAGTATACATGTGTGGAATTGAAACCTGAAGCCTCTCACCAAACCAAGACCCATGGACCCCAGACACATAACAACGAGAAGCCCAGGGCAGATTGTGACATGCTGGGGGCACAGCATGCTGGAAAATCATCTTGAGAAAGGGGGCTCTGCCATTACACACCCCCAATTAAGAGTTGCATGGTGGTCCTGTCCCCCAAGCACAGGTACTGCCTGCCTGGCACAGCACATGTGCCCATGAACTTCTAAAGAAACGGAGGATGCCCTTGACACTTCCATGTTCCAATATCCAGGTGTACCTGTGTCAGCTCACCTGAGACCTGCATCCATTCCTCAGCCCCTGGTCCAAGGAAGCCCACCTTGCCCTGGGAAATCACCCCACCCTCCACCCCTCCCCTTGGCAAGTGACCCCGCCCTGCTCACTCACAGCTCTGGGGGAAAAAAAAACAGTTTGCTGGTTACCCTTGGCCACAGTGATTGGCTCAGCCTTGGGCATGTGACCCCATAGGAAGCCAGGGGATCTTCTGCTGGGCTCATTACTGGGATTAGTAAGAGAGACTGTGTAGAATTCAAGAAGCCAGTCCCAGGCCTCCTTGGTGATCCGATGGTTAAGAATCTGCCTGCCAGTGCAGGGGACATGGGTTCGATCCCTGGTCTGGGAAGATCCCACATGCTGTGTGGCATCTGAGCCCATGTGTCACAACTACTGAGTCAGAGCTCCAGAGCCCGTGAGACTCACCTACTGAAGCCCACACGCCTAGAGCCTGGGGTCTGCAACTAGAGAAGCCGCTGCAGTGAGAAGCCCGAGCGTTGCAACAGAGTAGTCCCCGATTGGTGCAACCAGAGAAAGCCCACACACAGTAACAAAGACCCAGCAGAATCATAAATGAATAAATAAACCTTAAAACTTTAAAAAGTCAGTCCTGATTTCACTTACTTCTGTCTTGGATCCAATCAAATTAAGACCAATGGCCCCCAGAACCTTGAGACTGCCAGACTCTGAGCTCTGGAAACGGATGCTCTTGAGACTATGACGTGCTGGATTAACATGCCATTGTTTAGACAGATGAGACAAATCGGACAGTATTTACATGTTGTTTTCCATTCAAACTTGGGTCAATTTTAAATCCACTTACTAAGAAAACAAGACACTTTCCTGGACTACTAAAAGGTTTAAAGTTCCAAGTCTGTAGCCTTGAGACTCTGCATGCCTATTTTAGGAAACTACATCTGTTAGATAGTTTGTGGCAGGGCAGCATTCGCTTTATGTTGGAAACGGTTCGGCTCCAAGCGTCTTCCTCACCAAGTCAGATCAACTCACTGACGAGGAACTCTCATAGCCTGGTTTGAAATGACATGGCCACTACCCAAGACTGAACACTCGTTCCCAGGAGGAGACGCACAGTCCGAGGCATTCCTCCTCAAAAAAAAGTTAAACCACCCACCTTCTAAGAGATTCACATGAAATAACGCGACGTAAAACGGTGGTTTTCCTAGACAGAAATCCACAGCTGCCGCCCACCATCTTGTCTGGGGCTGGAACTACTGACCAGAGGAAGCAGAGTCAAGACACCCTCATGACAGCATCCAACTCTTGAACTGAGGCACACCGCAACCGATTCACCTTGGGGTGCCTGGCACTGGGCATGGTCCTGGCATTCGACAGGCCCGCCCTTTGTGCCTGGGTTCCAGGGAAGTCGGGGTAGTCGGGGTAAAGTGGCTGACCAGCTTTTCATCCCACTTGTCTTCCCTCCAGTTATAATCTTCTGACTCCAGTTAGAACCATGATCCTGGCATTCGACAGGCCCTCCCTATGTGTCTGGGGTCCCAGGGAAGTCGGGGTAAAGTGGCTGACCGACCAGCTTTTCATCCCTTTTGTCTTCCCTTCAGTATAATCTTCTGACCCCAGTTAGAACCAGGTGGGGTTCCTCCCCCCCGGCCCAGTTAAGGACAGCTTGTCTAGAAGGGACCCAAAGCACTGAGGGAACTACAAGTTTGTCTCAGGAAATGGGATCACCCAGTGGCTCCGGCAGAGCCAGCCAGCACTCAGGGGAAGAGATATATGGAAAGGGACCTCCTCTAGGACCACAGTCCTGCCGACGCCTACACCCAGCTGCCCGTCTTACCGGATGGTGGGCTGGTCTCCGCTCAGCTGCTTAAACCTCCGGTGGAGCTGCTCAATCTGGTCTGATGAGACTGCAGGGGGGAAAAAAGAAAGAAAGAAAAGGCATCACCGACCTCTGAACTCAGAGCTGCAGGAGGCAGGCTGGACCCCCATCCCCTCTCCTGTTCGGTTCATTCTCGGGTCATATCCCACCAAGGCAAAACTGAGCGTGGGATGAAGCAGCAGAGAAAGGGTCTGCCATTCCTCCTGGTAATGCAGTGCTGGGGTTGCTGGCTCTGACCCCCTCAGCAGTAAGACAATTACTACTAACAACAGCTCCTGGCGAACAGGACAAACGTGAACCAGCTCACCCTCTCCTTCCTCAGCTCGTTAAGAGAGATCGTATCGGCTTGTCTGGCTTTCTCCCCTCCCACTCCTGAAGATGGGTGTCTTCCCCGATGAGAAAGGGGCTTCGTGTGTCACATCTTAAGAAACAGAGGATGAGGGGAGGGCGAGATGGTTCAGGCTGGTGCCAGAAGTGATTCGGGGAAGACCTGTAGTCAGAAGAGTACAGAGAATCTGGTAAAAGCGGGGGAAGTGGAAGGAAAAGAAGCGGACTTCTGGTCATTGCTGCTGTGGGCGATGCATTTACATAACCTCAACTGTTTCATTTTTTTCCCTTCCTGTTTGAGATATAACTGATGTACAGCACAGCACTGTAGACATTTAAGGTGTACTGCAAATGATTTGACTCACACAGTGAGTGAAAGAGTGACCATGTTTAAGTTTAGTGAATATCCATCTCATATGCAAAATTAAATAAGTCACCAAAGGAATCAAAGACACAATCAAAAAACACCTAGAGACAGATGACCATGAAAACACAATGATCCAAAACCTATGGGATGCAGCAAAAGCAGTTCTAAGAAAGAAGTTTATAGCAATACAATGGTACCTCAGGAAACAGGAAAAATCTCAAATAAAGAGCCTAACCTTACACCTGGGATAACCAGAGAAAGAACAGACAAAACCCAAAGTTAGTAGAAGAAATCATAAGGATCAGAGCAGCAATAAATGAAACGGAGACCAAGAAAACAAAAGATCAATGAAACTCAAAGCTGGTTCTTTGAAAAGATAAAGAAAATTGACACACCTTTAGCCAGACTCATCAAGAAAAAAGGGGGAGGTCTCAAATTAATAAAATGAAAACTGAGAAGTTACAATGGACATCACAGAAATACAAAGCATCGTAAGAGATTACTCTAGCAACTGTAAGTCAATAAAACGGTCAACCTATAAGAAACAAATTCTTAAAAAAAAAAAAAAAAGATTATTTGTTTATTGGTTTTGTTTCGGCTGTGCAGCCCAGAATGGCATGTGGGATCTTAGTGCCCCGACCAGGGATTGATCCCGCACACTCTGCCGTGGAAGCGTGGAGTCTTAACCACTGGACTGCCAGAGAACTCTCCTGGACAAATTCTTAGGTACAACCTTCCAAGACTGAACCGTGGAGAAATAGAAAATACGAACAGACAAATTACAAGTACTGAAACTGCAACTGTGATTAAAAATCTTCCAACAAACAAAAGTCCAAGACTAGATGGCTTCACAGACAAATTCTATCAAATGGTTAGAGAAGAGTTACCACTTATACTTTTGAAACCCTTCCAAAAAACTGCAGAGGAAGGAACACTCCCAAGCTCATTCCACAAGGCCACCATCACCCCGATACCCAAATCAGACAAAGACACCACACAAAAAAAGAAAATTATAGGTCAGTATCACTGATGAACATAAATGTAAAACTCCTCAATAGGGCTTCCCTGTGGTCCAGTGGTTAAGAACCTGCCTTGTAACACAAAGGATGTCAGTTCAATCCCTGGTCCTGGAAGATCCCACATGCCTCGGAGCAGTTAAGCCCATGTGCCACAACTACTGAGCCCGCTCTCTAGAGCCCGGGAGCCACAACTACTGAGCCCACACACTGCGACTCCTGAAGCCCGCATGCCTGGAGCCTGTGCAACAGTGAGAAGTCTCCACACCAATGAAGAGTAACCCCCGCTAGATGCAACAGGAGAAAGTCTGTGTGCAGCGATGAAGACCCACCATGGCCAATACATGAGTAAATAAATACTAAAAAAAAAAAAAAAATCCTCAGCAAAATACTAGCAAATCAAATCCAACAATACATTAAAAGGAACACACACCATGATCAAGTGGGATCTATCCCAGGGATGCAAGGATTCTTCAATATCCTCAAATCAGTCGGTGATATACCACATTAACAAACTGAAGAATAAAAACCATATAATCATCTCCATAGATGCAGAAAAAGCTTTTGACAAAATTCAACATCCATTTATGATAAAAATTCTCCCTAAAGTGGGCACAGAGGGGACTCACCCCAACATTAAAAAGCCCATATATGACAAACCCAGAGCTAACATCATTCTCAGCGATGAAAAGCTGAAAGTATCCCTCTAAGATTAGGGACAAGACGAGGATGTCCACTGTTACCACTTAAACTCAGCACAGTTTTGGAAGTCCTAGCTACAGTGATCAAAGAAAGAGAAACAAAAGGCACATAAATTGGAAAAAGAAGTAAAGCTGTCACTGCTCGCAGATGACATGATACTATACATAGAAAATCCTAAAGATGCTCCCAGAAAACTACTAAAGCTCAAGGAATTTGGTAAAACTGCAGGATACAAAATTAGTTACACAGAAATCACTTGCATTCCTATACACTTACAATGTAAGAGCAGAAGGGAAATTCAGGAAATAACCTATTACACCAGAAAGGATAAATACCTAGGAATACACCTACTTAAGGAGACAAAAGACCTGTGACTTGAAAACTACAAGACACTGATCAAAGAAATCGAAGATGACATAAACAGATGGAGAGATACACTACATCCTCAGATTGGAAGACCTTCAGCAGCGCCCCAGGCAGAGCGGAGAGGCCCTCCGGCCGGAGATGGGGTAACCGACTTCCTGTGACCTAGGAGAGGCTGCTAAAGATGTCTTCAATAAAGGATATGGATTTGGCACGGTCAAAATAGATCTGGGAACCAAGTCATATAGTGAAGTGGAATTTTCTACTTCTGGTAATGCTTACACAGATACAGGGAAAGCATCAGGCAACCTAGAGGCAAATACAAGGTTGGTAACTACAGCCTGACCTTCACCCAAGAGTGGAACACAGACAATACTCCTGGGACAGAAATTGCTTGGGAGAATAAGTCGGCTGAAGGACTGAAACCGACTCTTAATACCATATTTGTACCGCACACAGGAAAGAAGAATGGGAAAGTGAAGGCCTCCTATAAAGGGGATTGTTTCAGTCTTGGCAGTCATATTGATATAGATTTTTCTGGCCAACCATCTATGGCTGGGCTGTGCTGGCCTTTGAAGGTTGACTTGCTATCAGATGAGTTCTGACACAGCTGATTCCAAATTGTCACAGAATAATTTTGCCTTGGGTTACAAAGCCGCAGACCTCCAGCTGCACACTCACAGGAATGACGGCACGAATTTGGAGGGTCCGTCTGCCAGAAGGTGAGCGACAAGACTGAAATGTTAATGAATGTCACGTGGATGGGTGAGGGGAACAACACCCACTTTGGCATCTCTGCTAAGTACACGCTGGACTCTAGAACTTCTCTCTCTGCTCAAGTAAATAATACCAGCCTGATTGGACTGGGTTACACTCAGACCCTTCGACCTGGAGGGAAACTGACCCTGTCAGCTCTAATCGATGGAAAGAACATCAATGCAGGAGGGCACACAGTCGAGCTGGGATTGGAACTGGAAGCTTAATGTGGTTTGGAGGTGAAGAGAAATGTGTTTGGGCCTTAAAATTCTTCTTTGAAATTTCAAAAGCATGAACTTCTTATTCTTCCGAAGGATTCTGATCCTCCCCACACTGAAGCCTGGGTTCGGAGCCCATCCTAAGGGGAGGCGTGTTTGGAGGCATGCCCAGAGGTTGCCACGTTCGTGCCGCCCTTCAGTTTCACAGTGTTATTTTCAACGTGTTCCTCAGGACGGTGTAGTGTCATGTACAAAGGAGATGACCTGCCCCTGCGGCTGTCCATCACGTCCTGCGTGTCCCACGCCACTTTTTCATGACCTTGTAACATACTGGTCTCTGTGCAGCAGTGGAATCTTTGGTTTTGCATCAGAGTGAAAATAAAATAAACCCATCACATTTGGAACATAAATAAATAAGTGGAAGACTGTACCTTCTGAAGCTAAGTTGCTTCAGTTGTGTCTGACTCTTTGCGGCCCTATGGACTGTAGATTGCCAGGCTCCTCTGGGATTCTCCAGGCAAGAATACTGGAGCAGCTTGCCATTTCCTCCTTCAGGGGATATTCTCGACCCAGGGATCAAGCCCACATCTCTTACATCTCCTGCATTGGCAGGCAGGTTCTTTACCACTAGTGCCACCTGAGAAGCCCCTAAAAACACACAGGTATCTATATGTCTGATTCTTTGTGATCCCATGGACTGTAGCCTGCCAGGCTCCTCTGTCCATGGAATTCTCCAGGGGAGAATACTGCAGTGGGTCACCATTCTCTTCTCTGGGGGATCTTCCCAACAAAGGGATCGAACCCAGGTCTCCTGCATTACAGGCAGATTCTGTACCAACTGAACTGTCTTCAGCCAATTCCTCCTCTCCCCATCCCCAACTGTTTCAGAAAACCCACATACAGGTTTGCTTTTTAATTACCATTTTTAGTAGGTGGGCCCTGTTTTCTTCCACAGCTAAGACCAGACCTGGTGGGTTCCAGGATTTAGAGAGTTTCCACCCACATGCTTGCTTTACGAAATGCACAATATTAGACACTTCTGTGTACCTTCTCACCTCCTCCTCAAAACACCCTGTGAACAGATACTTTTCTCCTCTGTTACATCATTTGAATAGTGCAGCTCGGAGGGTGCTGTACTCACACAACTGTGATTGGCAGAGTTGGGATTCAACCCCAAGTCTCCCCAACTCCAAAGACCACACCCCCCAACCGCTACGCAACACTGCCTCTTTTCCCAGAACATCCTGGTGTTCGAGGCCCTCAAGCCTGGTGTCTGGGGACTATGTATGTGTTCAGTCGCTAAGTTGTGCCCAACTTTTGGCGACTTCATGGACTGCAGCTCGCCAGGCTCCTCCGTCCATGGGATTTCCTAAGCAAGAACACTGGAGTGGGTTGCCATTTCCTCCTCCAGGGGATATTCCTGACCCAGGGATTAAACCCGTGTCTCCTGCATTGGCAGGTGGGTTCTTTACCACTGTGCCACCAGAGAAGCCCCGGGGGACTGCATACAGTTCAGGCAAAAATTTCTGAAACCGCCTCTGGCCTGGGGCAGGGCTCACTCCTCCCACCACACTCGACATCTCTCATCCCTCAAGCAGCTTTTCTCTTCCTGTTTAAGGCGGCTAATATCTGGGGTCAAGTGGCCACCTTACTTCATGTTCTTTTTTTTTCCTTTTTGGCCTCAGGCTCCAGCTGTCATCTCTTCAAGAATCTACAACTCAGAGTTCTCAAGCTTCTCTAGAAGCTGTAGTTGGCTAGAAATGATCACTACAACGACCAAGCCATCCTGAAGGCCTGCCATGTGCTGGGGGAGTGGGACATCTCCAAGCATTAGCTCATCTGTTCTCAGGAAACCATGGGAGGGGGGCCACATCCCATGGTACAGATGTAGAAACTGATGCTTGGAAAGGTTAGGTAAGCCCTGGGGACAGTCACTACTTTTCCAGAGAAAAATACAGCCATTTGCGTCACATGCATGTTAGCACAGACATTCACATATTCCATGGTCTGGCCCATGCACCCAACAGAAATGCATATTTGCTGGGACTTCCTTGGTGGTCCAAACATGCATTTCTGTGCTTGCAATGCAGGGCACTCAGGTTCCATCCCTGGTCCGGAAACTAGATCCCACAGGCCACAACTAAGACCCAGTGTAGCCAAATTAAAAAAAAAAAAAAAAAAAAAAGCATATTTGCACTCAATCAGAGGCAGTATGATCTGAAGAGCCCTGGACTTCAGCCATGTGGTGCTAGTGGTAAAGAACCCACCTATTAATGCAGGAGATGTAAGTGATGCGGGTTGGATCCCTGAATCGGGAAGATCCCCTGGAGGGGGAAATGGCAACCCTCTCCAGTATTCTTGCCTGGGAAATCCCATGGACAGAGTAGCCTGGCAGGCTACTGTCCATAGGGTTGCAAAGAGTTGAAGCAATTTAGCACATACTAACACAAGACTACAGCCATGAAATTAAAAGACACTTGCTACTTGAAAGAAAAGCTATGACAAACTCAGTGTATTAAAAGGCAGAGACATCACTTTGCCAACAAAGTGATGGTTTTTATAGTCAAAGTTATGGTTTTTCTAGTATTCATGTATAGATGTGACAGGTGGACCATAAAGAAGGCTGAGAGCTGAAGAATTGATGCTTTCAAATTGTGGTGCTAGAAAACTCTAAAGAGTCCCTTAGACTACAAGGAGATCAAATCAGTCAATCCTAAAGGAAATCAACCCTGAATATTCTTGGAAGGACTGATGCTGAATACTGACACTCTAATACTTTGGCGGCCATCTGATGTGAAGAGCCGACTCACTGGAAAAGACCCTGATGCTGGGAAAGACTGAAGGTAGGAGGAGAAGGGGGCATCAGAGGATGGGATGGTTGGATGGCATCACTGACTCAGTGGACATGAGTTTAAGCAAACTCCGGGAAACAGTGAAGGGCAGGGAAGCCTGGAGCGCTGCAGCCCATGGGGCTGCAAAGAGTTGGATACAACTTAGCAACTGAACAGCAACAACAAACTGGAAATTACCTGAATGCCCCACAGCAGCAGAATAAAGTGGGTGTTCAGGGCCCAGTCGCTCAGTCATGTCTGACTCTTTGTGGCCCACCAGGCTCCTCTTCACGGGATTTTCCAGGCAAGAATACTAGACAGAGTTGTCATTTCCTACTCCAGGGGATCTTCCCAACCCAGGGATCCAACAGGCAAGGTCTTTACCACTAGTGCCACCTGGGAAGCCCAGAGTGGGTGGTATATTCAAACAATGGAATAGTATGCAGCAGAAGATGAATGCGTAGTAGGCCATTAACTAGGGTGATTTTCAAAACATAACAACAAGCAGAAGCCAGGTATGAAAAGAGTACATACTTTATGACTCCATTTACATAAAGCACAAAACCCGGCAGAGCTCATCTGCAGTATTAGAAGTCAGTCTAGAAAGGCTACATACGGTATGATTCCAACTACACGACCTTCTGGAAGAGGCAAAACTTACCAAGACAGTAATAAGACCAGTGGTTACCAGGGGAAAGATGAGCTGATGAAGCACACAGAATTTTCAGGGCAGTGAACCTACTCTGTGTGAACCTTATACATTTGTCCAACTCAAAGAATGTAGGACACCAAAGTGAAGTGAAAAAGGGTTAGTTGCCCAGTCGTGTCTGAATCTTTGTGATCCCATGGACTGTAGCCCGCCAGGCTCCTCTGTCTATGGAATTCTCCTGGCAAGAATACTGGAATGGATGGCCATTCCCTTCTCCAGGGGATCTTCCTGACCCAGGGATCGAACTCAGGTCTCCTGCACTGCAGGCAGATTCTTTACTGTCTGAGCCACCAGGGAAGCCTGGACACCAAGGAACCTAACATAAGCCTGATGTAAACCATGAACTCTGGGTGTTGATATGTCAGTGTAGATCCATCAATTATAACAAAGGCCCCATGCTGCAGGGGGTGTTAATGGTAGGGAGGCTGTGCATGTGGGTGGGGGCAGGCGTGCTGTGCTGGGCTTAGTCGCTCAGTTGCTCAGTCGTGTCCGACAATTTGCAACCCCATGGACTGTAGCCCACCAGGCTCCTCTGTCCATGGGGATTCTCCAGGCAAGAATACTGGTGTGGGTTGCCATGCCCTTCTCCAGGAGATCTTCCCAACCAAGGGATTGAACCCAGGTCTCCCACACTGCAGGTGGATTCTTTACCATCTCAGCCACCAGGGAAGCCTGGGGGCTGGGGTGCATGTAATCTCTTTTCCTTCCCATTAATTTGCTGTTAACCTTAAATGGCTAATAACAAAGTCTTAATTTTTTTAAAGTTACAACAGCAGTTGCCCTTGACGGGGTAGTAACTTGAACGGGGCATGAGAGGGTTTCTGGGGGCTGGAAAGGTTTCATTCTTGACCCAGCAGCAGGTTACACAGCTGTGAAAAGTTTGTGGAACTGTATGCTCATGCGTGATGCACTTTTCTATAGGTGACCGTGCAATAAGACATTTGAGAAGCTGAGTAATGCTACATGTCGGGGATCTATCCTGAAAGAATAAATCCAACAGGTACAGTGAGATGAGTTTGTAAGTGTGTTCACTGTGTATTCTCCACAACAGCTTAACAACTGGACTCAATCTCAGTGCCCCCCAAAAGCAGGTCAGTTAAGTATTCTATGGTGTGTGTGTGCGTGCTCAGTTGTGTCTGACTCTTTGCAACCTTTTGGACTGTAGCCCACCAGGCTCCTCTTGTCCATGGGGTTTTTTCAGGCAAGAATATGGGAGTGGGTTGCCGTTTCCTCCTCCGGGGGATCTTCCCAACCCAGGGATCGAACTCGTGTCTCCTGTGTCTTCTGCACTGCAGGTTAGTTCTTTACAGAGCCATCCGGGAAGCCCCCACCTTATGGTGTGTTTAGCCAATTAAACAATAAAAAAGGACGCTGAGAATTCCCTGGTGGTCCAGTGATTAAGACTCCGCACTTCCACTGCAGGGGGCGAAGGTTTGATCTCTGCCTGGGGGACTGAGATCTCACATGCTGGGCGGGCAGTGCAGCCGAAAAAAAAGATTTTAAAAAGGATGCTGACTTTAAAAGGGACAGCTGTGTATTTAACAGGAACATACATTCTAACATAATGTTGTCTAAAACAACCTGCTACAAAGACAGCAAGACTCCATTTTGGGGGGAACATCTAAATATACATAAATGCATGCAAGTAATGGAAGTCAACTTGTTTTCCCAAAATAATAATAGCAATTATCTCTCAACACTGGGATTAAAGACTCTTCTTGTTTGTTTTGCTTCCACTCATCTATATTTTCCAAATCTTCCATAATATACAATGTATACTTCTTAGTCATATAAGGATTTAAGCAGGTCCCATATGGGACAGCTGAGGAATCTCAAAAATAGTGTTAATGGTGAATCATTCACTGGCAAGTACACATCCTGGGCACACATGTACTATTTAATCCTTTCCGTGACCCTGTGACTGACCGACAATTCCCACTTTATAGACAAGAAATGGAGGTCCTGAGGGGGTCGGGAGTTTGCTCAAGGTCACTAAACTTAGAAAGCAGCAGCCCCAGGATATGAACATAGTTTGTCTGACAGAACATGTGTGATTCAGTCTGCTTGTTTTGTTTGTAGCTGACACCCCACACTGCCTCCCTTTGGGTGATCGGATTGTGTGTGTGTGTGCGCTCAGTCGCTCAGCTGTGTCTGACTCTTTGGGACCCCATGGACTGCAGCCCACCAGGCTCTTCTGTCTATGGGATTTCCCAGGCAAGAATACTGGAGTGGTTTGCCATTTCCCACTCCAGGAGATCTTCCCAACACAGGGATCGAACCCACATCTCTTGCGTCCCCTGCATTGGCAGGCAGACTCTTTATCACGGTGCCACCTGGGAAGCCCGGGTGATCAGAGTTTACTGGTCAATTAGAGTCCCCACAGATCAAAAAAAAAAAAAAAAAGGAATACACTGATGCCGTTTGCAGCAACAGGGACGGATCTAGAGATTAGCATTCTGAATCAAATAAATCAGACCAAGAAAGTCTCTTATGACAGTGCTCATGTGTGAAATCTTAAAAAACGATACAAATGAATTTACAAAGCATAAGTGGACTTTCAGACATAGAAAACAAATTTATGGTTAACCAAAGGGGCAAAAGGGAGGGAAGAAGAAATTAGGAGCTTGGAATTAACATAAACACACCACTATATATGATAGAACAACAACAAGGTCCTATTGTATAGCACAGGGAACTATACTCAGTATCTTGTAATAACCCATAATGGAAACGCATCTAAAAGAGAATATACGTAACTAAATCACTTTGCTGTACACCTGAAATTAATACAACACTATAAATCAATTATATTTCAATAGAAAATTCAAAAATACACTGATGTGTTGCAAAATAATGATCAGAAATTATAGCCAAACACATGCTGCTAAACCATCTCCAAGAAAGATGAGTTCCCTTGAAGACACTGTGCTAAGTGAGAGACGCTGATCACAAAGCCCACGCCTGGCAGAATCCTCTTTACACAAAACGCTTAGAGAGGCAAAGCCACAGACACAGAAAGTAGACCAGTGGTTGCCTGGGGCTGAGGAAGGAGAGAAGGAATCACTGATAATAGCAAAGGAGTTTCTTCAGAGGGGGTTGACAAGGTTCTAGAATGAGATTGTTACCCAACCCTTTGATTATACTAAAAGCTGCTGCTGCTGCTGCTGCTAAGTCGCTTCAGTCATGTTCGACTCTGTGTGATCCCATAGATGGCAGCCCACCAGGCTCCCCCGTCCCTGGGATTCTCCAGGCAAGAACACTGGAGTGGATTGCCATTTCCTTCTCCAGTGCATGAAAGTGAAAAGTGAAAGTGAAGTCGCTCAGTCGTGCCCGACTCTTAGCGACCCCATGGACTGCAGCCCACCAGGCTCCTCCGTCCATGGGATTTTCCAGGCAAGAGTACTGGGGTGGGGTGCCACTGCCTTCTCCGACGCTAAAAGTTGAGCACACTGTAAAGGCGTGAGATGCAGGAGGTGAGTGACGGCTCAGTAAAGACGCTGAAAAGTAAGTTAGGCCGCCCCTGGTGGGCCAGGGGTAAAGAATCTGCCTGCCAACTCGGGATGCGGGTTTAATCCCGGGTCCTGGACGATTCCAAATGCCAAAGGGCAACGAAGCCCCTGAGCCGCAGCTGCTGAGCCCCCGTGTGCCGCAGCTGCTGAAGCCTGCACGCCTAGAGCCTGTGTTCTGCAACAAGGGAACTGCAATGAGAAGCCCACGCACAGCAACCAGAGTAGCCCCTGCTCGACACAACTAAAGAAAGCACGCAGGGCGCAGCAACAAAGACCCAGTACAGACAAAAATAAATAAATAAAATGTTTTTAAAAAGTTAGTGCACCATCATGACAACAACCATAGCTGTTAATTAACAAGAGGCATTCATCAAGCTGTGTCCTGGGCACAGCGCCCGACTCTATTCTTGACGAGCCTTGGCTCACATAAGCCTCAATCAATCCTACCAGGCAGGCACAGCTTTTCCCCCAACCTAGAGATGGGAACACTGAGACCTGTCCCAGGCCACACAGACAGGAACGGTGAATAAACTATAAACCACCGTAGGCCAGGTTTCTCTAATGAAGAGTTTTCAGCTGATGCCATCCAAAAGGCAAGCACACGTGTGCACCACACACCTTTCTGCCCTGCTGCACTGAAAGCAGAGGAATCAGGAGGAAAACTCCTGCAGCTCGGGTTCCCTTTTTGGCACCCAAACCTTCAGAGCCAAGAACTCAGTCCTTAACAAAGTTCTATGTGCCCTCATCACCAGCCTCCCAGGTTGATCCTGTCACACAGGGTCCCCCATACACATGTGCCCATGTTACACCCTGGAAGGCCCTGTCTGTCCTTCCCTCAAGGGTTCTCATGATCCCTTGATCTCATGATCCCTCTCAAAGTTTCCCTGCTCCTCACTCTGAGCCCTCTCTGTTTCCCCCACCCCCACTGTGAGGTCACAGTTGCCATGGGAACGAGAGGCAGAGACACCTCGGTGCCTGGCATCTGGACCTGGTTATTTGGGGTTTTAGATTTCAACCTGAGGGAAATGCACACCCTTCCATGGGAGTGGTGGGAGTTTAATCTGCCTCATCCAGGGCTGGCAGGGTTGCGGGGGACGGGGTGGGGGCTGACCTGTTGCTTTTGTATCAAAAGTTTAAAAGGAAAAGTATACATCTGCAGGGCCCAATACAGAGCCACCAGCCACAAGTAGCTATGAAGATGGGCTGATGTGTGAAAAAACATACCAGCTTTCAAAGACTTATTACAAAACACGTGACAACTGTCTTAATACCTTTTCTATTAATTATATTTGAAATATTTTAGTTAGGTTAAATACATCATTAAAATTAACTTCAGTTGTTTATTTTTTTTAATGTGGCTACTAGAAAATCTAGAATTATGTTCCATCTATAGTTCACTGAAAATTTAGAATTATTCTACCTCACATTATATTTGTGCTGAACAGTGCCTGGTATTTGTGCTCTGAACCAGCAACTTGTCCCTAGGAATGAATCCTAAAGAACAGAGACAAATATACAAAGATAAATACATAAGAGTAATCACCATTGCCTATTTCGAACAGTAAAAAAAAAAAAAAAGAATTGGGTAAATGCTGGGCCACAGAAAACTGGTTAAATAAATGCTGAAAATTGTTTTAGTATTGTGGGACACAGAAAAATACTCATGGAATATCATTCTATGGGAAAACCAACAGGCAACAAAGATCTTATTTACATGAAAGATCTCATTAACACATTGATATACAAGTGTGTACAAAAGAAAAATTAGGAAAAGGCTACAACAAAACAGTAGATTGTTCCAGATGGTAGCATGACAGGATATTTGTCTCCTCTAGCTCCTTATTTTGCTTAAGTAAGTAAGTGTTAGTCGCTCAGTCATGCCCGACTCTTTGTGACACCATGGACTGTAGCCCATCAGGCTCCTCTGTCCCTGAGATTTTCCAGGCAAGGATCCTGGAGTGGGTTGCCATTTCCTTCTCCAGGGGATCTTCCCAATCCAGGGATCGAACCCAGGACTCCTGCACTTCAGGCAGATTCTTTACCTGCTGAGCTACGTATCTATCGTTTAAGTTTCCTGCAATTAATAGGGATAACTTGTGTAATCTTATTTAAATTTTTTTCCTTCTATGGCTATAATGAAAATAAAATAGAGAATATCAAGCACTGGTGATACCATGGAGAAAGTGGATCCCTCAGACGTTGCAGATGGGAGTGGAAAATGATCCAGCAACTATGGAAAACAGTCTGGTGATTCCTCTTCTAACTAAACATAGATTTACACCGAATCCAGAAATCCTGCTCCTAAGCATGTACCCAGGATAAACAAAAATGTACATCCACACAGAAACCCGTAAACAAATGCTCACAGCAGCCCTATGCACAACAGCCAAAATGTAGGAACAACCCAGATGTCCTTCAACAGGTGAATGGATTAAAAAAACAGCTCATGCAGCTCAATATAAAAAAGAAACAACAAAACTCAAAGAGTGGGCAGAAGATCTAAACAGACACTTCTGCAAAGACAACATACAGATGGCCAAATAAGCCCATGAAAAGATGCTCAACATCGCTAATTATCAGAGAAATGAAAATCAAAACTACAGTGAGGTTACTGCCTCATACCAGTCAGAATGGCCATCATCAGAAAGTCTACGAACAATAAATGCTGGAGAGGGTGTGGAGAAAATAGAACCTGCTTACAGTGCTGGTGGGAATCTAAGTTGGCGCACCTACTATAGAGAACAGTATAGGGTTCCTTAAAAATCTAAAAACAGAACTACCATATGATCCAGCAAGGCCACCCCTGGGCATATTTCTGAAGAAAACCATATACACGCACTCCAGTGTTCATTGCAGCACTGTTTACAATAGCCTAGACATGGAAGCAACCTAAATGTCCACCGCCAGAGGAATGGATAAAAAGATGGGCACACACAATGGAATATTCATCAATCATAAAAAAGAACGAAATAATGTCATTTACTGTACAAGGATGTACCTTCATACTAAGTGAAATCAGAAAGAGAAAGACAAATACCATAGGTATCACTTACATGTGGAATTCTAAAAAAAAAAATGATACAAATGAATTTATTTACAAAATAGAAACAGACTTGCAGATATCAAAAACAAAGATATGGTTACCAAAAGGGAAAGGTGGAGGGGAGGGATAAACTAGGAGCTAGGAACAAAGATAATACACACCATTATATATAAAATAATCATCAAGGGCCTACTATATAGGTCCTATACCCAGTGGATAGCACAGAGAACTACCCAATATTCTATAATATCCTATATGGGAAAAGAATCTGAAAAAGAACGTACATGGATAACTGAATCACGCTGCTGCATACCTGAAACTAACATGACGTTGTAAATCAACCATACTCTAATATAATAAAACTTAAATTAAAAGTACTAGGGATGATAGTATATAATAAATATAATTAACACTGCTGTATGTTATACATGAAAGTTATTGAGAGTAAATCTTAAGAGTTCTCATCACAAGAAAATTTTTTTCTGTTTCTTCTTTAATTGAATCTATATGAAATGATGGCTGTTCACTAAGCTTATTACGATAATCACTTCATGATCTATGTAAACCAAATCTTTATGCTGTACACCTTAAACTTATGTAGTGCTGTATATCAACTATATGTCAATAAAACTGAAGGAGGAAAAAGGCCAGGAACACAAATCTTTTCTTTCCTCCCATAGTCAGTTTGTTTGTTTACTAAAAAAAAAAACTACATATTTAAGGAAACAAAGAATATTTGATTAAAACTGATTTAATAAATGTGTGCTCTATCCATACAGTGGACTATTATTCAGACATAAAAAAGGATGAACTACTGATGCCAGCTACAACGTGGATGAACCCTGAACACATTCTGCTGAAGGAAAGGAACCAGACCCAAAAGGCCACAGGTGTGTGATTCCATTTATCTGCAAAGGCCAGAGTAGGCAAACCTACAGACACAGACTGGATGGGTGCCTGCCAGGGGCAGGGGGGCAGTGAGGAGTGGCTATGGACATGGGGTCTCTGCCTGGCCCTGGCCCCGCCGCTCAGCCTGCCCCCTGCTATGCTAGGAGGGGTTGTGCTCACTGGGGGAAGGAGAATCGCATAGATCAGGAGGTCAGAGACAACACTCAGGAAGGAGGGCAGGTGGAGACTAGGAGCAGAGAAGCCAGCCCCAAATCCCCTGCAGGGTCCAGCCTCCCCTACATGACTCGGGAGGAAATGGGAGACCCGCATTCACCCACGTCCACTATGGGGTGGTCAGGACTGTTCGAGCCTGGTGGCAGGCATACAAAATACCACTTGCTCCTTCCTTCCAGAATCTGTGCTGGTCTCAAGGGAGTGGGGGCCTGACAGATGCCCCCCTGGGGTACAGCTGTGTCTGCTTCATCCCCTGACGGGTGCCCCCATCACTCTGAGAGACATGTACTGAGTGCCTCTGATTTGCTGGGCACCTGCCAGATGCCAAGGACGCAGACACAAAAGGCAGAGCCCTCACCTCGCTGTGATCCAGGACCCTAAGAGGGGCATCTGCTGGCCAAGGAGCATCAAGTGGGGCTGCTAGTCCACAGGGATGGGCTGGGAGGTGATGCCATTGGGATCCCAGAGGCTGAGGGCCCGGTGCAGGAGGCAGGGCTGGTGGAGGCAGAATGGGAGGAACTCAAGGAGCCCCAAGCCCTTGAGCATGGGCGAAGGCAGACTAAGAACAGAGGTGCTGGGTGTGGGGGGCGGGCACATACAACAGACGACGGCAATCAGACTTTACTCTGAGTTTCCAGAGGATGCTAAGCCACAAAACAAGAGCCCAGGCACCTGGCAACTGAATGGACGGTGATGCAGATGATGGAGCTGCGTACCTGCTGAGAGGCCCGCAGGTGTAGTGCTCCTGGCAGGGAAGGGAGCTCAAGACACAGCTGGGAGAAGCAGGGCTGACTGAGAGCATGCTGGCTCCTTTTTCAGGGGGCGCCCTCAAGCTACCCTGCCCCTTCATGTCCCCTCAGCAGTGCCAGCCTGGATGCAGGTGCCAGGATGCCAAGTGGCATCACCGGGAAGGTCTTGGTGCCTCTCAGGGCCTGCTGAATCCTGACAGACTGACCAGGACTCAACCCCTGGCATCAGCCGAAGTCCTAAAACACAGAGGTATGCCCGACCGGACAGAAAGGGGAGCTAAACCCACTGCTGCCAAGAGCTGCCGGTTCCACCCCAGCTTCACGTCCTAAGAAACCGCCTCCCGAGACTGTAACTTCCTCCTCCGTATGAAGATAATAATAGCACCGCCCACAAGAGGCTGTTCATACCATGAGAAACAATCAAACCCCATACACAATATGCATAATCGTCAAAACGTGGGAACCCCAACATCCATCCACGGGTAGATGGATGAGCAAAATGAGGCATCTCCACCTGATGGCATATTACTCCACCACAAGACCAGCGAAGTACTGACACTTGCTACAGCCTGGATGAACCTTGAAAGTGTGACGTTAAGTGAGAGAAGCCAGACACGCAAGGCCACTACTGCATGCTCCCTTTCATATGAATCACCCAAAGCAAGCAGATCCATAGAGACAGAAAGTAGGTTAGTGGTTGCCAGGGGCTGCCAGTTAGTTGGGAGATTAGAGTGTTTGCTGATGGGCATGAAGTTTCTTTTGGGGGTGACGAAGATGGTTGGGAAATACAGAAGTGGTGGCGGCGCATCACTGTGAAAGGGCTTAATGCCACTGAATTGTATGCTTTAAAATGGTTAAGATGGGGGAATTCCCTGGCGGTCCAGTGGTTTGGACTTTGTGCTTCTACTGCTGGGGGCCAGGGTTCAATTCCTGGTTGGGCAACTAAGAGCCTGCAAGCTGCATGGTGCAGCCAAAATAAATAAACAAACACAAAATTTTAAAAAATTTTTAATAGTTTAAGAGAATTCCTTGGTGCTGGGGAACTAAGATCCCACATGCCACAGGGCACGGCCAAAAAGAAATAATATAAATAAAATTAAATGGTTAAGATAATAAATTTCATGTTATATGAATTTTGCCCCAATTGTAAAAGAAACTGTGTTACATGCTCAGCACTGCACCTGGTAGGAGGGGCATGAGACCCTGGAGTTGCCACGGTTGTTATTACTGTGCCCCCAAAGCACTCATCTCGTGGTACCTACTCAGCTCTTCAGCTGCCTCCAGGCTCCCAGGGAAGAGGGAACGTGCTGTGAGCCGCCTGGGGCTACAGCCAAAGCAATGACTAAGCCAGGGCCTGGGGAGGGAGAGTGAGGGACTGGCCTTCACAGCCTGGAAGGGACCCGCTCTCACACGCCTGGTGCACACAAGATGCTGCGTGGTGTGAGGCGCCCTGCTTCTGTCCTCCACCTGCCGGCCACGCGGAAGCCACGTGCTGGGTGTGTTACAAACCACACCTCGCTGCTGGGAATTTAAAAAAAAAAAAAGCACCTGGGAGCACGTGGCCTGGAGAAGGAAGTTTTCAGCCTCCATTCAATTCTCCACAGCTGAAGCAGCCACAAGAAGACTGACTGCTGGCCTTCCTCCAGCACCTTTAAATCCTTTCTACACAAACTTCAACCCACTTTGTAAACGCAAGAGCTGAGGAGTTCCCAGGAAAAGGTTGCCCCAGCCCTGAACCAGCGTGCAAGATGGCATTTATTTTAGGTACTGAAGGTCTTGTTAGATATTTGGGGTTGTATTTTTTGTTTTCCTGCACAGAAAGAATCCTCCAAATCTCAGAACTGGAGGGGATGCTGGGAGAGAGTAAAGTGACATGAGTTTAGAAAACATTCTCCTCCCAGGAGAGACGAGACAATTCTCAAAATCACACAGACCATGCCCTGCTCATCCACGCTCATCTTCCCACGGCTAGGGTCTGGCCTTTCCCGTTCGCCTTACAGCAGCAATCGTAACTGCTGTGTGTCAGCATTTATGCAGAGGCAGGACCTAAGCCAAATGCTTGACACACATTATCTTATTTAATCCTCAACACAGTGTCTGTCTCTCATGATTATCACACCCATTTTACAGATAAGGAAACTGAGAGGTTAAGTCACTCCCCAAGGTCACAGAGATATGAGTGGCAGAACTGGGATTTGAACCAGGGTCTGTGACTCCAGAATCTGCTCTCCTGACCATTTGTGGTGCTGTCTGCCAAAATGAAGAAATGACTAGGACAACAAACACATTATCACTTACCTCACTAAAGACAGAAAGATGTCTCCATTGTAATAAAAAGACTAGGGCTTCCCTGGTGGCTCAGTGGTAAAGAATCCTCCCACCAAAGCAGGAGAGGCGGTTCAATCCC
The DNA here is from genome assembly GCF_002263795.3 of Bos taurus. NCBI lineage: Eukaryota > Metazoa > Chordata > Mammalia > Artiodactyla > Bovidae > Bos > Bos taurus. Next base: position 57,967,336 of record NC_037344.1, on the reverse strand, counting down.
TGATCCAGGAAGATCCCACATGCCGTGGAGCAACTAAGCCCATGTGCTATAATTACTTAGCCTGTGCTCTCGAGCTGGGAGCCATTACTGAAGCTCGAGAGCCTACAGTCTGTGCTCTGCAACGAGAAGCCACTGCAATGAGAAGCCTGTGAGCCACAGCTAGAGAGTAGGCCCCACTTGCTGCAACTGGAGAGAGGCCCACACAGCAGCCAAGATCCAGCACAGCCAAAAATGAATAAATAAAAATTATATTTTTAAAAAAGGCTAAAGCTAAGGAAGAAAAACAACAGGGGAGATTTGGGCACCTTTCAGAGCCTATAGGGAACTGGTTTTCAGATCTTTCCAGATCTATTTTCAGTTCCAGATTTACCAAAAGTACAAGGGTTTATTATGGTAGGACATTTAAGTAAAGAATTCCAGTTCCATCAGAACTGGTCCAATGGTTAAGACTCCATGCTTCCAATGCAGGGGGCACAGGTTTGATCCTGATTGGGGAACTAAGATCCCACATGCCACAGACAAAAAAATAAAAAAATATACAAAAAGAAAAAAAAAAAGAACTCTAGTTCCTTCTACAAAGAGCTAACACAGACTCTCTATTCCATTACAAACCCATGAAGCACTGGATTAAATTAGAAAAAAATTTAAGATATCACTAAGCTGGGAAATCTTCAGGTACTAGAAGCAAGGAGGAAACTCAGTCGCAGTAAGACAGGTGGCCCAGGGGTACCAGAACAATTCCAGGCTCTAACAGCTAAGTGTGAGGCTTCTAGCCCACTGAGTAGCAGCAGTGGCCTGGGGTCTGTATGAGTTAGAAGCGAGACTCCTAACAAAGGCTAGAGCACAAAAGGCTGCCTCCCCATGTAAGGTGGGACAGAAAAATGTTCCCACTGGCCCAGAGAACCAACAGGGAAGCTGACTCTGCCGAAGAGGTGGGATGGTGCAGAGGGGGGAGGAGGACTCTGTGACGAATCAAAACTGTGGGCCTGCGACGTGCATGAGAGAAAAATCCAAACCTCTGTAGTGAAGGAAAACCAAATTGAGGAATTAATGTAAATAGTGTTTCCAGACCAGTGAAAACCCTAATAAGGTATCCAGAACAACAGATGCAAAGCACTGTGAGAGCCACTTCTATAGCCCTGAGCACAGGGTACTCTCATCAGGGAGGCACTTCAGCTAAGCTCATCTCTTTGGCCTTGGCATGAATGTGGAGATGAAGGTACACAGAAAGATATGAAAACCAGGGGCAGACAGCCCAAAGATGAGCTCAGGCTCAAAAACCAAACTACGCAAGCAAACGATCAGCATTTAGGAGAATCAGCAGACACAAATAATAAATGGAATGGAACTCCAAGAAGATGAGACAGCAGAAACTATAAATTATTTCAAATAATGTGAGAACAGTGCCCTATGACAAAAGTGGTGACTCTGAAAACCACATAGAACTTACAAAATAGTTTTTTAAATTCCATAGACTTAAAAAAAAAAAAAGCTAAGGCAGCAAAGTTGTAATAAATAAAGAGTGAATTAGTGAATTAGAAGACAGACTTAAGTACACAGCTTAAAATACAGCACAGAGAAACAAAAAGCTATGGAATATGAAAGAAAGGTAAAGAGGCATTCAGGACAGAATGACAGGGTTCATCACCTTTCTAAAGGAATTATTGAGGAAGAAGATAAGGAGAAAGGGGAGAGAGAATATTTTCATGATGGAAGACATGAGTTGCTTTTAAATAATATAGCATAAACCATTCCCCAGCAGAATAAATTAAATTCACACCTAGACAAAAGCATAGTATATTAAAAAAAAAAAAACCAACAAAGAAAAAAAACTCCCACAACAGTTATTTTTAAAACACAGAGGAAAAAACAGATTTCCACAAAGGAATATCAGTCAGACAAAAGAGTTGACTTTTCAACAACAGAGAGAGACCAAAAATTTCAGTCCTGAGAGAAAACATGTAGCAATCTCAAATTTTATACCTAGCCAAATGATCATTCCTATGAAACGAAAGGAAATGTTAGTCTCTCAGTTGTGTCTGACTCTTTGCAACCCCATGGACTGTAGTCTGCCAGGCTCCTCTGTGCATGGGATTCTCCAGGCAAGAATACTGGAGATGGTTGCCATTCTCTTCTCCAGGGGATCTTCCTGAGATCAGGGATTGAACCTGGGTCTCCTGCATTGCAGGCAAATTCTTTACTGTCCGAGTCACCAGGGAAGCCCTATGGGCTAGCCAAAAAAAAAAAAAAAGACATTTTCAGACAAAGCTGACAACTCAGAGACTGACTGCAAACTCTATGGAAAAGTGTGTTACAAAGGAAGAAAACTGAATCTGTAAGGAAGAATGGTTGCAAGAATTAATAGAGACTGCGTAAAACAATAAAAATATAGGTTTTAAAAATAAAGAAAAAAAACTACAGAGTGATACAAATTCAAGCATGCTAAGGTCCCTGAAATTAAAAGATGCTTACTCCTTGGAAGGGAAAGTTATGACCAACCTAGACAGCATATTGAAAAACAGAGACATTACTTTGTCAACAAAGTTCCATCTAGTCAATGGTTTCTAGTCAAGGCTATGGTTTTTCCAGTAGTCACATACAGATGTGAGAGTTGGACTCTCACTCTCACATCTTCAGCTGAGCACTGAAGAATTGATGCTTTTGAACTGTGGTGTTGGAGAAGACTCTTGAGAGTCCCTTGGACTGCAAGGAGATCCATCCTAAAGGAGACCAGTCCATCCTAAAGGAGACCAGTCCTGGGTTTTTATTGGAAGGACTTATGTGGAAGCTGAAACTCCAATACTTTGGCCACCTGATGCAGAGAGCTGACTCATTTGAAAAGACCCTGATGCTAGGAAAGATTGAGGGCAGGAGGAGAAGGGGACGACAGAGGATGAGATGGTTGAATGGCATCACTGACTCAATGGACATGGGTTTGGGTGGACTCTGGGAGTTGGACAGGGAGGCCTGGTGTGCTGCGGTTCACGGGGTCCCAAAGAGTTGGACACGACTGAGCAACTGAACTGAACTGAAGGTCCCTGATCATCAGCACAAGGGCAAGATAATGACTAACTTGAGGCATGTCAAAGATGGCAGACATGTCAAAGATGATATGAACTTCTGAAGGAAGTTACAGAATACCCTTAAAAGGGTTATATGTGGCCAGCTTCTGAAAGGTTTACAAAAATCAAAATAATTCTTACCTGCCAACAACTACTGAACACAGATGGTGTGTGCAGACCTTTACTCAAATTCTTACTTAATCCTCACAGCAGGCTTAGGACACATTTCCATTTTACAGATGAGGAGACTGAGACTCAGGGAGGCAAGTTTTCTTGCTTAGACAGTTAAGAAGTAGTGCCGTGATTCAAACCCACACCTATCTGCTGGTAAAGGCAAACGTGGTGGGAGGCTAGTCTCTGCCCACAGGGGACTCTGGCTGAGGTCTCAGAGACACAGGAGAGGACAAGATAAGGGAAACCCTGAGAGCTACCAGGTGGGCGAGGTCTGTGAAGTGCTGGGTGCTCACCCGGGGTTCTTAGATCACTGGGACCCTGGTATTGGTACTCAGGAGGTGGAAGGAATCCCCCCGCCCTTCTCTTTCCATTGCTGTATGACTCAGTCACACCAACCCTGCTGATGTCTCCTGCCTGGCCACCGGCCCTCCGTCCCAGAAGTACCTCAGCCCTGAAACTGTGCTCTCTCACCTCCCAGGGAGCTGTGCAGAGAACTGCAGGCCCACTTCTGACAGCCTACCGGTCCACAAAGCTCACAGGGCTGGGACAACAAAGGCCTTTTTGTCCTGGGCCTTAAGGTGACTGCCACCACCAGCGGAAATCACCCACTTGACCTTCTGGTTTTATGAATTAATAATAAAGCTGGCGCCGGCGACAGGATGGCTGGCAGGACCTGGGTGCCAGGTTCCTTTCCGTCACCTTGCCTGGCCTCTCCAGCCTGGGAAAAGGAGGCCTTACCTTATCTCCCCAAAGCAGTGGGTATCCCAGAGCCAAAAACACTGTGTTCCCTGGGCTTGAGATAATAGATACTAAAGTGCTTTGCAAAAGCAGCAGCATCTTATCAACACATGAGGCATTTTGTCTGTAGGATTGGGCCGTATGGCATATCTGATCAGTGATTAAGTTCCACGCTGCCTTCTGGGGACCATTAACTCACAAAAAAATTATCCTGCCAGCGTGGGGGTGGGGAAAGCTAGAAGGAAAGATGCATAAGGGATGTAATTACTACTAGTCCGTGGAGCTGGGAAGTGCTGGAGTAGATCACCAGCTGCTCTCACGCAGAGAAAACACAACTATTTCTTCTGAAACCGGCGCGAGTCTCACAGTCAGACCTGTGAGGTCTGACTCCACAGGATTTGGAGAGGGCCTCCTCTTTCTTAGCCCTTTCTACACCCCTCACAGTGCCCACCACCAAGCTTGCCCTCCCTGGAGGATAGGTAGCCTACAGTTCTAGAACTTTCCAAATCACCCAGAGCTAATCCTATCCATCTCGAGGTCCCATTTTCCCCTTGCCAACTTAGTAAACAAGTGTGTAGAACACTATTGACAAGGTTGTGGTGAGGGGCACAGTTCCCTGGTAGTCCAGTGGATAAGACTCTGCACTTCAAGTGCAGGGGGCCCCAAGTTCAATCCTTGGTCAGGCAACTAGATCACACGTGCCTCAGCTAAGAGTTTGCATGCCACAACTAAGACCTGGAACAGCCAAATAAGCAATATCTAAAAACAAAATAAAACGAAACAAGGTCACGGGTCAGCAGTGTCACGTCTCCCAGATAAGACAGACTCAGGGACCCTCACACTGTCTACATTATGTCACGTGGGACAGGCAGTTTCTCCTTACCCCCCCCAAAAAAAGTCTGGTTTTGGATTTGGGTTCTACACACAGCATCTAAGTCATCTTTTGTAGACTGTGTTTTCCTTTTTTATAGAAGTATAACTGATTCATAGTATCAAGATCATGTTAGTTTCAGGTGTATAGCACAGCAGTTCAGTTACACATATGCATGGAAGTAACCTTGAGCCATCAGCTGCACGTCTGAGCCTCAGTGTCCTTCTCAGTGTCCTCATCTGTAAACAGGTAACAAAAGTCCCACTGGGCTCTTAGGATGGGAGGATGATGGATGGAAAGGGCCCCAGAAGGAGCAGCTATGACCTCAGCCACAGTCCAAGACCATCTGGTCAACTGCTGCATCTTTAAAGGTGTGGAACTGATGGCGTGGACAGCATGTCTCAGAACTACCACACGGGGCAGACCCCACGATCACCTTGCCCTGCTCTGCAGCTGCCACAGACACAGAACGAGCGGGCCAGCTGCACAGAGCGGGCCAGAGCAGGGGTGCTTGTGGGTGCCCAGGAATCAGTTCCCTTGTACCCAGCCCTCTCCTGCATGTTTCCACACTGTGAGCACCCAGAGGTAGGCAGAGATCCGGACACCCCTGCCTGACCAAGGGAGAGGAGGTTACTGAGGGCTGGGGCCTCTCGGCCCTCCCTTCTGTGGTAGAGACCACTGCACCCAGGGCCCCTGAGAGCTCAGACGTCGGCGACCAGTCCTCCTACACATGTCTGTTCCTCCCTCAGCAGGAAGCCACCCTTTTTCATTTTTCTAAAAAAAATTTAGTGCTCACTTTATCTTCACTTTTCTTTTGCGGTCTTATTTACATACAGTAGACTGCACTGTCACCATTTTAAGAATCTCATGAAAGCTGAGGGTCCATGTCTCCCAGGGCCCCCAGGACACAATTCTGCACCCTATTTTATGGGGGTTCAGAGACTCCTCAAGGATCCCAAGTTAAAACCACAGTCTAGGACTTCCCTGGTGGCTCAGTGCTAAAGAAACCACCTGCCAATGCAGCAGACACAGGTTCCATCCTTGGTCCAGGAAGATCCTACATGCTGCGAAGCAAATAAGCTTGTGTGCCACGACTACTGAACCTGTGCTCTAGAGCTTGGAAGCCGAAACGCTGAAGCCTGAGTGCCCTAGGGCCCATGCTCTGCAACGAGAGAAGCCGCCACAGTGAGAAGCCTACACATTACGAGTAAAGAAACGCCCACACAGCAACGAGGACCCAGCCCAGCCAAAAATAAATGAAATAAATACATTATTTTTTTTTTCTTAATGAAAACAAACTATAATCTACCCCAGAGAAAATGGAAAGGGAGCTGGGTGGGTCTTGTCTGGCCATTTAGCTTCACAAGCCTTGATGACAACAGGAAGAACACAGTGGTACCTGCTGGCCTGCCCTTACCCCTCAAGGCCCCTTCAGGAGGGCAGAGGAGGCGCCTGTTGCATGGGAGAAGGTGGTGAAGGGGCTGAGGCCACGGTCTGGGGCTTCTTGAAGGCTTTATAACCCAGGAGTATCGCCCAGCAGGGAGATTCTGGTGGAAAACGTACTGTGTCACCCCTAGAAGCCTGCCCAGGCCGCACAGGACTCCCTCATCTCTGGTTCCCTCCCCAAAGGATGAAGTCTGGGGGTCAGACCAGAAACTGCATCCTGCCTCTGCTTCTTAGTGGCCTGTGGCCCTGGTCTGTCATGTCTTCTCCTCAGCCTCGACTTGCCCATCTACGGAACAGGGAGGCCACAGCATCCCCGGGAGGATTCTGTGAGCCGCCGCGGGGAACATCCCAGCTCAGCCCGGCGTCTGGCAGATGACGGGCGCCTGATAAACACTAGCTCCAATCATCATGAGGTCTGAGCTCCCGATCTGTGAGATTGTTTTTTCTTCTTCCTTCTGGCAGCTTCTTGGCATCTATATAGACATGCCTGTGGAGCTGTTTTGGAGCCTGAAGGAAAAAAAAACAGACCCTTCCACCTTTCCCAGAATCCCACTCTTATTGTTTCCTTTCCAATTCCAGGAGCAGACATCGGGCGGGGGGACGGGAAGCAGGGCCACCTCCACGCCAGCTCCAGGTGGTGACGGGGGACACGCTTCAGTGAGTGTCTCCTAAGGAGCTTTTCCTCCCGTCCAGGGCCCATGTCACACCCCAGGACACACACGCTGGGCTTGACTCCACACCTGCCATGGAGAAAGGCAAGCTCACCACTCAGACACACAATGAGGATGCCTTTGCTGGGGTTTTTAATAGGAATGTTAACCATCTAGGTAGTTGGCTTTGCTGGCACAGCAAAGATGTTTGGGAATACTTGCTTGTGTTTTAAATTGATCGACAAGGTTCTCAGAGGAAAGGAGAGGTGGGTGTGCAGACCTGAGGATGCCCTCTGTGGGCGAGCTTGCACTCAGGCCTATTTTTGGTGGGGCTGGCATGGCCCGGGCCGGCTGCTGGGGTGGTGCTGGATTTTATACCGGACACACGCTCCTGGGCAATACTGCTCGGGTTATAAAGTCCCCAGGGCCTTCACCCCCTCAACGTGAACCTCTTGTGTTCCCAGTGAGTACAAAGGTGAACAAGACACATCCTCCTCACTCTCGAGGAGCTCCAAGTTTCGAGGGGGTGGCAGGTGACAAAGCTGACAATTACAACAGGCTGTGATGCTATTATGGGAGGCAACACAGGAGCTGCTGGAGTGCTGGGGACTGGCATTTAACACACCAAGGTTGGAAGGAGGGTAGCCAGGGAAGGCTCTCTGGGAGGAAACAATAGCTAAGCTGAGCTCTGAACCAAGAACATGAGTTTCATGAAGAGATGAGAAGAGGAGCCATGCTCCATCTTCTCCTGGGTGATGGTTACTGCCACATGCAAATGCCGAATTACCTGAAATGGAAAGAGTGCTCCGGGGCACGGGGAACAGATTGTGCAAAGGCCTGGAGGTGAGAAAAACGTATGGCAGGCTGTTCCTACCCTTTCTGGGTTCCTAGAAATCTGCAAGGCGATGACACACAGTAAAAGCACAGTAGTGGCAGGACAGTGAACCCCGGGGGTGCTGGGATCCCCTACTCCTCTGCTTATGCACTGTGGGATGGCAGGCAAGTTGCTTGAGTCCTCTGAGCCTCGGTTTCCTCATCTGAATTGGCCACAGTACCACCTTCCCTGAACGATTACTATGAGGATTCCTTGAGGGTGCGTGCAAAGGGATCAGGCTGATTCTTCCAATTAGGGACCATCTTGGTGCTCAGAGAGGCAGGGGGAACCTAGAAACCCCGTGGGAACCGCCTGTCCTCTGGCTGCCCTGGTCTGAGGCTCTGCTAACTTTCTCAGAGATGCTTCCCAAGGGTTCTGACGGGAACACTCCACCCAGCCTGCAGGATCCTGGGAGCTGATGTCCCTGCACCAAGTCAGGTATTGCCACACATACATACATCATCTGGTTCAATCTATACCTCCACCCCAGGATCCAGGTGGGTGCATTAACACTCAGAGAGGTAAAACAACTTGCTTAAGGTCACACAGCTCTGAAGAAGTGGGACCAAAACTTAACTCTTACTTGTGGCTCAGAGTGACCAGGATCTATCAATGTGTTTAAAGCAAGGCTGAGAATATTAAATAATTGTGCTTGTTCTAAATGTGTGCATAGTTGCTCAGTAGTGTCTCTCTGCGACCCCATGGACTGTAACCTGCTAGGCTCCTTTGTCCATGGAATTTCCCAGGCAAGAATACTGAAGTAGGTTGTCATGCCCTCTTCCAGGGAATCTTCCCAAGCCCAAGGACTGAACCCAAGTCTCCTGAGTCTCCTGCACTGGCAGGCGGATTCTTTACCACTGCGCCACGTGGCAAGCTGCTTGTTCTAAATACTTTGCATATATTCACTCATTTAATCCTTCCTAACAACTCAGAAGAAGGTATGACTTCTATTCTGACTTCACAGTGCATGAAACTGAGGCACTCAGGGCATGAATGACTTGCCCAAGTCCACATACCTAGCAAGACTCCCTAAATCAGGCTCCTGACCCAGCTTGAGCCCTACATCCGTGTCCTCATCTCAAACAAACCTCACTCATTGTCTTCACTCTGTTCCTGCCAAAGGACCTTTGCATTTGCTGCGCCCTCTGCCCCCAGTGCATTTCCCACTGGTCTTCACACAGCTTGCTCCTTCTTATTTGGGTCTGCTCCATTATCACCTCCTCTGAGAAGCCCTCCAGGTCGACCCTAAAGAAATGTTTCCTTGCCCCATCCCAGCCCTCATGCCATTGGGTTGTACCCTCTTCCCAGAACTACGGATTGATTTGTTCATACTGTGCGTTGCGTCTCCCCTCTGCAATATCAGTCTCTCAGGTCTGAATGGGTAAAAGAGCTCAGACCGTGCCAACCCTTTTCACAGAAATAGGGGAGCTTTCCACCTACTTAAAGTTCAGATAACAGAAGGCAGGCGTTCATCCATCCCCCTAGTCTGATCTCAGAACACCCCTTCCTGGCTCTCCTCTGTCTCCCCTCTCTCTTTGGGGTGTGAAATCCGAGTTCTGAGCAGCAAGAAGGGAAGCCATATCTGGGAAAGCAACAGAGCATGGAACACTCAGCATCTGTCATCCCTGTAGGAGGCTGGACCCAGGAAACTGACAAGATTCCCAGCATGCTCTGCAGCCCCATCACCTGTCAAACTGCACAGGCAGATGGAATTCCCCCAGACTGCCTGGCGTGGGGGCTGCCTGCAAGGCTATAGCCAGTAGAGCCCACACTTCCTGCAGAGATCCCAGCCTCAGAGAATCCTACTTCTAGGCAGCCAGCGGGCACTCAAGAAATATAACAGAAACGAGGGAAGCCCAAGGAAGTCAGGTCATGGTCCTACCTCCTCTCTCACATGAGCCTTGGGGCTGAACTAGACTTTGTAAAACTTTCTGAAGAAATAGTCACACATGATTCAAAATGAAAATGTAAAAAAGTTAACAGTGAAAGGCTCACTCCTCCATCCCTTCTACCAAATCCCTGGTAAGTATTCATTACTCTTCCTTGATGCAAATGAAACAGTTACGAAAATATACTCTTACTTCTCTTTTAAAAAAAAAAAAAGAAAGAAAGAAAGGGGTTCTATATTATGTATATGAACCACACCTTTTTCCCCCCTCCCACAGAAGACAGCTCTATATTTGTACACAGGAAGGTGTCTGTATACATGTCTGTGTATGTATGCACCTGTATACACACACACACACACACAAACACATCTAATTAAGGGCTTTCTGTAATTTTCACCCAATTCTTCTGGAAAGAGGTATTTAGATTGGGGGTCAGGAGGGGTCATTTTTCAGCCCAGGCACAAATGGCTGGGCTGCTCCCTCCAGCTGATCAACCATGGACTCTGTCTGCATTAAACTCCAAGCAGGCACCAGGGGCCTGCTGCCTGGAAACAACATCTGCGGCTCCCGTTTTCATGACCATCTAGTCTACCAGATACTAGCAGAAATTCCATTCTAGAAAGAAACCGAGACTCAGAGGGGTAAAGTGACTAGCCCAAGGTCACACAGCCAGGAAGTGGAGCTGGCAGGGATCAAACACCATCTGCCCACTGTCAAAGCCAGTCTGCCCACTCACCTAGCCTTTCGTGGTCCTCAGTCCACACTCCGCTTCACAGCCCCGTAACAGAAGCAGGGGCCCAGAGGTCATGGCCTACGGTCAAGTTCCCAGCCCGGCAGGACTTGGGCAGTCAGGCGCTTCCGCCATCACTTCCCTGCGGTCAGCTCAGCCCGCAGCACGGCCTCCTGGTGCGCCCTGCCCGGGCGGACGCTGGGCGCGCAGCCTCTGCGGGGCCCGGGAGTCCGGGCGAGCTCGAGGAAGGTCGCCGAGCTCCCGCAAAGTGCTCCTCGGGCGCTGCCTCGCTTAATCCTCCCAGTTACTCATGGAGCGGGACCCACCTGAACCCATTTCACAGACGGGAGGCGCAGAGACCCGCGCAGCCGCCAAAGGTCACGCAGCCCGGCTCGTACCCAGCTGCCGCCGATTTCAAAACTTTCCTCCCCCGGCGCATCGCGAATCCATCGACTTTCAGGTGCGGGGCGCTCACAACAGCTGAGCGCGCCCGGGCGCTCGCTCTCCCGGGCGCCTGCTCTGCCCCCGGCGGGGGCAGCCAGGACCCTGCTCCCTCCCGGGTCTGCAGTCCCAGGCGAGGCTTCCCGGCCAACTCCGAGGGCGCCGGGGCACAGCGGCCCCGGCACTTACTCAGCATCGCCGTTGCCTGCAAAGCGGCCGGCGGGGAACCCATTTGAAGGAAGAGGAGACTGAGGCGCCCAGAGAGCCAGCTACTAGCCCAAGGGCACACAGAGCGGGGACCCAGAGCCGAGCGGCCGGCTGTGGGCTGGGAACCCCAGGGCCAGCCGGCCAGCGGTCCCCGCCCCTGTCCCCGCGCGCGCCCCCCGCGGGATACTCACAGCCGGTCTTGCCCTCCAGCTCCCGCACCTCCTCGGACGCGGAGTGGGCAGCGCCCATGGTGCCCGCGGCGGGGTGGGGTCCCGGGACGCTTGTCCGTCCCAGGCCCTGGGCTGGCGTCAGCTGCGCCGCGGCCGCACCGGCCTCGGGTCCAACACACCGGTCGGGACGCCAGGAACGGGTCTGAGCCGCGGGTTCCGCGTGGGGCGCGAGCGCAGCCTCTTATAGCGGCGGCGGGCGGAGCGCCACGGTCCTAGCGCGCGCCGGTTTCGCCCACGGCCGGGAGTGGGCAGCGCCCCGCCCCGGGCGGGGGACCCAGGTTCCTCAGTCCTTGCAGCCGCCGCCGTGCTCATCCCTTCTGCACCCGTGACGGCCCTGGGAAGAAGCAGGTATGAGCAGAGTTGGGGTATACAGGTAGGAGGGATCAGAACGAATGGAGGTTCCACGCCCATGCCCACCCCCACCCCGGTTCCACTACACCTCCTCCCAATTCTCAGAAAGGAAACTCCCTGGGAACAGTGAAGAAGGACAGCGTTAATTAGCTCTACGGTGAACAGCAATAGAGATAATAATAATAACAATCCAGCTTGAATGCACATGGAGGGGGTGCTTTGCTTAGCTTATTCCAGGAGAGCCCAACATGATGAAGTGGACACACCCACAGACAACACTAACCAGCCCTAGCCGCTCAGCCTAGTAGCTTAGGGTGGGGACCTTCTCAAACTTGAGGGTCAGGGACTCAGGCAGCGCCCAGGAGGCTGCATTTCAACCTGTCAGAGAATGCAATCCTTCTGGGAGAAGCTCTGACTTAGGCTGGCTGTAGGGAGCTGGGTTTTGTTAACCAGGCTGGGTGACCCCAGCCAGTCCCACCAGCTGTCTAACTGTGACTCCTCCTCCTTAAGATGGGGATAATAATAGTTGATGAGAACCTCCATCAGAAGGGCCTGGCCTGGGCCACAGTGCAAAGGCAGTCGCCATGGAATCATGTCCACTTTACAACAAAGGAACTGGTTCTCAGAAAGGTCACACAGCCAGGGCAGAAATCAAAGTCAGCATATTCCCTGGTCTCAAGCCCAGACCACTGCGCTCCACGGTGCCTAAAGATGTGTGTTATTAGCATGTATTTGGGGACTGTCCTGGGTGCCAGGCTCTGTTGATAGTGCTGGCTGGGGGAGACTTGAGCAGACCCACTTACATCTATGTCACAGGAGGCTGGGGAGGGGGTGCTCAAACCAACTGCTCATACCTGCAGACCACAGGTCCAAGCTGAGGGTCACAGCTCTTTCAGAGTAGAGGAGCTGTTCAGAGTCACCAAGGAGCTACCTGAAATCTACCAGAGCAGAGAATCAGCCCCCGCCTGGTTGAAAATCCGGCTCCCCTTCACACTCTTGTTACTCACAGAGCAGGGGCTGCACCTGGAATGTGCATTTGCAAAAGCTCGGCAGGGCTGAGATCTCGCCAAGCTGGGGAAATGTTGGCTGCGGGGCATCAGCTGGTCCAAGCAAACTGGAAAGTTGCCTGGGAGGCTGCACATCAGGTCAGAAGGAATTTAGAAACCGAGGCTGGCCTCTGGAATAGGAAAGGGGTCCCGGGGAACCTTGGGAATTACCCGAAGCTGCCGGACACAGTTTTGTTCTGACTTAAAATATCTGTTCCTGGAATTTTATTCTATTGAATTATCCAGTGATTTTATGCTGGGGCTTTTTGCTGGGGAGAGAGAAAACGATGTTCTCATGCATCTCCTCCCCTTGGCACGGCTGCTCTCAGAGCTGGTACAGTGCAGGTGGGTGGGGGTGAAAGCCCTGGAACAGTGCCCAGGGGCAGGGAGGGTCACATGGCTTTGCTCTGGCCCTTGGGTGATCGCCCAGAGACCCCCCAGTGTATGGGGTGAAGGGAGGTGGTCTTTATTCCATCACCCGTCTACACGGTCAACTTCATCTCAAGCCCCGCTGGCCACTGTCAGCTCCGAGACAAGCATTTGCACTGGTCCCTTCTGCCTGAAACGCCCCTCCCTTCCCTCCTCCCATGGCGGGGGCTCCTGAATCTCAGTATAATCATCACCTCCTTGGAGAGTCCTTCTAAGGGCCCCCATCCACTGTTCTGGGTCTACTGCCAAAAATGCCACCTTCACCAGCCAGCAGGAGCTGGGAGGCTGGGCTGTGATGACCATGGGAAATTTATTCCTGATGGCAGGGCTTGGAGGAGTCAAGAACTCCGGGCACCAGGGAGGCACACTGTGCAGGTTTGCTTGCTCATTCATTTATTCACTGCCCGTTTATCCAGGGCCTGCTGTGTATAGGGGCCTGCATGGGTCCTGGAGCCACAACCAGGAACAACTGGGAGCCTTACTTCTGCTCTTGAGAGTCCTGGAGGAGTGGGAGACGGACACACAGGAGGAATGCAGCGGGGTAAACAGGCCCCCGGAGATCGGGATTGATCCAGCCAGAATGGCCCTGGAGAGATTGTTATACCCTAAGCTGAGCTTTGGGGAATCTGTGACTGTCCCCAACTGTGCTCCCAAAGGGACATGTCAGAGGCACATACGGCTAGACAGGTTTGGGGGCCCTGCAGTCACCCACCCTCTGCCTGGGCTTTGCCTTGTTCTCTGGCCGTGATGCCCACACACCGCAGGCTCTCTGCACACAAGCCTGCTGCACTGCTCTGGGACGTCAGGCCTTTAATTCGATCCAGCTAATGGCGTCAGGGATCCAGGAGGCCTGGAGTGCTGCAGGGGGTCTGGCTGGGCTGACTGGCTCTGTTGTCTGGAGCCCTGGAAGTGGGGGCGCCCCCTGTGGCGACCTTTATCCTCCCCCTCACTCAGCGTGACCTTCTTCAGAGGGCCAGGAAAACACTTTGGTCACCAGGCAACTGCTTCTCTTCTCCCAGAGGAGCTGATTAAAAACAGCGGCGGTGAGAACAACTGGTACCTGTGAGGCCATGCCGGGCAGCCGAGCCCAGGGATGGCAAAGGCCGTCCTCATTCACATAAGTGAAGCAGACCATTGAACCACTTGTGGGCAAGTGGCTTTGCTCCCCGGGCCTCGGCTTCCTGTCTGTAGAGTGGGATGATAACGGTGCCATCTTACGATGCTTGCGTGGAGTCATACGTGTGAAGACTGCCTGACACAGGAAGTGGCATCCGGCAGGGTGCAGGTGAGCAGGCTCTGAGGAAGCAGAGGGGAAGCTAGCCTTTACAACCTTGTCGATTGCCCTCATGTATAAATACTCCCACCACAGTCGATTTCAAGCTACCAGTAACTGAACAATGGGCTTGCAAAACTCTTGAATGTTTAATCATTTGTTCTCACAAGCTGGTCTGAGATAACTCGGTACACCACTACACAATCGGCTGTTATGATTCATATGTTCATCTGTCCATTCATTCATTCATCCATCCATTCACTCATTCACTACTGAGTGCTGGGGATTCTGATACTAGAGCGAGGTCATTGGTCTCTGACCTCCCAGTCTGGAAGGAAAGAGATAGGAACAGACCTAGATCACTAGCGGGTATCCAACACATGCCCATTCTATTGATGGGAAAGCCAAGGTGTCCAGGATGGGTGGTAAACCAGAATCAGAGCACATGTATGAAACTGTGTAAACGGCAGTTCCCATAATTCACCTGTACTGCCCTCCTGTCCCTCTTATCACTTAGCTTGGGGGATCTCCCAAGGCTTGGCAATGTTCTGGGGGCAACAAAACACTTTTCTTAATTTGGGGACCACTGACCCTAAGAAAGCTACGGGGATTTCAAGAGCCATCTTGTTTGGCCTTTGACTTAGAGAACACCACACCTAAGTCACTTCAAACAAGGAAGGAAGTGGTGCTCTCATAAAATACATCCAGGGAAGGAAACCCCAGAAATGGCTACACCAGCATCTCGACTCTGAAACAATTTTCCTCTTACCCTCATTTAAGTTCCTTACACTGGTCTCATATGTCTGGGCCTCTTTGTGAATGGAATGAGAGAAGAATCAACCCCAATTTGCATTTTGAATTAAAGTTGGCCTTTTGGTTATCTGTTAAACAATCCCTTCTCACCCAAGGCACCTTAATCTTTGAAGCTAACCTTGGGTGACAGTGCCCTGTAGGAGATGGATTCAGATCTGAGTTGCATCCGGGCCCTGCCACTCCCCAGGTAGAGTGTGGCCTCGGGTTGGTTCCTTTGCAGTGCTGAACCTTGATGTCCTCATCTGTATAATGGGTCCACAATCCCATCTCTATAAATAGGATTCAGCAAGGGGGTTTCAGGGCTGGGGTGGATCCACTGGGGGTGGATGCTGAGCAGGCCACCTTGGCGACCACGAACTTGACCAACCAGGCAGTACCACTGGCTGGGATCCTACCACCTGGCTCATCTCAGCACCTCCCCAGCCAAGGGGAGGGTGTGGGGGCAGGCACAGCCATCTCTGCCCTCTCTCCTTCCATCCTCTCACTCCTGGGGTGGCTGAAAGTACAAGCAAGACCCAACTGAGGGCCTGGGAGGTAGGGTGATAAATATATGCTGGGGTGCAGAGCCGGTGCAGTCGATAATTTGGAGCTGATGTGGGACAGGATGGAGCAGGTACCTCCCATCTGGGCCAGACGGAGGGCAGAGACAGGCTGGGGCGGACAGGGTTGAAGGTGGAGGTGAGAGGTAGGCCCAGGTGCCCCGCCCCACACCCTCCTCCCCAGGCTGTGCTGACTTGGCAGCACCCGGGGCGCTCCTGCTGACTGGGCACGCTTCCCAGATGTCCACCCGGCAGTGTCCTCAGGCTGCGGACAGCAGGGATGGGAACCGCATCCACCTCTACCCTTCGTGGAGAACGATGTGGATGTGAAGCAGAGACAGGCGGCTCCCCGGCTGTTCTTTGGAGACTCCTTAAGCAAAGGAGGCATCCCCTCTGCCCGAGAGACTCCAGGGCAGGGTCGGGGATGGCTGGGAGATAAAGGTGCTTTGGGGGCTTCTGGGTTCCTCGCTGCATGTAGTAGAAGCAGGTGAAAATCCTGGGCAGGATTGAGTGTTCTGACCTGGCGGAAGGGCTGCTGGGGGAAAAACACAGGGAGAAGGAGCCCAACAGAGGGAGCCAAGTTGGGGGCGGCTCCAGGAGGGATCAAAAGGCCCCTGGGAATTGACTAGCTCGATCCTTTCATTTTCACCAGGGAGGAAGCTCAGAGAGGTCAAGGTCACAGGGATCTAAGGCTCAAAGAGGGCGGGCGTGCAGAGAGGACCACGGGCCTCAAGCCCAACCTCCACATGTCACAGGGTGAGGGGAGGCCTGGGGATCCTGGGGAGGGGGCGGCCAGTGAAGACAGCAGGGAACTCACCTTTGTGGAGCCCCTGGGCTTCCGGTCAGCAGAACAGGAGAGCCCGTGCTGGGCGGGGGTTCAGGAGAGGGGCTTCTGGAAAAAGCCATCCTTCCCGGGGGAACTCGGTCACCCTGAGGGCAGGGCAGACGGTGGAGGCACAAGTGAGACAGAGCTGGGGCTGCCCTGAAACCCGTGGGGCTCAGATACTGCTGTGTGCACTCGGGGCTGAGGAGCCAGGACCCTCCAGAGGCTTAGGGTGAGGCCTCGGGGGTTGGCTGACCACAGAAGCCCCCTCCCCTGTCTCTGTCTTCATGCTCTACAGTCTGAGCCTTTATTTCCTGTTCAGGAAGGTGCAGCCAGAGGATGCATTGCTTTGGATCACCTTCTTGACATTCAAAAGTCAAGAGCAGAATTTTCTCGAGATGCAGAGATATAGATTTAGAAACAGCAACACAAGGCTACAGTCTCTCTGGGGAGGACTTGGGAGCTGCAGGGCGGCCCTGGCTGCTGGGGATTGGGCGGCCAAGAGACCAGGTACAGAATGAACCCGAGCGGCGTCCTCAGATGTGGCCGCACCTCTGAACCACCAATGTGTGTGCGTGTTTAGTTGCTCGGACTAAACAGTAGTGTCTGACTCTTTTGCAATCCTGTGGTCTGTAGCCCGCCAGGGTCCTCTGTCCATGGGATTTCCCAGGTAAGAATACTGAAGTAGGTACCCATTTCCTCTTCCAGGGGATCTTCCCGACCCAGGAATCGAACCCGTATCTCCTACAAGGGCAGGCTGGGTTCTTTACCTAGCCATGTGGGAAGTGTTGAAAACCCCTAATGCTCAAGCCACACCCCAGACCCCAATTAGAGCAAGCTGGGGATGGGGATCTGAATTGTAATCCCCCAGGTGATTCCAAGACCTTACCAAGTTGCAGGCGTACTGTCTCCACCCTAGCTGTGGTGACACACAGCTGGGGAGGTTACAGCCTGCAATCAGAATCCCTGGCGGGGAGGGGCGGTGCCCAGGTGTTGGTGTTTTTATAAAGAGTGGAGTATGATGAACCACATGGACAGGGCGCTGTGGCTCCTGGGCCACCTGGGCGCACAGGTGCGCCTGTGTTACAGTGTTTTCTTGGAGAGTCCTGGTAGCATGACCTTCGGCTGAGACCCGTCGCTTGGCAGCTGTGCAGAAAGACGCAGCTCATTAACTCTGCATCCAGAGACGAGAACCTTGAGGGCTGTAACACCAGTGTACCCAGGGACGGCTCACAGGTGGCACCATGTTAGCCCTTCTCCAGGGCCGGTCACCTAACCTCCGCCTCTTTAACCCAGGGAACATCTGAGGCCTCCCAGGGAGAGCCGCTCTCCTTAGGGACAATTCTGGTTAAGGAAGCCTCAGGAACGCGGGAGAACATCAGGGCAAGTCACTCTCTGGCTTCAGTGTTTCCTTTGTTTTTTAAAAAGACTGACTCGCACTTTGCTCCTCCTTGAAGGAGGGGGGTGAATGTTTGGGGCTCTCTGAGGGTCAGGTGCAATGAGTTTTTAAAAGATGGTTTCTCCAGCCCCTCCTAGGTGTCAGAAGACAAAAACTGAACCTCAGAAAGGGGGAAACTGAGGCTTGGGGTGGGGGCTCAGTTTTGTGGAGCCAGGGAGCAAGGCCAACAACAGACGCAGCCACAATAGCCCCCAAAGGCCCCCCAGTGGACACAAAGTAAGAACCGCACAGTTTCACGCACACGCCTGGCGCGGTAGACGCAGAATGTATGCAGCAAACGCCCAGTCACATACCGCGCAGGACCGCCGGCAAGACGTAATTTTAAAGAGTATATTTTAAGTTGAAACTTCCCTTTTCTCTCTCCTCTCTAGTACTTCCACTGAAAGCTCACAGCTCTTGGCGGGGAGCCATAGTTTAACCTCAGTTTGACTTAATCTTTGTACTTTCTCTCTACCCAGAATTAATGAACTTCAGAAAAAGTCAGCGGTTACCTGCTGGGGCTTGGAGCAAGCTCTGGACTGGAGTCTTCCTTCCCTTAAACAGCAGGAGTTCCCACACTCGGGCGCAAATGCGAATCCCCCCGCGGTGGGCTGGGCTGGGGGCCTGGAGTCTGCACGTGTTAGAGGCCCCTCAGGTGCCAGTGAGGCCGGGGGTGGGGGGTGCCGGCAGGATGGAGGCACCTGAGCTCTCTCGCTGCCCAGGAAACATCTAAATACAAAGCGGCCAGGGACCACCGGCCTCCCCTGCTGACCTCTGCTCTCCGTCCCCAGTCTACTGGTCAGGTGGCCAGCGTGCAGCCAGCAGTGGGGTGGTGAGGTGGGAAAGTGACAGGTTAGATCAGCTTCTTGACATTCAAAAGTCAAGAACAAATCCCATCTTGGTAATCACCTGGCACCGTTCCAACACCTTCATTGAATTCCCCAGGCTCAGCGCATCCCTCTGGAAGGTGGCGGGGGTGGGCAGGGAGGCTGTTCTGGCAGCTGTTATCCCCTCACCACCCCCCAAGACGCTGCTGCTCTGCTCTGACGTCACCAGAAAACATCTCCCGTCAGGCCTAGGCAGCTATTCTTAGTCTGGAGAACACACCTCTGCCTGTTAGAAGTCTCTAGACTTGAGCAGGCTTTTTATAAATCACTTAGAAACTTGCAGCCTGCCAGGCGCTGGTTAAGTACTTCTTTCTTGTACGCAGGATGTTCGACTGTCTCAGGGGTGGGCGCACCCCGCCCCTCCCTCCCCCGGGAACCTTGCAGACAATGTCATTACATCAGCAGTGATCACTTCTAGCAACTGAACTTGCACGAAGCCCTTCGGTACTAGCAGCAAACAGCGGGTGTGTTCTGTGTGTGGAGCAGCATGTGAGTGATTTCAGGGTACAGAGCCACTGGAAGACCTTGTTCAAATCCTGCCTGCTGGTCATGTGACCAAGAGGAGTTCACTTTGCCTGTCTTTGCGTCTGGGGACCCAGGATGCTCACCATCGCAGGGGCGCTGGGCTGCTGTGAGGTGCTCCTACTGCTGGTGCTGCTCAGTCGTGTCTGACTCATTGCGGCCCCATGGACTGTAGGCCGCCAGGCTTCTCTGTCCGTGGGATTTTCCAGGCAAGAATACTGGAGTGGGGAGCCATGTCCTACACCAGGGGAATCTTCCCTCCCCAGGGGATCGAACCCGAGTCTCTGCATCTCCCTGCATTGGCAGGTGGATTCTTTCACTAGTGCCACCTGGGAAGACCAAAGTGAAGATGTCTAGACCTTAAACACCAAGTCTTGGAGCTAGGTGAGCCCTCAGGGATCTGCTGCTCCCGACGGGAAGATGAGTAACACACTCCATGGAGATCCTCATCTCTCTGCCAGCCCAGTGGAAACAGAGACCCTGCTGCAGGCTATATGACCAGCCCACGCTAGTTAGTAACAGAAGCCTCTCTGGAACTTGAGTCTGGGCCACTGCAAAGCAAGGTCAGTTATGAGGCTCTGCTGCCCCCTAGGGCCTGGGGGGAATCAGACACCACTGCGGGGTTCCCAGCCTCTCTGAACCTGTAACCAAAGGAAAATCAGTGCCACTCTGTCCCCTGTCCCCTGGGGGAGCCATCCTCCTCCACCATGTGGTTCTTTCCCCTTTGAGATCTGGAGTACCCTGTCGCTGAGCCTCAGTTTCTTCATCTGTAAAGCGGGTTGATAACAGCGTCCACTCTGCAGAGTGGCACGAGGACTAAATGATGTGGCTTTTCTGAAGGCACAGTCCCCCGCCTTCTCCTCTTGGCCCCATCAGGTGGGGGGGGCATCGTCAGCCTCCTGGATGGGGCAGTCCCCCAGCCCTCACCCCGCAACACCAACTGATCTGCGAGATGTGCTCAGGCTGGGAACATTCTTTTCCTGGATCTCCTCACAGACCTCTGGGTGTCCTCTCTGGCACAGATCCTCTGGGGACTCGTACTGTTCTGCTGTTAGGTTGTGTGACTGTCTCCCTGGATAGACGCTGAGGCTTGGTGATGACCTCGCAGGAGCAGGTGTCCGGGGAGTCAGAAGGATGCTGTCTCTGTCTGCTCCCCTCACCCCAGCCCCACAGGCATTACGGCGCAATCCACCCAGCTTGGTGAGGCTCCATCTGGGGACTTATCCAGGTGTTTCCCACATTTTTTCACATCTACGAGGGACACCAGCCTTGGCTGAACTCACTGCACGGCCAGCGCCTCCTGCCAGCTCCAGGAGGGAGTGCGGAGCAAAGAATGCACAGAGACACGAGCCCCAGGGTCTCTTCCAGGCCCCTCCAGCCTGGCAGGTTCCATTTATCAAGGGGGCTCCTCACTCCATTTCTGACCTGATGAAAGTGAGTGAAAGAAGGGGTGAGCCCTTCATCCAACAATCAGGACTCAGCAGACCCCTCCCGAGACGGGAGGCAGTCCTCATTTCCTTGCCTGCACTTCCCTGACACAGGGTGGGAGACCACACAGCCGGTTTCCTTCCTAAGCGCCCCCTGATTCATCCCATGAGACCACTGTCTCCTCCTCGTGCCTCCCATAGCCACCGATGGGGAGATGGCAGGGCACTCCCAAAGCCCAGGGAGACACAGCCGGCCCTGGTCCTCGGGGCTGTGGGGACAAGGTACTGAGTGTCAGTTCCCTGAGTCACTTACTGGAGCCAAGAAAGGGCAGGTTTGCTCAGCAAACATGACCCCAAAGAGAGCGTTTTGGAAGCTACCGCCCCTCTCCTGTGACTTTTCCCAGCCCGTTGTGTTCTCGTGGAATTGTGGCAGGTCCCACAAGGCAGCGATGTGTGGCTCAAACCTCACCCCCAAGACCTGCCCATCCCTAGACTAAGGGAGGGGCACTTCCATTTAAAATGAAAGGACCACAGAGACACAGCGTCTCCAGGCGAACAAGCAGGGCCCCCAGCAGATGCGAGGTGGAGAGGAGGGCAGATCGCAGAAAGAACGGATCAGGAGGTGGAGTGGGTGTGGAGAAGTCTCCCTCAGCCTTCAGTCTGCGCTGCTCAGCAAGAGAAATGACAGAAGTAGTAAAACAAGCTGGGAACAGATTTTGCTTTCTTCTGAGTCACCCAGGGAAGGAAAATGGAAAATTACCACTCTCTCTCTCTGTGGGAACATGAGTTACTCGGAGAGGACAGCGGGGCCTGGGGTGTGTGAGCAGCTGGCAGGATCCCTGGGCCATCCTGCGTGGTGGCCGCTCCATCCTGGTTGTCTCTGTGCGCCTGTTCTGTGTCTTCTCCTGGCGGGTCACACAGTGCTGGAGCTTAATGTGCTTTTAACCCTAGGGGTACAGTTGCCTTGGGGAGCTGTGCCTCCTGATTGGGGGTGACATGCTGGATGCACCTCGCCCAGACAGTGACACTTAGCAGAATCTGTCACTCTCAGAGCAAACTACAAAACATATGCCCCAGCCCCCCTCACCCCAGAACCATCTGTTTGTCTCTATTACCGCAGGACGATGCTGCTGGGAGGGAGACTTCCGCCTCCCCTCCCTCCAGCGGGGCTCACTGTGGGGAACCGCAGCTTCAGACATCAGACGTGTGCACCTCAGCCCCAAGAAGCAGCCCTCTGTCCCCCCCTCACCCCGACCCTCAAGCTCCAAGCAGAAGGCAAAGCAAACCGGAATCAGCACCCATGATAAATGGTGCTTGGATGATTTCTAATTGCGAGAAAAGTTACACGGAAGACTTAATACGCAAGGAGGAAATTTAGCTGTTGATACCTAACACACCCATATAAACGTGTGACCGAGTCACCATCTTGAGAAACCAAGGACTCAACAGGCAGTCCTCCGAACATCTTTGGCTGGCAGCTCTAGTCCCTCAAAAGACAAAGGATGTTGAATGCACAAGGAAATCACACTTTGCCAGGAGGTCACACAGTGAGTGCCCTGAGACCACCCTTCTGACCTTCACCAACTCCCCCGCCTGTTCTCGCTGAAGCTTTCTCACAGTGAGCGTCACCAAAAGCCATCGACATCTTTAATGGGAGGGCTGCCTTTTTTCTGTTTCCGGGAGAGCTGTTATTCTAGTTTGGGCTGCTTTAGCAAAAACACCAACAGACTGGGTGGCTTCAACAACAAACACTTACTGTTCTGGAGACGAGGAAGGCCAAGGTGCTGGCAGATTTGGTGTCTGGTGAAGAGCACGTGTCCTGGTTTGGAGGTGGCCAGCTTCTTGCTGTGTCCTCATATGATGGCGGGGGTGAGGGAACAGCCTGAGGCCCCTTTTTATAAGGGCACTAATTCTACCACGAGGGCTCCACCCTCGTGACCTAATCACCTCCCAGAGGCCCCACCTCCTAAAATTCCCACCAAATGGAAGATGTTAACTACATCATGACCACAAACAAGGAGTCCCCCAGACCTACAGGTGTCTAGGAATGGACAGTTAACACCTGTGACATCACCTCATTACCTCACCGTCACCCAGAGAACTGTGCACTAGCTGATCACAGACCCTGGGATGCCCCTGTGTCACCTGGCCTTCAAAAATGCTGTCTTGAACCCTATCAGAGAGTTTGGGGTTTGGGGGCAGCAGCTGTCCTGGAAGTCCTTGCTGGGCGCCTACAATAAACGCTGCACTTCCCTTCACCACCACCTGGTGGCAGTAGATGGGCTTTACTGCGCATGAGCGAGCAGACGATTTGGTTCGGCAACATGCACGTGGGCAAAGCTGAAGTTTTGGGGAACGAAAAACCCCAAAGCCCAAAGGGATACAGGGAAACTTTTGGAAATGATGGATCTGTTTATCACGGGGATTGTGGTGATGGGAACACAAGTGGATGCATATATCCAAACTCAGCAAACTGTGTACGTGATTATGTGCAGTTTTCAGCATACCTGTTATATACTTCGAAAAGGCTGGAGCAGTGAAAAGCAGCTTCCTCGCAAAAGTCTCTACCGCCTTGTAATAGGGTATCCCCAACTGCAAGAGCACACATTGCTGGGATGGGGAGGGAGAATAACATGTCCTCATTTTCCCTCAACAGAGTCAATGCGAGTGAAACAGAGTAGCTGAAGGTGGCCAGGTGGTTGTCACAGCACAGTCGGCGAAGAAATAACAAGGTTCTGAATCCCAAATAATGAGAGATGGTATTACTAGTAAGGTGTTTTCTGAGGTCAAGTCTGAAGGCCCAAGCTCTAGTCCCTGCTTCGAGACCCACACCAGATCAAGTCACTTGAACCTCGGTGGGCCTCATTACTTCTCTCTGTAAAATACCAGGAACCAGGGTTCTAGCAGCTGATTCTTCAGGGGTCCTTTAGCTTTCAAATTCTCAGAGGAGGCAATTTAGGACATAGTCTCAAACAAAGGTGGCCATTACTCAGAAAACTTTACAAGTACACTTTTAAAAAATCCTACTTTTATAAGAGGCAAATAAATCTCTAATCGTTTGGTTTTTTTTTTTTAAGGAACACGTTCTAAGAGATTCTGGTTAAAGTGTTAGTTGCTCAGTCATGTCTGACTCTTTGTGACCCCAAGGACTGTCGTCTGCTAGGTTCCTCTGATCCACTGGGATTATCCAGGCAAGCATGCTGGAGTGGGTTGCCATTCCCTTCTCTAGGGGATCTTCCTGGCCTGGGGATTGAACCCCCATTTCCTGTACTGCAGGCAGATTCTTCACTGTCTGAGCCACCAGGAGATTCTGGGGTCAAGTCAATATACTAAGCAAAGACTATTATGCAATACATATCAAGCAAGCTCTCTGGAATATACCTTTTGGCTTGCAGGTGACATAAATGTACTTCTGTATTCACTACAGCTCCTGGCGCAAAGGTGGGCACACTAAAAGACACTCCAAGACAAGACAGCGGTGGTCAAGCAGGAAGGGGCAGACGGGCTTTTCCCAGTGCTGCCTCCCAGTGGGAGTGAAAAACAGTTACTCTTGATGTGTAAGGGCAGATACACATATGGCACCTCAGTGGATATACAGTCTGGTATTAAAATTTCATAGCAGTTTGCAGTGGCTCTATTCACAGGGGTTAAAAGGTGAAAACAACGCAAGTGTCCAGCGTCAGCTGAATGCATGAACAGAGTGTGGTCCATGCGTAAATATTACTTGGCCATAGAAAGGAATACTGCTTCATGCTACAGAGTGTGGACTTTGAAAACCTGATGCTACGTGAAATAAACCAGTCCCCAAAGGTCTATTATTATGATTCTTTTTATATGAAATGTCTAGAATAGACAAGCCCATAGAAAGAGAAAGCAGACTGGGGTGGTGGGGGACAGGGCGGAGAAACAGGGAGTGGTGGTTTCACGGGGTCAAGGTTTTGTTTGGAGGCAGTCAAATGTTTACATCTAGATAAAGGTGGTGGCTGCCCAATATTGTGATTGTGCTAAATGCCACTGACTTCAAAATGGTGAGAGACTGACCTGGCGGTCTAGTGGTTGAGACTTTATGCTTCCAATGCAGGATGCGTGGGTTTGATCCCAGGTTGGGGAATTAAGATCCCACGTGCTGTGTGGCATGGCCACAAGATAAAAAAATAAATTAAAAAAAAATGAAATAAAGTGCTGAATTTTATGTTCTATGAATTTCACCTCAATTTTTCAAAAAGAGGTCAAAACTCTTTCATGGGGTGAGGGCCCCCTTAATTTCCTTAATTTTAGGAAAAAATTTAGTAAAAAGGGTCCTGGAGTGGGGCAGGGAGGAATTACTGGGAAAACAAGGCTGAGAAGCACTGGGGGTAGAGACAGGCAAGAGACACTGAGGGGAAAGCCATCTGTGCAGGAACAGCCAGGAACGACCGTCGTGATGGCAGATTATGAAAGACCCTCACCACCTTGAGAAGACAGTGGTGATCTGCAAACAGGGAAAACTCAGAACTCTCCAAGTGCTCTCAAATTGCTCCCAGATTCAACAACTTAAATACCAACATTTCCATTAAGAATTCTGTCATGTTTAGAAGTAGGTGGAAATTTGATCTAACCACACAAGGAGTCTAGAATGAACTGGCTCTTCCCCTCTACATTTTTCTTTATTCTGTACAACTTCTTTTCCTAAGTTTCCAAAACAATGTGCTTTATAGATAGCTCTTTCTACTTCCCAGAAGACACTGACATCACTGTCTTTAGTTTGTCTTTTTTTTTTTTCCCATAGCCAAACAGGAAATAGAGCTTCCTCTGGAAAAATTAGCCCACTTTGAACTTAAAACCAAAACAAAGAAACATCCCCCCCTCCAGAAACCAACACTTGAAAGAAATGCTGTGCCAAACCCCACACTAACGGTGTCAGCAGTTGGGTGCCCGGGAGGCTGGAGCGCTGTGCTGGGGGTTATATTTGGTTAAATTGCTGCTTACAACTTGCAAGGTGGAGCCGCAGGCACTGCAGCAGGTCTAGGGGAAGTTGTCAAAGACACTTGAATACAGGGTGCTGGCTGCTTTTCGCAGCTGATAGCAAGGTACCAGAGGGATGCTCGGGCCAAAACATGCTGGTTTAGACCCAAGACAGAAGAGTCAGAACTCGCAGGCTCCCTTTGTTGGGAATGGCACTGTTTCAGGACACCGCGGCAAGAGAGGAGGATGGAAATCAGTTTGAGCCACGAAGGCCCCTTAGACACTTGCCTGTTACAGTGAGACTCTGCTCCGGCCAGTAGCAGAGTCAGGCAGCTGCCATCTAGGTCAGGAAGAAGGGACAGGCACCAGGCAGAGGAGCGAGGTAAGAAAGCGGATTTCTGGAAAAGAACCTGACCGGCACAGGTAGCCTGCTAAGTTTTTGAGGGAATTGTTGCTGGAGGTATCAAAAGCTTGTAGAAACAAATGGACGTCTTGGACTGGAGCTGTGAAGACTAGACGGCTTGCAGGCAGGGGGCGCCCCCAGCACCCACTAGTGAAGTGACCAGAGAGGATGGGCCCCAGAAGGCAGGATGGGGCGCGGGGAGCAGTGGACGAGGGAGTCCCTCCCAGAGGGCGCCATCACCCTCCCCCACATACCCTGCAGGGACGGGGCCTCACCCCCCTGCCCCCCAGTATTTCATCATCCAGGGCCCAGGGCCTGCTGTCTCATTCCTTCTTCCACTGCTGTTGTCCTGTCCCTGCTTCACCAGTGAATGGGCACTGGGAGTGGGGCGTGGACCGGTGGGGACAGCTGAGCTCCGAGAGAACTGAGAGCTGGGCAGGAAGTGGGTGAGAGGCACAGATATGGCGGGGACCCCACACACCTTTCACTGTCCCCACCCCCGACATGGGTGGCCACTGCCCACCTCCTCTGGAATTGGGCTGAGTGTCGGTGACCTGAGTTCTGGCTATGAAGGCAGTTCTGGGCGTGACTCACCTCGTGAGGTCTGTGCTCCTCCCCCCGAGGCCATCTGTTGCGGGGACGACGGGTCTGAGGTGGCAGAATGGCCAGCAGGAACACCCGCTGCTGGTGGTCGTGCTGGGCCCGGGGCCAGCAAGGCGATTCTGGACTGGGCCGCCTGACTGCAGTGGCCAGCTCCCTGGGCAGCAGCGGGTCCTACAGGGGATGGGCACACCCAGAGCGACAACCAGCAGGCCACCTCTGTCCCCTCACCTCCGTCCTGGCCTCCCTGCAGGAAGGAGGGGAAGCAGTGAACGCCACTGCCCGCCTCGGCGCAAGGGCTCTGCGTCCAGGGCCTGTGTTCTAGGGCCCTTCCAGACAAGTCCCTCCACACTCCCTACTCCCACTGGATGGCAGGGGGCCTGGGGGCTTCGGGAAGCCACGCATGGTGGTCCTGGGTCCTTAGGTGATGGCGTGTAGGGCCGCCCGCCAACCCACTCCCCCTGCCCCGTGTTATGTCAGCCAAGAAAGTTCTTCTGTGTTCAAGCCATCGTACATTTCTGGGTCTATTTATTACAGAACTAGTGTGACCCTAATACAATCATTGCTAAATGGCCATAATACATCTCTTCTGTATTTGCACATAAATTTTATTCACCGAAGGAATGTTCTTTTCTCTCAGGACTCTAAACTTTCAGAACTGAAACATGGGAAGTTAAGGATGCGGCAAGGCAGAGGACCAAGACGTTTGTGAGGTAGCTGCTGAGGTTGCAGGCAGCATGGCTGCGGGGAGCTGGAGTTTGGAGGCCAGGCTCTCCACCTGGGAGCGGTCCACTCGGGGAACTCGGCCGGCCTAGGCCTCAGCGGGGGTCAGCCAACTATAGCCCACGGCCATCTGGCCCCATCCAGCCTGCAGCCTCACAGCCCTCAAGCTAAGAATGCTTTTTTTCCCCTTACATTTTTCCAACCAAGAAGAACATGTGACAGAGACTTTATGCAGCCTGCGAAAGTATTCACCGCCCGGCCCGCGTCCTAAAGGGTTGCTGTGGGGGTTATAAACAGTTGTGCCTAGAGCCTAGCCTGACGTAATACAAGGTAATACATGCAATACAGCTGTTTTCTCCAAAACCAAACCGTCACGGAGCCAAATTCTGCATTTCCTCTAGGTGAACAGTCTCTCCTTCCCTTCAAAAAAAAGAAAAAAACCACCAAACAAAAACCACAAAGAGCAACAACAGCTTGATTATTATGACCACGAGACACTTCCCAAAGGAAAGACTTCTGGCAGTCTGCTTCAGAGGAAGGAAAGACGCATCCCCCACTTCCCCTTTTACAGCAAACGGGCCTGGCGGTAGCAGACCAGAGCTCAGGACACTAAAGCGCGACTCCGTTTAATACGTTAAGAAAGACTTGGACATTTTAAAAGTAGAAACGAGCCTTTAAGCGGATATTCGAAAACATAAAGCTGATTGAGGGAGAGTATTAACACAGGTTTTTGAAGTAACACGACTTTGCGGTGTGAAATGTCACTTCCAATGGAGATCTGTGAGGCTCTGGCAGACAGGCCACAAAGCCAGCCTCTCAAACTGCGAATAGATGGATCATACGTTCCAATGAGACGCTTGGCCAGACTGGTCTGCTGGTGACATGGACTAGATTGGGTGTGACTGACACCTCGCTGCAAGTGTTTCCCAAAGCACGGCTGCAAACCTTGGGCCTCGGGGTGGGCGGGGAGGGTTGCTGTGACTATGCAGGTGTGTCACGGCAGGAAAGCTCCAGGGCCTGAGCAGTTGGGAAGACACCACCACACTCCCCTCCTGGGAAGTCACAATCACAACAGCGCGTGAAAGGTTCCGAGTGTGCGGAACTGGGGAGTGCTCAGCCGCGACGAGCGTGACAGCATGCATGTGACCACAGGCAAGACACAGTGCTCGGTGCGACGCTGTGGACATGCTGTGGGCGTGCAGCTGTGGGGTCAGCATCGACACCCCGAGAACCTGGGTTTCCCTCACAAGGCGTCCACAGCTCTTGCTTCAAGACATGACTCAATGTCATTAAAAAGCTGCCATCTTTGTGTTACAACCACTCTCAAGGTGAGCAGCCAGCTCAGAAGGTTAACGTTTGGCAGGGAAATCACAGTATAAAGGTACTCTGTTTGCTCACAGATGTTAGAAAAAGGCAGGAGTCAATTCTCGCCCGTTTCAATCAATGAGAACCAAGCAAGACTCTGCTGTTGTCATGGCTGGGCTGTCTACCTGGAACGAAACCCGGCAGGCCATTTGTGTGGTTTCTCTGGATAAGTTCCATTTATTAATTATTGTACAAAAAAATCTTGGCATTCATTGGAGGAGAAAAGAAGTTACTATATCCAAAGAGAGTATTTCAACATTGTGAAAGTTCTACTTTTATAACAGGGCTTTTTTTTTTTTTAAGTGGAGAAAACATTTGGAAAAATTTTAAAAAGAAACTTATGATTTATTAGAGTACAGGATCCAAAACACGTTTTTAGAAAAATATAAAGTGCCCAAAGACCAACTTACACAGGTGACACAGGCTTCCTGGAGCCAAATGAAGCATTCATGAAGAAACACACTTAGAAACAGTCTAGATACATATTTACATCGGGTCAGCAAAGGTAAAACCATCTTTCTTGGCTTCAATGTCACTCTAAGAAAAAAGGAAATCAAACCAGAAAACCAACAATTTTAACTCTCAGCATGCGCCACAGATTCTTAGTAATGCATCTCATTAATATTAATGCCATAGTATCTAATTTTCACCTTTAAATGAGAGTAGTGTAAAACGGCCCCAACCTTGGGCAGGCCGGGTGTTGTGAGTGGTCACAATTTCCAATGCGCGTCCAGACCATCTGACTTTGGATTGGACCAATGAGGAACATGGGCCCTGGACCAGAGCTAATTGGGGCGGGAAGGAGCTGGCTAGCCAAATCCCCATCTCTTTCTAGTAACTGCTCAGGAACTGTCACTAGCTGGGAAGTGGTCTCAGGTGGCTTCTCCAAACCTCAGTCATCCCAGGGTTTCCGAAGGGTAAACGAGAGGCGGTCACCAAATGTAGTATGGGAATACTGCATGCAAAGGGACAGACGGGCGGCGAGGCGTGGCTGGATCACGGCCCCCAGAGCTTCATTCACTATAGCAACTGGAAATCTTTTCAGCTTAAGAGAGTAGAGTAACTAGGTTCTAACTTCAGAAGTTAGCTACTACAGGTTAACTGCAAGGCTGGCCCACTGGAGAAGGGGCAGGTGGAGAACGGTGGGAGTCCAGAGCTGTGTTAGGACAAGGTACCTTCCTGCTTGGGTACCACAAACGTGGAAAAGATGGATATCCAGCAGCAACTGGATATGAAGGTGGACTCCCGGGCGCTTGAGCACAGGCTTCCTCCTGCTGCTGTCATGGCAACGGTGACTCTGCCGGCCACACTGTCTCCTTTCCCACTGAGCTCATGCTCTTACACCGGAGGTATTTCGCTTACTTCTACTCTGCCACATTAAAAAAAAAGGTCTTGAAATGATTCTAAGGGAGAACAGGGAGCATGAGGCCTCCCCTTCCCTTTTTAGTTTCTAAGCTTCATTATTTCTTCTCGTTTCTGGTTATCAAAGTAAAACCTCATTTTCAGGTTTTTGGAGACCATGGAGCACGGTTTCCAAAAAGCAGACATTTTAACAGCAGACTGTACTTTCCTACTACAAAGAGAACTCATTGCTGATTTAAGATCTACTTATGATACTGGAGTAGATTAAAAAAAAAAACACTTATTTTTAAGGGAGGAATAGTAAATGAAAGTGGGAAAACCCATTCACAAAGACTATTATTATGCATTTTTTCAAAGAATTTTATGTAATAAAATTAAAAAACCTAATGATTCTTAAGAGATATGAGCATAAATCCGAGAGATGAATCTGGGAAAGCAAAACTGTGTCATGTGCTCGATTCATATAAAGAAAAAATAAAATGCCGGAAATCTGTTTCAAAGATTAGGAAAAAAAAAATCGAATGATTCTGATTACTGTTAGTTTGTTAATGACTCCAGATCCACTATGTGGCCAAGATCACTTAGAGCTTCAGCCCTGGGTAAAAAGACAGACCATCCTGACCAAGGAGCGCACACGGTTCACAAAGAGATCAGAGAGAAACGATTGCAAACGGACAACCCCACCTATCCAGCAAGCGAAACGCTCTGAGACAACGTAGACAGACGCGATGCGGGGTGGGGAAGAGGTGTGAGGAAAAGAACGGTTGTAAGTGTCAACAGTGAGACGTCCTGAAGACAGCATGTCATAAACGGTCACCACAGGACAAGCATACAAGCCATGCCACTGAGACAGTGCCTGTCAAATGAATCACTAGTGTAGGCGGAGAGCAACATTGTCTTTGCAGCTGGCGGAGAGAGCACACGTGATTTCCACTTGGTAGGAGGCAACCAGCACGACGGCTGAGTGGCCTGCCCGGTGGTGTGAGTCCAGAGGGATCCAAGGGGACGTCTGCACCCCAAACCCCGTCGTCTTGGAAGAGAGCAGCAGCAGCAAAGGTCCGATGTCCCCGAGACTTTACTCCACATTCTCTTTCTTTGCGCTGTAAATGTTCTGCACCGTCTCATACACAGACTCCAGGTCCTCTGGGTACCGGATCTCTAGCTCTGCGTTCGGGATGTAGTGAGTGCCTGTGAACTCCGAGAAGTAGCGTCCAACATCAGGATGGGAGATCTCCTGAGGCTCCACGTTATACTCCAAGTTCTCTGTTGGCAGAGAGGCACACGGACATTCTCATTAAAACTGGTTTTTCTGCAGCATCTTTTATTCAGAGAACCTCTGGAGAAATCTCTGAGTGCATTTTTGAGGTTGGGGGCAGGGAAAGAAACAGATGTTTTTGGAAGTCGGGAGGGAAAAGGTAGAAGGTGGGGGGTGCCCTGGAGGATGGAGGGAGGGGCCAGCTCCGCACAGAACACCAATGTTTTCCTTCTCTCTGAGCGGAGCTCCAGCAGCCCCTTGGGGTCTGCAGGCTGAAGGTGCAGAGGCTTGTCTCACCTGATCCAACACACACACAGCTGCACACGCGCGCGCACACACACACACACACACACACACACACACACACACACACAGCGGGCCGAGGGTATCCTGGCCTGTTCTGTTCTCACCACACACACACACACACACACACACACACACACACACACACACACACACACACACAGCGGGCCGAGGGTATCCTGGCCTGTTCTGTTCTCACCAGTGAAGTTTCTGAAGCCTTCACAGCACCGGGCCACAGGTCTCTCCCTGCGTCCTCTGTTGCACACTCCCCCTGCCCCCACCACCCCTGAGCACCGTGCAGTGCTGGCTCCTGCTTCCGAGGGTGAGGGCCCAGCTCCCAGGGCTGATGTGGCGTCCAGGGAGGAGTGGAAAAGTGGCTCGTGCCCCTAGACCCTAGAGGGTAGGGGTCATGCCATCTGTATCAGCTCTTAGGAAAACCATGCCCCGTCCCTTCTCTGCTCCATGTTTTGCCACTAGAGACAGAAACAGAAAATGACTCCTTTAAAATGGAAATAATAAAAAAAACAGAGGTGACAGCACGTGTGAGGTATTTTAAAGACCGACATCCTTTCAGATGGCTTCTCCCTCCCAAAGCTATCTGAGAAACGGCTCCTCCGTGGACCCAAAGAGAGGACGGTGGGTTGTGGGCCCTTCCCCGCTGGCCGTGGAGGCCTGGCCTAGACTGGTTGTGGGCCAGCCAGGAGGGCCCAGCCCAGTCCTCCATGACCTGGACCAGAAAGCAGCTGGCCAGGAAGGCCTGCCTGCTCTGACTGCGTCCCAGGGTGCTCTTGGTTCTGATCAACATGAGCCACAATCAATTCAGGGAGTCCCCGCACACGCCAGTCGACCGGCTAACTAACACCAATGGTGCAGGAGGTTATCTCTTACACCGCTCGCGCCCTCCACCCCGAGAACAGAGGATAAACACCACGGGATAAACACAAGCGCCTCCCAGAAGCACTGCCTGTAACTTGTAACTGATGCTTGTCTTTCAGGAGAGGGGGAAAGAGTTTGTAATTCAATCTGTAACATATTGCTTTAACCCAAGAAGGAACATTTAGAGAACTTCTGTGCTTATAGCTGTTTAAGGCTGATCCTTCAGATTACGTGGGACATACCAGTTTGAGAAATCACATACCAATTAAAGACGGATATCCACAGACTACCTCAGCATTGCTCAGGAGAGCAAAAGAAAAGAAAAAAAAAAGGCAGCAACAGTCTACATGTCCACCTGCAGGTCACTGTAAATAAACAACGGCATGTTAACTCAGTACATCCCAGGCAGCCAGGAAAACGAGCAACCTGTTTTCCAGACGAGACGGGGGAAGCGGGAGTAAAAACACGTCTTATGAAAGGATAGGAAGGCCAAACACCTGTGCTGCTACGTGACACGTGCATACAGATACATATTTTAAGTGACCTCTTTTAAACTGGGCATGTACGGTACGCCAGGCACCGCGAGACCTGCCCGGGCTCCAGCTCCTGTGACCCTCACAGGGCTCCACGAGAGGCTCCACTCACGACGCCCTCTAGCAGCTGGGCTGACAGCAGCAAGGGTGAGGACTCCGCCGGGGCTGGGGAAGCAGACCAAGAACGGCATCCCTGTGCACTGTCCTGCCAGCAGCGGTTAGGGAGAACGGGCTGGGACAGACCCCAGGGCCCAGACAGGCCTGCCTCAGAAGGCAGGCTGCGGGACGGTGCTCCGCAAACAGGCGCCTGGGGAGTCCAAGAGGTAACTGGGGGCTATGCTAACTGGTTTCTCCCTGCTATGACCACCAAAGTGTGGAGATGACTTCACTTCCTTCTTTACACTTATTTTCGACATTAAAACAAACTTGGACTTTCTAAAATGCTGCTGACTGAAAAAATCTGCTGTCCTGCCCACATGGCCCTCCTGCAGCGAGTGAGGGGTCACAGGCGTACCTGCCTTGGGGAGGCCTATGGGGATGCGAACACGGCCACGGGCCCTAACCTGGCCAGCTGCCTCCCTGTTGGCTTTTCTTGCCCCAGAGATGTTCAAGAGATGATGGCAGGGAATCTGGGATCACCAACAAGAGATCCAAGTCCCTTTTGTTTTCATCTGGGGGCCATTCTGCCTCAGACAGGATGCTCAGCAATGGCTGAAGACATTTCTGGCTGTTGCGATCGGGGCCTGTCATGATCTCGTGGGCAGGGGCCAGGGTGACAGAACATCCCCCAACACAGAGCTGTCTGGACCACAACACGTACAGCACCTGCTCTGAAGACAGTCAGACACACGCTTCAGCATCGCTTCTTCCCCCTCTTTTTCTAAGTATCACTAAGCAGCAGCCTGGTGTTGGCTGCCACTTGGCGTCTGAGTGTTGGCAGGAGGGCAGGAAGGCTGCTGTCAGGTCAGGACCACCCATCTGTTTAAGGACAGCACGACTGGGCAGCTGCACGGAGTTCTGAGCATGGGTCCAAAACAAGAGGCAGGGGCAGTGACGGCCCCGGGGGCTCCCAGCCCCGCTCCAAGCTGCCCACCAGCAGCACAGACTGAACGTGCTGTGTTTGCCTGCCTCGGCTCCCAGCAAAACAGGAAAGCTGTACTAACAAAAGACACTTTTTTAGGAGAAAACCAGACACTGAAGTTGGCAGCGAAGAGTTATCAGGGGACGATAATTCCCAATCCACTATATGAGTTTAAAAAATTTTTTTGAAGTTTTAAAAAAATTTGAAGGAAGAAATCTAAGTGAAATGAAACTTAAGAAAGAGCAAAATATTAAACAGGGAATACTTAAAATGCCTGTAAAAATCGTGGGAAGAACTTCATTCCCCCAATATTTTCTGAGAAATGTTTCTGATTTTATTTAAAATTTTCAGCTACCTACATCAAAATATATGCATACCTCCCTGTAAAAGCCTAGAAATGGTACCCATGAGTCCTCTGGGGGCACCTGTCAGGCCCTCCCAAGAGGAAACCCCTAGGACTGTGGGTCTAGCTTCCCAATCCTTGTATAAACACATATACATGCAGTTAAACATACTTACATGCACTCAGGAGGTAACTCCATGTTGTCTTACGTGTGTTTATTCATACAAAGCATACAGTAAGCACTGACCTGCATGTGGTTTATTTGGCTGCAGCTTAGCATCCCCAAGCTTGGATATACCTCCACTGACCAGGCGAGTCCCATGCATGACTGTTTCTGTCATAACAAGGGGACCGCAGGCCCCCTGTGTGAGGGTATCTCTAGTGGAGGGACTGACTGGGGGAGCTGCCAGGTCAGAGGAAAACAGGCACTTGAGATTTTGACAACTTAAAAGACAGCACCAAACTGCCCTCTGAAGTGGCTGCAAGTTTACACTCCAGCCCTGACACAGGGAATCACCACAGTTAACAGCGTGTGCAGACTGCCACTGGCTGTGTCCGTGTGGGGGTGGGGTGGAGGGCTATAGAGCAAACTAGTTTGGAAGTGGAGGACAAATCATGGAAAACGAAACTGGCGCTGGGGAGGGCACACTTGGACCCAAGCACTCAACCAGGTGCTTGGCCATCACACCCAAAGCGTGCAAGAACCAGGTTTTCACAGCACAGCCCAATTCCTGACTTTGCAATGTGGCAGCTGGCTTAAATTCAGAGCATCTGTGATAGTCACCTTCTCCAGGATCTAAGAAGTACGCAGGGAAGCTGAGACAGTTCCTGCTATCAGAAAAATACTAAAGCACGCCCCCTAGTGGTAGGAAAATCACAAACACGCAAAATGCTGCAGAGCCTGCTAAAATACTGATGGAAAACATATCTTAATGCTGCTGGCTAAACTATTTGAGGATGGCACACACATACTTGGCTCATAACTCACTCTTCTGTGGAGAGTGAAGAGAAGGGCATTCATTAATGGGCTCTTCCCAGATTACTAGGATCAATGCAGCCAAAGGCTGAAAATTTAGAAGATGAAAGTTTAAAAATAATTTAATGCAAACGTATTAGCCCATAAATGTTCAAAAATATATTTAAATAAGTCCTTTTAAAACGTTGTTTCTCAAGATCACTCCCTGGCTAAATGTGGGCTAACCTGAGCATAAAATTGTTCCAAATCATTATAACACATTGACTAAACAAAAAATCCAGCAATCCTTGGGAGGAGGCGGGAAGGAGAGAGAGACAGCCAGCAAGGGAAAGGAGAGGAGAGAGAGGTGGTGGTGGAGAGGAAAGTGAGAGGGGGCAAAGCTCTGCTTCACGGAACTAGAGGGTACACTCGCAGCAGAAAATCACCATTTTGCAACTTTCATATCATGATTTAGGCAGGAAGAGCCAACAGGAGCTAAAACAAACGTAAGGACAAAGGTCATCACTGGGGAACAGGTTATACCCAGGATTGGGTCACAGTTTGACCTCATGGATTTCTTGTTAACTGCAGATGGAACACTATCCCTTACAGGGTGTTGCTGTCTTGGCCAAGTGACCAAACCCCGCCTCCCTGATAGTGGACATGGAACCCCACGGCCTCTGGACGAGACGCAACGTGAACCACACAGCACCCGAGAGCAAGCTTGCCAGCCAAAAACCCTGACTCCATCTAATACAACCTGAGACTAACTTCTGGTTTACAGATGATAATACAAAGAAACAGTGAGACAAATCCAGACTGTTAAGACAATTCATAAGCCAACTGGTCCAGACTTTTCAAAAAAGTCAAAGTCTTGTGAAAAGCGGGGAAAAGATGAGGATTGAAGAACTGTTCTTTACCAAGAGAGAATAGAGACATAAAAACCAAACACAACCATTAAGGAGGCCATAGGAGTGAAGGCCAGGCCTGGGAAGAACCCTGAGGAGAGGGCCCCCCAGGGCAGGGCGGGCCGGCCTCCGGGGGCTACAACAGAGCTCTTCTTCAGCGCTGAACCCCAGAGCCCAGCACCCCCGGGCACACACGTGCTGGGGAAATGCGGACCTCGGGCCGACAAACCACTAGCAGCCATCACAGGGTGATACCCATGCTCAGTCCTAAGAATTTCCTAAGTCCCAGCATTTAAAACTTAAAAAGGGCTATTTGCTACCTTTACCCATGATCCTTCAATCTCAGTTTTAGAGTGTGAAACTGATAAGCAGATACTACATTTATAAAACAATGTCATTCCAGTATTCTTGCAGTGAACCTTTACAGCGCATGCTGGCCTCAGATACAATTAGGATGCATTCCTGAATCGTAGGGACACTGGACAAATTCAGGACACCTTGAAACCAAATACCCAGCTTTACGTACTCTAAAAAGCCCGTTTTAAAGTTAATATGGCTGTTTCTAGACACCCAAATATGAGATACTACAAGTCTTCATATCAACCCCACGTAATGGGCAACGACTGGATAAGGTGCGGGCGCAGACACTGGCCCCCAGAGCTGACAGTCTCCTCTGTTCTCGTGACGCGCTCTGAGACGTGCAGTGTGAAATGCGCAGAGTGATCGGTGGGGGTGCAAACCGTCCACGAATCATTCAGCAATTCCCAAATAACTTGATTGCTAAAATTTGTAGGATTTTTTTCTGACACAGCTTCTTACATTAAATAAAATCAGTCAGTATCTCCGTCTGACATGGAGTACACGCCAACCCCTCTCATAACTCCCCTTGTGCTGATGGAGGTTAGGTGACCTCTGGTCTCAATAAAGGGAAGTTCTCTTTTATAAGATCCTCTCTCATATTCTGATGAATTAATAGTAATTAACATGAGCCCTTTTCTAGTCTTGTTGGCACTTCTGAGATTTTTATACATCCAACATTTCTATTACTGGATTTACCAGAACATAATACTGACTTAGGTCAAGCCTTATGTTTTAGGTGAGACGCAAAAAGGTTCAGCATGAAGGTTAGGGTGAAGGCTCTTTGCCAAGCTGTCTGTGTTCGTACTCTGTAAAATTTACACATCTCTACGTGCTTCACTTTCCTAGTGTATCAAATGCACATGACGATGACGATGAGAGCGATTTAGAGTTCTCAGAGAAGTTAATACACATCAGAAGGCTGCTGTCACAGAGCAACACTGCAAAGCATTCATGTTTTTATGAAAAAATGAACAATGTGGATGCCTTGACAGGCAGGCATTCAATAAATTCATCCCATTAAACGGAGAGGACTAAGACAACGAGGGCCCTGGGTGAGCATCTGTCGGGCTGGCAGTGGCCCCTAACACCTAGGGAGCACCTACCTGCTGACTCCCAGCTGCTCTCAGAGCTAGAGCTGTGACCTGCAGTTCCCACGATGGCCACTGGGGGTGTAGCTCTCCCAAGCACAACTTAACTGGCTGCCAGTTTCAGGGTGCCAGGGCGGCTCCCCCAACAGAGCCCATTCCGTGCCCTCTAGTTCAGGTAGGCAGTATGAGCAGGGCAAAAACTGACCCTCCTTGCCTGGAGTGAGCCAAAGGCAGTGGCTAACAAACAGGACTTTCAGGAACTAGGACTGGTAGAGGCAATGACCAATCAGAACAGAAATGGGCAACAGCTTGGAACAGGGGTGTGGTGGTGACTAGGGGGGAAGACCCCAACCTGTTGATATGGCCGCAAAAATACATACCCACCTACGTTTAGCTGACTATCAGCCCTGATAAGGTTGATGGCCGTGTGACAACTGCTGACTCTCAAACCGACCACCTCTGCCCGCAGCATCCGAGTGCTCAGACGTGTGCCTGAGGTACAGACAGAGCCCGCCACTCACCCTGGGCGGCGTATCGACAGGACCCATCCTCCACCAGGACGTTGTAAAAGGGCTGATGGTGGCCGTGAGGCAGGCTGTGGACGTTCATGTTTCGGATCCACTCGTGTCCCATCATACAGGTGGGGTCCCAGCCGTAGATGACACAGTTATAGCCGTACCTGATCAACACAAGAGCAGCCACACGTCAGCTTCCTGTCGCGGGAGAGCAGAACAGAGGCGATGGCTTGGCTTCTCCGAGGCTCGGGTTCTTACAGATCCACCCGCCTTCACTCTACGCTGAGTCAATTTCACTCCTGACCTCTTTATGAGCCCCTCTTATTGACAAGCTCACTCCATCTTGTTGCTGCTGCTGTTAGTCCGACTCTTTGTGACCCCACAGACTGCAGCAAGCCAGGTTTCCCTGTCCTTCACTGTCTTCCAGAGTTTGCTCAGAGAGTAGTATAATTGGGGAAACACTGAAGTCTCACTAGATTTTTGATGAGGTTAACAAACTGTTGATTTTTTTCTGAGTTATGACAATGGAATGGTAAACACTCTTTTGAAAAGAAAGAGCTCTTACCTTTTTAGTGCTACTAAAATAGCTACAGATGAAATGACCTCTGGTATTTGCTCCAGGGGGAGGGGGAGAGTCAGGGGGTGGAGGGGAAATGTAGACTGACCTCATAATGATAGCCTTTGAAGCTGGACACGGGAACATCACTTGGTTCATTACACTCCTCTCTCTACTCTCACATACACTTGAAAATCTCACAACAAAGTTGAAAAAAAAAAAAAAAAAAAAAGAATCCAGTAAAAGAATGGAAAATCCTAGCCAAAAACTGAGGAGACATTTGCAATTTATCCGCCCATAGAGACTAATACACAGAATAAAGAAACTGCAAATCAGTAAGACTAACAACTCAATTGAAAAACACGCAAAATGCCCGAAGAGGCACTTAATCAAAGGAAACTTAAAAGGCCAGTTAACACAGGAAAAGAACCTCGATCTGCGTGGCAACCAGGAAAATGAAAATTAAAACCGCACGAAATGCCATTTGCCACTTACTACAGAAGCACACTGTTCAAGGGCTGGCACTGCCACAAGGTGGCGAGGCTCAAGCCTCAGCGCCTGGCCTGCTGGCGGGATGCGAATCAGCACAGGTGCTCTGGGGGGCAGGTTAACTGTGCCTCATCCACCAGCCATAGGACCCACTGGGTAAGTCCCTACCGAACTCAGATCCAAGGAGAGTGAGACGGCGGGACAGAGAGGCTGACAAGAAGGGGAAGCATCCGGCCGGCAGGGCTTCCACTCCCCAGAGATGGGACGCTACAATTGTTAGAAGAGCTCCCAGTTAGGAAAGCCAGGTGCTTCTTAACAAACAAAAAGGTTAGATACACGGTTTGGTCTTCGGTCCTTGCTGTGATGGGCCTTGGTCTCTGCTGCACCGGGTCAGGTCCCCGCCGCTCATGGCGCTGTGTCCTCGGCAGCCACGCGGGGTGGGAGCAGGCGCCAAGAGCACTCACCTCTTGTGCTTCATAATGAGCCCAATGGAGTAGCAGACGTCCCTGTGCTTCTCGTGGGAGCGAAGCTTGACCTCCACCCCCACCTCCTCCTTTTTCCGCTCAATGTGCTCCAGTGTGTGCTGCACCAGGTAACCCACCGCCCCGTGCTGCCCCGGGTCTAGGGTCTGGATGTGCTGGAGGATGTCAAGCACCTTCAAGACAAGACAGAAAGACTAGGAGATAATATTTTCATTTAGGCCTTTTCGGTTTCCTGGCGATAGATTTAAACCTGCATAACCTGATGAAAGACGGCAAGGTGGGCTGGGCTAATAGCCTGCGTCTCTGTGACCCATGGGGGTCTGTCCCCACTGGTGCCAAGTACACCCAGAGTCGCTTCATGTGCTGGGGGCTGACCCTGGCATCTGAGTCCAACCAGTCTGAGTGGGAGGAACTCTATTTAGATACACAAGGCACTGGAGCCCACACGGGACGGGGAGGCCAGGGCTGCCGTCCGTGAGTGCACTGGGGCTGGGTGAAGCCTAACAGGTCCGCACATTCCTGGGAAGTGGGGACTCGACGTCTTATACACAGAAAGGAAACCTTTTCAAC
Organism: Bos taurus; assembly: GCF_002263795.3. Classification (NCBI taxonomy): domain Eukaryota; kingdom Metazoa; phylum Chordata; class Mammalia; order Artiodactyla; family Bovidae; genus Bos; species Bos taurus. Next base: position 57,926,765 of record NC_037344.1, on the reverse strand, counting down.
CTGCTGCTCATGAACTGGAAAGTGAAATGCGAAGTTGCTTCAATCAAGATGGAAAGGCTGAGTGCAGAGTGGCCTCGGGGCTGCAGGAGAGGGGAGGGGTCACAGAGAGGGCAAGGGGAGATGGACGTGCGTCAGCACAGCGCGTTTATGATGCTCTACGTAAGAAGAAAGACGTGTAGGTCCAGGGCTCGGAGAGCCTACTGTCATGCCAAGCACGTTAACCCTCAGTGGACTTTAGTGTTCAGAACAGGGAGAAAGCCCTCTCCTCGGAAGTTACGTGACGAGCTGGTGGAGCAGAACTGCCTGAACCTGAGGTTCTATTCTCTTTACGGCACCCAGTGCCGCTATGGAAAAATACAAGTTCAAGGAAAGCTGACTCACGTGAGCAATTACCAAGCGCCTACTGTCTCAGCTGTCAGATGAGGGTCTCTGACGTGTTTCTGTTTTAGAAAAGGATCTCTTCCTATTTATTGACGCGGGATTCTGGCCCCAAATCTGCCAAACTCAACTGCTTTTGTCTTTGAATTAATCTACTTATCAAATAATGATTAAAAACTCCCCTATTTCCTGACACACCGTGAGCCTGTATAAGTGCTGTGAAAACTGCAGTTTTCTGCAACGCAAGGTATTATTTTAAAACCCAATCTTGTCTTCCAGAATGAAATTTGCAGGATCTCAGCATTTCCTGAATATTCTTCTCCTGCTGGTTCACTGTGCCAAGCCTGTCACAGGTCTTTTGAACCAGGCTTAGAGAAGTTAAGCAAGGTGCCTGAGGTCACAGGGTTATGGAAACATGCAGTGAAAACGTGGACCTGGGGCTGCAGCAGTCGCCTTCACACCAAACCAGAAAGAAGAGGATTGTAATTAACTGTTAGGAAAATTCTCAAACACGGATCAGGTGGACAGAATAGCACAACCCCCAGTAGCAGAGCCAGCTCGGAGCCCAGCCATCCACCTGCCACCCCCGCAGTGGCCTCGTCACGCAGGGGCACTAGCAACAGTTGCGCCTTGTAGCTAAAAGCATCGGGTTTCACAGTAGGCTCCTTGTGTTCCCCTCTGCAGTTCCAACTAATTACTTCCGACAAGTTTTCTGTAGACACAGGCTTCCTCTCCTTCCTGGCAGCCCCTTCCTACCAGATAAGTGAAAGAAATGTTAACTTGGAATCTTCAAAGCACAAAGGAAGTCTTGAACTCAGAGTGTCAGAGGAGGAGATAAGGTTCAGGGATGATTACGTCCTTCCTTTGGTGGGAGGGGGGATGATGGGGTGACGGGGGAGGCCAGAAATGGAGAAGGTGCCGTAAGACGTGCCCAGGGCGTCCCGAAGGCCTTTGCTGCCGGTGGGCCACCACGACATCTCCAGCTAATGTCCAGGCTAACGAATTCCGTCATTTCTTATTCATTCAAATAAAACTTCTGTGAGTACCTACTGGGTGGGAGGAATTGTGTTGAGAGCCAGGGGAATAGCTACAGTAAGGAACAAAACAAGGACGTCCCTGGTGGTCCAGGGGCTTAAGACTCTGTGCTGCCAATGCAGGGGGCTTCTGTTGACACCTGGTCAGAGGCCTAGATCCCACACGTCCCAGTTAAGAGTTCACATGCTGCAACTAAAGATCCCTCCTGCCACAACAAAGACTGGAGGTCTCGTGTGCTGTAAGAAAGACCCGGGACAAAAAAAAAAAAAAAAAGAACAAAACAGATGGTCCCGGTCCTTAAAGAGCACCGTCTAGTGGGGAAGCTTGGGGAAACAGGCAGCTCCAGACACCCTGCACGAGCATGTGGAAGGGCGAGCACAAGGCACAGCGTGGAGAGCTCGGAGGGGGTTCAGAGGCGAGAGCTAAGCTGACATTTTGTCTCAGCAGGCGTGAGCCACAGAGCTGAGGGACAGGAAGGAAGCTCCAGGCAGAGCTTCAGCGTGTGCAGAGGAGGAACCAAGAGCACGGGGGTGGGAGGACAACGCAGCCCGGGCAGTGCAGAGTGGACGTGAGAAAGCACAGCCTGGTGGAGCCGGGCCACCAAGAACCCGGCAGGCCTCGGCAGAGAGTGGGAGCCTGACCTTGCAGCCAAGGAGGGAGCCACTCGGAGGGTCCCGAGCAGGGAAGGGACATGAGTGACATATGGTTACGGTTACTCTGACTCCAGTGCTTAAAATGCGTTCAAGGGGTCTAAGAGAAGGAAGGAGACCGCGCAGGCAGCCTATGTGGTCACAGAGGGGACACAGCTGCCGGCAGATGTGTGGTGGACGCCTGCTGGTGTGGAGCCCAGGGTCCAGGCAGGGATTCAGGAGCCATCGGCCTACAGAGGGGAGCGGAGGACTGGACAGCAGGTATGATCGCCGAGGGGAACAGCAGAAGGAAGTCTAGAAACTGCTCCCCCCACCCTGCGCTGTGGAGCCTTTAACGGAGAGCAGGAGGACAGGAACTAGAGTCAAAAGAACAGAGCGTTCTGAGTGGTGGGGAAGTGGCCTCCATGATCAAGAGAGATAAGGAAAGACAAGTATCCACTGCATTTGGCAACAAGGAGAAAAGTTTTAACAAGAGGGGTCACGGACTTCCAGTTCACGTGGAGGAGGGGTGGGAACAGAGCCCTGGGTTCTGAGCAGCCGGAGGAGGCGAGGGGGAGGTCGGCCCTAGGACCCTGGCCAGGCGGGGAGCAGATAAGGTGGAGCCACGGGGCAAAGCAGAGGGCTGCCATGGGAGGCTTTGTCTTTTCTTTTTTCAAAGATGAAGAGAGACCTGAGTGTGTTTAATGCTGACAACAGAAGTAGAGACAGGGACCTGCAGATCCAGGAAAAGAAACAAAAGACTTAGCAGTCCCTGGACAGGCAGCAGGCTAGACCCAGAGCCTGGGGGTGTGCGCCTTGGGAAACCGAGGGGCTTCTTTTCCACTGAAATGTGGAGAATGGAGGCAGGAATAACTGGATCACAAGGATGCCGATTTGGCAGCAGAAGTGGTAAGTGCCCATCTGTTGGCTTCTTTAGAGACCATCTCGCCTGACCCGGTCCACAGGGGTGAAGTGTGTGGGTGGGCTTGGAATCTGAATGCCTGGTGCCATCAGCTCCTGTAGGAATCCCTGACAGGTCACTAAACTTCTCTCAATGCCTGTTTCATTATTTACAAAAGGGCAAAAAAGCTTGTATCCACCCCGAGGGGCTGGCAGGTGTTGGAGGCATGCAGCCTGAGCTCTCTAGCTGTCGTCGTCCCCCCCAGCCCTGGAGGAACCTACTCCTTGCTCTGAAATCCTTTCCCGGGCCTTCCAGGGGCACCTCAAACCCTCCTCTGGAGCAGACCCTCTTCTAATTGCTCTGCACCCCTGGGGGTCTTCCTTACTGGGGGCCTAGCCCTCCTTTCTTGCTGCAGCTGGAGTACAGTTCACGGAGCTGGGAAGGTGAGCTGTGGGAAGGGAAATGGCCACTTTCCCCTCCTGATCTCAGATGCGGAGGGGAGGGGTCAGTGGGGGGGGGGTCCCGGCAGCCCACGTCACAGAGAAAAATGTTCTGTGTGAGACAGTTTTTGGAACTTGCTCCAGTGACGTCTGCTTGGCAGGAAGGCAATCTTGGCCATCTGAGGAGGAGGCCGAGGAAACTCCCTGGAAATGGTAGAGGAGCCCTAAACGGAGCCCAGCATTAAAAGGAAGGACGCCAGCGCTTCAGCAGGCACTCCTCACAGAGGGGACATCGACCCCTCTCCTCCTAAGGCTGAGCTGTGTTTTCAGTACAGAATCTACTTGGGAGGAACCACACTTTGAAAGCATCTCTGAGTCTCACAAACTATCATGAAATTCCTTAACCAACATACAGTAAAAAGTGACAGGAATTAGTTATGTATATACTGGTATCAAAAATAAAGTAAAAAGATAAAAATCAACTGTTCATTTCTGGACAACAAGGTGCTGAGAGGCAGGTGGTGACTTGGGGGGAGTCTCATTTTCCTCTACTGGGTCCCATGGGGGTCCTGGGAAGACGGTGCTGTCTGGGCTGGAGGCAACACCTTAAGACAGGAGCCCAGGACTTCCTATTGCCGCGTCCTTTCCCAGAACTCCGGCAGATGTGTGATGCTGTGAATAGACGAGACGCCATAGATCTAAGCTGCGCTGAGTCACTGAGACTATTTCCTTTCTTAGAGAAGGCTTCCCCACTCTCCAGTGACAGGGCTGACGATTTCTTGATGTTGGTCCTGAGAGAGCTCAGAGGTCAATTCTCTCACCAGGCTGTCCAAACAAAGTGGACTATGAACATATTCTCAGGACATGCAAGGGCAGGACAGGAGTGAGCAGCTGCCCCAGCACATGCAGTGCGGCTGGAAGCCACATGGGCTGCACCCACAGCTTGCCAGGAGCAGGGCTGACCTCAAACATGGTCAGGAAGCGCTGACAGGGCTTTCTGCTGGCCAAAGGGGGCGTCACCAGCCTGCAAGATCCACATGGAATGGTATCAAAACCCAACAGCTTCCAAAGGTGTGCACCATCCTTCTTGCACCCAGCAGCTAGACCTGAGCAAATCTGAGATCTCCTTTTCCTACATCTCCAGGTCGGTTTAGTCTCTAACAGCACAGCTGAAGGATGAACATTTCAAACTTCTGCTCCCCCTTGAGAAGGGGGACTTGGGGGAAAAGACATCTTTGGGCCACCAGTGGGTGAGCGGTAGGGCAGAGGCCTTGTAGTTCTGGGAGTTTAAGGTGCTGATCACAAAGAGAATGGGCAACTCCTGGCAGGATAGCCAATTTTCAGGAAAATAAAAGGAGACAAAAAATTCAGTCGATGGGTCAAAACTGTGACACTTTGAATAAATCTGTGTTTATCCCCCAGGTTAATCCAAGGATAAACCGGTCAGTGTGGCCTTTCAATTAAGATTTCCCTCTCTATGGCAAGGGGAGAGCATCAAGATAAAATAATTACCTTCTCTGGCCAGATGCCCAGGTGGAAGTAAAGCCTGGCTTGGAGGAGGAGCAGCTGCACCTGGTCGGGGTACATCGCCAAGTACAGGTCCAGAGAGTCCCTCAGGAGCTGGTAGGACTGGTCGATGCCCTCCCTATGAGGAAGAAAACTTCATTTTAGCCTACTGGCTTCCGAGTTAGGGCCTGCTTTTTCAAAGACCAGGTTTCAAAACGAATGAGACACAAATCCCACACGTTCCCTGATTCTGATACTTCCTCTCTGTTTAGCAAAGTTACAGTGCTCTTAATAAAAAGAAGGAAGAGACAGAAATTTCGTACCCCACTAATTTAAAATCGTAAAAGTGCTTTCCTTGGAAGTCACCTCAACAGCACCGTACATCAATTAGAAGTGGATTCTGAATAGGTGGTGCACGGAGGTCCTTCAGGACAGTGAAACCATTCTGGATGATGCTACAGTGGTGGGCAGGTGTCACCACACATTTGTCAAAATCCACAGACTGGACACCACCTAGAGCAAAGCCTGATGTAAAGGACGGTAGGCTCATCAATGGTAACAAATGCCTCTGGAGGGGATGCTGACGTGAGGGAGGCTGTGCGTGTCTGGAGGCAGGGGGGAAATATTCTGGACTTTTTGCTCAGGTTTTGCTGTGAACCTAAAACTGCTTTTTTTTTTTTTTTTGATGCAGACCATTTTTAAAGTCTTTACTGAATTTGTTACAATATTGCTTCTTCTTCTTCTTCTTTTTTTTTAATGTTTTAGTGTTTTTGGCTGTGTGGCATATGGGATCTTCACTCCCTGACCAGGGACCTGCATTGGGAGGTGTAGTCTTAACCACTGGACCACTTTAGAAAAGTGGACTTTATGGGAAGTCCCCCTAAAACTGATTTTTTTTTTAAGAAGACTAAAGTCTATTTTTAAAAAAATTCTACCATTAGGCAGAAAACTATGACTCCAATGTATACATTTTTTTCCCTGAAAGACAATTTTCTTTGGACTCAGAAGCCTGTTTCATATTTTTGCTTGTTTCCTTAACTGCTGCTGCTAAGTCGACTGCTTCAGTTGTGTCCGAATCTGTGCGACCCCATAGATGGCAGCCCACCAGGCTCCTCCGTCCCTGGGATTCTCCAGGCAAGAACACTGGATCCAGGGTTGCCATTTCCTTCTCCAATGCATGAAAGTGAAAAGCGAAAGTGAAGTCGCTCAGTCACATCCAACTCTTCGCGACACAATGGACTGCAGCCTATCAGGCTCCTCTATCCATGGGGTTTTCCAGGCAAGAGTACTGGAGTGGGTTGCCATCACCTTCTCCGGTTCCCTTAACTAAGTGATTGGTATTGTTGTTCAGTCACTAAGTCGTGTCTGACTCTTTGCAACCCCACAGACTGCAGAACGTCAGGTTTTCCTATCCTTCATCTCCCAAAGTTTGCTCAAAACTCATGTCCACTGAGTTGGTGATGCCATCTAATCATCTCATCCTCTGCTGCCCCTTCTCCTGCCCTCAATCTTTCCCATCATCAGTCTTTTCCAATGAGTCAGCTCTTTGCACCAGGTGGCCAAAGTACTGGAGCTTCTGCATCAGCATCAGTTCTTCCAATCGCCAGTCTAAAATGTTTTTGTTACTGGAGAATGCTTTCAGCTTTTATAAAAGAGCCCTTGTCCAAGTCCATTGCAAAGACCTCGAGGAAAGGTCACTGAGCACATCCAAGTCTGGACAGTATTATGTCATGGGAACCGGTTCCTCCCCTGTGGCCCAAGGGTGCTGCGCAGCATCCAGAGCTCCTCCGTACGGCAGGCAGGCTCGTGAAACAAAACTCTCTGTAAGGCGATCTGCGCCTCCAAAGACGCACACGCTACAAAAGAACTGGAAAACCGAGCAAACCTTACCGCTTCCCCAGACTTAACAGGTTTCCCACCATTCGCTGCAACACCTTCTTCACGTTCACCACCCCGTACAGTGCTGCAGTCACGTGCTGGCCGATCAGGTATTCACACTCTTTCACTGTCAGCTGCTTGCCTTTCCCAAAAGCATCTATGTAGATGTAGTCGAAGATGTCCAGGGTCGTCCTGCCCAAAGAGCAGCAATGTAGTGAGTTGTCACTCAGGCTGGAGCTGAACCAGTCAAAACCCCCTAATAAACAGCTCAGAGACAGAATGTTAACACAGTTGCATTTCTGCTGAAAATATCAAGGCCTTGTCCAAAGTCTGAAAGCTGACCTTTATACATACTCTAATGGAGTAAGATGGCGATATACTGTTATTTAAGAAACAGCACTGATTTGTGCCATTTAATATAGGTTTTGAGAGACAGTAACCCTAAAACTCACTGCCAGGTAGATCTATTCAATATCCAGTTGAGAGGTATTTCTGGAATGCCTGAGGCAGTCAATAAATTCCACAGAGTAGCAGTTACTATGTGTGGAGCCTGGGCCCCTCGAGGCTGTGATGAAAGTTAGAGGAGTCTGGAGCCACAAGGGTTCTGGCCTCAGCTCTGCAGACACCCTCAGGCAGCTCAGGTGAGAACCTGCCCCGCATCACGGAGAGCTGTCCCTGGCCTCCACGCCCGCTCCTCCCTTGGAACTGCTTTGCACGAACCCAGCTCTCACACGAGGTGGCGGGGTGGGGTCGGGGGTGGGGGGTGGCCGGCAACACCAGAGCTAGGCAGGGAGGCGGTCCTAGGAGGCAAATTCTTACTGCAGTATCTCTAACTACATGGCATTTTCCCGAGGAGGATTCCTGAAGGGCTGGGGTGGGACTCTCAGGGAAAGCTGTGTTTTCTCCTTTGAGCAACTATTTCACTTTGATCTTATGCCGACTGCAAATCATGCAAGAGACTTTCTCTTGGGCTGCTAGAAAGCTGTCAGATTTCTTCCTTGAGTCATATCAATAGCCCAGCTTTAGCAAGACATATATAAATGTTCCAGAAATAAGGAATGCTCCTCAATCCCTTTTTAGTCTAGGAGAATCACACAAATGCACACAAATTTATGGGCAACGATTCTAAATACAATATGACCAAATCAAATACAATGATGTATGATCAAAATCTGTATGACAGAGTTAAGATGTTCCCTAAGAATGAAATGAGGGTTGAATGCTAAAAAACTTCAGCACATGCAGACTACAAGAGCAAAACCATATGATTCTATCTGTAGACACAGAAAAGAAATTTGAGGGGATAAAAATCCTATTAGTAAAACTCTGAGAAAATTACAATTTTAGAAGGTAGTTTTGATCATCTCAGTGAAAGGTACTGCTCCCGAACATCATGTCTGAGGTGAAATTGTAAAGTCACACCCAAGGCAGAGTGCCTGCTATCACTGTTTCTATTCCCTGTGTTCAAGAGGACCTAGCCAGCAGAGTAAGCGAAAGAGACACAAACATATAACAGTTGGGGGAAAAAAAAGAAGAGACACAATGTCATGATTCAGACAATATGATTATCTGCACAGAAAGGCTGAAAGACCTAACAAATATCATCACTAATAACTGATGCAGCAGAGGGGCCAAGCAATCAACCCAGATTTAAGTGTCAGCCATGCCCCTGTACACCACCAACACATAAAGTGCCATTTAAACAATGACCATTTTCAATAGCAACAAAAAAGTGAAGGTGCCCCGGAATAACTAAGATGTCAAAGAGCTGGCTATAGAAAAGAGTAAAATCCTTTGAAGGACATTAAAGATGGAGCAGGGACACACACACCATCTCCTCACGTGAATCCGTGAGTCCAGAGAAGCTCTGGGGCCAGCTGCCACACTAGAGCTTCAAGGGGCCTGACCACGGACTGTAAAGCTGCTCGTGGGCTTCAGGCTTAGAGGAGCCAGGGCGATTTTGAAGGACTCCACGAGGGTCTCAGCCTCCTAGTCTTTAAGACTCAAGATATGGTCACAGTCAGCAAGCACTATGGTCTCGGTGCAGACATGGAGGCCAAGAGCCCAGCAGGCGTGCACACCCCCACAGGCCAGACGTTCCCCAGCCTCAGTGTCTGCCAGGTGTTTGGGGTGCTAACAAACCACTTCACTGTTCGTCTGCAACGCGGTGTACATTCACTGGAGCCTAAACAAGGAGACACGATCCTGCTGGCACACACAAACGTGCCCAGCAATAGGTTACTGCGGTCAATAACATGGTAACTGGTGTTTTAAATGCTCTGTATCATGCAGAAGTCCCTGGTGGACCATTAAATAATACAGACATTTAAGGATGTTTTAGATATTTGGGGAAATTGGTTGAGTTACTCAGGGAGAGGGAATGGGCTGAAAAAGCATTTTTTTCTTTTCATTTAAAATAATGGAAAATGGGCACCTACTCTCCCACAGAGAAACTATCCAATACATCTTAAGAAACAGATTATATTTGGGAAACAAAGGAAGCTTGTCCTTCTTATTTAAGGAAACACACACATGTCATAGAATATGGAAATAACAAGTACTTTCAAACTAACCTCTATAAAGGAGAGGAGGGAGAAAAGAATGGAGAAGAATACCAAGGAGGTGTTTTATTTCCCAAACCCAGAGGTGGAAACACAGAGACCAGCATCAGAATTCCACCACGTGTAAAGCACTTGGGTTCTCTCACTGAACCCTCCAAAGCACTGTATGAAAAACATCAGCCCCATTTCAGAGAGGAAGAAACAAGCCCAGAGGAAGCTGAGGTCTGAACACAGTCAAACCTCAAAGCTCCGCTACTTTCTTTCATTCTGCTCATCACTTCAGCAAAGGGTACCACCACAGTCATCAGGAAGTAGTCTCAAATAACAGGATGTAATCAAATAACTTTGTTTCTTTTCCCTCTAAAGGGCACTTTTAAAGAGAGGGCATCTCTGCCCATTTGACGATCTGTTTTCAGAAAAGCTTGACTACTGCTGTAAAGGAGCTTTCTGTCCAATAGGATACCAGGTTTTAAAAAAAGAGAGAGAACAAAACAGAACTCTTTAACCTGGTCTGCAAAGCAGCCACTAACCTTGCCTGAAGGAGCTCCCCTGCTGAGAACATGCGTATTGGCTTTTGCAAATGAAGAACCTGGCCTCCCAGTTCCCTCTCCCCAGCCCAGTTCCCTCTACCTCCCCCACTCCACCCCCACCTCCCTTCTGTGGGAGGTTCTATGGAAGACTGGAAAGAAATATCTTAAGAATTCTTTGTCACTGATTTGCTTTGAACAAAGAGACTTTGAGATTCATACAAGACCCTGAACTGTTAGTCCTTCAAAAGTAAACTGTTTTCTTTGAGATAACTGGAGATTCACACTCCCGTTGGGAGAAACAAGGTAGAAGAATGCACACTGCCCTTCTCCCCTGAGCAGATTATGGACTTGGATACAATCAAGAGCAAACCAGCTCTCTCACCACCCTGGTCCCCTTGATAACTTCTGCTGTTACACTTCTCTCAGCACAGGACAATCACATGGGGTCGGAGATGGCTCACCCTTCTGCACCTTGGCACCACCTTAGTAAGAAGTGGCTGGGGAAGTTGACAGGCTCCAGTGGGACCCCCAACTGCCGGGCAATGGTCAGGTAGAGCAGTGACATGCTGATGGGGATTCCTGTTCTGCGGATTAACACCTAAAGAAGAAAGCAGGCTTTAGCTTCACACAGATGAATTACACCTTCTCGCCTCTTCCACACGCCTTCCCAGTCGGCGCCCACTGTGCAGCAGGTGCGAGGATAGGTTTTCAGACTTAAATGGATGAGTACTTTATTTATTTAGATCAGGGCTCTGTGGACTACAGTCCACATCAGACCAACCAGCTGTTTTTGGATTGCCTGCATAAGAATTTTAGCGTTTTTTTAATGTTTACAATAAGTCGACCAAACACCATTTCATAAAATGTGAAAACTATATGAAATTCACATGTCCTGGTCCACATACAAAGTTTTATGGGGACATAGCCACACTCCTTTGTTTCTGGATGGTTTGCGTTTTCCTTCACATGACTAGGGCAGAACTGAGCAGTTAGGACAGAGGGCATTTGGCTTGAGGAGCCAGGTCGAGAGAAGTCAGTCTGGCCTTCACAGCAGAAGTCTATAGACCTATGGTTAGGCCCTCCTTTTTCTAGGAAGAACTTAAGGGTATTTCAAAGAAAAGTGTGTAAGACATGACAAAAGAAAATACAGGTCTCAGAGCAACAGAACAGATATAAAAACAGAGACAGGTAGGGAGAAAACAAAAAATAAGCATCAATGACGCAGTCTGTCACTTACTTCTTCCAGTCTTCCTGGAGGCCAGTGCAAAAAGGGAGACCTGCTTAGTTTCACTGTTTACTGTTCACAAGAAGCGATCTGACCACACTGAGTCAGAGGAGTACCTATTTCTAGCCAGGAATTTACTTCAAGGGTTTTCAGACAAGAGGGTGCTCTGTGATGAATAAGATAAAATCCACAGCAATACCCTCATAGGAGAGGCAAAAAATGAGTTTCACCAGGCATTGGCAGACCAACAAAATCTAGTACTTGCCCTCAAACACTGTACGATTCATCAGAGATAAGCTCCACCTACCTACATTGTAACGGTATTTTCTCTCACCCCCACATTTACCTGGTGCATATATAAGTTCAAGGCGTTGTAGTAATCCATTCGGTTCCCCTTGAACTTCAGCTGGTCATATAGAACGTGGTTCATGGCATCCAGCACCTGACTCTGGAGCTCTATTTCCATGATCATGGAGGATTCGCCTGAAACACCGAGACCTACTCTGAGGACACAAGCACAAATAACGCCGTGACGAGTGTCCCCAACAACCCGACGTGAGACACTGGCAACATCCTAGGAAGGCTCATCAGGTGTCGCCAATGCTGGGTGGAAAAGAGACTGTGTTTGAAGCCTCTGACATCATGCGGGTTGTGTTATCTATCGCTTTGCGGGGACATAATAGGAATGCACTGCAGAATTTTCCAAACTAACCAATCACTCTAGGTTTTTCTTTTACAAATACAGCTGGATCCAAAGCAATTCCACACCTGCCTTGAAGGCCAAGCTGGGGTGGCGACTGTTTATGCCCCGGAGGGTTTTGCAAACAAGCTCCACGATGCTGTCAATCTGAGCCTGGATGTCCTTGAGACTGATGTCAGAGAGAGGGTTGCAGTACTGGTCAATATACACCGCGCCTGAAACAAACAAGAATCATGGATAAGTTCTTACCTTTGCCTTTTCTTAACAGTGGTCATTCGTCCCAGACTCCTGGGGCCATACTCCTCAGGTGGTTCCTATCCTGGATGTCAGGCCTGGCTCCTAATCCACTGAGAAGGGGCAACATGCTTACAACCAAGGAGCTGACATTTCATTATTAATATACCAAAACTCTCTCAGAGGTCAAGGACTTACTCTGACACATATATCCACGGTCTACTGCCAAGAGAGATAAATACCATAACGGAGCTCTTTTCAGGCTACTTCTCTCCCCCTCTTAATTATAATTCAAAATCCAACAACTCTGAGAACTCAATAGTATACAACAACATTTTGACTTGAAAAAAAAAATCGTTGAAAGTCCACAATGTCAGATATGCCATTTCCACTAACTATTCCCCTGAAAGGTGAGCCAGTAAATGGACTTTGGAGATAACCGGAGTTTGAAATTAAACAGTTACACTCAAGAAACCCACAGTTAAAAAGTTGTACAGAGCACACCAGAGACACTGTCTGTCAAAAATCACTACTTTACTGCCTCAGGTCACTTTTTAACCCTAGAATCGAAGAGCTAACTTGCTTTTTTGTCACAGGATATTTTCACTTGGGAAGTTGTGGAGTCCCTTAAAATCCACAAGGTGTTCTCAAACCAGCTCAGGACCCCGATTCCCAACTTGATCCCCAAGTGACCAGGGTATCAAGTGACCAGGACCCCATTTCTGGTGTTTCCACCAGCCCAGGCCTGGTTCCTGGGCCTCCTCAGGACTGAGTTCCCCCATCAGCCACGTGACAAGGTTTTTGCTGCATGGCTCTGGGATCCGCTGTATCTGACTGCTGCTTCCTAGACTTCATCAATGGCATTGGATGATTCTAGTCTGCCACTCAGAACCGGAATCCTAGAGCCAACTTCTATTCACTCAACTACTTAAAATAATCACTGCAGATGGTGACTGCAGCCATGAAATTAAAAAGATACTTGCTCCTTGGAAAAAAAGCTATCACCAACCTAGACAGCATATTAAAAAGCAGAGATATTACTTTGCTGCCAGGTCCATCAAAACCATGGTTTTTCCAGTAGTCATGTATGGATATGAGAGTTAGACCATAAAGAAAGCTGAGTGACGAAGAATTGATGCTTTTGAACTGAGGTGTTGGAGAAGACTCTTTTAAGAGTCCCTTGGACTGCAAGAATATCAAACCAATCAATACTAAAGGAAATAAGTCCTGAATATTTGTTGGAAGGACTGATGCTGAAGCTCCAATACTTTGGCCATCTGATGTGAAGAACTGACTCAGTGGAAAAGACCCTGATGCTGGGAAAGACTGAGGGCAGGAGGAGAAGGAGATGACAGAGGATGAGATGGTTGGATGTCACCAGACTCAATGGACATGAGTCTGAGCAAGATTCAGGAGTTGGTGAGCGACAATGAAGCCTGGTGTGCTGTAGTCCATGGTGTCGCAAAGAGTCAGACAGGACTGAGCGACTGAACTTAAAAAAATGATATTACTTTATATTATAAATAAAGAGGAAAGAGAAGTAATTGTTTTCATAAATAAAGCTCATCAAGTTATTCTTGACTGTGGAATAAACAGAAGATGACTCTCAGCTCCAGGACACATATGCGAAGACTCCAGGGCACTGAAGATATTTTAATGAACTGAAGCAGTCACTTCAATTGCTTCTGGATAGCACAACCAACGGAGAAGGCAATGGCAACCCACTCCAGTACTCTCGCCTGGAAAATCCCATGGACGGAGGAGCCTGGTGGGCTGCAGTCCATGGGGTCGCTGAAGGTCGGACATGACTGAGCGACTTCACTTTCACTTTTCACTTTCATGCACTGGAGAAGGAAATGGCAACCCACTCCAGTGTTCTTGCCTGGAGAATCCCAGGGACGGGGGAGCCTGGTGGGCTGCTGTCTATGGGGTTGCACAAAGTCAGACACGACTGAAGCGACTTAGCAGCAGCAGCAGCAGCACAACCAACAAGATCTATCAACAAGAACCTGCACACGGCACTGCGGAGTATATCTTGATTATAAGGCCAAAGAACCAAGAAATACAGTGACCACTGGAAACAGGATGGACATGGTTTACCAGCCACTGCTGCTGTGTTAGGTTGGAGGCAGCAAAATCTGCAAGTGCTGCAGCCATCAGAGAAACTTCATGCAAATGAAACCTGGAATGAACCTGGAGGGCGAGCAGGACTTAGAATGGAATCCTAAAGAAAAGGGATACTATGCACGAGGAAGTGAAGCCAGGTATCTGTGCGTAGGGTGCCAGTGAGGAGACTGGACTGGCTGGAGCAAATGGCACATTTTGGACAGTGATGGAGACAGGCCTGACCAAATAAAGGAGGGGACTGAAAGCAGGCAGAGATTTAATTTTAAAAAGGACGCCAGCTGGCCACGTGGCAGTATCACGTGGAGTGCAGACGGGGCTGCGTTTCAGATGGGGCCGGCACTGTATGCTGGTGACTTGGGAGCCAGAAAGGGCAATGCCCATGAAAGCAAGTATTACTTAGAAAGCTGCTGCTGGGAGAGGTAGGGAGGCCTGCATGAGACCAGGAATAGAATGGAGACGTGACTATGAGCAAGGGAAAAAAAAAAATTAATGTACTGGGTATATCACTGGGAGTAGGGAATGAAAGTGAATGAAGAGTCACACTTATATTTCATAACCATAATCTGTGGGAGTGTCTGGGTAATATGTTAGGAATTTAAAATCGTTTTTAAAAAATGAAGTCACATTGTGTTCTTGTCCAATTGGACAGGAACAGAAAGTACTACCCATCATCTTGCCTGTCCACAGGACTTCTTTCCACTCACTACTCATTATGGACGAGAAGACTCACTGACGTGCAGGAACATTTTGTCCTCATTAAACTCCAACCAGAAGGGTTAAGGGATTTGCTCAAGGTCGCATGGAGACAAAACTGGACACATTTGTTTCTGATGTGGAAATGAGACTTTAAAACTTAGAAAAATGGGGAATTAACCTCCTTAGCTAAAATATCAGCTTCATACTTTGAACTGACAATGCATCTTTAGAAAACACTCTTTAGCTGACAGCTGAAGATTCTGAGCAGATCTTAGCTCTAAACGCAATCATTTTGCTCAGACCATATATTGTGATCAGACCATATATCCCAACCTCCAGAAGCCATGTAGTACAGTTTCCTTCTCCACTGCTTCTTCATCAGGGCCACTTTCCACCACTGCTCTTGAGGGCAACTTAGCTGACTATCACAATATCAGTGCTGAAGTCTCACCTTCAAGATACGATTCATAGTCATCAGGCTGTTGAAGAAAAGCCTTAAGATTATTTAAAATTTTCTGTTGTCGTAGGTAATAAAGGATTTTTTTGGCGTAGTATTTCCAGGTCAAAGCTTTTCTGGAAAAAAAACAAACAAGTTAGCAATAAGTCAATAAGAATTAAGATATTAAAACTTTCCCATCATCCATTTCTTTACGTCATACTAATCATACTGTGTTAAGAGTCTACTTAACAAGAAAAGTACATCTGGCTCACAAGCGTAGAGTACTTCTCATGGAAACAGCAGAATTTAGGACTTTGAATTTGTAATTTACCACTAAATTAGCTGTGCTGAAATTCAAGAAATGGTTACCCATTTGGCTTCAGATATACTAACAGGAAATCAAAGAGAAACCTGAAAAGTCAGGGGAATTGGGTGAGTCTCAGGAAACAGGCATGAGGCACCTGGAAGCTTGCTGGCCACTTGGCACCTGCCAGGGGCAACTCGGGCCTCAGGCTGCTGCTGTCTCATCCATTCTCATGGCTTCAGACACCATCCATACCAACAGCCCTCGATTTATTTTCCAGAATGGATTTCTTCCTTCAACTCCACACCTGTATATCCAACTGCTACAATGATATCCCACCTCAGTATCTGATGAGACCTTAACTTTCTCCCTTCCTAGGGTCATGGCCATCTCAGACTGAGGCAACTCCATCATTCCAGGTGGGCCAAAACCTCTGGAGTCATCCTTGACTCCTTGCTTTTTCTCACAGTCATATTCAACCCATCTGCCAATAGTTATTAGTCTTATCATCCAAATGTATCAGAAACATAAAACATGTCTCACTAACTCAACTAAATCACCATCCTCTTTCATCTGTTTCATAGCAGCTTCTGCTTTGAACAGTCATAGTCAATGTTCAACAGGGTAGCCAGAGGACTCCAGCTGACATGTGAAGTCAGCACAAAAATACTCTGCCCCAAATTCTCCAACGGTTTTCCACCTTGCTCAAAGTAAAAATCCACGTGCCCATGATGACCGGAACAGTCCTTTACACTCTTGCTCCAGTTACCTATCTGACCCCTCAGTTCCTGTATCACCCCCACCCCACTCAGTCCAGTCACCGGTCGTGGGGGCTTTCTGACCGTCCCTTCATCACAGCTGCTGGAGCTCACATTAGGCCCCCTCACCTTTAGGCACTCAGTTCCTCCTGACTAGCACATCCTTTGAAGGCAATGGCACCCTACTCCAGTACTCTTGCCTGGAAAATCCCATGGGCAGAGGAGGCTGGTGGGCTGCAGTCCATGGGGTCGCTAAGAGTCGGGCACGACTGAAGAGACTTCACTTTCACTTTTCACTTTCCTGCATTGGAGAAGGAAATGGCAACCCACTCCAGTGTCCCTGCCTGGAGAATCCCAGGGACGGCAGAGCCAGGTGGGCTGCCGTCTATGGGGTCACACAGAGTCGGACACGACTGAAGCGACTTAGCAGCAGCAGCACATCCTTTCCCTGGAGATCTGCAATCTGTGCCCTCATCTCCTTTCAGGTTTTGATTCAAATGTCACTTTGAGTAAGGCTCTCTCCAATCACTCTGTTTAAAACTGGACCGCCCCCCGCCCCACCCCCACGACTCCCTTGCCCTCTTCCCTGGTTAACAGTTCTCTAGAACACTTCTCATTTCCTAATAAATATTTTACTTTGTTCAGCACCTCTTCTCTACTCAAGTGTGAGCTCCCTGAGGGCAAGGTTTTTAAGTGTGGCTGACTGCTGTATCCTCAGCACCCAGAATGTCTGACACAGCAGATGCTCAGTAAATAACTGCTGAGCAACTGAATTTCTCCACCAGATCTCTCGAATACACATAGGGATTGTGGGAAGTAGCAGGGAGTTAATGATTATCTTATCTGCCTGGCTTCATAAATAATGGACTCTTCAATTTTCAGGGAGTAAATGAAAATCAGCAGAGGTTTTACCAGCTTTTTAATCTTTGGGTTGTAAAATATTGCCATTGAGAAAAATCACATGAATCAAATAAATAACTTAATTACTATAAGGGAAACACCCCTGGATCCACCACTCAGGCCAAGAAACAACTTTGAAGAAACCCTGGAAGCCCTCCATGGGCCCTCTCCCCCTGCCCCACCCCCACCCCGTGACAACGATCACAATCCTCGCTCTACAGTCACCACTACTTTGCTTTTTTCCAGAGCTTTCACAAACATGCATCCCTAAAAACTCCGGACCAATCTGGTAAGATTCCTTTTAAGTCACTTAATTCACAGGCTTCCCCTTCACCTTTTTTTCCCCTTGTATTTTATTTGTTGAAGAAACCTGGTTGTTTGACCTGTATTTTCCCAGAGTCTGGAATTTGCTGACTGCATCCACGTGGTGTAGCTTAACATGTTGTTTTCTAAATTCCTGTAAACTGGATGTAGAGGCTTGATCAGATTCAGATTCCATTTACTCTTCATAGGTGGTAGTGAGTTCTGTAAGAAAGGCAATCGTGCCTCGGCTGTCTCTTTCTGTGACGTCAGCAGTGATTGCTACTCAAAGGCCCAGGTCCACTCCTTCATCAAAGGCCCTAAAGTGGTGAATTCTAATTCAACTATCCCTTTTCATTACTACCTAGAATATTTTACCATAATTTCCCCTCATCCATTATCTGGTCCCCAGTGGCAGCGTATGCAGGAAAAGGCAGAATAAATGCTCACTACCTTCATCAGATCCCAAAACAATACTTTGGGTTGTTATATCCTCCAAAGGTGACCAATTAGTTGTTGTTAAGTATTATGAGTTCACATTCTAGTACTGTCCACGTGGATGATTGAATCATCACATCTCTGACCAAAGGAAGCCTCCTCATACTGGCCCATGAACACTTCTGACGTGAAACACTGTTTACTTGTCTAAAGGAAGCCTCCTGTCCATGAATACTTCTGACATGAAATACTGTTACTTTCCTTGCTATCTGGCTCCAGGCTTCCAAGATGCTTCCGGGTCATCTTTTACATTTCCTGCTCTGGACCTAGAATCAGCCATTTCTCCAGAAACCCTGGCTGCTTTTGCGGGAAGTACTGACAGAAGACTACAATCTGAGGACTACTGATGATCGTTTCTGCTGGGTTGATTCTTGCTTCCAGACCTGTTCAGTCAGTCTAGTGTGTAAGTATGTGTACATATGCATCATATATACCTAACACATATTTCAGTAGCAAGTATCTTATGAGTTCATACTGATACATCTAATTTAAACTCACAACTATACAGTTTTTACCTTCTATATTTTTAATATATATATGTATGTCTTTTTTCCTCCAGGAGAATCCTGTTTCTTCAGGATACCAGGGATGAATCAAAATATCACATGATCACTTACTTGTTTTATTCCACATCTCTCTCTCTTTCACACACACACACACACACACACACCAGCCTTGGAATAACAAAAACAATATTCTCATCACCTTGATGGTTCCTGAAAACAGTGAACATTTTGCTCATACTCTCCCCCATTGTCTGTTCATTTCTTTTGGAGAGCTGTATTGTATCTACACAGAGCTTACAGCCACCACATACAATCCCTTTGTCTGTATCAACTGTCACTTGGATTTAATTCTACAAGTAAACCTATATTTAACGTTCACCACTAGTCCTTGTATTAAGGTCTCTCTGGTTATTTCGGTTGTTTGAAGCTTATTTTCTAGCACATTTTTCAGGCAGAGCTCAAAAGTCCCTGAGTTACTGCAAGTGGATAGGTTTCTCCACAGCTCTTACACCTGGAAATCAACTTGGCTGGATATAAAAATCCTTGGCTGACATTCTCCATCCTTGGATATCTTAAATGTGTTACTCTTTTTCTCTGGAAGAGACTACTCCTGTTGAAAAGTCTGATGGTATTCTGACTTATTCTCCCTTGTAAGTGGCTTCATCTTTTTTGCTTGGATTCTCAAAGGACTTTCCTGTCTTTAAAGTCCAATAGTTTTACTGAAATATGCTTCAGTGTTGGTCATTCTGGGTCAGTCTTCTTATCTATGGTGTATGCTCTTCTAATATGCTGCTTCAAATCTTTATTTACTCTTTTTTAAGACCATGAAGAATGTAAATGTAAACTGTTTTCAAATATCCAGGGATTAGTGCCTTAGCATTTATGGAAACTATGCTTCTTCCTTCCTATGCTTTCCATATCCAAACAACAAGCCATTTGCCAAGAATGAATATAAATAGGGTCATTTATGAAAACCAGCCGGAGAAGGCAATGGCACCCTACTCCAGTACTCTTGCCTGGAAAATTCCATGGACAGAGGAGCCTGGTGGGCTGCAGTCCATGGGGTCACTAAGAGTCGGACACGACTGAGAGACTTCACTTTCACTTTTCACTTTCATGCACTGGAGAAGGAAATGGCAACCCACTCCAGTATTCTTGCCTGGAGATTCCCAGGGACGGAGGAGCCTGGTGGGCTGCCGTCTCTGGGGTCACACAGAATTGGACACGACTGAAGAGACTTGGCAGCAGCAGCATGAAAACCAGCACCCCAAAATATTTACAAACGTGAAAGTTTTCTGTTATTAAAAACAACCCTGCTTTAGGTTTAAAATATTTGTCAGGCTAAAAAGTAACATATTTATGATATCTTATTTCTTAAAAAAAACTATAATAATATACATTTTTTTGCTAGCTATTCATATTTAGTCTTTGTAACCAATCCGATAAGTAAAAAAGCAGTACTTCATTATTATTTAACATTGATCTGAGTGAATTTAAAGGTATTTTTACTAGACTGTCAGTGCCCGGACTTGCTTTTCTGAGAATATTGTCCTCTTATCCTTTGTACATGTTAAAATTTCTTTTCAGAAATTTTAAGTATTCTACTGACTTTCTTTACAGTTTCTTTGGTCATACAAATCTTTTCTTTTTTACTGCAAAATCGTGTCCTTTTTTTTTTTTTTAAGTGCCTTTGCATTACCAGTCATGGTTCAGAAGGAATTCCTAGATTGTACATGAAGTCTCCTGTTTTCTTGAAATTTTCATGTGATAATTTAAAATTTTAGGTTGTTTAATCTTAGAATTTAATTTTTGTACATGATGCAAGTTTTACTTTCTTCCAGGTGGATATTCAGTTATGTCCAATACCTTTCATTAAATAATCCATTTTCTCCCCTCTGAGCTTAATTAAAATACGTTATCTTTTATGCTGGGACGTGGCTTTGAATGATCCTCTGCCACTGATGGAGCTATCCATTTTTATTCAAATTTTGTAATGTTTGATAACAGGTACCATTATAGTATGTTCTAATATCAAGTGGTGGAAGTTTCCTACTGTGTGTGTGTGGTTCAGTCACTCACTCATGCCCAACTGTTTGTGTTCCCATGGACTGTAGCCTGCCAGGCTCCTCTGTCCATGGGATTTCCCAGGCAAGAATACTGGAGTGGGTTGCCATTTCCTACTCCAGAAGTTTCCCGTTGTGATTATTTAAAAACTGTTTTTTTCTGGCTCTTCTTGTGAATTTATTCTTCTGTGTATATTTTATGACAATACTATCCATTTAAGACACACAAAACTCTTGTTGGATCCTAAACGGAACAGCACTATGTACTAATTTTGGAAGAACTGACATTTTTGTGATAGTAAGTCTTATTCAAGGACATGCTCTGCCTTGTGTACTTAGTCACTCAGTTGTGTCCAATTCTTTACAACCCCATAGACTGCAGGCCACCAGGCTCCTGTGTCCATGGGATTTCCCAGGCAAGAATACCAGAGTGGGTTGCCATTTCCTCCTCCAAGGGATCTTTCGAATCCAGGGATTGAACCTGCATCTCTTATGTCTTCTATGCTCTGCCTTATGTTTTTCAAACAACATTCTATAGTCTGACTTAAGAAACTCACTCCTAGGAACTAATACTTAGAAATGAAAGCACTAGAAACATCACTCTCCACAGTAACACAAAATAGAGAAAAAAGTGGTTATTACCAATAGAGGGATGGTTAAATAAGTCATGGTATATACTACAAAAAAGCAGGCAGTCATTATTAAAGGTGAATTTGATTTTTACCAATTGATCAGGACAGATTTCCACAGGGTAATGTTGAATGAGGATAAAGAGATATTTATTGCAAAGTACCTATTATATGATCTCAGTTTTGTAAAGTAATGATCCCCCTCCATCCTCATGTATATCATATTAGCATGGAAGCCTACAATCTAGATTGTCATCATAAATTATGGGAGTGGGGGCAGGGAAGGCCAATGCAAATGGATGGAGAAGAGAGGAAGGAAAAGTCACATAAATAAGATAAAAAAAACAAAGTCTGCACTAAACATCCAACCAAACCCAAACAACCAATAAACTCAGTATGTATTAACTATTTATGTATTTAAAAGTCCATATGTATATATGCAAAAAAGAGAGGTCGACTTTTATTTTTAAAGCTGCACAATACTATTAGATCACACTTCAATTCATTTATAGATAAACCAAAATAGAAACAGAAAAATGACCTCTGCATCAGGACTCATCCAAGGCCTAGAATAGTGACACATCTTACCTCTCCCCACAGTTGTTCCACTGATAGATATTTCGCTCTCCTAAAGCCCTTTGACCACAGTAAAGAAAAATGTCTTACGCCTTGTTTGGGAGCTATTTCACAATGAGCTCTCTTAAGAAGATGTTAAAATAGCATCCTTATCTTCCATCTCAAGTCAAGCTTCCAGAACTTTTAGAGCAGAAAATATTTTTCATAGATAAGTCAGGCTGGAAGCCAAGTCATCTTTCAGGTAAACTAGAAATTAACCTTCACAGCAGAAAATACAAAGCATAAAAAACTTTAAGCAACAACCAAGAGACAAAGGGTTCTTCTTGATCAGGAGAGATGAACAACTCTACCAGACATCTACAATGTCCATGGCTAAAGTAAGATCGCATCTTATCGGAATTCAGAAACTATGAAAAATTATCCATTAAATAAGATATCCCTAAGAAAAATATTTTTTAAAATTCAATTCACAACAGGCAAGTTTGGTGGTGACAACAAAGAAAGGATATTTGTGTTACCCTAACGACATAATGGACACAAGTACACAGAGCACAGCCATTTGACCCCCAGGAGGAATAAATACTATTTCTCCCACAAGGATTTTTGCACCATTTCTTCAAATATTAATTGTCTTGGTGTATTTACCTTGTATACACAGAATTTTTCAAAAACATAACTACAGCGACATGAAGGTAACATGAAACATTTGAAATAGATCTCATGGTTCAGCCACATACCTATTATAGCAATTAGTCCTGGGGTTAGTAAAACAAACTCCTGATAGAACTACAGCTTACCTTCCTTCCATATTTAGGATACACACCAGCTCATCCTCAAAAAATATCTCCGGGCCCTCAAGATTCTCAATGTCACTGAAACCGTTACAAGGGACCTATGAACAAGACAGATACAAGAGGCCTCAGTAAGGAGTAGCAATGCTGTTGTCTCTCACACACAAAGTTACAAGCAAAGCTGTTCACTTCCAAGGAAGTGGTAACACCTCTCCCACACTATCTGGCACCACCCACCCACTAGGGGAGAAAAGGAACCTGTGGGTAACAGTAATTTGTTCAAATAATATTATTAGCTGCAAATGAATTATATTTGGAATTTATAGACTGGAATTTCTGAAAGTGATAACCCAGAGTTCTCACCTAAGGAAAAACAACTCTGAAAGGAGGACTAAAAAAATAAAAATCATGTCTTTCACAGTACCTATTCTGTGCTGGCAACATGGTATTCAACTAGGAGTCCAGGGCCAAAGAGAGAAGTCTAGGGGTTTGGGTGACTCTGAAGGTCGAGGCATGTTTCTCCTCTGTAAGCTGAGGCGGTGGTGCCGATGAGCTGTAATATCCCCCCCCTTGGTTTAAAAATCTGATTCCTTTTCCCACTTTTCTTTCTGAAAGTAGGCAGGAAATTTGTCAGCCTATGTGCACGTGGAAAACACAGGAGCACAAGGGTCCTGAGCCAAAGTAATCATCTACCCACAGATCAATCCTAAGTATAGTCCTGCTATGTTCAAAGTCCTCGGCACACTTCTCATCATGCAGAGGTACAGGGAAAGACGAGCTGGGGAAAAACAACAACGCACCATTACTGGACAGAGGCTCGGGCTGTTACATACGCACACAAAACCAGCTGGACTGTAAGCAGAGGCTGCAAACGAGAAGCTCGTGTCCAAGTGCATCAAACACATCCAGCACCCCCACGTGTATGTGTGCAGACATATTTAAACCAGTGTGGAATATCTGAGACTATGAGTGCTTTTACCCAGCATATGGCTTATCCCAAATAGGACACAAATTCAGGTCATTCTGACATTAACAAACACTTGTTTATAGAAACAAATTACACTGCGCAACACCTGAGCTTTATTCTTTATAGGGAGATATATTCAAATGCGTGCCAAGTTCGAATTTCCCTTTCGAAACCTGAAAGGGGAATGTGTGAACTCATTAAAAGTAATTAAAATTAGACATCGGAATTAACATTCAGTAAATCAGGATAAATCAGACTGGTTCCATTTCTGGACCTCCAATCAGAAATAAAATATTGGTACTGTCTCTTTTCCAGAATGTGCAAAAAGTTAAGAATCAGGACCTCATACAGAAACTTCTGTGAGACATTTTGTGGAAGGGAAACCAAACAAACCCATGCATTTCAGCAACATTAAAAACAAACAAACCCCACAACTTTTCAGAAATAATGAATATGAGATGGTATCACTGAGGGAGTAATAATTCTTGCTTTACGGGTAGCTTTTAATCCTGTTACCGTAACAAATAATGCATTCACTACTGGTTTGAACCTGCAAAGCCAGAGAGAAGAACTATATTAACTTTGTCAACCATTCTGGGAAAACTACTGGGTGAAATTTGTAGTGTTCAATCATGGATGATACCCCCAATCATGTAGAGACTGCAAAAAATACTGTCTAACCCCCCTAAAGAGAAATAGTGCTGATCTGGATTCCCTCCACATCGCCCCCGGGGCCCTCCCTCTCTATCCCTCCCCCATTCTCTCTGGCTTTAGAAAACTAAAGCTGGCAGGGACAAATGGCTCCGTGTTGTTGGATAGGAGGAAAGGACACAATGACTCTTGCAGCCATCTAAGTGAGGAAGGGATTGTGAGCGCATTGAAAAGGGAGATAGCAAAAAGACTGGATGAGCTAATGCCTACAGACCCAGATGCAGACCACCGCTAGCAGGCAAATGCTTAGAGCTCCATCAACGGATCCTTACGTGCTCTGAAAAGAACCTCTTTGAGAACGAGGCTACAATCTTCCGGGCTTCTAACCCAGCTTTTTGCCGAACTTTGTACTCCTCCAACCAATTGACGTAGTCGGTGGGGCTGTAGTGTTTCATAAGGGAAGGCCACCTACAAGGAGAAAAACACCCCCTCAGCTTAACAGAGAAGCAAAGGCAGAAGAAACATGAATCAAAAGCAGCTCTGGAAAACAGCGAAAGCGGTTGGGTTTAGGGATCAGGGGCGGCCCTAGCGAGGGACCCAGTTCAAATCTTTACCCGGCGCGCACGCACTCGCATACACCGTGACCTTGGCTTAGCAATATCAATACTGTGTCTCCACTCCCCATTTATAAAATGGGGACAGTCATAGCAACAACAATCACAGTGACGGCAATCATAGTTAACATTAATTGTGCGCCTCCTAAGAGCGGGGCCCTGTGCAAGGCTCCCCTTGTATCAGCTCATCTAACCACCACAGTAAAAGATAGGTCTTCATCATAACACCATTTAAAGTCGATACATGAGACTCCAAAAAGGGAAGCTGCTACCCGCAAGGTCACACGGTGAGTATGCCAGGGCCAGATTTTATCCCGGGTCCTAACCGAAATCTGTGCTCTCGGCCAACTGCCAAAGGGATGCTGCGCCCGCTTCCCTCAAAGGGCCGTTAGGATCACTGCATCACCGGGTCCGTGTAAACATTTTAGCACGGAGTCGGGCACAAAAGAAGCGCGCAGGATGGATCAGCGGTGATAACCACGGTCGTCATCCTTGATGGGGGGCCGGACTACTGGGCGCTTCCCGAGACGCAATCTGGGCATTCGCGGGTCCGCCTGGCGTGGACGGAGGGGCCAGCGGCCTGGAGGCCTTTGTGTGTCTGTCCGCGGGAAGGGGTCCTCCCGGGGGTGGGGTCCGCGAGCCGGCAGGGAGGCGGCGGCGGCGGCTCGGAGCAGCCAGGCCGGGGCCCCGGGGTGGGGTGGGGTGGGGGGCGCGCAGAGAGAGGGGGGAGCGCGGGCTCACCTCACCCGGAACTGCTCCTTCCACACCTTCCCACTACCCTGGCACAGCTCGCGCAGCCGCCGGCAGGTGCTGGAGACGCGGCCGATGTCAGCGGCCGTCAGCGAGCCGCTACACAGGATGTACTCCAGCACCTCTCCCGGCAGGTTGACAAGGCAGCTGAGGCCCGCCGCCTCAGGCGCGGCCTCCTCCACCAGCGCCGGCACCACCTCCATCGCGCTGTCGACCACTGCCGCCGCCATCTTGTCCGCGTACCTGGGGCCCCGCGCGCGCGCGCCGGCGCGCGTTCGCTCGCGCCAGGGCGCCCCCCTTGGCCCCGCCTACCCGGTTCGAGGGGCGGGCGCCGAGGTCCCCCTCGGCTCCCCACGCCCCGCCCAGGCCTGTGGCCACAGCCCCGCTTGGCCCTGCCCACCCACCTCGAGGGGCGGGCACCGGGGTCCACCCCGCTCCCCCTCCGCTCAGGCCCGTGGCCACACCCGCCTCAGCTCCTCTCCCCCGTTTGGCCCCGCCTACCCGCCTCGAGGGGCGGGCCCGGGGTCCCCCAGCTCCTCCTCCGCTCAGGCCCGTGGCCACACCTCCCTCAGCTCCTCTCCCCCGCTTGGCCCCGCCCACCCGCCTCGAGGGGCAGGCGCCGGGGTCCCCCCACCCCCACCACAGCCCAGGCCCGTGGCCACACCCCCTCAGCCCCAGCTGCTCCGGGAGGGCTGCCCCTGGCTAAAGGAAGGAAACGCGTCTTGGAAAATAACCCGCTGTGGGCCTGGGAGCTGTGCTGCTGCTGTTAAGTCGCTTCAGTCGTGTCTGACTCTGTGCGACCCCACGGACGGCAGCCCACCAAGCTCCCCCGTCCCTGGGATTCTCCAGGCAAGAACACTGGAGTGGGTTGCCATTTCCTTCTGCAATGCATGAAAGTGAAAAGTGAAAGTGAAGTCGCTCAGTCGTGTCCAACTCTTAGCGACCCCATGGACTGCAGCTACCAGGCTCTTCCGTCCATGGGATTTTCCAGGCAAGAGTACTGGAGTGGGATGCCATTGCCTTCTCCGCTGGGAGCTGTGAGGGGACAGTATTAGTAGATTCCATCCTCCGCAATAACCCTAAGAACTGTTCTTTCCAAGTTACAGATCGGGAAACTGAGGTTCAGGGAGATAAATGGACTTGTTGGGAGTCCCGTGTCCTAGATTCTAACCCAGATCTGCTTGACTCTGCTTGACTGGATGCTAAACCAGTATGCTGTAATAATAAAACTCATGAGTGGGTGCCGTGCCAAGCATTGTAAGCACATTCTTCACGGCAGCCTATGTGAGCCCGGCTGTGATAGGTACCATATTTATATTTGATCTACAGATAAGGAAGACCTAGTTCACAAAGGTGAGCGTACTCATTAAAAGTGACAGAGACAAACAGTGGTCGAACATGGATTTGAATCCTCCAAACAGCAGTCCCCATTCAGCTATGGGCAGGCACTCTTTTTTCCCACACCTGCACCTATTTAAGTTTTTCAGCTCAGTTTCGTGCCAGGCCCTGTACTGTGTGCCTTGGGGACACAGAGGTGGACAAGACAGTGTCCTTGCCTCCCGGGAGCTCAAAGTCCTCACCCCTCCCCCAAGTTTACCTTGCTTCTTTCCCAGTGGTTCCTGCCTTGGAAGGGCTACCCATCCATGCATTCCTGCAAAACTGGAACCTGTTGCCATCCATGTCACTTCTCTCTCCCTCAGCATCTGGGTCCAAATGCCCAGTAGAGCATAACATCTCCAAGCCTCTGCTTTCACATCTATGAAATGGAGATAACAATAGGTCTTCCTGTTAAATGAAACAATGCACATACATCAGTTCCTGTCGCTGAGTAAGAGATTAATCCAAAACCTAGGAGATGGAAACAACCTTGTTTCTGTGCTCTTAATTTTGTAGGTCAGGAAACGGGGAAGGGCTTAGCTGGGCAACTCTGAGTTGCAATCAGGTGGTGGCTCCAGATTGGAAGCTTTCAACCACTGCAGATGCTAACTGCTGTTAGATCCCACAGGACCTGGAAAAAGGGTTGAGCTTTGTGCTAGCATACACTATTTGTATTCAGATGCCCAATACAGGTTAAGATTTCTGTGCCTCAGTTACTTCAAAGAAGCTTTTCTGGGGGGAAATAGGGAAGCAATTTCTTGTCTGAATGATCATTCTTAATATCCATCAAATCTGTCTCTTTCTCTTCAGCCACTGTCTCTGTCCATATCTCTACTGCGGCTCCTAACAGTCCAGCCCTGGCCCCGAGAAGGTGAACATCAGCCTTGGTGACACTCAGACCTTGGCAAAGTTTCCAGCCTGTGAAGCTGTTTTTATGAATGACTCTTGCTTTCTGATCAATGACAAATTTAAATTCTCCTCTGCCAATCCAGAGAATCCTCTCCAAGCCCTAGGAAAGAAGAACATTTTTATTTTTGTACATGCATTAAACCAGATGGTGATATACATCACAGGTAACCTGCTAATGAGATCACAGAGAGAAATCCCACCCTTTTATAGACAGCCAAGCATTGCGTCATGTACATGCTTCCGAGATTAGTGGTGGCTTGTGAATTACCATTCACTTAAAAAGTAAGAGGATCTGAGACTTCTCTGTTGACCTAGTGGCTAGGACTCCATTCTCCTAATGCAGGGGACCTGGGTTCGATCCCTGGTTGGGGAACTAGATTCCACATGCCTCAACTAAGACCCAACACAGCCCCAATAAATAAATAAGTAAAGTGTTTTTTTAAAAAAAGCACTAAAAGGTAAGAGTCTGATTGCATTTTCCCTAGCCCAGTTCATGCTAAGGTCACCTGCTAAGTGGAGCATACCTTATACTACCTGCTTTTGTCTCAAGGAATAAGAAAATTTCTCATCTTTGTGATAAGCTGGCAGATACAGTATAAATACAAGTGCTCCGATGCTGGATTCTTGGGGCTGATGCACTGGGAAGGCCCAGAGGGAGGGTATGGGGAGGGAGGAGGGAGGAGGGTTCAGGATGGGGAGCACGGGTATACCTGTGGCGGATTCATTTCGATGTTGGGCAAAACTAATACAATATTGTAAAGTTTAAAAATAAAATAAAATTTAAAAAAAAATAAATAAATACAAGTGCTCAAATTCCCACATGGCAAGGAGACAAGGACACAACCTTCCTTGACATTTACATTTCAAAGAGATGGCTCCCATGCCCTTAAAAGAAACAGTCCTGGGTTGTGATATTGGCCAAGAGGTGTATTTATTTAGCCTTTGAAAAAATTTGCAAAATGTAGTGTAGACACACAGTGGAGTAATACTCAGCCATAAAAAGGCATGAAGCACTGACATGTGCCACAACATGGGTAAGCCCGGAGAACATGATGCTAAGTGGAAGAAGCTGCATGTGAGGGACTTCCTGGTGGTCCCATGGCTAAGACTCTGCGCTCTCAATGTGTAGGGGGCTCGGGTTCAGACCCTGGCCAGGGAACTAGATTCCGCATGCCGCAACTGAAGATCCCATATGCTGCACCTAAGACCTGGTGTAGCCAAGTTAATTTAAAAAAGAAGCCACACTCAAAAGGACAGCTATTGTATGATCACACGTCTGTGAATATAGAATAGGCAAATTCTTGGAGACAGAATGTAGATTAGAGGTTTACCAGGGGCTGGGAGGGAGGAGAGAATGGAGGGGGTTCTTGCTGAATGGGTACAGAGTTTCTGTCTAGGGTGATGAAAAAATTCTGGAAGGAGATAGTGGTTGACAGTCACACAGCATGAATGCCCTCCATGCCATTGAATTTATACTTAAAAATAGTTGAATTGTAAATTTCCTGTTGTGTATAGTGTGCCATAGCATTAAAAAAAATAATAGAACCCACAGAAAAGATTCACATCCCTATGAAAGAGACAGAGGAGGGACTTCCCTGGTGGCCCAGTGGTAAAGACTCTGTGCTTCCAATGCAGGGAGCGTGGGTCAGATCCCTAGTCGAGGAACTAAGATCCCACATGTCCTGTGGCGTGGCCAAAAAAATAAAAAGGAGAGAGAGAGACAGAGGAAAGATTTACACATATAGAATTTATAAAGGAAATGCTCTGAGAAAGAAAAGAGGGAATGGGTCTCTCTTCATTTTGGTGACAGGGAAGATTCTAAGTTTTTAATGCACCTTTCTGCTGAACTGCTGACTGTATTTAACCCAAAGATGACCCCCACTACCTGCGTGTGCATGCTATCACTTCAGTCATGTCCGACTCTATGCGACTCTACGGACCGTAGCCTGCCAGGCTCCTCTGTCCATGGGATTCTCCAGGCATGAATACTAGAGTAGGTTTCCATGCCCTCCTCCAGGGGATCTTTCTGACCCAGGCATCTAACCCATGTCTCTTATGTCTCCTGCATTGCAGGCAGGTTTTTTACCGTTAGAGCCACTTGGGAAGCCACCCCACCCCTACTACCTGAGTTCCTATTTAAAATCCCCTCACACAAGCGCCAATCTTTGACCAACCTGGCTTCCCAGAGTTCCTCCTGGGTGTCCTTCCCCTGCTATAGCAAGAGAATATCTTCATGGACCTTAAGTGTATTTCTGGTTATCTTTGGCTGGAGGACTTCAAAATTCCTTTCCCATGAGACCACCACAGCCCAGCTAGAGAGACTATATCTCAACCCCCCTCAACATCTTCTATGGTTTTCCTTGTTCTCAAAATGAATCTTCTATGGTTTTCCTTGTTCTCAAAATAAATAAACGCATCCTTTCTCTTCTGGTCCAGCCCCTAGATTCTCTCTCCCACCTGCTAACCCAGGGCCACTTTCCTGGACTGTCTGTAGCTCCTAGTCATCCTTTAGCTCCAACTCAAGAGCTTGTCTGCAAGAACACATGCCTGCTGATCACAGACTAAGCCTGCCTCTCTTTCCTGTCCTCGCAGAACCCCTTTCATTCATTTGGTACATAGCTCAGCTGGTAAAGAATCTGCCTGGACTGCAGGAAACCCTGGTTCAATTCCTGGGTCGGGAACATTCCCTGGAGAAGGGATAGGCTACCCATTCCAGTATTTTTGGGCTTCCCTGGTGGCTCAAATGGTAAAGAATCTGCCCGCAATGGCGGAGATCTGGGTTTGATCCCTGGGTGGAGAAGATCCCCTGGAGGAGGGCATGGCAACTCCAGTATTCTTGCCTGGAGAATCCCCATGGACAGAGGAGCCTGGTGGGCTACAGTCTGTAGGGTTGCAAGGAGTCAGATATGACTGAGCAACTGAGCACACACATACTCCTAAAGTGCTGTAATACATACATTGGCATATCGGATTCACCCACCAGCATGGCTGATTCAGGCTTTGGGGGGTGTGGACAAAGAACATTGCCTCCCGTTTCAGTAAACAAAGAATGCTGCCACCCTCAAGCCAGCCGCTGCCTGGATGGTGCACCCTGAGGGGAATTCAGGATGGAGGAAAACGTGGTACGGCCCCACATCGTTAGAGATGCCTATCAAAGGGATGGTTTCCATGGGCCCGGCCTCTTGCATCTTTCCATACAGAGAAAAGCACTAAAATCATTAACGAGATGTCCGCTTTTGGTTGTTGTTTTTGTTTTGATTAGCAGCAATCTTTTGATGTTTGACTAAGTTTTGTTCTCCACCCCCCCAGCCAAAACGCCCATGTACCCTGGCTCCTCCCTTTTTACTTTGGAACAGTTCCTCAGAGCTTTCTGAGAAGGCTGACTTCCTGGGCTAGAGTCCTCAGTAAGGTCCCCAAATAAAATGTAAGTTGATACTTCGGCCACCTGATGCAAAGAACTGACTCATTTGAAAAGACCCTGATGCTGGGAAAGACTGAAGGCAGGAGGAGAAGGGGATGACAGAGGATGAGATGTTTGTGTGGCATCACCGACTCAATGGACATAAGTTTGAGTAAACTCTGGGAGCTGGTGATGGACAGGGAGGCCTGGCGTGCTGCAGTCCATGGGGTCGTAAAGAGTCAGACACGACTGAGCGACTGAGCGACTGAACTGAACTGAAACTTTGAGGTTGTGCATTTTTTGCAGTCAGAAGGAGCCTGAAGCTTTATTGTCTGGAGTCCTATTTTACTTTTCTTTTCATTTTTTTTTTTGGCCGTGCTGCTTGGCGTGTGGGATCTTAGTTCCCTGACCAGGGACTGAGCCTGTGCCCTCTGCAGTGGAAGGGTGTAAGTGTTAACCACTGGATCACTAGGGAAGTCCCAGGGGCCCTATTTTATTATTTATTTCTTTTTTTGGCCACATCACACAGCCTTCATGGAACCAGGGATCAAACCCAGGCCCTTGGCATTGAAAGCCCAGAGTCCTAACCACTGGACCGTCGGGGAATTCCCCGGAGGCCCTATTTTAGAAAAAGGACACACCAGGATAAACTCGTAAGTCAACTGGGGGACATTTATGTAAAATGAGGAAAGAAGGGGCCTTTGGTGAGGGTCCCGAGGTTTATCATTAATTTGATAATGAACACATTTCTTCCTATAAAAGGTAACCTCCATGTAAGCAGGGGCTCTGTCCCATTTGCTCAACTATTTGGTGACTCACATGGTACAGAATCTGCCTGCAGTGTAAGAGACAGGGGTTAGATCCCTGGGTTGGGAAGATCGCCTGTAGGAAATGGCAACCTGCTCCAGTATTCTTGCCTGGAGAATCCCCATAGAGAGAGGAGCCTGGCGGGCTACAGTCCATGGGGTCGCAAAGAGTCAGACATGACTTAGTGACTAAACAACAATGCTCCATAGGAATGACTGATTAAATCACTGGGCATTGACAGTTGATTCAACATCCAGCCCCTCTTCCCTCTGAGGAGCTCAGGGGCATAGGACCAAAAGATCCAACCCTCTAATCACCTGGTTGGTTCCCCTGGCAACCAGCCCCCTTCCTCAGGTGCTTTCCAAAAGTCACCACAGTAACATAAACGCAGGTGTGGTTGAAAGCAGCTTGTTAAGAATAACAAGACACCTTCATCACTTATCATAGGAGATTCCAAGAATTCTAGGAGCTCTGAGCCAGACATAGGACCGAGACCAAAAATGTAGCCTAGCATGCATGCTCAGTCATGTCTGACTCTTTGTGACCCTGTGGACTGTAACCCAGGAGGCTGCTCTGTCCATGGAATTCTCCAGGCAAGAATACTGGAGAGGGTTGCCATTCTCACTGGGGAAGCCCGAGAGCCCAAATATAACAATATTCCTTATTATAAACCGCAACATCACAGGTATCTTACACAGCAAAAGGAACTTTGCAGACGGAATCAAGTTGGGAATCCTGAGATGCAGAGATAATCCCGGACAATCCTGTGGGCTCAGTGTAATCACAAGGGTCCTTATCAGACAGGCAGGTGACTTTCCTGGTGGTCCAGTGGCCAAGACTCTGAAATCCCAACGCAGGAGGCCCCGGGTTCGATCCCTGGTCAGGGAACTAGATCCCACATGCCGCAACTAAGAGTTCACATGCCACAGCTAAAGATCCCGCATGCCACAATGAACACCGAAGATCTTGAGTGCCGTAACTAAGAGTCAGCACAGCCACATACATACTTACGTGCATGCGTGCTCAGTCGCATCAGTCGTGTCTGACTCTGCAACCCCATGGATTTCAGCCCACCAGGCTCCTCTATGAGATTCTCCAGGCAAGAATACTGGAGTGGGTGGACATGCCCTCCTCCAGGGGACCTTCCTGACCCAGGGATCAAACCCACATTTCCTGCATCCCCAGCAATGCAGGCAGATTCTTTACTGCTGAGCCACCTGGGAAGCCTTTTATATATATATAAAAGGGGGGCACAGGAGGGTCGGAGTCAGAGAGAGGGGATGTGACGATGGATACAGAGGTTGGAGTGATGTTGGGCTGTAAGCCAAGAAATGTGGGCAGCTTTCTAAAAGCTAGAAAACCTAAGGAAATAGATTCTTCCTTAGATCAGTAGCAATTAGAAATTAATATAGATTTAATACAGATTTTACTTTTCTATTGCTGCTGTAACAAATGACCACAACTTAGGGTCTTAAAACCATACCAACGTGTGATCTTATTGCCCTGGATGTCAGAGTCTCAAGTGAGTCTTAGGAGTCTTAGGAGTCTTAGGAGACTAAGATCAAGATGCAGCCGAGCTCTGTTCCTTGTGCAGGCTCTGGGTGAAACCCTTTCTGGCTTGTAGAGGCTACTTGAATCCCTTGGCTATAGCAGCATGACTCCAACCTCTGCAGCAATAAAATAGCATGCCAGGGAGATGTTGTGACTGTTTGTTAGGCAGCATTACTGTGGCAATAGATAATGGATACGCAGAAGCAGGTAATACAGACACACACACACACACACACACAATTGCAAAGCAGTACCTCCACTAGGTCAAGCGACTGGTACAGGCAGAAAGTATGGCTGGACGGTGGAGGAGGGCTTCCCTGAAAAGGCAGTGTTTGAATCCTGCCCTCAGCAATGGAGGTGAGATCCGCAGAAATGAGAGGGCAGGGTGGGCTCTCTAGGTGAGGGGCATGTCAGAAGCAAAGCCCCTGGGGGCAAATCAGAAGACTGGATGGTTTGGGTGGAGCAGCGGCCAAAACAGAAACACAAAAGGCTGCTTGTGGCCAGAGCAGGCACTGAGCGCTGGCCAGAGGGGTTGGTCTTCCCGCCTTGGCCCCTGGTGGTCCCAAATGCCTTTGCGCAAAGGCGAAGCGGGCTGAAAGAGAAGGTTCTGGAGGCAGCGTGCGCTTTTCAAGGAAGGCGACGTTATTAGCACCCGCTTGGAGGAACAAGGAACAGGTGTCTCTCCCTACAGATTTTCCCTGAGGCTTTTCTGCTAATAACTATATTTCCATTAGTGATTCTTTTCAAAGCCTTCAAAACAGAACTGATTCAGTTACTCACAGCTTAATGCCACAGATACTACACCTTGAGTTGGTAGTGTGTCTTAGAGGCTTTCTTGCCTTTAACAGTTTATTTTCCCCAATATATCCTTATGGCACGTGGGACTCATCACCCTTGAAGATCTCAAAATTCCTGGAAACAGTAAATTAGGGAGGAGAGAGTGGGGCTTCCAGCATCAACTTCCAACCTCAACCCTGACTTCCAGCCGAGAAAACGAAGATGCCAAGAAGCCGGGAGATCCATCTACCCTTGTCCTCTCACCCTGCCCCTACCCTGGTCTAGTAATCTAAAAGATTTGCATCTTAAAAAAAAAAAAAAAATCACTTTACTAATTTACTGTTTACTCTGGTTTTAATCTTCTGCTATTTGATTAACTTAATCTTATTTTCCTCCAGAGGTTATTACTAAAGTGGTTTCCTTCTACTGATGTGGGTTAAGCTCTGTATTGATTGTAAACACGTTCCCTGTTTTTTGCTTCCTCAGCGGTTTTGCAAAGGGTACAATGAAAAACAGAAGAAGTACATTTTTTTACTATTCAACTGACTGCGAAGCCCATATTCTCTATTGATCTGCTGTAACTCAAAATTCCTTTTTTTCCTTCCCCCACTTGTTTCCCGCCCCCTTCTCCTTTTGATTTGTGGTTGGGAAGGTTCTGTTTTGGTGTAAACTTGGATTTTTCACCTGGTTGCCAGGCAACAGAAGCCACCCCAGCCGGGAGGCACATAAATGTTAAATTGTCCTCAGCCACCTCTTGAGGCTGGGCCTGTCAAAACTCCAGTGTGTGTACGGGTCACATGGAGGAACTGGTTAAAAATGCAGCGGTGTCAAACCTAAATCCCCAGCAAGCACTAGTGAGCAGGTGTGGGGAGAGGGCAAGGATTTGGCTTTTAAAACCAGTGGCCCCGTGATGGCAGGTGGTCTGGGAAACCCAGCACCTAAGTGTCAAATGGCAAACAGCAACGAGATGGGGCTGTTTTGAGTTTCAATAAGAAAAAAGGACTGGGACTTCCCTGGTGGTCCAGTGGTTAGGAATCCGCCTGACAATGCAGGAGACACGAGTTCAATCCCTGTTCCAGGAAGATCCCACATGCCATGGAGCAACTAAGCCCGTTTGCCACAACTACTGAGCCTGTGCTCTGGAGCCCCTGAGCCACAACTATTGAAGCCCACGTGCCCTAGAGCCCCGTGCTCTGCAACGAGAAGCCTCCACAATGAGAAGCCCGCACACCACAGATAGAGAGTAGCCCCTGCTCGCTGCAAATAGAGAAAGCCCACACACAGCAATGAAGACCTAGCACAGCAACAAATAAATAAATACATATAGAAAAGCGATGAGAAAGTTGGAAGGAACCAGAGCTAGTTTACTCATGTATAGGACTATTCTATTCTGTCCTATTCTATTCCATTCCATGCCATTATGTTCTGTGTGTGTTGTATATATCAATTCATTTAATCCCATCGAAAGGCAATGAAGTCAAAATCATCACAACCTATTTTACAGTGAAGAAATGAAGGCACAGAGAGGTTAGGCAACTTATCCAAAGTTGCACAGCTCAGGAGTGGAGGAGCCGGGATTTGAACTGTGACAGTCTCTTAGTAGCAGCACTGTGTCAACTGGGGGAAAAAAAAGGCACAACCTAAAAGATTGCCAGGAGAAATATCAATAACCTCAGATATGCAGACGACACCACCCTTATGGCAGAAAGTGAAGAAGAACTAAAGAGCCTCTTGATGAAAGTGAAAGAGGAGAGTGCTCAACATTCAGAAAACCAAGATCATGGCATCCGGTCCCATCACTTCATGGCAAATAGATGGGGAAACAGTGGAAACAGTGGCTGACTTTATTTTTGGGGGCTCCAAAATCACTGCAGATGGTGACTGCAACCATGAAATTAAAAGATGCTTATTCCTTGGAAGGAAAATTATGACCAACCTAGACAGCATATTAAAAAGCAGAGACGTTACTTTACCAACAAAGGTCCGTCTAGTCAAGGCTATAGTTTTTCCAGGAGTCATGTATGGATGTTAGAGTTGGACTATAAAGAAAGCTGAGCTTAGAAGAATTGATGCTTTTGAACTGTGGTGCTGGAGAAGACTCTTAAGAGTCCCTTGGACTGCAAGGAGATCCAACCAGTCCATCCTAAAGGAGATCAGTCCTGGGTATTCATTGGAAGGACTGATGTTGAAGCTGAAACTCCAATACTTTGGCCATTTGAAGCGAAGAGCTGACTCATTTGAAAAGACCCTGATGCTGGGAAAGATTGAAGGCAGGAGGAGAAGGGGATGACAGAGGACGAGATGGTTGAATGGCATCACCGACTCAATGGACATGAGTTTGGGTAGGCTCCTGGAGTTGGTGATGGACAGGGAGGCCTGGTGTGCTGCAGTTCATGGGGTTGCAAAGAGGTGGACACAACTGAGCAACTGAACTGAACTGAAAATTAAGAATTATGTTTTACGTGGGACATTGTTGAGAACTCTAGCCTGGGAAAGGCAACATCTCAGATTGGTCTGAGGAACTGTTCCAGAGAAGAAAGGGGGAAGCTGGGGTATGTAGACATTTTTGCTGAAGACAAATGGACACGAAGTGGAACATCAAAAGATTACTGCTAGTCACACACATGCATAAAAACCAAGCCCTCTGAAGTTAATGATTTTAGTGCTGTTCTATGCATGGGAAGATCTAAGAATCTAGATGCACTGAAATTATTCCTTGAATATGTATCTTTTAGCAGCAGCAACTATCTAGGGCCAGCATCCTGGTTTTCTCCGTCCTGACTCCCCATCTGGGTGTGCTGAGGGGGAGGGGCAGGTTGTCCAGTTTTTTATACAGGAATGGCAGGAACAGTCTTTGTTTACTGAAATGGCTGCTGCTGCTGCTAAGTCACGTCAATCGTGTCTGACTGTGTGTGACCCCATAGACGACAGCCCACCAGACTCCTCCGTCCCTGGGATTCTCCAGGCAAGAACACTGGAGTGGGTTGCCATTTCCTTCTCCAATGCATAAAAGTAAAAAGTGAAAGTGAAGTCGCTCAGTTGTGTCTGAGAGACCTCATGGACTGCAGCCTACCAGGCTCCTCCGTCCATAGGAGTTTCCAGGCAAGAGTACTGGAGTGGGGTGCCATTGCCTTTTCCACTGAAATGGCAGGCAGCAATTTTTTTTTTTTTTTGTCTGAAACCAGGTGGTGGTTAAAAATGCAGATTCTCAAGCCGGACGGTCTGGGCTCAAACTCCATTTCTAATACTTACTGGCTGTGTTGACTGGTTGAGCTGCTTTCGCCTTGAAAGTGAAAATGTTAGTCACTCAGTCGTGTCCAACTCTTTGTGAACCCACGGACTGCAGCCACCAGGCTTCTCTCTCCATGGAGTTCTCCAAGCAAGAATACTGGAGTGGGTAGCCATTCCCTTCTCCAGGGGATTCTTCCTGACCCAGGGTTTGAACCTAGGCCTCCGGGTTCAATTGCAGGCAGATTCTTTACCATTTGAGCCACCAGGAAAGCCCCAAGCTCTTGCCTTAGTTTCTCAAGTTTTAAAGTACGGAGAGCAACAGTAACATGTCAGAGTATTCTTGTAAAGACTGGCACGTGATAACTGTTAGCCATTATTTTACTTCATTTCTGAAGGGCAGTGTGGATCGAGTGATGACTTTCTGCTTCCTTGCTGATCAGCATCTCCTGTTTGAACTTGGCCCTGAGGCTCAGAGATGGGGCAGAAGAGCCAGGAACAGTGTTAAGGGTATCTTTGCTGTTGGATAAATAACCTTGTAATTTAAAAGGTTGAGTATCTAATAGCTTATGCTTTTTGACTGGGAAATAGGTGTGAAGGTCAAACTGGCCACAGCATCTAATGGCCATGTTCAAAAGGGCTTGATAAAGGCCACCATTCACTTGATCCTTTCATAGTAGCCACTCTGTCAGGGTATTTGGGGTTGCTTCTTTTCATCTGTCCTTTATATGCTTTTTTTTTTTTTTTTAATGTGGACCAATTTTAAAGTCTTTGATGAATTTGCTACAATATTGTTTCTATCTTTTGTTTTTTCGGCCAAGAGGCATGTAGGATCTTAGCTCCCAGACCAGGGATTGAACCCACATCCCCTGCATTGGAAGGCAAAGTCTTAACTGCTGGACTGATGGGGATGTCCCCTTTTATTGCTTTGGAAGTCTCTTCCTTTCGGAATCGAGTCTGAAGTCAGCTGGGAATTAGGTTCAGGGCCTCAGGCTCGTGTGTACAGGGAGAGGGGGCTGAGGGAGAAGGTGGTACTATCCCTTTGGGGTCCTTTCTAGGGATGCAGCTGTGACAGGGGCAAAGGGGTCGGGAGGAGGGTGGACAGGACACTGAGAATTGCCCTCCAGATATGTGTCAGGAGTCCGCAGCTCTTCCTCTGGACCCTGAGAACGCCCTCATGCCCTTGGGAGATGGCTTCAGCTGCAGAGCGCCAGGGCTCCTTGTCCTACATTGGGGACAGCCCTGCAAGGCCATCTTCAGAATTCCCGGCAGGGTTGGCGGAAGTTTCTGTTGAGACAACGTGGCAGCTCAGGTTCCCTCCCTGCCCCATCCCCACCCATCAGCCTCCTGCCACCTCTATCTCAGACTGGGCTTCCTGGGGGCACCCGGCCAGCCGCACGCAGTGGGCAACAGGCGTGAGAAATTCTAGGCCAGTCAAACAAAAGACCACAGCCAGTTGAGTTGAGTCCACTTTTTAATATTTTGACCATGATGCAAACAGGCATAAATAGACTTTTGTTGAATTTCATCAAATTAGAAGAATGATACAGAAGAAGAGCATGCGGCGAGTACAGCCTGGACAACCTTGCAGAGCGCGTTCTGGGAAGGTGCTGGAGCGCACGGGACACTTGGCAGCATTAGCAGCATCGAGAGCTCAGAGGTAGGGGGAGGTCCGAGTTTCTGACGGTGCAGTGTGGTGAGAGGCGACGACACCCGCTCGGCCCACCTCCCCAGCTCCCCAGACCCGGAACAGAAACCCACCACCTGCCCAGTGACAGAGGGCGACCCCCACCCACAAACCCATCCGGCGCCGCCTGGAAAACCACTGCTGAGCCCGGAGTGGGTCTTACAATCACAACGACAACTCGACAGCAAGGACAGAAGGGTGGAGGCGGGGAGGGGGTGGGCACGGGAGGGCACTGGGCCTCCGTGAGTCTTCGTCCGAACTGGACGCCAAGGGCACAGCATCTTACTGAATCGGGACTGTCATCTTTCTGTCCTGGGAGGGAGTTGGTGAAACCGTACTTTCCCATTTCCTCTTGAAATCCTTCGAGTCTCTGTTGGGCAGCAGATAATGGAAGGAAAACCAGCGGGCTGAGAAATGCTTCGCTTATTCCAGAAGGTGGATGGTAAGAAGGCCTGGGGCAACCGGTACAGAGTCTGTTGTCCCCAGGGTTCATCTGGCAAGGTCTGAAGACACAGTTGGTTGTCACAACTTTCAAGGGGGTCGGGTGGGTGGGTGGAGGCCAGGGATGCTGGCCAACATCCTACAAAGCCCTGGGCAGCCCCCTACCCAAAGTTGAAACATGTATAATATCATATATGAAACGAGTCGCCAGTCCAGGTTTGATGCACGATACTGGATGCTTGGGGCTGGTGCGCTGGGACGACCCAGAGGGATGGTATGGGGAGGGAGGAGGGTTCAGGATGGGGAACACGTGTATACCTGTGGCGAATTCATGTTGATATATGGCAAAACCAATACAATATTGTAAAGTTAAAAAATAAAAAAATTAAAAAAAAAAAAAAAGAATTCTCCAGCCCCGAATGCCAACGATACTGAGGTTGACGGACTCTGGACTAGAGCCTCCAAGCATCTCCTAGGAGCCAAGTCTGGGCACTTTGATGTCCTGGAGCCAATTTCTAGAAGACTTTGGAAAGCTGTATCTTTGGGCAGATTTGTTCCCGCCTGCCAGGGCCACCTGCTTAAGAACGGTCTCTGCTTGGGACCAGACACACATGCCCTGCTTGCTCAGATATTCTAGGAAATAGCGAATTCAGAAACATGCCAAGGTGTGTTTACTCCCAATCACCTCCCATGCACATGACTCAGACAGTATTAATAGAGAACAGACCCCCCCCCCCCCCCTGCAAACAGTTCCTGCTTTCCTGGCGTAAGAGTTTACCTGAGTCCTTGGACCTGAGACACATCAGTGTGTTTGTGCCGTCAGGCAGAGACCGGCAGGTGGACCAAGGTCCGGGAGGGTGTGGGAGAAAGAGGAAAGGCCAGGCTGCATTAGTCCCCAAGGCTTCAGGTTTGTGGGGACCATCTCTGTTGAGTCCCTCGGGAAGGGGGCAGGGTTGCCTTCACAGCCTCTCAGATTCTTTATCCTCCATCCCTGCTTTTGGCCTTTCATTCTTGAGTCGAATGGCACACTTAGATGCAGGAGAAGGCTGGGAGAAGACAGGGAATGTGGGCAGGTCCCAAGGGAAGCCCAGATTAATATTTCTTTTTCCTTGTCTCTGGCAGGTGGTCTCAGATTAACGTGCCTATTCAGACAGCAGGCTTCGAGGGTAAGGCAGGCACAGCGCCATGCTGGATATTGGTGGCAGGGGCAATGGAAATATACAAGGGAACATGGCCAGCCTAAGATCTTAAGTCCACGCTTTTCCAAATGGCATGAATTAAAAGGGACCAGAGCCATGGTGGTGAGGAGTCCAGACATCAGCTTGCCGATAATCATTCTGGCACCGTGATCTGGGTCAGAGAATCTTGCTTGTGGCAAACCTGACTTAGGGCAAAACCTGACCTCCTTTTGGAAGCCCCAAGCAGGTGGCTGCAAAGAGTGTGTTTGGCAAGAAATTCCTGTGTTCTCGGGCTGATGTCTGGTGGCCTGGGGTCAGTTCTCTTTCTGCCCATCTAGGTGTGGACCTTGGAGGATCCACCCTGTTGACTTGGGGTGGAGGGAACCTGGCTCTGTCACCTCTGAAAACTCAGTTCTCTTTGGAGCCTGTTTTTTCCTCCTGAGACCTGTTTCTCAGCCTAGAGGCAAGACTTTTGACTCTGCCTTTGTTCTCTTTGTCCACAACAGGTCGGGAGTCCAGGTCCTGGTAATTCAACCCCTGGAATGTCTTTATCACTATAATCTGCCCCTTCCCTCATTCAAGTCTTGGGTTTCTGCAACAACTAGCCAATAGTTCAACAGGTCAGCAGTCTATGCTCTATGCTGTAGCCAGAACATTTTTTTCCAAGCATAACTCCCATCAGCTCATCTTCCTCTTAAAAAAGAAACACTCCTAAGGACTCCGTGTTGCCTACCAAATAAAGACAAAATCCCTTGACAAAATTCCATCCATTCCCTGCCTGTCTCTGCTGCATACCTCCATCTTTCTCAGCCTCCCAAAGCCAGGCTATGTCAGAAGCCAGACCTGATCCATCCTGCCTGCTCTCCATCCATGCTTCACCCCCCACCCCCGACCTCCTACATCCTGGCGATCTCGTTTCCCCAAACCTGCCGGGGGAATCCTGGCGATCACTCAAACCCCAGACCTGGACACTGATTCTAAGACCTGTGTCTCTGCATCACAAATCCCAACCTTCTGTAAGAGAGGAACTGTGGTTTGCTCTGTACACTTGACTGTGCCTTCCGGATACTGGAGAGGTAAGATGTGACACCGATTAAGTGAAACAAAATTCTATTGCTTATCATGGGCCAGGTATGGCAACTGGGGCATTTTCTGGACATTATCGCATCTAGTCCACTTTGTGATAAAGGGGGATATGCAGACTCAGAAAGATTAGGTCACCAGCTCAGGGCTGTCCGCAGAAATGATGGCAGAGTTACTGTTCGGACTCAGGACTGCTTTTAAAACTCCACTTCGGTGGGTCTGAAGCATTGCCCCCAAAGCAAAGACACCTGACTGTCTCACTCCATAGAAGCCAAGGGGAAGCCTGTATCCTCTTTGGGAGGTTAATGACTTCTGCTTCTTTTGCAGCACAACCATAGGAATAGGATTCACAGTGACAACCAGGGAGCATGACTGTTCCACTTTCCTGTGGCAGGGGATTTCGTGTC
The DNA here is from genome assembly GCF_002263795.3 of Bos taurus. Classification (NCBI taxonomy): domain Eukaryota; kingdom Metazoa; phylum Chordata; class Mammalia; order Artiodactyla; family Bovidae; genus Bos; species Bos taurus. The sequence continues at coordinate 57,884,334 of NC_037344.1, read as the reverse complement.
CCTCCAGGCCAAACTCACTTTTGTTAAATCGAGTTGGAGCTACTTCTGGCCAGCTCGAGAGGGAGGGAGAAATAATAGCCCTGTAACTAGGATGAACCTCCCCCCTGCCAAATCAAATGCCCAGTCAACCCCATTTTTGCTCACTAATTGTTAACACCCAAATTTGCAGGCTACTGGGACTGAACCTCACAGCACCACAAGAGGGCAGTGTTTAGCTACTGTGGATCAGAGCTGAGCCTGAAATCAGGGTTCCACTCCTGCCTCTTGATGGGCTCATTACAGCGAGGCTTTGGGTATCAGAGAATTCTGTCAAATGAGAGACACACATCAGACTAATCTCCTGTCCTCTAGACAGCAGTTATGAATCAGCTTGTGTTGAGGGTTGAAAGATACTTACTTAAAAACCAAACCAAACAATCGTTCTTGGGAAGAAAGATAAATCCTGGTGATACGATTATTTCTTTAGGCTATCTGATAAAACAAGATGCTATTTCCCTCGCCCTTCCTGCTACTAGATGACCAGGGCTATATGAGGAATGTGCCTGGCATGGAAATAAGTGCTCTTAAGTATTTATCTGGCGATGGAAAAGCATTTGTGCATAAAACTTGATTTGGAAAGGGGAGCACTGGTTCATTTCTCTGTGATGGCGGTCGGACACAGCAGTTCAGTCCCCCAGAAGCTAGTGACATCTTAGGAGCTATCTCCAAAGGGCTCAAACGGCTAGAAAGAAAGCTGCTGGGAGGAGAGCTACTAGCCAGGATCATGTTTGCAGGAAAGAAAGGGTTTAGAATGGGCTTCCCTCCAGGTCAGAGAGGGTCAGCCGAGCATGCTGAGCACTTGGTCTCTGTACCATGGAAGCCTGAGCGGGAGGAAACGGGATTAAAGGGAAGCAGGGTAATCAGAACTGGCATGAAGTCGAACTCCGAGCGCCAGGGATATGACACCAGCGAGGGCTGCCGGGAAGGGTGGAAAAAGGGAGACAGAGTTTACCCTTTGTCTTTAAGGGCACCTCCTGGGGACACCTCTGGCATCCAGATCTAAGGCCCTTCCAGAGAGGGCCAGGGCTCTCTCCCTTTGGCAGAGAAGAAAGAAAGAAATGCTCGTGCGCTGTATAGAAAGAAAAGGGCTAGCTTTCTGTAGGACAAGACAAAATGAAATAAGACGGAAGTTCCAAACTGGCTGACTGTTTGCCTTCAACCTTGGGGAAGGGGTTCTTGGGAGCATCAGCTGTCTCTGGGCACTGCCTACCATTGACTTTTAGTGCGTAAGTGTAGAAAGGGACCTTTCCATCCCATTTCCTCGGAGAAGGTGAATTCAGCAGGTTGTCTGCCTGGGAGAAACGGTACCCACCCTGATGCCTGCCAATGACTTTGCTGCCTTTTTTTTTTTATCTGAGTTGAGAATCATTTGTCAAGATGATCCTATCAGCTTAAAAAATGGGGGGAATCTCTTTTAGAAGACCAAAAGCATGAAGGCAGATCCTCCCCACCCTGGCTGTAGAGGAAGCCATTAGATGCCTCGTGACAGATTCCCTCTCCAACCTGATCTGCCTTCACTGGCTTCCATTACTTTACCCCCAGGGGTGAAATAGCAAGCTCCATGTGGGAGAATTAAAAAAAAAAAAAGTGATATTCTTCCTTGATATTGTTTCCAGTTTTCAAAACTTTAAAGTTTGATCCATTCACACTTTTTAGCTTCATAACATTACGATTAGGGGAAATTAAGCAACAAGTAATGTTTCCAAAGTTACCCAGAGGCAAAGACAGGAAGACCCTTATTTCCAGCTCATTCCCTTGGACAATGTTACTTCAGGTCTTGGGTGAGAGTGCCCGAGAGGGCCAATTAAGTGATCCTGGCTGGGGTGGGTGGGGCTGGGAAGTGGGTTTGCCCAATCCATCAGATGGGTTAACCTCCCCCCAAGAGCTCCGCTAACTGGTGCCACTACCTGAATGCATCTAATGCCCCCTTTCACTAGGGATTTCCCCCTTGGTCATCAAACCCCACCTCCATGCCCTGACCCTTTATAACCAGGACAATTAGGATGCGTCCCCGTGTTTCAGGTATGCTAGCACAGACCCTTAATTATGGATGTGTGAGGCTCCAATACGGGTTGGGGCGTATTTCTTGGCACCGAGGGTCTGGAGGCGACATGCTTACACAGGCAAGAGGACAGAGGGAGACCCAGGCCCATCACACCTGCGCACGCACATACACACACACACACACACACACGCACGACCGGAACGTCATCATAAAAAAGGATTGGGTGGGATTCGAATGGCTGAGGGACTAGCTCAAAAAACTCTTCTATCTGGTCCCTGCAGCCTCTCCAGGGCAAACCCCAGAAAACACCCTAACCCGAGCCCTGCCCACGTTCCAGTGGTTTTGTGCACCGGTGATTTGCCCTTGTCGGAAAGACAGAGAGAAAGAGGCGGGGGTGGGGAGATGGTTTCGTAAGAGCCACTGCGGATTATAAAGGCATTGCACTGCAGCACGAAAACTCAAGGAGAAAACCCAAGTGGGCCGGGAAACCACTGAGAGGTGAGAACCTGGGAGAGGAGGACCAGGACACAGCGACGGGACGAGAGGCAGAGCGGGGGCCACGTGGGGGTGCCTGAAGGGAAGGTTCAGCAGTGTCCGTGCTCACAAAAGCAGCCACCCCGGCCGAGTGCAATGGGGCGGCCACCCTGCCATCCGTCTGGGCAAGAGGGTCCAGTTAGGAGCTGAAAACCCTGTAGGAGGAGAAGTGGGGAGGGAGTTAGTGCCAGAGGAGCAAGGCTGCTCTGTTTCCTTAAAGAGACTCAGAGAAAAGCTCCTGAGTTCTGGACTTCGTCTCTTTCACTTCCTTGGCAGCTCCAGTGACTGGGACAGGCCCTGGCACCCGGGTGGGACTCATCTTGAGTGAATGAAGAATGAATCAATGAAAAGATGAAGGAGCCTGGCTCAGCCACACAATAAGCCAGGATGAGCTGTGATCTTCAAGGCAATAATGTCAGCTTGAGAGACACCAAAGTATGTTTTCAAGACTGCCGTGTTGTCATAAGGGGGAAGACAATGAGGAAGCTTATGAAATGGAATGTGTGTGCCCTAGCCTCCTGAAAACAAGGCAACTGAATTCCCACCTAATTTGAAGGGAGCTTGGTGGTGGTTTTGAGGCAGACGATGCAGGGAGTGAGCTTACAATCAGGGGTGATGTGTCATGGCATTAATGTAAGGCTTAAAGAGTTATGCTCAATCCCGGTTGTGTGGTACCTCAGACCATCTCCAGCAATTTCTAGAGGACAAATGGAATCATCAAAATAATAGCGATTGAAATTTGCATCCATGAGAATGCCAGCAGCATTTGAGGGGTGAGAGAGGTAGTATAAACCCTAGGAGCAGCGAATAGGAACACATCTTGCAGTGGCGAGAGCCATCACTCAACTTGGGGGTGCCCCAGTGGAAGCTGACATCCACAGCCAGGGTTCCCACACTTGAGGGGAACTCAGAATGCCCTGCAGGGGTCATAAAAACACCAACTGCTCGGTGCCGTGACCCCAGAGATTCAGATTCAGCAGGGCTGGGGCAGCCTGGGAATTTAGATTTGTAACACATTCCCAGGAGATGCCGATGCTGCTGGTCTGGGCCCCCAGCGTGGGAAAGCCATGGTCAACGGAGTCAGACATCTCTGTCTGTCAGGGCTCTGCCCGCCCCTCACCCCTGGGAAGGAGCCGGCTTACTCATCGGTGTCTTTCTTGCTCTCCTCAATGAAGGCAATGGATTCAGATCTAAGGCGGTTGGTCACTTCATATGTGCGCAGGGTGACCCCGAAAATATCCTCATGGTAGCGGTTGTCATCCTAGGCAACAGAAACAAGCAGGGATCAGATTCCAAATGCCAGCTGAGGGAGTGAAGAAGGGTGGACACACGGACATCCTGGAATGGAACATCCGTGGAGAAGATGGTTCCTGAAGACACCGTGCGCAGGGAGTTCCCTGGCGGCTCAGCGGTTAGGATTCAGTGCTTCCTTGGAGGGGCCTGGGTTCATCCCTAGTCAGAGAACTAAGGTTTTGCAAGCCCTGCACCATGGCCAAAGAAAGAGAAAAGAAATGAGATGTAACTCAGGGCCCCTGGAGACCCCTCTGGTCTCCGAGACTGTGTTTTAGCAAGAGCCTCTGCCCTGTAGGGCATGGGGTCTAAGCCCAGCTGGCAACAAACACTTCTGTTCCCACCCAGAGAGAGTGCTGCTGCTTTGCGGGTGCTAAGGACAGAAGAGCTGAGGGGCTCCAGGGGAAACCTTAGCTCATTTCCCCATTTCCTCCCTCCTCCTTGTTCCTGCCAGTTCAGATCTGGGGCACGGCTGGGTTTAGTGTGAAACGTCACCGTCAGTAGAGACCAGCAGAGATGGAAGAAAGGCCAAAGCGCCCGCTTAGCACTCAGGGAACACCATGGTTGCTAAAGTGGAGACTTCTCCTGACATAGTTTATCTGATGATGAGTATCTTAGCTCAGCTTTGCCCAGAAACAAACAGAAAAGTCGAGAAACACCATGAGTGAGGATGAACTTGGGGCATCCAAGGGTTTCTGGAGCCACTGGAGCTCCTTCGGCAGAACTGAGGGATGGGCATTAAGGAGACCCCATAGGGCGGTGTCACTGAGAATTTAACAAGGGGGTAAGGTGCCCCCCCACCCCTCACTGAGGAAAGGCGGTGTTTGGGGAATATGCATTGAGCAGAGTTTCTGGCATCCACAGTCCCAAAGGTTTTGAAGAAACTTTCCCATCTGTAGAGTGGCTTCATTTTAAGTTGGAGTGGTTTTTCGACCTTCTTCTGCAGAATCTATGAAAATGTGTCCCAAGGACTTATAGCAACGAGACAGAGTGGTAGGGGACTCTGCGTCTCTCCAGGGTGCTCTGGCATTTCTACTGGAAAGCTGTCATCATTGTTTTAACCTAGGAGAAGGCAATGGCACCCCACTCCAGTACTCTTGCCTGGAAAATCCCACGGATGGAGGAGCCTGGAAGGCTGCAGTCGATGGGGTTGCTGAGGGTCAGACATGACTGAGCGACTTCACTTTCACTTTTCACTTTCATGCATTGGAGAAGGAAATGGCAACCCACTCCAGTGTTCTTGCCTGGAGAATCCAAGGGATGGGGGAGCCCGGTGGGCTGCCATCTATGGGGTCGCACAGAGTTGGACACGACTGAAGCGACTTAGCTGCAGCAGCAGCAGCAGTAGGGGTTTAGTATCAGAATTAGAGCAAGGGCTTCTTCTGTGAAAATGTTTGACTGCTGCTCATTTAGGGAAGCAGGGAGAAGAATGGGGTCACATTTGGAGCTTTGTGGAGGCCTGGGACTTAGTTTATTCTATTTGGGGCAGTTGACCACAGAGTTGGGACTTTGCTTCCTGGGCTGCTACTAGCCTTTTTGCAAATTAGGAAAAGACACCCCTCCTTCTGGGAGGAACACAGTTCCATGCCAAGGCATGCTTCTTGGGAGGCCAGGCCTGGTGGTGACTTTCATCCACTGCTGCTGCTGCTGCTGCTAAGTCGCTTCAGTCGTGTCCAACTCTGTGCGACCCCATGGACTGCAGCCCACCAGGCTCCTCTGTCCTTGGGATTCTCCAGGCAAGAACACTGGAGTGGGTTGCCATTTCCTTCTCCAATGCATGAAAGTGAAAAGTCAAAGTGAAGTCATTCAGTCGTGTCCGACTCTTAGTGACCCCATGGACTGCAGCCCACCAGGCTCCTCCGTCCATGGGATTTTCCAGGCAAGAGTACTGGAGTGGGGAGCCATTGCCTTCTCCTTTCATCCCCTACTTGCCCCCTTTGGACAAACCCTTTTGTGCAGTGGCCAACCTACACAACTGCCCGGGGCAGTCCTGCAGCTTGGTACTGGGGACAGGAATGGTTGGGTTAGGATCGTTTCTGTCTAACTACTAGTGGCCCACCCGCTTTGTCATTTTCATACATCACAGCTCCCCATTCTATTTAATATACACACTGCATGCCCAGCTATCTTTCCTTCTCTACTATGGTTTGGGATCACCTGCGTCCTCTACCCCAAGTCATAAATGGGAAGATGGGAGCAGGGATGTCATCATGGGTCCCCTGAGTCACTGAGACAGGTAAGATGAGGAAGAGGAGACAGGATGCCAGAAAAGGGCTCCCAGGAGCCAGCCCATCACTCACCCTCAGCCTGCTGATGAACACACCAGCGTCCTCCACAGAGAGCTTGCCCTTCTGCGTCATGATGCGCTGGATGGCTTTGAGGACATCGGCCGCCATGGTGACATCCCCGCACACATAGATGTGGCCCCCTTGCTCCTTCAGGGCTCGATACACGGGTTCCGCCAGCTGCTCTTGTAGGATGTCTTGCACGTACTTCTGCGGGGTGTTAGGGGTGGGGTGGGAAGCGGGACGACTGGTGAGGAGGAGCCAGGCTGTGGAGCTCACCCCTCTCCCCCACCACCCCGGGAACAGAGCCTGACCCAGGCGCTTGGGGGCAGGTCTGTGTTTTGTGCAGAGATGCAGGGGACTGGGAAGAGTGAAGCAGGGGAAGAGGGACCATCCATCTGAGAGAGTGATGAGCTGCGCCTCTGCTGCAGCTTGCCTTTGCTGAGGACCCTGGAGGGAGCCATACTGCCCACGCCCAGAGCTGTCCGCCGGAGGCGTAAGAGTGGGGTGTTCTCTACCAGCTCCTCTCTCCCATGGCCAGTGGTCACCCCAGGGCTGTTTAGACCCGTGCACCTCTAGGTGTGGGGCTGGTACTGCAGGCATCCTATGCCCAGGTGCTGGAGAAGCCCCAGACAGACAGCAGGAGATGGGGGAGGGGCTCACAGGTGACACCCGAGCAAAGCCAGCTGCTGCAGGAATTGCTGGGATAAATGGTGGGCTAAGGGAATATCAGGTGGGCAAAAGGGGTGTCCAGTGCAGCCTCTAGAGAATTTTCTGGGTTGTTCAGGAAGCTTCCCCGAGGCGAGCCTGGTGTTCAGCTGGTACTTTTAGGCACGACCGTGCCAGCTGCTGAGACACTGATGAACTCTCATGCCAGGTGTCCAGTAGCTGCTGCCCAGACCCTCTGGGTACCCCCTTCCCCGGCTGTCCTGGGTCCTTTCCTGGGATGCGCCTGGGGGTCCAGTTGAAGTTCCCCAAGATCCAGCAGGGATGTGCCCCTGTCTTGTAGCCCGTGTCCACTCTGACTTGGAGTGCCTCTTATGGGCTGTTTAATTTTTTATTGGGGGGGGTGCTCTTTAACTTTAAAAAAATTCGTATTTAATTATTTTAAAAGTTTATTTTTTGGCCCTGAGGCATGTGGGATCTTAGTCCCCTGACCAGGGATTGAACCTGTGTCCCCTGCATTGGAAGCACGGAGTCTTAACCACTGGACCGCCAGGGAAGTCCCTTTTAATTCATTTTGTAAATATTTTTATTGTGATAAAATACACATAATGTAAAATGCAGGTGTGTTTTAAAGTGTGCAGCCCGACGCAGTGGGATTGAGCACATTCGTGGTATTGAACAACCACCCAAGCTTTCCCTCTGCCCCAGAAGGATACCCTGTACCCATAAGTGTCACTCCCCATTCCCCACTTCCCACAGGCCCTGGGGACCACAAATCAGCCTCTGTCTCTATGGATCTGGATGTTCTGGATATTTCATGTAAGTGGCATGACAGAGTATGGACTGTTAAATATTTTAGATCGCATGTTTATGCTTCATGCTTCCTGAAGTTCAGAGCAATGTCACGGAGGAGAGTTCAGAAGGGGTGAGGGTGTTCGGGAGCAGAGTGTGCATGCACACGTGTGTGACGGGCTGGGGCTTACCTTTGGTTTGTCTGGCTCCCGGGAGTAGGCTGTGTACAGCTCTCTGAAGACCCCCTTGCTCTTGGCCTGCAGGGTCTCCTCCCTGTAGATGTGGTCTATCTTGGACTGCCGGCACCCGAAGACCAGGACCATGGGGCAGGGGCTCATTCCTGGGGGTGGGGAAACCTGTCACCGACAGCTCTGATGCCCGATGTGGGGGTGCTAGGGTGCTGGGAACCTTAGCACGTGTGAGAGGGGCAGAGGCGTGCGGACGCTGGGGCAGGGGATGTGTGTTGTCTCTCTCACACACACATGCACACACTGAGGGAGGTAGGTGACGTGTGTTCAGGCTTCAGCAGACCCCTTTTCTCTGGGTCTCAATCGTTCCTCTGCCCCTCCCCCACACTGGTAGCACCAAACCCCCGGACTTGGAAGCTAGACTGCCTGGGTTCAAATCCCAGCTCTGTGTGATGCCAAGGGATGAACTTTCTATGTCTCTGTGTCGCCATGTGAAAAATGGAATAACAGCATCCAACCTCATAGGGTTATTTTAAGAAGCAAATGTACATTAGACCCCTGCCCAGTACATAGTGAAGTCCCTTGGTATCCCAGGGGGTCACTTCCAGGACCCACCCCGATACCAAAATCCACTGATGCTCAATGCTATAGTTGGTCCCCTGAACCCACTGGTCCTCTGTATCTGTGGTTCCACATCCATGGGCTCTCAGCTGGCCTCGGATGGTATATACGGATTTAAGGAAAAAAATTTTCATGAAAGTTGACCCACGCAATTCCCATGTCTGTCAAGGGTCAACTGTACTTTGTGAATGTATGTTTGCTATTCCACTAGAATGACAATTCCACTGGGCAAGAGTGTGTGTGTGTGTTTCCAGTTGTTTCTGTCTTGTTCATTGCTACGCCTCCAGCACCTACAATAGTGTTTGGCATCCATGAGATGCTCAGTAAATCTCCGTTTAATGCATGTCAGAACTGTGGGTTTTTTTTTTTTCCTCTCTCCTCCCAAAGCTGACGTGTTGTGTTTCTCGCACAGCAAACCCTGCACTTCAATAACCGCCTTTGCAACCATCCCAGAAACACACATCCATTGGATAAGGCTTAATGCACACCCCTTCTAGGACTGCGTACATTTTAAGATGGGGGTCCTAGCTTAACAGAAATGTTAACAGAAATGTCTTAACAGAAATGTCTTCTGGGGATGGGCTTTCAGGCCTTGCAACAAGTTGTGTGGATGACTTGTTTAGATGGGTCCCTTGAGTTGCCCCATAAACTTCACCTGTGGGTCTGGTTGCTACAGTATTCCCAGTCCCTCCCCAGGCAGTGATGCAAAGGAGACAGAACAGGACATGCCTCCTGGCTGCTGGGATACAGGCAGCCCTCCCAGGATCCAGGGGGAGGAAATCATGTGCTTGCTGGACCATAACCCACCTTTGTGTTGGATATCAAATTGCCGCTGCTGCCAGAAGCTCCGGAAGGGGGCGATGCCAGTGCCTGGGCCAACCAGGATACAGGGCACTTGGGGATTTTGGGGCAGGTGGAAGCTGGGCGCTCTGGACAAGGAAGGGAGAGTCAGGAGTCTGGCTGAGTTCAAATCTGATCAAGAACTGTTGGATCTCTGCTGTATACAGCAACAGAGATCCAACAGTTCTTGATCATATTTGAGCTCAGCAACAGCACTGTGAAACAATTATCTTCCAATAAAAAAATTTAAAAATAAAGAAAAGAAAAACCCTGTTGGATCTTAGGTAAACCAGATGGCTGTCCTGGGTGGAACTACAATGGGACTTAAAGCTCTTCAACTGGGGTCAGGTGGCCCTTTTCATGTTTGGAAGGTCCCATAAATTTGGAGAATTTCCCCAAACAGGAAATCCTCAGGGTCTGCCTATCGCTCCATTTTCTAATTATCCCCATTGCTGAGCTAAGCCACAAAGGGAATGGGATGGATCAAATACACGGCTTCCCTACCTCAGCCCTCCTGACATTGGGGGCTGCATAGTTCCCTGTATACAGTCCCACGACCAAGAGATGGGGGCTGTCCTGTGCACTGTAGGATACGGACTAGTGCCCAGGCCTCTATCTATTAGAAGCCAGGAGAACCCTCCAGCTGTGATAGCCAAAAATATCTCCAGACTTTGCCAAGGGCTCCTGGGGGGCAAAATCACCCTTGGCTGAGAACCACTGAATTAACCATCTATGAGATTTTCCAAATCTGGGAGCTGCAAATGTCAGCGTACAAAAGAATCACATGGGGATGTTCAAAGAGGGTGTAGATTGCTGGCAATGCAGTAAGTCTAGGCTCAGGACTCAGCATTTTTGAAGCACCCCAGGGGATTCTGGTGCTGGTGCTATGTGGACGATACCATGACCACTCTACCCTTCACAGCTGAGAAAAATGACTGTCCAAGTCCACGGTTTAGGTAGGGAAGTTATCAGTTGACAAAGCAGGTAAGTACAGAGGGCCTAAGCTCAGGTATATCAATGATTTTTTAATTTTTATGTTTTTAAGGCTATATTCTTCTTATTTGATTGACTGATTATGGTAGGAACACTTAACATGAAACTGATCCTTGTAATGTGTTTTTAAGTGTACAATACAGTACTGTTACCTGAGGGCAGAAATATCCTTTAAAACTGAGTTTGGAAGGGCAAGGTGGTTGACAGGGAGGGCGGTTAAATCTTCCTGGTCTCTAAGAAACTGGGAACACATGGGGTGGCCAGCAGGCTTCGGATAGAAATTTTATTGGCCTGAAAATTCCATTAAGGCTGAAAACTGCCTTTGCCTGGTTGTCTGCAGTGGCCCCAGCTAGCACAGGACAAGCACTTGATAAATATCTGTTGCACTGACCTGAATTTGACTAGAGGACTTGCTTAGCTCCTGCTAGGTTGCTCTGCCCCCATGAGCCTGTTGCCTAACAGCTGGGAGTGATGCTGAATGTTGCTCTCAGTCCTGCCTGACTCGGCCACCTCTCTAGAACCCTTCCGGCTGGTCCACCGGCCCCACCCACCCCATCTCAGGACCTCAGGATGCAGATTTGGGATGGCTGCTTCTCTTTCTTCGTTTGCTACTCACCCTCTCACGAAACAGGGCACCACTTCGTCAGCCTGGATCCGGTTGAGCCAGGAGGAGCACACGCCGTGGTGAATTGGTCCTTCTCCATCTAACAGGATAATCGAGGCGATCTGGCTCATCTACTGTCCCTCACGCTGCCCCATCCCTGGCCTCCCCAATCCTTCAGCACAGAAGGCTCACAGCCCCGATGCCAAGTTTCTGCCTTAGGGGTCCCTGTCTGGATCCCTTGCTCTGATGGCGAAAAGGAAATGGTAAAGCTGGGGTGGGCCCGTGGCTCTGAAACCACTGGGTAGGGGCGGGCTGGATTCTAATCCTGTCCACTGCAAGGGCCTCAGTCCATGTGCTCTCTGTGGCCTGCCAGGACCCTGGTCTCAGCACTCTCTCAGGCACCACGTACTTTTTTTCCTTTGGCTGTGCCTCGTGGCTTACAGGAGCTTAGTTCCCCGACCAGGGATTGAACCCAGGCCCCAGCAGTGAAAGCCTACAGTCCCAACCATCCGCCAGGGAATTCCCAGGCACCATGCATTTTCACCTCTTTACCAAGGATGGAAAACACAGGCACAGAGGTCAGGGTATCTGGCTGCCCTACAACCAGCTGGGTGTCACAGAGCACAGAGCTCCCCTCTCCGAGGGAAGAGAGGGTGGTGGTTTGTTCTAGCTGCCGCCTTGGGGTGCAAAGGGAGGAAGGGAGCAAAGGGCATCTCGGGCTTTGGGAGCAGAGGCTTCCAAAGGCACAGCTCATTTCTTTCCTAATTCTGCACAGAGCTGGCTCTGCCTAAGGGGGCAGTTTTCTGCACTGTTTCTTCTCGCAGTTTTCCTGACCTTGGACAGGGATGGGTCTCCTCCCCAGGGTTTGGGTCTTGGCAGAGGTTTAGGCAGGTGTTCAGGGGCCCTTGGAAGCAGGGTGGGAAATGCAGAGCCGGGGGCTCTCCCAGCGCCTCTGCCCACCTCGGGTGCGGTAGGAGACGATGGCCACGGTGAGGTGCACCTCGTCGGGGTACATGTCCGGGGAGGAGCTGATGGAATAGTAGCGAGGCTGCAGCAGGGACAGCTGGGTCAGGAGCAGGGTGGAGGGCATCTGGATGGACGGGAACTCCTCCAGCACTTCCACGATGGTGGGGTTCTTGCCCCATTTCCATTCCTCGTACTCCTGCAGACCCTGAACCGCAGACAGGGACAGAAGGGAACTTGCAGCCAGACCCTGGAGCGAACTTTCAAGGCAGGCTCGCTCGCGGAGGTTCAGGGAAGAAGGGAAATTAAAAAGTAGTCATAGTTAACTCTTACACAGGAATTATCCTGTGCCAAGTTTTCACTGTTGCAAGGATATTATGAAATAAGCCTGATTGTCACCCCTATTTTATTGATGGGGAAACTGAGGGATATAGAGATCACACAGCTATGAGGTGGTGGCAAACTTTAGCCCACAAACCACCTGCTCATATGGTCCGTGAACTAAGAGTTGTTTTTATATGTTTTAATGGCTGGAGGTAGAGAATCAAACGAACAATACTATCATCTGATGTGAAGAACTGAATCACTGGAAAAGACCCTGATGCTGGGAAAGATTGAGGGCAGGAGGAGAAGGGGACGGCAGAGGACAAGATGGTTGGGTGGCATCACTGACTCAATGGATATGAGTTTGAGCAAGCTCTGGGAGATAGTGAAGGACAGGGAAGCCTGGCGTGCTGTGGTCCATGGGGTCACAAAGAATTGAACACGACTAAGCGACTGAACAATAATAAGGGTTCCAAAGGAAGGAGAAAAAAGCGTTAGCAATTTCTACTGCCGTCAGAGAACTTAGAGGTTCAATGGGGTCGCTCTTCTGTTCCGTTAGACCTTTGTTAGAAGGAGGGGAGATGGCCAGGTCTAGCCTCGCCTGGAGAATCCCAGGGATGGGGGAGCCTGGTGGGCTGCCGTCTATGGGGTCACACAGAGTTGGACACGACTGAAGTGACTTAGCAGCAGCCGCCAAAATGGATTAGCTAACATGGTGACCTGCAAACTAGACCGTGGCAGCTCTCACTCAAGGCTGCCATCTGCTGAAACACTGCTGCAATAACCATAGGGAGAAGTGAAGTTGCTTAGTCACGTCCGATCCTTTGCGACCCCATGAACTGTGGCCTGCCAGTCTCCTCTGTCCATGGGATTTTCCAGGCAAGAATCCTGGAGTGGGTTGCCATTTCCTTCTCCAGGGGATCTTCCTAACCCAGGGATCGAACCCAGGTCTCCTGCATTGCAAGCAGACTCCTTACCAGCTGAGCCATGAGGGAACCATAAAATTCTCCAAGGAGCAGGTGGTGGGATTGAATGAGGCCAGGGACCCACCTTGCTGAGGACCAGCAGACGCTGCTTCTCTTTCTCACTGGTGGCCAGGGAGGCAAACTGCTGCAGCTGCAGTGGCGTTGGAGGCGTCGTGATGTCCAGGTAGTACTTGAAGGCCTGGAAGATGGTGCAGGGCGGCAGGCGATGCTCATCGGTCCAGTTACTGATAACCCCTGCAGAGGCACAACAGAGGTGAGAGATGGGTGGGGGAGGGACAGAGTGGGCTCTGAGGGTTTGGGTCCAAGTCAGGGAGGCCAGACCTGCTCCTGGAGCAGAGGATGGGGCCCAAAAAACTGACTGCCCCTGAGCCAACTGACCCCTTGGCTGGCCACCTCCATCCCACATCTAAAGCCAGGTTTCCTGGGGACCCTGTGGTCGCCTCCTGTACGCAAGGAGCATGTCCAAAATCAGCTGAGCAAGCTAGTGCCAGAATTTAAGAGTAAATATTAAAGTAGCATGAGACCGTCCCTTGATATTCTGAGCAATGAGCCACCAACTGAGCACGAACTATGAGTCCATTTTCCCCTCCGTCTCTCTTCTCGTGGTGTCAGTCTTTCACCCTCTGAGTGGGATTCTAGCATTTAAAATGACAAAAACGCCAAACACTTGCCTAGCCCTCTCTATGTACCATGTTTGTTTCCTCAGCACTTTCTATTAGCAACTCTCTTAATCCTTGCCACAATCCTAGGTGGTGGGTGCTATTATTATCTCCATTTTGCAGTTGAGAAAAGGGAAGCACAGAGAGGTTAAGGCATTTGCCCACGGTCACCAGGTGGCACTAGAGGAGATGCAGATGTGGGTTCCATCTCCGGTTTGGGAAGATCCCCTAGAGAAGGGAATGGCAACCCGTCCCACAGTATTCTTGCCTGGAGAATCCCATGGACAGAGGAGGCTGATGGGCTACAGTCTCTAGGGTCACAGAGAGTCAGACACGACCGAGCGACTGAGCTCAACAGCAACAACGCTGCTCAAATCCATAGTCAGGCAGTACTGCTCCAGACCATGTTTGAACTACTGCCTCTGTGTACTTAAGTCCAATAGAGGCCCTAAACACAAGCCTCTACTTCATCAGGCGCTCAACTCAAGATATAAAGTACTGTTCCAGTATGGAGGAAGAACTGGCTGGGCTGGATTTCATAAGAGAAGGAGTGTCTCTCCTAAGGGTACCAGCAGGGTTTCAACTACGTACTGTTTTCACACTCTGCGCTGACTTTATGTCCTGCCTCCCTTGTAGAAGAGATGTGTCACTGTATCATGGGCTACCACGTGCGGCCATCGCAGTTCCTTAAGTCCTGAGCTCACTCACAGCTACTGAGATGAAGCATCAGACCCATTTGCCTTGCAAAGTTCTTTAATAGGAATGTCAAGGGTGGCCCCCAAACAGGTTGGGACTTAATCTAATGATATCAGAAATCGGGTTCAATTCCAGTGGGCCACCAAGCTTCATTTAGTGCTTTTGGATTCTAAGAGAAGGCAGGAGTGGACTTTAGCTGCTATTCCCTTGGTGGGCGGTGAGGCTGGGGTGATGAAGGAAGTCAGACAAGTAGCCTATGCTAAGATCGGTGTCTAGCCGATGAAGGAAGGTAAGACTCTTTCCCTCAAGGGTGAACCATCAGTGTCCTGGCTTAAATGGACACTTGCTCAGCTAGTTGGGTCAAGGCTGTTCAGCCATGAAGAAGGGGAGCCTTCGGTCTCATAAGCTGGGGGGTGACAGAGACCCACTCTCCTGCCTGGACTGGCAACTGGGCAGAAGAACAGGTTTCCTCTTCCCTGGACACCTGGGACTCCTCGGAGATGGAAAGGGCCCTTGGGAGTGGCTGGGTGGGGTACTAGCTTGGCCGTAGTTACCCAAAGCCGTGTTCCGCTCCTCCAGCAGCTCCACCTTCACCAACTGGTTGGCAGGGGGGGCATCCTCCAGCCGCTCGATCAGGGCATTCACCAGGTCCTCGTGGTTGCCGGGGAAGACGCCCAGGTGGTCCCCGGGCTGGTACTGCAGCTCCTGACTCCCATTGGTGTGGAGACGCACGAAGATGGTCGATCGACTGGACGCAAGGGTGGGGGAACAACAGGGTGAGGGTCGCCAGCTTGTGCCCCTTTTCTTTGCCCCTTTGTCTGTCTTTGTGGCTACACCTCCCCTCCTTCCATTCTCCTTGGGGGCTCAGGCCAGACTTCCACCCTCATCAATTTCCACAGGGCGGGTTTCAGCAAGGTCACTCATGAGATCCTCTTTGCAAACCCAACAGCCAGCTCCCAGCGCTCACTGTGGTCATTAGAGCAGTACTCGACATGGCTTCTCACGTCTTCCTTCTCAATCCCCTTCTCTTGAGCTCCCCAGGCTCTCCTGGTCTCTTCCCTGGCTGCTCTTCCTCGGTCCCCTTTGTTGGTTCCTTCTCATCTCCCCTAACTCTGGACGGTGGAGCACCCCGAGATTCAGTCCCCAGATCTCTTTGCTTTTCTGACTTCCTGTCCCTGCTTTCCTTTTCTCCATAGCACTTACCAACCTCCACAGAATGGAGAGTTCACTCCATTCTATGGCATGTGGTCTGTCTCTATGCCTGCCCCTTCCCCATCCCCACCCTGAGGACAATAGAGGGGACTAGGAATCTGTCTAAACTCTAGAGGGCGAGGAACTTGTCTGTTTTCTCCACTGCTCTATTCTAGCACTTAGGACAGTGCATGACATACTGGATACTCAAGAAATATTTCTCGATTGAAGGAAGCTCAGATCCTCAGGGTTAACCAGCTGCTAGAATAGGCTCTACTTCTGATACCAGATTTCTACCAGGAACCACTAAACCCCACAGGAGCCACGGCAGTGATGGCCCTGTTCTGCGAAATTCCACCTCTCCTGGGAATCCCAAGCTCCACCTCCTTTTACAACTGGGATCCTCACCTTGTCCTGGAAAAGGGAAAAAGGCTTGACCTTAAGCTCAGGTTCTTACTATCCCCAGTCCACTGACAGTATAAAGTTTATAGAACAAAGGAGAAAACCCAGAGGGAAACTTGTTTAGGCCTGCCGAGTCATGCCCTTTCCTTCGATAGCTGGATTTCAAGTGCAGGACATCTATGAATGAATCCTTAGAATAGGATTATTCTGGTTCTTTTAAAGTTTTAGTACCAATACACTGCATTTTTATGCCTGAAAACTTTGGGATTGATGACTACACTTGGGTAAATCAAATCTTTTTGTATTCTTGGAGTTAAATTCGCATTTTCAGATCCACTTTTTCTTCCTTGCCAACTGGTTTTCAGTTGATAGAGACACTTGATATTCAACATGAAGTTTCTACATTCTCCATGGTATGTAAATCAGCACTTGAATAGACCAATGGGACTCGCTATTTGAAGGAGTTTTTGGCACAACCAAAAGTTCTTTTGTGCTGCAAATAGCCACCATTATTAAAAATAGTTGTGCTGGCATCTCTGCTTTTTTGGGTGTATTTTCTTAAAGCATGACACCCCTGTCCTTAGTAGGGTGGGGAACTCGGTGACTGAGCTTGTGAATGATGGTGGTGGGGGTCTGGGCTCCCACTCTCCTTCCCCGGGCAGATTTTGCCCTCCGTGGGGCACCGATCTTATCTATTAAATGGGCTTGCGTGAATGACTCTGCTCTGAGCTCATGCCAGTCTATTGGTTCCTGGAGAGCGAGACCTGCCAGCTTCAGGAAGGGAACGAGCAGAGGCCGACAGCCAGCAGGGGGCGCTGTGGGGTTGCGAATTTGGGAGCCTCCAGGGCCAACCACGGGAAGCCTTTGAAAGGCCCACAAATCAATTCCCACTTTCTCCCTGATCATCACGAGTTGTTGTTGTTGTTGTTGTTTTTTTCATAAGTATATTTGCCTCCGTTCCTATGGCCGGTACAAAATAGAAACGTGGAGGCCCCAAACTTGCTGAGCTGGCTTGTGCTCACAGCCTTTTCGCCTAAGTCCTCTTGAACGCAGCTGAGGGTGGTCAGGCAGAGAACGGCCAGGGATAAGAATGGAGCCCGCCTGTGGGCCACGAGGTGGGGGCAGGCTCTGCTGGGAGTCGGACCCCGGACACTGCATGCCTCTGACTGGAGAACCCAGAGCTGAATGGCTGCATGGCCCAAGGTCCTTGAAGCTTTGCTGGGAACCGATCCCCGCCTGTGGGCCATGAGGTGGGGGCAGGCTCTGCTGGGAGTCAGACCCCGGACACTGCATGCCTCTGACTGGAGAACCCAGAGCTGAATGGCTGCATGGCCCGAGGTCCTTGAAGCTTTGCTGGGAACCGATCCCCGCCTGTGGGCCACGAGGTGGGGGCAGGCTCTGCTGGGAGTCGGACCCCGGACACTGCATGCCTCTGACTGGAGAACCCAGAGCTGAATGGCTGCATGGCCCGAGGTCCTTGAAGCTTTGCTGGGAAGTGATCCCCCAGTGGGTAGCACTAGCCTGGAGACCTACTGTCTTATATCTCTGTTCTGCTGGGGGTTTCTAAGTATAGGACTTTCTAACCTTTCTTTCTTTTTTTTTTAAACGCTTGGGATATACATGGGTTGTCAGAAAGTATTAGGGGAAGGACTTCCCTGGAAGTCTAGTGATTAAGATTCCACACTTCTACTGCAGGGGGCATGAGTTCAATCCCTGGTTGGGGAAAGAAGATCCCGCATGCCACGTGGCACGGGCAAAAAAAAAAAAAAAAAGTCCTTTCCCAAGCTTAAAAAAAAAGTAAATATTTGGAGAAGGGGGTGAAAAAGGTAGCATTGGAAAGGCAACAGCCATTCAAATGCCTGTCCCCTGAGTATGGCCTGTTTGTGATATATTTACATCCACCTACAGTAACATTGCACACACACATACTCACTCATGTACACACACAGTTAGCAATGGTTCAATGACAGGTTCACAGGGGAAAGAACAGTCTGCTAACATCCAGCATTAAAAGTTGGGGGGGGGGTGGGAAACAGCTCATGTTCATTCACTTGTCAATGAAAAGAGTAAGCATGGTCTCTTGTGAGCAGTTTGAGGTGATAAGGCTCAGAGCTTCAACGAATTTGTTGACACTTTCTAGGCACTGGTGAGACAGTGATGGATAAAGAAAACACAGGGCCCCATTCTCATTAAGAAGCAACTGAAAAAGATTATGGATGGGGCTAGTGATGTGGATGGGTGGGTGCTGACAGGTTGGGGGCACTGGGCTCAGTGACCAGCAGATAAGGATGGTCAGGAAAGCCTTGCTGGCAATTTGATGTTGGAGCAGAGATCAGAACGATGAGGAGAAGGGGACATGCAAAGATCTGGGGGAAGAGTGTTCCCGAAAGGGGAAGCAGTACATGCAAAGGCCCTGAGGTTGGAAAAAGCATGACATGTCTGAGGATGGGAAAGAAGACTGGAGGGTTTGGAAGAGGGGTCAACACAGGGCTGACTGGCACAGGAGGAGGTTAGAGAGCTAGGAAGAGACCCGATCAGGAGGGTCTCATTGTAATCTGTTCAGGCAAGGAGTTTGGAGGTTTCCTGAGATCAGTGGGAAGCCATTGGAGGGTGTGAAGCTGCAGGAGGATGGGCTTCCATTTATGTTCTTAAAAGATTAGTCTGGCTGCTATTTGGAAGATGAATCTTTGAGAGAAAAGGCAAGAAACAAGGAAGACAAGTTAGGTGGCTTTGGGAGGCCCTCAGACCACAGATGATTGTGGCCTTTCTTACGGTGGCAGCTGTAGATCTGAAATGTATTTGAAAGACAAGCCCATGGTATCAGCTGAGAGTTGGATGGATATTAGGAGGGAGACAGAGGAGGCAGAGAGGGAGCCTGAGTTTGGGGCTTACACTGAATGTTGATGTCCTGTGTTAAGCTGGGGAAGGCTGGAAAGAAGTGATTTTATCCAAGAGGAGCTGGGAATTGAGAGTACTCCCATGCAGAACTCTCCATTACAATGTCCCATCTTTCTCTGCTATACCCCAGCACTCAGGCCCTTTCAGCATCTTTGCTCCTACACAGCCCTGTCTGTTCTCTATCTTATCTAAAGCTGACCCTGTGTCTCCCCTCCTCCTCCTGACTTCTAGGACTTACATGGCCCATACCCCACCCATTAGCGCTCCACTGTACTCTTTTCTGTATTGTTTGCTAATTGCCGCACACAGGACAGTTTATTTCCTGGCCAGGCAGTGTCGCTTTTCTCTTTAGAGTTGCAAGGATCACCCTCAAAAAGTGGTTTATTTCCTCTTAAGCACTTTGCTTGCTTAAGGGTCTCTTGTTATGGGTGGGAACAGGGTGGGGAGGGTGTTTCATAATATCTTTATGTGGTCTCCTGGCTCAAACATCCTGACTTTGGCTGTGGGCAGGGGAAGATGGGAGAAAGGGTCATACTTTTTTACTCAATCGTTAAACACACACACACACACACACACACACACACCCCTTATAAAGCTGGAAATGGTAGTAAGGCCTGAAAATAGGTAGTGCTGTGGAGTGTGGTTTTAAAGGGTTAAACACTGAGACCCCATTTGATTCTTTTAAAGCTAATCTGTAACTGATTTTAATACTATCTTCTGGTTACTAACCTTTCTGAAATGCCCTCTTGTAAGTCGCTCAGCACAGAGTCAGCTGCCCTTTCCAGAGGTGGATGGTTTGGTGGGGGTGGAGGGCATTTATTCTGGGACTTGGTCCAACTTAGCATCAAAACATTTGCAAATTACCTTGCTTTGTATGTACTATGGTTTGGGAGTAACTTTTATGATCTGGTCTTTCATGGTTGGTCGCTGAGAGAAATGCCCAGTAGATTCTTAGTCCCTTCTTCTCCAATGCCACTGAGATTGTACTTTTCCATGGGACAGAAATGGGGAGTAAGATGTGTATTTCAAATATAGAGTCACTTTCTACTGGGTTGGCCAGAAAGTTCGTTCACTTTGGGGCCAACCAATATATCAGAGATTATTATGCTCTGAATATTACATGTGACTAATTCTTCAAATACATTAATTTCCCAATCCATTTCTTGAGCGTTTGAGGGTCTGGGGGAGAACATGCGCGCCCTGGGGCTCCATCCTGTTGACCACATTGACGACTTTATCATATGTTTTACATCCGGGCACACAGAACAGACTTGTGGTTGCCAAGGGGGTGAGGGGTTTGGGGGAGATGGAGCGAGAGGCTGGGGGTCACAGAAGCAGCTTTTATATGTAGAATGGATAAACAAGTTCCTACTGTATGGCACAGAGGATTATATTCAATATCCCGTGATAAACCATAATAGGAAAGAATACTTAAGAATGTGTGTATACATGTATAACTGAAGCACTTTACTCTACAACAGAAATTAATGCAACATTGTAAATCAACTATAGTTTAATTGAAAAAAAAAGTTTTATATCCACATAGAAAGCACACATATTAAAATGTGCACATGTATGAAGCTGGGGTGGGTGAGGAGTAGTAGCAGAAACAGCATACCCCAGCTGCTTTGTGTGTGCTGTTTTTAATACAGCTGTCTTGTGATGCTGCTGATGCCACAGGTATAGCCATTTGGTGTTCTTGACTTTGGAGTCAGAGAACTGAGTCTGAGTGACCTTAAAAAGGCCACTTGCATTTTCTACTTGTCATTTTTCCTATTTAAAACACGGGTGATAACTACCTATTTCCTGGGCTGTTCCTGCACAGAGAGAACTCAAAACTGTGCTAGGAACACAGAAAATACTAGATAAGTACTAGTTCTCATTTTAGGTAAGGAGACAGGTATTCTGAAGACCTAAGGGACTTGTCCAAGGTCACATGGCTGGGGGATGGCAGCACTGGGGTAAGAACTCAGAGTTGTCTGGCTCAAGAGGCCACCCTCTGTACCGTGCCACGCAAAGGATGAAGATCTCAAAGGATTTTCATGGGCTAGTTTCCATTCAATGGGGATCCAGGCAAAGACTTTCAAAACTGCTAAAAAAATGTACTTATACATGGAGTGATGCAGAGATCTGGCTGGATCATTTTGAAAAGACTTCAGGTCTGAGAGCAGAAAGGACATAAGCTTAATGGGAGAGTGGCAAGGCTGTTAGGACAACCCCGGGCTGCTTTAGCAGCTCCTGTCCGGATTGAGGATGGTAACAATAGCCTTGGCGCACGTGGCCGTGATCACAGGACCTCACTGCTCTGTGACCAGGCCCGAGAACGACGCTTCTAGCAGGACAGTGTGTTCTTCTACTACAGCCAACGGTTCGGGAAACCGGGTCTCAGGAGAAATAGCTGGAAGGAACGAGAATCAGGGAGAGCGGCTGCTGTCTTGGCTACTGGCAGCTCTCTCATTTGGAAGAACTGACTTTGTTCTGGGTGTCACTGGAGAGTGTAACACAGGATCAAAATGGAAGTGCTAGGAACACATGCTTTGGTATAAACAATAGGAAGACAATTTCTAACAACTGGGACCTCAGAACACAGAAGGGGCTGTTTTGTAGGTTCATAAACTTCCTGTCATCCCAAAGGACTTAAAGTAGAGACTAAGCAGGCATTTCTCAGGACATCAGAGAAGAATTATCCGCAAAGAGGAGCTGTCTGGACTAAGCTGTCTGACTAAGGAGCTGTCTGACTAAGGTGCATGTTAGAGTGAATATTAGCAGTTTGACAAAGGTGTGGTCTCTATTAAAAAAAATTCCTCATAAAACATTTCTCTATCCCCTTTCCACAGAGATCATCACTATTCATTTTTTTTTTCTTTTCTTTTTGGCTGTACCAAGTAGCTTGTGGGATCTTAGTTCCTTAATCATGGATCAAACCTGCACCCCCTGCCGTGGAAACCTGGGGTCTTAACCACTGGATCACCAGGGAAGTCCCAACCATTTACTTTTTTCATCCCTGCAGGTTGGAGCTTGGCAAATGGAAAGCAGTAAGCCAAGATGCTGCAAGGCAGCAAAGGGGGTCTGGAGGACCCTTCCAGTGGTAATAGGAAGTCAGTCCTTGGAGTCAACAAGGGTTCATTCCTTGCTGTGGGAGGCGTCTGGGGCAGAGGCAGGGAACGTGAAGGGACCAGGGTGTTCCTACCTGGATTTTGGACTCTGAAGGTTCTGGCGGCTGAGGAGTCGAGCGGCTGAGACCCGCTTTTTGTGGACACTGGATAGACCTGGGTGGGGGAAGAACAAAGGTGCTCCTGAGATGGGGCAAAACAGTTGTCAATTCAGAGTCCCCAGCTTCTCCTGACCCTCTGGAGTGAGACGAAGAGATAAAAGAAAAGCGGTCAGGCGGGCCTTGGGGCGGGTGGTTGTGGATACAGCAGAACAGAAAGCAAAGCTGGCTGAACTTGGCGGAGAAGAGGAGGTTTAGGGTAACATGCTGCAGGGCTGGAGAGAGAGCCCAGAGCAGCCACAGTGTGTTTATTTGGGTGGCCTGCCTAAAGGGTGGAGGTGGGCACAGCAACCCACTCCAGTATTCTTGCCAGGAGAATCCCATGGATGGGGGAACCCAGTGGGCTACGATCCATGGGGTTGCAAAGGGCTGGACATGACTGAAGCGACTGAGCACACACGCATGTACTGCAAGGGAGACCTAAGCATCGAAGCCCACCTTCTCTAAGGACCTTTCGGAGGTGAGAACTGCCGTCTCCCGTCCCCACCCCCGGGTCGTGGATGTCTCCCCAGGCGGGTGGTAGGAGGTACCTTGTGTGAGTTCCGGAGCTTCCGCCACGTAGGTGAGACGGAACTTGTTCCTCTTCCAGCTGCGGTCATTGCTGATGAGGGAGTTGTTCGCCTTCTCAATGTTGACGTCATCACCCACGCAGAACACATCACAGGCTGCCTGTGTTACACATTATACACATTAGGAGCCACTCCCATCTTCCTCTCCGCACCTCCCCCGCCCCGGGGAATCACCAGTCCACTTCCTGTATCTCTGAATTTGCCTGTTCTGGACGTTTCGTGTACATGGACTCGGACAGTAAGTGTCCTTTTGTTCTGGCTTCTTCCACGTAGCACATGTTTTCAAGATTCATCCATGTCGTAGCATGCATCAGCACCTCATTCCTTGTTGTGCCCGAACATTCCATTGCAGGGACACACTACAGTTTGTTCATCCATTCATCATATTTAATGCTAACCAGTTTACATTTAAATCTAAATGACCACGTGTGGCCAGTGGCTACTGTACAGGTCACTGGAGATCTAGCACAAGAGGAACAAGATTGTCAAAGCAGACAGATTGGTGAGATCTGAGTTCCAGCCCGAGGCATGGCCCCCTGGGTTGGTTAACCAACTGTATGTTTTTGATTTACTTGTCTATGATTGTGAGTGAAGGATGGGTTCCTCCCAGCTCTAAAATTCCAAGGCTCTATAATTTTTTATAGACGAACTCTTTACCCTTAATACAGGAGGCTGGATTCCAGGTGGAAAATGTGTCTTAGGACCACCCAAAGTCATATGACTTGTTTAAAGCTGTCCCCTGGTTGGATACATAAGGGAAGTATCAAAGATTTTCTCAAGTTTTTTCTATTTCTGATGGTTTAGGTGATCTGTCCTTGGGGGTCCCTGGGGACATGATTCCTCATGGGTCTCTAAAACTGGGGCAGATGGTTACCTTGAAGACCTTCTTAGCCCAGGTCCTGAAAGCCTCTTCCTGCCCACAAAGCTCGTCCCCCTCCCTCATCTTCAAGATCCTCTCTCCTCCAAGCTCTTCCAGGAGAGTGTCCACGGCATGTCCAAAGGCGCAGAAGTGAGGGTATGCCCGTGAGCCAAGACCGAACACAGAGAACCTGCCAAGAAGACAAGAGAAGCTCTGGAATAGGGGGCTGGGGAGAACGTGCAGCGGTTCCAGTGTCAGGGACTGTTCAGTCAGTTCAGTTGCTCAGTCGTGTCCGACTCTTTGCGACCCTATGAATCGCAGCACGCCAAGCCTTCCTGTCCATCACCAACTCCTGGAGTTCACTCAAACTCACGTCCATAGAGTCAGTGATGCCATCCAGCCATCTCATCCTCTGTCGTCCCCTTCTCCTCCTGCCCCCAATCCCTCCCAGCATCATTCTTTTCCAATGAGTCAACTCTTTGCATGAGGTGGCCAAAGTACTGGAGTTTCATCTTTAGCATCATTCCTTCCAAAGAACACCCAGGACTGATCTCCTTTAGGATGGACTGGTTGGATCTCCTTGCATTCCAAGGGACTCTCAAGAGTCTTCTCCA
Source organism: Bos taurus (assembly GCF_002263795.3). Classification (NCBI taxonomy): domain Eukaryota; kingdom Metazoa; phylum Chordata; class Mammalia; order Artiodactyla; family Bovidae; genus Bos; species Bos taurus. The sequence continues at coordinate 57,860,045 of NC_037344.1, read as the reverse complement.
ACACCACAGTTCAAAAGCATCAATTCTTCAGCACTCAGCTTTATTCAAAGTCCAACTCTCACATCCATACATGACCACTGGAAAAACCATAGCCTTGACTAGACAGACCTTTGTTGGCAAAGTAATGACTCTGCTTTTCAATATACTGTCTAGGTTGGTCATAGCTTTCCTTCCAAGGAGTAAGTGTCTTTTAATTTCATGGCTGCAGTCACCATGTGCAGTGATTTTGGAGCCCTCAAAGATAAAGTCTGACACTGTTTCCACTGTTTCCCCATCTATTTCCCATGAAGTGATGGGACCAGATGCCATGATCTTCATTTTCTGAATGCTGAACTTGAAGCCCACTTTTTCACTCTCCTCTTTCACTTTCATCAAGAGGCTTTTGAGTTCCTCTTCACTTTCTGCCATAAGGGTGGTGTCATCTGCATATCTGAGGTTACTGATATTTCTCCCAGCAATCTTGATTCCAGCTTGTGCTTCTTCCAGCCCAGCGTTTCTCATGATGTACTCTGCATATAAGTTAAATAAGCAGGGTGACAATATACAGCCTTGACGAACTCCTTTTCCTATTTGGAACCAGTCTGTTGTTCCATGTCCAGTTCTAACTGTTGCTTCCTGACCTGCATACAGGTTTCTCAAGAGGCAGGTCAGGTGGTCTGGCATTCCCATCTCTTTCAGAATTTTCCACAGTTTACTGTGATCCACACAGTCAAAGGCTTTGGCATAGTCAATAAAGCAGAAATAGATGTTTTTCTGGAACTCTCTTGCTTTTTCTATGATCCAGCAGATGTTGGCAATTTGATCTCTGGTTCCTCTGCCTTTTCTAAAACCAGCTTGAACATCTGGAAGTTCAGGGTTCATGTATTGCTGAAGTCTGGATTGGTGAATTTTGAGCATTACTTTACTAGCGTGTGAGATGAGTGCAGTTGTGCAGTAGTTTGAGCATTCTTTGGCATTGCCTTTATTTGGGATTGGAACGAAAACTGACCTGTGAAGCCCTGTCCCCCAGTGTGACTGTATTTGGACATGGGGCCTTCAAGGAGGTAACTGAGGTCAAACGAGGTCATACGGGTGGGGCCCTAATCCTTCTAAAAAGAGGGAGAGGTACCTGAGAGCTCTCTCTTCCACCCCCAGTGAGAGGCTCTCAGAGGAAAGGCCACGTGAGGACACAGCAAGAAGGCGGATGTCTGCAAGCCAGGAAGACAGGCCTCACCAGAAACCTTGAGCTTGGACTTGCAGCTTCCAGAAGTGTTAGAAACAAATTTCTGTTGTTGAGGCCCCCAGCCTGTGGTACATTGTGGTGGCTGCCCAAGCAGATAAAGACAACTGGTACCTCCAGAAGGGCAGACCACCCCACACCCATTTGAGGAAGGCCATCTTTAAGCCTGAGAGCCCCTAAACCCTGCTCTCCCTTCCTTCTGGTCTCTGCTAGGTGCCACTGTCCTCAGGAGAAAACTCCCAGTTGGTCCTTAGGAGGATGGGTGACCTGGAACCATTGGCTGTTTCTTGAGTGTCCCTTTCTAAGCTAGACTAATTGGGAAAATTAATCTACTGGATTAGCCAAAAAGTTCATTTGGATTTTTCTGTAAGACATCGCAGAAAACCCTGAATGAACTTTTTGGCCAACTCCATACATCAGTGAAAGACTTGACTTTCTTACTCAGCATACAACTAAATTAGTTTCAAGTACAAAGAGCATGAAAACTCCAGCATAGCAGTTCTTGGGGACCTGTGCTAACGAGGAGATCAGAAGAACCCGTCATTAATACATCCAGTGTTGGTGTGTAAACAGGTTCTTCTCAAAGGGATTGAAAGATTTATGATATGCTGGCTGTGAAATTGATTTGTTTCACAAAGCCTCTTTGCTTGGAATAGACATATACACTCTGCTATATTTAAAATGAATGCGACAAGGACCTGCCGTACAGCACACGGGATGCCGCTCAATGTTCTGCGGCAGCCTGGATGGGAGGGGAGTCTCGGGGGGAATGGATCCATGTGTATGTATGGCTGGGTCCCTTCACTGTTCACCTGAAACTATCCCAACACTTGTTTGTTCATTGGCTATACCCCAGTACAAAACAAAAGAGCTTAATTTTTAAAAAATGTCTGTTTGCATAGATGCCACAAGAAAATGTTGGTGTTTGAATCAATGGGGGTCAAGTTAATGAGAATTTTCTGAAGTCTGGGAAGTAGAGGGCTGTGTCCCAGAGGACCCCTTAGTCCCGCACAGACTTGACATCACACTTCCAGGACTTGGTCCCGGCTGTGGGTCTTGGCCTCACTGGCCCTAGATGGACAAGGGAACAAGTGGGATACGAACAGCACCACAACTTGCATTTTTTTCCAGGTTGGAATGTGACTATCCTGTGGGTGACTGTCATTTCAGACAAGTCAAGGAGTGGAGCTGTTCAACTTGCTCCTTACAGAGTCTGACTCTGTCCCTGAATCTTTCTTATTAAAGAATGATGGAGCCAGCCATCACATGAAAGACTGCAATGGGGGATGAGGGGAAAACAGTAGGACAAGCTGGGAAGTGGCCCTCTTGTTATTGGAGAATGAGCCTGAGATGGGGTCCAGGTGTCTCAGAGATCGTGGGCAAGTTTACATAGATTAATATCCCCTCCTCTGAAATCCACACTGATGCTTCTTCATCTTATTCTCCCGCCCTTCTTTCCTGGGGGCTCCACAGTCTTCCCAAGGGAGGGATATAGGGTTAGGTAGCATGTTTCCCCATCACTCCTTCACCCACGATCCTCCTTTACCTGGATTCCTCACCTTTTCCCTGCAGGTGGTGAGAACTGGTGGCCAGCATGGGACTGCTTGGATGGGGGCCAAGAAGCTGCACTCCTGCCCCCAGCCATCGCCCTTAGCCTGATGCAGGTTTGAAAACTCAGTGCTAGTCATGCCTTGTGGTTAGGGAGTTGTTCCCCAAACCTCTACTATTTATTTACTTATTTTAATATTAATTTATTTATCTGGATGCACTGGGTCTTAGTTGTGGCACGTAGGATCTTTAGTTGTGACCTGTGGGATCTAGTTCCCTGACCAGGGATTGAACCCAGGCCTCCTGGATTGGAAGTGCAGAGTTTTAGCCACTGGACCACCAGGGAAGTCCCTCCAATATTGATTATGTTTGAGATATCCGCCATACTTGACTACCTCTCACACTGTTATTTACTTAATAGTTGCTATTTAATTTGGTTTTAATTTGTACTCTATTTGCACAAATTATTTGTACAATTATTTGTACTAGCTATTCAAACCCACTGGTGTTCACTAAGAGATGGCCCGGGGAATTAATTCATTAACGTGCTTCCCAATCTCTGAAGGCCTGTGTCACAGTCATCTCCTATATTCACATTTCATCACAGTCTAAACCTTATGATTGTAAAATTCCTATTTTAAAACCAGAAAACCTGGAAAAATTATTATAATTGGGGCCAGATAGTAAATATTTTCAGGCTTGTAGGCTAAGAAGCAAAACTGATTCTATTATGCAGATATCTGTGTAACAAGGAAGAAAATAAATTTCTGTATGCTTTTGGATAAAATTAAAAATATAATAGCAATAGTTATGGGGTACATTTTTCTAGTTATATATAGCTACTAATGAGAAGACTGGAATTTTTTTTTGAGAGGGGTATAGCATTTTGCTTAACTGGGGCTTGAAGGGAATATTTTCTATCATCAAATAAATTGTAGATGTTCATCTGTAAAAACCATTCTGGGTTGTACAGAGATATACAGTGGCTGGGCTGGATTCAGCCGATGGGCTGCAGTTTGCCAACCCCTGCTCTTAGGCATGATAGATTTAATAAGGAAAAAAATGGGTCTAAATGTCAAACCATGGATGTTTCAATGTCAAGCTAGAGAACATGAACTGATGTCAAAACCCATCAGTTCGAGGATGAACCAAGGGGGAACCCTAATGTAAACTATAGGCCCTGGGTGACAATGATGTGTCAATATAGGTTCATCAACTGTATAAATGCACCACCATGGTAGGGGATGGAGGTGGCTGTGTGTGTGTGTGTGTGTGTGTGTGTGTGTGTGTGTGTGCGTGCGTGCGTGCACCGAGGGTTGGGCAGGTAGTACACGCAGAATCTCTGTTGTCTTCCCTTCAATTTTGCTGTGAACCTAAAGCTACTTAAAAAAAAATAAAGTTTATTAAAAAGTGTACTGATGGGGAATTCCCTGGTTGCCCAGTGGTTAGGTCTTTGATGTACAGTCGCTCAGTCAACTCTGACTCTTTGCAGCCCCATGGACTGCAGCACACCAGGTTTCCCTGTCCTTCACCATCTCCCGGAGCTTGCTCAATCTCATGCCCATTGAGGCAGTGATGCCAACCAATCAAGTTACGTGGCATGGCCAAAAAGAAAAAAAGTGTACTGATAGAAACAATAGTTGAATATCTAGGAACCCTGTGATCTCTATCATATTCTAAGCATTGCCCTGAGCCGGTGTGGAGGAGGTTGCATTGGTGAAGGTCTAAGAGGTTCCTCGGACTGCAAGGAGATCCAACCAGTCCATCCTAAAGGAGATCAGCCCTGGGTGTTCATTGGAAGGACTGATGCTGAAGCTGAAACTCCAATACTTTGGCCACCTCATGTGAAGAGTTGACTCATTGGAAAAGACTCTGATGCTGGGAAGGATTGGGGGCAGGAGGAGAAGGGGACGACTGAGGATGAGATGGCTGGATGGCATCACTGACTCTACGGACGTGAGTTTGAGTGAACTCTGGGAGTTGGTGATGGACAGGGAGGCCTGGGGTGCTATGATTCATGGGGTCGCAAAGAGTTGGACACGACTGAGCGACTGAACTGAAGAGGTCCCTGGCTGTGCCTGAGCACTGCTTACACAGTAGCCTCATCTTGACCAGTGTCTATGAAACCAAGGGTTTGACATCCAGTTTTCTTCCTTTCCAAATACCCATGAAACTGAATCCACAACCACTGAAGTAGAAAATATCTGTCCACGTACTATCTAAAATGTTCTCATGGGATGTGACTACACTTTGGGAAACAAGGAGTCGTGACAATATTTTTTTTAATCTGACTGTACATGGGAGGCAATTAGGGAGATTGAAGAAAAAAAAAAAAACAAGCAAACCCTGGATCCAAGTTTAGACCCAACTACATCAAAGTCTCTGGAGGTGGGGCTCAGGTATCTGTACATTATAAACATTTCCAAGTGATTTTGATGAGCATCCAAGGTTGGGAACCACTGGGTCATGGTGGGGTGTCCCCAGAAGCTTCTAATATATAAGATATAGTAGCACTTATGAAGGGAACTCACTGAGTTACATCTGGGGGATTAGCATCCTTTAGCACAAATGATATGAAATTCATGCAAAGAGGTGAAACTTGGGTGATGGGGGCTCTGAAGGAGTGTGATTTTGGAAGAGGTCATAGGAGGGGTCCAGGTAATGTGCTTTAATGAAGCAGGAGGACATCCCCAAACAGTGAGAGTGCAGCTGGTTATTCAAGGGATGAATGGACATGGAAGGGAGACCCCTCCCCAAACAGAGAGCCCACTTTGTTACCCTGTCCAGCTCCCCAGGAGCCTTCATCATCCCTGACGCCCCAGGCCCCTCTCTCACCTCACGTTGGCCAGGGGTCCAGTACTCTCAAAGTTGTCTCTGAGGTCTGGCCCATCACCTGATGATTTGCGGGAGTCGGAGTACGAGGAAACGCTGTTGAAACGCACCTTGTAGCTCCTGCCAAGACGAAAGAGAGTCTGTGAACTCTGGTTCAGAGCCCCCGTCCTGGGGTTAGTACCCCCATGGCTATCTCTATTACCAGTCCTGGTTCTAGGACCTTCCCTTTGAGTGTTGAGTGAGACTGTAACACATCCATGGCCTTGACTAGAACATATCAACTCACCCTCGCCCACCACACGGACACCTAGCCATCATCTGATGCTGCGCGTATTGAAAAGGTTTCAGCAGAAACAGAATCACAGACACAGACAGCAGCCTGGTGGTTGCCGAGGGGGAGGGGGTGGCGGGGCGACGGAGTGGGAGGGTGGGGTGAGCAGGGGTAGCTTTCACACAGAGAAAGGATAAACCACGAGGTCCTGCTGTACAGCACAGGGAGCTATATTCAGTAGCCTATGATAAACCATAATGGGAAAGAAAATTCAAAAAAGAATGATTATATATAACTGAATCACTTTGCTGTACAGCAGATATTAATACAGCATTGTAAATCCACTATACTTCAATTAAAAATATTAAAACTGAAAAAAAAAAGGAAAAGGTTTGAGACCACATTAATTGTCCATTCCTTAACCCATTAGACCATGTTTCCTTACTTCCCACATGTTAACCAGGACAAGAATCATTCTGAGATCTTGTTAAGATGCAGATCCTGACTCAGGAGGTCCAGGGTAGGGCCTACGATGCTGCATTTCCGAGAAGTTCCCAGGAGATGCCGTTGGTCCCCAAACCTCACACTGCCTAGCGAAGAATTACACTCCTGCTGTCTGCTATAGTAACCACGAAAGAATTACATTTCTGCTGTCTGCTACAGTAGCCATGGGATGCATGTGACTATTTAAATTCATTCAGATTGGATATGATGAAACACTTTGCTCCCCACATGCACTAAACTCACGTCAAGGGCTTGACAGCCATGTGTGGCTAGTGGTGCTGTATAGGGCGACATAGATATAGAACATTTATGTGCTCATAGAAAGGCTTATTGGGCGGTGCAGGACTGTTTCACTCAATACTCTCTTTTCTTTTTCCTATTCAAAAAAATTGAAGTATAGTGGATATACAGTATTATGTAAGTTACAGGTGTACAATATAGTGATTCACAATTTTTAAAGGTTATACTCCATTTATGAGCTTCCCTGGTGGCTCAGTGGTAAAGAATTCGCCTGCCAATCCAAGATACACGGTTCAACCCTAGGTCGGGAAGATTCTCTGGAGAAGGAACTGGCAGTATTCTTGCTTGGGAAAGCCCATGGACACAGGAGCCTGGTGGGCTACAGTCTACAGGGTTGAAAAAGAGGTGGACACCACTTGGCGACTAAACAACAACTCCATTTATAGTTATTTTAAAATATTGACCACATTCCCTGTGTTATACAATATAACATTGCAGCTTATTTTACACATAATAGCTTGCACCTCTTAATCCCCTACCCCTATTTTAACCCTTCCCTCTCTCCATTGGTAACGACTACAACATTCTCTTTCAATAAGGCTATCATCTTTAGACATTTCAAGGGTCTTTCACATTTCACATTTCAAATAAACATGAAAAATGTTCAGACACAGCCTGAAAAGAGATTGGATTTCTTATGAAGTTGTTTCAAAGAAGGAGAAAAATGTCACTGGGACTCAAACCTCGGCATCGGAGGCTCAGGAGCCTCGAAATTAAAAAAAACAAAAACGGTTTCCCAGTTTTCTTCTAAAACTGGTAAGTTCTGTTCTCAGATAAGGCAAAAACCAATAAAACTCCAAGACCAACAAAACAAAACAAACCCCCAAACAACAACAAAAGACTTTCATAAAACCCTCAAATCAAAACCCCAAACACAAAAACTCAACACACAAATCTGAGTGCAAAAGACAAAAAAAGAAATTGCGCATTCTGGCAGCAGGGTTTCTAAGCTGGATGTTCTTCAAAGTTTTTGCTCCAGCATCAGGAAAGTTCTAAATATATGTAAGTGTATTTTCTGCCCTAAAATAGTCTTACATTGAGTCACATCTCCAAATAAGTCCTGTAACATATCAGGGGGTGGCTGTGTTGTTAGTGTGGGAGGTAGGGTTGATGGTTGTGGGGTAAAAATATCAGCACATGTATTTGTATGAGGTTTGAGGCTTTTCCAAATGTGTTCCTCTTTGTTATCATCCTTCGATCCCTGCACCAGCTCCCAGAGATGGTCGGGGCAGAGATAGTTTCTCCCTATTTGGAAGGTGAGAAAGACAGAGAAGCCCAGAGAGGTCAAGTAACAAGCTCAAGGTTACTTAGTGTGTTAGTGCCATGGCCTGCGTTAGAACTCGGGTCTCCTTGAGACAGGGGCGTGGCTTTCGATGCTGCAGTATTGGGCATGCGCACGTGCATACTCATCGCCATGCGCGCGAGTGCTTACACCATTCACACACGCACATGAACGCCGGGCAAACACGATCACACAGGTGCATCCTGCACGTGCACACGTGCATGTGAGCACACACACACACACAAGCACGCATGTGCACATACAGATGCTCTACCTGCGCTGGCTGTCACGAACTGCAGCCAGACCGTGGACTTCTCTGTCACCACGGGAGAGGGGAGGCCCTTTACGGGGAAAGAAACGCAAGGGTTCCGGGTACCTAGAGGGGAGAATGGATGGTGCCCTATCTCTCCCTGGAGGAGGGGTGAGGGGGACCTGCTGAAGACCACCAGGATGGGGTGGGGAGGAGAGAGGCAGAGAGGGTGAGGAATAAGATGCTGGTCTTAAAAACAGGAGGGCTGACCACCAGGGACTCAGCTGTCCCCTGGGTATGGGATGTAGGCAAGTTTGGCAACGTGTGCTTGGCTGAAAGAGAACCAAGAGGGATGTTCTGCAGAACACAGCCTCTGAACGCCAGTCAGGGAATTCCCTGGCAGTCCAGTGGCTAAGACTTCACCTCCAAGTGCAGGGGTGCAGGCTCGATTCTTGGTCAGGGAGCTAAGATCTCACATGCCTTTTGGCCAAAAAACCAAAACATAAAACAGAAGCAGTACTGTAGCAAATTGTATAAAGACTTTAAAAGCAGTCCACATTTTTAAAAACCCAAACAAAATAAACAACAAATAAAATGCCAGCCAGCAATGACATCCAATCCTCAGCTTAAGACCTACTCCATGGTGGAGGCAACACCGCATGTGATGCTCTCGAAGAAAGGCAGCTTATTACTCACAGTTTGTATGTTCTCTGCTTTGAGGGGATTTAAGGGCTTTTCACAGGTAATTTTGGTTACGAGTGTTTGTCACCTTATGAAATATCTGTAGAACCCAACCCATGTTAAGTGGTTTTACCAGTAACATCTTTTGACCTCAGGCATTCTTTTTTGCCTTAGGAGGTATCTTGTTTGAAGTCAGCCTCCACGTTAGTGGATGCAACTCCGCCATGAACATCAGATGGAAAAGTTCTAGGTAAAGAAGCTCACTGATTCTGAATGTAAGCTTCCAAAGGGTGGAGTAATAAGAACTATATTTACAGGGCACTCAGCTTTTCATGGGGCGTCCCTGATGGCTCAAGCACTAAAGCATCTACCTGCAATGCAGGAGACGTGGGTTCCATCCCTGGGTCAGGAAGACCCCCTGGAGAAGGAAATGGCAATCCACTCGAGTATTCTTGCCTGGTAAATCCCTTGGAGGAACCTGGCAGGCTACAGTCCATTGGGCTGCAGAGTCGGACATAACTCAGCACACACGCACAGCTTCTCATAGGATGCTGATACCTATTTTTTACCTTGATTCTTACAAATTAGAAAGTTCACGCAGGTAGAATAAACACAATTTGATGCAAAAAGAAACTGAGGCACAGGGCTGTAAGGTGATTAAAGACCAGAATGTCCACTTCAGTGGACCGCAGATACCCACTGGCTAAAATAAGTCACAGATGGACTTCAGGTCACAAAAGTATCCAGAACTCAGAGCTGAACCCCAGATGCCAAGAGACAACATTTGGTTTCCCCCAGAGAGTGTCACGGACACTGGCGGGTCGTTTACTTACTTCCTTTCCTCGTGCACAGAGTTAGGGTTCCTCATTTCCATCAGAGCACAGCCAAATTTCTGGAGGTCGAAAGAGACAAGCAGGATGTGAGGCAGATATGATTACCTTGGGAATGGGTTTGGGCAGAGGGTCTGGGGGTCCCGACTGGCAAAAGAGGAGCCTGATGCCTGGGGGCCAGGGTGTCAGGGGTTTGGGCCAGGCAGCAGTGGTGTGAGTGGAAGAGGACTGTTTATAAAGGGCTACAAGTGTGGATGCCCCGCCCCCCCACCTCAGCACGCAAATTCCCTTTGTAGTGGTTTTCTACAAAATATTCTCCCTGCTTCTCTCATCTGGAGTGGGGGACACCAAGCTCTTGACTGGAGCATCCACTGCAAAGAAGTAGTGAGCTCAGGTGACAACATTTTCAGGAGGGCTTGGCTGGTCAGCGGACGCCAGCAGACTGAGGACTAGGAGTTGTCCAGTCTTGGCACAACCTGGCCCCAAATCGAGGTCACTGGCTTTGCGATTCTGGGAGGATCTGCTACTGAAGAGCAGGGAAGGTGGAAACAGCTGCCAGAATAGGAGCTCATCTCACCTCCCCATTCTCAGGGGGGTCTCCATTGCCAAAGGTGCTGGTAACCACCAGGACCAGAGTTTCATGTTCCAGGTGTACAATGTCATATTCTTCCATGGACATCACCTAGGTGGGAGAACGAGAGGGGAGAAGAAGGGAGAAGGCGATGAGGAGAGAGAAGGGGTAGGAGAGAAAAAGTGATGGGGGAAGAGGAGAGAGGAAGAAGAGTTATCTTGAGCCATCTCCTTAGGACAGAGATCCAAAGGTTCTGGGTGCCACTGTTTCAATGGGCTCAAGTGGGTAGAACTAAAAGCTTGTTGGTAGTATGGGTTGCCTTTGGCCTGAAGGACTTCGGAGAGTCTGGGGCAATGCGTTGGCTGCCAGTAGAGACCGATCTTGACTGGGACTCCTGGGCTTCTTACAACCAATGGATGCCAGAGTCTTCTTGACCATGTGTAGGCTGGGAATGGCCCAGCTGGATCTGACCAACTGTGTGCTCAGGTTGCTTTCCAGTCCCCCATCCAGCAACGCAGAGGGCCTGGGCCAAACACGTCTGTGTGCCAAGTCACTGCAACCCTATAACTGTTTACAACCCTATGGACTGTAGCTCATCAGGCTCCTCCAACCCAGGGATTCTCCAGGCAAGAATAGCGGAGTAGGTTACCATACCCTCCTCCAGGGGATCTTCCGACCCAAGGATCAAACCTGTGTCTCTTAAGTCCTGCACTGGCAGGCAGGTTTTTTTGTTTTTGTTTTTGTTTTTACCATGAGCATCACCTTAAAAACTGCTTTGCCCTATCTCTTAGAATTCCTTGGGTACCCTTTCTCAAAGTAGATCCGAGGAAAACACTGTCTCCCTTAGATGTGCTTTAAAAATAAGTGAGCCATAAGCGAACATCTTTGGGATACATTTATTTTCTCTCCTCTCCTCTTTTGGAGATGGTAACACACATGTGCAGAGTAAAGGCTCTGAGAATTCCTGCAGCAAAGAAACCCACTGAATTGTATGAAATGCGGGGCTTCCCAGACTAACTTCCAGATTTGTTTTTCAGAAACTTTCTAACATTTTGGTCGAGAACTGGGGGTTATGATTCCTGAACTCCTGGAGAGTTCACAGGGAGAGAAGCATCATTGTCCCTTGAAATATATGCAGGTGGCCTGATGGGCATCTTCAGATGTGCTGTTACCCACTCTCTAAGGGTTCTTCTCTGCTGACTGCCTCTGTCCCCTCCCCAGCTTCACCAGGAGGGCCCAGAGAGCATGGTAACAGCCTGCTACCCACCTTGGCATCAAAAGCATGTTTGAAGATCTCACACAAGGTTTTGGCATAAGCCTGCGACTTGCCCGTCTCTGTGGCATAAAGGATGGTAGCCTTGACCCTCTTGGCCATAGCCTGCCCCATCAGTTTGGCTGAGAACTTGACGGCTCTGTGGGGGAAGAGGGTGGAGAGAAAGACAGGAAATGTAGAAGGGAGGAAGGGTGTCAGGCTGGGACTTGGGGGCAAGAACCACGATCCACGAGATATAACAGAGGGAACATACTCTCCTCATCTCTGATGGCATCAGGGATACTCAAAGTGTGAGCTGAGGCGCCATATTGATCCCTTTCTTAAGTCCCTCCAGAGCAACCAGTCATGAGCTAACATGGTTGGTGAGCTTTGCTAGTTTGTTACTTGATGGATCAATCCCAGCCGTGAGGACCTCGGTTTGCCAAGCATTGCCCCCAAAGATGATCATTCATTCATTCACTCACTCATTTGGCCATTCATCATGTGTTTTGTTGAGGCCTGGCTATGTGCCAGGCATTGTTATAGGAATGGAAAAACAGAGAAATGGCTGTCATGGGGCTTCCATTCTTGTGTGTGAGTGAGAGAGAGAGAGAGAGAGAGAAAATGAATCACTAATAAATGAACAGGCATTGAACTTGAGGGGATTTTAGAGGTTTATAACTCCACAAAAGAAGGGCCAGGTCTGGTGTAGTCAGCCATGCACATCCAGGGTTTTGCAGAGGGTGATTCTTAATAGGCACTAAATATCTACCAAGAGCAGGAATGGATTTTAAACCCGCTGCTACCACCAAAGCTCTGGGGAGCTTAAATGTCAAGTCGGGGCTCTTTCTGGTTAAATGGAGAGTCCAGAAACAGTGTTTTCTTCCTTCCCATCTATGAGGATGTGGGCTTGGCAGGTGGGCCAGAGGCTCAGGAATGCCTCAGTTCACCTTCCAAGCAAGCATCCCTGTTCTAAGTAGGAATCACTTTGAGTAGATAAATTGCTAATTTACCCCCACCTGGGGATTATTGGTGGTAAATTCATCATTTTTTAGACTCAGGGAAACCACCCACGCTGCCTGAGTTAAGGGGGAGAAACAGAAAAGAATAAAAGGCACCTGGAGGGTTCCCTTTGAATGACTGGAGCAGAAAAAAGCATCTGTAATTAACTCCCATTGTTTCTTCCTCAAACTTAATAGTGCAATTAATGCTTTAGATTTTTCCCTCCCTTCTTCCCTCAGAGACAGGTTGAACTGAACTGAAGCCAAAGGCTGCTATGCCTGAGAACTGGTGATGCTCTCGTTAGGGAAGGGATGGCTGCTCATGTGGTCCAGCTTGGCTGGAAGATAACTGTGAGGGAGAAGGAGAAGGGGGAGGGAGGGGAGGGGAGATCCCGTGGACCATATGGGTGGAGCCAGGACCTAGGTTTCAGTCCCTGCAGGATCTACCAGTCACCTGTAGAGAGCAGAGAGTTCTAGAAACGAGGGGCTGAGGAAAGTGAGTGAGTAGCTTGGTGCACAATAGCTCCTCTGCCAAAAAGTGAGCTTCAAATAAGGGGTCTGTGAGGAGTGGATCAGGGAGTTCTCTGTCTTTAGACAGAAGGCAGGCATCCCCATTTAACCATCTCAGTCACCCTACTTGTCCCCTGGCTGACCACAGGTTCTTCAGGACAATGACTCTTCAGTAGCCTTGGTCCCTGATCCTCTCCCCTCCCTCCTGTTCTCAGTGAAATCTTACTCATTTCATTCATTAACTCATCTCCTGAAGGAAGCCCCCTTTGACCTCTCAGACTCGGTGACGTCTGTGAGGCTTCCGTGACTCCTTCCTCGATGGTAGCTGGGAGCTTCATGAGGGCAGGATCACGTTACTAGGCTTGTCATGGCATCTCTGGGGCCCAGCATAGTGCCTGGCACTGAGTATCCATTTTTGTTGGCCAGATGAGTGAACTGAATGAGCGAGATGAGATTCAGCCCTGACGAGTGTCCACTCTAGGCAGTGGTGTGCCGGAGCCAGCTCATCCCAGCTCCTCCTGACTCTGGCTTCAGTGACTTCCTGTTGGGAGCTTGAAACTGGCCATAGCGGGAATATTTACACCATGGAAATTGGCAAATGTTACAAGTCTATTAATGTTATTATTACTGTGGCCACCATTATCATTAGGAGAGCTGGTTTATCAACACAACACTGCTTCCAGGACAAGAATTTGGGAACCTGGGGGTGGGAAGAGAGGTTGGGAAGGAGAAGGGTCATGGCAATGTTCACATCTCAGACTCTGGGGCAAAGGAGGGACAGGAATGTTGGAGAAAATGGAGAAGTTACGTCACACGACAGAGAGAAGCACAGCATCCTCCCAGCCTTCTTTTCTGGGGCTTTCTGAATCTGGGGACACATACATCCCCCCCCCCGCCACATTCCAGCTTTAGGAGACTTACTCTGCCAGCTTCTTGAAGCCGATGGCTCGCCGTTTTGTGGGGGTCCCGTTGGTGCCTTTCCAGACATGGGTGTTCCAAGGGTCAGGCTGGGGAGAGAGGACCATGGTCACTACAGTGAGGGAGCCTGGTTCCCCTTGGGAGATGTCCAGGATCCCTGGGGGCTTATGGCTGCCTGGCCACGCCCACCCCTTAGCCCTTGAAGGGAGTGAGTCTGCTGGTGGTGACCCCAGGGGACCTGGCAGAGTGGCTGGCCCAGCCTCCCTGCACTGTCCTGCTAGACCTTCCCACTCAGACCCTCTCTGACTCATGACCCCTGACTACTTGTTTCAGTTTCATTTGTCTTTCAGCTCGAGTTGTATTATCCAATCTGATGGCTGCACTTGAGAGTCTGAAACGCAAGTTTGAACTGAGGTGTGCCCTAGCCAGCAGACCCCAACTTTTTGGGCACCAGTTTTGTAGAAGACAATTTTCCCACAGACCTGGGTGGGCGGGGGACGGTTTTGGGATGATTCAAGTGCTTTCCATTCATTGCGCACTTTATTTCTATTATTATTACATCAACTCCACCTCAGCTCACCAGGCATTAAATCCCGGAGTTTGGGGACCCCTGCTCTAGTTGTAACATGCATACTGGCTACTGAAGATTTAGGACCAAAGACATGGAGAGGGGCAGGACCTGGTATTCGAAGGAGGGTGTGAGCCGGTAGTTGAGCATCTCCTGGTGGAAGACAGGGGTGATACTGCCAGACATGGGGGGCACGATCCACACCCAGTCAGCGGGGCAGCCCCCCCGGCAGCGGTATTCATTCTCCATGTGCTTAATGAAGGACTCGGTGGCGGAGTGGTGGTCGACGATGGTCACCTTGTCACTCTGTGGGAGGAGAGGACACTGGGGAGTCAGGAGGAAAGACAAGCCGGGCTGTTTCAGGGCTCCCTCACCCCCAGAGCATGTTTCCTAAAGGGTGGTCCTGGGGATGATTCTAGGCAGTGTAAAGTGATTCTCTGCGTTGTGTTTTTTTTTTTTTTTTTGATCCTGATCATATCCAGGAAAAAGACTCTGTGCTGTGCTTAGTCACTCAGTTGTGTCTGACTCTTTGCAACCCCATGGACTGCAGCCCATCAGCCTCCTCTGTCCAATGGGGATTCTCCAGGCAAGAAGACTAGAGTGGGTTGCCATGCCCTCCTCCAGGGGATCTTCCCAACCCAGAGATTGACCCCAGGTCTCTCTCATTGCAGGTGGATTCTTTACTGTCTGAGCCACCAGGGAAGCCCAGAAAGACTCTATTTGATGCTAATTCATTTTTAACATTTCTCTTGCCAATATTCCTCTCTCCTTCCTCCCTCCATTTTTTTTTAAACGAGAGAGAGAACTCAGGCAACTAGAATCTGACAACTTTGTGCTGTTTCCCTTGTGTGTATTTGTTTATATATTTATTTAAATTTACCATTCTCTTCTGTTTATGGCAAATGATACTGGTTCTCCGTTCATGAAGGTGACACAAAATCCTTTTTTTAAAATTGGAGTATAATTACTTTACCATGTTGTGTTAGTTTCTGCTGTACAACAAAGTGAATCAGCCGTATGTATACATACAGCCCCTCCCTCTTGAGCCTCCCTTCCTCCCCACTCTTCCCCTCTAGGTCATCACAAAGCACCGAGCTGAGCTCCCTGTGCTTGACAGCAGGTTCCCACTAGCTACCCGTTTTACACATAGTATATGTGTCCTCTTATGTCTCTGCTGTCTCTGGCTCACCAGCCTTCATACCAGTCCACCAGACCACCAGAGCATCCGCCTTCATTTCCCACAACTCCCCGAACTTCACTCCTCCGTGGTCAAGAGTGAAGGGAGGGGGCTTCTTGCCCCTTCAACCCCATCTCAACTGGTTTCTCCCCTGGGATATACATCTCCCAGTTTACCCAGTCTCCCTGTTCCTGACATGGGGACCTGTGGTTCATATTCAGGTCTTTATATGACTTGATATGCTCCTTCTACTGCCTGTGGGTGCCTCCCACATACGCACTCCTAGAAGACAGAGCTGGTCTCTACTACAGGAAGTGACCTCTATTCTATGGGTCTCCTGCTTTGCCCAGGAGAATCCCAGCTTATGCCCATGTGCTGTCACAATTATTAGTGGTGCTCCCACTTTGCTCTCTAATGTGTCATGGTTTAGCAGATAATCTTTTATTGGCTGTGCTGCATGGCATGTAGGATCTTAGTTCCCCGACCAGAGGTCAAACCTGGGCCCCCTGCAGTGGAAGCTGGGAGTCCTAACCACTGGACCACCAGGGAACTCCCTAGCTGATAATTTTTAAAACCATCATACTATATATATATATCTAATGGGCCTCCCTGGTGGCTCAGTGGCAAAGAATCCACCTGCCAATGCAGGAGATGCAGGTTTGATCCCTGGGTCAGGAAGATACCCTGGAGAAGAAAATGACAACCCACTCCAGTATTCTTGCCTGGAGAATCCCATGGGCAAAGGAGCCTGGTGGGCTACAGTCCATGAGGTTTCAAAGAGTCAGACATGACTTAGCAACTAAACAACAACTCAACTATATATATTTTAGCATTTACCATGGAGCCACATGTGCCGGGGGGCCCATATGCCTCTGATCATGATGATGGATATT
Source organism: Bos taurus (assembly GCF_002263795.3). NCBI lineage: Eukaryota > Metazoa > Chordata > Mammalia > Artiodactyla > Bovidae > Bos > Bos taurus. The sequence goes on along the minus strand of NC_037344.1, from coordinate 57,843,438 downwards.
TGTCTCTGCTATTTGAAAGTCTGAGTGTCTAAGAGGTCAAGACACAGAGGATGTTTACCATTTCAATTCTAAAAAAAATCAAGCAACAAGTCATAAGCCCTCTATCTTTTTATCTCTCCCTCAAATGGTCCCCCTCCCCCAAGATCCCTGATGGAGAGTCAGGCATGTGTGATGGGAAGGACACCTTGCTTATGAGCAGAGCCCTGCAAGCAAGGGTCCTGGGAGCTGGGCTCTTGATTTTCTGCCTAAGACTCTGAAAAGTTTTAGTTCCCCCTTTGCGGCTTGGCAGCCGGGAGGCGTGTCCTGATGCTACCTGGAAGCTGTACAGAACCGCAATATTGATCTCCACCAGTGCCTGGTCCTTCCACAGAGAGGATGTCTTCCTCATGTCCAAGTTCATCTTCTTGGCCACATCCTGAAAGGGGAAGGAAACATAGACTCACAGGCTGGGCTACCTCTGGGTTTCAGACTAAAGAGGGACCGGGCTAGCATCACCAATAAAATTCTTCATTAATTAATGAACTCATATGCAGACTAATTCACTCAAATTTTTTTTTTTGAGGACATACTGGTAGCAGGAAACTAGAGCGACTTGACTGGCCCTTTGGTTACTGAGCTTACCTTCTAGAGTGGGGAGAGACAGAAAATAATACTGTGGTGAGTGTTAATTCCTAGGAAGAAAATAAGGCAAGGAACTAGGAGAAAGAGGGATAGGGGCAGGATGAATTGAACCAGGGTAGTCACTGAAGGACCACTGCAAAGGTGGCACACACATGAGATCCAAATGATGAGAAGAAGCAAGACATTTGAAAATCTTGGGAGGAAATGTTCTAGGCAGAAAGAACAGTATGTGCAAAAAGCCTGGGGTGGGATCAGGCTGGTGTTGAGATACAGAAAGAAGGTCAATGTATTTGAACGGTAGGGAGTCAGGGGGACGTAGGACTCTGATGAAAAAGAGAGATGCAGGACTGGATTATGCAGAGTGTGCAAAGCAGTCAGGATTTTATTTCAAATATGATGAGGAGGGTCTTTGAAGGGCTTTAAGGAGCTATTTGGGTCTGGGAGTGATAGCAGTTGCTTTCTATCTTTTTTTTTTTTTTTTTAATTCTTCTTTTTCTTTCTTATCATCACTACTTTCTGTTGGGGAAAGCCCTCCACCCATTCCGTTTCATCTCCAGAGCGGCCACTACTTGGAATCTAGATCATGAGGATTTTGAGTTTATGGAGACACCTGTTGACTCCATTTGACAGATGAGGAAACTGAGGTTCAGACTGCTGCACAGACTTGCTCGCAGCCTGCAGAGCCAGTTGGCCTCAGAGCTGGAGCCAAGGAGTTGAGTAACACCCAAGACCTGGGAGCAGCTCCCCAGTCAGCCGACTCCTTTGGCAAAACTGCTTGGCAAAAACAACCCCTGACATTTAAGTTACGGCTCCAGCTCCAGTAGGAGCTGATGTCAGAAGCAGGGAAGACCCAACAGCAAATCCATTAATTAGAGCCTGGCTTCTCACTTCCTCTGTCAATTCTAATCATTTGTGGGAACCTAGGTCTCATTATGCGGCTAGAATGTGACAATTTCTCAAGTTTGAGTAAACTGCTTCGCAGTCCCAGCTGTCAACATTTGTACATAATGGCAGTTAGAGTTGGAAGGCTGGGGCGGGAGCAAGTCTCATTTAAGTTACCCAGTGACTACTCTGTGCAATCGAAATGTGAACCTGAGTCATGAAAGCAGACATTAATTTACTCTTTGGAGACTGGGGCGTTAGGTTCTGTTTGGGGTCTTTTAGCGGTGACACAAATGCAGAGAGTAAGAAATTGGCTGCTTTACATAAATACATATAAAATTTGAGTTACTTTATAAAAGAGAGTGTGTACAATCAGTCATGCTGCTATTGTTATTTCTACCACATTATTTTGGTTAAAATAATAGAAATTAGTTGCAGCGTCATCTAATGACTTCTTTTAAGTTATATGTATTAAGTCAAACATATATGACTTAAAAAAGTCCCCAAACATGACTTGAGCCACATCTCTGGAAATTGCCTAGAAATGTTTTTTCCTTTCCTGTCAGGAGTTTGTATAGATCAAGTGTCAGAGGTATTGGTTTGATAACATTTATATGTTGCAGTATAATTAGTGCTGTAGGGTGAGTTAACACCTCTATCCAGTCACATAATTACCATTTCTTTTTTTGTGGTGAGATTAAGATATAGTTTCTCTGCAACTTTGAAACTCATAACACAGTATCATTGTTGACTATAAATAACTACCTGTGCATTAGATCTCCATGACTTATCTGCAAGTTGTAAGTCTGTACACATCAACAAACATTTTTCCCAGTTCTCCTGCCACCTCCTCCTGCCAACCACCCTCCCGTGCCCCCCTTACAGCTCCTGGTAACCACCACTCTCCTCTCTGTTTTATGGAGTTTGGCTTTTTTTAGATTCCATATAGATGTGAGATCACCCAGTATCTGTCTTTTTATGTCTGATTTATCTCATTAGCATAATGCCCTCAAGGTCCACTCAGGTGAATGTCCATGGATTTTTAACACTATAAACCTAACGCATGACTCTGACGTCGAACTTTGCTCTGTGCTTTCTTTACTGTGTGACATAGGCTCAGTGCTTAACTTCTCTGTTTCTCAGTGTTTTCTTTTGAAATAAGGCCAACCACAGCAGACTGTTGTTAGAAACAGCATTTGCTGACAAAACCGCAGCGCTGCTGACACATTCAGCAAAGTGGAGCTCCAGGGAGCAGTCCGCCCCAGCAATGTTCAGTAGATGAAGATGACTCAGCCTGGGGTGGGGGTAGCAGAGGAATAGGGGGTGGGGAGTCAGACCCTCCACTGAGAAATGCACATGGTGGGAAAAATCACTGCCAACCCTCCCTCCTTGTTTTTTCAGAAAAGAGACCAAAAATGCCCCAAGTTCATGCCCCTTCCCAAAGCTTCTAACCAGGTTTGACCTTGACAGGCAGGGCAGTAGAATGGTCATGAACTTGGGTCATAATACCAGCCTGGGTTCACACCACAGCTCTGCCACTCCCTAGCCGTGTGACTCTGAACTTGTCATGTTAATCCGCCAAAAGGCCTCAGTTTCCTCACCTATGAAGGGGGCATTTTCACACCCGGAGGATGTGATGAAGATCAAATGAGCATACAGTAATCTGCAAAGTGCTTGGAGTCGCACTCAGCATATAGCACACGTACTCTTAATGCCACGGAAGCCTTCGGAAAAGCCTGGGGCTCCTTATAGCTGCAGGTTCTGTGTTAACCTCTTCCAGTTTCTGAGCCCCAGAGCTCAGCTGTGGGGAAGGACCACTGAGCCCATGCCCTCCACCCCACGCGTCCCCCGTCAGGATGGCCCGGGTGGGGCTTCACCTCCAGGATGTTGTATCGGGAGCTGTCGCAGTAGTCGCGGACGCCAATCTCTGTGCCCATGTACCAGCCGCTGAAGGGACACGCGCTGAACTCCAGGCCGCCGATCTCCAGGAGCATGTTGGACACAGCAGGGAGGCCGTACCACTTCAGTCCCAGGTCCTTGAACCACTCAAACCTGTGGAGAGCAGCATAGCCCAGCTCGCTGTGGGGCGGGAGCCTCAGGGGAACACACGTGGGCGGGATCTCCTTAGCCTGAGGATGCCGAAATGCCAGCGCCTGACTGGGGCTTACTACTTGGGAACCTGATTCCTGGGCTCACGTCTGACCTGTGGAATCATGCCGCCATCCACATCAGAGGCCTGAGAATATGCACTTTCACATATTTCCCAGGTCATTTGCATGGACATCCAGGCCTGGGAACCACTGCCATGGGCTGCTATTTATCCCCTAAACTCACCTGGAAGGTGAATTCAGGAGAAAGTGAGCATCGGTGAGTTCCTTTTTCTTTTTTTTTTTTTAATTAACTTTTTGTTTTGTATTAGGGTATAGCCAATTAACAATGTTGTGATAATTTCACGTGAACAGTGAAGAGACTCAGCCATACTTTTACATGTATCCATTCTCCCCCACACTCCCCTCCCATCCAGGCTGCCACATAACATTGAGCCGAGTTCCCTGTGCTACTCAGTAGGTCCTTGTTGGTTATCCATTTTAAATATAGAGCCGCTGAGTTCCTTCTGACCTCAGGGCGTTTGCAAGGCAGTTCCTTCCTGCTCTTTTCCTTCTGTGCCTGTCTAGCTCTTACTCACACTTTCATTCTCAGCTAAAATGCTGCTTACAAAAAAAATAATAATAAAATGCTGCTTACACTGGAAGCCTTCTCTGATGCCAGATCTGGGTTGGGTCAGGCAGCTTTACGCCTCTAAGTACCATAACATTATTTTGCAACACCCGATTGGAATTTTATTTGGGTAACCGATCTCCTCTTTGAGATCGAAAGCACCACGGAGGTGGGGACCAAGTCAGTGACAAAGGCCTGCACAATGCATGACCCAGAGTGGGAATAATAAACAGTTTTGAATGACAAGTGAATGAATGAATGGAGGCCAAGTTTCACCAATGAAGCTGGTTGAGATCCTAGATACCCGGCAGTGTTGGGAGCCTTAGGACACTTGCTCCATCTCCAGGACCTGGACCAGGGTGGGGCAAGTAAGGCACTGGCTGTGGGTACAAAATTGAGGAGCACCAACAAACCCAGTAATCAAGATCAAATATTCTAAATTAATTCAGTGTCTTAAAAAAAAATTAACACAAAACCGCCATGATGAGCAAAACATCAAAACTTTACATAAAGACAGGATCCCACTCTGTACTTGTATACTTTACCTCACTAGCTTACCCTAATCTCAGCCCTGAACTGGTCCTTGTTTGAGAATTTTGATCCATTATGCATCATGGATTTAAAAAGCTAATCTTGATTTTTTAAAATTACATTAAAATACTATTTATTTGATGATTGATTTTTTTGGTGCTTCCTCCATCAATTTTGCTCCTGAGGCCAGGTCTTATCGTGGGGTTCTTTTACTCTCAAAAAGTGTAAATTCTATTTGTGTTGCTGGCCTCAGCCCTCACAGCCCCATCCCAACCCCAAACTACTTTTGAACTTGAGCGGCATCAGGTCACACAGTTTTTAATGGTTCCCTCTGTTTGAAATTTGCACCTGTAACAATACAGGAAGCGCTTCTGCTCTTTTGCCCTTTGTGTGTGTGTGCGTGTTGATCACGTCAGTCACGTCTGACTCTTTGTGACTCCATGGACTATAGACCACAAGGCTCCTCTGTCCATGAGATTCTCCAGGCAAGAACACTGGAGTGGGTTGCCATTCCCTTCTCCAGCCCTTAGGTTTGGGAAATGGATTGGTCCAGGTTGATGGCTTAAAAGGAGTGGGGTAAAAAGGGACATTTTTAAAGAACTGAAGTATAGTCAATATATAATATTATATATTATAGTATGTAATGTGTACAATATAGTGAAAGACATATATATAATCACTATATATATAATCACTATAATATATAAGGTATACAATATAGTGATTCACAATTTTTAAAGGTTATATTCCATTTATAGTTGTTGTAAAATACTGGCTATATTGGGGCTTCCCTGGTGGCTCAGACAGTAAAGAATCTGCCTGCAATGTGGGAGACCTGGGTTCGATCCCTGGGTTGGAAAGATCCACTGGAGGAGGGCATGGCAACCCACTCCAGTATTCTTGCCTGGAGAATCCTGTGGACAGAGGAGCCTGGCGGGTTACAGTCCATGGGGTTGCAAAGAATTGGACAGACTGAGTGACTAAGCACAAAGCACTGGCTATATTCCCTATGTTGTACAGTATATTCTTATAGCTTACTTATTTTATCCATAATGGTTTTTACCTATTTATCCCCTATCCCTCTATTGCCCCTCACCTCTTCCATCTCCCCACTGGGACCCCTAGTTTATTCTCTGTGTCTGTATTCTCTATCTCCTTCTTTTTTGTTATATTCACTGCTGCTGCTGCTGCTAAGTTGCTTCAGTCGTGTCTGACTCTGTGCGACCCCATGGACTGCAGCGTACCAGGCTTCTCCGTCCATGGGATTCTCCAGGTTATATTCACTAGGTTGTTGTATTTTTTAGGTTCTACACCTAAGTGATATCATATAGTATTTGTCTTTCTCTATCTGACTTATAAGGAGGGGGATTTTGATTCAGAAAATATGATGGTCCCTCAGCTGGTAAAGGAGGAATTACTAATCTTGAGGGAACCCGCCTTGCCTTGGCCCCATGGTGAGGATAGGACCAAGACCCCCTTTCAGCCTCTGTCTGGGCTGGAGAGACAGGAGGGGGCTCCGGGGTTGGGCAGAGAGGGGCACTGGGTAAACCACTCCCCCACCCTCCCCCTCCCCACGCCAGGCCCTCTTACTTGGGGTGCCTGATGGGGACTTCCAGCACCAACTCTGGAGGGATCTGGAAGAGCTCTGGGTCATTGCCGTTTGCCTGGAGCAGGAGTGGCAGGACATCGAAGCGGCTTCGTGGGGGTTTCCAGCCCTGCTGTATGCAGATCTGCAAGCAGAGCCACCAGGTCAGACCACTGAGCCCCAGGCCCTCCAGACGCAACAGGGGTGAGGGGAGGGGCAAAGGTCCCAGGGCCCGCCCTCAGCGGCCCCTTCCTCCAGAGGCTCTGGGCCAGGCCACCTCCTACATGAAGTTCTCCCTGATATCATCACGTAACTAGTACAACTTCCTGTGGTTCCACAGGACAGAAGACAAGCCCCAAGCCCGCTCTCCGGCCCCTCACTTGGTGATGTTTTCTGGGCCTTCCCTGCCCTCTGGGAACTCCCGGGGCAAGGGTTGAACTGAAACTTGCACTGGAAGTATTTGCACTCCGTGCCCTGAGTGCAAAGACACAGGAAAATCTACCAAAGTGGATGAGGGCAGCTCTCTCAGAATGACCGCAGAAAAATGCATCTGTTAGAGCAGCTATCCGCTGAAATATAAAGCCAGCCATGTAAGTAACTTAAAATTTTCTAGAAGACACATTTTAAAATGTATTAACAAAAACACCCCAAAACCCCTAAAGCAAAACCAGGCAAAGATAAATTTAAATAATATATTCATTTGAAACAGTTTTAATTTCAATAATATTTAATTAGTTATTAATTATAGCATGATATTGATTATATAAATAGTAGTAGTAATTTATTAACACTATACTAAAACATTAATATAAAATATTAATAACAATCACATTAAACTAATATCTATATTATATCATTAATATTTATATAAAATATTAATGATATGTAAATATTATATAATATTGATAGCATATATAACTATACACTATAAGATTAATATTTTAATAGGGGCACAGTGGTAAAGAACCCACCTGCCAATGCAGGAGACAAAGAGTCAGACATGACTGAATGAGTATGTGCATGCAAGCGTGCACACGCATGCACGCACGCACACACACACACACACACACACACACACACACGTGGTGTGGTTCAGTCACTAAGTTGTATCTGACTCTTCTGTGACCTCATGGACCATAGCCCATCAAGCTCCTTTGTCCATGGCATTTCCCAGGCAAGAATACTAAAGTGCGTTGCCATTTCCTTCTCTGGAGGATCTTCCCAACCCAGGAATCAAACCCGTGTTTCCTGCATTGGCAGACAGATTCTTGACCCCTGAGGGAAACCTTATTAACAGTATATTTGGCACTAAAATTAAATATGAAATATATGTATTAATCCAATAAAATATAAAAATATATAATTAAAACACCATTAACTGATTAATGATAAATAATTAATATTAATATATTTAAAGATATTTAACAAAATTAACTATGTGTTAATACAGTAAATGTATTAATTTATTAATAAATAGATTAGTCCAATATTACCCACAACATTATTTTTCAGCAGGTAATCAAGATACAAATTACTAATGAGACCTTTTCACTCTTTTTTTGTTCTCCGTCTCAGAGACCGTGTACCTTACACTTAGGGCATGTTTCCATCTGGACTCACAACATTTCATGTGGTCACTGGCTCGGTGCGGCCAGTGGCTGCCATGCTGGGGCTTTCGAAAGTTACAGCCATGTGGTTATGTTTGGGGTGATTCCCTCTGCTGGGCTGGTAGACAGAGGAAGCACACAAGTGTGGGTTTAGGGGAGCATGTGGTATCAGTGAGGTTTCTGGGGACAGAAGGAGAGGAAGAGGCTGAGGCATGTCTGTTCTGGCGGCCACAAGGACAAGGTGAGCCAAGTATACAGTTAGAGCTCAGCCAGGTGGAGCAGAGAGTCTGGCTGAGCCTAAACGGCACAGGTGTGACTCCTGGTCACCTTGCTTACAACCCCCTCCCCAGGATAATAACATTTTAGTAAGAAAAGCTCCCTGAAAATAAAGTCAGCAGCCATGAGGGTGGGGGGCAGCCCCCTCACGGGGAAGGTACTGGGGTGGACCATGAGGGTGGTTTGAGGGAAGAACAAGGATGAAGCAGAATGGCAGCTGAGTGGGTGACAAATAAGAGGGGAACCAGGCCTGTACGCCTGGGTGTTCCAGGCGTGGGGTCCGCCTATGATACTTCCTGTGGGCATAGATTCTGGAAGCTTCCAGGCCTTACCTGTGCTACCTGTGTACATCACCACCTGGAAGGAACCTGGATAGGGAGAAGGTGGGGTTCATGTTCCCAGTGTCTTATATGAACTGACTTGGGCTGCCAGCAGTAGTGGGGTGCTGGAGAGTCAAGTTCATCTGGAGAGGGGCTGTGTCGGTGGGCAGAATGTTGTACAGAGAAATGAATGAATGGATGAAGGGGATGAGGCTGACATATACCTCACTCAGAAAAGATGGCGCCAGGGACTCCCTGGTGGCTAGGACTTTGCACTCCCAATGCAGGAGGCTCGAGTTCAATCCCTGGTCAGGGAACTAGATCCTACATGCCTCAACTAAGAGTTTGCATGGCACAACTTAAGATTCCACATTGACTAAAAGACTCCACATGCAGCAACTAAGACCCAGTGCAGCCAAACAAATAAATATTTTTTAAAAAGAAAAGAAAAGATGCTAGATATGACTTCCACATATTAGTTCCCCTCCTCGTGGGGGAAGGCAGGAGATTTGGCCTGTACTTCTAGCTTTCCCTTTGCTATTGCAGTAGCCTTGGATAATGCATTTGGCCAGTCTGAGTGTGACTCACTCTACTCATCTGTGAAATGGGACAACAGTCCCCATCATGAGGGTTGGGTGACGTAATGACATGAAAACGACCAGCTGTAACAGAACCAGCTGGACTGGAGGCAGACAGACAGAGCGGGAGGCCTGGAGGTGAGTAAGCGGCACCTACTGCCTGCTCTCTCTGTGATGATATCAAACCAAGAAAAGTCTGTGGATAAAGAGTTTAGGGGATGAGAGTCTGGGTGGGGGAGGGGCGGGGGCGCCTACCTCCGTGAACTCCACGTTGGCTGGGTCCCCCAGGATGGAGCCGTCGGGCTGCTTGTAGCCAGCGTAGCGGATGAGTTGGGAGTTCCAAACGCGGAAGTCGTGCTTGCCGTCGGTCCTCTGGGGAAATATGGTGATCGCAGATCTGTGGTGGAGACAGGGGGACATTTGGCATCGGGGCTGGGCTTGCACTTCAGAGAAAGACTGAAAGAGGAGCTGCTCAGGTCAACAGTGCACAAGGCTCAGGGTGGATTCACATCTGCTCCGAGGCCCCCAGGGCCCATGGAGCAGCTGTTGGAAGGGGTGGGACTCTGCTCTGTCCCTCCACTGATCACTAGGTGAGAAAGGGCAGAGGAAGGGAAGCCCTGGGCCAGCTCGCAGAAGGAAACAAATGCCTCTCCAACTGGAGTCTTTTGAACAATCTTGACTTGGGCCATTTTTCCAGAAAGTTCTTTTGTACCAGGTAATCCTCAGAGGGAGAAAAAAACCATCAGGCTCTGTCTCCTCTTAAGAACTCACCACTGATTCCCAGTTTCAGTCTTTCTTTTACCACCATCATTATTGCCCCAGTTGCTCACCCCCTCTACAGATTTATGATTAATAGGAGATCAACTTTCATTTATACTGATACTTATTTATTTAAAAAAAGTAGACTGCCCCTGGCCTCACTCACCCAAACAGGCAACTGTGAGACCCTGTATTATTATCAAACTGTAGAAAGATGTTGTTGCCTGCAGAAGGCACCTCACTGGAGCCCTGCCCTCTTTTTGTTAAAAGGGAGATCAGCAGTTTGGAGAGATGTTCATGATGCCTTATTCTCTTTGGCACCATCAGAAAGATTGAAAAAAAGGAGAGTAACTTTTTCACAAAGTGATTCAATGTAGGGACTTCCCTGGTGGTCCAGTGGTTAAGATTCCGTGTGCCCAAAGCAGGGGGCCCAGGTTCAATCCCTGATCAGGGAACTAGATGCCACATGCCACAACTGAGAGCCAAGGTGGCCACACACACACACACACAAAAAGGGTGGTTCAATGTTATCTCTTGCCAGGAGCTCTTGTTACCTGGACTTATCAGTTCCATCCATGGACCAAACCCGAGGCTACGGAAGCCACGTCCTGGCTTATGTCAACATGGGGGTGACATCACAGGTCCACCTCCATGCTCATAGATCTGCTCCCATTCATATCTTGCCCTGGAGCCCTGCTCCCGCTGCCTGCCTTGGCTGGAGTCCTTTTCTGCTGTCATGTACCTGATTTCAAGGCCCAACTCAAATCTGCCTTCTTCACACAGCATCACCTGTCTTATCTGGTTCCCAGGGCCTCCTCTGTGAGCACATTTAGATCTTGCTATCTGCACAAGATCGTTATCACATTTAATTCTGCAGGGAGTGGTGTGTCACACCTTGGGGGAATCTGGAACCCAGGCTGAAGGTGAAGTCACAGAGGGCCAAAGACGCTCTTAAGAATCTCTTGGCAAGGGTGCCGTATTGTAGATGAACACAGACTGAGTCAAATTGTCAGCATTTCCCTCCAGTGTTAAAACACATGGCTGTTTGGCTGAGCAGCAGATAACACGTGTTTGTGTGTGTTTGTTTACATATTTTAAAAGTATGTTTAGAAACTCCAGAATGACATGCAGTGGGATGGGATGCTTACTCTGTGCAAGAATGAGCCCGGAGGGAGACACGGGACAGCTTCACACCTCCTGTCTCCCAAGTCTCCTGAGCTTGTCATGAAATGGCAAGTCAAATGGCCCGTCTTGTTTAAATTTCATCTCTCTCCCTCTCTTCCTCCCTCTCTTATTTTAGATTATTTCTATATATGGCATACATTCTCTTATGGCCTCTCATTGTGTCCGGATGTGTAGTTTAAAACTTGTTAAAAAAAAATCAGCTGAATATTTCATCAATAGAAGGTCTCATCTAGACCTCCACCAACAGAAAATTGAAAAAAGTAAAGGTGCACTGCCCGGCCTGATGACCCCCATCCCAAATCACTCCATCACAGCATCATTTGAAAACTTTCAAAATAACTCACAAGCTCCTTGAGGCTAAGACCTTGGCTAGGCCATGCTTTAACGCTTAGGATATGCAGTTGAAGGGGGTTCTTTGTTGTTCTCTGAGGGGCAAGGTCTTTTCAGAAAAAGATCTGAATGCTAATTTCCCCAGCAGGCCTTAAATGACAGGCTCTTTTCTCACTGGTGGGCTCAGGTGGTAAACACAATTTCCTTCTCAAGGAAGAGACATGTCCAAGAAAAACCATGCTTAATGCCAATAAGCCACTTCATGGATGAGCTCAGCACAGCCCAAGGGCTTGTGGGAATATCTTTGCAGTGGTCCTGTGCAGCCCCAAGGTGAAGCTGGTCTTCAGCTTCTGGGAACAGATGCAGGGGCAGGACCGAGGAAGTATGATTAACAAGTGTCACCGCCTGTCTGTGGGGCCTCAGCTGTTCCTTCTCAGCTGCTCCTCTCCCAGCTGAGACTTGCTAGCATGGAAGCCACTAGCTCACATCAGCGCCTGTCTGCTTTGGCCTGCACCCTGCAGCTTTGTTCTTGGTGGGAGGTCAGAGAAGTCCCAGATGTGGCTCAGCTTGGTGAAACCAGAAATGGTGGTCCCCATGGCACAGGGAAGAGAAGTTGCATTTGAAACCCCGGAAACCTCGGAGGCGGCTCCAGGCAACAGAGGAGGTGCTGGTGAAAGCGGGTCACCACCAGCAAGGGGGTTTTCTTCTTCCTGGGAATCTGAAACATCTCATCCTGCTTCCTCTAGAGGTTGATATTAAACTGTGGGATGAACATGATTGTGGTTGCTATACTGCAAACCACAGGGGTGTCTGTGTCTCTCGGGAGAGAAGGCAGGTGGAGGTCAGAATGAGGAGGCCAGGCCACCTCTCCCCACGTGGCGCTGGCCCTGAGGAAAGAGGGGGAGCAATTCCATGGCAGGGGAGCCAGCTCCAGACTCAAGGGTCAACACCATGGGGACGTCAGATTCCCTTTCCCCAAGCTGGTTGGCTCACCTGAGGTTCCCTTTGTTGGTGGCATACTTGATGTGGTTACAGATGTAGTTGAACATCCCATGAGCAGTGGTACAGTCTCGGGCATCAAACACCTGTAAGGGGTACAATGTGGGAACGATTGCCTCCTCTTTCCCTGTTCAGCCCTGCCCAGCGCAGCCCTCCCATTGGAGAAGAGCCCAGAGCCCACCCTAGCTGCTGCCCCATAGGGGTAGTGAGCATTTCATTACTGAGCCCCCACCCTGTGTTTATCTTTTTATATTCTAATAACCATGGCTAATCAAACCAGGAAGAAATCCCCTAAAAGTAGGCATGGGGTGTAAGTGACCATGGGAAAGGAATGCTGAGCAGAGGAGTGACTCGTAATGGGCTGCCTGTATCTCCCGTGAGGTTGCTAGGGATTAGGGACTTTGTCACCTTGCCAACAAAGGTCCGTACAGTCAAAGCTATGGTTTTTCCAGTAGTCATGTATGGGTGTGAGAACTGGACCATAAAGAAGGCTGAGGGCTGAAGAATCGGTGCTTTGAAATTGTGGTGCTCAAGGGACTCTTAAGAGTCCCTTGGACATCAAGGAGATCAAACCAGTCAATCCTAAAAGAAATTAACCCTGGACATTCATTGGAAGGACTGATGCTGAAGCTGAAGCTCCAGTACTTTGGCCACCTATTGAGAACAGATGACTCATTGGAAAAGACTGTGATGCTGGGAAAGATTGAGGGCAAGAGGAAAAGGGGGCAGCAGAGGATAAGATGGTTGGATAGCATCATCAACTCAATGGACATGAGTCTGAGCAAACTCCGGGAGATAATGAAAGATAGGTGAGCTTGGCATGCTGCAGTCCATGGGGTTGCAAAGAATCATAAAAGACTTAGTGACTGAACAACAGCAATAGGGACTTAAAAATAAAACAAACACAAATCAGACAAACTCCCCCTGAGACTGATAACTAATCTATTTCCAATTTACAAATATTCTCCAAGGGAAAAAAAATCATACCAGGAGATGCAGAATCTAATGCTTTCAGGGAGTAAGCAAATAACGTAAATAAGGAAAGAGAGTAGGTGTAAGACAAAAGGGAGGAATGGGGTCTGTGGTAAACTGGACAGTATAAGCCCTACCTAGAGATGTCAAATTCAGTTTTTAAAAAAGATTGCTTTGGCTGAATAAAACAAGACTACAAGCCAGATGTGGTCATGATCTGAGAATCTGGGACCCCGTGATGACCATCTGATAGCTCACCATGGCTACCAAGGGCCCTCGGTAGAAGCTGACCCCTTTTAAAGCTCATTTCCCCCACACCGGTGCCCACCAAGGGGCTCTTCACAGTATCTGAGCCTGACTGCCCACCTGCAGCTTGGACCACTGGATCCTGCCAACACAGCGGGAGGCATTCCGCCAGGCGTGCTTGGCCCCGTAGATGAGCTCTGTGTCCTTGAGCTGGTAGGTGCTGGTGGTTTCGATTTCTTTGTTCACCTCTTCCAGCCTCTCCATGTGGGCTTTGGAGCCAAACCTGAGGGAAGAGGGAAGGGACACAGGAGCATTACTTTCTCTCCTCAGTTAGAGGCTGGTAGGAGGAGTAAGCTATTACAGGAGGCCAGCAGCCATGGAGAGTCTGAACTGATATCCGGACATGATAGTTTGTGCATAAAGCAGAGGACGGCAAATTCAAGTGCCTTCAAAGGCCCAAACATGGGACTAAACTGGCTGGGCGGGGACTGTGGCCAACAGGCCAGCCCGAGACTAGGCCCCAGCGGGCAGCCTTGACTCTGTTCCAGACTGCTGTTGTCTGATCGGGGGCGGTACTGCCAGGTCTTCTTTCAAGAGAAACTGGGCATCTGATTTTTAAAGGGAACTCTTCTCATTTCTAAACAAAAATTTAAATTCGTTTTTAAATAAATTCACTTTGAGAAAGTTAAAAAAAATTCTTATGGAAAGTTGCAGGCTACACAAAAGGTGTAGAAAATAATATAATGAACATCTGTGTCCCAAGCCTGGGAAATCATTAATAAACAAGAAAATATTTTATAATTCCTTGGGGACTACTCCTTACCATAGCTCACTTTCTTTCCAGAAGTGGTTGCTATTTTGAATGTGGCATTTAGCAGTCTCATGCTTTTGTCTAGATTTTTGCCATTTGAGCATTTGGTTGACCAAAAAGTTTGCTCAGGTTTTCTGATGTTATGGGAAAATGAATAAACTTTCTGGCCAGCCCAATATATATCCCCCTAAATCATGTATAGTGTTATTTTTTATGAATGGTGCTGTCCTAAATGTATCTTCTATAATAGATACACTGTATCTATTGAGTAGAATGTATCTATCTTTTCTTCCCTTTGCTCAAAGTTACTTGTGAGCTTCATTTCCATGAACACACAGAGCTTTAACGTGCTCATTTTCATAGCTGTATAATATTCCTTTACAGAAACTGCCACAGTTCACTTACACATTCTAACAATGGAGTTGAGGTCATTTCCAACTGGTTGCTTAATTTCATTTTTTCCCCATAATAACTATGCTTCAGTGAACATTCTTATGCTGACCTTCTTGTGAACAAGTGTGAGAGTTTCTTTAGGGAATATATCCAGGTGTGAAACTGCTTGAAGAGTTTCAAATTTAAAAGACACTCTTCAGGCTAAACAAAAACATTTCTAGGGGCCATATCTGGCCCTTGTGCATGATCAGGCCCAATTTTCAACCTCTGTGCGTGGCGGGCAGAGGTGCTCTGCTCGGGCTTGGTTCAACTGTCTGCAGAGCTGGACCTGAAGTCTCGGTACCCAGTACTGGGGCTCCCCAGTGTAGACATTAACTTGCCTTTTAATTGATGAGTAGTACTGATCAATGAACTCTTTGGCAAGGGGAAAGAGCTGTTCTTTTGTGCGGACGTCTTCAGGCTTTCGTATTTGCTGAGAAGGGAGCATGATGGACCCCATACAGATGTGCTCAGTGCATCCCGTTCCCTGGAAGGAAAAGAGGTTTGGGCTGTCACTTAGTTCCACCCAAGTGTGGCATGTGTAGGGCTGTGGCCTTGGCTCTGACATTCGTGGTAGAGTTTCCCTGGCCTTTAATTCCCAAAGTGAATTTCTCACATACCAGCTTCCAGTCACTGTTGTACCTGGTGATTAGCCCAGGTGAGGAAAAGATAACCAGCATTTTAGTGTGTGTGTTAGTCACTGAGTCATGTCCAGCTCTTTGCGACCACAGGCGCCTCTGTCCACTGGATTCTCCACAGGCAAGAATACTGGAGTGGGTTGCCATTTCTTCTCCAGGGTATCTTCCTGACCCAGGTATCGAACCCAGGTCTCCTGCATTTCAGACAGACTCTTTCCCATCTGAGTCACATCTGAGTTAGGGGAAGCCCTAACCAGCATTTTAAGGTTCTGTAATTATTTGCTCTACTCAGTGAGGTGGGGTGAGGAGAGGGGTTTTATGACTGTCATTCTCTGGGAATCAGAACCATTGATGCTGAATCTCCCAATATTAAAAAATTTTTTTTTTTTGGCTGCACCATGAGGCATGTAAGATCTTAGTTACCAACCAGGGATCGAACCCATGTCCCTTACATTGGAAGCATAGAGTCATAACCACTGGGCCATCAGTGGAGACCCCTCCCAACTATTTTTTGATCTCATGTTGATCAGGAAGGACTAGTAGAGTGATTACAATAGCTCTTTTGAGCAGATCCACGGGATGTTGATTGCAGAAAATCGCCCCAATTCTTTCCCTCCATCTATTCACGCCCTTTACTATGTGACTTTACAGCAACTCTCATCAAGAGGTGAAGCCTCCTCCCTCTCCTTTTGAATCTGAGCTGGTTTGGGCCAACAGAAAATGGCAGAGGTGACACTGTGCCCATTCTGATTCTAGGCCTCAAGATATCTTATATGTTTCTGCTCATTCTCTCCAGTGCATGGAGGAGACCAAGCTACCTTACTGGAGGCTGAGAGGCCCCATGGCACAGAGCTGATTTATCCCAGCCAAGGCCCTCCTAGCTCAGCCTGCCCAGAGCAGACCCCTCAGATAACTGAAGAAGCATGAGATCTGCAGAAGCATGAGAACCAGCCTGCCAATCTGTAGGTCCTGGAAAATAATAGTAGTAGTTGCTTTAGGTCACTAATTTTGGGGTGGTTTATTATACTGTGATAGCTAACTGATACAACATTCCTCCAAGCGTTATTTGCTCAGTCACGCCCGACTCTTTGCAACCGCATGGACTGCAGCCCACCAGGCTCCTCTGTCCATGGGATTTTTCCAGGCAAGAATACTGGAATGGGTTGCCATTTCCTTCTCCAGGAGATCTTTCCGACCCAGGGATAGAACCCGGGTCTCCTGCACTGGAGGTAGATTCTTTACCGACTGAGCTATGAGGGAAGCCCGCTTTCTACAATATAAAGAAATTGACTGACTGATTGACTTTAAAGTATATAAAAATTTAGAGGACAGATTGATAACTAAGAAGGGTTTGTTCAAAACTCCATCAGTGGTTGGATTGTGAGATGTAAAAAGAATGTACTTAGGAGCAGCAATCCCCTTTTGGGTACAGGGGACAGAAATAAATAGTATTCGCACAGCTAAGTATCTACCAGTGGTTCTCAAATGGGGGTGGATTTCCCCCCCAGTATCTACCAGTGGTTCTCAAATGGGGGTGGATTTCCCACTCAGGGGACATCTAACAATATCTGGAGACATATTTGGTTGTCACAACTGGCATCTGGGGGGCCCAGGTCAGGGGTGATGCTCAACATTCCACAATGCACAGGATGGTCCCCACAACGAGAATTATTCCGTCCCATGTGTGGATACTGCTGGGGCTGAGAAAAGCCTGGTCTCCCCCCGTGCTGGGATACTCACCAACGTGCTCTTGAGGTGGAGGGTGTCAGAGAGAACCACGTCGGTCTCCCAGTTCTTGACCTTGAGGAAGCGAGGGCACTTGGAGGGGCTGCCATTCTTTGTGGGAGACTGTTTTCCCGAGGCAGGGGGCTGGGGGAGAGAATGAAGATGGAATATTGGGCACTGGAAGATTGTCTCCACTGGGGTGGGAAGAGGTGGTATTCTCCCTGGAATCTGCCCCTAGTCACCACCTGTCTGTGACTCTCTGGGGTGGACACGTGCGAGGTGACTGGGACCTGGTCCCTCTACCTATACAGAAGGAGGTGCCGTGGAAGAACGTCTCAGGGGAAAGGGGTCAGGAGCTCAGAAGCTGGTCTCTCTGGCCTCTAGCACAGGGTCTGGCACGTAGCTGGGACTCAGTGAATATTTGTTGAATGAATAAGTGACTGAAAGAACACTGTCAGTCTCTCCAAATGGTAACAGCCCTCAGGGCTGAGGAATCAAACCTGAGGTTGGGTCAAGTTACTTGGATTTTTGGGCCATCCTGCCTTAGTCCAAACTTACCATTTTGGGCAAATACTGGGGAAACAAGAAGTTTAAGTGAGAAAGGTTTGAAGCATAGTGTGCTCAGCCATGTCTGACTCTTTGTGACCCCTTGGCTTGTCCCGCCAGGCTCCTCTGTCCATGGGATTCTCCAGGCCAGAATACTAGAGTGTGTAGCTGTTCCCTTCTCCAGGGGATCTTCCTGACCCAGGGACTGAACTCTGGTCTCCTGCATTGGCAGGTGAATTCTTTACCACCGTGCCACCTGGGAAGCCCTTGAAGTATAGGATACCTTCCTCCAATTTCAGGTTTCTGTTTTTTCAAAAAG
The DNA here is from genome assembly GCF_002263795.3 of Bos taurus. Taxonomy (NCBI): domain Eukaryota; kingdom Metazoa; phylum Chordata; class Mammalia; order Artiodactyla; family Bovidae; genus Bos; species Bos taurus. Next base: position 57,825,358 of record NC_037344.1, on the reverse strand, counting down.
GCCAAGCATGTCCCTGCCTCAGGGCCTTTGCACATACTGTCCTTTCCATCTTGAACATCTTCAGCTCCCCCATTTGTCTTCACCTCCGTAAGCAAATTTCCCAGTAGGTGAGAGGGGAGCGGCCTGGCTGGCAAATGTTGCCCATCCATTTTAAGCCTCGCTGATAAGGATCACCTTCTGTTCTTGGGTATTTCTGAGTGGTTGTCTACCAGCCCAGAGAGATGTGTGTTCATGCATCAGAAAAGCATCAGCAGCTCTAAGGGAGGGGCGTCAGGTATACCCTGATGCAACAGCTGAGCAAGGGAGGGGAGAGGATGAGACAGTGTTGAGTGACACTCATGCCAAAGAGTAGCATAGTGGGCAGTGACCTAGAGCCAGGATATTCACACATTCAAATTGTATTTCTTGAGCATCTACTATGTGCTAGGCACTGCTAGGTGCTGGGGACACTGAGGTGAACAAGGCAGTCAGGATCCTTGTTCTTCTGGAGCACTGTGTTTGGAGAAGTGGAGATAAATAATAAGTAAACTAATACGTGGATGATATAATTTCAGGAGGTGATAAGAATACAATATAGAGAGAAGTAATGGTGAAAAGTGGAGGAGGGTGGGAAAGGCACATGCAAAGGCCCTGAGGCACGGATGAGCTTGTAAGTTTAAAGGACCAGCAAGGAGGCCAGTGTGGCTGGGGTGTTTGAGTGTGAATGAATACAAAGGAGATGAAGTCAGAAAGGAGGCAGGATCCACTTCTCATAAGCATGGAGGTGCTCAGGCTAGTGAGAGAGCTATGAATTAGGACTGAATTGGGTTAAGTCTGGGACCGAAATCAGAAAGAACCCTGAAGGACAACTACTGAAAACTAACATCCACTGAGCACTTGCTATGTGCCAAGCAACCACCTTATCATCCCCATTTTACAGATGAGGAGACTGAGGCACAGAGAAATTAACTAAGTTGAACAAGATCGCAGAACTAATAAACTGGAGCCAGGAGTCAAATCCTGGCAGTCTGGCTTTCAAACCACGCCCTCCACTGTTTGACCACTCTGCCTCTTGGCCATCATGTACAATTCATTCACTCACTCACTCACTCATTCACCCAGCACAGGTTTACTGAGTATCTCCTATGTTCCAGGCAAGTCAGTAAGGGCAAGGGCTACAGTAACAAACACAACAGACATGATCTGTGCCCTCATGGAGTTTATGTAGCCCAGTGGAGATGATGATTGAATGAACTCTTACCACTGAATGAAATGAGTATCAGAACATGGGATGTTGGCAGTGTGCAGGGGACTGTGAAAGCGCACAGAAGGGGCATCTGACCAGGGTCACTTGACTTCTAAGTCAAGACCTGTTAATCAGGTAAAGAAGAGGGAGCAGAGTCTTGCTGGTAGAGAAGTGAGAGGCACAGCCACCTTTCTGCCAGTGCAGCGCTATGCTAAAGCATCCGTGCCACCACGTTGGAGTTTGGGGAACGGGAGGCAAGTGACAGCATGCCACCATTAAAGACTGCCAGACAGTGCAGGGAGCGAGGGCAAAGCACGAAAGGAAGGTGCTATGACTCATGATCTTCCAGACTCGCTTGTCCCCAGTGGCTCTCATCTCAGCGCTGGGTACCAACATCCACCCACCACCCGTGCACGCCACAGGAAGGAGCTGTCCTGAACATCATCTTCTTTATCTCCCACACCCAGACCTTCCCTGACTCCCATCCGTTTAGCCTTCTAAATGGCTCCAGAATCCTCATTCTCTCCATCTACTGTGTCACACTCTATCCAAGCTTCCACCATCTTTCACTTGGGTGATTGCAACAGCCTCCTAAATGTTAGCCACTCCTCATCATTGTTGGTGTCATTATTCTACTGCTAGTACAACCTGCAGTCCTGTTACAACTGTGCATGCGTGCTAAGTCACTTCAGTCGTGTCCAAGTCTTTGCAACTCCCATGGGCTGTAGCCCACAAGATTCCTCTGTCCATGGGGATTCTCCAGGCCAGAATACTGGAGTGGGTTGCCCTGCCCTCCTCCAGGGCATCTTCCTGACCCAGGGATTGAACCCACATCTCTTAACGTCTCCTGCATTGGCAGGTGGGTTCTTTACCTCTAACGCCACCTGGGAAGCCCTGTTATGACCGCTGCTGCTGCTATTGCTGCTAAGTCGCTTCAGTCATGTCCAACTCTGTGCAACCCCATAGACGGCAGCCCACCAGGCTCCCCCGTCCCTGGGATTCTCCAGGCAAGAACACTGGAGTGTTGCCATTATGACTACTACTGCTTTAAGTGTTACTACTGCACTATCACCCTGGGAGCAGGAGAAGGATTTGAACAAATTCTTCCCTCCATTCCCTATCTGCCCTTCTACCCTGCTAAACTCTTAAGTTCTTTTACTTATGTCCCCACATGAAGCCATGTACAGATGACTCTACTTTCTTTGAAGGCCTGTCTAGATATCCTGAACTTCTTTATTTAAGATTCTATTCCCACTCCCATCTCTCCCAGCAGATGTCCAGGTGATGGAGGTTGCCTCTAGGTGGGCCTTTGTGGTGACAAATTCCTCTGATCATGCCAGCAATCTGCATCCTTAGGAAAATAAAATCATCCCTTGTCCATATGGGATGCATCCTAGCCATCCTCCCTAAATACTGGGCATCACTTAGCCAGTAAAGAAACCCTCTCTTGACACCCCAGAGTTTGAGGAGCAGCTGCAATCCCAGAGTGGGGATAACAGACGTGGTGTTGGCATTTGGGGTCAGGCCCAGGGTCTGTGGAGGTAACAGATGGGCAGAAGGCAGTGGTGGGGGGAGCCTGACAAGGTGGGAGGAAGCTGGAAGTCTTCACAGGCAGGGTGGATGGAGCGAGATACAGGCGATCAAAGAGGCTATCTGTTGAGGGTCCAGATGTGCGAGGGGTGGCCACAACTAATTGGGGGCCCAGGCATGAGTCGTGCCACCCTCCGCCCTGGGCTGTGTGAAGGGCACACTTGAAACCAGGCATTAGGAGGCCTCTGGCAGGGCTGTTGTACTTGGGTTTTGATGTTTTAATTAGCCAGCAGTAATATTAGATGACTCAGGAGGGGACAAATGGGGAGATTAATATAGCAGTCGGGGGCCTGGCGTGGGGGATGCAAATGACTTTTCTGAGTGGGGACTGAAGTGCTTGGTCTAAAAACTCAGGATAGTGGCACTTGTGGGTTGTTAGGCTGGCGACAGGGCACGAGCAGGCTTGGGAACGCAGTGCGTTCTTCCCTGGATTTGTGTTCAGGGTAGACAATGGAAGCTTTTCAGGTGGCGGGAGACACTGACTCGACTTCAGTGGGTTCAACAGGAGGACTCCTCGGTGCCTGCTCCTAAATTGGCAAAGCAGGCTCTGAGCTCCTGGGCATTTCAAAGGCTTTGTCAACACCTATTCATTCTGTGAGTCTTTAGAGAGGTCCTGAGGAAACGGAAGAAAATGATCTTGCAGCCCAAGAGGAGACAGCAGGTGAGGTGTTGTCAGCCTTGGGCTCTGAGCCAGGAATTCAGCTTGTAGGATCCCTGGCAACTTGATTTCCACACCCCCTCCATGCCTCCCTTCCTTCTTTCTTTCAGCAAATACACACTGAGTACCTACTGTGTGCTATGGACTTGTGTTCTAGGTTCTACTGTGATCCCCACTCTCTTGGCAGCAGCATCTTACAGCTGCATGCTCTGAAGCAGGGGTTTGCAGATGGTGGCCCATGGGCCACATCTGGTCTACCCTCTCTTTTGGTATAGCCCATGGGCTAAGAATGGTTTTCCCATTTTAAACTTGTTGAATAAAACAGTCAGAAGAAGGATAATGCTCCACGACATGTGAAAGTTATATGATGCTTGAATTTCAGTGTCTGTAAATAAAGTTTTATTGGCACCCAGCTACCCTCATTTGTTTCCATATTGTCTATGGCTGCTTTTGAGATACAATGGCAGAGTGGAGGTAGTTGAGATGGAGATTCAGATGGAATGGCCCACAAAGTCACATATATTTCCTATTGCCTCCTATCCAGGAAAACTTTGCAGACTCCTGATCAAAAGGATTGAATTCCAGTGGCTGAAAGCAAATCTATCTTACTTAGGTCTCCATTAACTTAAACATCAGTTATCTGTTTTATACATGTGAAAGTGAAAATGTTACTCAGTGGTGTCTGACTCTTTGAGACTCCCTGGACAGAGGAGCCTGGCAGGCTACAGTCCATGGGATTTTCCAGGCAAGAATACTGGAGTGGGCTGCCATTCCCTTCTCCAAGGAGTCTTTCTGACTCAAGGATCAAACCTGCATCTCTTATGTCTCCTGTATTGGCAGGCGGGTTCTTTACCAGTGGTGTATATATGTCAATCCCAATCTCCCAATTCTTCCCACTCCTTTTCCCCCTTGGTATCCATACATTTGTTCTCTACATCTGTGTCTCTATTTCTGCTTTGCAAATAAGATCATCTCTATAATTTTCTAGATTCCACATATATGTGTTAATATACAATATTTGTTTTTTCCTTTCTGACTTACTTCACTTTGTATGACAGTCTTTAGCTAGGTCCATTCACATCTCTACAAACAACCCAATTCCATTCCTTTTATGGCTGAGTAATATTCCATTGTGTGTGTGTGTGTGTGTGTGTGTGTGTGTGTGTACACACATCATACCTTCTTTATACATATATCTTTATAGATGTTTGTATACAGATACCACTTTTTGCGACACATCATTCACTTTGCTCTACCTCCAGTGCCAAGCTGGAGAAGGCCATGGCACCCCACTCCAGTACTCTTGCCTGGAAAATCCCATGGATGGAGGAGCCTGGTACGCTGCAGTCCATGGGGTCGCTAAGAATCAGACACGACTAAGAAACTTCACTTTCACTTTTCACTTTTATGCATTGGAGAAGGAAATGGCACCCCACTCCAGTGTTCTTGCCTGGAGAATCCCAGCGATGGGGGAGCCTGGTGGGCTGCTGTCTATGGGGTCGCACAGAGTCAGACATGACTGAAGAGACTTAGCAGCAGCAGCAGTGCCAAGCACACACTTCCTGTTCAACAAACATTTGAGGTCTGCTATGGACTGAACTGTAGACCTCAAAGTTCTGTCGGAGAAGGCAATGGCACCCCACTCCAGTACTCTTGCCTTGAAAATCCCATGGATGGAGGAGCCTGGTAGGCTGCAGTCCATGGGGTCGCTAAGAGTCGGGCACGACTGAGCGACTTCACTTTCACTTTTCACTTTCATGCATTGGAGATGGAAATGGCAACCCTCTCCAGTGTTCTTGCCTGGAGAATCCCAGGGACGGCGGAGCCTGTGGGCTGCCGTCTATGGGGTCACACAGAGTCGGACATGACTGAAGGGACTTAGCAGCAGCAGTAGCAGCATGGACTGAACTGTATCCTCTCAAATTCATATGTTGAAGCTCTAACTCCCATTGTGACATATTTGGAGATAGGGCTTTTAGAAGGTAATTAAGGTTAAATGAGGTCACAAGGGTGGGCCCCTAATCTGATAGGATTAGTGGTCCTATATGAATGGGAAGAGACATCTATTTCTCTGCATGCACAGGCTGTTTAAGGACACAGTGAAGGTGGCTGTCTACAAGCCAGGAAGAGAGCCCTCACCAAATGTGACCACACCCCTGACTTTGGATCTCTACCCTCCATAACTGTGACAAATAATTTTCTATTGTTTAAGCTGCTGGGTCTGTGGTATATATAATGGCCGCCTGAGCTATTTAACATAAGATCTAAATGTATTTTTAAATTGTGGAGTCCCTTAAATGCTAAGCTGAAAGCTTTGGCCTTGAATGAGTAGACAGTGAGAACCCCTGAAGCTGCCTGGTGAAGAGGGTGGCCTTATCAAAGCCATTTTAGGACATACATGAGTGCAAGGACTGTAGGAGGGAGAGGGTGAAGGCTGAGAGACCCAGGAGGGGGTTGCTGCACCAGTGCAGGTGAGAGGCCAGGAGAGTGGAAAATACAGCAGTGGTAGCAGATGACAGGAAGGGAGGAGATGGGAGTTGGGGTGTCAGGAGCAGGACAAGAGCTCTGTGGCTTGAGAGGATGGGAGAGAAAAGAACAAGTCAACATTGACGCCGAGGCTTCCCATCTGGGTAAGTGGGAGGATGTGAGGCTTTTAGCAGAAGTTGGGAAGTAAGGAACTGAGGTGAGGGAAATGTGGAGGATTTTAAGGCTGGAAGACAGACACTAGACATCAGAATCTTGGTGGTCTAAAAAGAGAGGGCAGGCACCCTGTCCTCCTTCAGTTGTGGGCAGAAGGTTCACAATGAGATCGGGACAAGAGCTTGACAGAAGGGAGGGAGGGAGGTACCTGTGTACCACAGAGCATCTTAGGATGTCCCTCCAACTCATACGTTGATGGCCCAACCCCCAGGATCTCCAACTGTGACCTTATTTGGAGTCTTTAAAGAGGCAATTAAGTTAAAATAAGGTCGTTAAAGTGGCCCTAATCCAATATGACTTGTGTCCTTACAAAAAGGGGGAAATTAGGAGACAGACGTGTACACAGGGAGAACACCACATGAACATGAAGACCGTCATCTACGAGCCAAGGAGAGGAGCCTGGAGCAGAACCTTTGCTCACAGCCCTCGGGAGGAACGAGCCCTATAGCCACTTTGATCTCAGACTTTTGTGTTTCCAGACTCAGACAATAAATTCTGATTGTTGAAGCCACACAGTTTACGGTGCTTCCTCTAGAAAACAGCTCAAGGAGATGAATCCAGGAGCTGAGGCCCAAAGCTGTTCAAAGCGAGCCCGTTCCTATTTCTTTCACTGTTGGTACCAGCGCCAGCTCCTCCCTCTGAGGCCTGCAGCTCTTGCCCTGCTTGGCTTGCTCTAAAATGAGGGCAGCACGTTGGGGCTGAGCCAGGCAGCGGGCCATCCACACCAGGGGCCAGATGCCACACACCATGCCACAGCCCCTTCGCTGTAGCTCCAGGCAGTGCTGCTCCAATCTGTGGGTACCACCTTTTAGAGCAGTGAGTGTAACTATTAGGAGCTGTGGCAGCTCAGGTTCTAGAGCCATGGGCCTGCAAATCAGCAGGTACGCACCCATCCATGCAATTAAAAAATTGCTACTTATAAAACTTAACCAACAGTGTTAAGTACCCTGGAGTATAATTTCCTTGTAGTGTATTCAAAGCATGATTTCTAAAGTGATTCATTCTTTATAATAACTCCACAGAAGCTTGAAATCGCTTATTCTTCACCCCTCCACTCTCTTTCCCCCCTATTCAATGGTCCATGTTCTCTATGGAGGATGGTTACAGAAGGGAGTGCTTGGGAGTCAGACTCATCATGGTTTGGGGTTCACAGACAAGAGCCTCTGGAGATGAGGATTTTGTTTTGGCCATCCTGTGGCATGCAGGATCTTAGTTCCTCAACCAGGGATTGAACTCATGCCCCCAGCAGTAGAAGCACTGGGTCTTAACCACTGGACCCAAAGGGTCTTTAAGTTAGATTGTTGATGCTTTCTCCAAATGAAGTGATGCTTACAGTCATGATGATCTCACAAGATAATTAGATTATTAGACAACTTTAAACCTGACTCCATTACCAGATCAGAATGTACATGTGCATTATGAATTAATTTTGAGAAATCCTGCGATTATCTTGGGGCCCATCCCTCTTATATTGCATTGTACTGTGTGTGTTTATTAAAAGCATTAAACTGATAAATGTAAATACTTAAAATGTATAGCAGAAATAGAGACAGAGATGTAGAGAACAAACTTATGGATACCATGGGGGAGGGGGGAGTGGGATAAATTAGGGGATTGGGATTGATGTATATACACTATTATGTAGAAAACATATAATTAATGAGAACCTACTGTATAAACCCTACTCAATGCTCTGTGGTGACCTAAATGGGAAGGAAATTTAAAAAAGAGGGGATATATGTATACACAGAGCTGATTCACTTTGCTGTACAGCAGAAAGTAACACAACATTGTAAGGCAACTACACTCCAAAAAAATTTTTTTTAATTAAAAAAAAAATGCACAACAAGCTTTGTGATTATGTTTTGGACTTTTTACCTTGTAAAACATCCTGGGACCCTTAGAAAATAGAAGTGGGTTGTGGCTCTGTGGGCCTCTGAGAATCTCCGTGTGAAGGGAGTTTTGACAACTGATATCCATTTGTAAAGAGAGGAAGGAAAAAATGACTTTGATCGAGGGAAAGAATCTGAATATGGTTTGAAGCAATAAATGAGCATACAGAGTGCTATCACTGATTCCCAAACCAGAATGTCACTGTCCTTCTCGGACAACATTCAAACAGCCTGCGTTGAATATGCATGCTCAGTCACTCAGTCACTCAGTCGTGTCCAACTCTGCAACCCCATGGACCGTAGCCCACCAGACTCCTCTGTCCATGGCATTTCCCAGGCAAGAACACTGGCGTGGGTTGCCATTCCTTCTCCAGGGGACCTTTCAGACCCAGGGATGGAACCTGGGTCTCCTGCATCTCCTGCATTGGCAGGCGGATTCTTTACCACTGTGCCATCTGGGAAGCCCCTGCATTGACTATGCTCACTGTTAAACAGCAAAATATGTGGCAATTCCAGCAGGGCTGAACCCAAACACCTGTCAATTCAGGCCCCACTTCCTGGTTCCACCCTGCCTCTGACAGGAACAGGTGGAAGGACATGGGAGGCTGGTCCCCTGACTAAGTGACCTGTAAAGACCCAGGAGGTCACTAGGCAGGTGATGATCCAGGTGGAGGGATGTGAAACATCAGCAAGAATGGGATTCTGTGCCAGTGGGAACTGAGGGACTCTGTTCAATATAAATTCCTGGAAAGCATCCCTTTGTGCTTGTTTGAGGGTGTTCCAGGAACCCTCAAACAGGTGGAGGAAGGGGTGGAACATCCTTTTTGGGAAATCTGACCTGAGTGTCTCACTTCAGCCATGAGCCAGATCAAGGCCAAGGATACCTGGCCAGATACAGTTGGGGGCAGAAAAGGGCTTAATCAAGGCTTCTAGTAGGGACTGGGACACTTTCTTACAGAGAGAAATGAAGTTCAAAATAGAGGAGGTCTCTCAAGTACTTAGAGACAGGCTTAGCACAAGGGGCTGTGAGTAGGCGCCCCCAAGGAGTCAACATAAATGCGGCCGATGGAATGTGCTGGAGCCAGGCAGGGGGCACTCAGCATGGAATGTCTGTGCATGATTCTACAGAACCCCAAATATCACGGTATGCCGACTACCACGTATGTGTCTGTGTCTGGAGCTTGTTTCTGGACACTGAGACAAATATGTAAGTCTCAGTTCTGAACTAATGTCTAGGTTCTGAACTCGAGGGCTGTGATTTCAATTTCATTTTGAGTGACATTTATTAAATGCCTATTGTGTGTCTCCTCTAGGCTAGGCCACTGCGTACCCACTGGTTCGTGGATTCCTCATGATAACCCATTTTTCAGATGAGGAAATGGAGGCTCTGAGATGTAAAGTGCTGCTGCTGCTGCTGCTGCTGCTAAGTCGCTTCAGTCGTGTCTGACTCTGTGCGACCCCTGAGATAGCGGCCAACCAGGCTCCCCCGTCCCTGGGATTCTCTAGGCAAGAACACTGGAGTGGGTTGCCATTTCCTTCTCCAATACATGAAAGTGAAAAGTGAAAGTGAAGTCGCTCAGTCGTGTCCGACTCTTAGCGACCCCATGCGCTGCAGCCTACCAGGCTCTTCCGTCCAGGGATTTTCCAGGCAATAGTACTGGAGTGGGGTGCCATTGCCTTCTCCGGATGTAAAGTGACTGTCCCTAAATTAATAACTGACAGGCTAAAGAGCTGGGCATGGATTCCAGGCCCTCAAAGTTCCCATTTTTTTCCCCATTCCAGGTCTTTATTGCTTCCCCCCCTCTGCATATTCCTAGAGTCTGGCCCCAGAAGATAAAGACCGAATGCTACATTGATCTGAATGATTGACAAGGATGACAATGTTGCCATAAAGGCAAAGAGGTGTGCCTTTGCCACCAAGACTCCGCAGGTGGTCACCTTCCCTTTCGGGGCCATAAGGGTGTCACCTTCAGCCTCACATGAGCAATATGACCATTAGCAACACTCCTTTACCTAAATACACAGTATGATGCCTAGATCAGCAATATGATAATTAGCCAAACAACAATAACAGTAATGAACGTTTTTTGGAGCACTTATTCTGTGCAAGGCCTTGTAGAGTTGAGAGTGGGCTGTAGGGCTCTATGGCCTGGGTTCAAGTCCCATCTTGCCCACTTACTAGTCAAATGACATTCCTCAAGCTATTAAACTCTCTGGGCCTCAGTTTATTCATCTGTAAAATGGGAGCAGTAACAGTACTCCTTGGAAGGAAAGTTATGACCAACCTAGATAGCATATTGAAAAGCAGAGACATTACTTTGCCAACAAAGGTCCGTCTAGTCAAGGCTATGGTTTTTCCAGTGGTCATGTATGGATGTAAGAGTTGGACTGTGAAGAAAGCTGAGCGCCGAAGAATTGATGCTTTTGAACTGTGGTGTTGGAGAAGACTCTTGAGAGTCCCTTCGACTGCAAGGAGATCCAACCAGTCCATTCTGAAGGAGATCAGCCCTGGGATTTATTTGGAAGGAATGATGCTAAAGCTGAAACTCCAGTACTTTGGCCACCTCATATGAAGAGCTGACTCATTGGAAAAGACTCTGATGCTGGGAAGGATTGGGGGAAGGAGGAGAAGGGGACGACAGAGGATGAGATGGTTGGATGGCATCACCGACTTGATGGACGTGAGTCTGAGTGAACCCCAGGAGATGGTGATGGACAGGGAGGCCTGGAGTGCTGCAATTCATGGGGTCACAAAGAGTCGGACGCGACTGAACTGAACTGAACTGAACAGTACCCTCATGGGGTTGGGTTGGAGATTAAATGAGATTGCGGATCTAAACTGCTTGGCACAATGTCTGCCATCGCTCAACACATATTATTTCTTATCGTGAACAGCAGATGCAATCATTTCATATGGTATCTTATTTCTTCTTCCTCACAACTCCACAAGCTTATTATCCACTATAAGCTTCAGTGTGGATGCCAATCAGCTGTTTGACCAAGGTCACTGGGAGGAGGAGACCAAACCTGGGTTGACCCCTGAGCTGAGATCATGACCCCAGTGCTGTGGGTGAGTCCAGGGAATAGAACGGCCGCACCCCCACAAGGTGGTATTGTTGTCAGCATTATTGTTATTTTTATCCTGACATCATTAGCGTGCAGTGAGTCAGGGTTGACTTAGAAAGCTTCCCTGAAGCATGCTGGGTTGTCGCTGAGCAGCAGAGGGTTGGGCTTGTTTGCTTTCATCCAGGCATAGCTTGGAGGGGTCTGGATGCCTGCTTTCGGTCTTTAGCAAAGCCAGCAGTACTGGCCACTAGGGGTGCTTGCTCCTGAAGAGAGGGGCCCTGGACACCTCTGACCCTCTGAAGATTGGGAGCCCATAAGCACTCCCCTTTATGCCTTATAATTTGGAGTTCTGCAGAGAGGCTAGTGGGGGAGGCCGACACTTCCTTGGAAGGAGGGAAAAGCTTCTCAACAGATTTTGACATTTTGAAAGGCAACAAGCCCTATGTCCCCAGGGGTGAGGAAATGCCAGGTTGCTGATGAGGTGGTGGGGATGGGGTGGGCAGGGAGATTTCAAAATGAAAATCATCTCTCTGACTATCTGGCTGCCTTTGTCAGCAAGAGGCTGGAGAGAGGGGCAATGGGCTAAGTAAGAGAGAAGAACCCAAATGGAAATGCCACTTCCCCCAGACCCAAGACCTCTCACACTCACTAAGGGTTGGACGGATACTTAATTTGTATCTGAAAATAGACATTCTACCGCCAAGTATGACACAGTTCCACTCCTACCCCTTAGGAAAGCAAATCAGGCAGGCAAGAGAAATAGGTGCTTAATAAAAAAGGAAGCAAAGAAGGGCTTGAGTCAAATCCTAAGGTTTTGTGGGAAGAATGAACAAATAGCACTTTCTTACTAATCTAGGGGAACGTTTCCACTTAGGAGGGTTGTTATGTACAGGGCTTTGAGAATGGTGTCAAAACTCAAAGTGGCTCAGGTGGAATTAGCACCAAAGACAACCTCAGCAATCAAATAACAATCCTTAGTAAGAAAAAGAAACAGAGTTTATCAGCCCTCGCGGATTCTTTTAAAACTATAATGCCTTCCCCAACTTTCTTCTAGGCAAACTCCTATATGATCTTCAAAACCTAGATCAAAATGTCACCTCTTCTGGTAAATCTTTTCTATACCTGCCGAGGTATCTATGGCCCCACAGTGTCTTGTGCCCCTCTCTAGTTTAGGATTAATTGCACTGTCCATGTGTGTGTGTCGCCCCACTGCATCCGTGAAGGTCTTGAGGGCAGGGAGGGCAAAGTTTGCTCGCTTATGCTTCTACCCCAGAGTTGCGCATGCGGCAGTATTGAGTGACTATCTGTGTGATGGGTGAACGGATTCATTCCATCCACCAGTGCAGGCCAGATACAACTCGTCAGGGGATGCTAAAGATAAGCATCACCAAGTCATTCATACGCTATGTTCCAGTGACCAGGGATTTGAGTCTCACCAGCTCTACCCACTGCTGACCCAAGCTATCAAGAGAAATGACCACCAGGTATAGATAAGCATCCCAGATTTCTGAGGCTAACTTAAGAGAAGATGCTTCTACAGCAGAATTTCTGTTGAATTTGGACAAACAAGAGTATCAAGGAGAATGGGGCAGACCATAATATTCCTTCAGGGACCTAATAGTTGTCTGAGTCAGGAAGTCCTTTCTCGTGTCTAGCCTGCATCTCTCCCACTTCACCTGGCCTCTTGCCTTTTGCCAAGTCTTTGCAGGGAAAAAGCAGACCAGCTGTTCTTCCACCAGCTCCTATTGGCAGGTAGTAGCTGGGCCTCTCTCTGTGTTATTAACAATGCTCCCCCCTCCCTGGATGTCTAAAAAAGAAGCAAATGTGGGTTACAACTGGACAGAAGGGAGCTGATTCCAGGCGCTGCAGGTAAAGTGGCTTTGAGCAGATAGAGAAGAGGCTGAACACAGGAGCTGGTCTTTCAGGCCAGAAAGAAAATCATTGGGGTTTCTACTAATTTGCTTCGCCTGGGAAATGTTTCTGAGCCCTGTGGCTGTGGAGGTGTCTAGCAGGAGGTAGCCGAGCTGTTTGCTTAGCTCTGGGACTTCAATATAACTGAGCACTTGGGTCTCTGCTTCCTTTTAGCTCTATTTCTGAGAGGCATTTGGAAAATTGAGTCTCAGACAGCAGAGCCTGGATAATCTCACAGGCCAGTGATTTTGAAGCTTCTTTTGGGTCACAGACTAACAGCAAGGACTTGATAACATTCAAGGAGTAAGTCCAAGCACTGCTGGTCTGTATGTCACAATTCCAGGAGCTCCCATGTCTAAAACCGTTTGGCTGTCTTAACCTCAGAAGACTATCTTTCCCCCCTTTCTCCAGCACCCTTTCTCCTCCACAGAAATGGAGTTTCCATTTTAGAGGCAGCCTTAAGGCAGGTTCTCAGCACCTCCCCCTAATTGCTGTGGACTGAATGTTTATGACCCTCCTTCACCAAATTTATCTCTTGAAACCTAACCTTTATGTGATGGTATGTGGAAGTGGGGCCTTTGGGAGATGATGGAATGATGAGGGTGGAGTGCTCATGAATGGGATTAGTGCCCTTATAAAAGAGATCCTTTTCTCTTCTGCCATGTGAGGGCACAGTCATAAGAAAGTGGTCTACGAACCAGGAAGCAGGTCTGCACCGAATGTAGAATCTACCAGTGCCAGCCTCCAGAACAGTGACAAATATATTTCTGTTGTTTATAAGCCACCCAGTCTGTGGGATTCTGTTATAGCAGCCCAGACAGGCTAAGACACTGATCATTTCATCACGATGCCCCACAAAGGTCCCTGGGCCTATTAAACCTCCTGTCCTGTCCTCAGTATTGAGCCCTACTACTCAGGCTTGAAGTTCAAGGTTATGTTTTTTAACTGGTCACTGTCTGACCAAGGTGAAAGGAAATAGTCATCAGACTGCAATGGCTCAGATTTCAGCAGGACATAAAGGGTCTTTCTAGTGGGGTCAAGGCCTCCTTTGATTCTTCCCTACACCCCAGAGCTCAGGAATTACTGCAGGCCAGTGATTACAAACTCTGATACCTAGAGTAGGTAGGTAAGGCAAATCAGTAAAGCCAGCTGGGTAATCTTGAGACAGAACACTTGGTTGCATATCAAACACATAAGGATATTCTTCATTCTTACAAAACATGAAATCTTTCTCATCTTCCCTGAAATGTGTGAATCTCTCGGTCCATATCTACCTACCACTTACCCTAACCATTATAAGAAAACCAACAGTGCTAATGTTATGATAAATGACAATGAACAGTTGGTGGTAAAGAGAAGGGCACGCTAGGGAGTGGTGGGGATTGTGGCAAATTGGAGAGCCCATGCCCTATATAGTGGGAGCAGTGGTTAGTCAGTCTGGGCAGACAATTTCCCCATAAGAATATAGGCTCAATGTGGTCAGATTGTCCAGATTTGTAAGAGAAGTTGCAAATATGAGAGTCACATAAAAAACTGAAACACTGGCAATAAATTCAGTTATAAATATAAGTTGTCTATAGGACAATATAGTGCAAACCTAACAAATCATGTCTACAGCCCAGATCTCGCCTGAGTCTGCCTCTCTCTGCCCTTCTCTGTCTTGGGAGGGTTTGCATTATGGCAACACCCTTTACTTTCAATTGAGAAAATATGAAGAAAACTCAAGCTCTATTTGTTCACTTAATCATTGATGGATAACAATAGTCCTCACACTCACAATATGGCCTGGATTTTTGAGGACAGCATAATAGAGAACTAAAATTGTGCCTTGTCCACCAAACATTCCCAGGTGTCACTGTAGGAGTCAGAGTGCTTGGCCACTGGCATCATGGGTCTGACCTACTATGGGATCCCTGATGTCCTTCTTTTCCTGGCCAACCACTGGCAGCTAAGGAAAGCAAGTTCCACTGATGCTCTGGAATGTCCCATCCTCCCCCACGAAGCTACATACAGAGGCTATGAGTCACTGCTTACATGGGTTGGTGGTGAAAAGTGCTGTCCAAAGACTAAGCACTGAAAGAAAGAGCTTGGCAACCTGGCCTGTGCCATCCAAGGCTTGAGGTGGGTGGAGGGAAGGAAGAAGATGGCCATTCCAATAGTACTCTGCTGCAGTGCAGGGGAGGGGTGGGAAATTCACATGCTTCACCAGGGAAGCCATGGGCAGGTGAGAAACAGGCTCTGCTAATCTCTAGCCAGATCTAGACACTCTCAGGAAACCATATTGACTTTGCTGCTAAAACTCTCCTCAGCAAATTGGCAAAGTCTGGTAACACTCCAAGCTTGGAAGGCTGTGGTGAAATAGTTATTCTCCTACTTAGCAGATAGGAATGGTGCAACCTCTGTGGTGAGCAATCTGGCCATTTCTGCCCAAGTCATAACTGTATATGACCTTTGACTCAACAAGTGCTTCTAGGAATTTATTCTTTTGATGAGCCCACCCATCTGCCAATGAGGTATTTGCACAAGGTCATTCATTATAGTGATGTCATGGCAAAATATTGGTGAGGGGCCACATGTTCATTTTGGAGGCCTGGTTCAATAAATAAATAAAAGGGAATATTATGCAGCCATGAAAAAAGAACCAGGACTCTTCAACTACTAATTAGGACTAGTCTCCAAGATACACTGAAAGAACAAGATACAAAACAATACAGGCATATGGTGGAGATATTGTGGGTTCATTTCTGGACCAATAGTAATCCAGCAAATATCACAATAAAGTGAGTCACATGAGCTTTTTGGCTTCCCAGTGAATATAAAAGTTACATGCATTTTTATACTGTACTATGCATGTGTGCATCTTAAGTCGCTTCAGGAGTATCTGACTCTCTGTGACCCTATGGACTGTAACCCACCAGGCTCCTCTGTCCGTGAGATTCTCCAGGCAAGAATACTGGACTAGGTTGCCATGACCTCCTCCAGGGGATCTTCCCAACCCAGGGATCAAACCTGCATCTCTTACATCTCCTGCATTGGCAGGTGGGTTCTAGCCCACTCTGCACTTCCTATACTGTAGTCTATATGCTGTACAATAACCTTGTGTCTAAAAATGCATATACTTTAGCTTAAAAATAAAGCAATCAAAACCACAATGAGGTACCATCTCACGCCAGTCAGAATGGCTGCTATCAAAAAGTCTACTAAAAATAAATGCTGGAGATGGTGTGGAGAAAAAGGAACCCTCTTACACTGTTGGTGGGAATGCAAACTAGTACAGCCACTATGGAGAACAGTGTGGAATTCCTTAAAAAACTGGAAATAGAACTGCCATATGACCCAGCAATCCCAGTGCTGGGCATACACACTGAGGAAACCAGAATTGAAAGAGACATGTGTACCCCAATGTTCATCGCAGCACTGTTTACAAAAACCAGGATATGGAAGCAACCTAGATGTCCATCGGCAGACAAATGGATAAGAAAGCTGTGGTACATATACACAATGCAATATCATTCAGCTATTAAAAAGAATGCATTTGAATTAGTTCTAATGAGGTGGATGAAACTGGAGCCTATTATACAGAGCAAAGTAAGTCAGAAAGAAAAACACCAATACAGCATACTAACACATATATATGGAATTAGAAAGATGGTAACGATACCTCTGTATGCAAGATAGCAAAAGAGATACAGATGTATAGAACAGACTGTTGGACTCTGTGGGAGAAGGTGAGGGTGGGATGATTTGAGAGACCAGCATTGAAACATGTATATTATCATATATGAAATAGATCACCAGTCCAGGTTCGATGCATGAGGCAGGGTGCTCAGGACTGGTGCACTTGGATGACCCTGAGGGATGGGATGCGGAGGGAGGTGGGAGGGAGGGTCAGGATGGGGAACACATGTACACCCGTGGCTGATTCATGTGAATGTATGGCAAAAACCACCACGATATTGTAAAGTAATTAGCCTCCAATTAAAATTTAAAAAATGCAGTTGGAAAAATGGCACCAATAGACTTGCTCAGTGCAGGGTTGCCACAAACCTTCAATTCACACACACACACACACACACAAATAATACATGTAATAAGATGAAGTGCAATAGCATGAGGCTTGCCTGTATGTATGATGTGTTCTCATTTGTGTAAAAACATATGAAAATAATGTGTATATATTTGTTTGTCTATGCATAAAACATTGCTAAAAGGACCACAAAAATGATGAATAATGAATACTGCTTGCCTCTGGGGAGTGAAGCCGTGTGGCTGGGATGAAGGAAGAGAGAAGAAGCTTTTACCATCTATCTATTTTACCTTTTAAATTCAGAATCATGTGAATATCTTTCTTGGTAGAAACAATGAAAATTTGAAAACTGGCAAGCTAGCAAACAAAACCCACGGAATCAAAGCCCAAAGCCGCAGTCCAGGGAAAGTGCTGCTGGCTGAGCCCCCACGCCATTTCTCCAGCCACACGGCTGGTTTTCTCCCCAAGGTGGTTTGGAACTTGTCTTCCCAAGAACATTCAGGGACCCGTGGAGTGTGGGTGCCAGGCTGACATCGCCACTTACCTGCTCCTTCTCTGAGTACGGGTTGTTGAGGACGACGGGCATGCTGCCCTTCCCCCACAGGTCACTGAAGACTCGGTCGTTCTCCACGCCGAGGGGCAGAGGTTTGTGTGATTTGCCGTCCAGGTCTCTGAAAGGCAAGGCGGGAGAGGTTGAGGAAGACGGGACACCTGGAGTGGCCGGCTGGTCACCCTGGTCTGAAAGCCCTGAGTCCGTGAAGAACCCTCAGGGTTCACCCACATGACCCTCCACGGAGCCAGTGAGCTTTGGGTCCGCAGCCTGCCGCTTCGTAGGATCAAGCGTGAAGGTGAGCTTAACTGACTTGGCACCCACAGCTGGCACATACCCGTTGTGAGGAGATAGTTTCAGGATGTCTGTGACAGAGACTTTGTTCCTCCCTCCCCGGCCCCTGATTTCCTGATCTAGGAAGCCGGGAGGCCCCTCTCTTAGCAGAATCCCATGAAGAACCCCTGGACAGCTTAGCATCCATGAAACCTAATGGTGGAAGATACAGGAAGCAGGAGGGATAGGTCCGAAAACCAGTCCTGTGGGCCAGGGTGGGGAGTCACACCAACAGCAACTAGAGCACTGATCACGAGGCTAATGGTACCAGCCCAGGATATGCAGGAATGATTCTGAAAATAAGGGGAACACAGCGACAAAAACTATTAATACTGTTGGTGTTGATTAAGCACTTACTGGTGTGTCAAGCACTTAACATATGTTTTAGTGAATTTAGTCCTTGGGACAACCCGATGAGGTCGGTATGAATGTTTGTCACTCTTGTTTAGATGGCATAAGTGAGACAGAAGCTAAGTCACTCAAGGTCACAGTATTGCAGTCTGCTGTTGTTCAGTTGCTAAGTCCAGCTCTTTGTGACCCCATGGATTGTAGCACACCAGGCTTCCTTGCCTTCCACTATCTCCCAGAGTTTGCTCGAATTCATGTCCACTGAGTTGGTTTTCCAGCCTGCTCTTCACGTTTATCGTGAAGTGGAGGCTGTTACTATTACCCTCACTTATCATCAACACCATCAGCACCATCATTCTTACGATTGTTAACATCACCATCCAACTTTTCCTTATCAGCATCAGCATCATTGTCACCACAGCCATCATAAGTGTCCTCATCAACACCAATGTTGAAAACATCATTTTCATTATCACCATTATTGCCCAAATCATTCTCATCCTTCTCATCACCATCACCTTCGTCCCATCAGAATCGTCATGACCATCACCATGTTCATTACCACCATCACCACCCTTGCACTCATTATCAGATGAGGAAACTGAGGCTCAGAGAGGTTAAACCACTCACCTAAGTCTCACAGTCAGGGGTGAAGGAGTTGGGGTTCAAACCTAGGCTTACTCCTGACTCTAACCATGAAGCTTTCCTGGCTCTCTGCCCTTGAACTCGGATAGGTTCAGGAAGAGGCTATCTTGGCTGGACAGGCTGACCATCCTCTGAGCTGGAGGGAAGTCGTGGCTGAGATGGGACTGACTGCATCAGATCCAGACCTCCCAACCTGCCCCACCTCATCTCCGTGCTTCTGCCGTCCTGCTTTCTGACCCTCCCACCCAATTTCGCTTGATGGCCTCTGTCTGTTCCCCAACTTTGGGCAATGCGGCTCGCTCTGTACTCCATCTCACTTTTGGTCCCAGGCGTGGGGGCTGGCCGTACCCAGCTCTCCATCCTATGTTCCCAGCTTTGGGGACTCTTGGCTCCATAAATTCCCCCAGCCCCCAGCCTGGTGCTGATGGTCATTGGGATGAATCAGAGGCCAGGGCCCAAGCTCTGAGTGTAAGGCCCTACGTGGCCCCTCTGGCTGCTCGGATGGGGCTACCAGAATCCCCTCCTTGCTTTGTCTCGCAGCGTTCTGGTGGCTCATGCTGAAGCCACTTCTGCTCATCTTGCTTGGAGAGGTCTGCAGTTGTAAGAGGGAACATTATGTTTTACTCTCTCAAAAATGTCTCCAAAACACACCAGGAGTGGTTCTTGATTAGATATTTCCCAAGTCAATGGTTTACCTATGTGGTAATAAACAGAGGCATTGTCTGTGGAGTGGGCTGTTCTAAATGTCATGCAGCCCCTCTCAGCGCTAAAACTCCAGTTCTAGGATGTCATGTGACCATAAGTGGGGAATCAGCAGAGAAGAGAGGAGTTTAGCGCTGTTTGAGTGTTGGTAATGTACCAGGTACCAGCACAGAAGTTATTTCACTTCCTCCCAGCAGATATTAAAAGCTTCCCTATTTTACAGATGCAAAAACTGAGACCAGAGAGGTTATGTCAATTTCCCAAGGTTTCTCAGCAAACACAAAGAAGAGCTGGGATTTGAAACCAGGTCTGACTGATGCTCGGCTCAGATCCTTCCTTTTTCTGTAAACAGACTGGGAAAACAAGTCAGGATGTGTAGGATAAGCCAGAGGCTAAAGAGCTAGGAATCCAGCATCTCTCACTGAATGAGGCCAGTTTACAAAGATTACAGGGTACAATTACCCAGATGACTCTTAAATGGCTCACACGACCTGTCTTCTTGTGGATCTGTAGAGAGAGGTGCTTTTATCTTCATCCTTTGCTTTTTTTTAAAAAAAAGCCTTTAACACTTTTGTTTAAATAATATATTTGAAGTGTTTTGTCCACACAAACTTATGTAAGAGCCCTGTGATGAGCTGGGGAAGAATATTTTTATTTGAGACAACTGTCATGAGGTGAATGAAACTAGAGCCTGTTATACAGAGTGAAGTCAGTTAGAAAGAGAAAAGCAAATGTTATGTGTTAACACAGATCTCTGGAACCTAGAAAAATGGTACCGATGAACCTGTTAGCCTGGCTGGAATAGAGATGCAGATGTAGACGGTGGTCTTGAGGATATAGCAGGGGAAGGAGAGGGTGGGAAGGATAGGAGAGAGTCGCATGGACATATATATACTGCCATGCGTAAGAGAGACAGCTAATGAGAAACTGCTGGATGACACAGGGAGCCCAGGCCCTCTGCTCTGTGATGACCCAGAGGAGTGGGATGGGGGTGGATGGGAGGGAGGCTCAAGAAGGAGGGGATGCAACTTGCTTTATTGTACAGCATAAACCAACACAACATTGGAAAGCAATTAGCCTCCAACTTAAAACAAGAATATTTTTAACGTGGGACCACAGGGAACATCCTTCAGCATCTGACAAGGAGTTACTTTGCTTCTCCGCACCCAGGGACAAAATCAGGAGTAGATTTAGGTAGATTCTGAATTCCTAGTCCCCACCCCAAGTTTTCAGTAAAAGCTCTGAGGGAGATAAGGAGTTTATTGCCATGGATTTGCTCAGCCTGGGATGTGTCTGTTCGCTAGGTTTGTACGGGCAGTGAGATCCATGGGCTGTGGATTGGGTGGAGCTGGGTTCAACTTTCAGCTTTGCTGGTTGTAAGCTGTGTGACTTTGGATATTTTGGCTACTTAACCTTTCTAATTCTCAGTATACTCATCTCTAAAATAGTGTTGATAATAAAACCCAGTTTCCGGGGTTACTGCAACAATTACAGGAGGTAAGGCTCACAGCACTTAGCCTGGGGCATCTGCTATTGCTTTGACTACTGACGTGTTTGTAGGCTGATCAAACAGAAACAGAGAAAGGAAAATGTGAGTTCTTTCTAAAACAATCAAGATTCCTCTAAGTCAGCATGGTCTAGGAGAACTTTCTGAGTCAATGGAAACATTCCACGTCTGCTTGTGTTTTTTGGTATTTTAGCCATGGCCCACATGAAGCAACTGAATATTTCAAATGTGCTTAGGGACTTCCCTCATCGTCCAGTGGTTAATACTGCGCTTCCACTGGGCGGGTCATGAGTTCAATCCCTTGGTGGGGAACAAAGATCCCCTATGTGGCTCGGCTGTAAAAAAGCACCTATTGTCACTGAGAAATTAATTGAATTTTTAATTTTATTTCACTTTAATTAGCCATATATAGTTAGTGGCTATAGCACTGCATGGTACTGGCCAAAGCCTTACTGTCTCTAAAGACTGAAGGCATGTATGGCTCCTAACTGAGAAAGGGGCGTCTTCCCTGAGGGCTTATGGGGGCACAGGGAGGGATGTCTGCACTCAGACATTTCTTTTTAAATTGAAGGATAGTTGGCTTACAATGCTGCATTAGTTTCAGTGTATAGCAAAGTAATGCAGTTATACATACATATATTGCTATTGTTTAATCACTAAGTTGTATCTGACTCTTTTGGGACTCCATGGACTGTAGCCTGCCAAGGTGCTCTGTCCCTAGGATTTCCCTGGCAAGGACACTGGAGTGGGTTGCCATTTCTTTTTCATGGGTTCATATACATATATATGTGTATATATATTACATATACATTATATATATGTACGTATACATATAAATGCACACATATTATGTACAAGGCTTCCCAGGTGGATCAGTGGTAAAAAAATCTGCCTGCCAATGCAGGAGCTGCAGGAGCCATGGGTTTGATCCCTGGGTTGAGAAGATCCCCTGGTGTAGGAAATGGCAACCCACTCCAGTATTCTTGCCTAGAGAATCCCATGGACAGAGGAGTCTGGCAGGCTGTAGTCTATGCGGTCACAAAAAGTCAGACATCACTGAGCTACTAAGCACAGCAGAGAGTATATTTGATTTACAATGTTGTATTAGTTCCGGTGTCTAGCAAATCGATTCAGTGAGACACAGACACACACCCACATACATATATGTTTCCTTTCCATTATAGGTTATTATAAGATATTAAGTATAGTTTCCTCTGTTATGCAGTACAACCTTGCTTTTTTAAAAAACTATTTTCTATACAGACATGTGCAAATGTTAATCTCACACTCTTAATTTATCTCCCCCCTCCCACTAGATGTTCGTTTTCCATATATATGAGTCCATTTCTGTTTTGTAAATAAGTTCATTTGTATCATTTTTTTAGATTGCACATATAAGTGGTATTATATGGTATTTGTCTTTGTCTGACTTCACTCAGTACGATAATCTCTAGGTCCATCCATGTCGCTGCAAATGGCATTGTCTCATTCCTTTTTACGGCTGAGTAACTGCCCATTGCTCACAGAGCCCAGGAATCTGGGAATTCTCTGCTTCCTTTCCAGACTCCCCACTTCCATCACTCTTGGCCCCGACCTCCACTCCCCTCTCTTCCCAGGGAGCACACCGTGTCCATTCCTATGTCCATCCTTGCCCTCCCTGGAATGCCCTTTCATCTCCCCTCTGTCAAGAGTCAGCTCCTACTCACCCTTACAAGGCCCGCTTCACACACCACCTCTCCTGGGGGTTAAATAAGATCATGCTTGTAAAAGGTCTAGTATACAGTCAGCTCTGACCAAACATGAACTGTATTTGATCCCTGGGTCAGGAAGATCCCCTGGAGAAGAGAATGGCTACCCATTCCAGTATTCTTGCCTGGAGAATCCCATGGAGAGAGGAACCTGGTGGGCTACAGTCTACGGGGTTGCAAAGAGCTGGACACAACTGAGCGACTAACATTTAACTTGTGGCGATTGAAGTCCAGACAGATTAGGTAACTTGTTAAGATCACACCACCAGTGAGAAGCAGAGGAAATTTTGCAATTAAATGCCTCTTCCTTGCTGCCCTCCTCATTGAGAATCACTGAGAACAGGGCTTGAGGGGGGGCATTTGATTGGATTTCATACTCATGAAGAATCTCAAATTTAGATATCGAATGTTTCCCCCAAAATGAGGTGGTGGTAGTGAATGTGTTTATCCACTAAATGCAATTTTGCTAACTCCAGGTTATCATTTCTTCATTTAAGTAAGTACACTGGGAGCCCACGGATGGAGGTAGACGGGGCCTTGGCTTGACTTCTGAGAAGCCTGAATGGTGACTCTCCTTGGCCAGTACTTTTGAGTCTTGGTCCTGCCCAGCTGCCTGAGGGATCTTGGTTTAGATCAGAAATTCTCAGCCTGTAACTACTGATATTTAGGTTCAGATAATTCTTTGTGGTGGGGACTGCCCTGTGCATTGGAGAATGTTTAACAACATCCTTAGTCTCTCCTCATTAGATACCAGTAACATCTCCATCACCAGCTGGGACAACTGAAAACATCCCAGGAGATCAATCAATGTCCCTGTGGGGAGGGGAGGAATTAGACTCCTCCCTATTGAGAAGCAGGCGTAGCTTCAGTCAAGGACCACAAACCCACGCTTCCCAGCTCTCCCGTCCCTGTTCCACACCCACCCGGGGCCTGTGAGGATTTATTTACTAGTTGTGCCTTGTTCCCAGACGGGCCTGAGGAACCTGCCTTCGCTCAGTGGCTCCCACATCTGCTCAGTGTCCTTATTCCCCTGCAAAGACATCCTCCAGTGAACCTGGAATTATGGCAGACCAGCGAGGCCAGAGCCATCCTGCGGTCAAGCTTGGTGGTTCTCAAACATCAGGGTGCATCAGAATCAATTGAGGGGCTTGTTAAAATTCCCCCCAGCCCATCTCCAGAGAGTCTGAAATAGTGGGAAGCCTGGAATCTGCATTGTCAAAAGCACCCACACCGTCCAAGGACACCTGTGAAAACCTGTTTCCCTGGGAGAGCTCTGAGATAGACTCGCGCAGTGAGCACAGGTGCCCTCCTGGCTAGAAGTGCCGCCCTCCCCCAGCTCTCCTTCTCCCCCTGCCTTAGTGTGAGGCTCTCCCTCCTACCTGGTGAGCATTTTTCTGTGCTGCTTGGCAAGAACTAAACTATAAAGCCCTTTCCTTCCACTTCACTAGTTGGATCCTCATACTCAAGCCAAGAGTCGGTCTAGCATCTCTAAACCTTCTGAGGATCTTTGCCAGATCCTTCCAACCGAGGCTCCCTGATCTCACGGGCATCGGGATGGGGGTCCCAGGCCAGACTCCACAGGCAGTTTGCACGTGTTGGTTGGCCCCATGCTGACCACTAAACCTCCCCTGACCAAGGACCCAGGATGGGGAGCAGGTGGGCCAGGCCTGGGTACAGGGCGCAGCCTGGAGGTGGAGGCCACCCACTCCAGCCCAACCAGGCGAGGAGGCCGCCGAGGAGCAGCTGGTCCTGGCAGGAAGCCCTGCTCGCATCTCTCCGCAGACACCACGCTCTCTCCAGCTCCCCTCCTGGCCCTCCACACTCCAACGGTCTTTGGCTTCTGCTTCTATCTGGTTGCAGATTCTGATAGCTGAGTTGAAGCAGGAAGATTTGGGGGGCTGTGCAAGTGGGGTCTCTGTGCAGCTTTCCTTCTAGACTCCATCATGCTGGAGTTTGCAGGGGTGGTTCTTGATAAAGGTACGCTCTTCAGAGCAGGCATTCCACAGTGAGTGTTGTAGCGAGGGCCTCAAGGCTCCAAAACAACCATGACTCTCATTCCTAAGATCACAAAAGCTGGGCAGGATTCTCCAACTCATGTCTGTAGGCCCCAGGCTAGGGGGGATGGGGCTGAATTTGGGTCCCAGCTCCTAAGGCCAACTGTCTTACTGGGATTTGACTTCTTGCTAACAGCCCCTCTGATATATCTTTTTTTTTTTTTTTTTGAGAGGCTGGGAATAGGTTTTAATGTAAAATATCTTGATTTATCTATTTTGCCACAAATTCACTTTTTAAGAAAAAGATTTTTGGCCATGCCCCATGGCATGTGGGATCTTAGTGCCCTGAGCAGGGACTGAACCCACATCCTTTGCATTGTAAGGTGGATTCTTAACCACTGAACCATCAGGGACGTTCCAAGGTGTGTTGTTTTAAGGCACCAAGGTTGTGGTCATTTGTTAACAGCAGCCACAGGAACAATGGCAGATACAATGAGCGGGTGTTGGGATGGTTGATGGCCCTGCCCCCGTGTCTATGTCTGACCTCACTGCCTATTGCTCTCCTCCTGCTTGCTACACTCAAGGCCTCCCTTTAGTTCCTTGAACATCCCAACCTTGTTCCTGCCTCAGGACCTTTGCTCCTGCTGTGCCCTCTGCCAGGAACACCCCTGCCTAGATTTCGCAAGGTTCTCACCTTCTGGCCTTGGTACAAATGCCTGCAGAGAGGTTTTCCCCAACCTTCCGATCCAGCGTGCTACCCAACCCCAAGCCACTTCTCTTGAAGTCACTGTATGATCTCCTCCACAGCACACATTGCTATCTAAAATGACTGCATGTGTCTATTTATTATTCCTCGAGTGTTGTCTATGAGATGACTCTGTAGTGGATCATCAGTGGATCCCCAGCTCTGAGGACAGTATCTGAGGCAGAATAGATGCTCCATAAATATCCAGTGACTGAGAGATGCTGAGAAGCCATCAGTTACATGCAATTTGAGGTGGGTGAGCTTCTTTCCCCTCCAGAATGAGCGGCTGGGTGCCCACTAGACCAGGTGGCAGGGACATACGTGGGAGGAGGTCACAGAGCAAGTGCATTAACTGATTAAACAGGACCCCTGGCCCCTGCCTGGGAAAGAACGCATGGTGGCAGAGAGGGCAGTGCTGGAAGTCACTCACACTCAAATAGTCAGGGTGAGAAGTTGCTCCCAGATTCTGCATGACGGCAAAGTTATCAGAGTTAATTCCTGAGTTGAAAAATGCCAAAAAAAAAAAAAAAAAAAGAGAGAGAGAGAAAGAAGGAATAAAAAAAACAGTAGAAAAGAAAGAATGGAAATTGCCACCAGATGATGCACAGCCATGAGAAAGATCAAGTGCAGCCTAGGGGGAGGGGCTCTCAGGCATCAGTGCTGACATTGGTTGATCCGAGGTCACCTCTCTAGGGAGGCTGTCTTTAGTAGACGGCAACCTCAGGGCCTTGGTTTCCCCTCCAGTCTGAGAAAATACTCTGATAGCCTCAGAAAGTTGATGGCTAGTGGTTAAGGGCACTGTGGCCAACAGTGCAATCTACAAGCTTAGTAGAGGTCAAGAACGTGGGCTTAGGGTCAAGTTCTGGCTTTGCTGCAGGCTGGCTGTGTGACCTGGCACAAGAGACTACACCTCTCTGAGCCTTGGTTTCCTATCAGGAAAATGGGGTGCTATGTGGAGGAAGTGAATTACTTGATGTGAAGACCATAGCCTGGGGCCAGGCCCACCTGGAGTGCTCAGCAGAGGCTGGCTAACATGATGGGGATGAAACTTAGGCTTGTCACAGGAGGAGGCCCCTCCCCCAAAAAAGCGGATTCTCTAGGGTTAAAATCGACTTCTGTTCCTCCAGCCACATTTGCTTGTCTGGTTTCTTTTTAAACTCTAGACGCTCACTGTGAGATTGCTAGGTAGAACCTGGATAGAACCCTGTGGCCAGTGCTGTGTGACCCTGGGCAAGTTGCTTCACCTCTCTGAGCTTCAGTTCCTTCTTCTATAAGCGGGGGCTAGAACCACAGGTCCTACTTCAGGAGCTGCATTCGTACAGGTTCTAAAGAGGTGACTGTTGGGAAGGTACTCCTATAAGTAACCAAGGGAGGGCCCTGCAAGCAGACGAGGAGTTATCAGAGCGCAGGGCGAGGTGGCTGGCCGGCTGGTCCAGATGGATGCTGGACCGTGGACCTTGGCCTCTTTAGAACCCTCCTTCAGGGCAGCAAGCTGAGCAACCTGGATATCCTCTGACATGCAGCATTTTAAAGTGACCGCTCCCGAGTACAGAAGGCCCCGAATTCGCCGCCTCCCTTCCTGATCACCCTTCACCTGCTGTCACTGCCTGCTCAGGGTCCCCTCCCTCCTCCTGGGATGAAGGGAGGAGACTGTGTCTCAAGTCAACATCACTTATCTCCCCAAACACAGGCCGACACCCCAAACAACAGGACAGGGGTGCCCCCTGAGGGAAAGGGACTAGCTGGAGCAGGGGAATAAGTCCAGGTCCAAGGGGAAAGAAGGACGGAAGGAGGAAAATAAGGCCAAGAGAGCAGAGGAGTCAAGGTCGCTGCTGAGAACCAGTGATGGCCCAGCCTCTGCTCAGACCCAGAAGCCACGGATGCCGAGTGGGACCCGGATGTGGGGCTCTGGGCCCAGCGGGCTGCTGGCTTCATTGTCACCCAGCATCTAGGATGCTGGTCTGACCCCACCCCCAAAAGCAGCCTGGATGGAGAGGGGCCTGGGAGGATGAGTCGTTTCCAGGCAGCTGTGTGTGCTGTGGGGCTTGAACATTCCCAGGCCAGCAGCCCCAAGACGGGCTCTGAATGACATGCTGCCTCTGGGGTTGCGTTTCCTGACTTGGGACACTGATTCATAACAAGACACTTATTTTAGCCATGAGCAAACAGCTTTGCAATCTGTGGTTGTTACGACGATGGCCGATGCTTCTGACATCACAGTGGGAGGGAGGTGATGTCAGGGGTGAGGGACACCCTGGCAACACAAATGGCAATGCCACTCGAGGAGGAAGGGTCCTGACTGCCTCGCAGACTTTGGACACCTTTGAGTGAAAACAAAAACACGAAACATGCTTCAGTCTTTCAGCCGAAGTCTCATCGTGGGTTTATGTATAAATTCGGCTTTAAATTCTACTGAACTTGCAACTACTGGGAAATCAAAGACAGGACATCGTTTTACCAGGAATCATTCACCATTTGGGAAAACCGCATCACCAAGGCGACGCTGTGCGGCAGGTGGTGTCAGAGTTGCCAACACAACACACCTGTGTCAGTCTGCATCGTGTTTGCAGCGATTCTATCTTTAGGTGCCAACATGTGACACTCTGGTGGAGCCGTGCCTGTGTGCCGATATGTTAAATTATAGGCTCTTTTATTATAAATGACTTTTATGCTCTGTAGCCTTTATTCTATCGTTAGGGCATTACAGTGATTTAAAAAATGTAAAGTGTGGGTAGGCTACATGCTCCATGAAGGAGCTTCTGGTTAGTGAAGGGGGCATTTCAAAATATTTGTTAAAAAAACAGAGTGCAGGGGGAGAGCCATGCATCCAGCCATGGAGCCGGGGGGAACACATGCTATTACAGTATTACTCATCCTTAGAACCATTCATCTCAGTGGGTTTCGTGGAGCCATATACTTGCCCTGGGTCACTTTCTCCCAAAACATTTCTCCACCTAAGCAGTTTTTTCTGCTGCTTGTGGTCAGTCACACTGCAGGTGATGTGGGGTCCCTGGTGGAGGACCCTGAGGGATGAGGGTGGCTGAGAACTCAGATGTCACCTCCTGAGGTGGGAAATGGGTCTGTGGGAGCAGCGCTCCAAGGCAGACGGATCTATCTTGCCTTCATTCTTGGGGACACAAAGCCTGCTTCCCCGAGACAGAGTTTGGAGAGGCCCCTTGGGGCCTGGCTACCAAGTGGGCTCCCATTAAAGTTCATGGGACTCAAGTACCTCATCCCAGCCTGGGGTCCTGTCCACAGCCTTTATGTCCTGGACTGCAGGCTAGGAGAGGGTATTTGCTTGTATTTGCTCCTTGGATAGGCTTCTATAGCTCCCAACTATAGAAGGGACTTCTCTACATCATAACCGGAGAGTCAGACTCCTGGGCCGGGGTGGGGCTGAAACAGAGCCCTCGGGGTTCTGAGGCTCACACTCCACGCCTAGCTGATAATCAGAACCAAGTACACAGGACATTAGACCCAGGGCTTCCACTGGCATGCAAGGTGAGATGGTCCTATTCATGGACTCACTCCTGCTTCTGCAAGAGGTGGTGCTGAGGATGGGCGGGGCACGTAAAGGATTGGGGTGGGGAGAAGCCATGCCCAGGAGCCTCGGAGGATGGGCACTTCTGATGCCGTCTAGAAAAGAAGGCCAGTGATTGATTCTGGAGTCTCTAGCTGCCTTAGAATTCAAGCCCACGGGGTGAGACTTGGGAGTACCTACTGGCTGCCCAGAAACTACCTCATGGCTACACCCTCCATCTCCACCGAGTATGTCACAGTGGGGACCCCTGGGAAGTGGGTTCTAGCCCGCGGGGGGCTCCTGTGCTGGTTGTGGGAGAATGAGGTGCCAGGTCACTGACACCGGGAGAACCCTGAGGACGTGATCCTGGCCTCCAGCTCTGGAAATGGACATTAGGCCACTGGGGACCCCCAATCATCTGTCCCACTGAGAGGGTCACACCACGCCCTGTGTATGTGGCCTAAGACTCGCTGTCTCTCGTGGAGATGGGACCCAGGGTGTGGCAGACTCCAGGGTATCTGTGGGGAGCTCGCAGGAGAGAGGAAGGGTGGATGGGAGGGAGGAGCTGGGCGGGCAGGAGGTGCCCTCTGTCGCCCTCTGCCCAAGGCCTTCCGACAGAGCCTCCACTTTCCTCCTTGGGGGTCTTGCTGGATTGGCTCAGTTTTTGGCCAGGCGTGAGATGCTGGAAAAGCCCCAGGATGCAATGGTGGCCAGGGTGGGCTTCCACAGACTGGGGGGTGCACAGTGGGCGGTCTGGGGGCTGCCCTGCCAGGACTGGGTCCCATGCAGGCACAAGTGCACTTCAGGACCTTGGCACCTGCCACTGCCTCTGCCTGGATGCCCCTCCCCCTTGCAGCTGTGAGCCTCCCCGCCCCTGCCTCTGGGTCCTCCCCTGCTGCCTTCCTAGTGTGGCCTGCCAGCTTCCCCCCCGCAATGTTACCCTCCCCAACACTTCCTGGCCCTTCCCCGCTCTATTTATCTCCTCAGGGCGTATGACTAATGGTTTACAGCGTTAACCTCTCGCTTCTTTGGCTTCCCCTTGCACTGCAAGCTCCCCAAGTCAGGGGGTTTGTCTATTTCAGTCCCTCCCCCAAAGCCAGAGGACTTGTCCATTCATTGCTCCATCCCAGGGCCCAGAAGAGTACCTGCACAGAGTAGGTCCTCTGTGAATACTTCCTATATGAATACACACAGGGGCCTGGGAGCTAGTCAATTCAGGCCCCCACAGGATTTCCCAGTGACCTCTAAATGCCCTTGGAACTCTCAGGGGTCCTTGAGAAGAGGACTGGGAAAGCGCGGCCTGGATTTCCGTGGACCTCAGGTCTGAGCCTCCCTCTGTGTCTCCCAGGATCTGCCTAGTAACACTGTGGGCTGTAGCGTCAGTGCTAGACCTTAGAGGGGAGTGGAAGAAGGCAGAGAGAAAACCTGCCCCTCTCCACGTGTGTGTTCGCTCAGTCACTCAGTTGTGACCAACTCTTTGCGATCTTTTGGACTACGGCCTGCCAGGCTCCTCTATCCATGGGACTTTTCAGGCAGGGTTACTGGAGTGGGTTGCCATTTTCCTACTCCAGGGGATCTTTCCAACACAAGATTGAACTCGTGTCTCCTGGGTCTCCTATTTCCCCACCACCTGGCCCATCTGCTCCTCACCGACTGTGCAGCCCCTGGAGGGTCAGAAAATGCCAATCCGGCAAATACAGAGGGGCTGGTACCCAGTTCTAATTTTTAAAAAAATTTTTGGCCACACCACTCGGCATATGGGATCTTAGTTCCCTGACCAGGCATTGAAGCTGTGGCCCCTTCAGGGGAAGCATGGGGCCCTAACCACTGGACCCCAGGGAAGTCTTTGGTGCCCTGTTCTTCAACTGCTGGCCTCAGCTTCCATGTAATCAGAGCAATGCCAGAGTTTTGGGGAATGGGGACTAATTCTCTATTTTGTCTCCAGTTTCTCTCTTTAGAAGTTTTCTTGCCCTGGATGGGCTGCCCCCAGGAGAAAGCCAGTTTGGGCTGAGGCTCGCCCAGCACCCAGTTCTCTCTCTCTCTCCCCAGATTCTCAGCATCATCCACACCCAGGTCAGCCATGCCCAGGCGCCTCTCCTCATGCAGTGACCTCAGGGAAGGCCCCACCATCTGAGCCTTAGTCTTCTCACTCTTGAAATGTGGATTGCAAAAATACCCACCTTGTGGGGGTGCTGGAAGATGGGGCCTCAGCTACAATGATTATGAGCTCTGGGTTTCATGGCAAGAGATACGCACTAGACATTATGTCCATTCCATTCCGCAATGGCAATTTCCAGGGCAAGAGGCAAGGGGGGTTGAGCGGGTGTACGTGTGCTCGGATGCCTGAGACACTCAGCTTGGCTCCCGGGCTGTGAGATTGAGCTGCCACACACGCTCGCGTACAACACATGTGAGCACACACAGGCACCCCTGCAGCTTACCTGTCCACCTGGATTTCCACGTCCTTGGTCTCTGTCTTGGCAGGTCCCCCTCCATTGATCGCTTTGCCCCCACTGGTGAGAAGGTTCAGGACAGGCTCTATCTCTTTGAGCAGTTTATTGTTCTCTCCGCTGCCCTGGAGGGCGACCCCAGTGCTTTTCTTGGCTGGGTCCTGGCCTGGGGGCCTGGCAGCCAGGCCGTTGGCATGGGCGAGGGAGCTGGCTTCCTGCCCCGGGTCTGGCGCATGCTGGGGCCCATTGCCGGGCCCTGTGGCCCCGTCCACCACCAGCGTCTGCTCTCTGCCGGCTGACGCTTGGTGGGATAGGTCAACGGCTGCTGTGGGGGGACCCAGGGGCCGGGTCACCCGGATGGTCTTGGGGGTCCCGTCCCCGGTGAAGGTGGTCTCCAGGTGCGTGGTGAAGCCCTCGGGGCCCCTGAGGATGAGCACCACGTGGGTCTCAGAGGCAATCCCCCTGAGCACCTCCAGGGCGCTGTCGTAGCTCAGGTCCACCAAGGGCTGGCCATTGACGGCGAGAATGATGTCCCCAGCCTGGATGAGGCCGCTTTGCTCCGCGGCGCCCCCTCGGATCAGGTCAGAGATGATCACGGGTGGCTTGCTCACCCTCTCCTTCACCAGGAACCCCAGGCCCCCCACTTTGCGCTTGAAGAGGCGGACAGAAATGACATTGGGTTGGATCTGTTGAACGCTGAACATGTGGCTCTCCATGGTGTCTAGTGTCTAAGGGTCCACAGACCTCAAAACGGGTCTGGCCGAGGTCAGGTCCCCAGGAGTGGCCGGGCTTCAGGCCGCGCCGGGAGGAGCCGCCGGGGGCTGGTGCTGCGGGGCTGCAGCCGGGACGGGGAGCTGCTCTCGGTGCTGGTCTTCTGTGCCTCTGACGTCAACTCAGCGTCACTCGCTCATTGCTGTTGCGCCGTCGGTGGCATGATTTCCTGCGTCTGCCTCCTTCCTCGGTCTCTAAGGAAGTGATGGTTGATCAGGCAGACGTCAGGGGAAGCAGTGGGATGAGTCCCTATGCCACAGGTCAGGCGGATCCCGGAGGAGACGTGTCTGGTGGCTGTGCCTAGGGGTGACGCATGCTAGCATGGACTATCCAACTGGGCATCGTCAGCCCGCCAGAGGCAGATCCGATCCGGGTCTTCCTGAGGTCAAGAGAAGGAACAAGGGAGGGGAGGAAAAGGATTAAAAAAAAAAAGGAGAGAGGGATGTGGGATGCCCAAGACCACCTTTAAAACTAACATGGGAAACACAGCCAACTGAGAAGTCTAGCCATAAGATGCTCTGGAGTTCTGAAGACAACCTAGACACAAAATTCTTCTTCCTCCAGGGGGGCACACTCGCAGGTGGCTGCATATCGCCTGGTTTCATTTCCATGATCAAAGCCCTGTGAGACCGGGGGGCTCCTTGGGAAAACCACTGAGGAGTCAGCCCCAGAAATCAAATGGCAAGAACCCTAGGACCTCCCATCTTTTTTTCACCAGAAGAAGTCAGCACTCCTACCCTGTCATGCAGCCTTTGCCTCTCTGCTTTTTGCAACATTTTTCCATCCTCAGGTCAGGAGCTTGGCCGACAAGGATCATGGGGTGTGGGGCTCTCCATTCCTACCACTCCCAAAGCCCCCATCACAAACCCATCAACAGGAAATGACGTCACCCTCTACAGAACCACGGATGAGGAAGGTCAGCTGGACTTCAGGACCGTCATTTTTGTAATGATTCACTTATCTCAGGTTCAAAAGGACAGACTTGGCCACACTCCATCCCGTGATAAGCCAAAATTGGTATAATAAATACCAAAGACACAGGTCCTCGTCAAACTCTGGAGGGCATTTGTGTATCACAGACTGTCTGAAATCCTAACAGAGAAACATTAGGAAGTGTGGACTCTGTCCCCCTAGGGTTAGATAAACACAGAGCTGGTGCGCAACGAATATTTGTGGAACAAGAAAAAGCCCAAAAGACGGTGGACACTCATTGAGTGCATATGTTCTGTGTATTTTTTTCCTCCTTTGATCTTCACAGTTAACTCTTCAACAGATGAGAAGACTGAGACTTGGGAAGGTCCAGTGACTTGTCCAAGGTCAGGTGGAGAAGGATGGTGGGAGGAGGATTTGAACTCAGATCTGCTCCATTCTTGAGTCTGAGCTTTTAAATACTCTAGTTTTTAACAATTTATAGTCTAGTGACTTTTGCAATTCCCACCAGCTTCACCAGCCTCAGAGAAGGGACTGGAGTACCAAAAGACCACATGGAGGCCACCTGAAGATGCTGTAGCCCAGGTGAGGTGTGTGCACCCATGGCATGGGCCCAATGAGCAGCATGGAAGCACATCTTATGTGTCTGGGTTGGGGCAGGTGACCTGTGGGTTACGGGTGGAGTGGGGCAGGGTGGGAGGTAGCAGAAAATCCCTTCATCTCTTTTCCTACCCTCAGCTCCAGCCTCAGTTTCCTCTCTGCCCTGGCACCCCTTGCCATCAGCATCCTCAAAACTCCTTCACCCAAGGAGGGAGCTCTTATCCATCACTACTGACAAAGCAACACTCCCTTGTTTCCCTTTTAGCGGATTTCCGGGGTCACCCCAGGGCTGAGGCAGCCGATAAACTCCTGCCGCCTCTGAAAGCAGGGGGTGGGTGGGGATAACTCTCCCTGCACCCCGAGAAAGAGGCGCTACCTCCCAGATCCCCCTTTAAGGGAGGGTGGTGGTTAGCAAGTTCAGCCTCGCCCTTTTGCAGCTTGCGTTATGTAACTCTGCCAGCCCCTCTGTGTGGGTGAGGGAGTCATGAATACCCAGACCCAGCCTGGGCTGCTTTCTCCATCTGGCGTCGCTGTGAGTGTGTGTGTGTGTGTGTGTTTCTCTCTGTGTATTCATGCATCGCCCTCCTGCTGTGTCATTTCTCTGCTGTGTGTGTGAGCCTGTGTGGCCCGTGTGTTGACAGGCTGAGTGTCTTTCGGCGTCTTGCTGCTGGCCTTCTGGCTTGCAGAGAAAACCAGCCCAAACTGCTATGTCCTTCCTCACTGGGGTGGATTGGTCAACCTCCCTACCCGCCCCCACCCTGGGCTCTGGTTTCCTTAACTCTCCCAGAGCTCTCATGGTACCCATTTCTTCTGGGTACCAAACCCAGGATGCTTACTGTTTAGTTGAAGGCAGAGACAGCTGGGACCTCCAGATCTTTTGAGTGTTCTAGTTTGGCACTGGGCTCCATTCTTTAATTCAAGAAAGGACTTGAAGGTGAGCTCTTCGGGAGGTGGGGGCCCCCAGCTTGCTTCTACCCCATACTGGCTTCAGCCAGAACTTACCAAAGGGACTTTCCTTGTGACTCAGTGGTAAAGAATCCACCTGCCAATGCAGATGACATGGGTTCAATCCCTGATCTGGGAAGACCCCATGTACTGTAGAACAACTAAGCCCATGCACCACAACTCCTGAGTCTGTCTAGAGCCTGGGAACTGCAGCTACTGAGCCCACGCACCACCGTTACGGAAGCCTGCTTGCCCTAGAACCCCCGTGCTCTGCAGCAAGAGAACCACTGCAATGAGAAGCCCACGCACCGCAACTAGAGAGTGGCCCCCACTCCTCACAACTAGAGAAAAGCCCTCACAGCAACCAAGACCCAACACAGCCAAAAATAAACAAATAAAATTATTAAGAGAAATAACTAGTTGAGGCATTGCATTAAAAAAAACACTGCATTAAAAACTAAATGCTGGAGAGGGTGTGGAGAAAAGGGAACGCTCTTGCACTGTTGGTGGGAATGTAAATTGATAAAGCCACTATGGAAAACAGTATGGAGAGTCCTTAAAAAACTAGGAATAAAACCACCATATGACCCAGCAATCCCACTCCTAAGCACATACCCTGAGGGAACCAAAATTCAAAGAGACAAATGCATCCCATTGTTCACTGCAGCACTATTTACAATAGTTGGGACATGGAAGCAACCTAGATGTCCACTGACAGAAGAATGGATAAAGAAGTTGTGGTGCATATACACAGGGCTTCCCAGGTGGCTCAGTGGTGAAGAATCCGCCTGCCAATGCAGGAGATGCAGGAGACGTGGGTTTGATCCTTGGGTTGGGAAGATCCCCTGGAGGAGGAAATGGCAACCCACTCCAGTATTCTTGCCTGCAAAATTCCATGGACAGAGGAGCCTGGTGAGCTATAGTCCATGGGGTCACAAACAAGTCGGACACAATTGAGTGACATGGAATATTGCTGCTGCTGCTGCTAAGTCGCTTCAGTCGTGTCCGACTCTGTGTGACCCCATAGACGGCAGCCCACCAGGCTTTCCCGTCCCTGCGATTCTCCAGCAGCTAAGTCACTTCAGTCGTGTCCGACTCTGTGTGATCCCATAGACGGCAGCCCACCAGGCTCCGCCGTCCCTGGGATTCTCCAGGCAAGAACACTGGAGTGGGTTGCTGTTTCCTTCTCCAATGCATGAAAATGAAAAGCAAAACTGAATATTACTCAGCCATAAAAAGGAACTCATTTGAGTGAGTCCTAATGAGGTGGATGAACCTAGAACCTATTATACAGAGTGAAGTGAGTCAGAAAGAGAAAGATATATACCATATTCTAACGCATATATATGGAATCTAGAAAAATGGTACTGAAGAATTTATTTACAGGGCAACAATGGAGAAACAGACATAGAGAATAGACTTATGGACATGGGGAGCGGGGAGGAGAGGGTGGGATGCATGGAGAGAGTAACATGGAAACTCACATTACCATGTGTAAAATAGATAGCCAATGGGAATTTGCTATATGGCTCAGGAAACTCAAACAGGGGCTCTGTATCAACCTAGAGGGGTGGGGTGGGGAGGGAGATGGGAGGGAGGTTCAAAAGAGAGGGGATATATGCATATCTATGACTGATTCATGTTGAGGTTTGACAGAAAACAATAAAATTCTGTACAGCAATTATCCTTCAATAAAAAATAATACGAAAAACACAATTTACCAAAGGACAGAGCTGGGACTTGGCTTAAGAAAAAAGAAACAAGGCAAACCTGCAGATCTCCCTGGTCACTCCTAGCTTCTCCTCTCTCTTTCTCAGCTGCTTTCTAAATTGGCGGCAGGGAGAGGGGGGCGGGGGTGGGGCTGCTGGCTGGATGGGAATTGGGAAATTGAAGTGCTGTTTTTTAGACCTTGGCCCTAGAAAGACAACTTGATCTTTAGAAGGAATGGAAAGAGGCAGGGCTTCAAAGAGGCAATGATACTCAGCGTCTACTGAGAGACAGGTGGGGGTAAACAGCTCTAGGTCTAAGCAAGTGGATTCTGAACCTTCATCAGGGTCAATCCTAATCTTAATGACAATCCCCCCCTTAATAATATCCCTCTTTTCCCTCCCCAAACGCATCTTCACCCCCATCCTGACCAGGATCAGGTTTGACATCTGCAAAGAATATACTAAGATGCTAGATGGAGATGCGTCTGTCCTGCTTTGTGAATGTCCAGTATCCACAGTGTCTCCTCAAACCTGGGGCTCCAGGACGGCTGGCCACCATTTTGCCACAGGGAAGATTTTTAAGGCCCTTTCTGGCTCTATCTGTGTGTTTCTGGGTGAGTTCTTTATTTTCTCGGAACCTCAGTTTCTGTATGTGTAAAATGGGCTCTTTAAGTAATTCTTCACATCCTGGGTAACTGGGAGGACTGAATAAAAGAGTTAAGTGCATGGGTTTCAGTAATGTCACAGAATGAATGCTCAGAAGAAATGGCTTCTTACCACTGTCGTGTAACATGTAATGGTTCTGGCTTCCTGGCCCTTGACTCAGGGCACTTGCTACTCTGTGGCAGCCTCTCCAAAGGCATGTCATGTGCCAGGAGGGGGCCGATGCTTGAAAGCATAGAGAAATCTCACGCCACTCATGGTATGAGGCACTGAATACAGGGAGACGGGTGCTGGGTATCCTGCCAACCCAGCCTCCGACTCTTGGAGCTGTGATTTTAAACACGGCACATGTGCGTGCACACCACGGCATATACCATGGAAACAATACTTGGACCCAGGCCTCATTGGAGTACTTCAGTGGTTTTGGGAGTACCTTGCTGTGGAGGAAATTCATGCCTGACTTTCGAGGACGACTGCCAGGGAGAAGGAGGGAGCCAAAATAGGCCAGCGTCTGCTCTTACCATCTCACTGTGTGACCTTGGGCATGCCACCCCCGCCCCATCCTGGGCCCACGTCTGCATCCAGGATGGTGATGGGAGCAGTTCCCAGGGATGGAGAGTTTAGCCTGCCAGTGCAGGAGACGTAAGAGATGGGTTCACTTCCTGGGTCAGGAAGATCTCCTGGAGGAGGGCATGGCAACCCACTCCAGTATTGTTGCCTGGAGAATCCCACGGACAGAGGAGCCTGGTGGGCTACAGTTCATAGGGACGCAAAGAGTCGGACACGACTGAAGCGACTGAGCACGCATGCAAGCACAGCGCTGAGTCCTCCACACGGGTGTCTTATTTTATCCTGACAGTGACCATGTAAAGCACATGTCGTTTTATCCCCATTTAACAGAAAGACAGGCTTCCCAGCTGGCTCAGCAGGAAAAAAATCTGCCAGTGAAGCAGGATATGCAGGTTCAATCCCTGGGTTAGGAAGATTCCCCTGGAGAAGGAAATGGCAACCCATTCCAGTATTCTTGCCTTGGACATCCCATAGACAGAGGAGTCTTGCAGCTACAGTCTTTGGGGTCACAAGAGTCAGACGTGACTGAGCAACCAAACAACAACAATTACAGAAAGACAAGGTGATTGGGGTTCAGAGAAGCAAACTGGAAGACTGCCCTGGCTCTAAGCCAGCGGGTGCTGGGTACACACCTAACCCTAAAGACGATCCCCTAAGACGACGCCTCCCCCCAACACACTCTCATTGGCTGCCTTACTTTTCATTCTCACCCTGACTCATCGCATTCAATGGTCTCCATTTTACAGAGGTTGAGATTAAGCTGCCTATTCGTTTCATTTTTAGCACTGAAAGTCCATGGACAAGAGGATGATGAAGAGCCATTAAAATCCAAAAGATTGTCCAACTCCCACACTCAAAAATAAGGAAACAGAAGCCTGGAGAAGGGAGGAGGGTACTCATTCAACATGGATCAGCCACAGTTGGGGTGTCAAGAGCTGTCTGTCCAATAGGGCAGCCACCAGCCACATGTGGCCATTGAACACCTAAATTGTGACTGGTTCCTGGAGATGTGACCTAAGGGTGAAATCTACATGGGGTCTCAAAGACTAGGAGGAAAAAAAAGAATGTCAAATAGCTCAATAAGTTCGCAATATTGACCACATGTTGAAAGGATAATGCTTTGGGTATACTGGATTAAGCACAGTTATTATGAAAAAATAATTTCAACTGTTGCTTTTGATGCTTTTATATGCAACTACTGTACAGTTAACAAATCAGATATGTGCTCACACTGTGCTGCCGTTGGGTAGTGGAGGTCTAGAGTCTGACCCTCATGGTGCCTGGACCAGAGGGCCTCCCTGCACCCCACTGCCCCTTAGGTCCCCTCAAGCACCTACTGATAACCTAGGCAGGAAGAAGATAATTCTGCTTTCTAAAGAAGTCAGAAAATGACATAGAGGGTAAAAGGAAACATCTCGCCATTTTTTAAGGTTGACCACTGGATAGCAGGAGTGGGGGGAGAAAGAAAACCCACCTCAAACCATGTAAAGAGAGAGAGTAGGGTGTCATCTGGGCTGGTTGTCCAGAACCCAACAGCTTGCTGCCTGAATGTCATTTGAAATCTAACCCACCTGTGCAACAAATGTTTCATTTAAAAAGTGACGCAGATCTCTTTTTACAGGTGGGATATGAGCTCCAAGATATACCGCTAGGTGAAAAAAGAATGGTGCAAAAGCATATATTCTGTACATGTAAGTGGAGAGAATGTTCTGGAAGGAATGGGTGTCACTGGCTACATCTTAGATGGAATTCTGCACATCACTAGTAGGAGGGAGACAGACTTTGCACTGACTACCTTGACAGATTTTATTTTCTCAGGCTCCAAAATCACTGCTGATGGTCACACAGCCATGAAATGATGCTTGTTCCTTGGAAGAAATGCTATGACAAACCTAGACAGTATATTAAAGACCAAAGACACTTTGCTGACAAAGGTCCATATAGTCAAAGCTATGGTTTTTCTAGCAGTCATGTACAGATGTGAGAGGTGGACCATAAAGAAGAATGAGGGCCAAAGAATTGATGCTTTTGAATTGTGGTGCTGGAGAAGACTCTTGAGAGTCCCTTGGACAGCAAGGAGACCAAACCAGTCAATCCTAAAGAAAATCAACTCTGAATATTCATTAGAAGGACTGATGCTGAAGCTGAAGCTCCAATACTTTGGCCACGTGATGCAAAGAGCTGACTCACTGGAAAAGACCCTGATGCTGGGAAAGATTGAGGGCAGGAGGAGAAGGGGACGACAGAGGGTGGGATGGTTGGAGAGCATCACCGACTCAATGGACATGAGGTTTAGCAAACTCCGGGAGATAGTGAAAGACAGGGAAGCCTGGTGTGCTACAGTCCATGGGGTCACAAAGACAACTTAGCAACTGAAAAACAACAACAAATTATTACTTTAAAATCATCTAAATGTGTATACCATTAAATATTAAAGAAAACGACACTCAGCCTGTAAACTGGCTGTTTTCACTTCAAGCACCCACAAAATCTCTAAGGGAGTCACAACTCTGGTTCCCATGTCCCTCCAATCTCATTTAAAAACAAATCCCAAGCCCACCATGTCTTGAAAAGCAAAACAGGATAATGCCACCCCCAACACAAACAAAAGATCAAAACTGTAACCCAACTGTGCTCTTAAAATACAAAACAAAACACAACACCAAACCACAAAATACAGCAACCAACCAACTTCCTTACATCTCCTGAACTGCTAATTTGCAGTCTTTCCCCAGAAAGAACACCCCCCAGGGATCAAAATGACGTGCTTTCTCCCACGCTGGCAAGTCATAGCTACAAATCCTCCAACCTCTGCAAGCTGCTGGCGGGGGGTAGGGGTAGGTTGGCGTTCTGTGTCTTGGGGATCCCAGAGACACAAACACCCTGGTGCCAAGGGGGGTCTCCCCAGTCACATAATTCCCCAGTTTCAAGGCTACAGTTTGTTCCTGATCGTCTCAGATCTAATGCTCACAGATCATCGGGGCAGGAAGGAGCACTGTTTAGAGTCAGGAGCATGAGGATGAAGACCGTTTAGAGTTTGACAGAACACTCTGATGCGAGGCTTTGAGAAATTTACACTCTCATCTATCGTGCCTTGTATAGCCTCTTTGTACAGCAGATTGACAGTATCTACACCAAAATTGAAAACACATGGATTTTTGGCCTGGCAATTCAATTCTTAGGATAAATTGGAAGGAACATCCTTACACACACACACACACACACACACACAGGGTTGTTCAGAATATCAAGAGACTAGAAAATCTGAGTATCCATTA
Organism: Bos taurus; assembly: GCF_002263795.3. Lineage (NCBI taxonomy): Eukaryota > Metazoa > Chordata > Mammalia > Artiodactyla > Bovidae > Bos > Bos taurus. The sequence goes on along the minus strand of NC_037344.1, from coordinate 57,784,281 downwards.
ATAGGGAACTTCTACATAAACTATGGCACATCCATGCAATGGAATACGGCGCAGGCATTAAATACGGGGAGATTAGATCTATAAAGACCAATAAGGGGGCACTTCCCTGGCCATCCAGTGGTTAAGCCTCCCAGCTTCCAATTCAGGGGGTGTTGGTTCAATCCCTGGTTGGGGAACTAGGATCCCACATGTTGTGTGGCACAGCCAATAATAATAATAAATAATAAAGGGCCAATGGGGAATGATTCTTAAGACATAGTTAAATTAAAAAGCAAGGTAGAGAACACCAATACCTAAATATATTTGTAGACCCATTGCATGTATTCATCTATACTTCCATGTAAGCTTGGAGATGTACTCAGTATCTCTGGAAACACACTCAAGATGTTGGTCACAGGTGGCTTCTGGGAAAGGAGACGGGGAGGCAAAAGGTTAGGTGGGAGGAGGAAGTTCACTTTTATTATATATTCTTTCATATTGTTTATTTTTTTTACTATGCTTTTGTATCAGCTTTAATAAAAGGACAAATCTAAACTCCAATGAACAAAAAGATTGTTAGTGAACTTAGACAAATAACTATATTGCTATGAAAATAAGAATACTCAGTCTCTGAATTCTGGGGTGGGGGGATCAGGTAGGGGAAAAAATAAAAATGTTTTATCATTTTCCCAAAGATACATTTTATCAAATTGCTGTAAATCAGAGATAGCTTAAGAGAAAATAGAAAAAGGTTTCCTTAAATCTGGAAAAACAAAACATTTAGAAAATCAGCAATATTTTAGAAAATATACTTTTTAAAAAAACTTAAATTGAAGTCAGATTATTTTGTATTTGAACCCTAGCTTCTCCATGTAGCTTTGTGATGGTCAGCAAGTTACTTAACCTCTGAGTCACGGTTCTGCATCTATAAAATGGGAGTGATAATAGCATCTCCTCAGGGCATGCGTGTGTGAGGATGGCATGAGATAATAATGAGTATTTTCCGAGGTCTTACATTGCGCCATACAGAATGGTAAGTGCTCAGTAAATGGATCCTCCCCCGCCTCACTTCTTTACTAATTATTAAAATGCAAGCAGATGTTATTCTACTGGCTGTCTGGAGCATCCAATGGACGTATGTGGCTTAAAGTATTTTGTGCAGGAGGATCAGGTCAGTGCTGTGGACACACAGGTTGGTCCTGCTTGCCAATGGAATGGGAGCCTGTCACGGGCTCCTTTCTTGGAATACCAAGAGAACGGGATTCGTTGTGTCGGAATGTGGCACTCGAGAGACAGCCAGGAAGTCAGGCCCTGGGACTTCGTGAGGAGTCATCACCAGTGGGAGGGAGGTGGGGTATCACTGGTCCAGTCCATCATCAGGAGGGAGTTTCACAGCTGTCAGCCCCATGTTGGAAGAGATCTGGGGAATTATGAAACCTTCATTCCATCTTCATTTCGCAAAGCTCATTTTTATGAACAAGTTCAGCCGGCTGTAGAGCACTATACCCATCACACAGACTGCAAATTCCAGGGTGTGGGGCTAGGCTCTTAAAGTCTTCCATCTGTGGACCCCTCAGGGGCACAAGGTCCGCAAGGATGTACCTCTGCCCCTGTCCTTGCCAGACACACCCCATCACCGACATTGTCAGGTAGGGGTTGAAGGCATTTGCACTGGGGTTGGAAAGGCAAGGGTTTGTGACCCTCCTCCACCACATATTAGCCCCAGATTCCTCATCTGGCAAGCAGGAGAAATAAGTTACATGGAATAAGTGGATGGAAAACATTTGATGGCATAGTCCACGTAAAGTGCGTGGTGCTTCCATTATTTTAAGAGTCACTCTAGATGACACCTCAAGGAAAATGAAGTATTTCAGCCCAGATAGGTGAACAGAATCATGGCCAAGAGGACAGCCTCTTTACTATAAAAAAGAAACAAACTGGGACTTCCCTGGTGGTCCAGTGGCTAAGACTATGCTTTCAATGCAGGGGGCCTCAGTTCGATCCTTGGTCAGGGAACTATTAACAAATACCAAAACTAAAGGTTCAGACGCCACAACTAAAGATCCCCAGTGCCATAACCAAGATCTGGTATACATTTTTTTTTAAAGGAAACATATATTACCAGTGGTCTCTGAATCATTTCTTAAGAATCATTACAAGAAGATGGCACATATTTCCTACCCTCAATAAACCTTACCCTCTTTTACTTTCTTTTCTTCTTCCACTTCTTTTTGCTCCTTCCCTTCCTCTCTTCTTTCCTTTATTTTGCCATTCACATCATCTATTCCTTCACTAACCCTTACGAAGATCTCAGTTGGGCCAGCAAGAAGCTTGGCACTGAAAATGTAAGGTAGACAAGACAGACAGCATTCCTACCCTCGGATCTCCCAAGCCAGGAGTGAAGCAGGGAGTGGAGAGAGAGATTAATGACAAGTATAGTGAGTAGAATGAAGTGGAAAAACATGGTGCTAATGGGAGCACGGGAGGACACTTAACATAGTCAGAGTGGTGGTAGTCAGGGAAGGCTTCCTGGAGGAAGAGTCAGGAATACAGAATTGGCCAGATGAAAGGGTGGGTGGTGGGAGCAAAGGATGGGAGAGACAAAGCACTGAGGTGTGGGAGGGAGCAGGTTGGAGGCACTGGACAAAGTCCACTGTGATAGGAGAAGAAAGCCAAGGTTTTATAAAGCTGGAGGGATCTCCAGGAGCTAGATCATGCAGTTATCTTGAGGGCCAAGAGAAAGATTTTGGATCTTATTCTCACGGTGATGGCAAACACTGCAGGTATTTGAGAAGAGAAGTTCTGTGGTTAGATTTAGATTTTATTAAGATGCTGGACGGAAGATGGCTGGAAAAGCAAGGCTGTCTATGGGGAGCTCAGTTAGGAGGCTGCTGCAGGCCAGAGATGAGAGATGATGGTGGTCAGGATTAGGGAGGAAGGAGGAAAGTGGGTAGGTGTAAGAGATATTTGGGAGGTTGAGTCAACAAGATTCGGTGACTGAAACCTAAGGTTTGAAAGAGGGAGGTATCCAGAATAACTTTTCAGCCCTGGCTTCTACAAGCAGATAGAACATCACGGGGTGAAGGAAAGGAAAAGAATGAACGAAACTCATTTGACAGAATTGTCCTTCTTGGGCAGTAATAAATAATTTAACTGCATTTTAGTATATTTCAAGAGTCAACATTTCCTGATGCCATTACTTTCTTAATTCTGAGAATTAAGGGGGATTACAGCAAATAGAATTGATTTGGCTCATTTCCCCAGCTGTGCTATTTACTGGGCATTTGATCTTGGGCAAGTCATCTTTCACATTTTGAATCTCAATTTCCTTTTGTGAAATTGAAAAGGTAATAACAACTACTTGGAAGGTTTTTGTGAAGATTAAATAAGACGGATGCTAGAAAGAGCACTTTGTGAACTGGAAATGTCAACTGCGGTGGTAATGTTGAGTCTTTATTTTCAGGAGGGCATCGAGAACAGTATCATCCAGATAGCAGCTCACTGGTAATGGAGATTTAATTTAGTTTCTCCTCATGCCTGGCATCCTTGGGTGCCTCTGGTGCAGGGAAGCTGGGTCAAGAGGATGGCAAAAGGCACTCATGGGAGAAAAAAGAAAGAATGATTATATCTGCTCCCTTAATTCAAAGTGTTAGTCGCTTAGTCATGTCCAACTCTTTGCGAAGCCATGGACGGTAGCCCACCAGGTTCCTCTGTCCACAGAATTCTCCAGGCACGAATACTGGAGTAGCCATTCCCTTCTCTCAGGGATCTTCCTGACCCATGGATCAAACCCAGGCCTCCCATACTGCAGGCAGATTCCTTACCATCTGAGCCACCAGGGAAGCCCTCCTTAACTCCAAAGTTCCTTGCAAATAGATAACAGCATCCACAGAGGCTTAAATCAATTACAAATGAATTTCAGCAAAGGGAGAACACATTAAGTAGAAAACACAAACTTGCAATGGCAGGGATAACTCGCATATGTCAGATACATCAGTAATAATAATAAATGTAAATGGATTAAACTTAAGTAAAAGATCAAGACTCAGATTAGCTAAGTGGAATTGCAATTATCTGGTATTAGCATGGATGTAGGGACAAGAGCCAAGGACAGAAGGGAAAATAGTTTACTAAGGGAAGTATGAGCTGGGTGTGCATCTGCTGGTCACTTAACTCTAAGGCAGCATAAGTCTGATTTGATTTGAAAGACACAATTGGCTCTCTTCTTAGATTAGCATCTAGTAAACACAGAGTAAATATTTACTGAATACATGATCAGCTAGCCAAGCAGTATCTTTTAGTAAATTTGTATTAAATAAGCTGAAATATATGGAATTAGCAGTTTTGAAAATATCAAATTCAATAATTTCCTATAGTTCAATCTAATATTTCAAACATTTTTATATGTAAGAACTTTACTGAACTCTAATTTTGTTCTTGCAACAAATATGAAGGATGTGATAATAATATTTGTATTTATAGATGCTGAAACTGAGGCTCAAAAATATTAATTAAGTCATAGAAGTTTATCCATCTAGTGTCAATGGTGGGGATTCCAATCACATTTGTTGGAACTTAAAATCTTTGCTTTTTTTGTTTTAAATACTTACTAAACTCTTAATAGCCACAAGAATTTTGTCTCAGATTTTTTAAAGCAATCATATCACCTACAAATAATGACAGCTCAGTCTTTGCTTTTATCACTTTCCAGATACTACAGTGTATTTTTGTTTCAGTTGGCCTGATCACCAGCTATAATTTTAGTAATTGGAAGTTGAAAGGGACTCCAGGCATTTTCAATTCCATCATAATATGGAGTCTATGGGCCCCCTACAGGGCTCAGGAATCCCTGAAAATCCTGAAATTGTGTGCCAAAAATTTTGTGAGTACATGCATATATGCATTTACATGAGGAGGGGGGCATAGCATTAATATGATTTACTAAGCACTCCTTGACCCAATAAGCAGTAAGAGTGGAAGTTACTAGATTAACCTTACATTTTACAGATGAGGAGACTGAGGCTCTAGATGGGCAAGAACTTGCCATAAGTTCTTAGAAACAGAATCAGATCTCAGATTTGGACCTCTTGCATGATTTCTTCTCAAACCAAGGTTACATCCTCATTTCCCTCACCCCTCTTGTGAAATTAGGAAATTCTCTCAGGGTCCTGTATTCAACAGCAATGCAATGCTAATCTCAGGATGTCAGCTGCAGCCTTTTTGGTACCTGCCCCTTCTATCTAACTATACTATTTCTTGATTATTCAAAATAAGCCCAAGGCGTCAACAATCTCTTCATCCCTCCCCTCCTGGTGAGCCATCTCCAGTTACTTTATACTTCTCCAGGACTGGCGTCTGAGGACACCCTGACAGGTGAGAGTTAGGGGCAAATTGCCATAAAAGATGTACATACAATTCTAGGATTTTCAGGTAATCCAGAACCCTGTAGGGATCCACAGATTGCTTACCAAGGTAAATATTTGAAGACCAATACGTTCCATTTACTCACCTTTTAGCGAGTAACTACTTTGTTCTCAGAAAGGATGACTCTAGTGAACTGTGAGATTGTATGCACTATGAGACAACCTCTCCACGGTGCCGCAAACTCTCCACGGTGATCTCTCTAGAGAGCACGGTGCCCCGGTTTACTTGGACCCCTGGAGCACAGCAAAGTGCTGGACACACAGTAGGTGCTCAATATACCAGAGTCTCAATCCCCATGCCTATGACTTGCTATGTAAGGTATGGTCCATGGACTTCAGACATCATCTGAGAGCTGGTTAGAAATGCAGAATCTCAGTCTCCACCCCAGATCTACGAATCAGAATCTACATTTTTAATAAGACCTCTGGGTGATTGGTGTGTACATTATAATTTAAGAAACACCGTCTGGTTTGGCTCTAAATGCCTGTGTTACATTTTCACAGGCCAATGAAGCTTCAACCAGAACATTTCAGTCTAGGGTGTGCGGTAATATTACGCGGAACCACGTACAACTGCAGATACTCAACCATTTCGTGACCTACGAAAATGGCCATTTCCAATGAAATTTCAATTTCCTTCCAACTATAAACTGTTCTGCACAAAACTGTCTGCTTCAGAGAGGCAGGATATCACTTGCTTCAAAAAGGCTCTGGTCAGATTTTACAAACAATAGCCCACAGGCATACAGATGACTTCTGTTTAGTTAACACACTTAAAAAAAATTTTTTTTTTCCAAATTGGTTACCACCATTAAAAAACTGTAAGTTTCACATGAAAGCCAAATTTTTGGCTTTCTTGGGTTCCTGGCAGGTGCATTCATACTGGGTCTGCATTCCTCAATGTTGGCCAACAGCTGGAGTGAGAGGTGATGCCCCTTTTATGTGGGGCATGAGCTCCTCAGTGCCCAGCCCCTATGAAGCCCCCTCACTCATTTCTTCCTTGCCAGGACCCTGCAGGTGGGACCTGCAGGGTTTGACCGTGGGACCCCGGACAGATACTGTGTTTTAGAGGGGAACAAGGAAGGTCACCTTTAGAAGCTGCTCAGTGAAGGGAGGTGCTCAGTGATTTGGGTCCCATCATAGGTGCTCTCAGCTGGTCCAGGTGTTTGATGAGGAGCTCACCTTCCTGAGAGCTCTCTGCACCTGTCCCAGTCTGTGCACTTTGGTTGACGCTCACCCTGCCCTCGTCTCCCTGGGTTAAAGCTACTGAGAATAGCACAGCATTTCACACAGAGTGTGTGTGTGTGTGTATGTGTGTGTGTGTGAATCACTCAGTTTTGTGACCCCGTGGACTGCAGTCCACCAGTCTTCTCTGTCCATGGAGTTCTCCAGGCAAGAATACTGGAGTGGGTTGCCAATCCCTTACCCAGAGGGTCTTCCTGACCCAGGGATCGAACCTGAGTCTTCCGCACTGCAGGTGGTTTCTTTACCGTCTGAGCCATGAGGGAAGCCCGCTCCACATGACAGTCAACCTCAACTCCCTATCTGCTTCTTCTCATACCTCGGGGTTGTTTACAAAAACCTGTCCTGGAGTGACACCTCTCTCTCTAAATGGAGCTTTTTCTTTTGATGTCAAGCCGGTCTGTGCCTACTCATTCCAATGAGAGCTGAAGGGAAACCAGTGTCCTTCCTCTGTTGGGAGGGAACGCACAGTCCCAGATTCTATTGGTTTTCCTTGGTGACTCCACCTGGGTTCCCCGAGCTGGCTGGGAATTTATCTCCTGTTATGCCAGTGCACCTGGTAAGCCCCTCGAAGACATCCCTTCCTTGGTACTGAGGGACACATTCCTACCTGATTCAGTCTTACTGGACAGAGTTCTGCAAATTTCCCCCTGAAATAAAATCACAGGGAAAAAAAAAAGAGAATGATGTCACTGGGATCAGAGTCTACACATTGATCACAGAGGTGGGAAGGAAGGCTTATGGGAGAAGATCATGGCTAAGATTTTAGATTCTGGGTTCAAATCCTGACCCCGCTAATGACTGACTGTGGCTTCGGGCATGACATTTAGCATCTCTGTGCCTCTATTTTTTCATCTGGAAAATATCAAATATCGACAGTATCTACTTTGCAGGGCTCTTGTGATGATTCTATGAAATCATATCATGTTTCCCTGCCTGGTCTTGCCACCTTCATAGCTTCGTGCCATACCTGTGCCTTGTACTATGCAATTATTTATTTACTAGTTTCCCTTAAAGTCGACTCATTTTTTCCCTTAAAAACACCATGGCCTCATCCGAAGGAATAACATTCATGAAATTATGGTACAGAGGTGCCAGCTACATTTTTCTATTAACAAAACAAATATTGAATGAATGAATTTGAAAAATGGATACCGCTTTGCTCCAATCATGAGAAAACATTGAACAAAATCCAATTTAGGGAGTTCTAGAAAGTAACTGGGGTTTCCCTGGTTGCGCAGGTGGTAAAGAATCTGCCTGCAGTGCAGGAGACCACGGTTCAATCCCTGGATGAGGAAGATTCCCTTGGAGAAGGGAATGGCAACCCACTCCAGTATTCCTGCCTGGAGAATTCCATGGACAGAGGAGCCTGGTGGGCTATATAGTTCATGGGTCACAAAGAGTCAGAGAGGACTGAGTGACTAGCATAACAACACAGAAAATAACTGGCCATTCATCTTTAGAAGTCTCAAATGCATGAGAGGCAAGGAGAGATTCACAAACTCACAGATCAGAGAAAAGAGAAATCATGAATTAAAAACGCTGTGGGATCCAGGGCCCTGGAACAGGAAAAGGTTATCAGTGGGAAAAGTGGTGAAATTTAAATAAGCTCTGTTGTTTAGTTAATAATCTTGCTTCATTGTCCGTTTCCTGCTTTTGATAATTAATTGTATTGTGGCTGTGAATGATGATAACATTAGGGGATGCTGGATAAGGGATAATAAAGAAAATCATTATACTATTTTGCAACTTTTCTGTAAGCCTAAAATTACTTCCAAATAAAAAGTTTGAAAAAGTGGGTACCAGTGAATCGGTCTCTGTCTTTTGCCCTCTCCCTTCAGTGCCTGGCAAACACTAGCTTGCTTTTTGTCTCTATGGATTTGCCTGTTCCAGGCACTTCCTTTAAATGGAATCCTACAATTGGTGGCCTTTTGTGTCTGGCTTCTTTTACTTCCCATGATGTTTCCAAGGTCCATTCATGTTGTAGCAGGTATTAGTACTTCGTTCCATTTTTTACTGTTGAATAATATTCCATTGAATGCATAGGCCACATTTTGTTTATCCATTCATCCGTTGATGGCCATGTGGGTAGTTTCCACCTTTTGACTGCTGGGAACAATGCTGCTTTGAACGTTTGTGTTCAACCTTTTGTTTGAACACTTGTATTCAAAACCCAAGGGTATGGGGTTTCCTATTGGGATGATGAAATGTTTTGGAACTAGACAGAGGTGATGATTGTAAAATATTGTGAATGTACTAAGTGCTACTCAACTGTATATTTTAAAATGATGAAGTTCATGTAATGTAAACTTTATCTCAATAAAAATGGGTACTACCAGTGGAATAAATACCATATTTTGGAAAATCTGTGCTTATGAGACCCCAGCACTTAACATAGTACCTGGTCCTCAGAAAATGTGTGAAAAATGTTGGCCAGTATTAGTATCTTTGCAGGAGTAACATAAGACTCCCTTCTCCCACCACAGGAATTCTTCCAACAACATGACATTGCTTTCACCAAGAAAGTTCCTCCATGTTTAATCTACTACAGTTCTTGAAGGTACCAAAAATAAAAAAAATCTCAGGGACCTTGGGATACTACCACTAGAATGCCTTGCTTGGCATTCATGAACTTCTCCTATTTTCACAAAGTGCACAGCTGGCTGGAATGATACGGCCACCCACTGCTCAGACATGTGCTCAGAATGCAGAATGGAAGTTCAACAGATAAGAAACCGGTTACCTGTTGACTGAATACTGAACCTATTTCAGCAGCTTATTCAACAAGTCTCTTCAATAGACCAAATGCCTTATTGACCCAGGACTCCACCCTACAATTTGCTGGTTAAGTCTCAATGCCCCAGCACTCTTCACTTGATTTTCTAATGCCCGGTCCCATTTCCTCAAAGTACCTAGGGATGTACTCTAATGTTTGAAATGAAAGCAAATGCCTGAATCATTCTGAGGCTTTTATGAGGATCCTACAGGAGGCTGGGGACACCCCAGCACATCCCAGATTAGGGAAGCATCTCTCTGTTCAGAGCTAATGAACTGAGCTTGGCTGTACTGACCATTACCAGCAAAGTCGTCCTCTTTGTCTTGTCTGTGCTGGTTGTTCTCCGTCCTTTGTTCCCAGATCTGTTGTCCAACCTTCTCTGGGTCCTGGGAGGAGGCTGAGCTCTATGGGTATCAATAGGCTCCTTGTCCTCTGGCTTTTGACTGGAGGCCTCCAAGGGGACACACAAAGAAGATGAGACAGATGGAGGAGAGATAGGCTGCTTTCTTCCATCTCAGTGCTGTGGTCTGAAGAGGTCTACCATCCCCCCTTCCCTGACTCTGCCAGCCCACCCCACGGTCCAAAGGGCTTCGGCAACACTGGACTTCCTGCAGGTATATCAGGCCTCGGGTGATCCTCACTCCCTTTGCTGCTAACCCCTGGACAATTCACCTTCCCTGGTTGGTGCCAAAAACCATGTTCTTAAGTAATTCCTTCATTAAATTATCTGGGAATAAAGTCTCACAGCCACAGGTGCCTTCTGTTTATTGCTTGGACCTTGTCTAACAAATCTTCATCCTAATTGAACGTTGGGTTCAGGGATGAGGCATGTAAGAAGTGATGCTATGGTCAAGGGCATAGCAGGCCTCAACTGAAGCATTCTAATGGCCATCCCCATCCTTTCTAAGGGCTTCTCAGGTGGCACAGTGATAAAGAATCCACCTGCCAATGCAGGAGATGCAAGAGACATGGGTTCAATCCCTGGGTCAGGGAAGATCCCCTGGAGGAGGAAGTGGCAATCCACTCCAGTATTATTGCTGGGGAAATCCCATAGACAGAGGAGCCTGGTGAGCTATACTCCATGGGGTCACAAAGAGTTGGACATGCCTGAGCACATACACATCCTTTCTAATAAACACACAAGCACACAATGCGAGCCAAGCACTGACTGGTCCCAAGTACTCAGAGAAGTGGAGTCAACCTTCTGTTAACAGAAGAGGAATTCCATCATCTCCACTAGCTTTGCTCATAGTGATGCTTCCTAAGACCCACTTGACTTCGCATTCCAGGATGTCTGGCTCTAGGTGAGTGACCACAGCATCATGGTTTTCTGGGTCATGAACATCTTTGTACAGTTCTGTATATTCTTGCCACCTCTTCTTAATACCTTCTGATTCTGTTAGGTCCATACCATTTCTGTCCTTTATTGTACCCATCTTTACCTGAAATGTCCCCTTGGTATCTCTAATTTTCTTGAAGAGCTCTCTAGTCTTTGCCATTCTATTCTTTCCTGTATTTCTTTGCACTGATCACTGAGGAAACTTTCCTGTCTTTCCTTGCTCTTCTTTGGAACTTCGCATTCAAATGGGTATATTTTTCCTTTTCTCCTTTGGCTTTTGATTCTCAGCTATTTGTAAGGCCTCCTCAGACAACCATTTTTCCTTTTCTCGTTTCTTTTTCTTGAGGATGGTTTTGATCACTGCCTCCTGTACAACGTCACAAACCTCCATCCATAGTTCTTCATGCACTCTGTCTATCAGATCTAATCCCTTGAATCTACTTGTCACTTCCACTGCATAATCGTAAGGGATTTGATTTAGGCCATACCTGAACGGTCTCGTGGTTTTCCCTACTTTCTTTAAGTCTATTTGAAATCCTAAAAGATGATGCTGTGAAAGTGTTGCACTCAATATGCCAGCACATTTGGAAAACTCAGCAGTGGCCACAGGACTGGAAAAGGTCACTTATCATTTCAACCCCAAAGAAAGGTAGTGCCAAAGAATGCCCAAACTACCGCACAATTGCACTCTTCTCACAAACTAGCAAAGTAATGCTCAAAATTCTCTAAGCCAGGCTTCAACAGTACGTGAACCATGAACTTCCAGATGTTCAAGTTGGATTTAGAAAAGGCAGAGGAATCAGAGATCAAATTGCCAACATCTGTTGGATCATCGAAAAAGCAAGACAGTTCCAGAAAAACATCTACTTCTGCTTTATTGAACATGCCAAAGACTGACTGTGTGGATCATAACAAACTGTGGAAAATTCTTCAAGAGATGGGAATACCAGGACACCTGACCTGCCTCCTGAGAAATCTGTGTGCAGGTCAGCAAGCAACAGTTAGAACTGGATATGGAACAACAGACTGGTTCCAAATTGGGAAAGGAGTACATCAAGGCTGTGTATTGTCACCCTGTTTATTTAACTTATATGCAGAGTACATCATGAGAAATGCTGGGCTGGAAGAAGCACAAGCTGGAATCAAGACTGCCAGGAGAAATATCAATAACCTCATATATGTAGATGACACCACCCTTATGGCAGAAAGTGAAGAAGAACTAAAGAGCCTCTTGATGAAAGTGAAAGACGAGAGTGAAAAAGTTGGCTTAAAGTTCAACGTTCAGAAAACTAAGATCATTGCATCTGGTCTCATCACTTCATGGCAAATAGATAGGGAAACAAGGGAAACAGTGACAGACTTTATTTTGGGGGGCTCCAAAATCACTGCACATGGTGACTGTAGCCGTGAAATTAAAAGATGCTTACTCCTTGGAAGAAAAGCTATGACTAACCTAGATAGCATATTAAATAGCAGAGACATTACTTTGCCAACAAAGGTCCATCTAGTCAAGGCTATGGTTGTTCCAGTAGTCATGTATGGATGTGAGAGTTGGACAGTGAAGAAAGCTGAGCATTGAAGAATTGATGCTTTTGAACTGTGGTGTTGGAGAAGACTCTTGAGAGTCCCTTGGACTGCAAGGAGATCCAACCAGTACATCCTAAAGGAAATCAGTCCTGAATATTCACTGGAAGGACTGATGCTGAAGCTGAAACTCCAATACTTTGGCCACCTGATACAAACAACTGACTCACTGGAAAAGACCCTGATGCTGGAAAAGACTGAAGGTGGGAGGAGAAGGGGACGACAGAGGATGAGATGGTTGGATGGCATCACTGACTTGATGGACATGAGTTTGAGTAGGCTCCAGGAGTTGATGATGGACAGGGAGGCCTGGTGTGCTGCAGTCCATGGGGTCGCAAAGAGTCAGACACGACTGAGTGACTGAACTGAACTGAACTGAACAGAAGAACAAAAGGACATTTCAAGAGAGATTAAACAACTTGCCCAAGGTTACAGGGTGAAGGGCAGGGGACGGACTCCAATCCAGCTTGGTCAGAATCTTGCCTCCTCCCCCTCACCTCATGTCCAGAGGCCTCTGATACATTCAAGAGTTGATGTCATGGCCAGCTAGACCCCAGCGCCTGGGAGAAAAGCTTGCTGACACTGAGAAGGATGTCAAAGCTGCAGTTTTGAATCACCCTTTGGAGCGCTGTAGGTATTTCCTAGCTGTAAAGCCCGTGGTGGAAAAGGCAACTTTGGAAGATATTCCAGGGACAAACCTCAAGCTTATTTCTCAACTCCTCAAGAGGCCCAGAGCCTGCTCTGCGGCTGACAGAGGAACTGTCGCCTGCTCACTGCCCCTGATGTAATGAGCACCGTGGAAGAGGGCTCGACTGGGATGCTAAACAGCCATAAATGACATTGTCACCAGCCTTCATAAGGCACAGTGACTCACAGCTCTAATTAAAATGCTGAGGGAAAAATGTAAAGAAAGGCTGCCATGGAAAAACAGTGACATTCTGCTAAACTGCAGGATTATTTTCTTCCAGGAAAAGAGGTGCTTATGAGTGTGTGTGTGCATGCATGCATGCGTGTGTACGTGTGTGCATGCATATGTATTAATGGGTGTGTGTGGGGGGGGATTGGAGATGGGGAGGCTGAATAGTATTCTCTTAAGAAACTTGGGTAATTTTAATACAGAACAAACTCTAACTAAAGCTATTCTTGCCACCCAACTTTTTCTTTTGAAATATTTAAATACAGAAAATTTAAAAGGATAATGCAATAACATCTATAAGCTTTCCAACTATATTCAACGGTTATTAGCATTTGCCATATTTGCCCTGCCTATTGTATCTATCATCTACCTATCGATCGACCCATCCGTTCATCCATCATCTCTTTGACTCTACCTACCTACCTATCTATCCATCCATTCATCCACCCATCCACCTCTCTTCCTACCCGTATATCTGTATCAGTTATCTCCCATCTCTCTCTATCATCTTTGCACTGAACCATTTGGAAATAATTTGCAGACGTCATGATGCCTCAGCTCTAAATTCTTAAGCGTGCACATCCTAGACAAACCTCACAGCACCATCGTTACACCTAAAGATACTTGAAAATTTCACCAAATATTCAGCTAAAGTCATGTTTTAAATAATGGCAACCGAAGTAGTAAGTCCAATAGCTACTGCTCAGGAGAGAAGAGTCAATCTACCGCACAGAAACAGGCTGTCAGGGGTTTCTTGAACGGGAAGATTTTTGGCTTCATGGCTGGGTGCCGTCATCACAGTTTCAAGGTGAAATGCACAGGACATGATGCTTGACTTAGATGCCAGTTTAGAACTGCACAAGAAACCCAGTGTGATTACACGATATTATTTTAAAAAAGAGGCCCCCTCCTAACGAAATCATCACGTAACTTCATTCAATGCAACCTCCGCTTTTAACAAAATGTGGCTCCCAATGCCTTCCTGCTATTTCTGAAAAGCAAATGAACTCTTAAAAGCCCAATGAGGTAGCACTGGTAGGGAGATTCAGAAAGAAATATTGTAATTTCTGAAGGCAAGTCTTGAAGAAGATACCCCCAAGAAACCCTGGACATTGAAGGCAGTAGTTAAGAAAACAACCTTTATCTGTAAGTAAACGTTGTGCCTATTTGTTAAAAAATAATAATAATAAAAAAAAAACAAAAATAGCAAGCCTCCAAATTCAATCAGTCTCATCTTTTTGGAACACACATTGTGAGAAATCAAGGGATTTCAGTTCAGTGATGACCATGATATTAGGAGAGAAATGACAAATGAAGGTCTTTGCAGCTAAGACTTATCTTAATAAACTAGCACGGACATATTATTGACTCTTTCTATTACCTGAGTTCTGGTACATGAATATAATTGGTTTTCATTTGCCTTATTGAATATTCCAAAGAGACTGCTTCAGAAATCAAAGAGAAAAGCCTGCCCAAAATATGTCAGTGGCTATCGAATACCATTTTGATTTATCCCTGTGGGTTACATTTTTATGCTTAAAATTCCTGGAATGAAATACAGCACAATGAAATCCACATGGCTATTTTCATGACCAAATAGGAAGGATTGCTTGTATCGCCTGCCCTGTTGCATTCCAGTTACTGGCAAGTGGATCCCTTTCTTGGGCTTCAGGAACTGCTTGGGGGTACAGACGGTGTCTTCCACTCCTTTTTGCCCCAGACTGTCCTATAGGTTCTGGATCAGAGCTGGGAGCTCAGAGTTTGCTTCTCAGATGAAGGAGCTGCTGCCCCGACCCTTGTTCATGACAAGAAATCCTTTAAGTGAGAAACAGTGTCTGCTCAACAGTATTTAAAGTCAGGCAAGCTGTCTGAGTTCACAAGCTCCTTTCCTCATTCCTACCTGCAGCTGGGTCCCAGACAGACTCACCTTTTCAATCCCCCATGGGGGCAAGTTAGTGGTTGGGCTTGGAATAAAGAAGAGAGTCCTGAGTATTAATGCTGGTGGGCACAGTTCCCAGCAGCAGCACTTTCTAGGACACTCCTGAAAATCAGGGGAATTTCTTTCAGGTGCCTTTAGCCCACGCAGAAGCATCTTGCATGGTCAAAGAAAAGGTTTCTGTTTTCCGGGGATCCTGTTTGAGAAGAGGTGACCTAATGGACATACAAACAAGAGGTGGGGAAAAAGAAGACACTTCCCAGGCTGAAAATGGAGACTATGCCCCTGCAAAGGGCATCTGCTTTCAATCCTAACAGAACCATTCTTTTTTAAGGAACTGTCAGCAGAAATCACAAATGCCACTGATGGACAAGAATGTTTTTCTTGGGTGAGGCACAGAATGTAAGGTGGAAAAGATCTTGGGAGGAAGTTAGTCCAGGGTTCATACACAGAAATATCTCAAAGCAGGCAAGTAACACAAACAGTATTTAATGATAGGGGTCTGTGACCTAAAGGTGAGAAAAATGACCAAACCAAAGCAAAATGCAAACCGTGTGCCGGCCAGATAGAATGTATTTGCATGTTTCTGAATGGAGTTGCCCTTGAATTCCAGCTCCTTCATTTCACAGATGAGAATACTGGGGCTGAGTGAGGGGAAGGGCAGGGCCCCCATCAGCTAGCTAACTAAAAGGTCTTTTTTGCATTTCTTCTCTTTGATCATTAACTCAGCTCTGATGCTCTCTGTCCCCTTTCAAGAACTGCATTTACACCACCTCCCTGAATCCTTCCAACAACCCCATGCAGTCGTTATAACCTCTATTTACTGACGACAGGCCTGAGGTTCAGAGAGGTTAACTCACTCACCCCGAGTCACAGAATCCACAAGTGCCCGAGCCTGGCATCAGACGCTTTCCCAGATGACATCCTCATTTGATTTTCCTCTGCCTTTCGACCTGGCTGCACTTGACTTAGTTTGGTATCGGAGACCCTTCCACTGAGCAGGTGCTACACATCAGACAGCTACCAGTTCTGAGGTCACCTCCTCTGTGAAGCCTTCCCTTATACCTCGAGTCACCCGTCCCGAGCGCTGCAGCAACATTTCACCTCTCTTGTCAAACCTTTGAGCTTGGTATAGGGCTGGTCTAGTGCCCACTACCCAACCAGACTGCAGGCTGTGTCAGAGCAGGGCTCGCACCACCTTAATCCAAGCACCTGCCCTTGGGGCCGGACTCTGGGTCTGCCATTTAGCACTCATCATTACACATTTGACAAATGTGCTGACGTCTGCCGCAGAACCACAAGAACTGCTGCTCATCTCTGGCTGATCATTGCTAAACACAACTATGCCAAGATCCACGTCCACTGCACCCTGTCGGCTACACTCGCACTGGGGACTGAGGGACGTTTTCTGTTGAGAGATCCTTTTCATTTGGTAGATTCACATGGACTCAATTTTCCAGCATTGCAGGACCCTGCTCACCATTCTCCTTCCCTAGGAATGGGCATGTAAGCGGCATAAAGGGATGTGGGACTTGCAAAGCTGGGGTGGGGGCTGACTTGGCTGCTGAAATGAGCCCAAATCAATGGCTTTGGTGAAATCAAAGATAGGTAGGTAATAGGTAGACAAGGTTTATTAGCTCCTGTGATTACCTGGTTCCTAAAGTCATACCCACTAGCTCACTTTAAAAAGGGGATTTCCTCTTTGAAAGGACAAATGGATCAACCGAAAGGGCTAATGCCCAACATTAGACGAGGACTCGGGGCTTCGTGTACAAGGTCAAGGTGGCCAGGCTCACACTCAGTCTTTCCTGAACAGTTTATCCAACCTATGATGACAATCGGGAGAGAGACGGGATTACATTTCCTTTCAGTACTGAATCTGTAGGGCTTCTTTACACTGAAGTGAATGTGGCGTTATCATAAACAAGCACTGGGCAAAGAGCCAAGACACTGAGGTCCTATCCTAGCTTTGTCAATTCTGTGCTGTGTGACTTTCAGCAAATCCTGTATCTTCTCTGGGCTTCGGATTCTTCATCTGTAAAACAAGGGTACTGGACAAGAGCTGAGGGCACTGGAACCTCATGGAGAAATCTCATTAAGAATACATAAACTGCATGTCTCCCCTGGGGATATTGATTAAGGAGCTCTGGGGTGGGACCTGGCATCTCTGCTTTTGCTCAGTTCCTTGGTGGATTCTGACGCTGATGGTCCACTGGGCTAATGTTTGGCATCTACCGGATTAGATATGCCCAAATGCTGTCCTGTATTAGAATGAGGGAAATGGTCATGTTTACAGTCGTTGCAGTCTTCATGTTTTTAACTATGTAAACCCACCCTGACCAGTGGTGGGAAGAATGCCTGGCCAGATGAAAATTACTCCCGGAATGATGCCAGATTCAACTTCTGAGTGTTCTGGTTTCTAATAGGAAAAGGCTCCAGTTCTAAGGGTCATGATTATTGCCTGCAGCTCTCAACCACATTCCAAGGCTCATCATGGCATGCACAGACCAGGAACCTGAGTGACAGGCAACATAAGCAGTCTTGTCATGAAGACACCTCACAACATACACTGAAGAAGGCAGCCCAGCTAGACCCATGTGGGCTCACAACACGTGGATGAACTGACCCGCAAGTCTCCCTGTGTGCTAGGGAATCAGCAAGCCCCCACCAGTGGGAGGGAAAGTTTTTGGATAACTGCCTGGTGGTACCTTGGACAGCTCCCTGTGGCTCAGCTGTGGAGACCCTCAGAGAGCAGCCTACCCCACCACACAATTCCTAGCCTCTCATTCTTTCTGGTGAGGTCCTTCCCCAAAGGGAAGATAGAGCCTTTGGGGAATGGGGAGGGTCGAGGAGGTGGTGGGGTGGAGCTGGCTTTGGCCATTTGGGGAAAATGAAGAACAGGCAGGAAGAACAAGCAAACAGCAGGCTGATCTAGAAAAAACATCAACACTACGGGCCCCAAACGGTGCCACAGACTTCCCTGTTGGGTTCTTCTATTATCACCAATCTTGGCATAAAACTATTGTTTCCAGAACACTTGTCACATACCTTTTCACAAAATCTTCAGAACAAGCCCTTGTGGAAGTTATTGTTCTCATTTTACAGATAATGGAACGGAAGCCCATTATCAGGTTAAGTGATCGGCCAGAGGTCACACAGCCAATGGAGTGAGCTAAGCTTGGCCTCAATCAGGGGTCCTTACCAGGTCTCTCTACTGTGCGGCCTGCTCCTCTCCATACATGGCTGGGATTTTGCAGGGAACTCACAATTTCTGGAGACGCAGTCAGGTCTCTGACTATTGGGGTAGCCTCTGGCTGTGCAGACGTATCAGGAAATGAAGCTGTGAGCACTAAGGCAAGAGCACAGACTGCTTGTGTGCCCAGATGTGGGCAAAAGCCCCCCCAATTAAGTAACTAAAAAATGGCACTGAGGTCTCCAGTTGTGCCACTTACCAGCTAGATGGCTATGGGTGGGTCTCTTGGCTTGCCCTGCCTCAGTTTCCAAAGCTGCCAAATGGGTCAGATCACTGTGCTGGTGACCTGGGGGAGGTTTTAAGAGTATGCCTGGGCAGGGGGGCGGTAAACATTGTATGTAACAGCACCTTGAAGATGACACAGAGCTGTGAACCCTTTCAGGGGCTCCTAGAAATTGGATTGGTGGAAAGGACTGGGGTGATGGTGGTGGAAATGGTGGGGTGGAATGACTCCTTCTGGATACACGCCAAGCCTTCTCAAATCTGTCTGCTGAGATCCTGAGGGCAGAAGAGAATGGACACCACTCTGCTGCCAGCGAGGGCACAAGAAGGCTCCTTCCCTGTTTTATCTTAAATTCAAAATAACAATCGGGGGAAAATCGATGCTCCCTTGCACCTTTGTGAATGCAACCTGTTTGCCCCAATCCCAATTAGAGAAATGTACAAGAAAGAGAGCAGCTTTCCCTCATTCCTCTGGGGCCTGAGAGATCAGCTCCTTCCTTCTCTCTACCAAGGTTCCGGACCACCAGAGACCAGACAATGTGTTCTGGGTGTCTTCCTAGCCCTGCACACACCTCTGCCCATGGACACTGTCTTCCCAGGTCGTTTGTGTGCTCTTCTGGGGTCCAAAGTCAGGGTTTGAGCTGGGCTATGTGATTTTTTTTTTAAGGTTCTCAGGACAGTCTCATGAGAAAGGTACTGTTTTCCCATTTTACAGACAAGAACACTGAGGCTTAGAGAAGTAAAGGGACTAACTTAAAACCATGGAGTAAGTAAAAAGTAAATCTAGGATTAGAACCTAGGTATGTCATTCCAAAGATGCCTGCCCTCGTTCTAGTGACTTCTGGGCCAAGCGCTTCTCCTTTCTGGGTGCCGCCCCAAGCAATGCTGTCTGAGTGAGCGCCCCCGCCACAGCGCCCGGGGGATGGAGGTCTCTAGAGCACAGCTCGGAGAACCCTATCCAGACAAGGACCCCTCGGGTGGCTTGGATCTCACAGGGACCCAGCTCTGGCTTTGACTACCTGGCAGTAAAAACTACCGCTCTTGGTGGTACACGGCCCAGCCCCGAATCCCTGCAGAGTGCGCCCCTCGCCCGTCTGGGAGCTCTAGAGCCTCTTTCCAGCAGGAGGCACAACTTTCCTAGGTTCCGGGAGCCGGAGCTTTTGCACCCCAATCCCGCCCGAACGCTAAAAGTAAGAGGTGCAGGCAGCCCCGCCGTTACTGGGAGCGCAATAAGAACCCTGGCAAAGTTGGAAGCCAGGCGGGAGCAACAATGTACCCCACCCAGCAGCACAACCCTCCCGACCTCGGGGCCCCCCACCGAGGGTGGCGAGCGATGCCGAAGAGTCCGCCATTACCGGGCTGGCAGTGGCCGTGCCTCTGCCGAGCCCGGCGCGGAGGAAAGCTGAAAGTTGAGATTGGGCAGGTGCAACGATCCCCGGGGACTAGCGTCCCCCAGCCTCCGGCTGCCCGCGGGGGGTAGCGCGCCTTGCCAAAGGGGCCGCCATTACCGCAGGCGCGCAGCTCGGAGCCGAAGCGTGCAGCGGAACGGGGACGCTGGTCCCTGCAAAGTTGGAGCGACAGCGCAGCGGGCGCGACGATCGCTGGGACCTGAGCCCGCCGGCCTGGGGCTGCCAGCTGGGGAGGAGATCGAGGCCACCGGGACCAAGTTGGGACGCAAGCAAGCCCCCCATGCCCGCCCGTGAGCACTGGGGGCTGGGAGCCCAAGGGGACACCCAGGGGACGCGGGACGCCTGGGCCGAGAACTCACCTGCTGCCGAGTCGGGCAGTGCCGAGGCTGCCTCTTTGCTCTGCGCACCCGTCAGCCCGCCGGTCCGCGAGCCCGCCCGCCTCCTTCCTCCTCCTCCGTCTCCCTTCTCCTCCTCTTTCTCCTCCTCCTTCTCCCGGGCTCCTGCAGCCACCGCTCTCCCGGTTCCAAACCCTCCCGGTCCGACGCCCCGCACGGCTGTAAGGCGCCAGTCGTACCCGCTCACCTCTGGGTAGGAGCCGCGTGCATCCCTCCGCCTTCCCCGCCGCCTCTCCGATCCCTTCCCGCCCCCTCTCCTCGAGCCCCCACCCCTCCCCAAGTCCCCTCCCCTCCCTCCGCCCCTTGCGAACCCAAGTTCGGGACGGAGGCTGTGGGCTTCCCCGGCGCGGTGCCGGGGCGCCCCGCGCGCGCGCCCCTGGCTCACCCCGTCCGCCCGGCAGCCGCTCGCCGCCTGGCTGCCCCTTGGAGCAGCCCCGGGGCTAAGTAGCTCCTCGCCCAGAGGCCGGAAACGCGGCATAAATATGTAGGGGCAGAGCCGTGAGCTCAGCGAGGGTCGTGAGGGGGAATTTATTTCTTAATGTCCCTCCTTTATCCTATCATCGCTGAAACAAATTAGCGGTGACGTCCAACCCGGCTGGTTTATGGGTGCGGGGAGGGAGACGTCGCAACCCTCATTAAAAGAGCCGCTCTGGGCTCCAAAACATACATCTTTTATATAACCTAATTTCCATCTTTTTTCTATCAGGAAACACACACATACATACACACACACACACACACCCCATGACAATTTCTGGGAGCCTGGAGGGGGCTCAGTGTAGTAGCCACAGGGCAGCTCTCTTTGGGCAGAGAGGGCCCCGTGGAAAGCAGAGATGTTTATTTCTGCCTCTCCATCAGCCTTGGGGTAACGTTCCTCAATGGGACAGTGGGATGCGCTGCCTTTCACTCTAGACAAGGCCAAAAGACACCCCAGCCTGAATTCTGGCTCTGGCTCTTGGGTGGGCAGACAGGAAGAGAGGGGGCCGGTGGTGGAAATGCTGCCTTGTTCTGGTCTTCCTCCCCTGAGTAGCCTTAGTCCTGACAGCTGGCGAGGGGGAAGGACGGGAGGGCGCAGGCTTGCTCACCTGTGGCCTGGAAAAGCTGCAGGTAAACCTGCAGGTTGGAGATGCCCAGGGCTGGGCTGGGAGGAGGGGAGGAGGCAGAGAAGCAAGCTTTCCTTCCTTTCTTAGGGGCCCTAACATATGGGTAACCATATAAACCCGGCTCAAAAGCTGTCTTTTCCCGGGCAGATTGCAAAGAATTTTGCATTTCACTGTTGCTGCTGCTGCTCACACACTCTTGGGAAAATGGGAGAAAACCAGGGAAAGAGAATACACACACACACAGCACCTGGCTCTAGATGGCTTGAAGAGGCAAAAAGGAATCCCCCACTTTGTCACTAATAAATGCTTTTCTAATCGTTTTTCATATCAAGCACCAGGAGAAGGGGGTGTGACTTCGGGGGACAGAAGGAGGGGTGTGGGGATGAAGGGGGGGAAAGAGTGAAGAAGCTGGCAGAGAGGTGGCTGCACAGCCTTCTGTTTGTCTTCAACACACTGGAAGGAACACACGAGAGATTCCCTCTCAGCCCAGGGCTCTGCCACCTCCGGACTGTGCCACATGGCTCTAAGTCCAGAGCCTGTTTTCCCAGTGGTGAAACAGCCCCGGGGTCATTGTAAAGATGCCGACAGCCAGGTGATGCTGGCTGGGGAAGCTCTTGGCATAGAGCCTGGCATATAGTAAATGCTCAGTAAACAGTAGCCCCAAGTAATAATAACCACGATGAGAATCAGAACAGGAGCATAAAGGCTGGATAGGGTGTCCCAGGGAAGCATTCAGCCTGGGCCCAGCTTCCCCTGCCTGAACCATTTCAAAGTTGAGCGCTGGGCTTCAGTGCTACCAGAGTCAGACTCGGAATACTGCTCCCCTCAATTACCATGGCAACTGGGGAAAATCAGGAAGCCAGAGGAAGAGAAGCTGCTCTTCCACTGGGCTGGCCCTTCACCTGTTCAAAACAGCTACCATGTGCATGCCTGTCATGTGGGGGTGGGGCTGGAGGAGACCCCAGATGAGGGGGGCACCTTCTCTTCTGGATCACCAGCTGCTCTGACTCAGGGAAAAGGGTGGTTGGTAGGAGACAGGCAGCCACAAGATGGTGAGGTCCAGGCCAAGGCTGGCTGTGCTTACAGAAGGCAGAGTTAGCCTGGGTTCAGGGAGAGGGGGACAGACCCCCCGGCCTCAATCCTGTCCTCATCAGCAGGTGTCTGAGAGCAAAGCACAGGCATGCAGGTCCTGAGATGGAGATTTGGGAAGATGGGCTTCCAAGTCCAGGGAGGGAGCCAGTTACCACCATGGGTTTTGTGAGTGAGTGAGTGAGTGAGTGAGTGTGTGTGTGTGTGTGTGAGAGAGAGAAAGAGAGAGAGAGAAGGAGAGAGAGGTAGTGAGAGAGAGGAAAGGAAGAGAGAAAGAGATCCTCCCCTTCCTCCCTTACTCTGGTTGTTTCTGTAGGGATAAGGGGACTAGTAACAGTACTAATTGCGGCAGAAAGGATAATGACTGTCTTGTATCGAGTATGTCTCATTTTGCCAGTCTTGAGCCAAGCCTTCTTTAGGTGTTATCTCACTGAATGATCACAGAAATTGTAAGGGGTGATTGCTTTCTCTTATTCCCATTGTACAGAGGGGAAAGCAGAGGCTCTGAGAGGCAAAGTGACTCACTCCAGTTATCTGGTGGTAAAAGCAGCTATTAGCACTGGGCCATACTGACCTTCAGAGTGAGGCTCTTCCTGCCTCCCCACTGCCGCCTTGTGGAGAAAGAGGGAGTGAAGATGTTGCTGTTTTTCGGGGTGGCAGGGGAGTGTCTGGCGTTTGGAGGCCCTCCTTGCTTGTGCCAGAGGGCTTCAAAAACTGGCGCTTTTAAGCCACATGGTGGCCCTCGAACTGTGCAGAGGGACTGCCCCCCAGACACTCCTCAGGTGTGGTACCCTGGGAAGTCTTTCCTCTTTCTATGCTGCTTGGAGCTTTCCCTCTAAACTGATTCCTCGGGACCCCCTTGGTGTCAGGGGAGATGCTGATAACGCTTCTCTCCCTTCACCCACAACCCCACCCAGAGCACTGTAGTGCTCAACAGCCGAGACCTACCCAGGGGTCAGCCTGGAGCAAGGTGTCCATAAATGGTCACCATGATAACAATTATTCTTGGATCTTCTCTCGGGCCCACACCCTCCACCCCTGTGTGCTCGGCAGGTGGGTAAAAGCCTTCTCCCGGCTGAAGCAAGGGCCATCCCCTCTACCTGCTCTCTGCCCCTCTGGACCCTAACCAGTCGCTACCCCAGCAGCTTAGAGGTGAGCCTGGGGGAGCAGAGGGCTCTGGGGTGGCCAAGGGGAGAAGAGGGAAGGAGGAGTTGGCCAGTGTGCTGCCACTAAGGGGGTAATACATTATCCAGGGCTAATGAAAACATAATTATCTTCTTTTGGCTGCAGAGAGGGTCTAATTTAATAGGCTGCGATCGAAAGGCATCTGCTGAATTCACCCAGCAGTGAAAACACTTGAAGGGCTGGGGCGGAGGGGGACAGGGAGTGGGCAGAGCGCGGCTGGCTGGCAGAGCCCTGCAGCTGTGTCAAAGTGGTAGCTCTCCCAGGGGAGGGGAGCCTGGGGGCTGCAGGGCAGAGGCAGCAGAGAGGATGTGGCAGCTAACAGGTGTCCTCATTACAAGCTGGGGCTGCTTTCTTGCTCTCGAACTTGGACCTGTCCTTTGCCTCTCTGAGCCTCAGCTTCCCCATCTGTAAAATAGGGCTAATCCTGACTCCCTCCCATTAACTGGGAGGAATAGATGAGAAATGAGAGAGGAGTCCTGGTGCCTACTCAGTAAATATTTAGCAAAACCTCCCCACTCCCCTGCTGATTTGCTGGGTCGGTTCTACTTAGCCTTCTGGTCTTAGCATAAACAGCCCCTCTTTGGAGAAGACCCTGCCCCTCCCCTTTCATATCACAACACACTTTAGAATGTTTGCTGGTTTACAGCTGGACTGTTACAGCTCCACAAAGGCATGGCAGGTCTGTCTCATTTGTCACCAGAAGCCAGTGCTTCTCAGAGCATGTTCCCTGGACCAGAGGATTCAGCATCTCCTGGGAATGTATTTGAAAGTCTAGTCCTTGGGTCCCGCCCCAGACCTGCTGAACCAGATACTCAAATGCGGGCTGGGTGCTCGGTAATTTGCCCAAACTCTCTAGGTAGTCCTGATCCATACTCAAGTAGGAGAACCTCTTCTTCAGCCCCAAACTCCAGAAAATGTTTGGTTGAATAAATGAATGAAGAGCTTGCTAGGGTCCAGCTATAACAGCCTTACCTCCCTTATTGGCCATCAGCTGCATACCAATCCACCCAGGGCCCCTGATTCTGGAAGAGAATTCAGCTTTCAGGCCTGCTGCTGGGGTCTTGGCTGGGGAAGTCGCTCAGATGTGCTTGTGAAGGATTGTGCCTGGCGGTCAGTCTTGAAAAGTTAGAGAGGCCCCGGCACTGCGGCAACCTTGGAGATGACTGTCCTCAACCTTGGGTTTTTACACAGGGAAGTCAAGGTCCAGGGAGGTCTGGCAGCTCATCCAAGGGCAACAGCCAGTTAGTGGCCCATCAGATCCCTGCCGTGGCTCCCAACTCAGGATCCCTGAGAGGGCTGGGATCCCTGAGAGTGTAGTCCTGGAGGGCCCAGGGGATGGCAGGTCAGCAGAGCCAGGGCACAGAAAACAGAGTTGTCTAGGAGCCTGGAACACCCGGAAGGCGTGAGGGTGTCACAGTCCCTGGGATGGCTGCTGTAGTCAAATACCCTGCAGACATTCGCAGGGTTCTGACAGGGAAGAGAGGAGGAGGAGCCCTTTAAGGCTTAAAGAGGCAGCCTGAGCATAAGACGCACTAGAGCATCTGACTCTCAGACTTGGCTTTGCCACTAGCGGGCTGTGTGAGTTTGGGCAAACCCCTTGGAATCTCTGGGTCTCAGAGGTGATCTTAACCCAAGGATAGTCAGCTCCCTGGAATCATATGCAAAATCAAGCAGAAGTGTATTTTTCTGGGGTAGAGGATTCATAGTATTAAGTGGTTTTTTTAAAAGAAGGCTTAGAACTGGAAAAGGTTAATTGGAACTGAACCAAATGGTATCTCGGGGCGCTTTAATGGGCAGAAAAAGGAGATACCATTGCTGAGAAACCTGGCGGGGAAGTTTGCCCGACACCCTTTGCCCTACGCAGCCTATTTGGCAGAGAGGCAGTTCTCCAAATGACCGACAGATGGCGTTAAACCTTCACTGTAGCTTTCCTGTTCTCCCCAAGACCTGCCAGGTAGGTTCTGGCTTCTGTTTACTCAGCTTTGGGGACCAGGGGCCTGGGTCCCTGCTCTGCCGGGCTGACTTGAGTGGGATGACAGTGCTGCGCCACCTCTGGACTGTTGGTATCTCCTGGTTGCCACCCTGTCTTGCAGCGTCTGTCCACAGAGGAGGCATGGAAAAGGATACGAGTGTAGGGGCATTAGTGTGTAGGGCAGGGGTGAGGGGAGGTCTCTACCAGAGGAGACCACCTGAAGAATAGGAAGGGACCCTAAGTTTGGTGTTCATATCCCCTGCAACCCAAATATAGTCCCCGCTACACACCTGTGCTTCCCCATTCCAATTAAACACATCCCAACTCTCAGAACCCTGTAAAACTGGAGCGTCTGATGGTCTGTCACTGGGGTGTGAGGGGCCAAAGTATGTGCACCTTGAAGCCAGTGCCACTAGGGAACAGAGGAAGCCGGCTGGGTCAGAGACAGCAGGGAGTGGTGGGGCCTGGGGCTAAATGGAGGGAGTGCCCCCAACTAAAGGGCTGCACGTGCAAATGTTTTCAAAGCAACATTTTCTACCAGGCTAAACAGATTTGGCCCACCTGTGTGAGAACTTTGAGCAAGAAAATGGACTTCAGCACCTGAGTGGAGGTGTTTGAGTGCAAGGGAAGTCTTACTCAGAACAAAAAAAAGCAGAGATCCTTAACCTGTCAGGTACACAAAAATTGCATGAGATGAGGGCTACCGCTGCCTGGACTCTGCCTCCGCAGCTTATGAATCAGTAGGTCTCAAGAGGTGGTATTTTTTTTTTAAAGCAAACTCCTGGAGGAAACTGAGGCAGGTGGCCTTCTGGGCCCAAGTGGTCCACTCTGTGCCCGTCCGTCCACCCCAGTGAGCTGGGTGGGGCCTCATCCTCAGCCTGCAGGCACTCGGAGTTCAGTGACACAGCATCTTAGCAGCAAGACACCCCTTCCCGATTCAAAGTGGCCCTTCTCGTAATTCTCCTCCTCCGCACCATACTGCAGACATGCACAGAAAGGATGACACACCTGGTCTTATTTCTAAGAATTGAGGGAAATTCTGAGACCAGTCCCTGGGAGAGGGCAATGGGGAGGTGGTAGAGAGAAGGCACGCGCAATTCCAGCTCGGTATTCCAGAGAGCTACCCAAAGTGGGGTCATGGCGTGTGACTTCTCGTCTCCTGTGTGTGTGACCTTGGCCAAGGGGCCTCCCCTTTCTGGGTCTGTTTCCCCTTCTATAAAATTAAGGGGGTTGGACTGGAGCAGAGCTCCCTCCTGCGTTCCAGGACCTCCCTGGGGCTCTGCAGCAGTGTTTTGGGTGCTGGCAGTCATGCAAGTGGAGGGGCAAGGGTGTTGGGACTCTTCTGCCATTCCCGAGTTGACCTGCTTCTGTTCCGACTGTGCATCTAGCGTCCTCCTTTAGCTTTCATTTGAAAAACAAATGCGAGCAACAGGCCCGGAAGCTTTCTGTGGCATCTTCCATTGTCCATTTAATAGTCATTCATTATTGCCCCCTCTTTTTTTGTGGGCCATGGGCTGGGGCAACTGAGACCCCCATCCTATCCAGGCAGGATTTCTGGCTCCTGGAACACTCAGTCTAGTGGGGGAAATCAGACAAACACCCAGTTCATCAGCAGTGACAAGCCAGCCTACTGGTGAGCTGGCACCATGCCGATTGTACCTCCCCGAACCCCAGAAAGGGATCCTGCTGGCTTTCCTCTGACTTTTAAAGCCGTAATGAGAGAATCCACTTCCTTCTCCCCAGCCTGACAGCCCAGAGTTTCATTAGCGTCATGTGCTTTGGCATTTGATTTATTCAAGCTGACACTCAAGCAAACTGTCTTATACTCCTCTCTAATTGTGGGGAAGGGAAGAGTCTGCAAGTTTATGGTGTGACTTCAAAGCTTCAGAGTCAGTCTTGGGTTTTGCAACTTGCTGGCTGTGTGACCTTAGGCAGGTTAATTACCCTTTCTGAGCCTTGGCTTTCTCCACTGTTAAAAATGGGGACAATGATAGTTCCTACTTGATAGGATTGTGCTGATTAGATGAGACTGTGCTTGTGAAGTCCTTAGTAAGCACAGTCTTTGGCACTCGGTACAAGTTCAGTTAATTGTAGTTCCCCCTCCTTTTGAAACTACTATTATATTATATATTATATATATTATATTGTGTGGGGTTCTTATCTTCTGTTTTGAGATTAGAAGCTCTTTGAGGGATTTGGGCTGTATCTGAATCCATTTCTGATGTTCTCCAATATGCCTAGCCGTTTGCTGGCACATTCTAGGCACTCAATAGCTGCTGCTGCTACTAAGTCACTTCAGTCGTGTCTGACTCTGTGCGACCCCATAGATGGCAGCCCGCCAGGCTCCCCTGTCCCACTGGAGTGGGTTGCCATTTCCTTCTCCAACTCAATAGCTAGATTTATCTAATTGCATGGAGGAATCAGGAGAAATTCTCTGTTACAGTGGTTCTCAAAGTCTTGTCCAGCAGTGTGAGGATCACCTGGGAGCTAGAAATGCAGATTTTTCTGGACCCATCTCAGACTCACTGACTCAGCAGCTCTGGGAGGTTGTGGGATGGGGGTGGCAGTCTGGCACTTTGGGTTTTTACAAGCCTCCAGAAATTCTGATGCATTTTTAAGTTTGAGAATCACCTTTCTACACTAATGACTTTCAAACTTGTTTTAAAACTTAGCAATATTAAAAAAAAAAGTTCCAAATGAAATCATATTCAGAAGTCAAGATATAATAGGTGAAAGAGAAGTACTTAGGAATCACGGGGCAAGGCAAGACCCCTGCCTGCGTATCCTCCTAGGAGTCCTCAAACATTTAAGACTTCTGGAAATAGAGTTGAAAAAGCATGGCCTTACGATTTTTCATCCTCCTACTCATCACCTACCCGCCCATCTATCCACCCGCTCATGCATCCGTTCGTACACTCAGTATCACTTAGCACTTAATACATTTCAGCATTTCAATATGTTACCTCTCACCTACTTGGTAAGTGGCAGAGCCAGGATTTGAACCCAGCAAGGACAGGCTCTAGGGTCTATGCAATTAACCATTACATGATGGTTGCTGATATTGAGAAAGAAATGGGAAGAAGGAGCAGTTCAGGGCATAGAAAGATAGGATAGCAACTGACAAATAAGCTAAACATCACTTCTTCAAGATCACCATGGTTACCATTTCCAGAGCACTTCCTATGGGCCAGGCTAACCCTCCTTCATCTTCACAGCCACCTGGCAAATTGGATGTTACTGGCCTACTTTCTGGGGAAACTGAGGCACTGAGAGGTAGAATTACTTGCTCAAGGACACACAGCTAAGCAGTGGCCACCCCAGAATTTGAACCTAAGTTTGTTGGACTCCAACCCCCATAATCTTAAGGGGATTAAAAAGGTGAAGGGGAAGCCTTAGAAAATTGGAGTGACCTCAGGGCAAGGGGGTCTGTTGACTGGGTTTGGGGACAAGGTTGGGCTGACCCAGCCTTGGAGCCAAAGAGAAGACAGAGAGACAAAGAGGATGAGTGAGAAAATCTGGGCCCTTCCTGAACTTTCTAGCCTAGAGTACCCACATCACGGTTGTATCCCGCCAGCTGACGATATGAAAAAGTGTGTTGCCACTGGAGCCAGGTGGTGGTGGTGGTTTAGCCGCTAAGTCATGTCCAACTCTTGTGACCCCATCGACTGTAGCCCGCCAGGCTCCTCTGTCCATGGGATTCTCCAGGCAAGAATATTGGAGTGGGTTGCCATTTCCTACTCCAGGGGATCTTCCCAACCCAGGAATCGAACCTGGGTCTCCTGTACTGCAGGCAGATTCTTTATCCACTGAGCTATAAGGGAAGCCAAGTGAGACTGGGCCAAATCCTGGCTCTGTCTCTTGCTGGCTGTATGACCTTGGGCAAGTTACGTAACATCTCTGAGCCCCAGTAACGACTTGCCTTTCAAAACTTTGAAAATCATGTTAACAAACAAGGCACTTGGGTAGGCAGTAGGCATTCACATAATGCCCTATTGCCAAATGCCATTCATTGGTCCATTCACTCAGTAAATACTGACTGTAGCACTTGCTGTCAGTGCCCCAGCCAGACCACCTTGGTGTCCACCACTCATTCCCCTATGTGCTCACATCCCAGCTTCCAGCTGTCAGTACCTGCAATGCTTTCATAGAGGAAATAATGGGAAATTAACATCCCCCACCGCCTGGAGTGCCTTTAACCAATACCTGATAGCAGTTGGAGGACGTCTGCTCCCTTGACCCCCGAGGAGGGTAACTTTGAGACATATGGTCTACACTGGCTCCCAGGCGGTTCAGCTATGGTCGCCTACAGTGGTAACTTACTAGATAGCGCCCCCTTTCCTGGCTCCTCCCCTTCCCCATCCCACCTGCACTCTCTCCTCTGGGTGTTTCCTGGGATTACCTCCTGAAGAAATTTCCTTGTATTCCAGCACCTCAGGTTCTGCTTCTGGGACACAAAACCTCAAACAAAACTGAGACATTGATTAAACCCCTACTATGTGCCTAGAGGAACCTATGCCATCCTATGCCTAGATGAACCAGGCAGGGTCCCTGCTGTCAGCACACTGCCTACCGTCAGGCCATCAGAAAAACAGAGGATAAAAAAGCCTGTAAAGATTGAACTGCTTTCAGTATATGAAGCCCCAGAATGTTAAGGCCTCTTTCTTAGAACACGTCCAAGAATTACAATTATTTTTCTCCAGTCTTTCCCTGATGACCCAATGAATAAGCATTCTGAGGCCAGAATCCACATCTTGTTGCTCATTTCCTACTCCCCTGCAAATTGCCTAGCCCAGGGCTTGGCATTCACTTATCTGATAAAAATTCAGTGAGTACCCAGAGTATGTTCTAAGATGTGGGGACACAGCCAGCAGTGAGAAAAAGAGACCGGTTCCTAGCCCTCACGGAGTTGACCAAATGCAAGCAAGTAAAGTGGAGAAGGAAATGGCAACCCACTCCAGTATTCTTGCCTGGAGAATCCCATGGACAGAAGAGCCAGGGGGCTACAATCCACAGGATCACCAAGAGCCGGACATGACTGAAGTGACTTAGCACAAACAAGTGAAGGCAAACATAAGATAAAAGCACACGAGCAGACAAAGACTATAACGTCATTCTGTGACACATACGATGACAGAGACAGCAGGGCAAGGAGGAGATGGAGAGGGAGCTGGGGCAGGGAGAGCGTCTTGGAGGACGCACAGACCGCTGGTGCTCAGCAAAGGTTGCTGAACACAGGAAGTACAAGCCTTAGCTTTTGCGGTCAATGAGTAACACCACAATGAGGAGAGCATCTTCAACACAGAAAACCGTTCCAAGCACTTCAAACCCCGCTGACCCCTCTCTGAGTTGATGCCACAGGAAAGATTTCAATGACTTCATTCAGAAATCTGTTAGGTCCCCAACACAGACAAGTACTTGGGCCAATTAACACCCCCGAGAGGAAGGCAGCCTTGATCAATATGAGTAGGAGTGCGGCCAGAATCAATGAGGGGCTGTCTGAGGTCTTGGGAAACCACACGGCACTGGACAAGCAGGTTCTGGAACAGTTTCTGCAGGAAGTCTCATGACCACGAAGTGGCTAAAACCAGCAGCAGTGAGTCCTCACTGCCGGCTTCCTTGGTGCTGGGCACATTGCTAAGTATCATAAGGGCCACACCTGTTGGAGGCTCACACAGACCCTGTTTGCTGCTGCTGTTTATTCACTAAGTTATGTCTGAATCTTGCTGACCCCATGGACTACAGCCTTCCAGGTTCCTCTGTCCAAGGTATTTCCCAGGCAGGAATACTGGAGTGGGCTGCCATTTCCTTCTCCAGAGGATCTTTCTGACTCACGGATTGAACGCAAGTCTCCTGCATTGGCAGGTGGATTCTTTACTGTCTAAGCCACCAGGGAAGCTCAAAGACCCTGTTAGGTGGCTACTATCATAACCTCATTTTCCAGGGGAGGAAATAGAGGATCAGATGAGGTTAAGTAACTCGCTTGGGGTCACGCAATGACAATGTGGTTTGTTAAGGGCCACGAGGGGGGCTGCTAGTGGGAGCATAGAGGAGGTGTGCCTATCCAGTCTGGGGTAAAGGAACTCCTATGTCTGTGGGTATAATTTCTGAGTTGAGGTATGGAGAAGGTTGAAGTTGATGCAGGAATGTTGGAAGGTAAGGAGGGAGAGAAACTCATTTCAGTAACAGGCAATGCTTGAAAGTGAGGGCACATTCAGGAACCTCTGGGAGGTAGAACTTTGTCAAAAGGTAGAATTAACCCCTTGGCTTATTTTGTGCAGAGAAGGCAATGGCACCCTACTCCAGTACTCTTGCCTGGAAAATCCCATGGACAGAGGAGCCTGGTGGGCTGCTGTCCATGAGGTCGCTAAGAGTCGGACATGACTGAGCGACTTCACTTTAACTTTTCACTTTCATGCATTGGAGAAGGAAATGGCAACCCACTCTGGTGTTCTTGCCTGGAGAATCCCAGGGACGGGGGAGCCTGGTGGGCTGCCGTCTATGGGGTCACACAGAGTCAGACATGACTGAAGTGATTTAGCAGCAGCAGCAGCTTATTTTGTGTGGTTCAGGGTTTAGCCAGGTGGACATCACATTTCCGGAGCTGTGGTTTAATGCTAGGCTGGCTGGCACTCCCGAGAAGGGCTGTATGGGTGGTGTGGGCATCTTAGGGGTGATTCTGGGGGATTCCCTACTCCTCCTTCAGGTGGCAAGGTTATCCTTGTGCCCGTCTCCTTGGGCCCCATGGAGATCCCTGGGGTCAGCAATTGGACTCCACCATCCCAGCAGGATGAAGGCTATTCGTGTTGATTTTTAGATTAGCTTGTGGAGTCCACAGAGGTGATGGACGGTTAGGGGTGAACACAGTATCTGACAAGGTTGTCAGCATGTGCTGCCGCCCACACCCAGGGTGGCAGCCTCTCACCCAGGCCCTCTGAGGGTGCTGTGGACCACCCTGAGCAGCTTGATCAGTGATCGTCTATGTATAGTCTCCAAGGCTCTGACTGTGCCCCCAAGCCCCAAACTGCTTGACGTGACCTTCTCTTTCCTTCTGACAACACTCTAGTCTGAACTGCCATCTTCCTCACCTGGAACACTCCATCAGCCTCAAGAGGCTTTCTGCCCGCTGTGTTCCAGTCTCCCCGCACAAATCAGAGTCACCTTTCCAAAGTGCAAATATGACTGTGTCAAAGTCTCCAGTGCCCTCGAGTGCTTAAAGCCCAGATTCTCTAGCATTCCTCGGTTCATTCATTTTTCCATCCTACAAATGGTGATTGAGCACCACTGAGTCTTCTGAGGTCTGATGAGGTATTAGCCTCTCCACTGACTTGGCTGTATTGCCCTTTTGGTAGGAGTGAGTCTTGTGAGGACATCTCTTGCTTTTGTGGGCCCAGTTTTCACTGGGGAGTGCCCCCCTTTCACATACTGTCCTGGAGCCCATGAGGCACAGCTGTTTAACCTTTCCTCAAAATCTTAGAGCTACCTTGAATTCCTCCAATACATTCCTTGTTTTGTCAGACTCAGTTGATGGTGCTTGAAACCAAAGAAACCCTGATGGGTGGGGCCACCTCTCCTCTTTCAGCCTTAAAGAGCTGTGAGCTGCCCATAGTTTCCCCAGGTCCACCTGGACCCTTCTGTACTCTGCATGGTGCCCTTAGAGGCTGAGCCAATCAGCCGAGTCCCTTGCACCCAGCTTGCAGGGGGATTCAGCCAATGGAAAGCATCACACAACAGTGTGGGTGGGAGGACACAGAGGCTGGGTTTAATGCTCCTGGGTCCCTCCCTGAGGGCTAGAGGTGCAGTGGCCGCGCCCCTCTGTTAAAGGCAGTCTTTCACACACAGTTCACTCCCCAGGTCCTGTTAACGGCTCCTTCCTCTTGCTCTTTGAGGCTCCCCCTAGTTTTCTAGGCTCCCCCTAGTTCAAACCAATCAATCTGAAAGGAAATCAACTCTGAATATTCATTGGAAGGACTGATGCCAAAGCTCCAATACTTTGGCCACCTGATGTGGAGAGCTAATTAGAAAAGACCCTGATGCTGGGAAAGATTGAGGGCAGAAGCAGAAGGGAGCAACAGAGGATGAAATGGTGGGATGGCATCACAGACTCCATGGACATGAGTTTGAGCAAACTCCAGGAGATGGTGAAGGACAGGGAAACCGGGCATGCTGCAGTCCATGGGGTTTCAAAGAGTCGTACATGACTTAGCAACTGAACAACTAGTTCTGGGTCTTGCACTGCCTCTTGCTGGTTCCCCTTGACCCGGACCACACCTTTGTAAACAAAGCCTCCACAAATCTCGCCTCCAATTACATAGTTTGTATGTGTATCCTTTTCTTTCCAGGGCCCTGACTGTTTCCAGGGAGGCATCTGCCATCATCTGTGCCTGCTTGTTAGAAGCTGTGGAGGGTTTCCCAGGGTCCTGGATGCATGGGGGGTAGGGTGGGGGATGGAAGGCCTAGGAGAAGACAAAGAGAAATCCCCTAAAGTACCCCTAAAATGGGAATGCTAAGAAGAGCTCCAGCTAGAACAAGCTCTGAGCTGTAAGTTCACCATTTCCTTGCTGCGTGACCTTGAGAAAAACCACTTCCTGTCTCTGAGCCACATCTTCTCATCTGTAAAATGGGAATGATAATAGAACTTCCTACATCGCATCGGGCTCTGCTGGAGAGTCAACGACATCATGGTATTCATCCATTCATTCATTGACTCACTCAACAAATATGAATTGAGGGACTTCCCTGGCGTCCAGTGGCTGAGACTCTGCCCTCTCAATGCAGAGGGCCCAGGTTTGATCCCTGGTCAGGGAGCTAGATTGCACATGCCAGAATCAAAAGAACCTATATGCTACAATGAGGATAAAAGATGCCACGTGATGCAATTAAGACCTGGTACAATCAATTAAGTAAATAAAATTAAATATTAAAAGATGTATCGAGCCCCTGCTATGTGCCTGGCAATGTGCTGGGTGCTGGGGACCCCAGTAGAGAGCACAGATACTGCTCTTACCCTCCAGTAGCTCCCAGCCTACGTGGAGAAAGGCACATAGACAAAGAGCCATACAACCAAATATCCAGTCGTTCACTGTGGACATCCTTCTGTGGGGGGCCCAGATGGGACTGAAAAGTCTTCTCTGAGGAAATGGCTAGTGTGTGAGCTGAGTCTTGGAGGATGAGGAAGGCCAGCTGGAGGGTGAACCAAGATAACAGAGGTGGCTGTTGGAGGAGCTGTGAGTGACGGGGGAACAGATGATGAGGAAGAGGAGGTGGCAGAGATCAGGCTAATCAGAGCTTTGCCTCCCTCAGTGACGGGTCTGCATTTTATTCTGAGCATGAGAAGAGCCATGGGTGGTCTGATTTATGGCTTGAAGGACCACTCTGGCTGTTGTATGAAGAACAGACTAGAGATGGGCCAGGATGGAGTCAGGGAGACCAGAAGGGCCCTGTTGCAGTTGCCCAAGTGAGACAGGATGGTGGCTTAGGCTATGGAAGAGGCAGCCTAAGTGGTGGAGGAAATGAGCTGAGGCAGAGATGGCCTGCTGACCACCACAGATCCACTTCCATAGCGTATTGTGGCTGGGAAGCAGCTCTCCTGCCAGAGACTACACTTCCCAGTGCCCTTTGGGGCTGGATGAGGTCATGTGACTTGTTCTCACCAATGAAATGAGAGCAGAAGTGAAGGCCTCACTTCTGAACTGAAGCAGTTAAGAGCAGGTGTGTCTTTCCCACTTTCTCTTTTCCTGTCCATTGGTTGGAAGCAAAAAGCCCTACAGGATGGTGGAGGCATAAGATGGGAGCCCCTGAATCACCATCTGGACCCCTAAGTGGACTTTATTTGACCTATGCACACATTTCTGTTCTACAGAGCCACTGAGATTGTAGGGTCTGTTACAGTTAGACTGAGCAATGGGCAGACCAGTTAGGAGAAAGAACCAGCAGGACTTGGTGATGGATTGGATGAGCAAGAAGGAGGTCAAGAATAACTTCTGTTTTGGCTTGAGCAATTGTGCAGAGGAAGTTAATGTTTCCCGAGCTGGGGAAGATGAGAAAGGTGAAAGAGAGTCCCCCCCACCCCCTTCTTTCTTCCTTCCTTTTATTTCTTTGTAGGAGTGAAGAGTTGAGTTTAGAACATGATGTTTGCAATGCCTGGGAGACATTCGAATGGAGATGTTAAGTAAAAAGTTAGATGTAAGAATTCAGAAGAGGTCTGAGCCAGTGATGTAGTTTGGGATTTGTTGTTTTGTAGACAGCATTTGAAGTACATAGTAGGTCCTTGATAAATGTTCTCTGAATTGGAATGTGAGTCATGTCTTCTTCACTTCTACTCAGCATTTGGAAGTCGATGAGCGCAAATCATCCCAAAGTAGTTAATGACCTCTATCCCCACCCCAACAGCAAGCTGAACAACCACCCACTCTCTGCTCTGCGCTCCTCTACTCGTTGAAGAAGAGTCCCTTTGAGCTCAGAAAAAGTTGAGAATCTAGCTATTCAAAGGCTGAATGAAGGTAATTCTGATGACGCTTGAAAATGCCTTCCTGCTGTGTTGGGTAAAACACTCCTCTTTGATGCAATAAAATCACTTGTATCTCTGCCTCTTATGTCCTCAAGCAACTTCACCTAAGGGGCTGGGGTATGAAAACAGTGTGAAAGAGCAGGGCTGGGCTTCACCTGCCTCCAGATGAGGCCACTTGTCTCTTCCCAGGTCTTTTATTCCCCGGGTTTTACAGTTGCTGCAGCATAGGGAAGGTCTTCTGGGCAGACTGGGGAGGCAGTTTGGAAGAAATTCTTGGAAGAGCTGGTATTTTCACCCAATGGCCTCTAACTCCAGGGAAGCAAAACAAATATAGTCACCCCTCAGCATCCATGGGGGATTGGTTCCAGGACACCGCCCACCCCCCCACCCCCGCCCCGTGATCCCAGAATCCATGGATGTTCAAGTCCCTTATATACAATGGGGAAGCACAGTTGGCCTCTAGTATCTGTGGGGTCTGCATCTGTGGGTTTTGGATTCTTGAATTCCAGGAACCGAGGACTGAAGAATGCAGAACTGGTGAATGCGAAGCACTGGGATTGGCAGTTGGGTGAATCTGCAAATGCAGAACTGGACGTGGAGGGCTGTTTGGACCTGCAGGAGCCCACCAGTTGGACTCAAAGAAACTGGTCACGTGGGGACTTGAAGAATTGTGGAGTACAGATTCTCTCTAAAGGGATGGATGCAATGGGGTTCCAGCAGATTGTTGCCATGTGGAATGCAAATCCAGGATCACTGGGTCTTCTGACTTCTCAAGAGATACTTCAAATACAGATTTTATATGAAATCTGAATTTTAAATGCTGGCAACTAATTACATTTAAACAGTGTTTGTGGGCCAAACAAAGAACATGTGCTTGTGCATATGATGTCTTGAAACCAGCTTGCAGCCCTCAGGGACTTGTGGGGTGGACGTGTGCCTCTTTCCTAAGTAATTACCCATGGGGGGGAAATATGTAATCATTTTGGAATTGCTATTGAACCAGTGCAAGTTCATCAACTCAGCTCTATAAATCGTGAACCGTAATTCATGTGTGTGTGTGTGTGTGTAACCCCCTCTTCCCTGATAGCTCAGTTGGTTAAGAATCTGCCTGCAATGCAGGAGACCCCAGTTCAGTTCCTGGATTGGGAAGATCCGCTGGAGAAGGGATAGGCTACCCACTCCATTATCTTGGGCTTCCTTTGTGGCTCAGCTGGTAAAGAATCCATCTGCAGTGTGAGAGACCTGGATTCGACCCTGAGTTGGGAAGATCCCCTGGAGAAGGGCAAGGCTACCACTCCAGTATTCTGGCCTGGAGAATTCCATGGACTGTATAGTCCATGGGGTCACAAAGAGTCAGACACGACTGAGCAACTTTCACTTCATTTCACTTCACTTTGGTGAGGTAAGCCTTTTAGGTTTTTCAATAGGTGAGAAAGAATGTCAAGATAATGGTGATGGGGAGCAAACCAGACCTTGAGTCGGAGGGCTGTGTGTCTCTCTCACTGCTGAATCTTCGAAACTAAGCAGGTGCTTGAAAATATTGTTGGATAAAGTAATGAACGGGAAGGAATGGGCGAATAAAAGTAGAAGCAACCACAGAATCAGGTTTGCATGTTTCAGAACATGGGAACCCTTAGTGGCCCAATGGTCCCCCAAGCCCCACATCTTAGTTCTGCTACATTTATTTATTTATTAGGTAAGTGTATGTACTTGCCTATACTGGGGCTTAGTTGCTTAGTTGCGGCTTGTGGGATCTTAGTTCCCTGACCAGGGATTGAACCTGGGCCCCCTGTGGCGGGAGCATGGAGTCTTAGCTACTAGACCACCAGAGAAGTCCCAGTTCTGCTACATTTCAATGATCTTCTGAAGAGGTCACCTCTTGGGTGCTCGTGCAATGTATAATGATTGGTTCTTTCCTTCCTCCCTCCTTCTCTTCCACCCCTCTACTGTCATAAGTATTGAAGAGAATCAGAGAGTCAAGAGGATGCAGAGTCCCGTGTCCACACAAGCTTCACCCTACCATCCAATCCATTTTTCTTACTGCAAGAAGAGTGACATCATCCTGTCGCCCACTAACTTCATCAGTGGCCTTCCACTGCCCTCAAGACAGAATGAACTGCTAACTCCTATCAAGTGCATCTTCTGCCCAATCCTTCCCTGGCTCTCCCCGCCGCACCCACTGACCTAGACTCCAGCCAAACACAGAGACTCACAGTTGTTAGCAGGGGCTCACCCCACGGCCTTTGCACAAGTGCTTCTTTATGCCTTGAAGACATTTCCACTCCCTCTTTACCTGGCTAAACCCTACTTCTCCTTCACATCTCAGCTGAGACCTCACTGCCCCCAGAAGGCCTCTCCTATCTCCTGACACTGGGTTACATGGCCCCCTCTGGGTTCCCTGAGTTCCCTGGACTCCCTTCCAGCACAGATCACACGACTCTTGGCTCCCTGCCTGCCAGTCTCTGTCTCTGTGTCATGTTCAGGGTTGGCTGGCTTTCTGTTGCCTAACAGAATTGCAGGAAAGACTTCTGAATGAATACCATCTCTCCTTTCCCCTCTGCCTCCCGAGCCTGCAGGGCCCTGTGGATTATAAAGAGAGTTAATGGTCCTCCACAGGGTAGGGAGTGTGAGGTTACAGAAGGGGCCCCCTGTCCCCACAGCTCTAATCGACCACAGAGCAGGAGCCCACACCAATAGTAAGTCAGGGTCAAAAGAAAGCATTGTTCCCTTCTGGGAGGTCCTCAAGTAGAGACCTCACAAAGTCGGCGACACTTCTGGTGTCAAGGGAGTGTCCTATGGGGCAAAGACCTGGAAAGGGGTGTGTGTGTGTGTGTTACACCCCAGTACTTTGCAAGGGTCTCAAATTCAGACTTGTCAGCAGCATTGCCCCCAGATGCTGGGTAAGAGGCTCTGTGGTGTAGTGGTTACTTCCTCTGACTGTGGTGTCCAGCTTCCTGGGTTTGAATATTGTCTCTACTATAATTTTATTTATATAATATTACCCAGCGGGGTGCCCTTGGCCAAGCCATTAAACTTCTCTGTGCCTCAGTTTTCCCCTCATGTAAAACTGTCTTGAGGAGGACAGTATTACGTGTTGGGGTCGGAATGGGCATTCGGTGCTATGAGGTTGCTGAAGGGTTCAGGGCTGGGCTGGGCTGGGGTGTAGGAAGAGCTGGAGAAACCTCCGCGTTTGTCCTTGCTCTGCTTTGGGGACTGACATGAAGATGATTCTGCTCACTGCAAGGCCCGGCCTCCCCTCCCAGCTCTCCTGCAGACTCTCCGGGCAGCCCTGGGCAGGTTCCTTCTCCTTCTGGGGTCTCCCCAGCTGCTCAAGGAGTCTCCCGCCTCGGGCGGATGGGCCGTGCCAAGCATTTAGGAAACAGCTGTTTGACCGCCTGGCCAGAGCCTGCCCTTTCGGGGTGTGGATTAGAAGGCAGGTGGGTGGGAAGTGGGTTTGAATCACTGCGGGGACTGACTAGTCTGTGGAAGCCCTGGACGATAGGGGTACAGGGCCAGCAAACCGAGGGGGCCACAGGCAGGGTGACCGATGGTGCCCGTTTGCCTGGGACTGTCCTGGTTTTATCACTGAACCTTCTACGTACTGGAAACTCCCTCGGCCCTGGGCACACTGGGACCATTGGTGACCCAGGCACATCAGACACTCCCTAAGTGGGATCCTAACACTTCTGGGATAACGAGGTTGAGGGCAGATCGGATGTGGCTACTGGGGAACCGACAAGGGCACCCCAGCACCCCACCCCTGGTGTTGTCGGCTGCCTGACTTTCTCTTTTTGCATAACGTCCCCCCAGATGTCAGACACCCTATGAAATGAAAGCTGACACTTTTCCAGCCACAGGGTCTGTTCAGGCTGTACCCTCCACCTGGACCTGCCTTCCTCCCCTCCTTTCCTCCAGCAACAAAGGTTTATTGTATAGTACAGGGAACTGTAGTCAATGTCTTGTAATAACTTGTTCGGTTCAGTTCAGTTGCTCAGTTGTGTCCGACTCCTTGTGACCCCATGAATCACAGCACGCCAGGCCTCCCTGTCCATCACCAACCCCCGGAGTTCACCCAGACTCATGTCCAGCGAGTCAGTGATGCCATCTAGCCATCTCATCCTCTGTCGTCCCCTTTTCCTCCTGCCACCAATCCCTCCCAGCATCAGAGTCTTTTCCAATCAGTCAACTCTTCGCATGAGGTAGCCAAAGTACTGGAGTTTCAGCTTTAGCATCATTCCTTCCAAAGAAATCCCAGGGCTGATCTCCTTCAGAATGGACTGGTTGGATCTCCTTGCAGTCCAAGGGACTCTCAAGAGTCTTCTCCAACACCACAGTTCAAACACATCAATTCTTTGGCGCTCAGCCTTCTCATTCCAACTCTCACATCCATACACAACCACAGGGAAAAACCATAGCCTTGACTAGACGGACCTTTGCTAGCAAAGTAACGTCTCTGCTTTTCAATATACTATCTAGGTTGGTCATAACTTTCCTTCCAAGGAGTAAGTGTCTTTTAATTTCCTGGCTGCAGTCACCATCTGTAGTGATTTTGGAGCCCAAAAAAATAAAGTCTGACACTGTTTCCCCATCTATTTCCCATGAAGTGATGGGACCAGATGCCATGATCTTCGTTTTCTGAATGTTGAGCTTTAAGCCAACTTTTTCATTCTCCACTTTCACTTTCATCAAGAGGCTTTTTAGTTCCTCTTCACTTTCTGCCATAAGGGTGGTGTCATCTGCATATCTGAGGTTATTGATATTTCTCCCAGCAATCTTGATTCCAGCTTGTGTTTCTTCCAGTCCAGCATTTCTCATGATGTACTCTGCATATAAGTTAAATAAGCAGGGTGACAATATACAGCCTTGACGAACTCCTTTTCCTATTTGGAACCAGTCTGTTGTTCCATGTCCGGTTCTAACTGTTGCTTCCTGACCTGCATACAGATTTCTCAAGAGGCAGATCAGGTGGTCTGGTATTCCCATCTCTTTTAGAATTTTCCACAGTTTGTTGTGATCCACGCAGTCAAAGGCTTTGGCATAGTCAATAAAGCAGAAATAGATGTTTTTCTGGAACTCTCTTGCTTTTTCCATGATCCAGCGGATGTTGGCAATTTGATCTCTGGTTCCTCTGCCTTTTCTAAAACCAGCTTGAACATCAGGAAGTTCACAGTTCACATATTGCTGAAACCTGGCTTGGAGAATTTTGAGCATTACTTTACTAGCGTGTGAGATGAGTGCAATTGTGCGGTAGTTTGAGCATTCTTGGCATTGCCTTTCTTTGGGATTGGAATGAAAACTGACCTTTTCCAGTCCTATGGCCACTGCTGAGTTTTCCAAATTTGCTGGCATATTGAGTGCAGCACTTTCACAGCATCATCTTTCAGGATTTTAAATAGCTCCACTGGAATTCCAATCACCTCCACTAGCTTTGTTCGTAGTGATGCTTTCTAAGGCCCACTTGACTTCACATTCCAGGATGTCTAGCTCTAGGTCAGTGATCACACCCCTCCCTTCACACGACCCCTCTGGGACCCTGTGAAAATCCCTCCATCCTGCTGCTGGTGCCCACAGGCAAGTTGCTGGGACACCTCCATCTCCTTGTCCACACAACAGAACGTAAGAGACGAGACCTCTTAGGGGTACCAGGACACACACCACCCTTCTCCCCTGGGCCTTTTCTCTCACATACCTAAGAATTGGGCACCCAGAATGTGATTTGGTGAAGCCACTATGGAGAACAGTATGGAAGCTCCTCAAGAAATTAAAAAGAGTTGCCATTTGATCCAGCAATCCCACTCCCGGGCATAGATTTAGACAAAAGTATAATTCAAGAAGATACATGCACCCCAGTGTTCATAGCAACAATATTTACAACAGCCAAGATGTGGAAGCAGCCTAAATATCCATCAACAGACGAATGGATAAAGAAGATGTGGCACATACACACAATGGAATACTACTCAGCCATCACAACGATGACATAATGCTATCTGCAGCTACATGGATGGACCTAGAGATGATCACACTAAGAAAATCAGAAAGAAAGACAAATATATGATATTACTTATATGCAGAATCTAAAATAGGACACAAATGAACCTATCTACAAAACAGACTCACAGACATAGAAAACAGCCTTGTGGTTGCCAAGGGGGGGTGGGCGGGGGAAGGATAGATTGGGAGTTGGGGATAGCAGATGCAACCTGTCATATATAGAATGGATAAACAGCAAGGGCCTACTGTATAGCACAGGGAACTCTATTCAATATTCTGTGATAAACCATGATGGAAAAGAATATGAAAAAGAATGTGTATATATGTATAAGTGAATTACTTTGCGGTACAGAAGAAAATGAAGAAACTGTAAATCAACTGTACTTTAAATGAAAAAAAAAAAAAGAAGAACCAGGCTTACATATGTATCCATCCCAGGCTGGCCTTTAGCTCTCTGTACACATGTGATGTTTGATTGTTGAATCACGGATTTCAAAAACATCCTTTCAAAGGCCTTGAAAGGGCCTTTGGCAAGACAACTACGAGCACAGTGAACATCTGTCAAGTGCTTTCCGCGGCCTGCGATGTTCTAGGCTGCAGCCGCTTTGAATTCAGACATCGCTGCTAGTCTATCAAGTGCTGACCACATGCCAGTCATGGCACAGAGCGCTCCACACCAGTAATTCTCAGCAGGGGTGGGTTGGACCCCCAGGGGACCCGAGGCAACATCTGGAGACACTTCTGTTGCCACGACTGGGGGAGCGGTGCTGCTGGCATCTAGTAGGTGGAGGCCAAGGACGATGCCTAATGCCCTGCAAAGCACAGGGAAGCCCCCATCACGAACAGTTATCCAGACCAATGTATCGACGGTGCCAAGGTCTGGAGACCCCACTCCACCTGTGTGAGCTCTTATTTCATCTACCCGATGGCCACGGGACGTGGGTAAAACAGAGGAGGAAATGGAGACTCAGGTCCTGGCACATGCCCGGAGGAGTCAGGATAGGACCCCCAGTAAATATGATGCCGAGTCCCATGCTCTTTTCGCCCTGGCTTAGGGGGAGCAGACTCGGAGGGGTGTGTAGAGGTGGCTGCCTTGGCAGGAGATGAGGGGATGCTTGGCTGGAGTTAGGGGACCCTCCTGATTAGCTCAGTGCAACCCTGTCTGAGGGTCACTGGAGGGTTGGCTTGGGGCAGAGTGGCTTGCCAGAGCCCAGAGCCGGCCCTTCGGGAATTCTCCCAGCTGGCCAGAGCCGCCACCAGATGGGAGGCCAAGTAGAACTTAATATCTGACCATCTGCAGCCAGCAGCCCCCAAGCTTGGCAGGCAGCCCTCCCCGTGGATGAAAAGGGTCTGCTGGCAACACTGTATATCCTGCTGCTGGTTCTAGAAGACCTGATCACTGAAGATACAGTACCTCACACGCCACTGCACATCACACACACACACGGCTTCAATCTCTTGGGTGCCATGAGCTCTGATGGACACTGAAACCATCCATCTCTCTGTAACACGCCTGCTCCTGCCTTTCCTTAGGAACCTGATGGACACGAAGCTATGATAAAGGGGCTCTTGGTCTCCTACATCGAGCTGAAGGGAAAGCATCAACATTTCTGGGTGCAGCCAAAGACATTCATGACTGGCAAGGGGAGGGTGTCCTCTATCTGCCCCTGGCACACCCTAAGCCACCAGAAAGGCCTGGTCGGTCCCCTCCCTCCTGTGAGCTGCCCGCCAGCACTTTACTCTCTTGATCCACTTCCGGGAAGCTACAACCAGCTTCACACCTCGGGGACCCAGGGGTCCTGAGGCATTACAGAATCATTCTGAAGAGGCACAGTTCTTAATCGCAGCAGGGGTTCCCAGTAATGGAAGGTTTCTGTCAGGCTCCAGGCACTGCGATCCATTGTCACCTTCAAGTCCTGAGGATGCCTCTGATACTGAACCCCATTTTCTGATGCTCAGAGAGGTGAGGGCTTTCTCCCAAGATCACAGAGCATGTGCATGATTTCAGGGTTTTCTAGTAAGTTGAGAATTTTCACAGCTCATGCAGAAGGGTCCAGGGTAGAGCCGGCATACGGGGAACACCCCAGACCAGCCCATGTCCCTGTGGGGTCTCGGGAAGCCCTGTGCAACAAGCGACAAGGGTTGTCCCACTAGGCTCGTACCTGCCTGCCTTCCAGATGCCGGGGGCATGCTCTTCTTCTGAGGTGGTTGAAACACACACACTTGCCATCGATGACTCTTTTGATCAAAGCCCTCTTTAGAAATAGGGCCATGATCCACTTTGTAGCGATTACATGTCTGAGAAAGGTCCCGGCTCCTGAAGTTGCATCTTTTGCGCCCTCACCCTGTCCAGAAGTTGCATCTTCCCTGCTGGTTTACTTGATTAGCCGGGTCTGAGCCCAGCACAGGGAACACCAGCATGAGGGCAGCACGCCTCTGCCTGGCACATCCCATGTGCTGAGGAGAGCTGGCGTTAGCTTGGCACCCACCCTCTGAGGGGTGCTTTGCAGTCTCAGGCCTTCTCATCCTCTCAGTGGTCCTGTGATGTTGGATTACCATCACTTCCTCTTTGAGGCCTGGCAGCTGGGGCTTCCAGGGGTTTGTGGTTTGCGCAAAGTCCTGCAGTCA
This sequence comes from Bos taurus, assembly GCF_002263795.3. Lineage (NCBI taxonomy): Eukaryota > Metazoa > Chordata > Mammalia > Artiodactyla > Bovidae > Bos > Bos taurus. Next base: position 57,739,329 of record NC_037344.1, on the reverse strand, counting down.
GATGGTGGCCAAGGTAGGGCAAGGAACCAGGTCTGGGCTGGGGTGTGTGTCCCCGTCCCTGTGGGTCTGAGCTCTGGAAGCCTGCCCTGCTGCCCTGATGGGGTCAGGAAGGGATGTGATCATTCTCTTGGCCTCCTGGGTTCTTCCACCTTTCGAAGTTCAAGGCAATTTCTTCACCAATGGGACCAGCTCTACACTCTTGCTTTTAACCTAAGCACACAGGGCTGGCTAGCTGGCTACAATTCTCCAGTAACTTTCAAGTGTCCAATGCAACCAAGCCAGATAGGCTAAAGAGTTTCCTTCTGCTGACCCGGGCAAGGAAATCATATTACCGAATTACGGTTCATTTGCAAAGTTCCCTTGACCAGCCAGTAGGCTGGCTTCCTGACCCCATTAATCAGATAGTCAACTTCCATGTTCAGGGTGGCCCAGACGGTCTGTGGCTGGTCCCAAAGGACAGTGGCCTGACCTTTGTGGAATGAGAGGTCAGTGATCAAAACACGGCTCAGATTCCAGTGGCTCATCTCAATTTCTGGGAGAGTTACCTAACTCCTCTGAGCCTCAAATTTCTCACTCATAAAACAGGGATGGTAACAGTATTTGGCTGTCTGGGAGGCCTTACAAATAGCTATGAAAAGAAGAGAAGTGAAAAGCAAAGGAGAAAAGGAAAGATATAAGCATCTAAATGCAGAGTTCCAAAGAATAGAAAGGAGAAATAAGAAAGCCTTCCTCAGCGATCAATGCAAAGAAGTAGAGGAAAACAACAGAATGGGAAAGACTAGAGATCTCTTCAAGAAAATTAGAGACACCAAGGGAACATTTCATGCAAAGATGGGCTCGATAAAGGACAGAAATGGTATGGACCTAACAGAAGCAGAAGATATTAAGAAGAGGTGGCAAGAATACACAGAAGAACTGTACAAAAAAGGTCTTCATAACCCAGATAATCACGATGGTGTGATCACTCACCTAGAGCCAGACATCCTGGAATGTGAAGTCAAGTGGGCCTTAGAAAGCATCACTACGAACAAAGCTAGTGGAGGTGATGGAATTCCAGTTGAGCTATTTCAAATCCTGAAAGATGATGCTGTGAAAGTGCTGCACTCAATATGCCAGCAAATTTGGAAAACTCAGCAATGGCCACAGGACTGGAAAAGGTCAGTTTTCATTCCAATCCCAAAGAAAGGCAATGCCAAAGAATGCTCAAACTACTGCACAATTGCACTCATCTCACACGCTAGTAAAGTAATGCTCCAAATTCTCTAAGCCAGGCTTCAGCAATACATGAACCGTGAACTTCCTGATGTTCAAGCTGGTTTTAGAAAAGGCAGAGGAACCAGAGATCAAATTGCCAACATCTGCTGGATCATAGAAAAAGCAAGAGAGTTCCAGAAAAACATCTGTTTCTGCTTTATTGACTATGCCAAAACCTTTGACTGTGTGGATCACAACAAACTGTGGAAAATTCTGAAAGAGATGGGGATACCAGACCACCTGACTTGCCTCTTGAGAAACCTGAATGCAGGTCAGGAAGCAACAGTTAGAACTGGACATGAAACAACAGACTAGTTCCAAATAGGAAAAGGAGTACGTCAAGGCTGTATATTGTCACCCTGCTTATTTAACTTATATGCAGAGTACATCATGAGAAACGCTGGGCTGGAATCAAGATTGCCAGGAGAAATATCACTAATCTCAGATACGTAGATGACACTACCCTTATGGCAGAAAGTGAAGAGGAACTAAAGAGCCCCTTGATGAAAGTGAAAGAGGAGAGTGAAAAAGTTGGCTTAAAGTTCAACATTCAGAAAATGAAGATCATGGCATCTGGTCCCATCACTTCATGGCAAATAGATGGAGAAACAGTGGAAACAGTGTCAGACTTTATTTTTGGGGGCTCCAAAATCACTGCAGATGGTGATTGCAGCCATGAAATTAAAAGACGCTTACTTCTTGGAAGGAAAGTTAGACCAACCTAGATGGCATATTCAATAGCAGAGACATTACTTTGCCAACAAAGGTTCGCCTAGTCAAGGCTATGGTTTTTCCAGTAGTCATGTATGGATGTGAGGGTGGGACTGTGAAGAAAGCTGAGCGCCGAAGAATTGATGCTTTTGAACTGTGGTGTTGGAGAAGACTCTTGAGAGTCCCTTAGACTGCAAGGAGATCCAACCAGTCCATTCTAAAGGAGATCAGTCCTGGGTGTTCTTTGGAAAGAATGATGCTGAAGCTGAAACTCCAGTACTTTGGCCACCTCATGCGAAGCGTTGACTCATTGGAAAAGACTCTGATGCTGGGAGGGATTGGGGGCAGGAAGTGAAGGGGATGACAGAGGTTGAGATGGCTGGATGGCGTCACCGACTTGATGGACGTGAGTTTGAGTGAACTCTGGGAGTTGGTGATGGACAGGGAGGCCTGGCGTGCTGCGATTTATGGGGTCGCAAAGAGCTGGACACGACTGAGCAACTGAACTGAACAGTATTTGGAAGACTTTTTTTTCCCTTTTAGTATGCATTTTCCTTTCTTATCAGCACCCCCATCTTTTAAGGGGTAGTTTGTCTTTCTCTGTTGGATGACCATTCATTCTGCTCATCCCTTGCCAAGGGGTGGGTAAGACTTAGCCTAGGGGGCCGTGGTGAGGATTAAATGGCTGATGCCTGCAAAGCATTTAATCTAGTACCTGGCATTCAGTGAGGATGCTGTCTCTCTGGGGTAGGAAGCCCCATGGTGTCGCCAATGACCCTGCCTCCCAGTAATCATCCTTGCATCCCTCTGAATCCTCCCCCAATGAAGTGTGGCTGGGACCTAGTGATTGCTTCTAACCAAGAGAACCCGGCTAAAGCAATGGATGTCACTTCCTAGATTTGGTTCCGAAAAGATAGACGCTTCTCTCTTCTTTCCTTCTCCTGTCCTTGCCTTAGAGATGGTTAAATGAGACAATGCCTGAAAAGCATTTAACCTTGGTTCTTTCTCTTGGAGTCTTTGCCCTGGGGGAAACTGGGGAGAAAGCCAGGAGCTGACGCTGGAGAGCCCTGCATTGTGGTGAGGAGCTGATGTCTCCTGGCAACAGGCGGCCAGACCCACACTGCAGAGACCCGCTGACTAGCTGGGAAGTGGATCTTCCTGCAATGGAACCTGGAGATGACTGCTAGTCTTCTGTCTTGCCTCACCCACTGAGGGGGGTCCGTGAGGACTATGGTTTTATTTTTTCTTTATTTAAAAAAATTTTTGGCTGTACCTGGCAACATGAGAGACCTTAGATCCCTGACCAGGAATTTAACCTGCATTGGAAGGTGGAGTCTTAACCACTGGACTGCCGAGGAAGTCCTGGGACTGTGGTTTTTAAAGTGTTCTGCTAGCTCTGAAGCCCTCTAAGGGATTTGCTATTTTTCTGTTAACTATTACTCCAGAAACTGCCAACTGAACCTCTCGAGACCAAAGTACACAGTGTTGAGCCCATCGGTCCACTTGAGATTTCAAATTCCCAGTTTGCAGATGTGAAAACTGAGGTTGGGAGAGTTTAAGAGATGTGTGCATGGTCACACAGCCAATACTGGGCCAAACTGGGACTTGCCAGAGTGGGCCTGCTCAGTGAACATTTGCCTCCCAACAAATTTGAGTCAGTCTTCTGAGAAATGGGCCCAGGGAGCCCTTTCTCACTCAAGAAACATCCTTAGCCTGTGCCAGGGTTGGCGAAGGTCATCCATGTTGTCTTTCCCAAGGGTCTGCCAAAGCTGAGACTGGTCCCAAGAGAACCAGAGATCAATGGGTTTGCAGCAGCTTCCTCTTAGGTTGAGGAGGGTGCTGGGACAGCCTGAGTGGAGGCAGGGGGATGGCTGAGGTGGTCTGTCTGAGCCCTGGATGACCAGGAGCAGAACTCAGAGGCCCTGGCCACAGGCCTCTGACTGGGTCTCTGGAGGCCCCCCTAGTGGAAAGTGGCCCCCACCTGTGTGATTGAAGGGTGAAGGATCCCCACTGTCAGTCTCCTTCCCGGGGACTCTCATCTGAGCCAGAGGTTCATGGTTGCTGTGACCTCATCCCCTGGGTCCGTCCCTGCTTCCCCATAATTTATGTCCACGTCCACGTTAATTGATGCTGCAGAGGCCGTGAACTGGGCTAATAGTTTCCAAATAGCAGATTGCCAGGTTTCTTGGCTGATTATGAGGCATTACAGTGGGAAGTGGCAAGGTTCTGCTGTAGGATAATTAGTGAAGGACCCGGGGGACGCCATCTGCCCGGATGGGATTCAGAAGCCTCCGTGTGGCGTGGCCACCCGGCGCCCTCTGAGGTCCTCCAACCCCAGACAGCAGGAAGGGTACATCTCCTGGGCGGAGCTGGAGGAATTCTCCTCGGGTGATTTCTTCAGTGTCCCCCATTTTCATGTGGTGATGACGTGTCAGACGGAAGCCTAGAGGGACTTCCCTGGTGGTCCAGTGGCTAAGACTCCATGCTCCCAAAGCAGGGGTCCAGGTTCCGTCCCTGGTTGGGGAACTAGATCCCACATACTGCACCTGAAGATCGCGCATGATGCAAAGAAGACTGAAGGTCCTGTGTGCCACAGCTAAGGCCTGGCGCAGCCATACAAATAAACAACCAAGTATAGATATATAAGAACGAAGCCTAGTGCTGGGCTTCCAGGATCCAGAGGGAGCAAATGCTTGTCAGATAATAATAATAATACCACTCTTAATAGTATTTGCTGTATGCCAGGCACTGTGCCAGGACTTTCCTTAGATCTCACCTACTTGACATGCCCACCTGGGGGAAGGGGCTTTTGGTGCTCCCATTCTACAGATGAGAAAACTGAGACATGAGCGGTGATGTCATATACCTCCAGCAAGAGGTGATGTTTGAGGAAGAGCTGGGCTTAACTCTGTGTGGTCTGGCTCTAAACCACCACTCCCCACAGCCTCTCCAGGGTGCAGTGGGACAAGCTTTGGGTTTTTTGTTTTTGGTTTTCCAACTTTCTATTGCTCCCCAATTACTCCAGTTTCAGTTCATTTCCAGGTTAGCCCCTTTGCACATGCCCTCACCAGTTATGCCAGGGTGTCCTTCCTCCCTTGTCTGACTTCCCACCTCCTCAGGATGGATGGCTGCAGGTGGGGAGAGGATGGGAAGAAGGGAGACAGGGCTCACTGAATCGTTCTGCATATATGATTCCATTTAATCCTTTAAAACGCCTGTGTGATAGCAGTGATGGCATTGCTACAATAATGAAAAGGAGAAACAGGCTCAGAGAGGTAGGTGACTTGCCCAAGGTCACACAGAAGACAGGTGGTGGAGCCAGGAGTGGTCTGATCTCAGACTCTGCTCTTTACTGTGGCATGTGACCTTGGGACAACCCCTGTTACCACCCTGCATCTATTTCTAGTGGGGCATTTTTCTCTAGGAAGCACAATGTTGTCCATTTGATCAGCTGTGGTAAATATCTGGCATGTGTACACCACCCACTCTTCCTGTGTCCCTGGCAGACATTACTAGTGGCTCACAGTACACTTTCCTCCTGATCCTGTATCTGTGCTCAACACAGTGGTCCAGGCAGCCATTACCAACCCCTCTGAGATGGCATTTGAGATGAAACCAGGTGTCACTCCTTTCCCAGTATTCTTGAAGACAAAGCAACATGTCTAATCCCTTGGACACCAATCTCAGGACCTCAGATGACTTCCCAATAATATGGAAGAAACCTGAAAACTCTTCCAAGATTGCTGAAAACAAACCCAACCTGAAGCTTGGCCTCCTTCCCAAACACAACTGTTTCTGGGACCTGCCCTTTCAGGAGTAAATACCACCTCAGTCCCACTAAATTGCAAATCTCAACTCTCACTCTTCTGAGACCCACAAAACAGATGAGGCAGTGCACTCTCATGGGTGTACCGACCTTAAGGCTGGAGAAACATTTAACAGAGAAGGAATGCAGTGCAATAGCTGGTGATCACCAGGACTGCCAACCCCCACCCATCAGGAGCTCACGGCATCAGGCATGGTGTGGCTGAAATTGGGTGGATGATGGGGGCAGAGCCTCATGCGTCTGTGATGCTGCCAGATCCTTCCCTCATGCTTGTGAAAGTCTCAGGGGCCTCCTGGAATCTACTTCGATATGAGTCAGATATTGACATGCTCAGGTGTTCCAGGGTCCCTTGCTTGATGACAACATGCCACTGTCCCACCCTGGAGGCGAGAAGTCATGAGGCCAGAAATGACTTCTCCCCACTGGTGCCCAGAATCTCCTCCAAGGACCTGGTGTAGGGTCTGTGATCCTGAGTCCTGAGTCCTTGAATCTACTCCCTGCACGGTCTGAGGAGGACACACCACCTGGATTTGCCTGACTGTCTCTATCCCACCCTGTTCTGGGAACATCTCATTATTTTCTTCTGGGACAATCCTCCCCTTGCTCTCATTGTCATGAGACTGGTGAGGAACAGGAGCCTCCAGCCAGGGCAGTCAGAGGCCCTGCACATCAGCTGAATTCCCACCTGTCTACCCCCTGCCCATTACTCTCCAACTCCCTCCCAGTTATCACTGGTTTAGGGAACTCATTATCCTGACTTGTTGATTGTTTGTCTCCCCACCTGGAACGTAGCCCCAAAGGACAAGGACTCTGTTTACTGATGATTCTTCAGTTCTTAGAACAGTGCCAAAACCCAGTTAAGGACTCACTCAGTTAAGATGTGTCCAATGAATAAATGGTCACTTGAACATGGTTGAAGTGATTAGAAAAGAGACCCTCTTTTCCCAGTAGAGTTGCTAAAACTTGCTCCAAGGAGACCCTGCCTGAGAATGAAGATAGCATAGAGGAGAGCAGTTCTAAGTAAACAGAGAAAGATTCCTGATGACAGCAATCACCTAGATCCAACTGTGCCTGAAGCCAGAACTGGAGTCACTGTATGGGATTGTTGTTGTCTCGTTTATTATGTGTAATTCATTGAATTAGATCCTGGGTTGTACACGGATAAATCATCCATAGTCCTGCCTTTTTAGTCCAAAGGAGGAACTAGACAACATAAAAGCAAGCAAGTGCACAAAAGCTATCGTTATAAGCCATGATAAGGGCTAAGAAGAAATGCCATAGGGTACAGTGAAAGAGAATGAGAGGGGATTTCCTCCAGCTAGGTATTTTGGAACATTATTCTGACTTGAAGCTTAAACTTGAATGAGTCCTCCTGCCTCTCATGTGAAGATGGGAGTATTCCAGACAAAGGAGAGAGCATGTGCAAAGGTCCTGAGGTTGGCACAGAGGCGGTATGCTTGAGGATGCCAGAATCCTGATGGGGACAGGGTGAGGGCCCACATGGCTTGAGATGAGGCAGGACAGGTAGATTCAGCTCATCATGTAGATTAGAATTTGCAGATTAAGGTGAGGCATTGAAATTTTCTCTGATAATCACTGAGAAGCTACAGAAGGATCTGGAACAAGGGAATGGCAGTCACCTTGTCTCTAGACGGAACTCCTCTGGTGCCTGAGATGAATGGACTTGGGAAGAGCAGAGACAGGAAGGAAAGGCACCAGCAAGGTGGTCATTTAAGACTCCAGGGAAGGACGTCAGGTGCTTGGAGCAGCGTGGAGAAGCTGGACTTTGCCAGGAGTGGGCAGATTCAAGGCTGGTGGTCTGACTGGACTTTCTGAGCCCCACTCATCAGCATCAGCTGTTTAGAATCATTCTGGTGGCTCCCCTATGGGATACCCACCCCCAGTCTGGCCCCGAAGACACTCCTAGTCATTTCCAGGCACGGCCTTCTGGGATCCTTCCCTCACCTGCTTTGCTGTCTGTGTTTTAAGCCCTTCATTATTCCTAATTGTCCTGGTTTCAGTTCTTTCTTGTTCTTGTCAAACACCAATTTAAAATATGAGTCATCATTAACTTCACACCACTCCTCATTTATAAATAGGCCCATTTCCCCACTCTTCCTCTCTCTCTGTCTTTTTAATCAGTGTTGAAAAACTAGAGGAGAAAAAGAAAACGATCATTTTTTTTTTTTGACATCTTTTGTGTCTCTTCTGCTAGCACAAAGGCTATTGGCTCTTCAGCTGTCTCGAAGTTCCCTTCAGCAGTTTTAATAGAGCAGTCTCGAGCTTCTGGCTACTTTAAATGCCACACATGGATCTCAGCTGGGGAACCTGAGAGGTGCCAGGATGCTTCAAGAGAGTACCATCAGCTGTGGCCTTTGGTGGCTCCTGGGGACATGTCTCACCGAGCCCAACCTCCAGGCCCCAGGACACAGCCTCCCAAACTGGCCAGCTCAGGTGTGAGTCAGGCTGAGGCCAGACCACTGGTGACATGATCCCATTGTTTGCCCTATGAGTAAAGCTGGCCTGGCTTTGAGCCCTGGGAAGTGAACCTAGGCTGTTTCTAATGCAGCAACTCCAAAGATCAACAGAACAGTTGCTTTGGGGGGAAGGGGTTTGTTTCAGTCAGTCAGTCAAAAAACACTGTCATGCTTGTCTGCTGGGTTATAAGGTTCTGTTGGGAGGGAGGGAGGATGGGCTTAGGGTTAAAGGCAGGCTCTGGATTCAAACTACCTGAGGCTGCTTCTTACAGGCTGTGGGGTTTGGGACAAATGTCTTACCCCTCTGAATCTCAGTTTTATTATCTGCAAAATGCAGGAATAAAAACGCTTTCTTACTGAGAAGGAAGAAAGACCTTTTTGAGAACTGAAAAGAAGTAGAAGGCTGTGTCTTACAGAGGAGATGAGGCACAAGGAAACATTCATGGATGCAGTCACTTGTGGTTTCTGGACCAAGGGTTCAGAGTGAGTGACGAATAAAAAATACACCCGTCAGCTATCAAGAAGGGGCCTCTGGCACAAAGAGATGTATACTGTGTGATTGCATCTTGGGAAGCTCAAGAGAAAAGAACTATTCCTTCCTAGAATACCTCTTGGGGCAGGTTACTGATTATAGGGCACAGGAGAAAGACAGCCAGGCGCACTGGGAATGTTCTGCATCTTGATCTAGGTGGTGGACACACAGATGCACAACCATGTAAATATCCATCAAGTGTGCGCCTTTAAGGTGAGTGTGCTTTCCTGGGTGTACTTATACCTGAGCCACAGAGAAATGGAGGGTCTGGGGGAGTTTGCAGAAAGGGCTGAGCGAGGGGAGCAGAGAAGAAAAGCTTAGGGATCCGGCTGAGCACGTTGAACCCCAGCCTTGCTAATGTTTCCTCCTCGTACGAAAGCTGGCCCTCTGGAATGCAGGCCAGGTGAGTGGACATCAAGTGGAAACTTGGTAGAAATGCAAATTCCTGCCCTCCGGGGGTAGGGTTTCCAGGTGGCTCAGTAAAGAACCCACCAGCCAATGCAGGAGATCTGGGTTCGATCCCTGGGTTAGGAAGATCCACTGGAGAAGGAAATGGCAACCCATTCCAGTATTCTTGCCTGGGAAATCCCATGGATGGAGGAGTCTATAGGTGGGCTATAGTCTATGGGGTTGCAAAAGAGTCGGACATGACTGAGTGACTGAACAACTTTCCTGGCCTGTCCCAGACCTACTGACTCAGGACCTCTGGGGCGGGGCCTGGGCATCTGAGTTTCATAAGCCCTGGGGGTGATCCTGCTCCCCCTCCACAGGGGATTAGCTGCTCTATGCCAAGACTCTGCCAGGGGAAGCTCTGGCCTTTGAGGACCCCCATCCTCTGGGAGAGTCTCCTTTGGTTTTCACTTGCTGCCCTGTCCTGCCCCTCCTCGGGCTCTCTGCATGCCTCTTCCTGTGTTGTCCTGTACATGTTTCTTTGTTCAGGGTTTTTCTCCATCCCTCCTCTTTTCTCTGTCCTGGGCTCCCTCTTACTCACCCCAGAAGCTTCAACCATCACCTTCCCCTGCCATGTCCCCAAGCTCTCCCATTAATTCACACTTCCATCTAGAGCTCCCAGCAGGTCCCTACACCCCTGCCTGGGTGGAGTCTGGGCTCCACTGTACCTGAGCAAGGAGGCAGGGAACCTGCTTCTCAATTTTACTCTCTGGGGTCTCAGCTGTTTTACCTTCAAAGGGGAATAATGATGCCCACCTCATCAGTCTGCTCTGAGAATTAAAGGAGATAAAATGTGGATTCAAATCTAGGCTCTGCCACATACCCCTGGACCCTTCTGAGCCTCAGTTTCCACATCTGTAGAATGGGATAGTCAATGCATGTACTCGACAGAGCTGCCGCAAACACGTATCTGAGCCTGGAAGGAGATCAGTGTTGGCTGATCTTGTAATCTATGATTTTACCAAAGCCTGGGCTGTTCACCTAGCTGGAGTGGGCTCAGCATTGACTTCAAGGTGCTTGGGGAAGAAGGAAGCTGCTTCTGAGGTAGAAACTGGCCCTAGACCTCCCCTCCTTCATAAACAAAAGCTCTTCCAAGGCTTCAGGATCCTCGTGTAGCTCCTTTCCCCTTTTCTCAAAACCTGAAAGTATCTTGGTTTCAGCAGTAAAACAGGCCCTAGGTCATGACCACACATCAACACACACTTAGTCATGGGTGCAATTTAGATTTCAGAAGAAGGTTTCTGGATTGTGTAATAAAAAACAGGAGTGTGTTAACAGGTGAGAGCTGATCTCTATTTAATTAGATGCCGGCTTCCTATGGCTCCAGGGAATGGTGAAAAGACTTCTGGGCTAGAGCGTGGCTTTTGCAGCCATGTCTCTCCTATGTTTCTCTCTGGGACATCTGTTGAAATTACCCGTGGAATATAAAAGCTAGAGAAAAGCCTTTATTGGAGGTAGAAACTAGGGAAGGTTGGCATTCATAATGCCCCAGACTTAAGATAATTGTGCAAAATAGCATGGAGATGGGATTAGATTGGAGGAAGGTCTGAACAGATCCATGGAAGGTCATGTGTGCAAGAATGTCACTACTAGTAAGGACCTGCTGTATAGCACAGGGAAACACACACACACACGCACACACACACACACACACACACACATGCATACTATGTGTAACATAATCAATAAGGACCTACTGTATAGCATAGGGGCATCTATTCAATACTCTGTAATGGCCTATGTGGGAAAAGTATCTAAGAAGAGTGGATGTATATATAACTGATTCACTTTGCTGTATACCTGAAACTAACACAGCATTGTAAATCAACTATATCCCAATAAAATTTTTTTGAAAAAAGAATAAGTCACTGTCAAGTTAGGAGAAGAGACCCCAGAGCATACCACTGTCAGGAATGGGGAGTAACAAGCCGTTCACTTATTGGACTTTTTAAAACCTGTTTTTGATCATGCCACACAGCATATGGGATGCTAGTTCCCCAACCAGGGATCAGACTGGTGCCCCTTGCACTGAAAGCACAGAGCCTTAACCGCTGAACCTCCAGGGAAGTCCCAAGCAGTTCGTTTAGCTCTAGCTGGCGCCTCTGGGAGGGTGTAGTATGGGCCACTGTGTTGTGGGGAGCCCCAAGGGGAAGCCGGTCAGCGGCTAGCATCGCCATGACTGGCTGACACTGAGGAAAGCCGGGCTTGGCGAGGAGTTAAGGGTATTGCCTTAGCTATTCCACAATTGTCAGAGACAAGACACTATTTGACCCAAAGCTTCCTAATGAATCTGGCGGTGTGGTGCAAACTCCACTCTGCTCTCCTAGGTCCCTAGAATTCCAAACCAGAAATGTTCCTCTGTAACAACTTCAGTTTTACTCCCTCTCACTCCCACTGTGACTGAAAGGACCGAAAGGATGCATAACCTTAGAAAAAGTCAACTCAATCCTAAAACTCGATTCAACACCCTATCAGCAGAGAGCTCCCTTAGAAAGGAAGTAGAGGAATGATATGAAACCTACAGAACGGTGGTGCATCCAAGAGAATAAGATGACGCATCCTTACGGGAGGGAGGGATTAAAAGAAATCAGAAAAACACTTGGTTAAATTTTTAGCTCATATTCTTGGCACAACTCTAATGGATGCTACCCTTAAGAAACTACAGCAAGTATTCATGAAAGAGGCATATCTGAGATTAAGGAAGACCGAAGAGATGAAAACATAATTGCTGAACTAAAAACTGCAATGGATATTAGAGAAATATGAATCAAAAGGACAGTGAGGCGCCACTTCACACCAGTCAGAATGGCCATCATTAAAACAGTCTACAAACTATAGATGCTGGAGAGGGTGTGGAGAAAAGGGAACCCTCCTACACAATGATGGGAATGTAAATTGGTGCAGCCACTATGGAAAACAGTAATGAAGTCCCTCAGAAAACTAAAAATAGAGTTGCTGTATGATCCAGCAATCCCATTCCTGGGCATATAACTGGACAAACTAAATTCAAAAAGATACATGTATCCCAGTGTTCATAGCAGCACTACTCACAATAGCCAAGACATGGAGGCAACTTAAATGTCCATCAGCACAGGAAGGGATAAAGAAGATGCGGCACATTTATACAATGGAATACTTGTGCTCATGCTTACTCACTCAGTCATGTCTGACTCTTTCTGACCCCATGGACTGTAGCCACCAGGCTCCTCTGTCCATGGGATTTTTCAGGCATGAATACTGGAGTGGATTGCCATTTCCTCTTCCAGGGGATCTTCCCGACCCAGCGATCAAACGCATGTCTCCTGCATTGCAGGCAGATTCTTTACCACAAGCCATCAGGGAAGCCCCACAGTGGAATACTACTCAGCCATAAAAAGAATGAAATAAAGCCATTTTCAGCAACATGGATGGATCTAGAGATTATCATACTAAGTGAAGTAAGTTAGAAAGAGAATGACAAATATTTAACACAACTTACATCCAGGAGAAAGCAGTGATCTCTTCTGTTGTAAGGAATGGGGAAAGAGGAGGTGTCTTAAATATCCATTTGGTCCCTTGTTTTCCTAACTGTGCTTTTTTTCCAGAGGGCCCTGGCTATGCAGTGACTGTTTGTAAGGCCTGATGGACATGCCATGCCTTGCTTTGGTGGCTTGCTTCTGCCAAGCTCTGGGCAACTCCACTGGTAGAAGTAGAATCAGGCCCTCCTCAGGGGACTGAGGAGTCACTGACAAGTTCTCACTAACATAGCACGTGGTGACCTTTCTGCCGGCAAGGGGTGATGACCTACCTCCAAAGTCCCCTGCTCTTCCCTGTCCAGCCAGGAAAGTTTTCAGCACCCCAGAGCACTGGCCAGCAGAGGCCCCTCTCCAGGGGCTTAATAAGAGGATGATGCTTTCGCAGTGAACATTTCCCAGGGATTTTCCAGCAGCCCTGTCCCGTTCTCTGCCTTTGAAACCAACTGCTCTCAAACTAAGACTTAAACAGAGGCCCCCTTCCCTCTTTTTGTCTCTGGTCACTGGGGTCAGGGGGTGGTGTCCCTGGAAGTGGCCTCTTTTATTCATGCATTCATGCATTAATCTATTCCCTCAATGTCATGTAATGTGCATCGTTAACAGGTTCAGTGACCACAGGAGGATTGATGGAGTCCAGTGAGAAAGACCATGGCCTCCAGTCTTAGCCAGCTTGGGGGTTCAAATCCTGGTTCTGCCATTTACTATGTGTGTGATCTTGGGGAAGTGACTTCACTTCTCTGTGACTCGGTTTCTCCTTCTGTACAATGGAGTCATAAGGAGCCCTACCTCAGGGAGCTGATGTGAGGATTTGAGCACATAAAATACTTAACCTGTGTTTAAGTGGCATATGGTGAGAAGCCAGAAAGGAAACTGCGATGATAATGATGACGATGGTGGTGGTGGTAGTGAGGAAATCTTGGCTTTGCATCCCAGTGATGCCCTCACATTTGGATCACTTTGGAAGGTTGCAGAATCTTCCTAGTCTTGAGGCTGGAAAACTAATGCAGGGGGAGTGCATGGCACAGTGCCTGGTACAAGCGAGGGTGTAAAAAGTATGAAACCAGCACAAAAGGGTGAAATTGGTTCTCTTGGCAACATGCCACACTAGTACGGGGAGAGAAGGGCAGGGTGCATTTGACTGGCAGCGGGTAGAGAGGACAGTGGCTTGGGCCCTCCTGCAGAAAGAACCCCCAGGGCCTCTGCTTTGCCTGTTTTTGTTTGTACCCCTCCCACGTCCTGCCCACAGGTCTAGACTCTTTGGAGCCAGCAGAGTTGAAGGGGTCGCTATGTTGTCCTGGGCGTATGCACTTCAGATCTAGAAAGAACCAGTCTGAGTCTTGACTCTGCCACCTCGCACCTGTGTGATGTAGATGAATTCTTTCTATGCCCAGGGCCCTAGTTTTTTCATCTTCAAAATAGGGGTGGTAGTAATGGTACCTGCTTGGGTGGGTGGTTGGAGGATTAAGTGAGATCACTCCACACTGTCCTGGATCTCTTAGACAGGGCCTGACACCAGGTATGGGGGTATGACAGTGAATGGCACAGGAATGGTCCCTGGCCTTGAGCAGGGGACATGTCACAAAGTCAGCATTCGATAATAGGGATCATTCAGTCATCATAACTAAATAACAGTGTTCATTCGTCCCACAACTCAAAGGTCCCTTACCCCAAATAGGATGATTCTGTTTTTCTTTTTGCATCTCTGGTCTCAGTTTCCCCAGGATTGTGGGAGGCTGGCTGATCCCTGGGCTCCCTTGCAGGAGGGTGACCATGCACTGAGCCAGCCTGATATTCCTCCACAGACCTGGCCCCATGCAGGAGGACACAGCTCTTCCCTCCATCTCAGAACCTGCAGCCTATAAGATGTCTCAGAGCATGCAGGCTGTATTTACTGAATGGTGGAGAGTCTCTACTGGGTGCAAGGGGTTAAGTGAGACCAGTCCAGGTCACAGAATCGCCATGTTTGCTCTTAGACCAAATAATGAAACCATAAACGGGGCTCTTAGTCAAGGCTTAATAGTTGAACTTGAGTGAAAAAGAGCCTAAGAGTTTCTGGTGAAACCACTTGGGTTTTCCTTGGGAAAAGAGACAGGAGGATTGATGGAGAATCCACCAGGAGCTTGTCAGGCTTTGGCTCCTGATAAATTGCAGGAGACGTGGCTCACGGGGAAAGAGGCACGTGCCTGATGTGAGCAGCCGGGCCTCCTTCTGTTTCAAGGACAGGTAATAGGATAAGAGCCCCTTCTCCCTCCACTACGTTATTTGAGTTTTATGATAACCTGTGAAATAGGCAGGATGAGTACATTTTTCCCTATAATATAAATGAAAAAACCGAGGCCCAGAGAAATTAAGTAACTGACCAAGGCCACATAGCTAAGTAATTGACAGCTTTGTGGAGCCAGATTAAGTGCTGATGCCACCAACCATGACGACTACATAAATAGGTACCTTGGCCTGGAAGGAAAACACCGTCAGAGGAGACTGCATGGTGATAATATACTTTGGGTGGAATCTACTTCCCCACCCTGTGGGTCTGGGCTGGTCATGTGACTTGCTTTGACCAATAGAATGCAGCAGAAGTGACAATACCCAGTTACCAGCAAAGGCACCAAGAGGCCACATATCTCCTCTCACACACTTAAAATCCTGCCACTGCCACATACATGAGCTCAGACTAGTCACTACAAGTTGAGTGACCAGGTGGAACAGAGGCGAGTCATTCAGCTAAAGGTCTTCTAGATCAGCCAGCCCCCAGCCAACTTGGGAGCTGACCACAGATTCAAACTGCTGACCCACAAGATGGCAAACTTCTATAGTGACTCTGTATAGAGAACGAACTTGTGGACACAGCAGGGGAGGGGAAGGAAAGGGTGGGATGGACTGAGAGAGTAGCATCGAAACATACATATTACTATATGTAAAATAGATAGCTAATGGGAAGGTGCTGTATGATACAGGGAGCTCAACCCAGTACTGTGACAACCTAGAGGGGTAGGATGGGGTAGGGAGTGAGAGACAGGGTCAAGAAGGAGGGGACATATATATACTTATGGCTGATTCATGTTGTTATATGGCAGAAGTCAACACAACATTGTAAAGCAATTATCCTCTGATTAAAAATTAAAAAAAGCATTTGCTTTTGGGGTGGTTTGTTACACAGCCAAAGCTCACTGATAAATCACAAGGAGAGACAGTTTCTTTTGGCCTGGCATCTGTCAGACTTGAGCATCTATGGAGTCAGGACCTCACTCCCTCATGAGGCCAGGGTCTCCATCCATGCAGTCTTCTGATCCGTCCCCTTGGGGACTTCCAAGGTTGGGAACCCGGATGCCTCCTGTGCAATGAACATATGGAGGTGTTCCCCATAAAATAGCAACCCCAATAAAAAGCAACCATTTTATTATATCACTGATACAATCTAGCAGTGTTTCAGTGGGTGGGCTTTGGAGACAAGGCCAGGTTCAACTGTGATACTCAACAGTCACTCTCCCTCTCAGAGCCTCATTTTTTTCAATTCTTAAAGTGGGGAGTTTTTAAAAACAGCAAAGGATTGCTAATGCTTTAACCAGCTTGCTACAGGCCTAGCACAGCATTAAGCATCAGCATCGTGTTAGGTGATATCCCTCCTGGGCCTTTCTCTGATTATAGGTCCCAGGCAGCAGGACACATGCCCTCTTGGCTGCTCTTCTTGTATTGATATTTACAAGAGGAGGGTGTGATATCCTGATACTGTAACAAAGAGTTAGAAGAAGGACTTCACTCTGCGTGCCCAATGCAGGGGTCCTGGATTCAATCCCTGGTCAGGGAACTGGAACCTGCATGCTGCAACTAAGAGTTTGCATTCTACAACTAAAAGACTCCACATGCCACAGCTAAGATCTGGCCACAATCAAATAAATAAATAAAGTCATCTTTTCTTTTTAAGAGAAGATGAGGTTAAAAAAAAGTTAAAATGTTGATATATGGCAGAAACCAACACAATATTGTAGAGCAATTATCCTCCAATTAAAAATAAATAAATTTAAATTTTAAAAAAGTTAAAAGAAGTAGAGAAACACACAGCCCTGGGTTTCTTGACCTCAGCGCTACTGACCTTAGGGATCATTCTTTGCGGTGGTGGTGGTGTGGAGGGCTGTCCTGTGCATTGCAACATGCTTAGCAGTACCCCTGGCCCCTACCCACTAGATGCCAGTTGTGACAGCTAGAAATGTCTCCAGACACTGCCAAGTGTCCCTCAGGGGACAAAATTGTCTCCAACTGAAAACCCACTGACATGGCCACCCTCTGATGCCCAAAGAACAGGGCTGAACTTCCTCCATCCTGGAGGACAGCAGAAAGTAGAGATAGGATGCTAAAAATACCGACTGCCCAATCAAGAACCATCAATCACTGTGGAGGGAGCTCTCTTGCCCAGATGATGCCATCTGCTTCCAAGTTGGTGGTGGAGGTGCCTGAGGGGGTTGTCCGGGAGGGGAAGGCAGAGAGGGGAGGGGCGATGGGGAGGGTGAGGATGAGAGGGAGGGGCCCCTGGGAGGCTGAGATGGAAAGAGATACTGTCTTTGGTTGGGTTCCCCAGCGTCAGACCCTGAGATGAGGATTTGGGTGGCACTGATTTATGGGAAATGTCTCCATGAAAAGTGGTCGGGGAGGGTTTCCCACTGGTCCAGTGGCTAAGATTCTGAGCTTCCAATGCAGGGGGCCCAGGTTCCATCCCCGGTCAAGGAACTAGATTCCACATGATGCAGCTAAGTGTTCACATGCCAAGCCACAGCTGAAAGAACCTGCCTGCCACAATGAAGACTCAGCACAGCAAAATAAATAAATATTAAAAGAAAAAGAAGAAGAGTGGAAGGGGAGAGTGGGAAGGAGGAACCAGGGAGGGAAGGTGACTGAGAGAGGATTTGTTAACACCCCGGAGTTGTCCCTATTAGGACATGAGGGTGCTACACTCCTCAATCACTGGGTAGGGGTCACCCCAGGAGGATGTCAATTCCTGGGCACTCAGGTTCTCTCCCAGGCAAACCAGGTTCTGGCTGTTGGGAGTGAGTGTGCATGGAGAGTAGCTGTGCACACAGGGAAGGAGCCTTGGTGAACGTGCATGGGACATGGAGCTTGGAAGCATGCCTGCTGCAGACAATCAGGGAAAGAACTAGAAGAGAAGAGGAGGAATGTGCAGACATAGTTGTTTTTACTGAATAGGGTGCCAGATACCGTGCCTGCCACCAGACCCCATGTGCAAGCCTGCGACTTGTGATGGAGGCTGGCGCTCCAAATCCAGCCAGCCAGTCAGAATCCTTCTCTCAAGAGCTGAAGCCCCCAGACACTCAGAAACAGTCCTGAGTCAGAGTTATGGAGGAGGTGCAAAGAGGAGGTGGTCAGAGGTATGGATGCTGAGAAGACAGTGGCGCACACTTTGTAAACAGTTTTATTTTTTTTAATACCTGGTACACCCCCCATGTCACCTCTGGTTGGGGGTGGTCTCCAAAGGAGGCCCTGCCTTGTCTGACTGTCAAGTGTGCAAGCTCCATGCAGGTTGGAGGGGGGTGTTCCCTGCTTAGTGCCGCCCTCTGCACACAGTACACACACCCTGCATACTTCTTGTTCAACAAGGCTGCTACAGGGGCTTGACAGCATATGACGTCTAAGGGCACTGTACCCAGGGCCTGGCACACAGCAGGTGCTCAATAAATGCATGCTGCATGTGTGAAGGAGGGAAAGGGTGAATAAAAGAATGCCATTGCCTACCCAGGCAGAGCAAACCATCTCATGCTTTTGAAGCCACAGCTTCTTATGTTACAAAATGGCTCTGAATGTCACTCAAATACCACCTCTTCCAGGAAGACTTCCTTGATCTCCTCCCAGCCCTCAGTTCAATGAATTATTCCCTTCTCTATAAGATCATCTGCTTGGGCATATCTCTACTAATCACTCATTTATTTGAAGTGAAACTTATTTTAATGCCTGTCTTTGCTCTCTAATATGATGGAGGCCACAGGACTGGAGAAGGTCATTTTTCATTTCAATCCCAAAGAAGGGCAGTGCCAAAGAATATTCAAACTACCATACAGTTGTGCTCATTTTTAATGCTAGTAGGGTTATTCTTAAAATCCTTCAAGCTGGGCTTCTGTAGTATGTAAACTGAGAACTTGCTGATGCACAAGCTGGGTTTAGAAAGGACAGAGGAACCAGAGATCAAATTGCCAACATTTGTTGGATCATAGAGAAAGTAAGAGAATTCCAGAAAAACATCTACTTCTGTTTTACGGTCTATACAAAAGCCTTTGACTACATGGATCACAGCAAACTGTGGAAAATTCTTAAAGAGATGGGAATACCAGACCACCTTACTTGTCTCCTGAGAAACCTGTATGCAGGTCAGGAAGCAACAGTTAGAACTGGACATGGAACAATAGATTGGTTCCAAATTGGGGAAGGAGTACGACAAGGCCATATACTGTCACCCTGTTTATTTAACTTATATGCAGAATACACCATGCGAAATGTCAGGTTGGATGAATCAGAAGCTGGAATAAAGATTGCCAGGAGAAATATCAATAACCTCAGATATGCAGATGATATCACTCTAATGGCAGAAAGCAAAGGGGAATGAAAGAGCCTCTTGATGACGGTGTAAGAGAAGAGTGAAAAGGCTGGCTTAAAACTCAACATTCAAAAAACTAAGATCATGGCATCCAGTCCCATCACTTCATGGCAAATAGAAGGGGAAACAGTGACAGATTTTATTTTCTTGGGCTCCAAAATCACTGTGGATGGTGACAGTAGTCATGAAATTAAAAAACTCATGCTCCTTGGAAGGAAAGCTATGACAAACCTAGACAGCATATTAAAAAGTAAAGCTATCACTTTGCTGGCAAAGGTCCATATAGTCAAAGCTATGATTTTTCCAGTGTTGATGTACAGATGTGAGAGTTGTACCATAAAGAAGGCTGAGCACCAAAGAATTGATGTTTTCAAACTGTGGTGTTGGAAAAGACTCTTGTGAGTCCCTTGGACTGCAAGGAGATCAAACCAGTCAATCCTAAAGGAAATCAACCCTGAATATTGTTGGAAGGACTGATGCTGAAGCTGAAGCTCCAATACTTTGGCCACCTGATGTGAAGAGCTGACTCATTGGAAAAGACCCTGATTCTGGGAAAGATTGAGAACAGGAGAAGAGGGCGACAGAGGATGAGATGGTTGGATGGCTTCACGGACTCAGTGGACATGAGTTTGAGTGAACTCCGGAAGATAGTGAAGGACAGGGAAGCCTGGTGGGCTGCAGTCCATGGGGTCACAAAGAGTCGGACATGACTTAGCGATTAAACAGCAACAACATGCTAGAGGCTGCTTGAACACAGGCACCTTGGTCTAATTATTTCTGTATCCTGGTGCCTAGTGCTGTCCTTTGTGTATTGTAGGCACTGGACTGTCGGACATTAAACACAATTTCAGAGCCTGCTGATAAAGAATAAGATTTAGATGTACATGGGAAGTCAGCCTGGCAGCTTTCTCTCCTACTTCGCGAAGCCTCAGTTTCCTCTTTTATAAAGTGGGGGTATGGAGAGAGACCTCTCGAAACCATCATGGGAGCCTATGGTGGACAGACTCTAGGATGGCCTTTGATGGTTCCCACCAGGCGTCCACCCCCTTGTGTAACCCATGACCCTTGAGTGGTGGGCAGGACCTGTGATGTGCTTTCAGCTAACAGAATACAGAAAAGGTGATGAGATGTCAGTCCAGCGATTTGTTTACGCAGGAGTGTGACTCCCAGGTAACTAATGAGAGCCTACTGTACAGCTCAGGGAACCTTACTCAGTGCTCTGCGCTGTGCTGGGCTGTGCTTAGTCGCTCAGTCATGTCCAACTCTTTGCAACCCCATGGACTGTACCCTACTAGGCTCCTCTGTCCATGGAATTCTCCAGGCAAGAATACTGGAGAAGGTTGCCATGCCCTCCTCCAGGGGATCTTCCCAACCCAGGGATCAGTCTGGGCTCTCCTGCATTGCGGGCAGATTCTTTACCATCTGAGCCACCACGGAAGCCCATGAATACTGGAGTGGGTAGCCTATTCCTTACTCCAGGGGATCTTCCTGACCCAGGAATCAAACTGGGGTCTCCTGCATTGCAGGCAGATTCTTTACCAGCTGAGCTAGCAGGGAAGCCCAGTCAGTGCACCATGGTGACCTAAATGGGAAAGAAACTCAAAAAATAGGGGACATATGTGTACATATAGCTGATTCACCTTGCTCTACAGTAGAAACTAACACAACATGGTAAAACAACTATATTTAAATAAAAAAAAAAAAAAGAGTGTGACTTCCAACCGGAGAGCAGATTCTATTGCCTTTTCAGCTTACACACTTTGATGAAGTCAATAGCCATGCTGGAGAATCCCACAGGCACGCAGTCCACCAACCCTCAAGAAACTCCCTATTTTCAACAAACACAGGAGCCTGGAAACCTGTCCTTCCCCAGGTGAACCTTCGGATGAGACCCAAACCCAGGCTAACAGCCTGATTTCAGGCTCAGGAGACACTGAAGCAGAGGACCCAGCTAAGCTATGCTGGGATTACTGACCCACAGAAACAGAGATCACATCTGTGTGTTCTTGTAAGCCTCTAAGTTTGCAGTGACTTTATGCAGCAATAGACAACTTATATATATATATATAAATATATAATAACATATACTATATTAAATACTAAATAGTCATATATACATTATCTGCTATATATTTAGTTCTGATGCTCTCAATTAATGGCAGCCATGATTTTTAATGCTATTATTTTGGAGGGAGGGAAAGAGCCACCCCATCCCAACACCTGTGTAGTTTCACACTCCTAATGACAAACAGTCCTGATCATTTTGCTTTCCCATACTTTTCTGTTTGTCTACAAGGAACATAGATGTATGCAAGTTTTAAAAACCACATTGACAATATTCACAAATAAAGAAAGTTTGGCTGAACTGACTGTAGGAATTGAAGTTCCAATTTCTGAATATGCTAGAGAGGGCTTCCTTGTCTGTACCTGCCTGCCCACCTCTCCATCCTCAGTTCTCATACCAAGGGCTCTAGCCTCATCTGACCAGTTTCTGCTGTTCTTTCCTCCTGGTACCTCCTTTCCACCCCTCCTCACCGGGTTCATGCTTAATCATCGTTCAGGTCCCAGGTTAGAGCCACCTCCTCCAGGAAGTTCCCCTAATTGCCCCAGGCTCTGTGAGATGCTTCCTCCATCCTCCCACAGTGCCCTGCCTCATCCAACCACATCTCCTGGGCACCCCACCAGAATCCCACATGTCTCCCTAATGACCCACCACAGGTTTTATTCTTCAGCGAGTAAGAGCCCCAAACTCAGTCACCTAACGTGGTCTCCAAGAGTGCTCATTCATACAGTCACCAAGACACAGCCATAGGATCTCAAGTAGATGACATTCATCAAATAACTTTTAACTTCTGCTCATAGAACACTATAAATTCATATTTTTAAAAAATCCTGTCATTTTCTTCTGGCCAGTGTGTTTGGTGGTTGTTAAATATAGTCGTATTAGTTCACTGCAATCATTAAACATATAGTGGAGAATTTTTAAACTCTGCTTTGAAATTTCCTCCTTTCTCCATATACCAGGAGCCTCAGGAAATGAGGGTGCTCTGGATCCTTGTCAAACGCCCTGTTCCTGCTGTGGCCACTGCTAGGAACGCCTTTCTCATTCTTTCCTGCCCATTCAAGCCTGCCCTGGCCCCTCCAGCCACAATGGGCCATTTCCTTCACCAAATCCGGACGCTGCCCGGGATTGTAAGGGTGGCTGGTACCCAGGCAGGGCCTCCCTGGGGGCCGTGTGGAGTCTTGGCAGAAGGCCTCCCATACCAGGCCGACTGGCTGGGCTCCTCCCTGCCTGGGCCTTGTACCTGTTGAGGACGCTGAGACCCTTCGAGTCTCCTCCTCTCCGCCTCCGCTTCTGTCTCCTCCTCTCTTCAGAGCCGGCAGGTCCTGAGGACACCTCTGGCCTGGCTGTCCACAGGCTCCTGGCAGCCTGATGCTGACCAAGTCTGACCCAGGGCCTCTGCGAGCCCTGCCCCCAGGGTTCTGGGCTGTGAGAATCAGCCCAGGTGCGTCCCCGGAGCCCTGTCTCCCAGGCCCAGCTGTGCCTGTGATGTTGTGGCTGCGTGGGAGGCTTTGGGGCTGCAGCTGGGGTGGGGGGTGTGGGGGGGCCGAGACAGTTCACTCACCCCAGGCGGAACCCACCGTCTCGTCTGCTGTCAGAACAGGATTCCAGGTCCTGCATGGGGTATCCACAGAAAGATACTAGAAATCTCTACCCTTTAACAGGTTGTACCAGTTGAGGCAAGGGTGAAGGAAAGTTCTGGAAAGAAGCTTCTGCTGAAGCAGGACCTCTGGCCCAGGCTGTTAGCAGGACTGAAGGAGAAGCGTAAGGACAGGCTGGAGTACTGGCAGATGGACGGCCAGCCAGATGGACAGACAGGCAGCAGCCTGGTTATCTTCCCCAGAGTCTTGGCCCAGCTAGCGATTATATATTTGGCTGTTTGTTTACTTGTTATTGCTGTGTCCCCTACTAGAATGTCAGCCTTGGGAGGGCGGGGACTGTGTCTGTTCCAATGTCCCAGGCCTAGCATAGTACTAGGCACATAGTAAGTACTCAATAAATACTTGTGGAATAAATGAATGAATGAAGTGGATGCTTGAGAGGAGGAACTGGCAGTCAGGCAGATAGAAAGGTGAGTAGATGGGTGGATGAATGCATGGATGGATGGATGGACAAAGGCAGGGAAAGGCAGATGGATAGGCACCCAGGTCAGCACTCCAGGCAGGCTCCTGTCCAGTCTTCATCCCTATTTCTCCATCCTGAGACTTCCCAACCTCGAGGCTTCTCCCCGTCCCTCTGCCAATGTGCCCTGAGACCCCTCTAGCCTCTCAGCAGGTGGTCTTCTCCCTGTGTTGTCCAACCCCAAAGAAAGTCTACTCAAAGAGAAAAGCTGCCTCCTGGGTCACACTGAAGAGTTCCATAGGCCAGGTCAGAGCTGTCCTGAGCACGGCTGGAAGCTTCAGACCCAAAGCAGAAGGGTGCACTGAGGGCTGATGCTATTTCAGCCACTGAGGCCTCAGAGAGACCCTCTCCCAGCCTCCCAGTCTCAAGGTGGGGCAGGTCATAAATTTTTAAAAATACAAAGAATAAAATACAATAACTACCCTGCATAATCTGACCACCCAGCATTAATCTTAATTAACATTTTGGCATTCTGGCCTTTCTTCTAGACACACGCTTTAAGGTTTTATTTTACATTTACTCTGAATGGGAAGTACAGCGTTCCCATATGCCTCCTGCCAACCCCTCCTCCCCCAACACACAGCCTCTTCCACCACTGACCTCCCTCTTCAGAGTGGGATATTTGTCAAACTGATGAGCCGGCACAGACACGTCATTACCACCCAGAGTCCATGGTTTGACATTCAATGGGTTTGGACAAATGTATAACGACAATGTAAGAGTTGGACCATAAAGAAGGCTGAGCACTGAAGAACTGATGCTTTTGAATTGGGATGCTAGAGAAGACTCTTAAGAGTTCCTTGGACAGCAAGGAGATCAAACCAGTCATTCCTAAAGGAAATCAACCCTGAATACTCACCAGAAGGACGGATGCTGAAGCTGACGTCGCCTGACGCAAAAAACCAACTCATTGGAAAAGACCCTGATGCTGGGAAAGAGAGAGGGCAGGAGAAGGGGGTGACAGAGGATGAGATGGTTGGATGGCATCACAGACTCAATGGACATGAGTTTGAGCAAACTCAGGGTGATAGTGAAGGACAGGGAAATCTGCTGGGCTGCAGAGAGTCAGACAGGACTGAGAGACTGAAGAGCAACATAATGACATGCATCCATCATTACAGTATCACAGAGTAGTTCCACAGCCCTAAACACCCTCGGTGCTCCACCTAATCATCCCACCCTCCTCCCTAATCTCTGGAAGCCACTGATCTGTTTACTGTCTCTGAATTTTAAATCTTTTCCTGAATGTCATATAATTGTAATCAGACAGTATGTAGCCTTTTCAGATTGGCTTCTATCACCTAGTAACATGCATTTCAGTTTCCTCCTGATCTTTCCATGGCCTGAGAGCTCATTGCTGCTTAGTGCTGAATAATATTCCATTGGATGTACCTCAGTTTGTTTACTCACCTACTGAAAGACATTTTAGTTGCTTCCAAATTTTGGCAATGATGAATATAGCTGCTATAAAATCTGTCTGTAGGCTTTTGTTTGGACCTAAGATTTCAACTCATTTGAGTAAGTATCAAGAGTATGATTGCTGGGTCGTATGATAAGAATATATTTAGGCAAATACTTTAAAACTTACATTATTACTGTATGAACACATTGTCCTCTAGAAACATGGCTAACATTTACTGAGCATGTGCCATAGGCCAGATGGTAATTCTATGAATTTTATGACATTCTCACTGCTCCTCTGTGAAATAGGTATTACTGGCTCCCTGTTCCAGATGAGGAAAACAAGACCAGAGAGATAAAGTAATTTGCCCAGGGTCATACAATCTTGGGGTCAGGATTCAAACCCAGCAATCTGACTTCAGAGTCCATGCTCGAAAAATCGGAATATTATGGGTGGAGTTGAAGTCTCCTTTGACACCCCCAGCTCTGACCCTGGTCCCTACCAGCCTTCCCTAGCAATGGGATACCAAGTGTTGGGCTGAGGGGGTGGACCACCCTGTAAGCATAAAATAATGAACTGAGCTGTCTGTAGAAAAGTTTACAGTAAAGCTAACTTGGTCTGCTTTTTATTATCACCACGAACTATGTATTCACTGATTCTAGTCGGTGATCAAATACTCCTCCACAAGAAAGTGTTTTAGGTTCTAAACCATTGCTGCATTGCTGTTAAGGTTTAATAATAAGCTTCAAATTAGCCCATTTTTGTTACTCATGCTTTAATGATCATAGTATCCTATGGAAGCTAAATCAGTGAACCCCTCAATTATACACTGGCCCCTGACACAGGCAAACTCAGCTACACATAATTGTTTTGAAAGTTCAAACATTCCCAACAGCTCGGAATTGTTCAAAGCCACTTTGGGCTTAATTTGTGTCTCCAGCTTCTGAGAGAATATATATTCCTATGTTTAAACCATAGATTCAAACTAAACAGTGATTATAGGCAGTTTTGCTATTCTTTGCCACTGCGTGCAGCAGTGTTTGAAATTAATTTGCGTTTAAAATGTAAAACAGTGAAATGGAGTACAAATTGTTAGATGTAAAATTTCTGGGTTTTTTTGTCAAACACAAATGTTTAGTTTATTCATGACCTATTTTATTGAATTTGAATACATTGAAATGTATTTCTTTAAACATTTTTGGTTTAAAAACCCAAGAACAAGCCCTGAAAATAATGCTTGCTATTACAGAAAATATTTTGCCCTGTAGAGGTGGGTAGTGTTAGAAAGATGACCCACTCTTGAGGCTTCCCTGGTGGCTCAGTGGTAAAGAAGCTGCTTGCCAACGCAGGAGACATGGGTTCCATCCCTGGTTTGGGAAGATCTCATACA
This sequence comes from Bos taurus, assembly GCF_002263795.3. Lineage (NCBI taxonomy): Eukaryota > Metazoa > Chordata > Mammalia > Artiodactyla > Bovidae > Bos > Bos taurus. The sequence goes on along the minus strand of NC_037344.1, from coordinate 57,712,991 downwards.
CCACGGAACAGATAAGCCAGGGTGCCACAAATACTGAGCCTGTGCTCTAGGGCCTGGGAGCCACAACTAGGAAGCCACTGGAAGACCACGCCCCTAGAGGCCATGCTCAGCAGCAAGAGAAGGCACCGCAACGAGAAGCCCACGGACTGCCACTGGAGAAAACTCCACGCAGCAACAAAGACCCAGCAGAGCCCCAGACAAATGAATAAATTATTAAAGAAACAGTATCTTTCTAAGAAAGTGACCCACTCTAGGTATCACATATCCTGATCATTCTTGTTCCCAGAGGAATTCTATGCTGTGAGTTTCCCGTGTCTTTCCAAATTTGCTTTATACTGATGGAAACAAGTATGTATATCGATAAAGTAAATATATAGCGTAATTTTTTATATGCACACATATTTAAATATATGGGGGTATTATCACCTTTTGTACCTTAGTCCATACATTTTTCCCACTCTGCGGATGTGTTTGAGGTCTTGTCATGTGAACGCTTTTCTTTTCTAGACTAGTTCTTTAACCTGGCTGTATTCATCATAGAGAACAAACGTATGGATGCTGAGGGGAAAAGGGTGGATGGGATGAACTGGGACATTGGGATTGACCACACACACACTATTGATACTATGTGTGGAACGGATAACTAGGGACTTCCCTGGTGGTCCAGTGGTAAAGAATCCAATGCAGGTTTGATTCCTGGTCGGTGAACTAAGATCCCACATGCTGAGGGGCAACTAAGCCCGAGTCCCACAACTAGAGAGCCCACGCCCTGCAACTAGAGAAGGCTTCGTGCTGCAACGAAGACCCAGCACAGCCAAAATAAGTAATATGAATAAATAACCATTAAAAACAATAGATAACAAATGAGAACCTACTATCCAGCAGAGGGATCTGTGCTCTGTGGTGACCTAAATGGGAGGGAGATCCAAAAGAGAGGGGATATGTGTATACAGACGGCTGATCACTTTGCTGCAGAGGAGAAACGAGCACAACATTGTAAAGCAACTAGACTCTGATAAAAATTTTAAAAATAATAAAATACATGGCTGTATTCTCAAAGAGACTGCATTACACTCAATATACTTTCCTCCCACCTGTTATTCAGGCTGTTTTCAGTTTTTTTACTATTTAAGCAATGTGTCTGGGCTGGGGTTTCTCTAGAGGTGACAAGGTCAGAGGCAGGGCAGGTGCCCTCCTGAAGTCCTCCCTAGCCTGCAGCTCCTGACGGTCCTGGGCTATTTTCACTCCTGCCCTTTCCCCGATGGCCAGGGCCAGGCGAGGCCAGAGATGCCATTCCCATCTCAGGTGGCGCCTCCTGCATGGATCCCGTGACTCTGTGGCTGTCACAAACCTCAAGCCTTGTGATCTGGGCTGTTTAGGCAAGCTCCCCTGCCACACACACCCACACACACACCCTCCCTTGGTCTCTTCATACCAAGGAGAGATTTCTAGCCCTGATCAGGTTACTCTGCTCTGTGTTCTGGGGCTGGCAGCTGCGACTGGGGATCCCAAGGACTGTTCTCACTACCCATCTATACCACAGCTTCTTCCTCTTCCCCCAAATCCCCCTGGCCCTGGCCCTGGCCCATGCCTGCAAGAGACACCAGGCACGGCTGCCTTCTCTTATGCATACGTCTGCCTCCCCAACTTGTTTGTGACACCCTGGAGGATACGGACAGTGTCTTGCTCACTCAGCCCCCAGAACTTGGCATGAGGTAAGTGCTGGGTCAGATGTAAGAGTTGGACCATAAAGAAGGCTTGAACGCTGAAGAATTGATGCTTTTGAATTGTAGTGCTGGAAAAGACTCTCAAGGGTCCCTTGGATGGCAAGGAGATCAAACCAGTCCATCCTAAAGGAAATCAACCCTGAATATTCATTGGAAGGACTGATGCAAAGAACAGACTCACTGAAAAAGATCCGTGAACCGTGAACTTCCAGATGTTCAAGCTGGTTTTAGCAAAGGCAGAGGAACCAGAGATCAAATTGCCAACATCCACTGAATCATTACAGAGAAGGCAATGGCAACCCACTCCAGTACTCTTGCCTGGAAATCCCATGGACAGAGGAGCCTGGTAGGCTGCAGTCCATGGGGTTGCAAAGAGTCGGACATGACTGAGTGACTTCACTTTCACTTTTCACTTTCATGCACTGGAGAAGGAAATGGCAATCCACTCCACTGTTCTTGCCTGGAGAATCTCAGGGACAGGGGAGCCTGGTAGGCTGCTGTCTATGGGGTCGCACAGAGTCCGACATGACTGAAGCAACTTAGCAGCACCAACAGCAGCTGAATCATCGAAAAAGCAAGAGAGTTCCAGAAAAACATCTATTTCTGCTTTATTGACTATGCCAAAGCCTTTGACTGTGTGGATCACAATAAACTGTGGAAAATTCTGAAGGAGATGGGAATACCAGACCACCTGACCTGCCTCTTGAGAAACCTGTATGCAGGTCAGGAAGCAACAGTTAAAACTGGATATGGAACAACAGACTGGCTCCAAACAGGAAATGGAGTATGTCAAGGCTGTATATTGTCACCCTGCTTATTTAACTTCTATGTAGAGTACATCATGAGAAACACTGGGCTGGAGGAAGCACAAGCTGGAATCAAGATTGCTGGGAGAAATATAAATAACCTCAGATATGCAGATGACACCACCCTTATGGCAGAAAGTGAAGAAGAACTAAAGAGCCTCTTGATGAAAATGAAAGAGGAGAGTGAAAAAGTTGGCTTAACGCTCAACATTCAGAAAACTAAGATCATGGCATCTGGCCCCATCACTTCATGGCAAATATATGGGGAAACAGTGGAAACAGTGGCTGACTTTATTTTGGGGCGCTCCAAAATCACTGCAGATGGTGATTGTAGCCGTGAAATTAAAAGATGCTTACTCCTTGGAAGGAAAGTTATGACCAACCTACACAGCATATTAAAAAGCAAAGAAATTACTTTGTCAACAAAGGTCCATCTAGTCAAAGCTATGGTTTTTCCAGTAGTCATGTATGGATGTGAGAGTTGGACTATAAAGAAAGCTGAGCACAGAAGAATCGATGCTTTTGAACTGTGGTATTCGAGAAGGCTCTTGAGAGTCCCTTGGACTGCAAGGAGATCCAACCAGTCCATCCTAAAGGAGATCAGTCCTGAATATTCATTGGAAGGACTGATGCTGAAGCTGAAACTCCAAAACTTTGGCCACCTGATGCAAAGAGCTGACTCACTGGAAAAGACCCTGATGCTGGGAAAGATTGAGGGCAGGAGGAGAAGGGGACAACAGAGGATAAGATGGTTGGATGGCATCACCGACTCAATGGACATGGATTTGGGTGGACTCCGGGAGTTGGTGATGGACAGGGAGGCGTGGCATGCTGCAGTTCATGGGGCCACAAAGAGTCAGACACGACTGAGCTATTGAACTGAACTGATGCTGGGAAAGACTGAAGGCAGGAGGAGAAGGGGGTGACGGAGGATGAGATGGTTGGATGGCATCACTGACTTAATGGACATGAGTTTGAGCAAATTCCAGGAAATAGTGAAGACAGGGAAGGCTGGTGTGCTGTAGCCCATGGAGTCACAAAGAGTCGGATGTGACTAAGCGACTGAAGAACAACAAGGTGCTGGGTCATTAGAGAATTAACAATTGATAAATGCAATAATTGCAGCTACTCTGTGTTGGGTCTTTACTCTGTTGGGCACCATTCATTATAAGCACTTTCTCACTGAATTCTCACATAGCCAAATGATTAGAAGCTGTTGTTATTCCTGGGCGGTGGGGAATTATCTGTACTTTATGACTGGGGAAACCAAGGTTCAGAGAGCTTAAGCACGTTGCTCAAGGTCACACAGCAAATTCCTCCAAGGCCAGGGGCCTTCAGTGAACCACAGTGACAAAAATCACTGATCACAGCCCATCGTAACAAACAGATAATCGGAACAGAATGAAATATTGCAAGAATTACCAAAATGTGACACAGAGACACAAAGTGAGCAAATACTTTTGGGAAAACAGCACCGAGAGACCTGCTGTTTCCTAAAGAATTTAGTACCACCGCTGGACAGCAGGCTCCCATAGCACTGTGGCTGGGACCTTGGAATGATTTGATTTCTCATGTACAACTGCTCCTGGTCCAGAAGCAGGTGAGGGAGGCCTAGTCCAACCCCTGTGGGTCCTGCTGAGATCAGGGCTTGGGCTGGGGCGTGGGATGCATGCCCTCCCACCTGGGGGGCACCCCCAAGGTATGCACACTTCTGGGGTCAGCAGTTGGGATGGGAGGAGACTGGCCAGTTAATGGACCACTGCCCAGAGCCCCCTTTGGCTCTGAGCCAAAAGCCTCTTCGTTCCTTGGCACTGAATTGGGGGTGGTGGTGCTACTGGCTACTTTTGGCAGGTGAAGCCCCTGGGGAAGTGTCCCTTGTCTGTCTGTCTTTACTTCTCTTTAGTCTTTCCTGTCCCACGTTAATTATCCATTCCCCACCCCCACCACCATGCCAGGCACTGGGATAGAGCTGACAGTGACCATGGGTTCAGAGAGAGGATGGGCCCCATGGAAGACTCCAGCCCAGGCACGGCTCTCTCAAAGCTCCAGGGGGTTCTGCCCTTGTAGCTTTCCAGTGTGTCCCTTTAAGACTGGCCATGGGGATGCCACCTGCCACCCGGGAACACCACCTGACCTGACTGTAGTTGGGCGTGGTTCCATCTCTTGTCTTCTTCCTCATGCAAGAAAACCACACTGCAAAGTCCTGGTCAAACTTCATGACATCCCTTTGGGGTCAACCTCGGTCAGTCACCCACAAATTGTCACGAGAGGCTGGGAGCCCAGCGTACAGACACTTGTTCTTGTGAGCTTGTGTGGCCAGTTGTCTCTGTTGTATCTGACTGACTGTGACCCTATGGACGGTAGCCCACCAGGCTCCTGTGCCCATGGGATTCTCCAGGCAAGAATACTGGAGCAGGCTGCCATTTCCTTCTCCAGGGGATCTTCCCAACCCAGGGATGGAACCCGAGTCTCCTGTGTTGGCAGGTGGATTCTTTACTTCTGGGCCACTCAATTATCAAAGGGATCACAGATTCCAAGCCATCCTAGCATGGTCCTGAGTTGCTATGAAGTCCCCTCTCATTAAGGTTGAATTAGGCTCCCCTAACCTGCCACTTCCAATTCATATACTGATATCCTAACCCCCAGCACCACAGAATGTGACTTTATTTGGAAACAAGTCATCGCAGATGTATTAAATAGTTAGATGAGATCCTACTGGAGGGGAGTGGGAATTCAGTATGACTACTGTTCTATAAGAACAACTCCACGTGAAGGCACAGAGGGAAGATGGTATGCAGACCGGGCCATGTCACTGACAGGCTGGGGAACCCTGATGCAGCCCGAGCTAAGCGAGGCACATGACATGTTCTCATCTGCACCCCTCAGAAGGTGTCCCCCAACCTTGGTCTTGGACTTGCAGTCTCCAGGACTGTGAGATGATACACTTCTATCACCAAAGCCACCCAGCGTGTGGGAATTTGTTACGCTGGCCCTCGCAAATGAACACATCTCATATCCAGAGTGGTGAATGCCCTGCAGTCCAGCTGCAGAGTGGATTGCCACAGTCCCCTCGCATTTCAGAAGCGGGCGCCCAGCGATGTCAATCACATACGCCCGGTGTCCCCCAGCACTCTGGGCCTGAGCAAGGGGTGGACTTGGAACCTTTCCAGGCTGCCTCTTCCCTCCTTTCTGCTTTGGTGACATCTCCCACATTCTGTGGGTGGAGATGACAGAGGGAGACAAAGGCTGTCGAGGGCTCTAGTTGGCATGAGCTGGTCGGTTGGACAAACACCCTGTGGATAGTGGCCAAGCCCCCAGGAGGGGCCCGGGGACTGAAGTCACCTACATGAGCGTCTCCTGTGGCCCTATGCATGGGGAGACATCGCCACTGAGCCAGCAGCAGCCTGGTACTTCCCTGCCTATCAGAGTCATGGTGGAGCAGAACCCGCTACTGTGTCCCAGCCAGGAAACACAGCCTCTAGGTGACCAATTTCCTATGACTCCCACTGTTGCTCCTATTATTAGACAGTCTCAGAGTTCTAGGAATGAGAATGAGCATCCGACGAAAGGAAAGAATGCCCATGTGCTGCCATGAATGGGGCTGTCCCGCTGTTCTGTGCCACTGAGGCGAGCAGCCCACATCCCGCCACCTGGGGGCATCCTGCCCTGGAAATCTCAGGGGACTTTGGGAGAGACGGGTTCAGCACGCAGCCACACGCCCAGTGTGCCCCAAGGCAGGGAGCAGAGCGCATCGCAGTCACCTCCAGGATCTTACCAGGGAGTCCTGATGTATCTGCTCTGCTGCTGATCCACCCTCATGAGCTCTAGCCCAACAAAGACCCCACCTTACTGCATTTATCTGTGGGCTGTGTGTAATAACATCCTCTCACGTCAGAAGCATAGGTTAAAGGGACTCAGGTTCAAATCCTAGCTCTGCGGCTTACTGAATGATCCTAGGCGAGTAACCTCACCTCTCTGAGCCTCAGTGTCTTCACCTGCAAACCAGGGCTTATTATACGTGGGATTGTTTTGTCTGGACAAAACAATGTGAATGCATGTAAGAGGGTTCATGCCATGCTCAGAACTTGGGAAATGTCCAAACAATGGTGGTGGTGGTGGTTTTTTCTTTTTTCTTAAAAATCAATTCATAGGTGCTTTAGAGCATTTTTTGTTGTTGTTTGTTTGTCCATAGAGAGATTTTTCAAACCGAGTCATCTATGGTTTGGAGAAGGTCAGACATGACTGAGCGACTTCACTTTCACTTTTCACTTTCATGCATTGGAGAAGGAAATGGCAACCCACTCCAGTGTTCTTGCCTGGAGAATCCCAGGGACGGGGGAGCCTGGTAGGCTACCGTCTATGGGATCACACAGAGTCGGACACGACTGAAGTGACTTAGCATAGCATAGCATAGCATCTATGGTTCCTTGGGTTTCCAAAATCTGAGATCACTAAAATGCTGATGTGAGCACCTGCATGGCTTATTCCTCGGCCCTAAGCCCAGGAGGTCTGGCCCTGGGCCCAGGGTGGTGTATGGACCTCCTGAGATGACATATGCAGTACAGAGTGTATGTGAAGTTTTCTTCAGAGGGAGGTTCTGGATGTTGTCAGATTTTCCAAGCAGTTCTCTGTCTACAAAGGGATCATCTCTGAGTATGCTCTGAATAGGTTGTTCGTGCCCAAGGGCTGGCCAAAGGGACCCATTGCTTACTGAGCCTGGGTGCCAAGTTGAAATACATTATCCCTATACTAACAATTGGGCAAAGTATGTACCATCATTCCCATTTTCCAGATGAGGAAACAGAGGCTTGGGGAGCTCAATCTGATAGCCAGACCCTGGACCTGGCCACTTGCTTGTCCCATGACTGGCTGGCACTGGCCAGGGGTTTCAGCTCAGGACACTCTGATCCCAAGGTGAGTCCTGTCCTTAGTACTGTGGTGCCTTGGGGAAACCCAATGAGGTACCACAGCCAGGAAGTGCCCTTGGTCAGAGCCTCAGAAGCTTGACCCCATAGACCTCACCAGGCATGGAGGCACCAGAGCCCACAGGACAATGATGCTCAGGTCCACGAAGACTCCACGTCCCCTCCAGGAAGGACGAGTGCACTTCCCTCTCCAAGCGCTCCCCCAGTGCCTGGCTTGCCCCCTGGTGGGCCTTCTCTCGTGCTTTGCTGTGGGCTACAAACCCCAGGCAGGCAGTTGTTAAAAGCCTGGGTCCTGGCTGTTGCTTGTCAGTCGCTCAGTCACATCTGACTCTTTGCGACCCTATGGACTGCAGGCTTCCCTGGCCTTCACCATGTCCTAGAGTTTGCTCAAACTTATGTCCACTGAGTCGGTGATGCCATCCAACCATCTCATCATCTATCATCCCCTTCTCCTCCTGCCCTCAATCTTTCCCAGCATCAGAGTCTTTTCCAATCAGTCGGCCCCTGGAGGCAGGGAGAATGCTGATTCTACCACTGATCAGCTCTGTGATTGAGTGACTCACCTCATCCCTCCGAGCCTCACTTGCTATGTTTATACAATGAAGCTAAATAGTACCTGCCTCACATGACAGGGTATTCTATTCTTCTTGTACTTTCTCCCATCAAGACCACCCTCTCTTCTCTCTCCATCTCCATCTATTTTCCTCTGAGCATGAACTCAATAAATGTTAGCAACAGTGACTGCTGTTGTTACTGTGTTGTTATCCACAGCGTGCACATTCACATCCGCTACTTTCCCCACATTTTAAGCTCCAGGAAGGCAATGATTGTTTATTTCCATGTCCCTAGCCCCTACCATAGTTGCTGGAGCGTAATACAGCATCAGGAAATGTTTGCAGCTGAACAATCAACTCAAAGAAAGTCCTGCTTACACCACTGACGGTTAACACCGAACATTCAGAGCCCCAGACGCACTTCATAAAAGTACAGTTTTCAGGAAGGTTCAGAGCAATTTTTGACTGATATATCCCTGCTAGGTTACTGGGGAGAGCTGGAGAAAGTTGGGACATGAACTTAACCTTAAGGCTATGTTCAAAAGGACCAATTAAACCATCTTATGGCACATGTTTTGATATCTCCATCAACAATGGAATTTTAGGATGAAGGAAGCTTGTTGATATTTCTTATTATACTCTCCTTTTTGTTGTTGTTATTTAGTCGCTAGGTTGTGTCTGATTTTTTGCGACCTCATGGACTGTAGTCTGCCGCAGGGATTAAAAAGTCATCTACCTTCCATTCTTCTAACTGCAAACGTTTTCGCCCACCTGTATATCCATACCATCCTTCCAGTTATCCATCCATCCATGCATCCAAATATCCATTCAAACATTCATCTATCGATCTATCCATCCATCCATCCATTCAAATACCCATCTAAGCATTCATCTGTCTGTCCATTTATTTACCCATTCATCCATCTATCCATCCATTCATGCATACACCTATTAGTACATCTATCAACCTATACACCCATCATTAATGTATATATTGAACACTTTCCAGCTTCCAGGCATTGTGCTAGACATTGTTGTGACCTATCACTGAATAACCTATGGATCCCACTTCCAAAGAATTTACATTCAAGAGAGACAGACAAACAAGTAAACAGGTGTTTTCAATTTGGCATGATATGGGTGGGATACGGTGGAGTGTGTATGAGAGTCTAAGGGAGGACATAAGACCTAGGAGAGTCCAGCAAGAGTTCCTGCCAGAGGCAATGTCTACGCTGAGGCAGGAAGGACCAGCAGGGGATGCTCTGTGGGGAGATAGGCTGTCCTGGCAGCAGGAGCCACAGGTGCAGAGGCGAGGGCAAGAGGAAATGTGCTGAGCTGGGGGAAAAGTTCTGTCCTGTCTGGATGGACTATGTGAAGTGAAGCTGGGAGGAATGAGAGAGCTGGCAAGAGTCCAGGGCCTTGAGTTGAGCTTGGACTTTGTCCCAAGAAACTGAGAAGCCATGGATGGTCATAAAGAGGCTTGAGTGAAGGGAGTGGCTTTAGAAACTTCCCTCTCACAGGAAATGGATTCTCTTTTTGAACAGGAATGGCACTTGGGAAGCAAGTCATCAAACTCAGAATGATACGAGAAAGCCTTCTTTCTTCTGAAATTTGCCGTCTCCTTTCCCAGAATCATTTTATGCCTGGCTGAAAATCCAGTGATCCTGGCAGGAGGGGAGGTAATGGTTCATTATCTCTCAGTCATTAATATTCTCCCTGAAGAAGCTTCCTTGAAGCTCTAATGGGAAATTCAGACCCCCAAGTCCAAGAGAGAATTTCTACAGAGCTTAATTACAGGCAATGATGTCTTTTGCTCATTCAGTAGTCATGTTCCATTTCCTACCCTGACCATGGTGGTGTTTGGGGGCCTGTTGCCAGGTTAGGGGTACCTACTATAGCCAAGGCACAGAGCACAGGATACAGACTCACTGCCACCTACTGTGTGCCAAGCACTGCTGGATCCATGAGAAACCACATCAGGACCCTGTCTTCCAGAAGCTTATAACCATATTAGGTAGATAGGACCTGTGTATAGAATGAATCAGTGATCCGCATGGATCAGGCAAGAAAAAGAGGGAGAAGAAAAAGAAAACAAGATAGAACATCAAGGGCTCATCTGAAATGGTCATGGAGTCAAAATACCCTGCTTGTGGCTGATGAAATAAGAAATGAAAGTGGAAGGCATTTCTTGAAGTTGCCACGGTAACCAACGTGGGACTGAATATAGTGATAGACTCCCATTGGGAGGACAGGGCAGGACGTGTTGATAGATAAGGTCTAAGGTCCAGAAATCAATAAGCATCAAGTATATGCATGGGTTTGAGAGATTTGGAGATAACCACAGAAGAAACTCCTAGAAGACGTAAGAACGGGAACCCCTGGGAAGCTGACTAAGGGTAGGAAGGGGTGGGACAAGGAGCTACTTCCCAGTGAAAGGCTTTGTCTCCTGTTTATTTTTTACCATGTGAATGTTCTTAGATAAGAGATTTTAAACATTCAAATGGAGAGAAATCTTGGCTTAAAAGAGTCAGTGGCAAAAGCTACGTGCATGGTGCAGGCAGTTAACACCACTGGCTTTGGAGCAAAGGGTCTCTGGATACAATTAAGAGGGGCTGTGAACTTGGATGGGAAAAAATAATTACATCTTTATGTTATTAACCTCGAGCTGAAATTTAGCATTTGCTTTCCTTACAAATACAGGGGAAAAGCCACATCGGTATTATCAGACTTGTGACTTTATCACTGATAGAAAATAGTAGGTATTTTCATATTACCTTTTAGCTGTTAACAAATATCCCAAAATATTTATGCTCATCACTTCTTCAAATTCACAGTGTGTTAGGCTCACAGCTACTCATTTAGTTAATGCATAAAGAAACACACGTATTCTCTATTTGTTTTTTATAAAAATACATTTTTAGTAACTACAACTCAACAAAATTGGTTCCTTCACAATCCTGTGTGTTATTTTTTATGCATTGAAAAACACTCTTCTGCCAAGGGGTCTGTGGGTTTTGCGAGAGGGCCAAAGGGTGTGTGGCATGAGATAGGTTGAAAAGCTTCTTTAGAGACAGGAGAGCAACTAGGGGTGAAGGTATTTGATAAACTGGGGGGAAGAGGATTCACCTGTTGAGGGGAGCTGGGACTCAGGCTGATGGAGAGGAGGATAGAGGGTGCTGATGGAAGGGATGTGCTGGTCACATAGAGGTACGATCACAGGAACAGCAGCAGCAGAAGCTGCAACTTCTGAGCTCACAAGGTTCCAGACCTTTCTGTTTGACCTTGACAATAACCGTAAGAAGGTTTCTAATTCAATTTCCCTTTCAGAGCCAAGGAAACACAGCTGCAGACATGTTCAGGGGCTTGTCTGAGGTCCCATAGCTGGGGAGTCATAGAGCTAGAATTCACACCATGATCACCTTATCCCAACTTGCTTGTCTGTACTGCCAAGTACGGTAGAAGGTCTCAGTTAACCGACCAAGAAGCTGAGGATGGGACAAGTCAAGGGAAGCCGAGCCCAGAATCCCAGCATGCCTGGGAAAAGCTGAGCCTCTTTCCTTGCCTGGCTTCCTGCGAATTCCTCTCTCCTGGCACCTCATGGCTCTGGGAGGCTCCAGAAACCCCATGCCAGTTCTCTGGGCATTACTGTTAAGCCCAAACTCTGCCTAATCTGCCTTCAGCCCACCACTCAGACCTTCTGTCCCATTTTAGCTTTGGAGCCCTCCCGGCATCAAATCTTAACCATAACCTCCTAACTGGGCCCCCTAACTAGAATGCACATTTCTTCATAATACTAGATGTACCTGAACTAACATTTCTGAAATTGGGGTTCCCTTGTTGTTGTTCAGTCAGTCAGTCATGTCCAACTCTGCGACCCCATGAACTGCAGCATGCCAGGCTTCCCTGACCTAACTGTCTCCCGGAGTTTGCTCAAACTCAGGTCCATTGAGTCAATGATGACATCCAACCATCTCATCCTCTGTTGTCCCCTTCTCCTCCTGCCCTCAATCTTTCCCAGAATCAGGGTCTTTTCCAATGAGTCGGCTCTTTGCATCAGGTGGCCAAAGTATTGGACAAATTATTGGCCAAAGTATTGGGGTCCCCACAGGGGTTCATAAGACACTCTGAACATTTAGAAGTGTTATCATTTATGTGTAGGACACAACCATCAGCCTTTCCTGGATCTGCTGATGACTGTCTCATATCTAGGAGCTGCCACATGATTCCAGTGACTGTTCTGTGATGATGGCAGCTGGGCTGAGCTGTCCTGCTTTAATTACTGCACAGGAATGAGAAGAAGCCACCGGCATGATACAGAAATGATCCTCCCCGTGCCTGGAGAAGGCCAAAGGCTGGAACACCATGTTATACAGACAGAGGGGTCTAAGCAGTGTGAGGAGAGAGGGAGGGAAAACCAAGTCCTCACAGGGCCTGGCAGGTGGAACCTGGGGGACCCCAGAGGGCCTTCTGGTCCATGCATCATGTATTATACTTATGTTGCAAACAGAACTTCACTCAAGCCATCACTTACACGTTTTGAGCTCACATCTGATTTGCTCTGTAATTGGGATGGTGTTCAATTTGTGGATTTGCTTTGGTTTTGTAGGAATATAAGCATGAAGAACTCGTACCTGCTGTTCTGCGGGTGCACAATTAAGCAGCATCATAATCAAAATATTTTACAACAACATTGAGGGAGAGTGTCTGTGAGAATGTGCCCTTGAAAAGTGTGCCATGTTTGAAAGACATGGACCTATATGCCATCTTTTGAGTCGTTTTAAAGTTTTCCCTTTCCATTTCTTTATTCTCTATTGAAGTATAGTTGATTTACAACGATGCGTTAGTTTCTGGTGTACAGCAGAGTGGGTCAGATATATAAGTGTGTGTCTTCCCCATTATAGGTTAGTACAAGATATTGGTCTCTGTGCTATATAGTAGATCCTCGTTGGTTAACTATTTTTTTTTAATTAATTTTTTATCGGAGTATGGTTGCTTTACAATGCTGTGTTGGTTTCTTTAAATTTATTTTTAATTGAAGGATAATTGCTTTACAGCATTGTCTTGGTTTCTGCCAAACACAGTCAACTATTTTACAGACAGTGGCGTGTATCTGTTAATCCCAAATCCTAGTTTATCCCTCCCCAACCCCTCTCCCTGTTGGTGACCAAAAATTTGTTCCCTATATCTGTGAGTCTGTTTCTGTTTGGCAAATAGGTTCACTTGTATAGTTTCTTTGGATTCCACATACAAGTGATAAAGGATATTTGTCTTTCTCTGTCTGACTGACTTCTCTTAGTATGATGATCTCCAGGTCTGTCCATGTTGCTGCAATGGAAATCATTTCATTCTTTTTTTTATTATATGCTATCATCTTGCAGGCTACACCCACTGCTCAAAAACTGTTGCTCACTTAGAAGTAAATTCCAATCCTGCCAATCCCCATGGACAGGCTCTTCACTGCATCCAAATAGTTCGATTTAATCATTTTCAGCTAGTCTCTGCCAGTTTCCATCCATGGCAGGTAAGGATAGGGGGTGCCAATGGCTCAAACCAGCACCTAAAACACCAATCAGTACCCGATGGGTAGCAACCACGACTAATACCAGCATCGTTGCTGGCTCATGGGACTGATGGAAGTGACACTCAATGGTATAAAAACATCCTCTCCTGACATAGCGGTCTTTGCGTCTCACAACCTGGTCAAGAGAATACAGGAGAAAATGAGGTAAAGGTGCCAGCCAGAGTGGAGAAACACCTGGGAAGGAGACATGGGAGGCTCCATGATGACACAGGGAAGAACATTCTGGACTGGAAAGTACAGTCTTGAGGGGATGGCCCAGCTCCATGTGACCTTGGACAAGCTACCTAACCTCTCTGAGCCTTTGGCTCTCAGTATATGAAGGAGGACAAAGGATCGTCCCAGTCTTGCCCACTTCACAGAGCAGGTGGGAAGAAGGCCAGGGAAGGGACAAGGAAGAAGGCAGTGACAGCAACGTGAAAGGCTACCATTACTATCAGTAGAGTAGCAGTGACGAGGCAGAGCCAGAGAGATGCTCACACAGCCAGTGAGGGAGGGAGAGGGAGGGAGAGACAGAGAAGGAGACCTTCATTGCCTCGACCGTCTGTCCCCTCCCCAATGTTAACTTGGAACTGTCCTGAGAGATTTCCCTCCCAGCTCCCGCCCTTGGCTGCATCCAGCTCACACAGGCTCCCTGGGGCTGTCTTGCTGGCTGCTGAGGTCCCAATTGGGAGGCCAGAGGGTCAGGTCACAGCCCTGCTAGAAGAGGAACCTCGTGGGGACAGAGCATTGACCGCCCAGAGCAGGGATGCCCAAGGCTGGGCCTTGCTAAGCTCAGACCACACCACTGGGGTTCCGGAGCTCAGCACTGACCCTCTGTTCCTCTGAATGTAAGAGAGTCACCACTTCTATCTTCCTGAGGGTACTCGGGGGGCCCCGAGGTTAAGTAGGAAGATCCTTTGGGGGCGTTAGCTAATATGAAGATCCAGTGGGCAGAAGGCAGCTTGTTTCCTGAATCCATAGGGATTGCTGGCCAATTGCACAACTGGCTTCCTTAAGACTGAATTTGTTTTCTCTGCTTTGGGGTCTGAGTCTTTCAAAATATTTGGTCTTTATTTGAGATAGTTTGTTTTTCTTGTAAGCAGCGAATGTCTCTGTATAATGCATTGTTCCAGGGGAATCCTGGTGAGCATTTGCAAACCCATTTTTTTCCCCCTAAATTTTTTGAATAATGAGCTCCACTTTGATTTAAACATTTTTATAAGAATTTTTCCTGTTAATTCTAAAGTGATTTTTTAAAAAAGACATTTGGCAGGAGTGGGTGTGGGTGAGGAATGTGTCAAAGTTACAGACTCATTCATCCCTAATGAAGTGGAAGGGAAGTGGAACCAGAGGAGAACGAGGATAAAAAAAGAAAGTAATAGAATCAAAGGAGAAAAGAAATAGTGTAATGGATGTGTGTGGGCTTTGAATAGGCATCTTGCTATGTGGGTAAGTGCTTGAGCTGGAAGAGATACAGGGAGGAGCAGTCAGAGCTGGAATCTGGCCAGAAACAGAGTCCTGGGACCTGAAGGCACTGCCCCCACCTCCCTCTTGGCCTGGGGGCCTCAGTTGCCACATCTGTCGAATGGGTTGAAGCCATGTTCCCAGGGCTGCTGGGGGTGGGGCAGGGAACAATGAATGAATAGGAAAAGTGCAAGCTGTAGGGTGCTGTGCACGCATGAGTGGCTTATTGGGGTGGGCAGGCGGGGGTTGGACTGAAGGGGATTCAAGACTCTTTCTGGCTCTTAGAATCCAGAATTTGATGAAAATACATAGACACACACTTGCAAGTATAGACCCATGCACACAGATACACTCCCACCCCCACACACACACCCTTTCACTTGCTGGTTCTCACACACCCTCACGTGTGCCTGTGTATGTACCACACACAGGCAAGCTCATTCATTACACACCCCCACACGGCCCCCACACACCATTCAATACACATGTGCATTCCCCCACCACAACTGCCCCCCCACACACCCTCACAGGGGCTTCCTCACCACATGTACTCACACAAGCTCATACACATACCCTCCACACTCTTTATCGCACACATTTGCCTTTAAACACATTCTTGCACACATCCACACCCTCCACAGCCCTGCACGCACATTCTTATGCACTCAAGTGATCCTCAGTTAGACAGTCCCTCCTGGCCTGCACGCCACCTCCCTTTCCCAGCTGAGCTCTGGATGAAAAGTGAGGCAGGAGATGGATGGGCCCCAGGCTGGGCAGCTGGAGTTCGTCCCCTGTGGACAGACACTCCAAGATGGAGAGGAGGATGAGCTGAGTCCTGCTCAGATAAGAGACCACGTATTCCGCATTGTCAAGGTCAAGGTGACCTTCCCAACTATGCTTGCCCAGAAAGGCTCCTTGGAGGTCAAAAGGGTGGGAGCGTCACCTCACAGTAAGTGATGTCAACCTACCCTTGCCTCTTCACCAGAATCCATCTTGGCTGAGAGGTGTGTGTGCACACGTGGGAGGATTCTGACTTAAACCAAATACGACCTTGGAATCAGGCAAAGCAAGACAAGTGGCCAAAGGAAACCAGGAAGAGATGCCCCAAAGAAGTGATTCAAGCTACCACGGCGGGTGCGCCTCTGAGTCCACCAACATGTCTATTTACACATACGGTACTCTTCCTCCTAATAAACATTTTACTTGCTCCACTACTTTCCATCTTTGTGGGAATTCTTTTCTGCAAAGCCGAAGAGCAAGGGCCTTGTCATGGGCGACTGGTCTAGTGACGAGGACTTAGCGCTCACTGCCACTCTCTGGCTGGGAACTGAAACCTGGCTTCACGTCGCTGCAGGCTGAGGCCACCCAAGGTCAAAAGCAGAGTAGATCCTCTGTCCTCTGCCCATGCTGAGCTCACGCCTCACCGCCCTGAACCCAGGCCTCTGCCCGCCCCCCACTCCTACCATGCCCAGAAACCGCTCAAAGCTTCCATCTTCTCAACCCCTTGGCCATGTCCCTCTTTCTGTCCCCTGTCCTTGGTGTTTAATGACCCCCCTCCCCACCACAAACTGAGTTCCATGAGATTAGGGATCCTTTCTGTCTTAAACACATCCTCAGAGCCTGGCACACGTAGCCAGAGTTCTGGAAATAGCTGTTGAATAAGTGAATGGATGGATGGATGGATGGTTGGACAAGGGTGTGGTGCCTAGGGGAAGAGATTGTCTGCTCAGACCCGGGCTCTGTGTGTTGGGAGCAAGGTGTGGGGAGACCATGGGGGCCTTCCCCCTCTCGGTCAGTTTCAGGGCACTGTTTCCTCCTGGGGACAACTCTGCTCCGTCCACACGCATCCCCTCTTTGCCTCCACCTGAAGGACCCAAAGTACCGATGACACTCGGGACCTGACCCTGGCAGGCGTTTCTGGCTCACCTCCCAGGGCTCCCAGGGCTCTCTGGGACTCGGGAAAGAACTAGACTCTGTAGGCTCACAGCACTCTATAACCTGACCCCACGTCCATCCACCAGCTCCACCATCTGCAGCATCCCAGCACTTACCGTGTGTCCCAGGAATGGGGCCACTCGGATCACATGCAAGTCCTACCCACTGTTCCAGGAGGGAGCCCCAGGTAGCATCCACAGCGGAGAGCCGACCAAGCAGAGGCTCCGGGAGGGAAGGACCTGGCCTGGGGCTGTCACCTGGCAAATGGCAGTGCTAGGATTTGAATCCAGGCCCCAGGCTGCTTGAGGCCCCGTTTCCCTGACTTCCCACACTGGGTCTGGGGCCCCCTTCTGGCCTCCGCCAGCCCTCTGTGCTTCTCCACTGGGCCAGGGCACCCTCCCTCACCCGTCCACTGCCTGCCTCCTCCACCCCACTAGGAAATTCTCAGGGGCGGCACAGGAGGCCAATTTGGTGCCTTGCCCGAGTGTCCTTTGTCCAGCAATGTACGCACTCCCCAGCTGCTGATCTTTATTCCCGGAGAACGGCCTTATGTAGCCAAGCCGGTTTGTTGGGGAAAGATGACACCCCTCACCCTAACAGCACCAGTGACTAGCCAACATGGGGATCCTAAAGGCTCGCCCCCTTGCCTCAAGGTGGGATCAACTCCGCCGTGCCACTCACACTCTGGAGCCCCCATGGGGTCAGCTGAGCGTCTCCAGGCTTGTTAAGCCCCTTCGGCTGCCCTCTCCTGCTTCCCTCACTCTCCCTTTCTAGAAAGCATTCCCTCCACCTGTTAATCATTATAACCCCAGTGCCAAGATCAAGGCCAGGTGGCAGTATCCCTTACTGAAGGAAGGAGCCATTCCTTCTGCCCTCAGTGCAAAGGCTGTGTTGAGGATCAGTTCTTGGCAGAGGGAAGGAGCGTGGTTTACCATCGTCACCCCTCTAATCCTTGTGCCTTGACCAGTACCCTGCCTGGAGTAGGAGCTTAGTGAGTGTTTGCTGAGTGAGTGAATCAATGAATAAATCAATGAATGACTGCCTCATCTTTCCCCGGCCCCCATGCCTGCCTTTCTCCAAACATTTCAGGCCACCTCGCCTTCACCTGCCAGGTGACCTCACCTGCCATGTCCACCCTGGCTGGCTTTGACTTCACACCAAAGTGCTTTGCCAGCTGCCCACACACCCCAGGGTTTCACTGAGGGACCTTGGCCTCCTCCCCAAGGGCAGGGGATGAGAGGGAGCCCGGGCTGCACTGGGCCAGACCCCCACCCGAGATTCACACCCAGGCCATCTCTGCTCTGCTCTACTTTTGGACAAAAGTGCTCTGCGGCTGCAAAGACTCGGGAGCTCTTTGCATTTTCCAGCTGCCCCACCGCCCGCTTGAATGGGGCACATCCTCCCTTTTGTCGCCCCACTCTAATTTTGTTTGTAGATGTTCTGCTCATGTCCCTATCTAGACAGAAACTCCCTAAGGACTCTAGCCTAGAGGTTAAAAGCTTGGGCTCTGGAGCCAGAAAGGCCTGGGGCAGGTCATGAAGCCCCCTCACAGCCTCATTTTTGTATAGCTATGAAATGAGGAAGTAATAGGGCTGCCAGCTGACCTGGGCACAGCTTCAAAAAGATGAATCCTGTATATGCCTGACTTGTGGAAAATAATAAGTGGCACCTTCTAGTATTTATTAGTTACCTGAGCAAGTGCCTCAGGCATACCTGGTAGTTAATCATCAAAATGATCACAATTTCCTTTGGAAAAGGAAGTTAAACCACGTGTGTGTGTAAAGCTCACCCTGTTCTTGTCATGACCACTGGGTTCCAATGAAAGTTACTAATTCCAGGTAAACACTGGGGACATTCTAGTGGCAGCTGCATGGCTAAATGGGGCCCTTATGCCTTGCTGCGAAAGGACCAGAGAAGGGCCCTCAAGGTTCTTCTGTTTCTTAAGCACCTGGCTTTCTTCCAGATCCAGGCTTGCTGTGTACAGACAGCAAGGAAAGTTGGAAGAGAGGATGATTTCTCATTTCCCAGACTCGCTGGTGCAACTGCAGTGGCAAGCCCAGCATAGTGGTGCATAGCACTTGCTCCATAAATATTGTGGGGTGAATGAAGGAATAATTCCTTTTATGGATTAAAAGGAATGGATTTGAACTCTACCACGAAATGTCACCACCAAGTTTAGGGGTCTCTCAATCAATACTTGTGAGTGAGTGAATGAATTCCAGGTTCACTCTCACAATGCCAGTTCTGAGCCCAGGTTGTAGCCTGGAGGAGGCCTGTGATAAATATTTATGGAGGAATGAACTAGATCCAGTACTTCCCAGAAACCAGCTGAGCTTCAGCTGTGGTCGCCCCCGCTCACCCCAGGCCCACAGACAACATTCCAGGGACCGAGCCTTCGGATTCCAGCCACCAGCCTGTCTTGGCCTCAGCCAGCCCAGTGGGAATGGTGCCTTGGACACAGAGCAAGTTCAGGGCCTGGGGTGCACGACTGGGACCTAGCTAGCTCGCCAGGGAGCTCGTGGGTGCTCCCCTTGGGAAACACTGCCCCCTAACCTCCACGATGGACTGAGCTGGCAAGAGCAGACTGCAACGACCCAGGGACACTGCCAAGGAGCCCCCGTCTGCACAGCACTGGCATCAATACAACCACACACATACACACAGATGGGGACGTGTAGCTGTGCCCTGCTGCCCACAGGGCTCTCTGCCCGCAGCCCGTCCTTCCTCCTGAGCCCACGTGTCGGAGCCAACCACGTGTTGGAGCCACCATCCAGAACGGGCTCCAGTGATCCACACAGGTGATCCTCCTCAGCTCCTAAAGTCACCCCACGTGGTGCAAGCACGTGGACACACACCAGCATAGCTCCATCCCCCCAGGGTCCGCCATCCTGTTCCAAACACACCTTGCCTCCGCCCCAAGCTGGCGGAGGCTGCAGACCACCGAGTGGTACCACCAAGGGACAATGCCATCTGTCACCAGGGACCCGGTTCATGGATAATAGCACACCTCTCAGCCAGGAACTGGGCCCACAGGTCAAAGTGTGGGCCCCAGGACAAGTCACCGTGTAGCTGGGAGGTACCGAGCTGGACCTCTCTCTGACCAGCCCCCTAGTCTGTGCCATGGGTTGGCAGCTGTCCCCTCCTTTGCCACTACTGGGACTGACTCCCCACTGGGTACCATGGGGTAGCTCAGACTCTGCAGAAGCCTGCATGCTGGATGACGCCCCAGAAGCCTCTGGGGTCCTAGGCCAGGGCCCTACTTGCCCCCGGCTGTGCACCGAACCATGCGGCACTCTGAAACCAGAGGACTCCCCCTGAGCTCTGGCTTGGGGAGGGAGCAGCCCCCCATGTCAGCTTCCTGCAGGGGTCTCATGCCAGGCAACCAAACGGGGCCACCCCACGACATGAGCTGGCGGGCTGGAGGAACATGCGTGGCCTTGGGTGCCCAGACGGGCTGGCACAAAGAGCCAGTTCTTTCAGGGTGACGAGGGAAGAGTTGGGACCCTAAAGCCTCCCTCTGGGCTGACTGGCTCTTTGTTCACCCCTCAGGTCCCCTTCAGCCACAGGCGGGGGGTGGCCCCTGCAGCTGCACGATCCAGGGAGAAGGCCTCCAGGCTGGCATTTGGTCCCTGCAGGTCAAGCCAAAGCAAAGGGGGTCAGGGATGCTAGAAGCCTGAGATGCCCCAGCAAAGCAGAGACTGCAGTGAGCCCCTCTGCCCTACCACGGCCCAGTCGGGCTAGCCAGGCCCGCCGGCCTGGGAGTGGGCCCCCCAACCTGGGTACTCACCGGCTCCGGCGAGGCCGTCTCCTGGCGTGGTGGCAGGCGCCCCTCTCAGGCCGTGCTCCCCATCTGGAGAGGCCAGCGGCACTAATCAGCCGCCTGGCGTGGCGTGAGCCTTGTGGCTGGGGCTTAATTGACACCAGGTGGCCCCTCCCCAGGGGCAGGCTGGGAGGCGGCTCTGCCGGGGCCAGGGGGTCAAAGCCGGGGCAAGGGGGCCTGCACCCAGGCCAGGCTGGTTCAGGCCTCCCCTGGAGAGACCGGGGCAGTCAGGCAGCCGCTGGCCACCCCTCCCCTCCTCGCCTGCCGGCTGCCTCCATCACACACCCAGCCCGGCTTCCCTAGGCTCTGACCTTTCTTTCATTTCAGAGGCAGCAGTGGCAGTGACAGCCTCTGCCCAGGAGGAGGGTGGCTCAGGTTTCCCCCCAGCTGGCTGGGGGCAGCCGCGAGCATGTGTGCTGGGTCTGCAGTGGCCAGGCTGGGCCCGCAGGGTCCTGAGGAGGGCCACCCACTGCAATCACAAAGGATACCCCAAACCATCTTTTATTGAACACTTACTACATGCCAGGCCCCTGCATGGTCCCCACACGGACCCCCCATTAACTCTCCTGGGCCCTGAAAGGTGGGTATTTATTTAACCCCACTTAGCAGATGAAAAAATAAAAAAAATCAAAGCTCAGAGAAGCTAAGCGTTCCCCCCAAGGTCACACAGCAGGAGAGGCACCAAGTCAGGGATTTTAGTTGCTACCTGCAAAGTGAGGAATCATTTTTTAGATAGGGAAATCGAGGCTCAGAGACAGGAAGCCAAGTCTCGAGGTCATAGAGCAAAGTGCGGAATTTGGATTTACCACCAGATGTATTGGGTCAGGCTGCCTGGAAAAACAAAGTCTGTGTGTATGCTGAAACATAAGCTTTCTTTTCTGACCCGCATGAGTCCCTGCCTGTATTAGGGCTCTGAGGTGGAGCCACAGGTGACTTTAGGGGTAAGAACATTGGACATAGTATCAGGAGACCTCTGCTGAAGTTGCTGTGTGATCTTGAGCAAGTTACTCTACCTCTCTGGGCTTTGTTGAAGCTCCAGTGAACACCAAATGGGATGCCATGTCGAAAGGGCTTTGCGACTGGGACACACAGGGCAAGACTGGGGAGTGCTAAAGTGGTCCCTACTCTGTCCCCAGTACCCCTTCTCAGAGGCCCTGCACCCCTGCCCTAGCCCCTCACTGCCAGGGGCAGCAGCACCTAGCAGTTAAGAGCACACACGGGCTCTGCAACCACACAGACATGGGTTTAAGCCCTGGCTCTTCCTCACCAACTTGGGTGACCTTCAGAGGTCACTTCCCTTCTCCGGGGCTCAATTTTTCATCTCTAAGAGGTGCCAAAGAGGTGCTTCTCTGCCGGGGCTGTATAAGAATAAATGAGAAAATGCCAGCACCTGCCTCTTTACTCAATCACATCTACTGAACACCTACTGTGCGTGGGTTCCCACGCTGGGTGCTATGTGCCCTGCTGATGGAGACTGATGATAAATTTAAGACACATATAGGCATAATTCCTTGTAGAATGTCCTCCAAAAATAGGAAGTAGTTGTTGCTTGTTGTCTGTGCACTTACTCAACAAAGAACTTGTTGAGTACCTCCTATGGGCCAAGTACTCTTACAGGCACTGGGCATACAGCAGTGAACAGTGAGGATGGACCCCTGTCCACATGGAGCTGACAATTTCTAATAATTAACCATGACAATCCATTGCAATAATAATTATTTTAAGACCATTCTCTGGCAACACACACACACACACACACACACACACACACACAAACTGTGTTCCCTGGTGTCCTCACTGGTAGAATAACATGCCTGTCTGCTGGGTCTGCCCCTCGGGGAGCTCCAGGGTGGAGCGTGCCATTCCAGAATGTTCTTAGGTCTAATCCTCAGTGAGGTTCATGGGCTCCTTTTTGGTGTGACTGACGGGCAATCTGGCCAGCAGCCCATCCCCCTTACCCAGGCTCAGACCCCACGTGGGTTGGGAGAAGCTGAGCCCGTGACTCAGCTGGCCTGACCTGTCAGGCTGAGAAGGAAGCAAGCAGCTGGCTGGGCTGTGAGCCATGGGGTCCTTCTGAGCCAGACGTGGGGCAGGTGGCCAGGGTGAAGACTGGGGCTTCCAGATGGGAAGGGCTCTGAGTTAGGCGACTGCACCCTGGCCCCTGGTTATCTCACTAGTAAAGAGCATATTCTAGAAAGAAGCAGTGAGCGGGACTTCGCTGGCAGTCCAGTGGTCAAGATTTCACCTTCCAATGTAGGGGTGGGGGTTGTGGCATCGATCCCTGGTCGGGGAGCTAAGATCGCACATGCCTCATGGCCAAAACAAACAAAACATAAAACAGAGAAGCAATGTTCATAACAAATTCAATAAAGACTTTAAAAATGGCCCACATCAAAAAAAATCTAAAAAAAAAGAAAAAGCAGTGAGAAATCACAGGATGTTCTGCTTTGTGAGGGAATGAGCTCCCCGTCAGTCAAAAGATTCCAGCAGGATGCTGTTAAGGGGACTCCAGAAATGGGGAGAGTGTTCTAGAAAAGCTAGTCGATTTCTCCCGACATCACCTTCTCCTGGAAGCTTTTTCTGAGTCCATCTCCCACGCTAGTCAGGTGTTTCCCTGACCTCCCCCACCCCTGGGTTCACTCTTGCCCCCAGTCAGCACTTACTGCCCTTTGCCAGAAGGGCCAGTTCACTTGTCCATCTTGCCCACAAAACTGAGCCCCATCTCCTCTGTCCCCTTTACACTATGAAACCCTCAGTACTCAAACACAGAGTGCGGCACACAGTAGGTGCTCAGCAAATGTTTCTTGTATTAAAAAATGTATCTATCGAAATGATGATCTACCATGCCCTTTCATACTTTGAGCATTTGGTACTTTGACAAGGAGGAGTCTTGCCATTTCACTCATTCATTTAACAAATATGTCCTGAGCACGTCCTACGTGCCAGGCACTGCCCTAGGCTCTGGGGATACAGCAGTGATAAAGACTGATTAAAAAATCCCTGTCTTCAGGGAGTCTACCTCCTCATGATTGTACCTTTAATTAGGTAATCTTCACAGGTGTTTTTATTAATAACAATAATAGCCATTGCCATACAGCACAGTTTCTAAACCTCAATGCTATTTATTGATTAGTGTTTGAGGTGGGAGCTGAACCCTGCATGGTAGGAGGTTTAGCAATATCTCTGCTTTCCACCATTAAATGCCACTAGCAACCTCCTCCCTCTAAGTGTGACACCCCAAATGTTTCTAGACATTGCCAATTGCTGTAGGGGAAAACACCACCCCTAGTTGCTAACCTTAGTTATCTGTGAAGCACCTACTATGGGATATGCACTTTGCATTCATTCATTTACTCCATCTCTAAAATAACTCTAGGAGGCAGGGGCAATTATTTTCATTTTACAGATGAGGAAACAGAAAAGATTAGTCATTTGCTTACGGCCCCAGATTTGCACATGCAGCCCTGTACACGTAGCTTACCAGCATCCCTGTGCAGAAGGCAGGGCTGGTGGACCTTGGGAGCCGGGATACCAGCTGCAGAGACCAATCTCGGAGTGGCATAGCGGGTTCCTTGCCTGGGCTCCAGGGGTCTGTCAGCCTGGAGCTGAATTCTTTTCTGGTTTCACCCTGTAGCCCCTTGCAGAGCACAGGGCCTGGCACTCAGAAGGCCTTCCAGGGCAGCAACAGATGGGAGAAATATGCTGCAAGCCAAAGACCTAATTATAAGCTTTCTAGTAGCCACTTTAAGAAGCTGAAAAGAAACAGGCAAAATTAATGATAGTAAGGTATTTTATTTAACCAGATCTAGTCGAAAATGATTACATCAATATGTAACCATTATACAAAATTGTTAAGAAGATAGTTTACATTCCTTTTGCTTTTTTTTTTTTCACACCTTAGAAATCCACTGTGGATTGTACACATACATCTCCACTCAGACTCATTACACTTCAAGGGGTTTATAACCACAGGTAGTAAGAATCTGACTGTCAATGCAGGAGATGCAGGTTCGACTCCTGGGTTGGGAAGATTCCTTGGAGAAGGGAATGGCAACCTACTCCAGTATTGCCTGGAAAATCCATGGACAGAGGAGCCTGGCAGGCTAAAGTTCAGGGAGTTGCAAAGAATCAGATATGACTGAGTGAGTGAGCACATGCATGCATTCGAGAAAGTTTGTTGATCGTGGGAATGAACGCAGGAGGTAGGATATTCCGAGCGCAATGGATAAGGCATCCCTGGGCCCACAGAGCCTGTGGGCTGTCACATGGTACTGTCAGTTTTTCAGCTCACCTCTCTGTCTTCCAAGTTCATCTGTCTTGTTCTCCTTGGAGCCCAGCCCCAGAGCCTGGCTCTTGTAGGAGAAGCAGTGCAGTCTGGTGGCTTGGAATCAGAGGCCTGGTGCCTATCCTGGCTTAACTACACAGCTGAATGGCTCTGAGCCTCAGTGTTCTCATCTGGAAAGTGGGAGTGATGACAGTTTCGCTTGGTGCGGTGCACTCAGTGGAATTTCCTGCCATTATGGCCATGTGGGCACTAAGGTGGTTAAACTCTATCCACATGCGGCAGGTCTGATGGAGACTTGCTTTTCAAACTTTAACCATTAGTCACTCCGTCGTGTCTGACTCTTGCTGCCCCATGGACTGCAGCCCACCAGGGTCCTCTGTTCGTGGAATTCTCCAGGCAAGAATACTGGAGTGGGTAGCCATTTCTTTCTCCAGGAGATCTTCCTGACCCAGGGATCAAACCTGAGTCGCCTGCATTGCAGGCAGATTCTTAACCATCTGAAACAGGGAAGCCCAATTTTAACTAAATTTAAATGTAAATAACCACAAGTGGCTAGTGGCTACCGTGTATCAGCACAGTTTTGGAGCATCACTGCAGGGGACGAAGTCTAAACCTCCTGGCCCAAAGCAGGCCTTCCCCGCTTGGTGCCTGGTTTACCAGGCTGGAGAGGCTATACTGTGTGTGGAGGTCCCTTTACAGTACTCAGGGTACTGATGTGGGTGTGAGGAAATCACCTCAAGGTCCAGAAAAGAAGCCTCTGAGGGGATTGAAAGTGAAAGTGAAGTCACTCAGTTGTGTCCGACTCTTTGCAACCCCATGGGCTGTAGCCTACCAGGCTCCTCCCTCCATGAGATTCTCCAGGCAAGAGTACTGGAGTGGGTTGCTATTTTCCTTCTCCAGGGGGTCTTCCCAACCCAGGGTCTCCCGCATTCCAGGCAGATGCTTTAACCTCTGCTCCACCATGGACTCTGAGGGGATTAGGGTGGGGTTATTTGAAATGCAAATGCTGCTAAGCTGCTGCTAAGTCGTTTCAGTCGCTGTACAACCCCATGGACGGCAGCCCACGAGGCTCCCCCGTCCCTGGGATTCTCCAGCCAAGAACACTGGAATGGGTTGCCATTTCCTTCTCCAATACATGAAAGTAAAAAGTGAAAGTGAAGTTGCTGAGTCTTGTCCAACTCTTAGCGACCCCATGGACTGCGGCCCACCAGGCTCCTCCATCCATGGGATTTTCCAGGCAAGAGTACTGGAGTGGGGTATTTGAAATGCAAATATCTTGATACAATTTACTGGGATGCCGAGGGCCCTGAAAGCCTCAGAAGAACCTGCTCTCTCAGAGGTGCTGGAAGTCTCCAAGTTCATTCCGGCAAAGACCTTGCATCTTGAACATCAACCTTTGATGGGAAGATGAGAAAGAAAGAGAGGGTAGCTGGAACCAGGTAGCCCACAGACTTGAGGTAGGGGCAGGTGAGGCGGAGGCCACAGGATTGTTTAAACTGTGAGAAATGGGGAGGAAGGGTGACTGCCACCTTGAAATAGTGCTGGCCTTTCTGTGGGTAATCTATCATAAAACTGGTAACAACAGCTATCAGTTGTTGAGGGCTACCTCTGTGCCTGGCATGGAGTTAAATGGTTTAATGTGAATTATATCACTTACTGCTCACAATAACTCTATGGCATAGAGACCTGTGGGCTTCCCCAGTGGCTCAAGCAGTAAAGAATCCACCTGCAGTGCAGGAGATACTAGAGACTTGGGTTTGATCCCTGGGTTGGGAAGATCCCCTGAAGCAGGAAATGGCAATCTACCCCAGTATTCTTGCCTGAAAAATCCCATGGACAGGGTGGCCAGGTGGGCTACAGTCCATAGTGTCACAAAGAGTCAGACATGACTGAGTGACTGAGCATGCACACGTGATTGAGACTTGTACTGTCTCTGCTATGTGAATGGTGGAACTGAGGTTCAGATTGGTTAAGCAACCTGCCCAAGGTCACACAGCAACAGAGCTGAGATGCCAGCACAAGTCTGGCTGACTGTGAAGCCCTCTCTCTTTTCTCTACGGTGTGATACTGTTTCCTTATGCAACTCCCGTTATGTTTCCATGGCTTCTTAGTGATTCTGTATCAATCTTGACATTAGTTTTACAAGGTCACGTCATACTATCATTTGGTGATGATGAAAAAACTGGGCCGCCAATAGGTTTAACAACTTATCTAATAAAATATTAGTGTTAAGAACACTGTTAATGAAATTGACTCTAAAATTGGTTTGTACAATGTTTTTATATTTAAAAATAAAGCCTGTCATCTTTGCTCAAATTTAATCTTTCTAATTTACTTAGAGGGTCACTGTCTTCATCCTCTTGACTCTGGGTGTTTTGTAAGGCTCCTTTGCAAGAAGAAATGACCTTAAGACCTGACATCATATCATGTGAATGATGAGCAGAGATCTGGGCTAGAGCCTTGGGTTTCAGGTTTGTTCGGTTTGCAAATAACATCAACAAAAATTCTAACCGAGCTTTGGGGAAAAGAGGAGAAAGGGGGAAGAACTGATTAGAATCCAGCTGGAGAATACAAGGAATCTGAGGAAATGCAGAAATTCTGTCAGCAGCAGAAATTCTTGAAGGTCTTTGAGTCACAGACTGACTTCTAATACTAATCAATCCCTCCCTGCAAGCCCCAGTTCAGAATTCGAAATCCCCAGGAAAAGACATCTGATTGGTTCAGTTTGGGTCAGGTGTCTACCCCTAAACCAATCAGCTTATGGGTCAGTTCAGTCGCTCAGTCGTGTCCAACTCTTTGTGACCCCATGAATCGCAGCATGCCAGGCCTCCCTGTCCATCACCAACTCCCGGAGTTCACTCAGACTCACATCCATCGAGTCAGTGATGCCAGCCAGCCATTTCATCCTCTGTCGTCCCCTTCTCCTCCTGCCCCCAATCCTTCCCAGCATCAGAGTCTTTTCCAATGAGTCAGCTCTTCATATGAGGTGGCCAAAGTACTGGAGTTTCAGCTTTAGCATCATTCCTTCCAAAGAACACCCAGGGCTGATCTCCTTCAGAATGGACTGGTTGGATCTCCTTGCAGTCCAAGGGACTCTCAAGAGTCTTCTCCAACACCACAGTTCAAAAGCATCAATTCTTCGGTGCTCAGCCTTCTTCACAGTCCAACTCTCACATCCATACATGACCACAGGAAAAACCATAGCCTTGACTAGACGGACCTTTGTTGGCAAAGTAATGTCTCTGCTTTTGAATATGCTATCTAGGTTGGTCATAACTTTCCTTCCAAGGAGTAAGAGTCTTAATTTCCTGGCTGCAGTCACCATCTGCAGTGATTTTGGAGCCCCCAAAAATAAAGTCTGGCACTGTTTCCACTGTTTCCCCATCTATTTCCCATGAAGTGATAGGACCGGATGCCATGATCTTCGTTTTCTGAATGTTGAGCTTTAAGCCAACTTTTTCAGCTATGGGTAGGCAGGGCTTAATCATATAGTCATGGAGCAGAAAGGACTGCTGGGATATACACATCCATGCAGAGAAGACAGGGTGGGCAGTCAAGGAAAAAGGGACCCTTACCTTTGACACAGAACCCTCTTCCCAAAATCAGTGTGGCTTGATGTCCTCTCACTGTCCTACTCTGAACAGACCTGTTTCCTCCTTCCCTAGAAAGTGCTGACAATTCTGTACTGCAAGAGTCAGCGAAAATTTTCTGTAAAGGACCAGATAGTAAATATTTTTAGCTTCACAGACCATACCATGTGTGTTGCTGTGTCCCAATAAAATGTTATTTATGGACACTGAAATTTGAATTCCATATAATTTTCATATGTCACAGAATCTTCTTTTTTAAACCATTTAAAAGTAAAAGACTCATTCTTGTGGGCTGTGCAAAACCAGGTGGCTAGTCATGTGGGGCTTGGGGGCTGGAGGTTGCTGATCCCCTGTTGTCATGAAGAGTAACATTAAGTCCTTTGATCTGAATATTTACTTCAAGATAGAGAAAGCAGCAATGGAACCAAACATCACTTCAAATATGTTACAAGTGAAAGCTAAACCAGCCTTAGGAGGACTTAATTAGACATGTAATAAAACAACTGCAAATCTGGCCTAAGTGAGTGATGCTGGTCAATTCACCTCCTCCCCCAGGTCAGTGTCTAGGGGACATCATTCAGCTATGTTTCACCTCTGCCTCCTTATCAAAGTGGTATTGTAATTTATTGTTCCTTGAAGAACTTCTAGCCATTATTCTTTACGTGGGATCTGATTTTCCTTAAAAAAAAAAAAAAAGGCTCATTGAGGTTGGAAAATGTCACATAGAACAAAGAATCAGGATGATGCTGGACCAGAAGATCACAGAGCTGCTTCCCACCCTCCCTCCGAAGCCTAACCCCATAGTCAGCCTCCTGGTAGTGAGTCAGATATTTAAACAAGAAAAGAGGAAGCGATCAAATAAATTGAAATCCTCAGAGGTATGGTTGGAGGCACTGAAGCTTCGTTCTTTCTGGATGAACGGTCAGAGGGGAAGGAGTCCGGTGCTAGAGCTTCAAGCTCTAGCCCCTGTTCTGGGAGTACCTCCTGGCAGGGCGTGGGGGCAGGGGCGGGGCTGGGCCTATAGGTGAGGACCTTACAGGTGCACCATTGCTCAGAAGCCAGTCTTTCTTGTACGAGACTGATCTCTTGGGTTTTGAGCTGGAGAGAGAGCTGCTGCAAACTCCAAAGACACATAGGCTCCAATAACAATGTAATAATAAAGGCAAGTATCAGCTTTTCTTGAATTATGAGCTAGGCTCCATGCTAAATGGCTCACATATATCAGCTTCCTGAAGCTAAGAAGTTAGATATGATTATTGTCCTTATATGATGCCTGAGGAAATTGAGACTCTGAGACTGGCATGGGTGACTGTCTTAGCATGGCTTCTCCCAGAAGCAGATCCTAAGGAGTTGTGAGTGAGTCATTTATTAAAGACGTGTTCCCAGGGATGATGGGTGGGGAGAAGGCAGGCAAGGAACCATTTCAGGCTAGGTCCAGCCTCAGCCTGATCCTGCGGGGGAGGAGGGCTCCAGAGTGTAAGGTGTGCCTCAGAGGTCATCCTCCTTCAAGACGAAGACTGCCTAGTTTGGTACTTCTGTGACCAGTCCAGTCCTGGCTAACAGCTGCCCTAGGGGGATGCAAGAGCAGCTCGAGCAGCTCAAGCAGCTTGAGCACGACCTTCCTGAGATCACAGGTAGAGCTGTACTTAGAGGAAGGGGAAGGGCACACAGAATGACAGCTCTTCAGGGCCTTTGGGCAATGAATGGAAGGACTGGGGTTCAGAGTCCTGGTGTCAAACCCTAGAGCCCTGGACCTACCACACTAAGCGTGAGGCCCCCAAACACTTGAATATGGACTCGTGCTGGTCTGTGTCAGCGTGTTCACTGGGCTTTGGAGAAATGAAAAATATAAGGATATTTCATTTTATTCCCCCAAATGGTGGCTACTCTAATTTTTAGCCTTTCTTTCATAAAACAGTGGTGATAGTAAGGTGCACACGTGCTTAGTCCCTAAGTCATGTCTGACTCCTTGCGACCCCATGAACCATAGCCTTCCAGGCTCCTCTGTCCATGGGATTTCCCAGGCAAGAATATTGAAGTGGCTTGCCATTTCCTCCTTCAGGGGATCTTCCCAACCCAGGTATTGAACCTAAGTCTCCTGCATCTCCTGTGTCTCCAGCATTGGCAGGCAGATTTTTTTTTTTTTTTTTTTTTACTACTGAGCCCCCTGGGAAGTCTGATAGTAAAGTGGTGGAGAGACCTTATTTGGATTTTTCTGTTTTTTGACAAAACAAAATAAGAAGTTGAGACAATGCATCAGTTACCCCATTTTTCCTTTTCATCTAACAATGCAGGAAACATGGACTGTCATACTATATGGTCTGTAAAAGGCCCAAGAATATACTTTGAATTTTTCCCATGACTGAGAGCAAGGTTTCTCCCTTAGAATATGTATCTTCTAAGATACAGTGAACAAAGAGTTCTGAGGTCAAAAGAGTTGGGAAACCTATATACTCTAGTCCACTCTGGGAGAGTTTATGAGGTACATGAACATATAAAGGCCCTGACAAGTCCTGTAGCAACGGAACAGCACCTCATCTCGTTTTACCCAGTGCCCCTTTGCTTTTTGATCACACTCACTAGCCTGCTATTGACATATTTCAGGAAAACTCGGCACTGGCTGAACCACTGTTATCAGTACATAAGAATGCATATACCCTTGTTTGGCTTGTTAGTGGCATTGTGCCTAGGAAGAGGCCGATGGGAGACAGGAGATGAGGGTAGGCTCCGGAAGGTCTCAGTTTGGGCAAAGGTGAGGAGGACCCCAGGGGCCAGAAAGGTTTGAGAGGCCTCGTCCCTGCCACTGGGGCGGCTGGGTGACCGCCTCTCTTGTTTTCTCGCTCCCAGGCACTTTCCTTGCAGCCTGTGCATGGTGGTTAATGAGCCGTTCAGTTCCGTTGACTTGCAAGGCCTCCCGTACTCAGCTTAACACCGGTTGTGCTTGATTGATGGTGGCCCTGCGGCCACAGAGGACCACAAGTCAGAACCGGGACAATCAATTAGTTCCAGGCCCCAGGGAAACCTCTCCCCTTCTCTTCTGCTAGAAATAGAAGAGGAGGGGACAGAAGTTTCTGCTCTGTCTCACACTTTCTTCCCACGTCAACACTATCCCAGGGCTAAATGTCAGATCCAGGCTGGAAATATATAATGTTTATTGGTTGTTTATGTCATGCAGCGTGTTAAGTATTTTACCTGTTTTTAATCCTTATCACAGCCCTCTGAAGTGAGAGCAATTGTTATCCCAATTTTATAGTCACAAGAAACCGAGGCTGTGACAGTTGACATCACGGCCCAGCCAGGTCACAAGGCTGGTCTAAGTAACATAACCTGGGACTGAAATTCAGGTGCTGTGGGAAACTTTCACTTCCTGGAACCTCAGTTTCCCGATCTGTAAGATGAGGCAACTCATACCACCCACCCCATTTGATTGTTTTGAGAGGGAAAAAAAAAATCATGCTTATGAAGGCAGGTCAGTGAATTTAGAGCATTAGATACCAGGTGATATTCTCTGAAAGAGACACTGAGGGTGGGCTGGTGCCTGGGTCACCTCCCATCAGAGATGGGGCACTCTGGGGTGCAGAAACTTGGAGCGGAGATTGTTCTTTACCCACTAAGGCTGGCCCCACTCCACAGCCATATTAGTAACAAACTCTAACACTAGCGACTAACATCCGTAGAGCATTTACTAGAGGCCGGCACTGCTCCAAGTAGTTATGTTCTTCCACGTAAGCCACAATTATGCCTATTTTACCACAATTATGCCTATTACATGAAAATGGAGGCTCAGAGAAGCTAAGCGACTTACCCAAGGCCACACAGCTTGCATGTGGTAGAGCTAGACTTTGAGTCCAGGTCCATCAGGCTGCCCGTGCTCCTGGACTGCGTGCTGGGAAGAACTTACTGGGGCCAAGGAGGCCAGTTCATCTCTCTGCAGCATGGTCTCCAGGAAGGGGGCTGGGAATCTGAGTCAGTTACCCTTTGGCTTGTTTCCCCAGCTCTCAGTTCCTCCTGCTTTGGATGAGTTGAATAGCCTCTGCCTCACTGGCTAGTTTTCCTGATGAGAAGTGATCTGGTTTCATAAAAGCACTCTGTAAAGTGGGCTTTAGTAATCCATGTGACCAAGGAGCCCGTCATGCTGTGTGTGTGCCCAAGAGAACGTGGGCTTTGGGTTCACACCTTGGCTTGGGTGGGTTACTTCATCCCTCTGCACCAGTTTCCTCTGTCAAAAGGAATTGGGTGGTTGTGGGAATTAATGACTGTGCTTAACACTTTCTGGGCCAGGGACAGAGCAGGTGCTCAATGTGTAGAATCACGCTGGGGGGTGTGTGTGTGCACAGTGTGTGCATACCTGTGTATGCTCTTATACATTCTCACCATATGCATCCCCAGGGAGAAAACTCATCCACGGCTGGCCAGATGGAAGGATTCCTGGCCAGGCTGTGACAGTTTGCATTGTTGTTGAGCAAACATTCACTTTCCTCCCCCTCCTACTCTGGGTAGAGTTTACGGCCCCTTGCAAATGAATGGCTGGATCACGGGACTTACTTTGGCCACTGGAATGTTAGTGAATGTGGTTTGAGAAGATGCCTTGAATGTCTTTATATGCAGTTTGGCTAAGCATTTCTGTTCTGGGGACCTGCCATAGGAAGAGCATGCCCCAGGGAGCTTCTCCTTCAGCCTGGGTCCTGAATTAGGGAGATGGGTGGAGCAGGCTTGATCTTGAAAGGACCCTTATTTAAGTCAATATGGGCCTCCAGACCTAGGAGCATGAGAATAAATGCTAGCTGTTGTTGGCCACAGAGTTTGTGGGGAAATTCGTTACACAGCTTTGTTGTGTCAATGGCTGACTGAGACATTGGCTGATATCACATCACAGGATCCCCTTTATACCACAGACAACAACAGAATTCACACCTGTTTTGGCGGCAGTGCGATGCAGTAATTTTTCAAATTCTTTATTGGCATAAATAATTCAGACATTGGATTCTCACTAAACATTGCACTAAACACAAGAAACAATAGGCTTGCCGGCCCAGAGGCTCACAACCTGTCCAACAGCCCAAGTTAGAAATACTTTTTTGAGAAGTGTAGAAAACTTTATAAATGATTCTGTACAAATATACACAGTGGACCCTCCATCCAGCTGGCCTTCCTTTCTTGGATGGCATCTGAATCGACAGTTCTTTCCCAGCAATGAGACATTGGCAATGAGAGAGATGGACAGACAGACAGACGAAGACAGACAAAGAGACAGAACAAGGAAAGGAAAGAAGTGGCCCCAAAAGGAAAACATGAAACCAACTTCTTACATGAACTCATTCTGTGACAGTCAGCACGACATGAAGAAAGTATGGGCCATCGGTCCATGTCAGTCTGTACAAGAATTAGTCTTTATATATATATATATAATATATATATGTATAATATTTATAGGTATATATACTTTGTGTATAGAAAAAAGTAACAGCATAATTTACATAGAGAAAGCCTTTTTTTTGTTTGTTTACAACTGAGAATTTTCCTAAGGTCAATAACTTTGAAAGTAATCAACCAAATGAATCATGCAGTAAGTGTGTGGAGTGGCCCCCAGTGGAAGATCAAAGCTCAGGGAGGCAGAAACGAAAAGCTTAGGGTGGGACTTGACTGCCCAAGTGGGATGCTCTCAGCCTGGCCCAGCCACGGGCAAGGGCACTCACCGGGTGTGACCAGACTCATCTGGCCCCAGTGCCTACCTCTGGCTTCTGTCTTGGCGCCCTGGGGGCGGCTAGTCTTGCCAGAGGCTCTCCAGCTCCCTGAGGGTGAGCCTCTGCCCTATGGATGCTGACCACCACAGCAGTGGAGGGGGGTGTCCTTGTGAGATTTGGGCATCCTACCCCATGTCTATCAGGGAACCAACGTCTAAGAAAATAGTAAACACCTACCATCTCTCTATTCCAGTCCTTCCATTTTTTCAGGAAGATCCCCTTAGAGGTGGAATTCCTGGGGAAGCTTCAGTTGGGTCATGGAGAAGAGAAACCACATTTACTGAGCACCTACAGCTGTGCCAGGTATTGTGTGATGCTCCTGACATTCATGACTTCAGCTGCTCCCTCCAGTATCCTTGAGGGTTAGGGATATATGAAGCTCTCATAGGCTGCATGAAGCTAAGAAAATCCAAGGAATGTTTGGGGGGGGAGTGCTGGTGCTGAGAATTGATGGCGAGGTCATTATTCACGATCCAGCGTGGCTTATGAAATACATGTTGTCACAATGAAACAGGTGAGCAAGCCCTGTTAATTTACAGCAACACACACACACACACACACACACACACCCCTGGGAGTCCTATGGTTGGCAAAAATACCATGTTCCCTATCCTTTAAGCTCTGACACATATTTATAGGGATAATGACACACACCATTCCATCAACAGGGTAGATGCATTTTCTCCCACACTTTCAGCTGCGCTGCAGACATGGCCTGTGGCCCACTAGGACCCCTAGGTCTTCTTCAGCCACTCTGTAACAAACCAATATTTCGCCCATCACACCTGTCACATCTAGTTGGGAGACCCTTAAAGCAGGGTATTTCCATGTTCACGCCTGTGCTTCATTTCAACACTCCAGTGGCCTATGAACAGGGTGACATAAACTCTCCAGCAAAGAGGCCCTGGTGACACAGCTGAGGGAGGCTTCCTGGTGTGGCAAGACAGATGTGCGGACCTCAGCGATCAGAGACACAGGTTGCAAGAGGAGGCAGAAGCAAAGACAGAGAGGAAAATGCCTTAAAGAGAAGGGCTGACGGCCAATCCATCTACAGAAGTGACGCCCCTGAGTCCTACCCAATGAAGGGGCACTAAGAGACACTGCATGGAGACAGGAAGCACAGAGCCAGAGGCGGTGAGGCAAAGGGAGTCCAAGGCAGCCTAAACGCTGGTCTGATGCGGCGAGTGCAAATTCACTTGGGACGCCTATTTCCTCAGCTCAAGGCCAAGATCCTGGACCAGGTATGATGGGGGAGAAGTTGAGGACTCCACATCTGAGCCAGGGTGCCTTCTGTTCAGGCATGAAACTTCCCAGGGTCTGGCACCAGGGTTGGGGGAAAGCAGGGGAAGGGCAGAGCTAGTTCCTAGGGGGCAGGCTTTTCAGTAAATCGAGATCTTGCCTCTGGGCCTGCACATGGGCTGTTCCCTCCACCTGGCACACTGTTCCCTACCACTCACTCCCATGTGACTCAAATCTCAAGATAAGGTTCAGGAGTCCCCTCCTCCGAGAAGCTTCTCTTGAGGGCCCTTGCTGGGGCAGGGTGATCCTCTGGAGCTTCAGAACCCCGTCACAACTTCTCTGTCTTCTCCTCTGGACTTAGGTCCCTGCAGGGAGTGGCCACCTCCTCACTTTTTCCAGGAACACAGGAAGCACTGACTGAATATTTACTGGATGAGTGTATGAGATGAAGTCTTGGGGAATGAAGGGACACATGTTGCCTGATGCTGAGCTCTGCGGGGGGTATAGGCAGTGTGGCTGGGGACACAGGCTTTTGAAATACTGGGAAGATTTTCTTTGAGTCCTTCAACTGCTCAATAGGAAGCATCTTAAACCCATCAAAGGGCCAGAAAGTAGGAGCTACAGTGGTACTCAGGGACCACGACATGGAGCAACGCCTGTGGAATGTGGGAGTCTATGTGGATTTGGGGAGCCCACAGTGGGTAAAGGCTACCAACTGGATGAAAGCTTGGGAAGGGGGTGCCAGAGAGGCCTGGGTGACATCACGCCTGACACTGTTCGGGCATCCAGCCCCAAGGCTTGGGGCTTTCTGAGGATTTATTCTGGACAGCAAGGTCAGGATGAATGGGCCAAGAAAGGGAAATGAAAATCTACCGCCTTCCTTGAGGTAGGGGGCACCGGGGCAGAGGAAAGACATGAGAGAGAGGAGGAAGAAGCTGGGGAAAATCTTTAGGCATCTCACAGTTGTGCTCAGACCTGGCCAAGGGCACCCACACTGGCTGTGCCCACTCCATTAATTACCCAGCCTGGCCCAGCACTGCCCAGCTGGCTGGGCATTTATAGGGGGGCTGAGCAGGACTCCATGGGAGGCTGGTTGGGAGCACGAGTGGGTGGGCACTGGAAGGGACTTGGTGTAGCAAGACAGGTACATTAGGGTAGTCTGGTATCTACACTGTAGCTGCAGAGCAGTTACTTGAACTTACACGGGTTCATAGGTACCCATTTCATTATTAGTAGTAGTAGCAACACAGAAAATAAACAGAGGGAAGTGGCTACAGTCTTGGGGACCAATGCATGGCATTCACTGACAAGGATGCATTTAAACTGCCACTGCCCCGAGCCAGGCAGGGCTAGGGTGGGGAAAAGTTGACACCCTGGGGAATGGAACTCCAGTCTTGACTCAGAATCCTTCTTGGAAGGTGCTGGGCTGAGTGTCCCTGACTCCCAAAACAACTTTCCCAGCCCTAGTCCTTTGCGATGCCTGACTTCCTCGCACCCCCCATCCTGGGACCGTGGGAACCCCCTAGGATCTGACTGCAGGGGTGGAGCAGTGGAACCCACAGAGCTCATCCATACCCCACCACCCACCCCCATCCCCGAATCAGTCACATGGCACGGCACTGAACAGCCACCTCTTGTTCACACCGTCCGTTTTATGACTGTCCCCACCAGAGACAGCCCTTAGAACTCTCTTCCCCACAGTTAACTGGGGATTAGAAGGAGGGTGGGAGAGGCCCTCGGATGTCAGGGGACTCTCCTTCCTGGGGAGGACAGAGGGGACTTCCCTGAGTAGCCCCTGAGAGCAGCACTGGGGTTGCTGATGCAAGTGCTGAGATTTCCATTCAATAAGAGGATCTGCATCAGTTAAGAGGATGGGGCCGGCCACCATGGAAGGAACAGGGGAGGATGTGGCAGGGAGAGCCGGGAGTCGGGTGCATGACCCGTGGGTCGCTTCCTAGCCTGTGAGCTGGGATTGCAGACCTTGTCATGTTCATGTAGATGGTGACGGGTAAGTCAATTTCCTCTTCACCCAGGCAGCCTTCCAACCATTGAAGATGGCCTTTAAAACCCATTTCCGTGCCTTAGGTACTTCCTTCTTGCCTAGGCAGCCTTCCAACCATTGAAGGTTGCCCTTAAAACCTATTTCCATGCCTTCGGTTCTCAAAGAGCCCCCTCCTTGGGTTTTCCCATTTCCCCTCCATCTGATTTCCCTTTTCTCTCATGAAAGGCTGCAGAATGGCAGGAGGCTGAATGTGGGTCCTAGTGAGGTGGCCAGAAGACAGTGTGCAAACGACGTCTGCCTTCGCTTAAAGCGGTGAAAGTCAGATGGTGACAGTGGAGCCCTTAAAAGCGCCCAGTGCCTCCCCGCTGCCCTCCGAAGACCTTTGAGATGCTCCCCAGCCTGGGATGCTCCCACTCCCCAGCCCCCAGCCTGCTTCATGCACTGTCTACCCTGCTCATCCCCTCCCTGGTCTCCCGCCACGCCTTGGCCCATGCCACACTTGTCTTCTTCTCGGGGTATTTGTGTTTTGTGTTTCCTCTGCCTAGAATGGTGCTTTCAAATGGGCGAGGGAGGGGGATCTATCCTCCTCCCCACCAGGGACATTTGCAATGTCTGGAGACATCTTTGCTTGTCTCAACTCAGGGGTGGCAGGAAAGTGGGGGTGCCACCAGCAGCTAGTGGATGGAGGCCAGGGGTGCTACTCAACACCCTCCAGCACACAGGATGCCCCACTCACAACACGAATTTCCTGGTCCCAAACATCAACAGTGTCGCGGCTGAGGGACCCTGACCTAGAACGAGCGCCCCTTCCCTTCTCTTCCCTGAAATCTCATCTGAAATGTTACCTGCCAGCAAAGACCTTTGCCAATTGCTCCCTCAACTATAGTCTCATCTCATGTTACTGATCCTCTTGTGGTGGTGGTGGGGAGGGGGAGGGATGGTGCTATGTGAGTGGTAATTTATATATTTGTCAATGGCTGCCTTCTTGTCTACCTCCTCCAGTAGGCTCTAAATTTCAGAAAGGGGAGACTTTATTTCCCTCATCACTGAATGCCCAGGGTCCACCAGCGTAGTAGACGCTCAGTGAATAACCTGTCGCATACATGGCATATGAAGGAAAAACCCTGTGGAGTTCAGATCTGATCCGGCCCTTGTCATCCGTGTGGGGATGCAAAAAGTCCGTCTACCACCTTGGCCAGCCCAGCGCTCCCTCCTTCACAATAGGCTTCTCTGTCTCCTACTGTCTGTTGTTGTTTTCTGCTATCCTGGCACCAGTCTCTCCAAAATTCTCACTCTAAGCACTGGAGGTCAGGGTATTTTTAAACTACAAGAACTAGCCAAGCTGGTCTTTTTTTTTTTTTTTTTCTTAAGTGGTGGAAAAGAAAAACTAAGATTTGTTTTTAATCATTAGACGTTCAAATCTAAGAAGGCAGGATGCAAATAGCCCGTTGACATAAACAATGACTGCCCGCTCAATGGAGGGAGGGAACTGTTCTTCTGAGCTAATTTAAGCTAAATACATGGCAGCTATTTTTCATCTCTACTATTGTGTAACTTTCTCCTCGGCTCATGGTCCGGGGGAGATGCTATCTGGCAGGAGGCAGTGGTGGTAGAGGATAAGGGGAGAAAGGGAACGCAGAAAAGCGGCATACAGAAAGTCCTCTCGGCCACCAAGCTGGTTACTAAAGGCATTTCAAAAGCTCAAGGATAGAGTTGTTGGTCCACTGGGATTCCAGGGAATTTTATCTGGGTGAAAACTTGATTTTGAGCCTTCCACACAGTGAAACAACCAAAAAACAACTGCAATTAGATTTCCTTCTGCCTCTCTACAGGCAGCATTCCATATCTCAGAGATGTCCAGATTGAACCACAGAAACTTTTATAAACTGCCTCAAGTGAAGAAACCCACCCACTCACATACACACCGTATTTTCCTAAGGTCCAGGAGATTAAACCAGTCCATCCTAAAGGAAATCAACCCTGAATATTCACCGGAAGGACGGATGCTGAAGTTGAAGCTCCAATACTTTGGCCACCTGATGCGAAGAGCTGACTCATTGGAAAAGACCCTGATGCTGGGAAAGATTGAGGGCAGGGGGAGAAGGGGACAACAGAGGATGAGATGGTTGGATGGCATCACCGACTCGATGGACATGAGTTTCAGCAAGCTCTGGGGGATGGTGAAGGACACGTTAGCCCGGCGTGCTGCAATCCATGGGGTTGCAAAGAGTCGGACGTGACTGAGCGACTGAACAATGGGGCCTTCCAGCCCAGTGAGTATGAGGTCTTGAGGGGAAGCCGTTCCCAGGAGGTTAAATGATTTCTCTCCAAGCAAACACATTATCAAATAGGATCATACTCAAGGTCTTAGGATAGAATCTTTCTTTCTGCATTTTAACTTACCTGACTGCAAATAAAGCTCTGCAGGGCCCATTGAGCCCACCAGCAACAGCCAAGACAGTTTCTGGAAATTTCTGGGGCCTTAGTTCTAAATCTGCCTCTAAGAAGGGCCCTGGCTTGGGAGAGTTCACCTTCCATGCTCTGGGTCCGAGTTCTTTCTCCTGTATAAGGAGGGGAGGCATGAGATAAGGCTGGCTACTTGTGTCCACATGAAGTAGGAAGGCATGCTGTGATTTTAGAAATATCTGCCACTAGTATGGAAGGTGCAGTGGTGGCAGAAATGTCACATATTTGTACCCCCTGGATCAGGTCGTCCTTCTGGATCTTCTAAATATAGATCATTCTAGACCTTTGCTGCAATGACCAGGCTGAGATAAAATTTCAGGTCCAGACCTAGCTGGCCCCTATGAGGGCATGCTGTGTTCCTCTATTTCTGCATTGGTCTCTGAGCCATAGTGTGTGGGGGAGTCACTGACACACAGCACATCTGACCCCTCCATTGGAAGACACGACCAGCCAGGGTTTTCCTTTGTGGGGTCCTTGAGTGTGGAATCATTGTCCTCATTTATGGAACCAGGCTCTTCCTTCAGCAGGCCTGGGGAGGGAATGTGAGGTGGCAGGGACAAATTCAAGTTTTCTGGGGCTCAGAATAGCCACTGGCCACTCTCCAGCTGCATCCCTCTGCCCAGTGCATCTTGTTCAGCTTCCAGGTTCATCGTCTTCACAGAGCCAGCCTCCAGGGGAGGTGGGGCTGATCTCCGTCTCCTAGCTCCTAGCAGGTGATGGCTGAATGCTGGGGGTCAGCTGTTCTCTTCTGTAGGCTGGCACTGGCTCTCAGAACACTGTGCAGGACATCAAGTCGAATTCACAGAAGTTGATTTTACTGGGGATTCAGAAACCAGGTGGGGAAGCTTGGAAAAAGCAGCCTGTTGTCAGTCTTTTAGAGATTTAGCTACACAGTAGTGTCTTCAAAGCTCTGATAAGCCCTGCAGTCAACAACTCGGCTCAGTCTTGTCCTTCCTAAGCATTTCCAATGCGTGTTTGTCTCGAACCCTTCCGACGATGTGACATTCATCTAATCTGCCATGGAATTAAAGGCCTATGCGCCACACCTGGTTAACTGGGTCAACCTGGCTGAGGCAAGCTCCGGACAAAGCCCATTTCCTCCAGCGTGGCCCTCGACAGAGGGACAGCGGCCATCTCAACCCCAGGGCAACAAATCCTTTGTATCCTTGGTGTTAGGAAAAGGGGCTAGAGGATGCTAGTGTTCAGCGTGACCCAGTGGGAGGGAGAGGGACTCACTGCTGAGCCTCCCAAGACAGAGGACCACAGTTCAATGTTCAGAGTGGTACAGCAAGGGGGCTGGGCTGAAGGTGCAGGCTACTCAGCACAGCGGTGTTGAAGAAGCTTGGGAGTGGCTTTGCCAACCCAGATGCACATTTCCTGGAAATGTGCAGCTCCTGGCAGCCTGTCAGTCTGGGGGTGTAAGTGGGAGCTTCCATGCAAACTCCCAGGAGGGTCCCCACCCTCCCCTGAATCCTCTCCTTATCCCGGTTATAAGCTACAAATAACACCAGCGGTGGGGCCTGTAACACCCCGACAGACAGCCAGCATCTACTGCTCAAGGTGGTGGTGGGCTCCTGGGAAGGAACGAGCCCAGAGAACCACATTTATAATGTTGGCTCTACCACGTCCCAGGCTGGTTTATGTCTGAGTCCCACCACTTCTCTGCCTGTGAAATGCGGGTGATGGTACCACCTCCGAGGGCCATCCTGTCAGGGGGATTCAGTGAGCCTGGCATGCAGCAAGTGCTCGGTGAAAAGCGGCTGTTAGAGATGCATCATTACTCTGCATCCCAGGACTTAGGTACCTGTGACACTGGTCCCAGCAAGTCTCTTTGTGAGTCACCACCACTGAATCTGGCATATTCATTCGGAGTGAGGTGGAATCCACAGTACAGGGCCAGGGTGTGGGGAATCCCATTACCACCCAGCCCTGCCAGTGGACCCTCCTGGCTGCAGGGAAGGACATGTGGTCCCCTGTCTCAGGGCCTTGCACTGACTCCCTTCAGCTCCCGGCCCCCGCATTCAGCAAGCATTTACTGAGTGCCTATGATGTGCCAGGAGTTATGCTTGGTGGCAGTGTGTAGGTAAGTTGAGAACGTTGGGGAAGCTTAAAGGTCTCCCACCAACTTTGTGCCCCATCTGGTAGGAAGGGCATGGATGGTGTGCCCTTGAGAGGGGAGTCAGTGACTTGGGGTGATAATCAGGAGCAGTGGCTGGAGAGGAATGGGGCTGCCCAGGAAGAACCTGCCAGACACAAGGTTTCTACATTCCAGGGCTCCAGGCTGCACCTCATCCCCCTTGGAGGTCAGGACTATTCTTACAGGTGTGTGCAGGTGAGGGCTGGGCTGGGAATGGGGGCTGGTAAGGTGAAGCTGGGGGGCCAGGGAGAGTGTCCGCCTGAGCTTGCTCAAAACCTTCCTCACTTCACAGGTAAAGCTGAAAGAGGACACAGCAAATGCACAG
Source organism: Bos taurus (assembly GCF_002263795.3). Classification (NCBI taxonomy): domain Eukaryota; kingdom Metazoa; phylum Chordata; class Mammalia; order Artiodactyla; family Bovidae; genus Bos; species Bos taurus. The sequence continues at coordinate 57,670,412 of NC_037344.1, read as the reverse complement.
CTCACTGAGGTCTGTTCCTTTGTTGCTAAGACAGAATGTCAACAGAAGCCATCATGATGTCACCACCACCCTTTCGGACTGGGCTGAAGAGCATTCAATGGTCAAATGACTGTCCTGCTACACGTGGGCTGCTCACCCTCATCCATTGCACTGAAATATGGGACCACTGGACCCCAGTGATGGGATGTGGGGGGCATGGGGCAGGTTTGATAAAAGTGGCAGCAGTGGGCTGACCCTGGTGGCCCAGAGGTCTGGGGAATCTATCTCTGGGGGGTCTGCTACGAAAGAACCAAAGTGACCACCGAAGGCACAGCCGAAAGCTCCTTGGAGGACGTCAGGGGTTTTGAAATGAGCCCCTCTCCCCAAAAACGATACATTCAAGTCCTAACCCTGACTACCTCAGTATGTGACCTTATTTGGAAAGAGGGTCTCTGCGGATGTCATTGGTTAAGATAAAGTTGAACTTGAGTAGGATGGATCCTAATCCAACATAACTGGCGTGTCCTTAGGTGAAGATGCTGGGAGATGACAGACACACACAAGGAGAAGGCTGTGTGATGACAGGGGCAGAGGTTGGAGAGATGAAGCCACAAGCCAAGGAATGCCAAAACTGCCAGAAAACCATGGGGAGTAAAGAGGCGGCCGGGAAGGACTCCTTAAGAACTCCTTTATGAGTTCCAGGGGAACTGTGGTCCTGCCAGCCCTTGATTCTAGACCTCTAGCCTTCAGAACTGAGAACATCAATTCCTGCTCTTTGCACTTTGCTCCAGCAGCCCTAGCCAGCTGGTGCAGAGGGGGGAAGGGGCTTGAGTGCATCGGTGGCATATTTGAAACAAGACTGGCCCTAAGGGGATGGCTGGGTAAAAAGGCCGGTGAAGGATGAGGACAGAGTGGGCAAATTTAGGAACTCAAGGTTGAGAACAAGCATGGAAAAGCCAGCCAAGGATGGCAGTCTTGCCTCCAAAGGCCCCCAAGTCAGAGTCCTTGAAATCCCAAGGGTCCTTGTGAGGGACTGAATCATGCACACACTGCCCTCCCCCAACTCATACGTTGAAGCTCTAACCTCCACTGTGGCTGTTTGGAGAGAGGGTCCTTAAAGAGGTAATTAAGGTCAAACTGGGTTGTAAGGGCAGGACGGTAGTGTGATGTGACTGGTGTCCTTAGAAGAGACAGATGCCAGGCACGTTTGCACCCAGAGAAAAGGCCACGTAAAGACAGAGTGGGAGGCTGACTGTCTCCAAGCCAAGCAGAGAGGCCTCAGAAGAAACCAACCCTGACACCTTGATCTTGAACTTCCAGCCTCCAGAACTGTGAGCCAATATGTTTCTGTTGTTGAAGCTTCCCAGGCTATGGTATTTTGCAACGGCAGCCAGAGCAGACTGGACGAAAGCAGGAGCCCTCCTGAGGTAGGGCCTGAATTCCCCTCCAGATCCTGCCCACAAAGTGGTCTCCATGTCCGCACACCTCTCCCAGGATGGGGAGCTTTCTACCTCCCAGAGCGAGCCGTTGGGAAGTCCTTCCCCTGCTAGGATATGTTCTTGGCCCTTGTGACTCCCATCCCAGCTCCTGGTTCCCCCAGCTGGGAGCTATGTGCAAGCTGGTTTTTCCTTCTTTCTGACAGTTGCCTAGATCAAAGGTTAGGAAAAGTCTTCAGTGAAGGGCAAGACGGTAAATATTTTCAGCTTGAAGGGCCACCCTGTCTCCGTTACAAGTAGTCGTGGCACAAATGAAACTGTGGCCTGTATGTAAATGAGTGGGTGTGGCTATGCACCAGCCACCTTTGTTTATTCTCACCGATATTTGAATTTCGTAGGGTTTTCACATACTATGAAACCTTCAGTTTTTTTTTTTCCCCTCCAGTTAAACACTGTACAAACCATCTGATGGGCTGGATACAGCCTATTCTGCCTACAGTAAGTCTAGAGTTTTAAACATAGTGACTGGGCCTAAGTGCATATCACTTCTTTCCTGTTCCTTACTGCTAAGTCACTTCAGTCGTGTCCGACTCTGTGCGACCCCATAGAATCCCAGGCTCCCCCGTCCCTGGGATTCTCCAGGCAAGAACACTGGAGTGGGTTGCCATTTCCTTCTCCAATGCAGGAAATTGAAAAGTGAAAGTGAAGTCGCTCAGTCGTGTCCGACTCTTAGTGACCCCATGGACTGCAGCCTACCAGGCTCCTCCACCCATGGGATTTTCCAGGCAAGAGTACTGGAGTGGGGTGCCATTGCCTATTGCCTTTTCCTGTTCCTTAGCCAATCACAAAAACTGCAGGAGATGGTGGGTGGGGCAGGATGTGGAAAGGGGACAGACCAGGGTTTCCCAGATACAGGAATCTAGTCTCCAGATAGAAATCCAGAGCTTCTACTGGCAAAGAATCCAAGATAGAAATAGAGAGTCGGGGGGCTCCATGGCAAGATGAGAGCTTTCTCTTTGACCAGCAAAAGGAAAACCAGGACAAAACAATTACATGCAGACTCTGATCTTTAGTCTACTCTGGGAATGGTGACATGTGGAGATGGCCCCACATAAGGTCAAGGAAGTTTCCCTCCGAGGGGATTCCCCCCCGCCCCATTTTATGAAAGACCTGTGGCCAGGAAGAGCTGGGTGGAATTCAGTGTGCAAATCCACACACCCTGCAAAAAAGGCAGAGTCACGACTCACTAGTGAATCTTTACCCCACAGACTGGTCCCTTTGGGAAGCCCGTGTGTGTGAGCGTTTGCTGAAAGGGAGGCAGAGACAGAAGTAACTGGCAGTTGGGTGCTGGGCAGCTGTGTGCAGCTATGGTGGGATGTGTGCACACGATCTGTGTTGCGTGGATTCTGCAGAGTGAGCCAATGGTGGGTCTGGCAACTGTGATGTAAATGCACACACCCCTTTTCCTTCCTTGCAGAAGATGAATGAATGTGACCTCCTCCCTGTGCTTCAGTGAATGAGGATGGAGGTCAGCAGGGGAAGCAGCGGTTTGGTTCTTTATGTGAAAGCTGGCTTCTAAACAATTCAGGGCGGTGAAGCCAGAGGAAGGTAACAGGGAGGGGCTGGACTGGTTACAGTGGAGACGGAGGAAGGAGGGAGCCAAGTGAAGACCTGGGAAAAGAGGGAGGAGGTGAGAGTAGGTGACGTGGGACCCAGTTCTGCAGGCAGAGGAGCTGCAAAGGCGCAGGGGCTTCTCCCTGGTCTCTCAGCCCCTGTCTTTAATCCCAACCTGGTGCTCGTGAACAAATGGAAAAATTAGCCTGTGGAGATGCCGCTGGGCCCTGCCAAAGGCTCTGGGTGGCGTGTTAGTTTAATTCAGGAAACAACAGCGACCAGAGGTTCCGATGAGCATTTTGGCTTTAGGCAGCTGACCCTGACTGCTCCTCCCCTTCCCCATTTCCTTCCCCTGCACAGAGGTCCCTGATAAAGACTGGGGTCCAGGGACCCAAGAAGTCTGATTGGGCTAAAGAGATGCAAGACTCTCAGGAGGCTCAAGCGGAGGTCTGGGGCACGTCTGCTGGGGGACCTCCTGGGACAGGGAGGCAGCCACTGACGAGAGCTGCCTGCAGCAACATCAGAGCAGCTGGGGTTTGTGCAAACATGTATAAATGGCTCTAGGACACATAAAAGATGGCCTGAGGGCCACAGTGACAGATGCCCCCAGAAAAGGAACATTCAGGAACGGCCCATGTGAGGGCCTGGAGTCTCTGGTCCCAGGCGGCTGGGAAGGTGATCAGGAAGGCCTTTGGGGAGGCACAGGGCTCCCCTTCGGCCTGGGTCTTGGGAAGCATGACTGGTCTCATCATTTTCCCCAGTTTGGAAGCAGGCTTGGCCCCCACAGCATGAACCTGTCTGGGGGCCACCCAGAGTGGGAAAGATCCCTGTTTCTCCGGTTGGATGTTGAGTCTGAGCCTAGGTTGGGTTTTTGACGTCTGAGGTCCCCTCTCTGGGAGGGAGATGTCTGGATGAGGTGGCGATCAGAATAAACCAAGCCTGGGCAGTGCCCAGGAAGTTCGGCAGGACTGTGGGCTGACCCCGGGCCTCCTGCCTAATGCCCAGCTGTCCTGCTAGTATCCTACTGGGGAACAGAGTTCCCCCTGATGCCAGGTCAGGTGAGTGCAGTGCAGGGTTTGGGGAACGAAAGACATTCCCTTGTAAGGTAAGGAACATAAGATAGAGGCTCTCCTTATCGCTCTGCACCTAACTTGTTCCCAGCGACCTCCACGTAGAACACTGTACCCCAGTGTGGTCAGAAAAAGCAGCTGGTCCAGGTGGGGAGGGGGCGAGAGATGGGAGGTGGGGGAACCGAGTGTGCAGAGACATCAGATGGGGAAGCCACTCTGGGGCTCGGCACCGGCTGGAGCCCAGGACACAAAGCCCTGAAGAACAGCCGCCCTCCTCGCCTCCCCAAGGACTTCTTTTTTTTTTTTTTTCCCCAAGGACTTCTTAAGGGCAAAGCGGTGGGGGTGGGGGAGGGATCACTGGCAAATAGGATGCCATGCACGTGCCATACAACCTGTCACACACACACACACACAACCTAGCGACCCGTATCTGTCATCGTGGTGGACAAACTTAGCTGGTGTGAGTGCCAGAGCAGAGGGAGGGAAAAAGAATGTCCTAGAACTTATCCCTCCCAGAGCCCCGTTTCCCAAGGCTCAGACTTCAGAGGGTGTCATGGATAAAGGTGAGCTGGAAGGAGGCCCCCTGAAGTCATCCTGGCCAGGGAGCCACTGTGCTTTCCAAACGGTGGTGGTGGGGGGCAGCGAGGAAAAAGGGATGAGGCTGTTACAGAACAGGAGAAGGCGGCAGAAAGTGGGCAGCATACCCAAGAGAGACCCAGAGGGCAGAAGACATGCACTTCAGAACGAGATGCAAAAGTACCCAAACCCTGACGGGCTTGTGTGGAGCCTCTGAGAACAGACGTTTGCAAAGGAACAGCTGAGTCCCCCACCCAGATCTCAGCCCTGTAGCCTCCACTAAGCAGGTGCTCAGCTTTGCAGCCCCCTCACCATCTTTGCAGAGAGCGCAGCCGAACCCCCATGAAGATACGGAAACAGCTGGGGGTGGGGTGCCCTACTCTGGACCCGGACAGCCTGACTCCTGTTGTCAAGAGGAGCTGAGAGCAGATGGCATCGTGCACATAGACACACACGCACACACAGACCGGCCCTGCGAGCCTGCCCGCATGGGCCCCCTGCCCTCGTCTCCATGGCCCAGCGGCTCTGTATCCAGCCCGTCATTCTCTTGTCTACACCGTCCCCCGAGGCTCACTGATCAACTCCGTGTCCCCCTAGCCGGTCCCGTGAAGTCCTGGCGGGGGGTCCCTGCCCTTGCCTGGGCGAAGGCGCGAGTCTGGGTGCAGGGAAGCCGCCGGGCTCAGTCGTGCAGCACTCCCAGGCCGGCCCGGGGTCGGTACCCTCTGATGGTGAGCCTCTGGCCTCCTGAACTGGCAGAGGGCAGAGCGGGGGAGGAGAGGTGGCTTGGGAGCTGAGGGAGCTGAGCGCTGTCCCCTTGGCTCAGCGGTCACAGCCTGGAGCGCGGAGAGAATGAGAGAGTGGGAAGAGGTCACATGAGTATGACAACAGCATCTTTTGTGAATCAGTGCCCTGTCAGAGGGCAGGTGGTCTGAGATGAGTGGTTCCCATGCTCTGCAAGAAAAAGTGGTGGTCCTACTGGGCACTGGGCTCAGGGCTGAGTGCCGCACATACCTGATCTCACTTAAACCTGAGGATGGTCCGCAAGAAAGGCACATTGCACCCCTTTTACAGATGCGAAAACTGAGGCTCAGAGATGTTAGGTGTTTTGCCCAAGGGTGCACAGCCAGCAAGTAGCAGGCTCTCCTCACTGGAGCAAGTGGCCTCTGGACTAGGGATGGTTACCCAGGTGTGGCTGGGTTGAGGCCATGTGGAGCTGCTGAGAATGCTCGGTCGGGGATGGAGTTGCAGGAGGAGGAGGGGAGACCAGAGCCACATCACAGACCCCAGCTCTGACTGGAGGCTCTGCTGACTGCTGCTGAGCCAAGATCTGGGCTGTTGGGGGCAGAATTTATGCCCACTCTCCCTGGATGGTTTTAGAAAGAGACCCAGAAAGTACACAGGCAGTCTTTGCCTAGAAAGCAGTGAAGTGGAGGGATCAAGGTCCAGACCAAGCTGGGTTCCAGTACTTGCTCTGCTCCTTACTTGCCGTGTGACCTGGGATAGGCACTTAACCTCTCGGGCACTCCTCTGGGGTTACCAGATTACCTCTTGGTGAAGGGGTGGGGGTTCTGAGGATTCAGTGAGATGACGCGGATAGAATGCTTGACACAGCACCTTTCACACATATGTGCTTAATAAATGATCCCCAGAAGATGCAGATGGTGCTGGTGGTCGAGGTGATGAAAAAAGAACTGGAAGCAGGGACTTGAACAAATGCTCATACACCAAAGTTCACAGTGATGCCATCCACAATAGCCCCAAAGCACATACGAACCAAGTGTCCAGCAACAGATTAATGGAAAAAAACTGTGGTATATATTCACAGTGGAATATCACTCAGCCATGAAAAAGAATGACGGTCTAATACATGCTACAACAGAGGTCCCCAACCCCTGGGTCACAGACTGGCACTGGTCCGTGGCCTGTTAGGAACCATGCCACACAGCAGGAGGTGAGTGGCAGGTGAGCAAGTGAAGCTCCTCTGTATTTACAGCTGCTCCCTCTTGCTTGCATTACCGCCTGAGCTCCACCTCCTATCAGATCAGCGGCAGCATTAGATTCTCATAGGAGCACGGACACCGCTGTGAACTGGGCATGTGAGGGATCTTATGAGAATCATCCCCAAACCATCCTCCATCCTCCATGGTCTGTGGAAAACACTGTCTCCCACGAAGCCAGTCCCTGGTGCCAAAAGGGTGGGGACCGCTGTGCCAAATGTGGATAAAACATGAAAACATGCAGAGTGAAAGAAGCCAAACACAAAAGGGCAAATGTTGTATGCACTGGCTAAACGGAGTATCTAGAACAGGTACATTCATAGAGACAGAACACAGATGAGAGATTAGGGGTTAGGGAGGGAAGGGATTAACTGTTGTTTTTTTTTTTTTCCTTCTCCTAATTCTGAAATTTTGTGTAGATTTTACACTCAGAGCACATTTCAATCTAGATTCACCCCATTTCGACTGATCAATAGCCCCATACGGTGTGTGGCTGTTATTGGACAACACAGGTCGGAAGTGGGGTGTGGTCCATGGACCAGCAGCATCAGCATCACCTTGGAGTTTGTTGGAAATGCAAGATCTTGGGCCCCACCCCAGACCTAACAGAATGAAAATTTGCATTTTAACAAAGCCCCTGGGTAATATCAATGCGTATTAAATTTTGAGATGCATTGCTCTGGAACACAGGCTTGCCCCAGTTTTGCCTTCAACTTGCCATGTGTGAGGATTCTAGAAATGCCAGTTCCTCTGGCATCTGAGCCGTGGAAGGGCCCACCCAAGGTACCAGGGGCAAGTTTTGAGTTAGCTGCTGACCTCCTTGGAACATGTTGGCTACAGCTGAGAGCTCTTGGTTGGTCCCTTCTGCAGATTACAAAGCTCTAGGGCCCAGATCCTGGGCCTACTTTAGCCAAGGGCTCCCCCAATCCACTGCTGACCCAGGTAGCTTTTGGAAGGACCACACCACTGGAGTAGCCATCTCAAAGCCAGATGAGTGTGAGTGAGGAATCTGTAGGGGCTGAGGTTGTGGGGAGAGCAAATTCTAAATTATAGAACTGGAGCCTGACCTGTGTCCCCAGTTCTATCACCAACACCCCATGCAGATGTAGGTGAGGTGCTGAATGTCGCTGTGGGCCACAGTATATCCATGTGTAAAAGGAGTTAGACCAAATCTGGAATGGCCAGGAAGGGCACCAATGCTGATTGGCTGATTCTAAGTAACTGCTGATGAGTATCACTGAGTGGTGGCAAATGTACGGTGAGAGATTAGTCATGACTGCCATCAGTACAGGAACAGGGCAGAGACAACTCATACACGTTTATCATCCATGGAATAGGTACTCCCCAGGACTTTTGTACTTTGATGAATAGCTGACATGTAGGACTTGGTGGGTTCAGGGTACCACGTCACGATGTGATGCTCAGACTCACTGGGGTGTCAACCTTCATCAGGAAGAGATGGGCAATGAGATAGCCATGGTAGTCACTGGGATCTGTGCCCTGTGTGGACACCTCTAGGACCCAGATTCCAGAGGAGACTCCCCTGAACAGAAACGCAGTGGGGAAGGGTGTTGTGTAGGGGAGGGAGGTGGGTACACGGAAAGGAGATAGTTGGCAGAGGAGTTTGGAGTGGGAGCAAAAAGGTGACAAAAGCCACAGGAGAGAGGGCAGTGGGAAGAGATGCTAAGGCGGAAGGAACACTTACTCTGCAGACTTCCAGAAATGTCCAGGGTGAGACAGGCGGCGGTTTCGCTTTGGCAGTTTCTCCAGCATGTCCATGAGCTTGGTGAAGGTAGGTCTCTCTTCTTGTTCAAAGGCCCAGCAGAAGAGAAGAATGTCCTAAAAGGAACCAACGTGGTGATTTAATGTAAATAGTAACTGCTGATTACTCCTTGGCATCTCATTGGATCTGTCTACCCATTTGTTCCACTTTCAGATTCCACTATCGTCCATCCATCCATCCATCACGCATTCACCTACTGTGCATTTACCCATTTATCCATCTCAATTCACGTATTTACACTTCATCTATCATCCAGCCATGCGTTATTTATCCATGTATCATCCATCATTTTACTTATCTACTTTTTGAGCCTATATAGCAAACTAGGTAAATCCTATTATAGAAGATATGGGATACACTGAAATTAATAGTGCTCCCCAAGGAGTCTCTTGACAGTTTTCTCAAAAGGGAGGAGGAAGATCCTGAGGCTTCTATCCACATCTAATACTATAAGTGCCTCTGAAAGTCTCAGAGGGGAAAATTACTCTACCAGTGATCACCTCACCTGAGAAAGGAAATCTAGAGACAGGTAATCCTTAAAAAACATACACGTTTTTTATGTTCTAAAAACATACAGATAATTACACGTTCCCTGATTCATCTATTTTCTGATCAACAGAGGATTCTTCCTGATGTGTTTCGGAGGTTGATTATTAATTTATACTCGGGCTTCTGTGTTTTTGTGTATCTTGTTCTGAGTTGGATGATGCCCAAGTGTACTGCACCCTGATGGTAGGAACCTGAATTGCAGGCATAGTTTGAAGGCTTTGCCTTTGAAGCTCCAAATCATTACCTGACACGGCTGTGGGCAGGCGTTTTCATCACCCTCCCGGGAAGCATTTGCAACCTTAATGTATGGGGAAAGGAGTGCCTAGAACTGTGTCTGCTTCTCCCTTCGTCTCCCGGACCTGGCACCATCCTGGGACTTACCGAGATTTCTTTTCCCATGCCGATCTGGCTGAGGTTGGGTTTCATGCCTGTGCCCATTTGCCAGATTATTGCCTCTGCTGGTTGGGTCTTGAAAGGCCACTCCCTGGCATGGAGTTCATACCAGATAGTCCTGTGGGCAGACATTGTTAAGGGGATGCTGGGGTGATATGTCACCTGCAACTCTGTGTCCCCTCATTAACACACACCCACCCAGTCAGCCTGCTGGCTAATCACACTGGCCCCTGAGTTTCTGTCACACAGGACAGCTGTTTTGCTACCTAAGACGTACTTTAAGCTTTCATGATGTCTTAGAAGTCATGCTTATCCCAGGATATCTTCTCTGGTGCCTGAATTAAAATGAATCAAAAGCTAGAAACTGAACAGTTTAATATAATGTGGCTAGGATCTCTGGCCCCATGTTTGTAATTTTAGAAAACTATTCTAAGGATAAAATGAGGGATATAAACAAAAATTCATTTATAAGGATCTTCTGTACACCATTATATACACTGAAAAAAAGTAGCAATAACAAAACTGCTCAACAAGAATTGGTTATAGGGATGATGGTAAATCATTAAAATGAAATGGAATACTTTATTATTATTATTAGAAATTTCAAAGAAATTTTGCTGACATAAAAATGCTAAATATATTAATTTAAGTGAAAAAAAGCAGGACACAACTGTATATTAGATATGTTACACTTTAAAAAACCATTATATACATATTGCTATATATATAATGTATAATAATACACGATTGATATATGTATACCCATATGTATATGGATATAAAGAGAATTAATAACAACAAAGCAAAATATTAGCAAACTTTCTTTTCTTAGTGATAGAAAGGACATATTTTTTCTATTATATTTGTGTTTTCTAAGAAGGAACCCTTCCTGTGAAATAATGGAAAACAAAAATAAAGATCTGAAGGTCAGACTGCCTTGAAGGGTTCAAGTCCTGATTCTGTTCTACGCTACGCTAGGAGTATGTCACTGGGTGGGTTGCTTCCCTTCTGAATACAGGTTTCCTTACCTGCCAAATGAGAATGATGATAAAACTGCAGTGGAAGAATGTTTATCTGGGAGGCTGAATATCAGAACAACTCAAGGCTGGGATTATTCTAGAGGGATCAACTATGTTATCATCTCTGTTTCATACATCATGATATGGTAATGACTGAAGAAACCACTGCTTGTGAGCAGCACATATGGGCTGGATGGGGAGATGGGCTGACGCTGAAGGGATGCTGGGAGAGGTGTGGGCGGCACTGAGGACCATGGCGGATGCCGTAGGGGTGTCAGAGGATGCTGGGCTATCACTGAGTTGGACCATGGGGACAGGTCTCAACTCACTGAGAAGATTCCCCAACTCAGGAAATATCTGTAACAACGCTAGGAAATGATCTTTCCTCTAACCTAAGGTAATTTATGTACATTTGCTTTAAAGAATACGGAGCACTTGGTCATCCTTTTTAATGATGAAAAGTGAAAGTCATGTCTGACTCTTTGCAACCCTATGGGCTATACAGTCCATGGAATTCCCCAGACCAGAATACTGGAGTGGGTAGCCTTTTCCTTCTCCAGGGCATCTTACTGACCCAGGAATTGAACCAGGGTCTTCAGCATTGCAGGCAGATTCTTTACTAACTGAGCCAATAGAAGACTGTATCAAACCAGCTATTTCCAGGGGCCTGCCTCTCAGCATACTCCCTCCCCTGCTAACCTCATCCATCTGGGTCAGGCAGGGGTGGTGATGCCCAGGTGTTGGGCTGTTGAGTCAGATGCCAGGAAGTTCTCAAGTTAAGGTGCTGGATGGGTCTAGTCATCGTCATCATAAACAATAACACTTACTGAGTTTTCACTCTGTGCTGGACACTAATCTAAGCCCTTTGTATTTATTATGATTACAGAGGGGCTGTATTAAGCAAGCCTTTTTATTCTGATGCTTTGATATCTGGGGTCTAGCTGACCCTGGAGGGTTTGCCCCTCTCAGGGCCAGCCAATTTCTAGAGACAGTAAAGGGCTGATCTGTAAGTGGTGATTTTCATATGCAAACTAACCAATCCAAAGCTCTGTCCCCCATCTTCTCTATCAAGCTCTCACGTTCAGGTCTGGTACCCCCCTGTCCTACTTAAGACAGCTCTCAGACTCTGTGCCCACTGAAGTTAGTCAAAGCAGCCAATCTTAAATCTGCTTACCCTGCCTCATCCATTCCTTCCTGGGGAAACCGCAATAATGGCTCTTGCCTATATTCTCTTCCTGCTCCTTCTGGCTCTTGACTGACCCTGGTGCCTCCCCATGAGCCCCTGAATGGGACAATGTGCCCCCTCCTTTTGGGAGCTGTGAATAACAAACTATCCAATGCTAAGTTGTTTCCTGATCTACTGGCCTCATCATACTGGAAAAAGGGTAAAAACCTACACTTGAAAATAAGAAGTGCTATTATCAGCCCCATTTCACAGCTGGGGAAACTGAGGCTCAGGAGGGTTATGTATCTTACCCAGGGTCACACAACGTTTGAGAGGTCATAGCCAGAGTCGAGACCATCTGGCCACAGAATCACAGCACTGGCCATCCTGCTGTACTGGGAAACCTACACACGGTCCTATTTGCGAGACCTTTGTAACGGGGGCAGTGCACTATTTGGGAGGGCGACCCTATAGTTGATGGTTGGGGCCTGGTGACAGAGGCACGAAGTGTAGGCATTGCTCATGCGAATTGGGGAAGGGAGACTATGGGAAGCCTGGCCCTGTGCTGGGTGCCTTACAGATGTTTTCTCATTCAGTCCTTAGAATATCACAGTGGCTTTATTGACTTTGATTTGTGGCTGAGGGAAGTAGGGCTTTGAGTGGTGAAATGACTCTCAAGCCCACTGGGGGCTCTGTGATTAAAAGCTCCAAGTGTGGAGTCAGGATGACCCCAGTTTGATTCCCAGCTCCATGGTTAATTACTGTAAGGCAAGTCACTGAGCCACTTGGAACCTCAGTTTCCTCATCTGTCAATTGGGAACGATGGTACCTGCTTCAAAGCTGTACTTCTGAAGATGCCCTGAGACAGTGCCCATGACAAGCTTAACACGGTGCTCAACACACTTTTAAAAATCCATTTTTGTTCCAAGTCATGCCCCAGCATGAGGTTCCCAAGCAACAAGATGCACCTAATTGGCAGGAAACCAAGAGCACCAGGTCCCTTGGAATTCAGCAGTGTCAGGAATAAACGTCTCATTAAAACTTCCTTTCAAACCTAACTTTCAAGAGAAACTTGCTTTAAGGGGGAAAAAAAATTGCTCAAGATTAAAACTCCAGTGGAAAACCAATTACTTACTTTGGTACATTTTGTTAATTACATTCTTTTTTTTTTCTTTTGCTAAATTGATACTAAAATATACCAACTTAATTACTGCAATTTGGTTTCAGATAACAATATTTAACTAGATAAAGATCTGGGCATAAACTAGCTGGAACAAGTGACAGCCTCTAAAGGGGTCCAAGTGACAGATGGTGAGGCTCCTGATGTGCCAGCCAATGCCGCCCCCACCCCGATTTATGGAGAGGACGCAGTGGGGGTACTTCTCCGTGGAAGACGGTCTCTGTACCAGCTCCTGGTGGTGCTAAAATCTAACTTCACACATCTGTGAGCCTCCAGCTTTCCCAAACAGCTTCCCCCGCGTCATCTCTGCCAGTCCTTGCAACCGCCCCCCACGGTCAAGGTAAGATGAGGCTCCTGGTGGATCTTTTCAGAATGCCAGGATCTGCATCTTAGGACAGTGCCCTGGAGCCTCTCTCCCTCCTCTGTACTTTCAAAGACAACTCATTTTCTCCCATGGCTGCAGTTACTCTGTCTTTGCTGATGTGTCCTACGCTCTTCATCTCCAGACTTAATATGTAGATTCAGCTGCTTTCTGGTCGCTTCTATGGGCTGACTCTAAGGTGGCTCAAACTCACTGTGTCCAGATCTGCTCTCTTTGCCTTCCTGGTACACCCCACCCCCAACCCCCACCCCCCAGGCAGGGTCTCTACTTTGGCAAAAGACACTACTCTCCACCCAGCTGTTTCAGGAGGATATTGGCACCACCCACATTTAAACCAACAGTCAAGCCCTATCACTTCCACTCCCCAAATCCTGCTTCTTATGTCCAATCCCAGCTTTCATTCCCCTGGCACTGATTCGGTGCAGAATTTCAGGGTCTCCCCCTGCACTGGTCACCTGGCCCCATTTGTCCTCCTCCTTTCTGTTTTTTTTGACACAGTAGAGATTGTTCTAAAACTCAACATGTGATTATGTCATTCTCCTGTTTAACGACCATCAGTGGCTCCCTTGTGCCCTGAAGATGGAAACTGCTTAACTCAGCCTCTAAGTCCCTGCAGCGTGCCTTCTTTCCGCTCTAGGCTTTCATCTCACCACCTTAGTCTCATTTTCTCCCCTGAGTCTTCATCCATCGGCTCTCTTTCCACCCCTGCCCTGCTCTCCAGTGTGTTCCTCCATGGTGGGCAATTTGCTCCTTGTCACCCGTGTTCCTTTTCACTGGAACACGTGAACTTGCCCTCACCTGGACCACTTGTACTCAATCTTTAACACAGGCTCAGGAGTCCCCTCCTCCAGGAAGCCCTCTCTGATCTCCCAGACTGGATTTAGTTCCTCCTTTCTTCCCACAGTCCTGTGCTTATCCTCAGCATAGCATTTATCGTGGAATTTTGTAAAAACAACTGTTTCCTTGTCTGTCTTCCATTAGACAAGAGAGAATAGGGAACCTATGATGGTTTTAAAACATCTACGAATTGATACTCCTTTTTATAAAAAAAAGTAGAGCTTAATTCTCTTCACTTTGATTTACTGACTTGGTTCTAACAGAGTATGGTAGAAGTGACTATATATAATTTCTATGACCAGGTCATAAAGGCAGTGCAGCTTCTTGCCACTGAGCCTGTGGAAAGGCCTGTGTGGTGAGGACCTGAGGCCTCCTGCCAACAGCCATGTGAGTGGTCACCTTGGTAACAGATCCTCAGCTGTCAAACCATCAGATGAGACTGCAGCCCTGGTCAACATCTTGACTGTGACCTCATGTGAGATGCTGAGCCAGCTCAGAACCGCTCCCAAACTCCTGGCTATAGAAACTTGAGATCATAAATGTCTTTTTAAGCCACTAAGTTTTTGACAGTTCATTAATACTAAGCACCCAATACAAAGCTATTGCATGAATGAATGAATGAGTGAGTCAGGCAATTTGCCATGTTTGCACCATCAGTTAGAAACCAGGCATGGAGGTTTGCTATAGTCTCTCTACTACAGCCCACTCAGACCCCTCCCTCCATAATTTCACCCAGAAATCTTCAGACAGACGCCTTGCTCCTTCCAAAAGGGAAGTGCCCCTCTGCCCAGGCCGGGGCTCTGAAGAGCCTGGGTTGGGCCACCTACCCGAGTGCAAAGACGTCTGAGTGTTTGGAGAAGGGGAGCTTGTCCTCCTCTGTGTCGGGAGACAGCTGGCGGATGATCTCTGGAGCCAAGTGGCACAGCCAGCCGTTCTGGATACGCAGCTTGTCATCACGCCTGGAGAAGTGAAGCACAGGGTGAGCCCTGTTCCACAGCCCAGAGAGGACTGGTCTTCCATCTCTGACTGCAAGTCCCTGGACCATCTCTGCTGGCTTCCTTCTGTTTCTCCCCTGCTCTATGCTCCCCATAAGGCACTGCCTGACCTTGTACTTGAGGCCAAAACCCAGTGGGAGGTACAAGACAGGATGGTCTGGAGAGAGACGTTCAACACCCAAACGGTCATCCTGTTCCTTCGACACTGAGGCGCCCCCTCCTCCATCCTCATCGAACAAATAGAGCTGGTCCTCGTTATTCATGGCACTTATGTTCTATATGGAGCCTCAGTAAACACTGGATTAGTAGTGAATACTGAGAGCAAACCAGTCAATCCTAAAGAAAATCAGTCCAGAATATTCATTGAAAGGACTGATGCTGAAGCTGAAGCTCCAATACTTTGGCCACCTGATGCAAAGAGCTGACTCACTAGAAAAGACTGTGATGCTTGGAAAGACTGAAGGCAGGAGGAGAAGGGGGCGACAGGATGAGATGGTTGGATAGCATCACCGACTCAATGGACATGAATTTGAGCAAGCTCCAGGAGTTGGTGATTGACAGGGAAGCCTGGTGTGCTGCAGTCCACGGGGTCACAAAGAGTTGGACATGACTGAGAGACTGAACTGACTAATACTCCTGGAGGAGATATACAATATATACACTTGCATGCATGTGTCTCATATACATTAATCTTAAATCCTAAAAACAACTCACTCATCCTAGTCTAGTTTATTTTGCACAAGAGAAAATGGGGCTCAGAAGTATTAAGTGACTTGCTCTGAGGCTGCCCTTCTACCAGGGAGGCAGAGTTGCAAAACCCATCCAACTGGCCCGAGAGTTGGAGCTTCTTGCCCTGCACTGCACCACCTACTCCTGTGTCCGTGCCCTGGTCATCTCCAAGTGAGAGCCAAAGCAAGACTGCATGGCAGCCTCTCCTTGGACCTCAGTTGGGAACATGTGTATAGGTTGACCTGATAGAACACATTCTCTGCTAGAAAATAGGACTCAAATCCATTCACTAAAAAAACAAACCAACCATGAGTTTGCAGGGTCCAATGAGTTCTTGCTTCTAGAATCGGGGACACCTGCGGGGGTTTAAGGACCCATCTGTTGCTTACTAGCTGTGTGTCCTTGAACAGACCTGAGTCTCCACTTTCCCATCTGTGAAATGAACACATGAACTTGGACTCAAGATGACTGGCGCAAGAATGAAAAGGAGAAGGGTTGGGTCAGCTGCCAGGGCTACACGATTCCTGGACATCATTATTCCCTGTGGATGTTTTTGTGCCTTGAGGACACAGAAACGGAATGGAGGTTAGAGTCCAAAGTAAGAATGTCATCCAAGAGAGGGGTCGTGTCCTGGGCCAGCCGCCCTTCTCCTGGCATGCCCAGGCCGTGTGGGGTGGGATGCTGCTGCCAGAAGGACAAACCTGCCAGTTTCCATCTTACTCAACAGCCCCTTCTGCCTCCTCCTGACTTGCTGGGGCAGTGGAGCTTTGGAACTGCAAGGCTGGGTCACTTGATAACCATCATCCTGGGGTGGATGTAGGCACATGCCTGGCAGGGGGCTGGGACCCAGGCCTGGCACAGACACCCTGGGGTGTCCTGTTCCCCTGGTGACGGGCCTATCAGTGACCAACCCAAATTGTCTTCATTATGAGTATCACTATAGGCGGTTGGCGCGATAGCACTGGCATCTTAAATGACACCTTTTCTGGATGACGGCAGAACAGCTGTAGACAAGGCAGTGCTGGGGATGGGCTCAGGGAAGCCCTGGCGTCTGTCTGGATGTCCAGAATGTGCTCACTGTTACTGTGACTCACCCTTGCCCCAGACCCGGCTGATCTCCCCTTTCTGGGCACAGAGTCCTGTGGATGCCCCAAGGTCTAACTGAGGGAAGGGCAGGAAGGCGAGTAGCTCCTGCTGAGTGCCTACTGTATACCAGGAGTTCCAGCCCATTTAATTCTCAGGCGCCCACAATCAACTGGGGATCACTGCTGTTCTGTGGGTGAGGAAATCGCCTCAAAAATGTTTAAGTGTGTGCGTGTGCTCAGCTGCTAAATTGTATCCGACTCTTGGCGACCCCATAGACTGCAGCCCTCCAGGCAAGTTTGTCCATGGGATTCCCCAGACAAGAATACTGGAGTGGGTTGCCATTTCCTTCTCCAGGGGATCTTCCCCACCCAGGGATCAAAGCCGTGTCTCTGGTACTGGCAGGCAGATTCTTTACCACTGAACCACCTGGGAAGCTCCAAAAGCTTAAGTGACCCTCGCAAAACCACAGAGATAAAAAGTGAAAGAACTAAGATCTGTTTGATTGCTAGTCTTTAAAACTCCAGCGACTAGACTCCTAACTACAATCCTACAAGAATTCCATGGCACCATTTGGGAGCAGAGTTCTGAATTGAGTCCTATTTCCCCAGCAACAAAAAAAAAGCACAGGAAGTCACTGATGGCTCCTCCTGGGTAGCCAGGTGATGTGGGTCTCTGGTGGGGAGGTGTTACTGAGGGTTCCCTGGCCTCCTGTGATACTAACTGGGTTTGCATTGACAACCAGACTGGGGCACGGTTGGGGCAGGGTGCTATCTGGGGGACAAGGCCAGAAGCCATCTTGCCCTTGATTTGACTTCTCTTCCTGGTTAACATGGGGCCTCCATGAATAAGCTGAAGGTCATTCCATTTCCCTGTGCTTTTTCTTCAGTCTATGGCTTAGGAAAACCATGAATCTAATGGAAAAAAAGCAGAGGCCCTGCCCTGCTTTCCCCAACTTGGGGGAAAAGCCACTGGCCAGGAGGATGAGTGTGGACCTGCCACCAGGAGGGAAGAATCCGATTTTTTTTTTTAAGAGCCTTGAACTAGGTTTAAAGAGACACCTGCTGAGCCTCTTCATGTCTTGACACACAGTACTTAGGTTCATAATGACATCACCAACTGCTTTCTCTGCCCTTGACCTTGGGGTGATGGAAGCAGCTATTCCCCAACCAGGAAACTGCAACCTCAGTGAGCACCTGGCTTCTTGGGTTCTGCTTGACGACCCTCTCCATCTATCTATTAATCTCCTGTCTCCTTATTTTCTTATCTTAGGGACTATAGGTCATTTTGGAAGATGAATCTCTTTGGGTGAAGTAATATCTGAGAACAAACAAACCCTTAAGCTTCTCATTGTTAACTGCATCGCAAAGAACAACAAGATTAGGTTTTGCCAAATTTCAGATGGTCTGACCGAGATTCAAAGTATCATAGAGCATGAAGAAAATTCACTGTGCCGGGAGGAGTATTGGGGCTCCTGGGGCATACCTCAAAGAGATCAGAGATTCCCCAAATCAGCTGAAACAGGAGTACAAATAGAGAAGCCTGGAGGGGGGTGTAAAGCTGTCTTTCTGGAGAGGCACACCATTTGTTATAGAGCCGTGATTAGAGGAAACACACTGGGTTTACAGTGTGTGTGTGTGTGTGTGTGCACGCGCGAGCACAACTCTCCAAATTAAAAGTTACAAAGGGCAGACCTTCGGAATTAAGGGTTGTTTATTCAGGATCCCGGCTGTTTCTTCACTGGTCAGCTCAAGGCAGCCTGCTCCAGGGTGAGTGGTGGCTGAGCTTTAATTACTTAACGATAGTTAATGATCCTCCTGGGTGATACTGGGGAGGTGTATGCAAATTCATACTAATTAGAACAGCTCCACAGTGGCTATTGTTTATACTGCTTGATGCGCTCCAGGCGCTGTGCTGGACGCTCGCTGTGTGCTATCTTATTCTACGCTCATAAAGACCCGAAGGTAGGCACCATCATACCCATCATCTTCCTTGCAGGAACGTGGAGGCACAGTTAATGAGTGGCCAAGCCACACTAGGCCCTGGGTGGGTCTGACTTCAAATCTCTTGCTCTCAACTACACTCCAGCTGCACTGAAATGAAGGAATTCATATGAAAACTGAGCAAGGGTGCTTGGGTGAGTCCAACTTCCATGTGCGTGCTTGGAGGAAGGAGAGAGTCCTCAGGTGAAATTCAAGGGCAAGGGCATTGCAGGACTGAAGGAAGCTCTGTGCCCATTCAAAGGCACCACTTCCAAGACAGGCCCCATGGGACTCAGAGCCTGACCTGGCACCAGCATTGCACCAGAGGCATAGCAGCCTCGCCCCTTGGTTAAACAATCTCAGGTCCAGCATCACGTCTAGGTCACTAAGGCCATTTGGGTGACTTCCCATCCCCTGACCATCACCTCTCGAGAACCCCTCGGGGCCCTTCCAACCAGCGCTCACCTGCCAGCCTGCAGCACCCCAGAAATGCTGAAGAGCCCGAAGTCTGTGATCACCACTTTGCCGTTGTCGTAGAAGACATTCTTGGACTTGAGGTCCTTGTGCAGGATCCCCTTGGCGTGGAGATAGCCCATGCCCTGCAGGAGACAAGGACACCTCTGTGCTCACTGTAGCCTGGCCTGGGCTCACGGTTCACATGCGCTGCCTTCCCACTGAGACCACACATGCTGAACAGCTGTAGGCCTGGGGTCCAAACACCCAGGCTTGCAAGTAGGGTGGAGAAGGCATGGCAAGTGGGAACAGGCAGGGTCCCCAAGGCAGAAATCTGCCACCAGCCTCAGATCATAGCAAAACCATCTCTATCTAAGTGCTTCTGCTTCCTGAAAAAGAAGCAAGGAAAGATCTCCCCCGAGGGAAAGGGGCAGGGCCAAATCTGAAAAGAGGGCCCCCAAGAGAAAGGAACCCCTTAGATCTTATTCCACACCACTGCAGAAATTCACTTGTGTTCCTCAAGAGACGTATCATGAGGCAATAATCAAGAACATGGAGAAAGGCTTATGGGAGGTCAGGCTCAAGGGTGAAATATCTAGATTTCTATTTTTGCCTTAATGAGCAGTCACAGTTTTATTTCTTTTTTGAAGTTCAGTCCTAACACATCCAATGGAGAATAAAAACCTGAATATAACGGAGTCATGAGGTACCCAGAAAACACAGGATGTTCTTGTTTGTTCTAATCCCAAACAACACCCAACAATTTGATAGTTCCCCAGCAGCTATGGAGAGAGATGGTTTACACTCATGGGAATTCAAGGATTCAGGGGGTAAGGAATTCTAGTCATGAGAAGAGCCCCTTGGTCCCTGCACACACCCAATTATCCTGACGACGGGACACCAGAAGGAAACCAAACATTGGTTGACCGTCTCTAATGGTTGTTTTAGCAATTGTTACACACACATGACACCTGGTATCATTCAGGTGAAGTTTAATTGCTTTTAAGCCCAAACTGTTGGTCTGAAGCTAGACCATGAGTCTCAGGATGGGGCAAGGTCTTTCTGAGGTTCAGGGAGGAGGCCCCAGACCCTACAGTACCTTCACAATTTCTTGGGCAATCTGTCTTGTTTTGTTGACATCCAAGACGATCTTGGCGTCTCTCACCACAGAGTAGAGTGTCCGGCCCTTACAGAGGCTGGAAAGCAAAAGAACAAAATTAATGGCTGGCAGTTGTTAAGATAAGGGCCACCCACAACAGCTATTAAAAGCGACACACAGAGGGAATTTTCAAGTGGCCCAGGGGTTAGGACTTGGCGCTTTCACTGCCAGGGCCCAGGTTTGACCCCTGGTTGGGGAATAAAGATCTTGCAAGCTGTGCGGCACACACACAAAGTGATGCATAGAGAGTGGGGCGTGTGTGGACACACCACTATTATGCCCCTGAGATATTAAGCCTGCTACTGGACCTTGATTCCGGTTCTGGGATGCAGGTCTGAGAGCAAGTCCTTTGGGGTTCTTCAGGATCTTCACCAGCTTCCCCCTGCCCGCCTCGGCATCCAAGGATACCTTCAGAGTCTAGCCTAGCCCAGAAGCAGGAATGCCATGTACTGTCTAACCCAGGCTCTCACAGGTGAAAATCTGCTCGAAACCGATAACTTGTGTGTGGCAGTCCACAGGCAGCACTCAGACGGCACTCTGCTGGCCCCTCATCCCAGTTGCCATCACTTGCCAGGAGCCACTGGTGTGTGGGGACAGTGACGAAAGACCAGCAAAGCCATCGCTGATGTGTACTACGTGAATGATGTATTCAAGCCTTTGGACAGGGGTGTGTAAACACCAGTAACACTCCCCCAAACCAGATGCCTGTCTGGACAGAGGATTTTCAAACTATTTGCAGCCTCATTGAGTTCATTTTGAGGACCAGCGGTTCAAGATGAGTGACAAGATGAAAAAGGACATTATACAGTGACAGTAACACCTCATTTAATCGCCGGCATGTTTATCCATCCGTTTCCTCTGCAATGAGCACGATTCCTGATGCACACAGACCACACACTCGATGAACAGTCACCAAATGAATGAGAGAATGAATGAGTTCTAGATTCCCCATGGCATCCCCACCCCTAGGACCATGTCTCACTCACTGCATCCACTACTGGCTGGAAGAAGAAGGAAGGACACTAGGAACGTTCATTTTCTGTGTCAAAATGATGGCATGACTTTTTCTTTTAATCTGTGACTTGACTGCTAAAATGTTCTTGGCTTCGTGTTCATTCCTTTAGTAGTTACCAAGCCCTGCTGTGGGCTAGAATCAGCTGAGATCCTGTGGTTATAGCCAGAACTTTGGTGTCAGAAGGGCTCTGCTCTTCACCTACCATGTGTCTTGTGTCTTTCAGTGGGCTACCTAACCTCTCTGGGCCTCAGGTTCCTCATCTATCGAAGGATCTAAGGAGACCTAGCCACAAAGTTAGTACGAGGACCGAATAAGAAAAGATCTCTCTCACTGGTGTCCACCAATGAGAACAGGGGCCTAGTGTCAGATTGGGTTGGAACCGTGGTATGTCTGTCAGTGGCTGTGACCCTGAGCAGGAGAGTTAACCTGTCTGAGCCTCAGTTTCATTATCTGTAAAATGGGGTCAATACAGATTTTGCTTTTATCAGCTTACTTAGGAGAATCATATAAAATTGGGTGTGTCAGGGTGTAGGCAATTCTCCATGCCCAATACAGTCACTATTCCTGAAATGCTGGCTATTACGAGAGGTGGTAAATGATCAATAAAATGGTGAACATACACACACATACTTGTGTGCAAATATATATAAGAATTATATATTTATACACACGTCGCATTGGTCTGTCCACGTATTATCTACCCATCTGTCCACTCGCTCATCATGCTACCTATAATCACTCATGATCTTCGACTAAGGTTGGTTTCTTCACCTGCTTGAAGTGAGATTCCCAGGGTAGCTGACTCACAGACAGGCTGATTCTGCTGTCCAAGGCTGCCCAGTTTGTCAGCGGGTGACAGCCATGGTGACTCAGGGCTGTCCCCTCTTGCTGGGTAGTGCGTTTGCTGTGGCTGCTGGAGGCGAGGTGGAGGATCGGGGAGTGGGCTGCACAGCCAATTAGACCGAAGTGACATTTAAGTATTCAGGATGGTGGAGACCGTGGGTGGATTCCCTCGCCCAGAGACGCTGTTCCTGAATAGTCACCTACGCTGATTATCCGCCAGAGCCCAGAAGAAATATTATATGTTCCCACTGTAGACAGCATGGTGAACAATTGCAACAGGCTCCAAGACTCCTAGACTCTCAGAGTGATTGTGTAGAAGTTGCAGGGTTCAAATGTCCATCCCTGTCTCCTTTCCCCTGCTCACATCCTCCTTTCCAGCAGCAGCTGCTGAAGTCTGTGCTTCTCCTTCCACCTTAGGGCATCTGGAGCCCCGTGGACACACACACACACCACCTATGGCATCTGGAGCCCCCTGGACACACACACACACACACACACACACACACACACACATTCACACACAGGCTGGTAGGATATCAATTGGTAAGATCACAGCTTGGCACATCCACTAAAGCGAAATATACAAATAACTCAGGACCAGCAATTCCTTCCCTAAGCATGTACCCAGGAGGCATGCATACTCACACTGACCTACAGACATGTACCAGAATGTACCAGAATATTCTAGAATGTTAATAGCAATCCATTCATATTAGCCCCAAACTGGAACCTACCCACATGTCCACCAACAGAAAAATGATGATACATCCATGTAACAAAATACATTCATAACTGGATTATTAATAAGCAAATTATTGCTAACTGCAAAAGACATGAAGTTCTAAACAAATGCTGAGCAAAAGAAGCCACATAAACACTGAATGATTCCATTTACATGAAGTCCAAAAGCAGACAAAACTGGTTTATGTGCTACAAGTTAGCACAGCGGTGACCTTTCGTGGGGAGGCTGGAAAGGGCGTGAGGGGTGCTGGGGGCAGGTGATGCGCCATATTTTGATGTGGATGTTGGTTATATGGATGTGTGTTTAGTGAAAATCCATCAGGCTGTCCTCTTAGGATATGAACACTGTGGTAGATACATTATCCTTCCAAAAATATATACTTAAAAAAAAATCCATGATTACTGGGCATATACCCCTAAGAAAACCAAAATTGAAAGAAACACATGTACCCTAATGTTCGCTGCAGCACTATTTACAATAGTTAAGACGTGGAAGCAACCTCGATGTCTATCAACAGGTGAATGGATAAGGAAGTTATGGTACATACACACAATGGAATATTACTCAGCCATGAAAAAGAACACATTTGAATCAGTTCTAATGAGGTAGATGAACCTATAGCCTATACAGAGTGAAGAAAGTCAGAAAGAGGAAGACAAATGTCGTATATTAACACATTTATATGGAATCTAGAAAATGGTACTGATGAACCTATTTGCAGGGCAGCAGTGGAAACACAGACACAGAGAACAGACTGCTGGATACAGTGGGGGAAGGAGAGTGTGGGATGAATTGAGAGAGTAGTATGGAAACATACACATTACCATATATAAAACAGATAGCCAGTAGGAACTTGCTGTATGACACAGGGAGGTCAAATCAGGTACTCTGTGACAACCAAGAGGGGTAGGATGGGGCAGGAGGTGGGAGGGAGATTCAAGAAGGAGGGGACATATGGATACCTATGGCTGATTCATGTTGATGTATGGCAGAGACCAACACAACATTGTAAAGCAATTATCCTCCAATTAAAAGTAAATTAAAAATCAGTGAGGAAAGGATGAACCATTAATACATGGTGTTGAAACAAAATCCCAGCCAATATCGACACCCCTGGTATCCGTTTCTAAATGCTTCACACAGTCCAGAGGGACAGTACCTGCAGGGGAAAGGGGGGCAGCGTGCAGGGCTGCGCCTGCTCAGGTGTGTATACGTGGCTGAGTGAGAGCAGGTGTGGGGTGAGGGCTGAGCTCTGAGCAGAACAGGCACTGGGCAGGCGCACGAGTGGCTGAGGCTCCAATAGTCCAGGCAGGTCGGTCCAAGTATCCGCGGCAACTGCTCTGAGCATGGGATTTCTGTGGCTAATGCCAGTGCCCTAAAAGCCACTGGTGGATGCGCAGTGGGGAAGGGAAGGGAGGATGGGATGGTTTTCTGAGCACGTGTGGAACCTAACTCACCCCAGCATCCTCTAAGCATCCCTGCAGGGTCCACGCTGTCACCCACCTCTTACAGACACCCAGAGGGGCAGAGGACCTGTGTCAGGGACACAGCCACGGCATCCACGGTGCGGGTGCCAGGTGCTGGACACGATTCGGGGTGCCATGCAAGAGACACAGGGCTGAGGGAATCCAAATTCCAACTCTACCCTTTACTGCTTGTTGGGTGACCTGGGGAAGTGACTTCATACTCGCCTCCTCATGTGTAAAATGGGGATAATAGTAACAATACCAGCTAACACAGGCCGAGCCCTTTATATGTGCCCAGCGCCAGTCTAAGCCTAGAACCCAGGAGGTGGGTACTCTCTTGGTGTTTCACTGATTTCAATGGGCATTTCCTCACATTGTAACGAGCATCTTTGAAATCAGAATGCATTTTGCATTCGTGGACAGGCGACAGTTTTACGGGCACTGCCTTTCTCTGGGGTACATGGAAGAAATGGTACATGTTCTAGTCGATGGCATCTTTGACTTCACTGAGTTCAGGATCAGCCCCGTTTCTACAGATGAGGCTCAGAGAGGTGAAGCTGACCTGGGATTTGAACCCAAGCAGGCTGCCTCCAGGGTTTATGTTCTTAACTCCTATCTTTTAGCAATTGATGGGGAGTTAACTCCCATCTTAATAATTTTTTTCAGACTCCAACATATTATAGGCCCTCAGTAAATGGTGGCTGTAATATCACTACGAACATCAACGATAGCAATGAAGATTAATGAGGTCCACTGCCCTCAGTAGCAGAGTTAGTCTGGAGGTCAAGAGAAGGTGTTTTGGTGGCTTACAGATATATTTAGAACCTCTCTAGCTTCTGGGGCGTATCCTCAAGAGCTAGTGTACACACAGCACCTCGCTCTGCAACAAAGATCCTATTCTTCTGAGAAGAGGAGCATGGACTGGGAATTTCCCATCTTATCTACAGGTCACTGTCCCTCCCAGCCCTGGCCCCAGGCAGCTCATAAAAGGCTGTCTTTGATCCCACATCCCAGGTGACACAGTAAACCTTTGGTGCAGCAAGTGTAAGATTTTTATTGTAAACCGGCCTAAAAGAGGCTTGTCAAAACCGATCAGATAAAACCATCTAGTGGGTTTCTCTCCAAGGGCCTCTGTTCAAACTGGCTCATTCTGCCAAAACAGTGGCTGGGAAAGAAATCTGAACGCCATAGCAGCTGTTTCCTTTCTCTCCCACAAACTCCTCACCGTCAAAGCCAGGGAGCCAGGCCAGCGTGAATGGTGGGGAGTGGGGGCGGGGGGCAACCTCCTCTGAAGACTGACAGACCGGCTCCCAGCCCAACTCTGCCCGCTCTGAGCCCGCACGCCCTGGGGACTTACTGTGGCTCACCTGTGTTCCCATTGGTAACTGTGGTCAACTCAGTAACAGTCCCCCAAAGACATCCACAGGCTTCCCTGGTGGCGCAGTGGTAAAGAATCCACCTGCCAATGCAGGAGACATGGCAGATGCAGGTGTCAGGGGTTAGATCCCTGGGCCAAGATCCCCTGGGGAAGGAAATGGCAACCCACTCCAGTATTCCTGCCCGGAAAATTCCATGGACAGAGGAGCCTGGCAGACTCCAGTCCATGGAGTCGCAGAGTCAGACACTACGGAGCATGTATGCAGAAAGAATATTTACGCGCAAAAGGGATTCTGTAGCTGTGATTAGATTAAGGTTCTTGAGGTGGGGAGACTACCCTGGAGGATCAGGGTGGGCCCAACATGTCATCACAAGGGTCCTTGTAAAAGGAAGGCAACAGTTGAGCGAGGGAAGGTGGCAAGTGAACCAGGAGGCAAAGGAGAGGCAGAGGGAGATCGGAGGACGAGGACGGTAGAGGAGGCTGAGTGATGTGATGTGAGAAGGAATCAACCAGTCTTTGCTGGCTGTGGGGATGGAGAAGCGGCTGCAAGCCAAGGGATGCAGGCAGCCAAGAGAAGCTGGAAAAAGCAAGGTGTGGGTTCTCCCCAAGGACTCCCCTCCCCGAACAGAATGCGGCTCTGTCCAAGCCCTGATTGTAATAACCCTGTGAGACCCATTTTGGACTTCCAACCTTCAGAGCTATATGTTTTTGTTGTTTCAAGCCACTGAGTTCATGGTAATCTTACTGCAGCAACTGACTTACTCAGCGGTAGTAAGTAGTGTCGCAGATAGGGTATGAGGGGGAAATGGGATCACGGAAGTGCAGTGCTAGGCCCAGCAACTGGCCAGAATGTGTACGCCTTGAACATGGCTCACATCACACCTAATAATGTTAATATTATGTCTAATAATATTCTAATATTACCTCTAATAATAACTCTCTCCTGTCTGGATGACTATGATGCCCCTCATGGCCACTCTGCCTCTCCCAATTCATCTTCCATCCAGAACTTTTGAGTGGCAGCTTCAAAATGCAAAGCTGACCAGGTCACTCCCCCACTACAATGGCTCCCCACTGCCTAACAGTGGACACAGACCTGACTCTTCCAGCGTCCAAAGATCCTGCAGAGTCTGGCCCCTGCAGATGACTCACCCCTTTGCTCATGGAGCTCCAGCCACAGTGGCCTAGCTCAGGGCCGCTGCCCGCCAGCTCATCTTTTTGGCCTGCGATGCTCTCCCCATCTGGCCTCAGAAGCCTCCCCAGCTAGGTCGGCCCCTGTGGCACCGGGCACTCCATCTTTGCAGCCTTTGTTGTGGTTGCCATTCCACATGGGTCAGCTGGAGTCTTTGATTACGGGCCGTCTCTCCCTCTGGACTGTACACGCCATGAGGGTAGGGTCTAGCCTACTTGGCTGCCACTGTCCTCCCAACATACAAAAGCTTCTGAAGGATGGAGAGATGTGATGCCTCCTATGGCCAGGCCTCCTCTTCCAGGGTTCCTGGGTGTGGGATCCCCACCAGAGCATCCACATCACATCCAACCAAACAAAAACACCTTCTCAGGGGCCTGTATCTTTACCTTTCTTGGCTTGTTTTGCTTGTGGGCTTTTTTGGGAAGTTCTAAGGGGCTCTGGATGAAAGTAACAATTGGTCCTTTTAGGAAGGAAGGGGTGTTGGACTTTTGGGCAGGCTCGGTCTTGCATTTGAATGTCCCCCGACAGGGCACATAGGTCTCCTCTGCCACATCTGCTCCACTTCCTGCAGTGACACCACCTGCCTGGACCTCACAGGTATTTAAGCACTGGGGCAGTGGCCAACAAACTTGAGTGTGCGTGAGAATTCCCCGGAAGGGCTTGGGAAAACAAAGATGGCTGTTCCCACCCACAAGAGATTCCGATTCTGAGAGTCCAGGGGGAGCCCTGAGAATGTGCTTTTCTGACAAGTTGCCAGGTGACGCTATTAATAACGCAGGTGGTCTGGGGACCCCACTTTGAGACCTGTCATTCAAGCCAATCTTGTTTTCCTGAGCCCCAGAGATCATTAAGTTCACAATCACAGTCCCTTTAGTGAGTGCCATTTGGACCCGGTACTGTTCTAGGTGTAACAGATACAGTGAGTGAGGCGGGCCCATCTTCATCTGGGCCTGCCGGGATGAGGAGAATTTAGGCGATAAACACGTAAGCCAGCAAATTGATGAACTTTCCGGGTGGAATGAGTGCTATGAACAGAATGAACAGACTTACTGGGAAAAACATGGTGGAGCTGGGAACCTTCTGGGCTAGGACACTCAGGAAAAGCTGCTCCAGGCAATGGCATGCTGAGACTAAAGAAATAAGCTGGCTGTGTGGAAATCTGGGAGACAAGGCCTCCAGGCTAAGGGGCCAGCAGGTGCTAAGGCCCTGAGGCAGGATCAATGCAGTACACTTGACCGCACAGCCCAGGCCATATGGCCGGACTCTAGAGAGCATCTAGAGGTGTCCGCCTTCCCCAAGTGTTGATCCTCCAGATAAAAGAAACAGCTGGGTGGGAACCGTCCTCAGCTCTGCCTGATTTTTAGCTGTTTTTAAAGTCAGCTATTATTTTAAAAACACTGGGTTCTGTCAGAAGGGATTTACAACCCCTCAGCTGCTCCTCCTCCTCACTTACTTCTCAGCATCCCCATCTCTCAAAACTCAAAACCCACTTAATTGCCCTCTGCGCTTTCCCCTTCCCTTGAGCAAATAAATCACACGCCCAGTGACAAGTTGCTGCTCCATCAAATTCCAGCCGCAGGCAATCTCTAACTTCCAAGTACTTTGTGAATCTAACACCGAGGATATTAAACCTTGGCACTCTGGGGCTTTATAATAAAAAAAAGCCAGGTTAGCTTCCCATAAAAATGGGAAATGCCAGAAAGCGAGTGAGAAATGCCAGCTGTGTGCCACCTGCTTAACCCGACCTGCGTCCAGGAAATGAAGAGTTATAGAGTTGCATTAAGTGAGGGGCTGGCTGGGGAAGGCTCATGTCCCAGCCAGGCAAGAAAGATGACAGGGACCCTCAAGGCCTCGGAATATGCAGAGCAGGAACTAGCAGTGCTTTAAAGCAGGGCTTCAGCTTTTTTTCTTTATTTTTGCAATGCACCACCCCCAACCCCACCCAGGCTTGGATACCCTGCCATGCTTGAAGAAGTGGGAAGGAAAAAGCAGCTTATAATCTCCACTTCACTGGATTCCTCTCTCCGTTTTTGCTAAATCCAGAAAGGCCAAGTGTTGAATCCTCTGGGCCCTACAAGGAGTGAGATAGGGGTTCTGTACATTTTAAGGGGTGTCCTAGCCGCTGACTGTGACATTCTGTCCTCCCTGTTCTGTGTCTTCTGAGGGAGGGAGTGTTCCAGGGGCACCGGCATCCAGCTGGGGAGGGTTGGGCCTCTAGTTCACTGCAAAAACTTCTGGCTGCTTCCTTTGCCTCTCATCACACTGTGTGGTCCAGCCACTGCCCAAGACCTGTTCTTCTGACTTTATCAGAGACATCCAAGTAATGTTTCTCCTGGACTCTACAGTATCTTTTCTCAGCATCACCTAAAGTTCAGTGAGGATTTCACTTGGTACCTCCCACATTGCAATCATTCCAAAACCACCTAAAGATTTTTTTGCCAGATTGGCCAGCTCTTATTATTTATCACTTGCTAATAGTTTTCCTTTAGATGCACTGCCTCTGAAAAATAAGTGTACTTCAGGAAGAAAATGTATCATTACCTTTTATCATTATCAGAAGGAAACTCAGAATTTCTAGCCCCAAATAAATGTAAAAATAGATATACAATGAAAACAAACCCACTAAAAACCAAAATTAAACCCTTGCTTGGCATCATGGCCTGCCAAATGGTTGAAGCTTAAGGCCTCCTCTTTTTGTTTAAATGATTGGCAAGTAAGGGTTGCTGCTGCTGCTGCTAAGTCGCTTCAGTCGTGTCTGACTCTGTGTGACCCCATAGACGGCAGCCCACCAGGCTCCCCCGTCCCTGGGATTCTCCAGGCAAGAACACTGGAGTGGGTTGCCATTTCCTTCTCCAGTGCATGAAAGTGAAAAGTGAAAGTGAAGTTGTCCGACTCTTCGCAGCCCCATGGACTGCAGCCTACCAGGCTCCTCCGTCTGTGGGATTAAATACCAGAACTGAATGAAAAGTTTCTCCTAAATGTCACCAGAAGGATAGAGAGAGAATTAAGAGGAAAATCATGATCCCACTAGTGGTTCAATATTCTCTGGGGCTGGTGGTACCTGTCCTAACTTCTGGGAAATCTGGGCTCATTTAATCCTTAGGCCTGACAACTTTCCCCTCCTGCCAATTAGGTATTAACAGGGAGGTGCTTCCCAGGTGGCTCAGTGAATAAAGAATCTGCCTGCAATGCAGGAGATACGGGTTCGATCCCTGGGCCAGGAAGATCCCCTGGAAATGGCAACCCACTCCAGTATTCTTGCCTGGGAAATCCCATGGACAGAGGAGCCTGGCAGGCTACAGTCCATGGGGTCATAATGAGTCAGACATGACTGAGCACGCACACACGCACACAGGCCAGGTATGTGCAGTGACAAGGTAAAAAGGATCATTTCCCTGGTGATGGAGCTGACGTTCTAGTGGGGGAGACAGATGACAGGCACACAGAATAACTGTAGGTGACGATGAGGGCAATGAGGAAGCACATGTGTGGACAGGCAGACCGTGAGCATGGAGAGGGTGCCTCTTTGAACAGGTAGCCAGGGTGAGCAGCGGGGAGTCCTTCCAACATCCTGTTCTGTTGTTTCAGGGCAAGGACTGTGGAGTGACTTCTGGCAACATCCAACCAAATGACCCTGATCTAATATCTCCAAGGAGGGCAGGCCTCATCATGTTTAGGAAGATGACCATCTACCTAAGGCTTCCCTGGGGATCAAGACAGAGCCAAAAGGTTCCCAGGTATCATCACACTGAATGCTTCTAATAACTTGGCAAAATAGACCTAATAGATCAAAATAACCCTAACCCTAACCCTTTGTATAGATGAGGAAGCCGAGGCAATGAGTCAGCCTGTCCTTTCTTAGCTATGTGGTCTTAGGCAAGTTACCTGAAATCTTTGGAACTCAGAGTGCTTTGTGAACTATGAGGAGAGGTGATTCCAGAAAAGAGTTGGTTATCCATGTGAGCAGGAGTGTGATCTCTACATGCACTTAGCTGCCTGGAGCTGATGGTGGTCTCTCTACAAGGCACTGAGCCGAGACCCTGTCATGCCAGCCTGCACAGGAGGGGAGGCTCTATGTTACAAATGGAAAAATTCATGTGCAGGAAGGTTAAGTAACCTGCCCAGGGCCCCATAGTCAGTGGGCAATGGGGTCAGGACCCGAGTCCAAGTCTCAAATTGTCTTTCCAGGATTTCTTAAGATCCCCTGGGAAAGGATGGTTTCACAGAGCAGGAACTGGCAGAGCCCAGCTCAGAGGACCTGATCTTAGAAACCCTTGTTTATCCACTGAGCTGAGACTCTCCCTCCCTTCCCAGCTCTAGGCCTCTCCTTCCACCCTTTCAATTCAGGGCCAGCCCACGTTTGGCCTCATCACCCACTCTGTTGCTTCTGTTTGGGAACTCTCAGCTGCCACCCAAAAACAGGCAAGGCAGGCTGCAGGGAGCTAGACCGTGGGAGAGGATCTGGAGGCTTCTGGATGCATCCATGCAAGCCAAGTCCAGTGGACAGTACACATGGGCCAGGCCTGGGGGAGGACTCAGGTAGTGCTTCCAGAATGGGTGAATGGATGAACAAAGAAATGAGGGACTCCAACCACTTTCCTTCTTCCCATCGCCTGTGGGACCTGGGAGAGCCATGCTCCGGGCCAAAGCAGATCTTCCTTACCAGCTCAGCACATGAAACTAACTATGTGCCAAACCAGACCCACTCAGCAAGGAAGCTTCAGGTCTCGTTCCTGCCCAAGGCTCTCTGTGGCACAAAAAGACTGGACCGACCCAGGTCCTTCCCTCTGGAGCTGGATATCAAAACTCAACTGGATATGTTACTGTTGCCCCTGACCAGAACCACATTTTTGTAAACTGAACAGTCAACTGAATGACTGTTTTTAAAGTGTATACATACACCACCTAATTCATATGCATTAAAACTCACAGAGAAGATAGACTCCAGGGTGTTAGCAGGCCTAGTCCCGGGCTGTGGGATTAGAAGCTTTGCAAGAAATTTTTTCTCCCTGCTTATCTCTTTTTCCTAATTTTTCTCCAATAAACATGTATTACTTTTGTAAAATGAGAAAAAAGGAAAAAAGCAACTTTGAGTCAGACTTAAATGAAACTAGACACATGTTTATGCTATAGACAGTTTGAAAAACATTGAACTGGTGACAGACTGAAATGAGAAAGCAGAGTGGGAACCAAATTCTTCCTCCCAGGAGCCCAGCCTCGCCTGGAAGGCTCTCTGGCTGTGACTCTCAGGGCAGAAAGCTGTTTACTGCTCCCCCGTCTTCTGCACAGGGTTTACAGCCCGGTCAGGGCACATGGCCAGTGACTGGCCCTTATGTGAAAGTCCCAATGGATCTCTTTCCCTCTGAAAAAATTGCATCCCTAATGAAGAAGATGAATTTGACTATTTGATATTTTAAAAAACTCTATCGGAGTCTAGTTGGTTTACAATGTTGTGTTAGTTTCAGGTGTACGGAAGAGTGAATGTTATACACATACACTCCTTTTCAGATTCTTTTCCCATATAAACTACTAGGGTATTGAGTAGAGTTCCTATGCTGTACAGCAAGTTATCATTAGCTATCTATTTTATATATCAGTTCAGTTCAGTCTCTCAGTCGTGTTCGACTCTTTGTGACCCTATGGACTACAGCACACCAGGCTTCCCTGTCCATCACCATCACCAACTCCCGGAGCTTGCTCAAACTCATATCCATCAAATTGGTGATGCCGTCCAACTATCTCATCCTCTGTCATCCCCTTCTCCGCTTGCCTTCAATCTTTCCCACTATCAGTGTCTTTTCTAATGAGTCGTTATTTGCATCAGGTGGCCAAAGTATTGGAGGTTCAGCTGCAGCATCAGTCCTTCCAATGAAGGGTTGATTTCCTTTAGGATTGGCTGGTTTGATCTCCTTATAGTAGTGTGTATATGTCAATCCCAGTCTTCCAATTTATCCCTCCCCCACGCTTACCCCCTAGTAACCTACATCTGTAACTCTATTTCTGTTTTGTGGATAAGTTCATTTGTACACTCCTCTGTTCGCCCCCCTCCTCACTTTTTTAGAGATTCCACATGTAAGTGCTATCGTATGGTTTTTGTCCTTCTCTGACTCACTTCACTCAGTCTGACAAAGTGACTGTGGGGCTGGTAAAGGAGAAGGGGCAGACAGATGAGTGGTGTGTGTAACCCCATAAAGAGTTGTGTCCTTTCCACCCTTGGGAAGAGAGGGAGGAGAAGGAAGGGAGGAGAAAAGGGGAAAGGGAATATGTGTAGAAATTTCTAGAGTTGTTGGGTTCTTGTCCTTCAGGAAGAGATGGGGAAACCAAAAAGCAGAAGGGGGATGGAATTTCCCAAGGCTGTGCTTCGACTGGCAAAGCTGAGCTGGAAACCAGACCTGTCTGAGACGAAACTGTGGGCTTACAGCCACAGAGCCATGCTGCCTCCTGAGAATAAGCAATACCATTCACTGAACCTTCCCGTGAGCCTTCTGCTAAAGGTTTTGCATGTATGATCTTACTTAGTCTTACTCTTAACTTGACCCTTTTGGGGAGGTATCGCTCCTACTTCACAGATGGGAAAACTGAGACTCGGACTCGTGAGGTTGTTTTCTAAGTTCACACAGCTAAGATACACGAGGCAGAGCTGGCATTCTCCCCTTGGTCTATTTGACACGTACATCTTGCTCTCAATCTCTAAGCTACTTGGCCTCTTCAGGAAATGGAAAGAACAGAGGCTGAGGGCTGAGAAAACCAATGTTCTTGAGCTCCTGAGATAAAACTGATGCTTGTCTCCCTCTCATCAGAGACCTGGGGGGTGATGGGGAAGGGGACTTTTCATCTTCCTACTTTTCCAACATCCATTTGTGACTTTCCTGGTGGTCCAGTGGCTAAGACTCTGCACTCCCAATGTAGGTGGTCCAGGTTCCACTCCTGGTCAAGGAATTAGATCCCACATGCCACAACCAAGAGTTCATATTGTTGTTGCTTAGTTGCTAAGTCGTGTCT
This sequence comes from Bos taurus, assembly GCF_002263795.3. Lineage (NCBI taxonomy): Eukaryota > Metazoa > Chordata > Mammalia > Artiodactyla > Bovidae > Bos > Bos taurus. The sequence continues at coordinate 57,636,393 of NC_037344.1, read as the reverse complement.
GACTCTTTGGGACCCCATGGACTGTAGCCTGCCAGGCTCCTCAGTCCATGGGATTTCCCAGCCAAGGATATTGGAGTGGGGTTGCCTCTTCCTTCTCCAGGGGATCTTCCTGACCCAGGGATCAAATCCATGTATGCTGCACTGGCAGGCAGATTCTTTACCACTGAACCACCGTGGAACCCTGTATTGGTATTCTTCAACTAAAAGATCCTGCAGCATGCTGCAAGACCTGGTGCTGTCAAAGTAAATAAATGAACACTCATCTGTGCTAAAAACTCCTTAGAAAGTGAGCAGAGAGGGAACATATCTCAACATAATAAAGACCATATATGATAAATCCATAGCTACTTTTAACACCTTTAAATAAAAGTTTAAAAAATTCAAAAGAGAAATGGTATTTTATGACCTGTGAAAATTACATGAAATTCAAATTTCTGTGAAATAATGTTTTGTCGGCACACAGCCACACTCTTTGTTTCCATATTGTCTGTGGACACCTCTGCATCACAGCAGAAAAGCTGAGTAGTTATGACAGGGACTGACACAGTTGAAATATCTCCTGTCTGGTCCATTATGGAAAATGGCTGTTGACCTTTGTTCTAAGAAACTGGAGTGGGTCAGCAGAAATTGGGCTACTAGGTCTAGGAGTTTGACAGATTTGAACCATTCCTCTCTGCTCTGAGAACCGGGTGTGGTCAAGGTCAAGTGGGTTTTCCATTCATTTGTTCCCTCATTCACACATCCAACCATTCACCATCCACCCATGCCCTGAGCCAACACTCCCCGCCAGGTGTGGGCGGGCAGTGCAGGGGCACAGCTCTCCGCTGGGGATTCAGCCAGGCAAATGTGGGAGAAGGCAAGCGTCTGGGGCCAGCATAAATGCAGGCCAGGGACTTCTCTGCAAGCTAAGTTCCACAACAGTGGAGATGGATGTACTGCCCACCGCCACCCCTGACTGGAGGGAGGCTCCATCAAGGACCCACCTGAGCCTGGCATGCCGTGACTTTAACCGGGAAGCACATACCAAGTTCATGTCACACAATGTACATGTTTCTGAGTTTCCTACCTCTTCTGCCATTCCCTGCCTGACTTCCCACACCGTACCCTACCAGAGCCTTCCCAGGTGGCCCCTGGGCATGAAATTAGCTGGACAAATGTGCACCGGAGTGAGGTAAATCCCAAATTGCTTTAGAATGCCTTTCTTGCAGACCACTGGCTTGGACAGGGCCAGCAGGGGGAGGTTACCTGATGCGCTGCCAGCAAAGGATCCCTGTAGCAAAGGACACGTCTGTGCATACTGATAAGTGCATGCACTTTGTTTCTATGGGTTCAAGTGCCTCTGCCTGTATGCATGCGTGTGTGCATATGAATATGTGTACATTGTTTACATGGGAGTGAATTCACGTGTGTACGTGTGCAAGAAGGCAGTAGTATGTGTATATACTTGTGTGTATGTGTGCTGGGGGGTGTCTTTGCATTTACGGGTACACTTGTGTAGTATATACTTGTGTGTATGTGTGCTGGGGGGATGTCTTTGCATTTACGGGTACACTTGTGTAGTATATACTTGTGTGTATGTGTGCTGGGGGGATGTCTTTGCATTTACGGGTACACTTGTGTAGAGTCTACGTATGGATTTGTTTTTTTGTGACTAGAATTGGGGAAAGGAAAGCAGGTACAGTCATGCCAGCTGCAGAACTGGCCACTGCCTCTCTCTCTCCCCTTGAAAAGCACTCTGTCTTCATTTCCCCCAGTCTCTGGAATGCTCCAATGAAAACCTCAATTTTTTTGTCTGAAAACTGGAGGCTCAGGTTACCAGGGGCTGGAGATAGTGAGTGACTGTTAATGGGTACAGGGTTTCTTTGTGAGGTGATAAGATGTTCTGAAATCATATAGTAACATTTCATGAAACATAATCTATAAAAATATTGAATAGCTATGTTGTACATCTTGCAGAGTCAGAAGGACTTAGCAACTGAACAACAATGTTGTACATATGAAACTAACATAATATTGTAAATCAACTATACTTCAATAACATTAGATTTGGTGACAGTTTCACAGCTTTGTAAATAAATTACAAACCACTGAACTGTATGGATAATATATACAGATTTTATCTATCTATCTATACATATAGATACAAAATCAACTAAGTTGTTTAAAAAAGAAAAAATTTTAAGTTCACAAAAATTTCCACCCTCCCACTCACTTATTCTCACTACATTTACAGAGGAGCCCTGGTCTGGGGAAAAAAAAAATCCTGATTTCTCAGCCCGGAAAGGAATTTTACCAGGGAGGGATTTCCTCAACTTTCTAGAACCCATGGCTTTGCCAGGCTGACAGCAAGGAATTCTGTGTCCTCTGCACTTGAAGTTTGTAGCTAAATCTACAACGCTGAGAAGGGGTTAAGACAGGCTGGATGGACAGAATCACGGGGATGAACACTGGCAGGGAAATGAACTACCATTTCATTACCCCGAGAGAGATGGAGAATCCAGGGACAGGGGAGTGCACTGGGAGAAGTCAGAAACAGAAATGGGAGAAACAGAAAAAAGAGGGGAGAGGGGAGAGAACTCACCAGGGAGGCAGCCGTGTCCAGCAGTTAAGAGCTCAGAGTTTGGAGCTGGGCAGAACTGGGCTCCAGATCCATGCCTGGACCTCTTATGTTAGAAGCCTCTGGGCATGTTGCTAAAGATAAAAAATGTGGGTGGACAAGGCAGAAACTACCTTACAGGTCTGGGGGTATTAAATTAGAACACTCTTGCATGGAAGACAAAAGGTCCTGTGCTCACCAAGTTCAGTGTCCTATTGCTCCCTTCCAGCTCCCCTGGAGACCACTTCTCGGTCTCTTTGTGGGTATGCAGCACCACATGACTGGTTCTGGGCCAATGGAAAGAGACCCCTGGAGCTTTCTGTCTGGGGTACAGAGAAGCCTATGGCTGATCTGCAGCCTCTTCTACCACGGTCAGTGTGGAGGCCTCAGGATGACAGGGTAGAGTCACAAGACTGGAGTTTGCTGGATCCCTGAATGACTGCGTGGAAGACAGCTCCCCTGGAGCACTGACCAACCTATAGCAAATTCAAGTGAGTGAGAAACTTTGAGTAAGCCAAAGAGATACCAGGGGCCTTTGTCACTGCAGCATAAGCCTATCCTATCCTGACTACAGTACCTGGTTGGCAGGTAATTGATGCAATCCGCCAACTCAACGGAAAAGACCCTGATGCTGGGGATGATTGAAGGCAAAAGGAGAAGAGGGCGGCAGAGGATGAGATGGTTGGATGGTATCATAAATTCAATGGACATGAACTTGGGCAAATTCCAGGAGACAGTGAGGGACAGGAAGAACTGGCATGCTGCAGTCCACGAGTCGCAAAGAGCTGGACACAACTTAGCAACTGAACAACACAGTAATTAGCAGGACGGAAAGGTCTGCAGGTGTAGGGCTTTCCCAGCAGGTAGGACAGGTACCACCAGCCCCAAAGAGCACTGACTCACACAGAGATGAAGTGAGTGGGGGCCTAAGAAAACATAAATAGACACAGTAGTAAAATAAAAATAAGATACTCTGGCTAGGGCCATGCTTCTACAGCCACCATCACCAGGGAAACCAGTCTCCGAGATGGGAACCGTGCTTTCCGCTCTGCTGAAGAAGCATGGTTCTTTACCAAATGGCCCACTGCTGCTGCTGCTAAGTCGCTTCAGTTGTGTCCGACTCTGTGCGACCCCATAGATGGCAGCCTACCAGGCTCCCCCGTCCCTGGGATTCTCCAGGCAAGGACACTGGAGTGGGTTGCCATTTCCTTCTCCAATGCATGAAAGTGAAAAGTGAAAGTGAAGTCGCTCAGTCATGTCCAACTCCCAGCGACCCCACGGACTGCAGCCCACCAGGCTCCTGCATCCACGGGATTCTCCAGGCAAGAGTACTGGAGTGGGGTGCCACCATCCTCTCCCACAGACACCTCCATTTGTCTATAACTTGGCAGTGGTTTTAAAGAAGCAGAAGCAAATGGGAACTTATGCTCAGCAAGATTCTATTTCATGTTTTTGTTAATAGCTTTCTCCTGCTTTGCACAGATAGAAAGCAAGTCACCCCAGGGATATGACCTTACCTCTCAATCATTTAAAAACAGAAAAAAAATAAATGTCCAGAGAGATTAAAAACACAGGTTCTGTGCCCCGAAGCGCTGTCACATGACAACGTGGCATCTTCATGGGAAAGATAAAAACTCCATGTAATCCTATTACAAATATTTCCACTAGTCACCTAGCTTCACTTTGGTAATCTGTTTCAATGTAAAGTCCTGTCGTTCCCCATAAACCAATTTAGAAGGTACAGGAGCAAAATGTAAGTTTGTGCCAATTTCTCGAAGATGGGTGAGAATCGTCACTCAGGTTCATCTGGGGTTCTTTTTTCCCCTTAAACTCTTAACTCCAGGGCATGAAGAGAGTTCCTTTCCAATATTCACTCAGGTAATCTTGCCCTTCCAGGCCTCCTTAACTCCCAGAGGCACTCTAGTTTCTATCTGCAAAGCTTTGAGGGCAAAGATGAAGGGATCTTCACAAGCAAAGGTCCGGCTATCTTGACACCCAAGGCTCATGTGCTTGGAGATGCTATAGGGAGGTTTGTGGGAGGGGATGCCCAGGCCTGGGGCTGGGATGCATATAAGAGAAGTGAGGACCAGCCAGGCCATTCAGTCTATACAGCTCAGGACCAGAGTCCTGACCTCATACCAGTCCCTATCCGGTCCTCTGTGCTATATCAGTTCATACACACTGCCTGAATGGGTCTGCTGCTTCTAAGTCACTTCAGTTGTGTCCGACTCTGTGCGACCCCATAGACAGCAGCCGACCAGGCTCCTCTATCCCTGGGATTCTCCAGGCAAGCACACTAGAGTGGGTTGCCATTTCCTAGTTGGCCCCATTTTACCCCAAGGAAATGGAAGTTCAGGGTTTAACTCAAACCCTGGAGCCAGCACGTGGAGATGCTACTTCTACCCAAGAGTAGAACCCAGACCATTCTGTTTCCATGTCTTCATCTTTTCCCATCAGATCACCCCAGCCTCCTGCTCAAACTGAGTTGTGCTTCTGTTGCTCACACCCAGGGTAACCTGGACAAGTAAAAAAACTTCTTGGACAGAATTATAGAGAAAATTTGTATCCCTCCACCTGAAATTCATAAGTTGAAACCTAACCCCCAGTGTGACGGTACTTGGAAGTGGGGCCTTGGGGAGTTGATTAGATCATGAGAGTGAAGCCCCCATGAATAGGACCAGTGCCCAGAGCTCCCTTACCCCCTCCATCACGTGAGGTTACAGTGATGAGACAGTCATCTATGAACCTGGAATTGAGCTCTCACCAGACACTGAGTCTGCCAGTGCCTCGTTCTTGGACTTCTCAGCTTCTGGAACTGTGAGAAATTAATGTCTGCTGTTTATAAGCCACCCAGTCTGTGACATTTTGTTACAGCAGCCAGAACAGACTAAAATAGAGTCTGATCTATAAGAAGAATAATCATTCACTTCTCAGGGTGGCCATGAGCATTCAATAACAAAGTATCATGTTACAGATCCCACATGTCACAACTAAGAGTTTGCATGTTGCAACTGAAAGATCCTGCATGCCACAACTAAAAATGATCTTGAGTACTGCATCTAAAGATCCTGAGTGTCACAACCGAGACCTGGTGCAGCCAAATAAACAAATAAAAATAAATATTAAAAAAATCCAAAATAACACGCTTGGCATAGTGCCTGGCACACAGTAAAACTCAGTAATCATTTACTCTTATTATGGTTACTTATCCTTGAGGGTCAAGAGACCTCACACTTTGGTGCCTATTGTACATGCTCCAGTTGACACCACATGTACCAACTGAACCGAACTATTGTTACTTTTCTAAATGTCACATCTTATTTCTACTACCTTCTTGCCTTTGCCTATACTGTTTCCTCCATCAAAAACACCCTTCCTCTATTTCTTCCAAATGTCTTATTCCTCAGGACATAGCCCATCTCTCTGCTCCTTGAATTCTCATCACACTTTGTACACTTGTTTCAACCCTTCCTACCTGGTATAGTGATTGCTGGGTTTCTCATGAGTTGGGTGGGTGGATGAACGGATGGACAAGTGAATGGTTGGATACACGGATTATTAACAAAGCTGTTTCTGAACATTTTGTTTGGAGACACATGTTTTGGGCATTGACAATGCATACCGCCTCATTGGGCCAACAAAACATCATCTCTATCAAGATTAGGAGCTACATGCAAGGCTCTCAGATGAAATTTCATAAATTATTTCAACCAGGCAGCTCAGAAGAATCAGACTATGGATTTTATTGGCTCTCTACATTATATGTTATGCTTTTTTTGGCAGCCTGAAAATGATGTTTCTCTCCCAGCCAATATCACCTCTTTTCCCACTTAACAAACATTGATATTCCACCCCCCTCACCGAGTTGTCAATTTCAGCTTGAGATTGTGTCCTCCTTTGGTGTGTGCACATGAGAGTCTGCTCACTTCAGAGAATCAGAAACACCATCCTCTTGGTGTCAGAAGAGCCCTGTGTTGCTCACAAGCCTGACTGTTGCTTCCTAGGGCAGCTTCAAAAGGCACACAGGAGATGGGAGGAGGGAGCCTGGTCTAGGAGCTTTTTCCAGGAGAAGAGCTGAGAAGCAGACCTTGGAGGATCTTCTCCAAGATCTGGAGGCTGGACAGAGACCCAGGAGGGAGCTCATGGGCTTCAGAGTAACACACAGGCTCAAGTACTTCATAGTTGAGTAACCCAGGCATATTTTTTTAACCTTTCTGGGCCTCAGTTTCCTAACCTGAGATAAGGGTGATAAGACCATCTTCCTGAGAGTCAAGGAAATGCTCAGGTGTGAATCCTAACTCCACCAATACTTTGCCTTCCTGAGTCTCAGTTTTTTCATCTGTAAGCTGGGCTTAATAAGCCTACAACCCTGCTCTGAAAATGCATTTAGATAATACATCTAAATTGTAAGAACCTAACAGAAGCAGAAGAGATTAAGAAGAGGAGGCAAGAATACATAGAATAACTGTACAGAAACATCATAATGACCTGGGTAACAATGATGGTCTGGTCATTCACCTAGCGTAAGACATCCTGGAGTGTAAGGTCAGTTGGGCATTAGGAAGCATAAAGCTAGTGGAGGTGATGGAATTTCAGCTGAGCTACTTAAAATCCTAAAAGATGATGCTGTGAAAGTGCTGCATTCAATATGCCAACAAATTTGGAAAACTCAGCAGTGGCCACAGGACTGGAAAAGGTCAGTTTTCATTCCAATCCCAAAGAAAGGAAATGCCAAAGAATGTTCAAACTACCACACAATTGCACTCATCTCACATGCTAGTAAACTAATGCTCAAAATTCTCCAAGCCAGGTGTCAACAGTATCTAAACTGTGAACTTCCAGATGTTCAAGCTGGATTTAGAAAAGGCAGAGGAACCAGAGATCAAATTGCCAACATCCGTTGGATCATCAAAAAAGCAAGAGAGTTCCAGAAAAACATCTACTTCTGCTTTATTGACTATGCCAAAGCTTTTGACTATGTGGATTACAACAAACTGTGGAAAATTCTTCAAGAAATGGGAATACCAGACCATCTGATCTGCCTCCTGAGAAATCTGTATGCAGGTCAAGAAGCAACAGTTAGAACTGGACATGGAACAACAGACTGGTTCCAAACTGGAAAAGGAGTACATCAAGGATATATATCATCACCCTGCTTATTTAGAATCTGCCTGCAATGAAGGAGACCTGGGTTCAATTCCTGGGTCAGGAAGATTCCCTGGAGAAGGAAATGGCAATTCACTCTAGTATTCTTGCCTGGAAAATCCCATGGACAGAGGATCCTGGTGGGCTACAGTCCTTGGGGTCACAGGAGTCAGACATGACTTAGCGACTAAACCAACCCCCACCACCAGTGCTTATTTAACATATACGCAGAGGACATCATGTGAAATGCTGGGCTGGATGCAGCACAGGCTGGAATCAAGATTGCCAGGAGAAATGTCAATAACCTCAGATATGCAGATGACACCACCCTTATGGCAGAAAGCGAGGAGGAACTAAAGAGCCTTTTGATGAAAGTGAATGAGGAGAATGAAAAAGCTGGCTTAAAAATCAACATTCAAAAAACTAAGATCATGGCATCCAGTCCCATCACTTCATGGCAAATAGATGGGGAAAAATGAAAACAGTGACAGACTTTATTTTGGGGGGCTCCAAAATCACTGTGGATGTTGATTGTAGCCATGAAATTAAAAGATGCTTGCTCCTTGGAAGAAAAACTATGACAAACCTAGATAGCATGTTAAAAAGCAGAGACATTACTTTGCTGACAGAGGTCCATATAGTCAAAGCTATGGTTTTTCCAGTCATCATGTACAGATACGAGTTGGACCAGAAAGAAGGTTGAGCACTGAAGAACTGATGCTTTTGAACTGTGGTTCTGGACAAGACTCTTGAGAGTCGCTTGGATTCCAAGGAGATCAAACCAGTCAATCCTAAAGAAATCAGTCCTGATTATTCATTGGAAGGACTGAAGCTGAAGCTCTAATACTTTGGTCACCTGATGCAAAGAGCCGGATCATTGGAAAAGACCCTGATGCTGGGAAAGATTGAGGGCTGGAGGCAACAGAGGATGAGATGGTTGGATGGCATCATCGACTCAATGGACATGAGTTTGAGCAAACTCCAGGAGATGGTGAAGGACAGGGAAGCCTGGCATTCTGCAGTCTGTGAGGTTGAGTCGGACATGACTGAGTGACTGAAAACAACAATACATTTAGGGGCTTACTGCTGTGCCTGGCTCACAGCAAGAGCTGAAGGATCACCACCATTCACCAGCACTCCTCATGTGCATGTTCTGAGTCTGTTACAGGCATCACCACCTTCAAGCTTCCATGTAAGTCTATGAGGTTGGTCCTCTCTCATTATCCCCATTCAACAGTGGAGGAAAGTGAGGCTTAGGGAGGGGAAGTGACGTCCTGCTCTCACTAGGGCACTAAGTGAGGGATCCCGGGCTGAAAGGCAGATCTACATTCTCTTGAGAAGACAAGAGTGGAGATGCTCCCTTTGCTTTCAGTTCAGTTCAGTTGCTCACTCGTGTCCGACTCTTTGCGACCCCATGAACTGCTTTAGCAGGATCTAAAAGGTTCAAGGCTTACACTGTTGGTGGGAGTGCAAACTAGTACAGCCACTATGGAGAACAGTGTGGAGATTCCTTAAAAAACTGGAAGTAGAACTGCCATACGACCCAGCAATCCCACTGCTGGGCATACACACGGAGGAAACCAGAATTGAAAGAGACACATGTACCCCAATGTTCATCGCAGCACTGTTCATAATAGCCAGGACATGGAAGCAACCTAGATGTCCATCAGCAGATGAATGGATAAGAAAGCTGTGGTACATATGCACAATGGAGTATTACTCAGTCATTAAAAAGAATACATTTGAATCAGTTCTAATGAGGTGGATGAAACTGGAGCCTATCATACAGAGTGAAGTAAGCCAGAAAGAAAACACCAATACAGTATACTAACGCATATATATGGAATTTAGAAAGAGGGTAATGACAATCCTGTATGCGAGACAGCAAAAGAGACACAGATGTATAGAACAATCTTTTGGACTCTGTGGGAGAGGGAGGTGGGGGATGATTTGGGAGAATGGCATTAAAACATGTATAATATTATATAAGAAATGAATCGCCAGTCCAGGTTCGATGCAGGATACAGGAAGCTTGGGGCTGGTGCACTGGGATGACCCAGAGGGATGGTATGGGGAAGGAGGTGGGAGGGGGGTTCAGGATGGGGAACACGTGTACACCCGTGGCAGATGCATGTTGATGTATGGCAAAACCAATACAATATTGTAAAGTAAAAATAATAATAATAATAAAATAGAATAATAAAAAAATAAAAATAAAAGGTTCAAGGCACGTGGATGATGATGCCTCACCATCCAGGGCAGCACCTCTCTGGTTATTATCTGCTTTCTCCCTGACTCTTGATGTGGAGGTTCTGGAGTCTGGCTGCTGGGTTCAAACCCCAGCCTGCCTCCTCCCTAAATGCCTCAGGAAATCACCTCCACTGAGTCCTTCAGCTGTCAAGTGGTAATACAGTCATAGCTCCTTAAGGAAGCTAGCTGTTAAGATGATCCCAAATCATCCAAGTAAAGGGATTATTTATCAAGAGCCCTGGGACCCTGATGCTGGAAAAGACTGAAGGCAGGAGAAGAAGGGATGATAGAGGATGAGATGGTTGGATGGCATCATCAACTTGATGGACATGGGTTTGAGCAAGCTCCAGGAGTTGGTGAAGGAGAGGGAAGCCTGGCATGCTGTAGTCCATGGGGTTGCAAAGAGTTGGACACGACTGAGTGACTGAACAACAACTGGGACCTAGTAGGTACTTCATACTGATGGTCATTACTACTGTTACTCCCGCTCTTCTAGCAAGAGCTACTGCCATTGCCATGGCTTCTACTGAAACTGAATTTTGTCCCAGGGAACCCCCAATACCATTTGTACCTGGGATTTTATTGGTCAGTCCCTTGCAAGTAACAACAGTGATTTTAGCTACCAATTGTTGAGCCCGAACTGTTTTAGGTAAAGAAGGGCAGCTGTGATGTTATCATATTTACTCTTCTCAACAACACTGGTCGCTGAGACATTCTACCCTTTGTAAAGGACAAACACAGCAGTGAGGAAGTGACAGAGGCATGGTTGTACCAGAGTCTGCAAGATTCCAGGCGCCCTGTCACGAAGCTTTTCTGATCCTAAGAGTGGGGAGAAAGCTTGACATGGCTCATTCTGGGAATTGTGCAGAGGTTCCTCATCCTGGTTCCAGGATAGAATGACCTGGAGAGGGTCAACAGAATGATACCCAAGCCCCACCCCAGATCAACTGAATCAGGACTTTGGGGGGATGGGAGGGGCAGAGAGTCCGGGCATCACTCAGGATTAAAAAGCTCCCCTAGGTGATGTTAATCCTAATGTGAAAAGGTTCAGAACTACTGGAAAAGCTGAAACCATTCATCCTGACTCAAAGGAATAAGAAAAAAAAACACAACCCTTATTTTCACTGAAATCCTTCTAAAAAACTATTTTCCTCCTCACATCTGTTTTTGTTGTTGTTGTTGTTTACAAAACATTTTCATCTTCTTGGCTTAATCTACTATTTGAAACAGTTCTGTGGAATAAGGATCCATGTGCCCTGTACAGATCCATGTACAGATGAGGAAGTTGAGGATCACAGAGCCCAAATGACTCACCCAAGGCCATCCAGCATCAAGCTGGGAAACCAGGGATCCCAATCCCAAGTTCACGAGATCTTCCTCAGACAAAAGGACCAGATCTTCAGGGCATTTAAAGAAAGCCATGGCCATTCACCTCACATAAGTTAAGGGACTCAAGGGACCTGGTTTGGACACTTGACTCCAAAGATATTCTTACTGAGGTTGAGCAAAGGGTTTTACCGTGATACTAAAATGGCAACATAGAGCTAACTGCCATCCATGGGTGGGAGTTTCAACAGAAACAGGGTTGGATGGGGCAAGAGAAGGGGAGAGACGTGTTCCTTAGAGAGAGACCATTTTAAGAGCAAGTGAAGGTTTCTGAGGTTGCAAGGCAGGAACCATGAAGGCCAGTGGGTGTCCATCTGCCAACAGCATTCCGTCTGCCTTTAAGCAGTGAATGTGCTCTGGAAGGATTTCTTGAGTGGGTTAAATCTACCCCACTGTGATCTTGTTTGAACTGTTGATTTGCTTAGCAAACACTTTCTCAATAAATAATGAATAAGTAAACTCCAGCCTGCCGCTGATAAATTATCATGAGTTGAGGGTTAATGGGGTGTAACACAGGCAGCAAACAGCCCTGTGCCTTTTGGTCTGCAGCAGCCCCCCCGCCCAACACCCAACCATCAGCTTCTGGAAAAAGTGCTGAGCTACCAGAGAGCCTATTAAATGAGCACCTTCTTCTCCCATCCCCCACAGCCCAAGATGACCCTCTGACCAGCCTCTCCTCCTCCATTTATCCCCAGGGTCTCAGCTTCCACACTTCTCAGCAGGGTTCCACAAAAATAGAGACGAAGGGAAGGAAACATGGAGGCACAGATGATTCTGAGTCTTTTAGTCTTGCTGCCTGGTTTTTCACTGGAGTGGTCTGTTTCCTTTCCATATCTGGGAACACGGCCTATAGTTCCTTTCCATAGATGTGCAGTCTGCTGAAACTCCCACCCGTGGATGCGCCTGTGGAGTCACTGATTGTTGGCTCCAGCCCAGTGACACCAGAATGATGCTAACCAGTTTCCCCACTTCCCTGCCATCCTGTGCTCAATCAAAGGACTGGCTTTAACTCTGACAAGCTGACTCCATCACATCCCCGAAGAAAAGCCCCAAATACTCGTTCTTAGTAAAATGGCAGTGCCTAAGAGAACAGCTCTCAACAATTATTTGCTAAATGGCTTGATGGCTGAGTGGATGGGTATATGAATGGATAGGTGGGAGGATAGATGGATGGTGGATGGATGGGTAGTTGAAAAGACAGATGTTGGATGGATGAATATGTGGGAAAGGCAGGTGGGTGGGTGGATATGGGATGGGTGGAAGGGTGGGTGGATAGGTCTATGAAGGGGGAGAGGGTATAAGATGAATGGACAAATTGATGAGAAGATAGATGGATGGATGAGGCTCATTCACTTCTCAGCATTCAGCTTAGGCCAACCAGGTCCAGACAAGGAAGGAAATGACCCTACAAAGGGGGAAGTAAGAAATGTTATAATCATTTCACAAACAAGGCAACTGAAAGGTTAAAGGCCTATCTAAAGTCACAGCAGAGAACTTCTTGAATTATTGGCTCCTTCCTCCCTCCATGCTCTTTCCTTGTCATATTCAGCACCTGATTGAAGACCCATTGTTCTACAGGCTGAGTAAGCAGCTCCAGTTTTTCATCTCTATACTTCGTATTAGAGTGGTAAGATTAGTCCCTGGGATATGCCAGCACCAAGGCTGAAAGCAGGAGAGGAAGAAGGTGAACAGGGAGGACAGAGGCAGCAGAGTTTCTGCAGAAGGAAGGGCTGCAAGGCCAGCAGAGCCAGAGAAAGAGTGGCTTATTAACAAGACTGAATAATAATCCACTGGGCTGTAGTGTGGCATCTCCAATTTTGAGAAACTGTCACAGGCAGCTCTTGTTGCTCAGAGAGAGATCAGATTCCAGTGACTGAGATGCTATGACAGTCCTCAATGGTCTACAAACACTTCCAAACAAGTCCGCTGAGAATCCTTGATCTGTGCCTCAAATCCCAATGGGCTGTGCTAATAACTGCCTTGGAGGAACTGGCCTCAGCTGGGGAAATGCTGAAGATGGTTGCGACCCCTTCCTTGCCTTTGAAGGTACTTGATCTGTTCCCTGCTCTGCGCTCCTCTGGGTCTTTTGAATGCCTAGAAGAAAAGGAATCCACTTTTGAAGAGAACTCAGAGACAAACCTTTTGATTAAAGGCAAGAGCAACTTCTCAGCCACAGATTCTCTGTTTCAATCAAAGAGAGAAGATGACAAGAAGGCTCAGGAGAGGGGTCCCTGCATCTTATCTGTCAGTTACAACCTAAGGATGGTCACTTCCCCAAAGACCAAAAGGCTTGAACCCCAAGAAAGGGAGACTGAGTGCAGGTCCCCTCAACTTTAAACTTGGGTCACTGCTGCCTACCAATTCAAGCAGAAAGTTCTCTTAGCCAATGAAGTATTTATGTATACCAGCTTTGACAAGAGCAGAACTAAGTTCAAATCCCTGCTCCACCACCACGAAAGTATCAATCTTATCTGGCAGTGGGGAAAAGTCAAAGTGCTAGAGGTTTCCCTTGTAGCTCTTGTTGGTAAAGAATCTGCCTGCAATGCAGGAGATCCAGGTTCAATCCCTGGGTCAGAAAGATATCCTGGAGAAGAAAATGAAACCCACTTCAGTATGCTTGCCTGGAGAATCCCATGGACAGAGGAGCCTGGCAGGCTACAGTCCATGGGGTCGCAAGTGTCAGACACGACTTAGAGACTAAGCCACCACTGGAGTGCTTAGAATACTACCATACATATATTCAATGCTTCCTAAACTATTGTTATTATTATAAAATTTAAATTATCCCACATTTCTCTATTCCTGGTCATGTTATGAAGAATTTTCAGTTCTGGTATTTCATGTGCTCCTCTTAAGACACCCAAGGATTTATGTTATTCCCAGTTTACAGATGAGAGCACTGAGGGTCAAAGAGGTGACATAAATTTGTCCAGGGTCAAACAGTCAGCAGGTCAAACAATCACCCAGGACTCCGAACTCTATATCCGATATTCTTTCTGTTGCAGCACAGGACAGGAGTGCTATTTTTGTCACTTCCCTTGGTGCAGGGCTAGTAGTAATAAAAACTGCAACAACAGCAAATGCTAACTAACACTTAAATGGCACTTGGTGTGTGCCAGGTTCTTATCTTAGTACCTTATACATATGAGCTCACTTAGTCCTCACAATAATACCAAGAGGTGAAAGCTATCATTATCTCCATTGTACAGATGCAGAAATTAAGGCCCAGAAAGGCGAAATTACTACCAGTACAAAAGAAAAACCTGCGCCAGCAAGGCTGCCCCCCCCACCCCCCACCCCCCACCCCCCCCACCCCCCCCCGATCCAGACAACTGGTCAACCAGACACTTCCCTACGGGATGTTTTGGTGACCATCAGCTTGGTATTTTCTGATAATCCACAAGGTCAATTGGTGGAAGACCCACAGAAGCTTGACTCTGACATGGAAGAACTTTTTTAATCAGTTTAAAATTTCTATACGGGGGTCAAGTCCCATAAATCTAACTCCATTCCCAAGACTGAGAGGAGAGGCTGGACTGTGATGGTAAGCTATATAAAACTCAGCTGGAGGGCCTTGGGGGAACAGCCAAAAAGAATACTGCTGTTTGTTACATATGAAAGTTGTTAAGAGAGAAAATCCTAAGAGTTCTCATCACAGGGGAAAAAATATATTTTTTCTATTTCGTTAATCTTGTATCTATGTGACATGATGGATGTTCACTAAACTTGCGGTAATCATCTCATGACATACGTAATTAAAATCATCGTGCAGTGCACCTTAGACTTACACAGTGCTGCATGTCCATCACATCTCAATAAAACTGGAAGGAAAAAATAAATAATTTAAAAAATATTCAAACAAAGAGGTAATTCAGTCTAAGATGGCACAGGACAGCCTGGTGTACTTAAGGCTCAGACTCTGGAGTCAGAAAGATCAAGTGAGACCCTGACTCAGCTTCACACAAACCATTTCATCTCTCTACGCCCCAGGTTCCCCATCTATAAAATGGGGACAACAATCACTGTCCATAAAGTTCTTAGCACAGAGCCTAGCATGTAGTAGATGCTCAATAAACATTTCCCTTAATAAATATTCAGAATGCCTTTTCACAGCAAAGCTCTCTTTCATGTTTACAATGGTTCGACCAAGCCACCAACTTTCCTTATTTTTAAAAGGATGGTGGTGGCTGAGTAGGTTTTGAGAACAATACTGTGCAGTCTCTCCCTGGAGTAGAGATTCATTTCGGTCTCAGGGACCCCACACAGCCATCAGATGAATTTAGACTCTTTCCTTTGGGAACTGTTTTTGGGGGATGGATCTTCCACCTGTGTTTCAGGCCCCTCTGACAGCTGTCACTACACCATCCTTCCGGTTTGGAAGGTGAAGTGCTCCATTATGATCTGAAGCCTAGCCCTAACCTGGAAGGCACATGGTAGGCACCCAGGATCACAGTGCGGGTGTCAAAGGTCACTGGGCAGGTGAACAGGAAATTCAAGTAGGTCTAAAATCACAACCCAACAAATTTCAAGGCTGCAATAAGTCTGAGGGCCACTTTTCCAGGTGTATCTTGCCTGTCTTTTCAACACAGCTGATCACTCCTCCTTTGTGAAAAAAAAAAAAAAAATAAGTGTCTTCTCCAGATTTCCATGATAACATACTCTCCTGGTTTTCCTCTGACTCTCTGGCCACTACTCAGCAGTCTTTAGAGTAACCCTCTGTTTTCTTCTCACTTTGATCTTTTCCCCCCAGGACTGCTGGTCCTCAAAGTGGGGTTCCCACACCTGCAGCATCAGCATCACCTGGGAACATGTGAATTCCAGGAAAAATGCAATTTCTTAGGCCCCCATTCAAGAGCAACCGTATCCAAAGCTGAGGGTAGAGCCCACCACCTGTGTCTGCTCGAGCCCTCCAGGGCATTCTAATATGCAGTCAAGTTTGAGAAGCACTGCCTGGGGCCAGCTCCCCAGGTCCATAGCTCTTAATTCCTCACAGTACACATGGCTCCCAGTTTTATATCTCTAGGCAAATAGATGGGGAAGAAGTAGAAGCATTGACACATTTTATTTTCTTGGGCTCCAAAATCACTGCAGCCATGAAATGAAAAGATGTTTGTACCTTGGAAGAAAAGCTATGACAAACCCAGACAGTGTATTAAAAAGCAGAGACATCACTCTGGCCAACAAAGATTCATATAGTCTAAGCTATGGTTTTTCCAGTAGTCATGTATGGATGTGAGAGTTGGATCATAAAGATGGCTGAGGGCCAAAGAATTGATGCTTTCAAATTGTGGTGTTGGAAAAGACTCTTGAGAGTCCCTTAGACTGCAAGGAGATCAAACCAGTCAAGCCTAAAGGAGATCAACCCTGAATATTCATTGGAAGGACTAATGCTGAAGCTCCAATAATTTGGCCACCTGATGCAAAGAGTTGACTCATTGGAAAAGACCCTGATGCTGGGAAAGATTGAGGGCAAAAGGAGAAGGGGGTGGCAGAGGATGAGATGGTTAGATAGTATCACCAACTCAATGGGCATGAATTTCAGCAAACTAAAGATGTTATTTAGTGGAGGACAGAGGAGTCTGGCGTGCTGCTGTCTGTGGGGTCACAGAGTCAGATACAACTTAGCAACTGAACAACAGCAACAAGGCTAGAACTCCTCTCTGAACAATGATTTATCTAAATGCCTACTTAACATCTCTTCCTAACAAATTCAGCGGCCCCTCAAACTCAACCCAACTCTTGATTTTGCTCCCTGAACCTGATGAGGTTCTGCAAACCTCTTTCTCTGTGCATGTCGCCAGTACCCAAGCAGCCTGGTCTCCGCTCCTCCGCTCTCCCCACCCCATCGTCATTTCCAGTCCTTCCCACCTCTTTCCTTCCAGTGATACTGGAAGGCCAAACACAAACAGAACGACACACCCCTTGGGCAGAGGGGGTCTCTGGGTGCTTGGACATCCAGAGAATAGAAACAGTAAACACAAAATAGAGGCTTCCCCAATGGCTCAAGCGGTAAAGAATCTGCCTGCAGTGCAGGAGACACAGGAGACTCGGGTTTGATCCCTGGGTCAGGAAGATCCCTTGGAGGAGGAAATGGCACTCCATTCAGTATTCTTTCCTGGAAAATCCCATTGATAGAGAAGCCTGGTGGGCTATAGTCCGTGGGGTCACAAAGAATCAAGACACGACTGAGCACGCACATACACATGCGAACACTAAATATAGTTTCTCTTTAAAGCAAACCTCTCCTTGGATTTCTGCAGTTCACCAAGGAATCAGCGAGCGCCTACGGTGTGCCCGGTACCCTGCTCAGGTATCCACGGATACCGACGGTCAGTCTCTGCTCTCCTGTTTGCCCCTTCTCCCAGAACAAACTCTTTCTTCACTTTTGAAGATATACGCTCCCAATGCATATAGTAATATACTATTGATCTTCCTCTTGCCAGTCATTATCAAGATTTATTTATCCCCCCAGTTCCCCATTGATTGAGGAAAGCAGTATTCCCAGTGGTCAATCAATTCTGATATACTCCATGACAAAGAGTCAATAGCTATTTATTATTTGATTTATGGGCTTAATTATCTTAAACATGATCAGGCAGGGACAAAGCAGAAGCTGAGCAGTGCTAAGCAACTGTAGCCAGGTTGGGAAGCCATCAAACCTAACCCCAAGGCAGGCAAGCTCCCAGAAGTGGTGAAAAGCCACTGCTCTGACGTTTCCCACCCTCTGCCCACTGGGGCCACCTTGGACTCTGCCATCTGGGGAGGGAAGAGAAGGGACAAATACCAAGGCCAACTCTGCATGCCAGGCAAGGCTTGGTGGCTCGGACAATGAATCTGACTAGGACGTGGGTCAGCTTTTGCTTTCCTTGGGGCAGAGGACCCAGTAGCGGAGGGTTCTAAGAGGTCCATGGTGCATGGAGAAGGGGGGATGGACTTAGGTGTGTCTGGGAAGGGAAACAGGAGAAGAAGATGGTTTAATATGAACTTTGGTCTGAACCAGACAGTCTTGGGTTTGAACCCTGCTTCTTCCTAAGCCTTATAACCTTAGGCCTCCTGCTTCCTCTCTCCATTCCCTTGTCTAAAATGGGAGGGTTACATGGTGCTTACTTCAGAGGGTTGTTAACATGATTCGGAAGACAGGAAAACCAAAATGTGTACCCAGGTCGATTGGATGCAGGGCACCAGCTTTTAATGACAATTTCACCTCCCTCTCTCCATGAAGCTGCCTCCACTCCCGGGACTCCTGAATTTCTGTTTAACCACTGCCTGCCAGCCGGGCAGAAGAAACCTTTCCTCTGGTTTCTGGGATACATGGAAAGGAGCTGATGCTGCCCACATTTGCCTTCAAAACATGGGAGTGCAGTGGCTATTTTTAACTCGGGTAAATAGAGAAAGGCTGTTGAAGACGCCTTCATTTCCACAGGGCTGCCAGCTCACAGTTGCTTTCCCCTTAGGGAGTCAAGCCAAGGATCTTTCAGGACCAAGGGCTTTAAAACCTGCACTGGTTCCCACTGACGTCGGATAAGGATCAACACTGACTATCTACACCCTTCTTAAAGTAGAGACGCACATCAACAATCCTGTGACAAGCCCTCCTAAGAAAAGGGATTGCCCTAAAGTGGTCTTTCTAAATTGCAAACCCGACGTTGTCACTCCTTTGGTTACAACTCTGGGGGGGATTCCTGCTGACTTTAGAAGAGTTCTGTGTCCTTAGCTTGGCTCTTGAAGTCCTTTAAGAGCATCTCCAACTTCTTATCTCTTGTTATTCCCCATGTGGATCCTATATTCCAGCTGTGACTCCAGCTTGTGCCCTAGCCCCACCCCTACCCCCTGGTCTTGCTGCCTCCTACCTCCTGCCCTCTGCACGTGCCAGTCCCTCTACTAGGAATGCCAAGACCTTCTTGCACATCTGGCCAATTGGTTGAATAAGGGGGCCACTCTGGGGCCCCAGTCAGCCCCTTAGGATCCTATAGCAGCCATTAGGACACCATTAGAGAATCACCCAGTTACCTGTCTACTAGGAAGCACCAAGGATGGAGGGGCCATGCCCACTTCTTTTCATTCCCAGCACCAGGGCCAGGACCTTATACATGATGAGTGTTCAAAGCAAACACCCCCAAGCCATTCAGCTTCTTTACTATATTTTTATCACCAACATCACCTTATTGGCATCTTTCCTCTTGCCATCACCACGAATTCTCCCACATCCTCAAGCCACCCCCTGACTAGTTTGTACTATATTTTACTTATGTCCCACTCATTCCTCAGTGATTCTAAGTAAATAGTACCATTCATTGTTTGCTGCTACACTTGCCGAGAGAAGCAGGCTATGATAACGTGAGTGAGTGTATTTTTGGAATCTGTTATTCATTCATTCAACATGTATTTATGGAGGACTTAATAGTTTAGGGGCTGGGGACACAAGGGTGAGTCAAATAGCTGAGGCTCTGTGTTCCTGGGGTTTATATTCTAAGGTCGGGGAGGGGATGTAGGGAAAAGAGGCAAGAAGCAAATGAATTGAGGAATAAAATATTATCTTATGGTAAGAAGTGCCCTATAGAAAATAAAACACAGTAATGACATAGGATGTGGGTTCAAATCCTGGGTCGGGGAGATACCCTGGAGGAAGGCATGGAAGCCCACTCCATTATTCTTGCCTGGTGAATCCCATAGACACAGGGGCCTAGTGGGCTACAGTCCATAGGGTTGAAAGAGTTGGACACAACTGAAGCGACTGAGCATGCACACGTGACAACATAGGAGGGACCAGTGGTGGGGAAGATGGGTGGTGGGAGGTGCTTTGCATTGGCTTCCCGACTCCATGACCTCTGGCTGCTCCTATTGCCATTCCCAGGGTGATCCAGGGGAGAGGAGGGTGACCTCAGCTTCCACTGAAGCCCACGGCTTCTATCACCACTTCTATGCGGATGACTCACATGCAGTTATTTCCAGCTCCAACCTTTCATCTGAGCTTTAGACCAGCACATTCAAGCCCTGACTTGACATCTCCTCCTGGGCAGCTTGAAGCATACAGAGGTTAAGCCACGTGGCCAAGGCTCAAGCCTGGAGCAGAGCTGGGTCACAAGCCCAAGCATCAAGCTGCAGTCATTGCCTTGTATCATTTGATATTATAATAAACACAAAACATCTTTTTGTAGCGCTAAGGCTTTGGCACCTGAAAATACACTACTTCTCCTAATTGTCGCTATCATTTTCATTATTGTTGTCATCGCTGTTAGAATGTTGTCATTACCATAGCAACCAGGAGATACAAGGTATCGAGCACCTCTAGTTACCAGAGGCATTAAGCTACAGCCTTTTCATACAAGATCTCCAATTCTTATCCCTCCCTAGAAAAAGAGATTAATGTCATCCCCATTTTACAGATGAGGAAACTGAGGCAAACAGGAGTTTGGCATTGGCAATAATAGACTTAAATCCAAAACAGGTATTGTTCATGCAAAAATCGTTCAGTGCAAACAGCTAGCCATGAACAGGGTTGGTGGAGAAGTCTATTTTCAATGAAGAAGGACTTGTTTAGATGCCAGGAGAAATATCAATAACCTCAGATGTGCAGATGACATCATCCTGATGACAGAAAGCAAAGACAAACTAAAGAGCCTTTTGATGAAGGTGAAAGAGGAGAGTGGAAAAGTTGGCTTAAAACTCAACATTCAAAAAACTGAGATCATGACATCTGGTCCCATCACTACATGGCAAATAGATGGGGGAAAAATGAAAACAGTGACAGATTTTATTTTATTGGGCTCCAAAATCTCTGTGGATGGTGACTGCATCCATGAAATTAAAAGATGCTTCCTCCTTAGAAGGAAAGCTATGACAAACCTTAGACAGCATATTAAAAAGCAGAGACATCACTTTGCTGACAATGGTGAATATAGTCAAAACTATGGTTTTTCCAGTAGCCACGTATGGATGTGAGAGTTGGACCATAAAGAAGGCTGAGCGCTGAAGGATTGATGCTTTTGAACTGTGGTACTGGAGAAGACTCTTGAGAGTCCCTTGGACTGCAAGGAGATCAAACCAGTCAATGCTAAAGGATATCAACACTGAATACTCATTGGAAGGATTGATGCTGAAGCTGAAACTCTAATACTTTGGCCACCTGATGCAAAGAGCCAACTCATTGGAAAAGACCCTTATGCTGGGAAAGATTGAAGGCAGGAGGAGAAGGGGGCAACAGAGGATGAGATGGTTGGATGGCTTCACTGATTCAATGGACATGAGTTTGAGCAAACTCCAGGAGATGGTGAAGGACAGGGAAGCCTGGCATGCTGCAGTTTAGGGGGTTGCAAAGAGTCAGACACAACCGAGTGACTGAACAACAACAACAAAATGCTAAGTTGTATCTAACTCTTTGCAACCTAATGGACAGTAGCCTGTCAGGCTCCTCTGCCCATGGGATTTCCCAGACAGGAATACTGGAGTGTGTTGCCATTTCTTTCTCCATATCTTACCGATCCTACCCATAAATGTGTGTTTTTCACAGCTGCTGGTTCTTCATTGAAACCCAAGTTGTTTTCTTTCCAGGGATATAGTTTAGCTATTTCTCAGCCTCCCTTGCAGTCAGGTGTGGCCCAGGGGCTGGGCCAGTCCCTGACGTACGAGTGAAATGGTGTGTCGCCCATGTGACCCTCCAGGCTTTTCCTCTTTCCCCAACTGAAAGCAGAGGACTCTGAGCCCTGGGAAAAGCTCCAAAAGATGGGATTGAGTATGAACCCCTCCACACGTGCAGAAGAGCCACCTGCCATCCAGAAACACATGTCTTGGACTGTTACATAAACAAGAAATACATTTCTCTTGTATTAAGCCACTTAATGTTTTAAGGCTTATTTGTTACAGCAGCTACTTGTTACTCTGACAAATACAAACTGTGAGTTGGCATATATCCTTAGAAAACTGCCTAGCATGATACATAGCAAAATGCCTCTGGCTGGAGACACTCTGGGTGAATTTCACTTTCTTTCTGCTGATCTGTATTTTCAACACCAAATGAGTTATCACTCGTGTAATAAGACACAAAGGGCAAGTGAAGATGGTGTCACACCGGCCAGTGTAGAATCTTTCAGATTTGAGGAAAGCAGTGGCATAACGTTTCACCCACGCAAGTCCTCTGCTGGTCACATGATCATTTACCAACAGGCATGTACAGTATAAATGAGACGATGCTAATAATAATAATAATGATGATGCAGCACATTTATAGGCTTCCTTCACAAAGGTCCCAGGGCATCTTACATTCCAGCACAATTAAAGACAGCCACAGACAAAAAAATCTTTTCAGCTGTGCTTTATATAAAGAGAAAGCAATTCAGCTTTTTGAACATAAAAGGAAGTCAGTTCCACTAGATGATGGGGGGGAACAGAATGTTCATGTGCTCAGGTCCCCCCCCACCCCCCGCCCAACTCTTGTATGATATATTTAGGACAATCAAAGTGGCCTGAAGACAGAAAAAAATCAGAAAGCCCATACATACAGAGTTACAAAAAAGATCTCATTCAGGCACTAAGTTACCATCTTAGCAGAAGGCAGGGTCCTCCTCGTGTCAAAGATAGCAGCCTGGAGTTATGATGTTTGAAAGCGTGAAAAACAGGAACTGATTCGGAGCTGGAAATAAATAACCTATTAAATAACTCCTGATATTTACCAGACTTAAAAAGCTGTGCAAATGAGGCCCCGTGGGATTTCATTCCTATCTCATCCCTGGGAGATGAGGACAGGCTGTGGATGTCCTGTGTGTGCCGGCAGAACAGTCAGGATGACATGACTGCAGAACTGCACGTGGACTCCAGGCACCCAGCAAGGGGACTGACGACAGGCACTAAACGAGAGATAAAATCTGCTCGAGCTGTGGAGAGATGTTCTCCTTCCTTCCCTCTCTTTCCTGGGGCGCACAGCCCGAGCCCCTCTTTTGAGACCAGATGTTTATTTAAGGTAATGCCCCTCCCTAATGCGTCACTCTCCCCTACTTCCATCCTTGTGAGAGCATCACGGTGAAGTTCACTGTGTTCCCAAAGGCAGAGGAACAATTCAGCATCTTTCCTGTCAGCCAGGACACCCCAGAGTCCCATTTCCTCTGTCTGTGTCCCTCAGAGCTGGGCTTGGTGAATGGCATTGTTGCTCTCAACCAAATGAGTTCTGACACAGTTGATTCAAGCAGGTGAGAGTCAAAGGAGGCAGCAGCCTGGCCTTCAGGAAACTTCCAGAGGGGTGGGAGCAGCTCCTGCTTAACATCTTCCCCCTGCATTAGGATAGACTCCAAGGCTTCACCTGCACTTCTGAGGCCCTGTAGCTCCTTCCCCCCGGCCCCCATCACTCGCTCTTGCTTCCTTGTAGTCCTCAGACATGCCCATCTCATTCCCATCTTGAAACCCAGTCCCTTCCTAAAACCAGGTTCCTCTGCCAAGTTTAGGATTTCCTCTTCTCGTCCTGTACCTGTTCCTTCTCAAGATCGAAGAGTATCAAAGAAGAGAGGGGATCGTAGCTGAGCAGAACCCATGGGGCCTTCTGGGGATAGAAACCCCGCCCTCCATGTCCTTCCCTTGCCTCTTATTTATAGAAAAATTTTGGCCTCCCAGGCCTTCCCTGGGAGGAAAAATTTAATTAGAAAAGTGAGAAAATGCAGAGGCAAAGGAAAACAGCCAAGGAAGAGAAAATAATAATAGTTTAACCATTAAGCAAAGTCGAGGACTTTTCTTTAGTCCTCCCCAATGCAGGAGACCCGGGTTCAATCCCTGGGTCAGGAAGATCCCGTGGAGAAGGGAATGGCTACCCACTCCTGTATTCTTACCTGGAGAACCCCATGGACAGAGGAGCCCAGTCGGCTACAGTCCATGGGGTCTCAAAGAGTCAGACAGGACTGAGTAACTAACACTTTCACTTTCAAGGGCTGTAGATAATATTCTGAGCTATATCCTCTGACCTGTTTTGTAGATACTGAAACCCCTAGGTGGAAGAAGTTAACTACACATTGCCCAGAAGCATGCAGATTCCAGACCCACTGGAACCAGAAGGTTGATAATGCTGACTCCCAATTACCTCAACTACCAACCCATCAGGAGAATGTCTATATATTCAGATGTACGTCTGCTCAATTTCAGGTTCTACCAGTTATCTGTTCTATGATCTGGACAAGGGCTCCCTGAGCTTCTCTGACCTCAGTTTTCTCATCTGTAAAATGGGCATCACCCTTATGGCAGAAAGTGAAGATGAAGTAAAGAGCCTCTGGATGAAAGTGAAAGAGAAGAGTGAAAAGTTGGCTTAAAGCTCAAAATTCAGAAAACTAAGATCATGGCATCCGGTCCCATCACTTCATGGCAAATAGATAGGGAAATAATGGAAACAGTGGCAGACTTTATTTTGGGGGGCTTCAAAATCACAAAGATGGTGACTGCAGCCATGAAATTAAAAGATGCTTACTCCTTGGAAGAAAAGTTATGACCAACCTAGACAACATATTAAAAAGCAAAGACATTACTTTGCCAACAAAGGTTTGTCTAGTCAAGGCTAAGGTGTTCCCAGTAGTTATGTATGGATATGACAGTTGGACTCTAAAGAAAGCTGAGTGCCCAAGAATTGATGCTTTTGAACTGTGGTGTTAGAGAAGACTCTTTGAGAGTCCCTTGGACAGCAAGGAGATCCAATCAGTCCATCCTAAAGGAGATCAGTCCTGAATATTCATTGGAAGGACTGATGCTGAAGCTGAAACTACAATACTTTGGCCACCTGATATGAAGAGCTGACTCATTGGAAGATTCTGATGCTGGGAAAGATTAAAGGTGAGAGGAGAAGGGGACGACAGGATGAGATGGTTGGATGGCATCACTGACTCAATGATCATGAGTTTAAGTAAACTCCAGGAGTTGGTGATGGACAGGGAGGCCTGGCGTGCTGCAATCCATGGGGTTGCAGAGAGTCAGACACGACTGAGCGACTGAACTGAACTGAAAATGGGCACAGTGATAACCAGGAGACTGTCCCTGTGCCTTGCTGAAGGCTGGTGGCATCTGTTGCTTCTGGAGGATTCTGCATTTATTAACATTAAATTATTAACGTTCCTCAGTCAGGGAAATGGTTTTAACAATGAGGATCAGCTATGCTGCCTCCTTTAGCTATAAGAAAAGGCAAGAAAAGCCTCTACCTGGCTCACAGCTCTCCAAGTCCTCCTGTCCTGGCTGATACAGAATGTAAGGAGGACACTGGGACATTGTGATAAACCTTTCTGGAAGGAATGGGGCAGCTTCTTCTTCCCTAGGCTTACACTTGGCAGCTTCCCCTCTGCTGGTGCAGACCCTCATTCACTGTTAATACAGTGCTTCCCGGTCTGGCCAGGGGCAGTGGGATGGGTGGTGGGAGTGGATGCTGGCACCCACTGAAGCCACCAGCTCTTTGATCGTGTTGGGAAGTTAGGGCAGATAAACTGACATTTCTTTGAACTGTTGTTGCCTTGGCAGCCATCAAAATACTCCTGCTTTAAAAACACTCCGCAACATCCTTCATGTTGGAAATTTCCCAGTTTTTGCCCCCAAACACACTAGATACTGTCCCTGCCTGCTGCACTGAGCATAAAACTCAGAATTCTCATCAAGCTTTTAGGTCCTGTGACAGAGGGTCTCCTGGCTGCTCAAAGAGTCACCTGGGGAGGCTTTGTACTGAGGGCCAAGCCCCATCCAGACTAATTAGAGATTCTATGGGAACTACAGAGTCCTTAACTGGGGCAACTTTGCCCCCAGGTGGTGTCGACAATCTAAAGACATTTGGGTTATCACAACTAGGGAGTTGGTACTGCTGGTGCCTAGTGGGCAGGGGGCAGGGAGTGCCTAGAATGCACAGGACAGCCCGCATAAATGAATCGTCCAGCCCCAAAGCTCACAGTGCCGAGGATGAGAGACTGGGGTAGGTGTCAGTATTGTTTTAAACCCTGCTCCCTAAACCAGCTAGAGAGCCCCTCCCCTCCCCAGTCTGAGTCCTGCCAGCTTCTTTACCTTTGTTGTCTACCCTCTTGCCCTTACCCACCGGGCTCTGCCACCACAGTCTTCCTTCTGGTCTTTTAAGCACCCTCTGCTCATTCCTACTCCTGGGCCTTCGTATTTGCTGTTCCCTGCCTCCATGTCTGCACTGCTGGCTCCTAAAATCAGGGTCCCTGCCCAAATACCACTGCTTCAGAGAGGCTGCCTGGACACCACCCCAGCCTGACACACACATCCCTAAAACTACCCTGACACCCAAGTCCCTCTGCAGCACATCTCTCCAGTTTGTTTCCTTCAACAGACTAGGACCTACTCAAATGATGTCTATTGCTTTAGCATTTACTGCTGTCTCTCCAAATGAAATAATAGCCTTCTGTGAACCCGGTCCATGTCTGTCTTGCTCACTATCATCCCCTAACATCCAGCAAAATGCTTGGTGCTTAATAAGAGTTTGCTAAATATCTGTTGTTTGGATGGATGGATGGATGGATGGATGGTTGGATGGACAAGACTGGAGAAGGATGGGATTTTCAAACTGACAGGGGATGACGTGTACTGATGATGGAGACCTGTGCTCCTGTCCTGGCTCCCTCTTGCCTTTCCTGGTCTCAGTTTCCACATCTGTGACATGGCCAGGGTGGGTTCAGTGGCATCAGGCTGCCCTAGGGAAGCCCTTCTGGAGACATAAACTTCAGGGATTTGTTTTGTCTCCATGGCATCAAGCTAAGGCAGGTTGGCCCAGACTCCTGTCACCAGACAGGTAACACATTACCTCCCCCTGAGGTCCCAGTCCTTTGTAATTCTGTCCTGCCTGTCTTCCTTGGAAATTTCCATTTCCATTTCCCTCTGCATTAGCTGGACGCATCTGACACCTATGCTGTGCACTTAATAATACTCCCTGGCGATACTCTTTATGGAAGGATCCCAAGTGTTTGTTGGAATTAGAATGGGAGCTTGGTTGAAAAAGGCTTCACCTATAGACTTGATCCACCAGATTGAGGACAATTCAATAGACTGGAAAGTGGCCCCCAGAGATATCCAGCTCCTAATTGCTGGACACTGTGATTGTCAGTTTATACGGCAAAAGGGACTTTGCAGGTGCCATTAAGTCAAACATCTTGAAATGGGAGATTATCTTGGATTACCTGGGTAGGTCCTACATGTAACCACAAGAGTCCTTATTAGAGAGATGTGACCTGCGACAGTGGAAGTAAGACGCCATGTTTTGGGCTTTGAAGATGAAGGATGGGGCCACAAGCCAAGGGATGCAAGGAAGGCAGCTCTAAAAGTTGGGAGCTCTAACAGCTCCAAAGCCTCCAGAAAACAAAGCAGCCCTGCTTTGGTTGTAGCAAGACCCACTCCAAACTTCTGACCTCCACACCTGTAAGAGAATGAATGCATGGTGCTTTAAGCCATCAAGGTTATGGCCATTTGTCATGATGGTCCTAGGAAATGAATAGAAGTGGGACCCAGGAATCTGCATTTTAACAACCTTCCTCCCTTGGTGGCTCTGATGCAGGAGGCCCTGGTGGACTGCGTTTTGGGAAGCATGGTTCCAGGGCTGTTCCAGACTGCTTCTGAAGCAGCCCAGGCTCAGAGAACCAAAGAAGGACCCTGCACTCAACATCTGCTTCTACCTCTTCATTTTACAGACGGGGAATCTGATATCTAAGAGACACTGCAGCAAGGGAGAAGCACAAGAGATGCTTTCATTCAACTCTATCTTTATTAGCTTTCACATTCAATCTGGGGCCTTAAAAAAAATGAGTGATTGTGCAGACGGTCTATAGCCTTGCAATAATCCTATAATGACCCAATTGTGAAACGATTTAGCAATCTTGCTGCTAATTGCATTTGTGGCTCTAGCAACTGGGTAACTAGTTGGTTATTACTCACTCCCCAACAGCCACCCACACCGCATTACAAGGAAGCTAATCTTAGAAATATGTGTTAACTTCAATGATAATTACTAAGTAATTGGCTAGAACATGCCATTGTGAATTTATCCAGAATATGCCAGGTGATTATCTGGTTTTATGTTCCCTGTAAAATAAATCCAGGGTCCAGAAGCTGTTCCAGTTGGTTGGCTCGCATCCAACCATCAACCTCTGCCAGCCAATTGCACGAATGCAAGTGATTAATCAAATTACTCAAATATTTGGTTTCAAACTGAACGTTCAGATAAGAAACCTGGTGGCCAACAAGTGGACCGTGTTGAACGGGAATGAAGAGGGCACCCGGCCCCTCCCTCAGATAAACACATAATGACACAATAATATGGAATAAATGCCACTTCTTTGGGGCTCATCTGGCTTCTTCAAACAAAATACCAAAACACTTCAGAGACCAATTATATGTCCCAAAGCTGCGGAGTCTTTATCGTGGTGCCAGGAAAAGGCTGTGCTATTTGTGAAATCTGCAGGCAGTTATGGTGCTTGGGGAGGGGGACTCAGGATTCTGTATATAATAGAAAAGGGGCCGCCAATGCAGCTGGCTTGCAGGGGGAGTGACACATTTTCATAATAGCCCACTCTTTTTTTCAAGGAAGGCTGCTAACTGCATCCATCCATTTCCAATTAGCCTGCCCTTGGGGAAGAGGGGAGGAGACGTGGGTAAGTGGGTTCCACTGTTACCCCTGGAAAAAGTCAGAGGCCAGGAGGTCCTTAGAGGGTCCAGGCACAGGAGAAGAGATGATGGATTTTGAATTTCTAATCTGGGGATTTGAAAAAGAGGGGTTTAGTAGGCCAGAAGGTGAGGAGCTGATCAGAGAGAAGGAACTGGGATGACAGACTGGTGGGAACAGGGACAGAAACCAGTGGTGGTGGGGAAGACCATCTTCTAATCAGACTTGTGTACCCCAAGTAAAGGGCTGCAGACAGCCTGCTAATATAGATGATACATACCAGAAAGGAGAAAGAAAAGGGAGCTAAGGGGCTTGCTGGCAGTGGTAGATGGGAAAAACAACCACACACTGGCCCTCTCGCGGCATGAACATTCTTACAACAATGGCATTCCAAATCCTCCCAGCCAGAGGTAGAGTCTGTTCTCCACACCTTGGATGGAGGTTGGCCATGTGACTTGCTGTGGCCACTGGACATCAGCCAGTGCAACACAGACAGAGATGAGAATGCCTCTGTCCATCAGGGCTTGACCTCTTGCTGTCTTGCTGCACTTGGAACTCCAAGACCACCATGGAAAGGAGCCCACGCTGGCCTTTTGTGGGTGAGAGGCCACGTGAAGAAGAACTGAGGCACCCCAGCTGACAATCTGTCAACCATCAGACATGTGTCCAACCATCAGACATGTGAGTGAGGGCATTCGAGACTGACCAGCCCTCAATCTGACCTGCCAGTGGACCACAGACACATCCAAGACCCCAGCCACTGAGCCTGGCTTAGCCCAGAAGAATTGTGTGCAGACTAGCGAGAAACTGTAAAGTTTGGGGGTGTTCGTTATTCAGAAAAGCTTACTGATCCAGTCCTCTACTCAGAGCAGCTCAGCCCCCGAATATGATCTGAGCTGATTATCTGAAAGCCACTTTTGGTCCTGTGTAGAAGTGAGAGCTGCCAATTTCTACCTTGGTTTAAAGAAGGGTTGAAGGGCCATCCTTAGATCTCTAATCCTTTGCAAACACTTAGCATTTGACACACAAGTTCAAGTCAACCCACCAGCTGCATAATCAATGGTGACAGATGATAACACAGCTTCTACCCATCACCCAGGTCTTACAAATGGACTCAAAGAGGGTTTGTATGGATCACAAGGGAATAGATCAAAGACATACCAGATCTTCCCTGAGCCCACAGGTCCCACCACAGCACTTGCCAAGATGCAAGGCTTGTGTACTTGGGATCTTATTGCTTGTATTGAGATTAAGAAAGAAAAGATTCCTAATGGACCCCTGGCATCACAGTCCACACCAAGAACACTGATGCTGTGGCTAGTCCTAAGTGATAGGAGAGCAAAGGCCTCAACTTAAAAACACATCAAAAGATTGTTCCACAACTGCTCAACTGAGTCTACATCACTGCATGAGGTTAGAGACAGCAAGTCCAAAAAAGTTACCAACATCTGATATGTTCCTAATGTCACTTCTCTGTTCACCATCCCTTTTGTGCAGCTATAGACTATGGATCCTGAATATTTAAAACAACAATGGTGGAGCCCTACAAATGTGCTCTGCTGTTTTAATGAAAGTCAGACTAAGTCATCAGAATGTTGATCCGGGTTCAACAAACTAGGGTCTGTAGGTCAAACCCAGCCCATTGCCTGGTTGTGTTAATAAAGCTTTATTGGCACACAGCCACAGACATCCACTTATCGTTTATCTGAGGTTGCTTTCACACTACAGTAGCAGAGATGAGCTGTTGCTGCAGAAACCTTATGGCCTGCAAGGCCAAAAACACTATTGGGTCCTTTACAGGAAAAGTTTGCTGACACCTGAGTTAGTCTAATCCATTCAATTACATTTGGAGAAAGTGAGTCTCAAAGATGCTTTTTCACAAATGTGGAGCACAAGGGGGTTCAATACCAGCTTTTCTGACTTCCCACGGGGAGCTCTCTCCAGAGCACTTCTCAGCCAGAGTTACAGCATGAATAGCATTTTCTGGAATCTCAAAGCTTCAAACCACAGATGTTGTGATTGGTAAAGCCAGACTCTCTATTCACCAGAATGTTGAATCTACCAGAACCCCCGCTGCTCAACACTGCCGGAAGCAGAGCTTTGGGAATGAATATTCCCAAATATTCCTGGTGGGAGTATTCCTGGTGGGGAACCCGGGCAGGACTGACCTGGTGATGATGGCCAGGTGGGGCGGGCTCATGCAGGCGCCCATGAACAGCACCACGTTCTCGTGCCGCGTCTGCCTGTAGGCCATCACCTCCCGCTTGAAGGCCTTGAGCTGGTCCTCGTTGTCCCTCTCAATGTCAATTAGCCGGATGGCCACCTCGCCATGCCAGCGGCCGTGGTACACCTGCCCGAAGCGGCCCTTCCCGATGAGCTCGCCGATTTCCAGCTGCTCGAAGGGGATGTCCCACTCCTGGAGGAAGATGCTGGTCTGGCTGGCCTTGCGTGGGAAGCTCCGGGCCGAGAGGAGGGACAGGTTCATCTCCTCAAAGTCGTCCTCCGACTCCTCGGCCTCGTCGTGGCCCTCCTCATTCTACAGCCAGAGCAGGAGAGGGGTCAGTTCCCATCAGCACCCCGCCTGCCCGCCAGGTCCCCACTGTGTATTGTTGGCTGGTGCACACGTGTCTCTCTCTAATTGCCCAGGTACGTTCTGTCTATCATTGTGCTGCAGTGAAGGGGCTGAAAGGGAAATCATCAAACTGAAGCTCAGAGATAGGAAATGCTGGGGGGCAGGGACCACCTATCCTGGTTTCCCAGGACTTTGCCCGTTTGGGGACAGATAGTCTCACACTTGGGAAACCAGCAGACAGGGATGGTTGGTTCCTGAGGGAAGTGCCTAGCTCTGGTCAGGCCGCCAGGCAGAGCAAGGGTTAAGAATCAGGTCTCTCGACTCCTAATATTCGATGCCCTTCTACTAGACCATGATGTTCTGACTTGTCTGGTTATTTATGTGGGAGTAAGAAAGACAACAGGCTGAAATACAGACACCCTATACACCTTCATATAACATGTGACAGTCCTCAACAGGGAGGGCCTTCGCTCCCTCGGAGGAATTTGAATTCATGAGGCAGAAACCAGGAGATGTCAGAGCTACTCGGCATAGGCCGGAGGCCCGGGGTTCCTGTGCAGCTGGGAGGGCAGGAGATACAAGAGTGAGAGGTTGAAAGAATGCGCTTAACAGTCAGACCAGATGAGCTGGAATCTGGCTGCTGTGTGACCTTGGGCAAGGTGCTTCACTTCTCTGGGCCTTCCTTGACTCATCATAAAGTGGGGCTAATGACATCTGCCCCTGGGGGTGGTGCGAGGTTTTCCATGAGGCAAAGATCTGTTGAGTTCTTTGCACAGACCTGACTGCCTGTATGAAACAGCTTCCAGGATGGCTGAAAAAAAATACAGACTCCTGGGCCCCAGCCAGATTTTCTGAATCAGAAAATCAGCAGGCCAGATCCAGGACTCTGCATTTTCACTGCATATCCACATGACTCAGGCACACTTAGACATGACCACTGCAACAGTGAGAAACTCCAGGCCTAGGGATCCGCCTTCCCCGCGTGGTGTCTGGGGGCACCTAAGGCTAGGGGGCCTGGTCCCTTGCCTTCTTCATCTGGAACAGGCAAGCAGCAGTGGCCTGAGCCCAGTGGGGGTGGTACTGGAGGGGGAGGTGGTGGTGATTTTCAGGGGCTTGGAGCCTGACAAGATGGCCGGAGGAGGCCCCTTGGCCGGGTGCAGTCTCTCTAAACCCCAAACCTGAGCAAGCTACTCCCAAAGGCATGTTCAGGAGAAATGACATGGGAAATACAGCTTCTTTGAGGGTCACTTTCCAGCTACTGCGATCATTCTAGAAAAGGACATGATTTGCTCTGGGTACCCTGACTCTATTCCCTTCAGTTAAGGACAGACCAGCAGAGCAGAGGAGTCAGGGCTCTAGTTCTCACCCCAAAGACTTCGTTTATTCCTCTAGGAGTTCTGGCAGCTGGGAAGAGGCCCCAGAACATTCTTAACACCCTACTAAGCCAGAGACCCTGAGGCCCTCGTCCCCTCCTCTCACATATTCTTCAGAAAGTAGTGGGGGCACATCCCCCTTGGTACTCACTGGCCCTGAGCTGAATTTCCAACTAAGAATGCAGATCACTTGCCAACTTCTGCACAACTAGCTTTTCCGTGATGCACACCATGTTAACGGCCCATTAGGCTTGGCGCCAGGAGGGGCCCCTCGCTCATTAGTCGTCCTGGAGTTAGAACATCCATCAAGCAGGGCACTGTACCCCCAGTCCACCCCAAGCCCTCTGCGTCATCAAAGACATCAATCGCCTTTGCCAAGTGGGCAGCCCCCGGAAAAAGCTGCTTCATTTGCTTCATCGCTCTCCGGTTCTCACCTCCGAGGTTGGCTCCACTTCAATTTGAAGTAATGGATTTCCTTCCAAGCTTTAAAGAAAGAAAAATAAACGTGACCCTTGGGTGAAATGATGGGTGCATGCATTGACTTGATCCATGTATGAAACATCTTAAAATGTGAAGTTCTCCATTAAGCCTTTTTCTCCAATTTCCCTTCACTGCTTGTGTCTAAAATAATCCATAACCTTGCCACCAAGGAGAGGTGCGCAAGGACACTGTTTTAAATGGACTTTCTGGTCTGCTCAGGGCTCATTTTTCTTTGTTGGTTTCCTCTAATCTAGCAATTTCTGTATAAATTGGCCTTATAAATCCCTTATAAAATGCCATGGATGGCAGGCAGGATCCCCAGAGCTCTAGGTGTTCCTTAGGAAAGGATTAATCAGATCTCTACAGTTCTGAATCTTTTGGAAGGATTCTTTGGCTGTTTTTGCTCATTCATTCATTCACCCATTTGATTAGAATTAAGAGTCAGGAACAGTGCCAGACCCTTAGAGGGATACAGCATTGAGACTGACCTTAAGGAATATTTATATTACTAGTGCAGAAAGGCTATGAGTAACAAGGGTCAAAAGTTAGGTATGAACTGAATAAATGGATGGTGATGGAAATGCCCAAGAGAGAGGATTACTGGATGAATTTGAAAGTTCGCAGTGTTTTGAATTGGACCTTGCCAATCACGTTCAGTGGAGATATGTGGGTGAGAATGAGGAGGAGACAGATTGTATTGGACTGGAAGACACAGGTGTGTGTGCGAGTGTGTGCATGCGTGTGTGTATCCCATGCATTCTTGAGCTCCTGAGCTGCAGTTGTGTTCTGAGTATGGGAACAAGCAGGGTATGGGAGCTGGGGGCACACACACCGTGAGTGCTAAGTGTCCACTGAGGACTGTGTGGGTATCATGGGATGTGCTCTGTGCAGGGGTTTGTTCTGTGTGCATGTGAGTTGGGTGCACATGCAGGGGATGTGTGGGCGTGCTGGAGCACAGGATACGTGAGGGAAATGCAACGCACAGTGTGTGTTAAAGAATTTGGTGGGGGGAGTGGGTTTTTAAGGTAGAGGATATTTCCGGAGTGAACTGAAACTGGTGGGAGAAAAGGATCACAATGGCCACCATGGCCCCTTCCTATTTCTCCAGTGGAAGCTTAGCAGATTCCCCCAACCCATCTCCTTATTTGAGGGGGGCTCCCCTATTCTGACCTTCAGACCGCACCAGGAAGCTACCAACCCTGCAGACAGGGTCAATCCACTTGCTGGAGAGACTCCTGGTGAGAGGGAGTCTGAAAGATTGTAAGAGCTCAAAGAAGAAGAAAGAAGTAGCATTTGCCGTCCTATTAACCAATAATTTACAGTACAGCTTCGAAAGGCAGAAACCACACGCTGGAAATCTGATGCCCCGGGGGAGATGGAACAATGCAGCTGGAGTCCCTCCTCACGCCCAACAGAACGGGCTGCCCTCCTAGGCTTGCATCAGGCGTGATTACAGCAGCCAGGGCTATTAAATGATTTCCCTGCTGCAAAGAGTCAGTTCCCATCACTCCACGCACATTTAAGCAGATCGTGGGCACTTATTGACTTCGTTTTTCACTGGCACTCCCTGACTCTCAGTTAATAACCTGGAGTTCATCTTGCACAAATTGTGGAATTGGTTTATGTGCTGCAGAGAAACGATCTGGAGCTAGATGTCAGCACAACATCCCCCCGGCAAATGTACCATTTGGGTCTTTAACAAAGTGGGTAACATGGGTCAGAAAGGATGGAGCAGCTGCGGGAGCCGGAAGAAAAACCAGGTAGGCAAAAATGTGAGTTTGAAAAGATGTCAAACCGAAGTTGGGTCTTTAGCATGCCCTGGACTTGGGTCACAACCAAAGAAGTTATGGAAAGTGATTTCACTTTGGCTGCATGGGCAATAGAGTGCCTAGAAAGAGGGCTTGTATCCTAAGGATGCTAAAGACATCACACACAAAGATGTTCACTGCAGAACTGTTTATAACAGTGAAATATGGGAAGATGTAAGATCCAGCAGTGGAGAAACGGTTAAGGAAATCATTCCACATCAATATGGTATTTTAAAATCAATGTGTATGAAGAGTCTGGAATAGTAAGAAAAATATGATGTTATAGCATTAAGGGATAAACAGAGCAGGATGGAAATTGCACAGTTTAGATCACAAGTATGTAAAATATGAATAGAGCATACTTCTAAGAGTGGTGCAATTATAAATTATTCTTTTTCTTTTTTTATAGAATAGTTTAAATTTCACAAAAGAAGCTTGTTTTATTTTTGTAATGTTAGAAACCAGGGATTGGCAAATTTGCTGGGCCAGATAGTAAATATTTTAGAGTCTGCTGGCCACACAGCGGTCTCTATTGGAACGACTATCTCTGTTGTTGTAGTCCGAATGCTGCCATAGATAGCATGTTGTGAATAAATGGGCATGGCTGTGTTCCAATAAAACTTTATTTACAAAAACATGGGTCTGTCCGATTGGCTGTAAGTTACTGATCTCTAGTATAAAACCTAAATTTTCCTCTTTAAACAGGGGATAATGATGTAGAATACCTGCCCTTCCATTAAGGTTTAGCTATTGCCTGGGGGAAGTTGTATTTCTGATCACAGGAGGGTCTGGGGATCTGAAGGAAATGGTCTGGCCCCTGGAAGTCACACTTGATTGGCAAGACCAGAGACACAAGGCAGAAGTGGCTCAGGGGGACTAGCACTGTCCATCTCGGCCTGGGCTGTCATATTCTCTCCTCTCTTTGCCCAAGTTATTCCCTTGTCTCTATGGCCCCCTCAGGCTTTCCCATCAACCCTGCCTCCCACCCCATCAATTCCAGGAAGAGGAAGAAAGAAGACAGGGATCCTGAGCAAACTGAAAGGCCAGGGCAGGGGGAGAGGTCTCTGTCCCACTTACATTGGATTTGAGGTCACTGGGTGCAGGATGACCTGGGGTGCCCGCGTCGGCGTCTCCGGCACCGGCACCACATCTGAGAGCCAAAGATTGGACAGTCAGAAACCAGACAAGGGGTCCACGAGCTCCCTCAAAAGCCTGATTCCTGGGAGATGCCGGCGGCTGGAAACTTCTCAACAGATCAGGAGTCCCTGGCTGCCCAATTCCCTCTCTTCTTTCCCTGGCCACTTGAATTTACCTGCTGAGATGCATGAGCAGTCAAGATGACATCCTGAACAAAACTCCCCATCGGCACCTATGGGGCTGCCGGAGCCCTCAAGCCTCTGGCCTGAAGCACTCACTGAAGCATCATCTCTGGGTTCTCCTCACTCCTGAGTCCCCTTTGGGATGATGAGGCCTCTTAGTTTCATGTCTCCCATGCCCGATTACAGCCCCTTTGACCATCTCTCCCCCACCATGGGGTTCTGGACCTCTCCCCACCCTTGCCCATCCTTGCACTGCAGACCACCCACTCAGGCCTTTCCATTTGTGCTTTGGGACCTCATTGGTGCCACTGAGTCCTTGGACTCCCCATCCTTTTTACCCTCCGCCTCCACAGCCAGTCGCTAGCCTGTTGTCTGGGTGGTTCCACCTGATCCTCTTTGGGCTCATCTACCCCGGCAACACTCGCCGCTGTTCCCTCACAGCAGCTGCCATGCCTCAGTGGGCTCGCTTGGAAGAAACTGAGCTCACAGGAAACTCACCTGGGAAGATGAACTGCTGCCTGTATTTGTAGTAGTGGGACGCTTGCAAAAGAAAGAAAATACCACAGTGAGTGCCGCCCCAGAGCTGGCCCTTCAGGTAACAAATGGGGCTCCTGTAGCCACCCTGTGGTCCTCTGCCCACCCCTGACAGTTTCCAGACTTCTGCAGACACCCCGAATTCTAAGGGACTGAGAACATGTGTAAAGAATCCAGAAACATTCAAGCCAACCCTCCCATTGAAACTCCCTAAAGACAGAGGACCCCACCTTGGAGAGCCATCCTGAGCACCATCTCATCTTTGTTAAATGCATAAAGACACACACGTAGAGAGAAAAAGCCTCTAAACCCACAATCTAACACATTAATTTTCTCCCTTCTGGCAGAGTGATTATAGTGGCTTAAGAAAATCCTTTATGACCACAATAACGTATCACCTCACAGTTAGGATGCCTATTATCAAAAAAGACAAGAAAATGACAAATATTGGTAAAGATGTAAAGGAAAGGAAACCCTTGTGCACCCTTAGTGGGAATGTAAATTGGTGCACCCACTGTGGAAAACAGTGGGCGGCTCCTAAAAAAGTAAAAATTAGAACTACCAGATGATCCAGCAATCGCACTTCTGGGTATGTATCTGAAGGAAAAGAAATCAGCATCCAAAGTTATGGAAATAACCTAAGTGTCCATCGATAGACAAATGGATAAAGAAAACATGTGTGTGTATACACACACACACACACATACATACATACACAATTGAATACTATTCAGCCGTGATAAATGCTGTTTGTGACAAAAGGGATGGGCCTCGAGGGTACCATGCTAAGTAAAATAAATCCGATGGGGAAGATAAACAGTACAATCTCACTTATATGCAGAATCTAAAAAACAATATCAAACTCACAGAAACAGAGATCAGATTTGGGACTGCCAGATGGGGATGGGGCCAGGAGCACTGGATGAAGGTGGTCTATGTGTTTCCTCTATGTGTTTCCCATGTTTTTCTAAGTTTCTGCACTGAGCATTGTATTGGTTTTCTTTGG
Source organism: Bos taurus (assembly GCF_002263795.3). Taxonomy (NCBI): domain Eukaryota; kingdom Metazoa; phylum Chordata; class Mammalia; order Artiodactyla; family Bovidae; genus Bos; species Bos taurus. The sequence goes on along the minus strand of NC_037344.1, from coordinate 57,598,310 downwards.
GGCTGCCGGAGTTTGTTGCTGCTGTAACAAATTATCATAAATTAGATGGTTTAACACAAATTTATCCTCATAGAGTTCTGAAGGTCAGAAGCCTGAAAACAGTCATAGGCGGCTTGTTCCTTCTGGAGGCTCCAAAGGAGAATTTTCTCCTTGCCTTTTCCAGCTGGAGAATCTACCTCCATTTCTTGGCTCACGCCCTCATCACCCCAGTCGCTGCTTCCATCCTGACGTCAACTTCTACTGTCTTTGATCGCCTTGTCTCCCTCTTATAAAAGATCCTCATGACTGTGTTTAGAATCCACCCAGACAATCCAGGGTAATCTTTCCACTTCAAGATCCTTAATTCAGTAACAGCTGCAAAGTTCCTTTAGCTGTGTAAAGTAACATATTCACAGGACCCAGGATCAGACCATTATTCTGCCTAGCAAAGGCACAAATTAATTTCTGTATCTAAAGAAAGATAATATAAAAGAAAATTCCTCAGATTCACTGCTGATTTTCCTAGAATTCATTTTACTTTCCGTCTGTGTACTGGAGGCCAGTTGTTCTGGACATCCCCAAGGTTTCCAGTGTTATCACTGCTCCAGTGTGGTGGAGAACCTGGATCGGGGGTCAAGAGGGCAGGGCAGGGGACAAGGGGACAGGGGCAGGGGACAAGTCACACAGAGTTTTATATCCTCAAGTAAAGGCAGTGAGCAGGGATGGGCTCAGATATGAGTCTGAGCTGGTGGATACACTTCCAGAAACAGTTTTATCCATTCAGGGACAAGCTGGCTCACCAAGAAATCAGTACAGTGGCTCCAAACCTGGAGTCCAGAAGCCGATCCTGTAGGGTTGAATCCGTGTTCCTCCTTTGATTGCCTGTGAAAGTTTGGGCATCTCTCTCCAAGTCTCAGTTTCCAGATATGTGTAATGGGGACCAATAATAATCTCTCCTACATAGGGCTCATCATTACATGAGATGAGAGCTCAGGGATGATGCAGAATCAGGGTTAACGGCAATGCATAAGCTGGTATCTTTCTAAGTTCTCTTAACTAACAGACAGAATGCTTTATAATTCATAGACAGAGTTTCAAACAACTCAGTCATGAGCTGGCCCTGAGGGTGGAACTGGTTTATAAAGCTTACCCCCATCCCAGAATGGACAGCAACTTCTGGTATTCAGGATCCAAGCACCTGGCTTGGAGCCTTGCACCCAGTCAGTGAACTGCTCATGTTTGTTGAATTACTCAAGTCTCTTTTAGCACAGCAATCCCCCAAATATCTTAGCTAGCTGGAACCCAAATGGATGCATTTTTTGATTCTGGAAAACAAAGTACCCAGTTTGGGCAGCAACTCATTCAAGGTTACAGAACACAGCTTTAAAAGAAATCTGACCTCCATGATATCAGGGACCCTTTTCCCATTAGATAACTTAGGTGTTTTTTTTTTTTTTTTTTTTGCATTTGGACATTTTATTAGTCAACAAGGACTAAAATTTAAAAAGAAAAACTACCTGGGATTCTCAAGAGACTTAGCTTATCTCTTTCCTCCCGAACTGGAACTGGGGATTCAGTGTCTGCAGAAAAGGTTAGCTGGCAGTTAAACATTCTTTTAAAGAGGCGGGGCTGGTGATGCAGAATGGGTGTCACTCTGAGAAGGGACAGGGGTCCAGCAATGGGACGCCCGGCAAATGCCTCCACACACAGCCTCCGACTCCTGCCAGGACCCTTCCGTGGCCTGAGGACAACTCGTTCCTGATGACTGACAGGGAGAGAGTCTTGGGCAGAGGAGGAGGGGAAGGGTGCTGTGAGCCCCGCCTGATCTTGCTGATGACAGACACCAGAGAGAAGCAGGTCAGAGAGGCAGCTGATGACTCTGAGTGGCTCCTGGCTGTCTGGTACCAAAGACAGTTCGGGAACTGAGAGGTTGCAGGTGACCAGAGGTCAGAGAGACAAACAGGCCACTTTCAAGGCTCTTCCACTCTCAAGGCCACATTCCCTCCCTATGGACTCCTCAGAGAGCAGCCTCAGTGGCCATCTGAAAGAAAGGATCTAGAAGGAAGGTGGAAAGATCAAATCATCCCCTGCCTAAACCATGCAATTCCCTGCAAGGCCCCACCAGGCCTCAGCCCTGCAGCTCTGAGCCTTGCCTGGTGCCTTGGTTATGGGCACTCTGAGCCATCAGTCACATGTTTCCAGCTCTTTCTGGTAACAGGGCCTTTACATGTGCTCCCCTCTGTCTGCCTGAACAACCTCCCTCCTGCCTTAAGCTGCCTCTGACGTTTCAGCCTCTTGACTTTGCTCATAGCACTGTTCTCTCCTCACAGCACTCACCACAATTTATAATCCTATTTTCGTGTGTCTGTTTGCTAGACTAACACCTGTCTCTTCCACTAAGCTATAAACTCAATGAGGGCAGAGACTGTGACAGGCAGAACAAGGCCCTTCTCCCCCAACTCCATTCCCAAGACGGCCACATCCTAGTCTTAGGAACCCAGGAATATGTTACCTCACATGACCAAGGGGACTCTGCATATGTTAAGTTGAGGATCCTGAGATGAGAGGATTATTCTGGATTCTCTGGGTGAACCTTGAGTATAATCACAAGGGTCCTTATGAGAGGGAGGCAGGAGGATCCAAGTCAGAGGATCAGAGGAGGAGATGTGACAACGGAAGCGGAGGTTGGACAGATGCAGGGCCATGAGCAAAGGCACGCAGGCGGCCCTTCAGAAGCTAGGAAAAGGCAAGGGAATGGATTCTTTCCCAGAACCTCCTAAAGGAACCAGCTCTGCAGACACCTTGATATTGAGCCCAGGGAAACTGATTTGGGACTTCTGACTCCTTAACTGTAGAGTTGTAAACTTCTGCTGCTTGGAGCCACTAAGCTCATGGCAATTTGTTACAGCGGCAACAGTGAACTCATACGGGGCACATCTGATGTGTACCTTGCTCCTTACCCAGTGCCTCAAACAGCACCTGGTATATAGCGGATGCTCAATAAACATCCGTTCAAGAAATGAATGGGTGGAATGCCGGGCCAGAGACAGTTTAAAGAAAAAGACCCTGCAGTTCTGGGAGGTAAACGAGCCTCAAGTCACGTGTTCAGTCATTCATTCACTCAACAAACATTTAATTAGTGCCTTCAGCAGTCGGCACTGGGCTGGGCTTTGGGTGTAGAGTGGCAGGTGACGCAGATGAGTTTCCTAGTGTCATGGAGCTGACTTTCTGGTGGAGGAGACAGTAAACACGGCACCAGGTTACTCCAAAGGAGGAAGGCATTTGAACACTTTAGTCTGAGGAACCCACACAACAGTCCCTTACAAAGTCCCTTCATGTACCTTCCCACAGCAACTGTCATACAAACGGGCAGGTCAGACCCATTTTACAGATGAGAAACTGAGGCCTAAACAAGAGTCAGTGCCATAGTCAAGGCCACAGAGGTGGGAGAGGGCAAATCTGGGATCCAAAGGAAGCCCTCCACCCTTCACTGTGCCACGTTCAACATGGTACCAGGATTCTGAAGGGAGTGGCAAAGAGCAAGGGGGTCCACCCAACCAGCAGAGCACAATCCCAGATCTGTGAAGGGTGTCCTTCACGGGCCCTGAGGTTAACAGTTAAGCCAAATGCCTGTTAACCACACGGCCTCTTTTTGAAAAGAATGTTCTAGAGTAACCAGTGCCAGGGGCATTGTTATACCTAGGTGTTAGCTTGAATTATCTTCAGAAAACTCAACATCTGGCAGGAAACCAGAGCCAAAGCTCCTTTCCCATCAACAGAGACTCAGTCTGGAGTATGTAACAGGTGACCGGGGCCTTGTGTGAACAGAATAGATGCCTGTCACCCTGGAGGAATTTCGCCAAAACCGCCTAAGGCAGGCAGCAGGGGTGGGGGAAGGTCTGGCTGTCCTTCTAGAGGGTGAAAGTGAAAGTGAAGTCAAGTCCGACTCTTTGCAACCCTGTGAAGTGTAGCCCACCAGGCTCCTCTGTCCATGGGATTCTCCAGGCAAGAATAGTGGAGTGGGTTGCCATTTCCTTCTCCAGGGGATCTTCCCAACCCAGGGACTGAACCCAGGTTTCCCGCATTGCAGGCAGACGCTTTTACCTCTGAGCCACCAGGCAAGCGTCCTATTTTGTTTTCTATGTCAACACTGCATTTTATTGTTATTATTCAGTTATAAAACGGATGCATGTTTCTCGCTATTATATACACTACAGAAGTGCATAAAATAAAATTCCTCTTCTTAGAAAGAACACCTGCCATGAAGTCCTGCAGACAATTGTCTGCATATACAAATACATACACACACACACAGGTATAAATATATACATATAAATACATTAAATCATTTTACAACAAATAGGATGCTATTATACCAGTGCTTTTGCAAATCACGTATTTTCCACTTAAAAAGATATTATGGATTTCTTCCCATGTCCAGGATATTTACAAAGAGCTACCCCATTCTTTTCAAGGGCGGCTGAGTATTTGGTTTTACAGATATATTACAGTGTATTCAAACACTCCCCTCCTGATGGGCATTTGGGTTGAGTCCAGATTTTTCACTGCTGCCAAAAAAAATCGTTATAGATCCCTGTGCAAACACTTCTGTGTATAAATTCTTAGAAGTGATACTGCTGGTCCAGGGAATGTACATTTGAAACACTGACAATGCCAAATTACCTCCCCTAAAAGTTTAATTCCTACTCCCAATTTCAGGGTATCTGGGGACCTCATCTTTATTTCCACAATTCTGGTTAGGGCATAATACTTAGCAGTGGGAGCCACGGTAACTTGCTAATCCTGTGTTTAATCTAATAGTGATGAAAGCAGCTCACCTTCGGTTAGCTCTCGGATGAGACCGGTGCTCTGCTAAGTTTTGCACATGTATGGTAATGTTGAGCCCTTTGAAGGTTCTACAAAGTAGGTACTATTATTATCCCCATTGTACAGATGAGGAGACAGGGGCACAGACAGGTCACTAGTTTGCTCAACAGCACATAGATATTAAGTGATGGAGCTGGGATTTGAACCCAAGCAGCCTAGTTCCAGAGTTCACACTGTTTTAACTGCTGTTCTAAAGCGCCTTCACCCAGAGGACCCGTTAGTCCACTCCCCAAAGAGGGTCAGGGCACTATTGGGACCAGCCATGGAGTAGATGCAGACCCGCTGGCAGGCTAGCATAGTAATTTGGTCAAGACCCCTCCCCAGGGCTCTGACTGACAGGATGAAGGAAATAAGGATCACCCCTGGCGACTCAAGATGCCAGCAGAGTGTCCTAGAGATAAAAGAGTGCTGGTGTTTTGATGCACGGTTCCCCCTTAAGACGTCCTTTGCCAGCTCCGTGTCTGTAAACAAGCAGCAATGGTTACAAGGAAAATAGCCCTGAAGTGAGCATCTTGGGTGAGGCGTGGAACAGCTCCAGGAAAGCATCCAGACTCTTCCCCGCTGAGATTGAGGGGGAGGGGTCTAAGGGGTAAAGGGGGTGTCAAAGGGCTTTTTTCCCATTCGCCTCCTTCCGCGGAAGTGGAAATGGCTGGGGGTGCTGGTGGGAACCCTCGGTCTACGGAAACACTGGGCACTGTTGCCTGGTTGACTCGGAGGCACTTACTGAGACGGTTCCAACTGATGATTCCCGTTATGGTCCTTGTTGGCTGCCAGGTGAGAGGCCCTCACACCACAGGTACGAGGCTGCCTCGGGATTGGACTTAACCAAAAAAATTCCTCATGATGCAAGTCTTTAAGACGCACTCTATCCCTTCGGATGCAGCCCAGATCAAAGCGGTGTGGGCAGGTGACATGAGCAGCTTATGCTCAATGGGTGGGTGTATCTGGGTGTTGCCTAAACGTGGGGCTGAGTCTTCATTTGTTTCCCAGATATCCTCTCGTGGCTGGGTAGGCTTGGAGATGTGACCTGTTACTGAGGACCTGGGGTTTTTTCTTTCCCCCTGTGAGGAAGCTCTCTGGCTCAAGAGGAAACCAACCCCTAGACCAGCACTGTCCAGTGGAACTTCCTGCAACGGTGGGAAGTGGTCTACACCTGTGCTGCCCAACATGGTGGCCACCAGCCACTAGTGGCTCCCAAGCACTTGGAATGTGGCAAGCGTGACCAAGGAATTAAAATTTTAATTGTATTTATTTTTAGTTCATTTAAATTTAAATAGGCACGTGTGACTAGTCTGTACCATATTGAACAACATAGAGCTAGACTTTGCTCCCAACTCGTCAAACCAGACCTCATCCCGCCAGCCTCCGTCTTGAAGTCAGCTATGGTGCCACAAATATGGCTGAGCTGGAAGTGTCCTTGAGGTCGGAGAACAGGAGGTGGGCTGGGCTGAGCCCTGGAAGGGGTGGGAAGACACTCAGGTCTGTCTCACCTGAGAGCTGAGAAAGATCCCTTTCGTAAGTCCAAGAAGCCAGAACACCACACGAGGGCTTCTCCATTGTCTCATAGCCCAGCACATGGTCTCAGGTCAGCGGCGGAGTGGCCTGGAGTTTGTGAGCTGGAAGACCCTTTGGGGTCCTCTTGTCCACCGGCATCCCTTCAGAGGTGTGAAAACTGAAGCCAGAGGTCACAGGGCAGGGGCATGAGAGAGCTGGCTATTGACTCCTGGACGCCAGCTCACTCTTTCGGAGTCCTGTCTTGATGTCTGCGCAGACTCAGGATGCAGCCCTGCTCAGGTGTGTGGGCCCTGAGATCCTTAGCACAGGATCCCGTTGCCAGTTTCAACTGATTTAGCTCTTCTTTTTTTTGGCAGCACTAGGTCTGAGCTCTTCTTAGATCTTCACTCTTCATTGGGGCATGCGGGCTCATTAGCTTTCAGTGTGCAAACACTTATTTGCAGCATGTGGAATCCAGTTTCCTGACCAGCATTTGAACCCAGGCTCCCTGCATTGGGAGTATGGAGTCTTAGCCACCGGCCCACCAGGGATTTTGCACTTAAGGCAATGTCCAGCTCCAGAGCAGAGGGCTCCCCCTGTGACTCAGACTTAGGTAGAGACCCTGGGCTGCTGCTTCCCAAAAGACAGAGTCTCTGAGAGTCTCCTTACCTTCTGAGCCTCGGTTTCCTCATCTGTAAAATGGAGCTGATCCTACTTACCTTGTGACTGCTCTAAAGATCACATAAGGGACTATGCAGCAGTTGCCCTGCATATGGTAAGGCTTAATCCATACGCTGCCAACTCAACACCTTTCATGCGGACTGGCCTGGACACGGCCCTGGCACGAGCCCGACTGCTCACCCCATGACCTCCCACGCGCAGGAGGTACCTGGCAGGCTGAGATTCTTCTGTTGCCTTGTGCACTGTGGAGAAGGGTGTAGGGGAGAAGGCGGCGTGGCGCTGGGCGGGAGCGGGGGCGCTGGCGAGGAGGGCGTGGAGGATGTCGTGGACGAGGGGTTGCTGCTGGAGTCCGGCTGGTAAGGAACAGGGATGTGGTCCTGAAGAAAGAAAACAGGGCGGGGTGGGGGCAGGGGCAGGCGGAGACACTGCAGCAGTGAGGCTGAGCTGCTCGGGAAGACCACCACCTCTGCATCCTCAGTGCCTCCTCTGTTTTCCTCAACCACCAGACAACCCCCAGCAGAATCCCACCTGCCTCCCCCACCCCACCGGGTTGCATCCAGCTGTGGAAGGCAGTCGCTCGAGTCAAGTTCCTGCCCACTGCCTGGAGCCCGGGCTGGAAGGTTACCACGCAATGAAAGCCAGGCGGGCGATAGCCACACTCCTCGGGCCTCTTTGATTTTGGAAAGTCCCATGCCAAGGTGCCCAGAGAGCTCTTCCCATCCTAACGCCTCTCCTCCCGAGTGTTTTATTAAAGAATCAACAGCCTGACAGCTCAGGAGAGAGTGCGAGAGCCAGCCTGCAGCATCTTTGCTCGCATCTCGGTTGGAATCAGCACAGCCTCCTCTGGCCAAGATGAAGACAGAATCTGTGTGCACATCCCCAGAATGGCGCTGGCCAGGGTGGGGCCAGTAGCCATGCAGTGGGCTGAATACTGTCTCCCCTCCAAGACACGTCTACTCAGAATCGTAGTAATTGACCTAATTGTGATGGGACCATCCTGGATTTGGGGTGGGGTGGGGTGCATAAAATCCCATGTCAAGTGTCTTTATGAGAAACAGGAAAGGAAAGACACACAGAGGAAATGGTGCTGTGAAGACGGGTGGATGGGGACTGATGCTTCTAGAAGCCAAGAAGTGCCAAGGACTGCCGGAGCCACCGAAGGTCAGGAGAAGGGGATGGAATGGATCCTCCCTTGGAGTTTTCCTAAGGAGCCAACCCCGCTTGACACCTTGACCTCAGGCTCCTGGACCCCAGACTGTGAGAGAGCAAATGGCTTTTGTCTCAGCTACCCAGTTTGCAGTAATTTGTTTCTGCAGCTCCAGGAAAGTAATAAGAGCAGAATTCCGAGTGAAGAAAAGGGAAACACAGCCACCTGTTCCCCATGCATCCTGAACAAAATGCCCAACCTCACCATTCCTCAGTTTTGCCCTCTGTAAAATGGGAATAAATACTAGCAAACCTCAGCATCCCAGGAAAGAGGTTCCTGCCTCTCAAAGTTGGCAGAGCTAAGCATTCTCAGGGGTACCTTAATCTGTTCACTCACAGCACATGGATAATTTGGTCCCTGAATCACTCAGAGCTCCACCACTCAGCATGGCTCCAGGTACCCAAGGATGGTTTTGTGTGATCTGATTTTGTCAACAGGTGTGTTTACCTGCCAAACTCCAGAGTCTGTATAGCAAATACCAACGAGCATAGAAGAGTGGAGGGTGGGGAACAGACATTCCTCATCTGGAGGCCCAGTGGGTGCTCAACCGGGTTGTGCATGCCCGCTTCCCAGAGGTCATTCCACTCCCATGAGGTCATACTGCCTCCACATCAGTGACTTCCCCACTTCGAGCTTCAGTCTCTCCTCGTCCTTCACGTGGGCTGAGAACACCCACTGTGCGGCTCTGTTGTGAAGTTTAAGGTGATGTATGTACCTAAATCCCTAGCATTGGGATAAGGCATTTTCTTATCAATAAATGGAAGCAATTATATTTGTGACAGCATTTATTTTTGCAATTAAGCTTTCAATTTGAGATAGCTGCAGTTTCGTATGCTGTTTTAAGGGATCCCGGTCAAAGCTGTGCTTTTTCCAGTAGTTATGTACGGATGTGAGAGTTGGACCATAGAGAAAGCTGAGTGATGAAAAATTGATGCTTTCCGACTGTGGTGCTGGAGAAGACTTGAGTCACTTGGACTGCAAGGAGATCAATCAGTCCTAAAGGAAATTAACCCTGACTATTCATTGGAAGGACTGATGCTGAAGCTCCAATACTTTGGCCACCTGATGTGAAGAGCCAACTCACTGGAAAAGATCCTGATGCTGGGAAATATTGAGGGCAGGAGGAGAAGGGGGCAACAGAGGATGAGAAGGTTGGATGGCATCACTGACTCAATGGACGTGTGTTTGAGCAAATTCTGGGAGGTAGTGAAGGACAGGGAGGCCTGGTGTGCTGCAGTTCTCGCGGTCGCAAAGAGTCAGACGTGACTTAGAGACTGAACAACAACAATGCATTCTTATTTAGTTTTTTCCAATGATAACATCTTGCAAAACTAGGGTACAATAAAACGACAAGCCAGACACTGAATTGATACAGTCGAGATACAGAACATTTCCATTACCAGAAGGATCCCTCATGCTGTCCTGTTCTAACTACACCCATTTCCTTCTCTCTCCTCACAACCCCTCCCTCCCATCTTTTCTCCCCGGCACCACTAATCTAGTCTTCATTGCTATAATGTCATTTCAAGAATGTTCTATAAATTGAACCATACAGTACGTAATCTTTTTGGATTGGCTTTTTTTTCACTCAGAATGGTTCTCTGGAGATTCACTCAAGTTACTGCATGCAACAATGGATTGTTCCTTTTTATTGCTGAGTGATATTTCATGATATGGATGTACCCAGTTTATTTGATCAACCATCTACTGAAGGACAGGTAGGTTGTCACCCCCCGAGGCTCTTGTGGATCAAGCAACTACAAACATGCCCTGGACAAAGTCCTATTCCAGGCAAGGTCATGCTCTAGTTCATTCCAGCCACCTTCCACGCAAGACCACCTTGGAGGTAATTCTGATCTGATTTTAATAGTAAGGTATCAGGAGGCCAGCCTTCTTGCTCCATCCTAATTTACCAAATGGTAATTACATGTTCCTGGCAACAGACTTGTTAATGTAAGGAAAAATAAGGCAGTGACATGTGGGCTAAGGTTTATGTGGCTGGGCTGTGAAGCTACCACACATTCAAAGAGGGTACAGGAGGTTTTCAGAGGAAGTCAGTGACCGTGTCAGTAGAGGGATAAGGGGAAATGAAAGTCAGGCATCTATCCATCCTAGCAAGACTCTCTTCTTTGAACTTCTACTCATAGATGGGCAAAGAAGTTTCCACAGATGCTCTGCAAAAAAAAACATTATCCTTATTTAAAAAGCATAAAGGTTTGTGCTAAAAACAGTGTCCCACTAGGCATACAGATCATGCTCAAATGACAGAGCATGTTTAAATGAACATGTTGGTTCATGATGCACACATTCAGGCTGGACCTGGGCTCGCATCACTTCCTCTTCTCATTCCCACAACGACTGCCATAGTCACATCAAATGGCCCACAGTTCCCAACACAAACCAGGCTATTTCACATCTCCAAGGCTTGGGAGATGTTATTATTCCTGCTTGGAATGGGCTTCTCTGGTGGCTCAGATGGTAAAGAATCTGTCTGCGATGCAGGAGACCTGGGTTTAATCCCTGAGTCTAGAAGATCTCTTGGAGAAGGGAATGGGTACCCACTCCAGTATTCTTGCCTGGAGAATTCCATGGACAGAAGAGCCTGGCAGGCTGCAGTCCATGAGTTCACAAAGAGACTGAGTGACTAACACTATCTTCCCAGCCTTGTCCAGTCGGCCTGGAAGATGCCTACTCTTTCTTCAAAATGCAGCTCAGATTGCCCCTCCTCCATGAAGCTCCCCTGACCTCCCACTCAACCAACCAGGTCAGCACGTTCCTCCTCCTGGGAATGGCCCTGCCTGGTACTAGCTTGCTCTGGTACTGGTCTTGGCTTCTGCTGTTGCTTCAACACCATCACTTCTCAGCTTGCTTGTCTGTCTTTGTCCTCAAGGCTACTGCTACTGCTAAGTCACTTCAGTCGTGTTCGACTCTGTGTGAGCCCATAGATGGCAGCCCACCAGGCTCCACCATCCCTGGGATTCTCCAGACAAGAACACTAGAGTGGGTTGCCATTTCCTTCTCCAATGCATGAAAGTGAAAAGTGAAAGTGAAGTCGCTCAGTCGTGTCCGACTCCCAGCGACCCCATGGACTGCAGCCTACCAGGCTCCTCCGCCCATGGGATTTTCCAGGCAAGAGTACTGGAGTGGGGTGCCATTGCCTTCTCCAGTCCTCAAGGCTAGAAGCTCCATATTCTCATCGTGGTCCCTTGAAAAATGTGTGCTAGAGGAAGGAAAATAGAAAGAAATGAAGAGAGAGATGGATAAGGAGAGAGAGAGGGAAGAAAAGATTTATGTCCTCCTACTAGACTGTGCCTTATTTATCTTGGAATCTGCAAAACTTAGCACAGAAACAAAAACATAAGAGGTGGCTAATAAATGTTATATGTATCAGTGAATGGAAAGGAAGGAAGGAGGGAAGGTGAGACAAAGAGAGGGAGGCAAGAAGAAGTTGTCTTTATGGAAGAAACAGTTAAGGCAGGAATTCAGTCTCTTTCATATCTGAGGCTCAGGGCTGATGTGAATCAACAGAATCAGCAGAAGAGAAATGTGCATATAGTGCCCACATTCCCCAGCAGAACAGCTAAATGGGAGGGGAAACTCCTTCCTTGGGCCAGACCCAGATCTGTGTCCCAGTAGGAGGTTGTCTTCCATCAGAAGGAAACTCAGACTCTCTCAGATCATGCAGGGAAGGGCTAATGGCGTAATTCCTCTTTCTGAGTGCAGCTAAAATGTGGAAACATCCTTCAGAAACCATCCAACACCCCATTTCATGTTGTAGAGGGGGATGCTGAGACTCAGACATGGGGGCGATGTGCTAGAGTCATACAGAGAGTTAGTAGCCCAGGTCCCCATCTCCAGCCCAGAAGCAGAAACAGAAGGCTGAACCAAGTATTGAGAACTCACATCTGACTCTGAGAATCAAACAAAGTATGTTCGCTTCCCAGGTTCCCCTTCAACCAGCTGTGCACTGACTTTGACATGGCAGTGATAATAACTCTCTCCCATGGAATCTGTCTCCTAGGGAAACTGTCCCCACCCCCCAACCCAAAAGTAGTAGTAGTAGTGTTAGTCGCTCAGTCGTGTCTGACTCTTTGTGACCCCATGGACTGTATAGCCCGCCAGGCTACAGTTCACGTACATTCCTCTGTCCATGGAAATATTCAGGCAAGAATACTGGAGTGGGTTGCCATATCCTTCTCCACTTCCAACCCAACAGAGTCTCCTAAACAGCCTTACTTGTCTTGTGACCTCCAAAGCCCACTCCCAACTCAGGACCAAAAGTCAGGGCATCACAGCAGCTGGTTAATGACCTATGATACCTGGAATAAACAGATGAGTGGGTCTAAGAGGAAGAATAGCAGAAAGCAGAGCAAAGGTGGAGAGGAGATGAGGTTGAAGGGGACAGAAGAGCCACAACAGGCCAGAAAACAAATCAGCTGAGGTAACAAGGAGCAGGAGTGCTTCTATGGCTGCAGAAGTGAAGATGGAAAGAAAAGATGAGAGCAGAGGATGAGGAAAACAGTCAACAGTTACAGACCAGAGGGGACCCACAAAGAGTAGCCAACCACTGTCATGATGGAGGACCAGAACAGTGAGCCATGGTCTTGCTGGGGGTCTGAGCTGCTGACCTGAGCACAGTTCTGTCCTCTACGTCCAGTTTCATGAGCCCTAGCTCCTTAACCAGGATTCCTCTTTCTCTTATTGCCCCATGCCCAATCCTTCCAAGAGACAGTTCCTGGTGCTGAGCTAGCAGAGATGAGGCTCTGTTCCTTGCAACCAGCTGAAAAGGACAGCGAGTAGGCAGCCACTCCAGAAAGCTTCCCTGCAGTGGGCAGATATTCAGCTTCGGACACCCAGATAGGTGGGGCTTTTGATGCCTTGATGTGGAAGCATGCGCCTTACAGACTAGACCCCTCAGGAGCCGGCAGATGCTCCTGCTGCTGTCGCTTCTCCTCCATCTCCTCATTCTCCTCCATGTCCTCCGTCCTCCACATCCTTCTTCTTTCTTCCGTTTCCTCCTCCTGCCTCTTCTTTCTTCTTCCTATTCTTGTTCCTCCCCCGTCCTCTTTCTCTTCTTCTCCCTCCTCCTCCACCCCTTTTCTTCCTCCTACTCCTCCTTCTGTTCCTCCTTCTCCTCCCCACTGTCTCTCTTCATCCCTGAGCTCTTCCATGCCCTGAGGATCCAGTGTCAGGACTAAATCCCTTACATGTATCACTGCACCAAATCCTCTCCACAACCCCTGAAACATCTATTATTAGAATGCCTATTTTACACAGAGGGAAACAAAGGCAGAAGGATCTTGGTTCGGTCACAGAGTGTATGAAGAAACTGAGTTTCAAGCCCAGACCTTCTGATTCCAAAATGCACATTCAAACCATTAGGCTGGGTGAACAGGCTAGGTTTTTATGAAGCTAGATTGACAGAGCTAGACGAGAGAGGAGACAGAGCAACGAAAAGGAAATCCTCAGACCAAATTGGCTCAGATATCTATTGCACTAACCACATCATTGCCTGACAGAAAGAATCTGTGTGAAGCTAGTGAGAACAGAAGTAGGGGGGAAAAAATAACCCAGTTCTCTGATAGCTCCTGTCCACCTTCATGCCAAAGCCACTTTCTAAATAGAGGTTAATTTATTTCTCTTATCAAATTCTCCTGCTGGCAGACAAGCAGAACAATGTCAGAGTCACCGATCTATCTGACCCATGTTTCTGTCCCACCTGACACCAAGAGGCTCACTGTGTCTATAAAGCCAGAGAGAAAGGTCTCAAGATGGCTCTGAGCCACTCACCCCTCAAGAGGTCAAAAAGGAAAGGATGGTTATAGTTACTGCCCAGGAGCCTCACCACCGGAACCCCATAAGCACCCCAACTCCAGAAGGGGGAGACCCTCCCCTAGAGACCTACGTATTTTACCAAAAAATAAAGGAAAAGTGGACCCAGCCTGACACTGTGATTAGAAGCCCAAGATTTAAGCCTATAAAAATAGCTAGAATTTCTTGGACACGTATCCACATGCCAGGAACCTCTCCCAAGTGCCTCGCCTTACACTGATTATTTCATTTCATCCTCACAGCCATTCTGAGGTTGGTACTCTTCTTGCTCAGCAGGAGACATTTAAAAAATGTGGCCACAAATTCCTTGGACGCTTCCCATTGACAAGTGGGGCCATGCCTCCTCCCCTCAAATCTGAGTAGGCTTGCGACTGCTTCTATCAGTACAGTACAGCAGAACCCACGCTTGCGACTGCTTCTATCAGTACAGTACAGCAGAACCCACACTGACACCCCGAGGCTAGTGACAAGCCAAGACAGTGCTTGGGGCTTTTATATCGCTAGGTTACAAAAGCCTCGCAGCTTCCAGCTTGTTGGATGAGAAAGTTGCTCTGCAAGCCCTGAGGTGCCGTGTAAGAAGAGCCTCACTACCCTGAAGCAGCCATATCGTGAGGAAGCCCAAGCCACAAGGCAAGACTGTGTGTACTTGCTCCCAAAGAGACCCTCTGTTGAGTTCAGCCTTTGACTCATCCCAGCTCAGACATGTGAGTGAAGGAGCCTCTAGATCAGGGGTTGGCAAGTTTTTTCTCTAAATGGCTCATTAGTACACATTTTAGGCTTTGTGAGCCAGTGATCTCTGTTGTAACTGCTTAATTCTGCTGTTGTAGTTTGAAAGCAGCCATAGAAAATATGAACGTGGCTTGTTCCAACACAATTTAATTCACACAAAAAAAAACAAGCTGTGAGCTAGATATGGCCTGTGAACCATAGTTTGCCAATCCCTATTCTAGATGATTCCAGCCCCCAGCTGCATCAGCTTTCCCAGTTGAGTCCCTGGGCATCATGAAGCAGAAACAAACCATCCCCACTGTACTGCTTTCCAGATACCTGACCCACAGCTTCCACAAGTGTAATTAAAAAGCTGTTGATGTCCACCACTAAGTTTGAGGTTGTTGGTTTGCACAGCTGTGGATAACTGGAACATGCCCATTTTACACATAGGAAAGCTGAGGCTCAGAGATATTAAGTAACTTGCCCAGAGACTCTAAGAGCGAGGAAGTGGAGGAAGCCAAGACTGGCTGCCAAGTCTGCCTGACTTCAGAGGCCAAGTGTATCATCAAGTCCTAAGACGATGCCACAGGAGCCAGATGGTGCATGACTGAGACCCAGTGCGGTAGGTGACAGCTAGAGACAGAAAGAACATAGGGGCTTTGGTAGGGAGGTCAGAGAAAGAGGGAGGGACCAGTTGTGCATGGAGGCTTGCAGACTGCAGGAAGGGGGTTGACTGTTTCCTCCACTTGATAGAAATCCACAGGAGGGTTTTTCAGCAGAGGGTGGCATGATTCAAATTACATTCATTAAGAATCACTCTGGCTGCTGTGTAGAGAATGGATTAGGGAGGGGGCTAGGCCCTCCCCAGCCTTATGCACAGAAGGGAGAGTATGGTTGCCAGAGAGGTCAAGTGGCCAGAGATGCTCATCCGGGTGGGTGACTGTCCACACACATGGACTGGCCCACACTTTATCCACCTTCCACACAATGCATGGAGGCACCATAGGGCTTGAGAAATCATCTGCTGGCATGTGTTACCTCTTCCTTCCATGAGGCTTTAAGTGTCCCTGGGATCCCTTTGGTGTCATCCAACCCATAGATCAAACAAAGAATGAGGAAATCCCCAGTGGAAATTTCCAGGCCATGTTAGAAAGAAAGACACACAGAGAGGCCCACTGCTGACCGTCATCTGAGAACCAGTCAGAAGCCAACCAGATCGGCTATGGCTCAGAGCTCAGGGCCTCCACACAGATCCATCTACCTGGTCTCCAGCAGGAGCTCAGAAACTGACTTTTGTCTGGGGTGATTAGATTCAACAGATGTGTCAGAGAGTTCAGAACCTTCTGCAAAGCTCATCCTGGCAGATGATGAAACAGCTCAGAGCAGAGGGTGGAGCCTGGACCACTAAGGATCCCCTCTCAGGCTCTCCTCCCATCCCTACTGTGCCCCCATCAACATGTTCATTCATTCTCATTGCCAGGTGCCCTCTCTCTACATCAGACAGACTTCTGGCACACTCGCTCTGCACTGATGGCTGGATGCCCCCCAAAACTTTCCTAGACACAAACCACACAGAATGAGGACAGAGCCCAGGGGCGCTGGGAAGTAAGGGCAAGGCTCCCAGATCAAGCCACCGAGTCCTGTTCGAGAACATTCCTCCCTCCTGCTCCGCATCTGGCAGTGCCCCAACCCAGCAAGCCTGAACCCAGGGGAACCCCAGTCTCACCTTGTTGATTTTGTTGGTTTTGGGGAGCGTCTGGCTGATGTGCAGGTCCGAATACCGGGGTGGCTTTCGTAGAGGGTTGTTGATGTCACACGGGACGGACTCTGTCCGGACTAACCTTGCTGGATCCGTAGGGGTAAAGACAGAGATTTGGGAGTTTAAGTACCACTTCTGCTCTGTAACGATGCCAGGAGAGCAGACCCCACCTCAAAGGCCCACCCCCAAGGCTGGAAGGGAGTTGCTGAGAAATGATAGTTGTTGTGTTGTGTTACAGTAGCGGGACACTCTCCCCACTACCTGCGTCCTCTGCGGTTTCTAAGATGTTCGTGCTGTCAACATACAGCTTTAGACAATTAAAACTTCTAATAATGAAACTGAAGCTATCAGAATTTTTTTCTCCAGGATCATAATTGTTTCACATTGGTGTTCATTTCAGAATTGTACCTCCTTTGAAAGACAGGAGGCTCCAGATTTCTCAGGCGCTATCATGAGTGGACAGCTCATCATGGCCACCGGTCCCTCCCCCATCTAAGCTTGTGTGTTAGGACCGTCCTGCATCACTGGTGGGATTTCTCAGGCCCGAGCGGCCTCTAGCCTGTCAAAGCACACTTGTCCTACACAAGGGCATTGGGGATCCCTGAAGGGAAGTCTCGGCTCCCCCAGCCTCCCCTCTGCATCCATCCCTGAAGGCACACCAAAGCTGGACCAGCAGGCGGTGCTAAACAAACGCGTCCTGACTCCAACCGTGCCACCTGAGCCCCTCTCTGTGAGCCCTTGGTTACTTACTGTTTACAGGGGCTGTGGGAGGGGCGAAGCTCACATGCAAATATGATGCCTGGTAATGCTACTGGTTAGCTGTTTTTTATTGTGTGGGTGGGGCCGTTAGGGAGAAAGTTACAGCTTTGGACTGACCCAGGGATTTAATTTCTCTCTTAAGCCTGAGCTGCCATCACCATGGAAACCAACTATATTTTCAACTTCCTACCAAAGAGAGGCCGGTAGAACAAGAAGCTAGCAGAGTGCTGGAAGGTTCCTGTTTGTTCTTTGAGTAACGGGGGCATGGCCCTGATGGTAGGTGGGCAGGAGGGTGCCCTTCTTCAGATGTTGGCGTCTGAGAGTGGGTCACCTCCCAGCAGGCTGGTTCTGGTCTCCACGTGGGAGTCAGGACTCCAGCAGGCTACCACGGAGGGGTGTCCAGCGGGAGGTGATTTTCCCCAAAGAATCTTTTGCAAGACAAGGTCTCCAGAGCAGTGAGAGTTCAGGTTTAAAATAGGCTTGGGGTGTGTATACAGTTGCTCAAGGAACAGATGGTTCTTAATTAAGGATGTGAGGTGGGAAGGGGCAAGAGGAAAGAGCTGCAGACTTTTCCTTCTCTTGCAATTTCCTCTTGGAGGAAAGCAATGCAAAGATCATCGAAAACCAATGGCCCATTGGCTCTGGAAGACGAGCCAGCACTTTCGGCAGCCATCTGCCTCCTTTTTTAAGTTTTCCTTTGGTTCATTTGAGAACAGGGCAGGTTGCCCTGAGCCTACGCTGACCCAAGACCAGGAGGACTGGGAGGGGTGGAGGAGGAGGACAAGGACTAGCAAGTTGTGTTCCCCAAAGTTGGCGCTAAGCCTCCACCCAACCTAGAGAAGGCGGGTGGCCAGAGGGGGCCAGCAAGTATTTTCATAATTTTAATAAGTTGTTTACATGGGCTTCCCAGTGGCGCTAGTGGTAAAGAACCCGTCTACTAATTCAGGAGACATAAGAGACTGGGGTTCGATCACTGGGTCAGGAAGATGCCCTGGAGGAGGGCATGGCAACCCACTCCAGTATCCTTGCCTGGAGAGTCCCATGGACAGAGGAGCCTGGAGGGCTATAGTCCATAGGGTCACAAAGAACTGGACACGACTGAAGTGAATTAGCACACACGCACAACTTTTAAAAGTAAGTATACGGCATATGAAGCCATTTGGGCTTTTTTAGAAACATGAGAAGTGGTACAATGCAAGTCATGTTGCTGGAGTGGCCATCCTCTCTAGGAGGTGCCTGGGCTCTCTCTCCACTTTGCATGGCCCCGTCTGGCCAGCATCTGTCATTCACCTGCTTGACCCTGGCAGGCATCTGAGTTTGCAACTTCTACTCCAGAGCAGTGCTTCTTAACTTTAAAGTGCAGACGAATCACGTGTAGATGCTGTTTAAAATGCAGGTTTTGATTCGATAGGTTTGGAGTGGGACCAAAAGTTGTGCATTTCTAACAAGCTCCCAGGTGATTCCCGTGTTGCTGCTGGTCCACGGGCCACAGCTGGAAGAGTAAGGGTCTGGACCAGCGATGGCCAATATCTGCGATGATGAACGTGTTCTATGTCTGCACTGTTCAGTACAGTAGCTGCATGTGGCCACGGAGCCCTTGAAATGTGGCTGGTATGACTGAGTAATTAAATTTTTATTTCATTGTAATTCACCTAAATTTAAATAGTCAGATGTGGCTGGTAGCTACTGTATTGAACAATACAGGCTTAGAGAGTCCCCCACTAGATGAAGTACAGTGTCGATAATGGAAAAACTACCCCAAGAATCAGGAGAACTACATTTTGAAAGTTGGACTACAAGGCCTCCTATTGTATTCTTGGCAGGCAGGGAAAAAACTTTCCTTATAGTCTTTCCTTCCGACTAAATTGGTCTTGCTTTTGCCTGGTGGAAGGCTGGTAGTGGCTTCCCAGAGGCAGTGTCTGGCTACCTCCCTGCCCAGCCAGGTTGGCCCAGGCACTCCCAAGGCCCCAGGAGACAGAAGATGGATGACCCAAACCAACAGGTCCGATCAAGACCCCTCTCTGTGCCTATTTCTACAGGGCCAATTGACTGAGTCTGAAGAGCACACAGTGGAAAAACACTCAGCTAGTATTCTTTTTACGTGGGAAAGGAAAGGAATAGGACTGGGGGGAAAAAGAGGAGAGTGAAAAATTAGGAGAGAGGACAAGAATGAGAGAAAAGAATTAGGGAGGGGAGATGAATCTGGGGGCTAAACTATCAAGGAGACCAGAGTGAGGACAAAGAATAGGGAGAACAGGCACTGGGGTGGATTAAGGAGACAGATATCAGGAGGAGGGGGTCAGAGGGAAAGAAATGAGGCAGGCAACGGTTAAGGATCAAGGGGTTTTCCAAAATTTACCTGGATGGACAGCTATCTCAGATGGCCTGCAGGAACCCCCACTACTACCCCAGGGCAGGAAGTGTTAAATACTTACCTCCTCGGTGGATGATCAGAAGATGACAAGGCGGGGCTTCTTTGGTGCATTTGTTGTGGCACTTTAACCTGAGAGAGAAAAAGAGAGAAGGATGGATAGGTGTATGGATGTCGGGATGAACAAGTGGATGGATGGATGGGTGAGTGGATGGATAGATGGATGGATGGATGAATAGATGGATGTTTAAATGGATCAGTGGATGGATAGATAGATGGGTGGATAGATGGGTGGGTGGATATATGGCTGGGTAGATGGATGGGTGGATGAGACACACCAATGGTTCAGAAAGCTCTGGGTGCTATGGATACCAAGACGTGGGGGTGAGATAAGACAGCTACTGCAAAGGCATACCCCGGGAACCTAGGAGATTAACTCTGGAGAGAGTTTTTCTGCCATCCTACATTCACAGGTCAGTCCTGGGTAGTCCAAGAGTGGGAAGCAACTGTTTAACCAACAACATCCACTTGGCCTTCAGGCTTTGAAAGACATTGTTATCTACCAGTCTATATTTGTCATCATTCAATCACCACCTGCTTACCTGAAGACTCATTTGGCAGCCATTGTATCAAGCGTTCTATAGATGTTAAGTCATTAGATCTTTAAAGCACTTTTATGAAATAGGTATTATTCTTCCCATTTTACAGATAGAAAAGCTGAGATTAACTGACTTGTCCTGGCAGAAACCCTGGCTCAGTGGTGCCTGAGGCAGCCTCATTTTTTTCTTAAAGGCTCATTCTATAGGAGACAGCCAACCCAGACTTCCAATTAGGATGAGATTAGTAACAGGTATTAAGTTTTACTGGCATAAGAGTTTAGAGGCAAAATGTCTTCCTTTGGGACAAATCCAAGATGTCACCTTGCTCTTCCCCATACCTTTGTCAGATTTCAAAGGGTACTATGACCTGGTTTTCTCTCTTTCTTTTCTAAGGCCCAGACTCAGACCCATAGGGAAGGTGCCTGCTCCCCTGGAGATAACTAGTGTTGCATCAAAGCCCTTATGGAAAGCCCTGCTGAGTGTGAAATTAGCCTTTGATTCATTCTACAAATACATCCTGGGGACATACACAACAGTCACGCAGATGAAGCCCCTGTGTTTATGGGGACAGTTAATAAACACATAAATATCAGATCATTGCCAGTGTGGGAAGATGGTGGAAAAATAATGCAGGGAAATGAGATAGAAAATGACAGGAGTGGGAGGGGAAAGGCTCCAGAGGCACAAAGGTTAGGGGGCAAAATCAAGCCTGATGGATTCAAGGGTCAGAAGTTAAAGGCTGATGCTGAAACGAGAACCAGAGTGAAAGGAAGATTTGAGGAACGGGAGGTGGGCAGAGCCCCAGTATGAGAGTCTGTATTTGATCCCACAAACACCCGGAAGAAATCAGACGCTTTAGACAACTGTGACTGGGTCAGATGAATGAGCCTGAACTGGGGAGACTGCTGATGACAAATGATAGTCAGATCAAGAGGTTTCTGTACTCTTCCCTGATTCAAATAGCTCAACTTCCAGAAACTTCCAGAAAGAGATTGTTCCTTTCTGCCACCCCCGACCGAGGAGTCTTCTTGAGCAAACCCAGCTGGAAGGCTGATGGGCAGGTGTGAAGCACCCTGTTCCCTGTCATGGGCAGCACCATGAAGCGAGGGCAAGCAATTCAACGTTACCTCTGGACCGTGTCCAAATCAGGACGAGACAGGCGAGAGCCCTAGTGACCTCAGCCATCTCCTGTCTCCTCCTGGCATCTTCCTTTCCGTCTTCTGCAGGAAGGGAGCAGCCCTCCTCCACCTCTGGCTGCAAGGTGGGAGATGGAACATGCATCCTTCCAGTCATGGCTTCAGAGGGCAGTGCCAGGGCCGGGAGCATGGCCCCTCCTTGCTCTTGCAGAAACCCCAAGAGATCGTTCTCTGATGCCCGGACAGTTAAACCTTGCACAGAGGTTCTCATGTGAAAAACTAGAGCCCACACATCCAGGACTTGCTGATCCAGACAGTAGGATGAGCTTGGCAGTGGAATCACCCAGACCCTGGAGGGGAGTGGGCACAGGGACTGAGGCCAGACATGCCTCATTTATGAAGAATCATTTTTCCAGCAGGAAACACGCACAATTCCACCCAAAATTAGATTTTTTCCTTTTCACTGGCTAAGAAAGAAGAGCCACTAGCATGCAATTTATCGGTAGACCACCTACTTCAGAGTCAGATTCCCAAGGCATACCCTCTTGGGTTCTGAATCAGGAAGTGCTGGGAGTGTGGGTTTTCAGCAAATGCACACCAGAGCTCAAGGACCACACAGAAGAGGGACATACTCTACTTCCCAGATAGGAGATGTCTGGATGCCTAAGTCTTCCAGAAGGCAGGGTTCTCCTTGCTCCATATACCCCCCACTAAATAAACAGATTAAAAAAGTAAAAGGAAATGGTGTCAGGATAATATACTGAACAAATCTGAGTTCAAAGCCTGACACCACCACCTCCTGACTGTGACAAGCTGGGCAAGTCGCTGACCCACTCTGAGCCTCAGTTTTCTCATCTGTAAAGTGGGCACAATCACAGCATCTGTCTCACAGGACAGTAGAGATGAAAGACACAACAGAGGTAAGGTGCCTAGGACGAGCACTTGAAGCTGCAGGTACTCTTGTTTTTACTGTGGGAGTTCTGTTTAGTGTTAGTTTGCGCAGTGTTCCACAGACTAACAATTTGTGGGACAACTCAGGGGTGTATTGTCAAGGGATTGGACCCCAGGTGCCCATGACCGTCACCTGCTCTTCTAGGACCCAGGACAGGCTGCATTCCCTTCCCGTCCCTCTCTC
Organism: Bos taurus; assembly: GCF_002263795.3. Taxonomy (NCBI): domain Eukaryota; kingdom Metazoa; phylum Chordata; class Mammalia; order Artiodactyla; family Bovidae; genus Bos; species Bos taurus. The sequence goes on along the minus strand of NC_037344.1, from coordinate 57,575,760 downwards.
ACTTCTCAACACCTACCCCCCACCCGCCCTCACACTGGGATGGCCTTGGCTCACCTCTCAAAGAAACTACTTGTCTCCAGATCTTTGTCTCAGGGTCTGTAGAAAAAAGGGAGCCCAACTAAGTCACCGTGATTATTACAGGAGGTTTGGAACACCTACACGGTCTGCCCCAAAGCTCTCACATCAAACCCAAGCCTTCTGTTCCTTGTCCTTCACGTGTCCCTTGATCCCACAGTCCTTAAGGAATTGGGTCCTCCATGTGCTCCGTTCCACAAGGAGGAAAACGGAGAGGTGGGGAGGACACAGCAGACCGCTCTGGACAAATCTCCGTACCAGACATGGCCCTGAGGAGCCCTGCAAGTTAGGGTGGTAGCTCTGATCAACTCAAGGCACCAGGTAAAGGTCATATGTGCTTCCAGGTTAAAAGCCTGGGCTTCAGAATCCAGCTGACCTGAGCCTGGGTCACAGTTTTACCTTTTCCAGACCAAGGAGGCATCCACCTGCCTGGCTAAGTTCCAGGTTCCTCCTAGGCAGAACTGCCATGAGGATCCAATGAGAAAATGTCTGAGTGGTGCCCACCTGGATGGCAAATAGGTCAATGTCTCTGCAGGCAGGGCTAAGGCACACTTGAGGGCACACAGGAAATGTCACACGAGCCTCAGGCAGCCTGGACACTTGGTAAGGATTTATTTAAAACTTTCATGGAAAACAGTTCATTTTTTTCAACTTCAAAGGCTAACAGGATAAGCTTCAGTTATCAAGAAAAGTTGCTTACGTGGGATATCTCATTCTCCAAAGGAGCTAGCTGCTGGCCAAATGAGACACCCTTTCTGTCTGAAAATTAAATATGTGAATTTATCTTGGGGGCAGGATTTGGGTCTTCCGCATCCTTGCAGCAACTTTCCTACCCTGATGTCAGTGCCTGGTTTGGTGGCTGATGCCTGATACATGCTGAACAGACACTGGAGAGATGGAGGGAGAGAGGAGAAGAGAAAGAAACAGGAAGGTAGCCCAGCAGAAGGGAATGCCCCCAGATTGCTCCTGGCATGGGAACATGAATAGTTTCCATCAAATTTTCTGAAAATTTTTTTGATGTGGACTACTCTTTAAAGTCTTTATTGAACATGTTATAATATTGTTTCTGTTTTATGTTTTGGTTTTCTGGCCATGAGGCATGTGGGATCTTAACTCTCTGACCAGGGATTGAACCTGTGGCCCCTGCATTGGAAGGTGAAATCGTAACCACTGGATCATCAGGGAAGTCCCAAGTCTTCATCAGTTTTTAGAAAATTATTTCTATTTCTTATAAATTGTATCCCTTGCAGTTTGTGAAGTGCGAACACACCCAATTCTGCGTTCCCTTCTTTTGGCCCTCTTCCTCCCCAGCGTGGGGGTGGGAGATGGGGATCTGACCACAAGCAAACTGGACTTCTGTGGATCCTGCCCAGGAACTATATGAGACAAACAGTTTTATAAGCAGCTCTGCCCCGTCCTTAATGGATGTGTCCTGGTCCCCAGCAGCCCCTAAGAGCAGACACAAGCCAGGAGAGTGGCGTGGGGCTGGGATCAGAAAGGCAGCCTTCATGGACGGGGCGCCACTGACCCTTGCTGGTGAAGACAAACATGTTCAAGTGGTTTGCCAGCGGAGTTGAACCAATTTATGAAAAGTTTGCTCCAGGTAGCCTAAATCCCTGATCCTTTCTTTCATCCCACACCAGCTCACTTTGCAATCTGCCTCTCCTTACGGAGTGCAAATGGGATGTTTTTAAATACCTGGTCCCCAACATCCAGTTGAAGAAATGTTAAGCAAACACCCAGTTGGAGCCAGGCGCTCTTATATAACCCTTGGTGATTCTGAACAACAATTCTGTGAGCGATGATTACTGTTACACCCATTTTAAAGTCAAAAAGACTGAGGCTCAGGAAACAGCCCAATCACATAGATATCAGACTCAGGATAAACATGCATTCATGCTCACATAAAACAACATCATCTTCTCCCTCTGTGCCAGGTGCTGTGTGAGGCACTGCGAGTGTATAATAACATAGGGGGAGAATTCTTCTTTAACCATCTTTCTTAGAATCATCTAGCAAGGAGTTTACTATCTACATGGGTATGGAAACCCATCTCTTGTCCTTTCAAACATAAATGCCATTTCACTCATTTCATTGCCTCAAAGTCAAGTCATCTCCTAGAAATGACCCCATTTGGATGGGAACCAGGGTCCCAGAGCCTTGGGTTCGGAAGAACCACTTCCATCCAGAGGCTCCTTTTGAGATCGATTCCACCATCTAGTATTTCCTGAGCACTTACTGTGCCAGGCATTGTGCTCACCCTGTTTGTATGAACGGTGAACAAAGCAGACACAGCCCTTCCCTTGAACAAAGTCTGGTTAGAGGGACAGAGCGGTAAATAGACAAACACATCATATGTTACACGGGATGATCTGAAAGGGCAGGATATGGCAATTTGGAACTGAGGGGAGTCAGGGAGGGCTTCCTGGGGGAAGTGATAACTGAGCTGAGCCCAGGGAGCTAGCAGAGGTGCACAAGAAAGATCTAGGCTGAGGCACTTGAGTGCAAAGAAGCATCAGTGAGAGGGCACGGATGCTGCTGCAGGGTTGGTGGCATGAAGAGGCTGGAGCTCTGGGCCAAAGGAGGGACGTGGTGAGAGGGGAGGAAGGAGAGGTAAATGAGGATGGCACAGGTCTGCTCAGGAAACTGGATTTTATTCTGAGAACTGAGGGGAACCAAGGAGGGTGTTAAACAGGGAGGTGAAGGCTGGATGAGCATTTTCGAAAGACCTCCCCCAACCCCCGCCCCACTCCGGGAAGCAGATACTTACACTTACAGGGCAGCCAGTGCCCTTCTCGGGTTATCCCTCCTCACTCTCCTGCCTCTGCGTGCCTCCCCAACATCACTGTATTAGGTGCTTCTTAAGGCTTCTTGCAAAATCTCTAAACCAAATCAGTACCCTCTTTGCAGTGGGCTTGTCTGTATGACTACCCCAACTGAGCAGTTTTGTCTAATTTTGGTTCCCCTGGGGTCTGTCATTTGAGCCAATACTTCTAGAAACGCCTCCTTATGGTCTCGGTGAAGGACCTCAAAGAACACACCCCCCCTTAACTCACTGCTGACCGCCCAGTGGGGTTGAGCTCTTTGGCCTTCAACTAACTGAGTTAGAAAGAGAAAGGCAACAGCCGAAATAAGCAAGGGAGATGGGGAGTATTAACACAGAAATCAGAATGAATGCTCCAGCAACATAATGGACGACAATCGGGAAAACCCCAGCACCGGTCTTTCCATAAGAGGTCTCCGTAAGGAAGCTGTAGAATTATTACCTGTTGGAGACTCCTCCCCCAACCCCACACCCCACTTCCCCGAGAGAGGAGAGCGTGACTACAGAGTCTTCTGGGTTCCCAGCACCTGGTGGGGGATGGGGTTCATCACAGAGACCCATTCATTATCTTTCTATTCAAGAAGGGATGATGGGAGAAGGCAGCAGGCGGGGGAGGAAAAGACTGATAGCTCTGGTCCAGTGTCAGGTTGAGATCAGAGTCTCATCTTCTGCTTGTCTGGTTCAAAGAGAAGCAGAGTGGGGACTGGCAGCTGTGTGGTTGGTCCTTGGCCCACGTAAAATGGTTAAGGCTCTGGGATCTTGAATCAGAGGGATCAGTGGGTTTGAGGAATGGATTCACCCACGGTGATACTTTTGGGCCAACGAGTTATTCCTGAAGGGCTCTGTTTTCTTAGAAACAGGGATAATAATAGACCCTACCTTCCCTGGTTGTTGTAAGAATTAAATGAGTTCGTGCATGTAAAGTACTTAGCAGAATGTCTGGTACTCAGCAAGCCCTCGATACATGATACCATGACCATGACTATCATCCTTGTATCCAATCCCCACCTCAACCTCCAGAATTATAATCCACCCTCACATACAACTGTAATTGGACTGAACTATAACAGATAAGGGGCTTCCCAGGTGGTACAAGTGGAAAAGAACCTTCCTGCCAATAAAGGATACATAAGAGACTCGGGTTCAATACCTGGGTCAGGAAGATCCCCTGGAGAAGGGCATGGCAACCCACTCCAGTATTCTTGCCTAGAGAATCCCATGGACAGAGGAGCCTGGCAGGCTAAGAGTTGGACATGACTGAAGCGACTTAGCACACATAATAGGTAAAAACTCATATAAGGGATCATTAATTCTCACGATGATTATTGCAAAAACTGAAGTGTTTCTATTAATGGAAAAAATAAGTTTAGGCTTCAAGCTGGTGATCTCTGAAATGCACGCTCATAATTATATCCTGCCAATATCCTGCCTGTTGTACAAATTCCTGAAGCTTCCAGGAACTTCGCAGCAGCTGCAACACCAGCTCATCATTTCCCCAGTTTTGCAAGAGCTGGGAAAATTAGAGCGCCCAGTGGCTCAAACCAACCATGGCTTACTTCCTGCTTTTATCTCCTTGTCACCTGTGGCTGAAGTCATTTTGCAAACACAGGAAAATTTCAGATAAAACATTGGACTTTGAGGCAAGGGCACCGGAGAGGAGGACACACAGGGCAAGGAGGGCACCGAAAAGCATGTGAAATCCAAGTGAAAAAATCCAATAACAGAGCAAAACCAGATAAAGAAGTGCCTGTAAAATGGCAAAGGGACTGCTTACGTGAAAAGAATTCAGTGCAAGCATGTCTATCCAGGCTACTGCGGGCAGGAGGAGGGGAACTGTGGAAAATGCATTAAAACACACTGGAATAAACTGGAAATAGTGTGCTGTTTCTAAACATCACTTTCTACCTTTTCTGGGAAGTGATTATGGCTCTCACGCCTACGGAAGCGGGCAGTGACCTTAATTGGAGCATGTCAAATGTTTCTACCAGCACAGACCTGCCTCCGCCAGCCTGGGCCACCTGGGACCTGGGACTTTCAGCGCTTGACCAGGGAAGTCCCAGGCTACCTGAGTGGTTTGATCATTCTATTGAGTACTTTAGTAATGGCACTCTAATGCGGGCACTTAAAAGCTGAATAATGGATATACAGCCCCACTGGTTGGGGATGAGGGATTTATGATATAAAACAATGGTTCTCCCCCAAGGGCAATTTTGCACCCCCTCCACAACACAAGGGACATTTGGCAATATTTGGAGACATTTTTGATTGTCATAGCTGAGAGTGGAGTCGGGGAAGGGTGGAGTGGGGGTGTGTGTGTGGAAGTAATGGTGCTAATCATCCTTCAATGCACAGGACAGCCTCCTTACCACAAAGAATTATCTGGCTCAAAATGTCAAGAGTACCAAGGTTGAGAAACCTTGTTACGAAGCCTTTAACTAGTCTCCCAAGAAACTGACTGGTTCAGAAAATCCCCAAAGAAAAATGGGGAACAAGGACTACAGAAAAGTAGGAAATGGGCTAACTGTTCCAGAACTTCGACATTGCTTAAACCCTCAGAGGTGATCTGGTGAGTCTGTTTCTTTTCATATTTCATATTAATAGAGAATCCACTTCTTTAATGAAATAACTGCTGAACATCTGAAAGAATCATCAAATCATTAATGTGACTGGAGCACTCACATGTCTCATCACATCAAATGAACATAGTAGCCTCACTTTATCGGAGAAGGCAATGGCACCCTACTCCAGTACTCTTGCCTGGAAAATCCCATGGATAGAGGAGCCTGGAAGGCTGCAGTCCATGGGGTCGCTGAGGGTCGGACATGACTGAGCGACTTCACTTTCACTTTTCACTTTCATGCACTGGAGAAGGAAATGGCAACCCACTCCAGTGTTCTTGCCTGAAGAATCCCAGGGACGGGGGAGCCTGGTGGGCTGCCGTCTATGGGGTTGCACAGAGTCGGACACGACTGAAGTGACTTAGCAGCAGCAGCAACCTCACTTTATATCAGAGAGGGTTAGAAACTTTCCCAGAGTCACACAGCTTGGAAGCAGCAGAACCAGGACCTACTCTCTCTGGCTCCAGCGTCTGGATCGTGTTGTTGCTTTACTGTCCTAAGTCGAGCTCCCTAGAAACAGATCCTGAGATGGGCAATCTGGCAAGTGATTTATGGAGGGAGTTCTACAGGATGTTCCTTAGCACGGGAGGATGGGGGAGAAGCTAAGCAAGGACGTGGTTGCAGGTGACTCTAGTCTCAGCCTGATCCCATAGGGGGCTCTGGGGTGTGAACTGTACCCTTGAGTCCGTCTGCCTGCAGGAAAGGAAGCTGGCCTTTTGTACACCTGTACCAGTTACAACCTGACTGCCTGCCTCTAAGCCCCCTGGGGGAGAAGCTACAATCAGCCAAGGGCAAGCCCCCCAGGGAAGGTCTCAGGTTTGAACTGGTAGCACCGGCATCCCTAAACGAGGTCACTGGTACTGTGCTCAGTGGCTACTAAGTTAATCATCTTATCTTCAAAGCAGAGGAGCGAGTACTCTGTGGTCCTAGAGGAAAATGAGTCTTATACATCTGCAAGGTGTTCTGATACCCATACAGTTCCTGTCTCAGGCCCCAAGAGCAGGTGACTCAGAGCACAGCAGGACTCTCCACCACCACCCAGAGGCACAGCCATCCCAATACCATATTCTCCTCCCTGCACTGGGCCTCGTCCTGGCCAGTGAGCTGGTCCAGGGTAGTGGGAGCTCCAGAGCCCAAGACTGCTTTCCCAGAAGAGTGGCTGGCTGGGTGGTAAGGGGTGCCTCCCCTCCATGGGCCTGGAGCCTCAGGAAGCAACAGCAGGAGTCCTAGGGCTGGTACCACAGCTGCAAAGCAGAACCAGTTTCCCCCCTACCCTGGACTCTGCCTGCAAAATACGCTCAGACCAGGTTCGATTCCTGGGTTGGGACGATCCCCTGGAGAAGGAAATGGCAACCTACTCCAGTATTCTCGCCTGGATAATCCCAAGGACAGAGGAGTCTGGCGGGCTACAGTCCAGGGGGTCGCAGAGCCGAACACAACTGAGCAACTAACACTAAATCCCGAGCCAAGCCTTTGTCCGTGCTGTTTCCTCAGCCCAGGACACTCACACTTATGTGCAAATAGGAATTATCTGCGAGGTTGACTAAAAATGCAGATTTCTAGGCCCTACACCAAGAGTCCGGGTCAGAGTCACCTTGGTTCAAACTCTTATTTTCTAGAACACAACCACTCAAATCACCACTGCTGGTTTTCCTGCAAGAAACCCAGAGAGACATGGAGAGGTTTCCAAGGAACCTGACCTCAGCCCCGCAGAAGTGTCCTTCTCTGGAAGGACTCTGAGAAGGGGGAAGAGTGCAGATAAGACATGACTGAGCCAGGAAAATCCATCAGCATCTTACTGCAAAAGCAAACTTCAGCCAGCTGAATCCATGGTTATCAGACAATACATGGTCTGTACTGACAGCCGACCACTTAGAACTAAACTCCATTCCGTGCTCATGAACCTATTAGACGAAAACGCCTCATTTTAGATAACTGCAAATTGCTTTCTGAGCATAATTTCCTATTAGTTCATTAATCTCTCTATTCACAATGCTGACAAGACAGCTGATGATAATTCCGGAGGAAGTGGGCACAGAACCAAAGCAGGGGGGAAGGCGGTTAGACATTCAGAAGTACTCCGGGTTCCTGGGTGGAGAGGTACTCCCAAATTAATTTAATAACAGCATTAACTTTCATTTATTAAGCTCTTATAATAGGCCAGGTACCAGGCTAAGCATTTTCCCTTATTTAGTCAGTTTAAAAAAAAAGATTTAGTAAAATAGATGTCATTTTTTTTCTTTCTATATAGCAAGAGGGCTTCCCAGTTGGTGCTAGTGGTAAAGAACACACCTTCCAGTACAGGAAATGTAAGAGACCTGGGTTTGATCCCTGGGTTGGGAAGATCCCCTGGAGAAGGAAATGACAACCCACTCTAGTATTCTTGCCTGGAAAATCCCATGGACAGAGGAGACTGGCAGGCTACAGTCCAGAGGGTCACAAAGAGTCGAACATGACTGAAGTGACTTAGTACGCATGTAGAAAAAAAGTGAAGCTTAGAAGTGATTATACAGTTAGTGGTGAGTCAGGATTCAAAGAGAGGTGTGTGTGTGTCTGACCTACAGCCTGGGTTCCTAATCATAGCGTATCTTTTCTGACTCAGCACACAAATATTTACTGGATGAATTTACTGGAGAGACCAGGATGAGCAAGACTCATGTCTACAGAGTGAGGCCAAGGGATGTAACAGCAGAAGAGACTGAAAAGTAATCAGCAAAGATGGACCAACGTTAAAAAAACAAAACAAAAAACTCATGTGCTAAAATAAGGTTTGATCTTGGGAAACCAGTGCTTTCATATAGAGAGCAATGGTTCTCAGACTGTGGTCCCAGGTCCGGCACTGGCAGCATCAGCATCACCTGAGAACTTGTCAGAGACGCGGGTTCTGGGGACCCACCTCAGACCTGCTGAACTGGAGACTCCGGGGTAGGTCCTGCGAGCTGTGTTCTATTCAACTTTCCAGGAGATGCTGACTCAAACTCCAGTTTGAGATCCATAACCTACAGAAATAAAATCAGCTCTGCAAGGGGATTTGGAGCTCATGAGAGCAGCGCTTCTCAAAATTAATGTGCACAAGAGGCACCTGGACAATCTTAAAATGCAGATTCAGGTGCAGCAGGTCTGGGGTGGGGCCTAAGAATCTGAGTTTCTGATCAGCTTCCAGGTGCTGCTGCTGCTACAGGTTACAGGCCCAGGGACCACATTTGGAGTAGCATATGTCTAAGCCAGGACACCACCAGAATTGTCCTAGATTTTTTAGTTGCTTAGTTGTGTCCAACTCTTTGCAATCCCAAGGACTGTAGCCCTCCAGGCTCCTCTGTGCTTGGAACTCTCCAGGCAAGAATACTGGAGTGGGTTGCCGTTCCCTTCTCCAAGGGATCTTCCTGACCCAGGCATTGAACCTGGGTCTCCTGCATTGTAGGCAGGATTCTTTACTGTCTGAGGCACCAGGTAAGCCCTGTTCTGGGTTTTCTTTTTTAAAAAAGGCAGGGATGGGGCAGGGGTGGGGGTGGAGAATCACTACCTTCAGGACAGATTCAAACCCAAGCCTCTGGAAATTGCTTTAGGGTAATTAGGAAATGACCCGCATCACACACCACTTTCCCCCTCAAGGTTCCCAGTCAGGTTTAAGACCTTCCCTGAGCACTCCAATTAAAACTGCAGCCCCTTGCCTGGCCCTCCCTGCCTCCCTGCTCTGCTTTGTTCTTCTCCTTAGCACTTCAGCATCATCTGAACAGATGACCTATTTCACTACTTCGTTTACTGTCTGGCCTCCCCGTCTCCACCCCCACTAGCATGCAAACTCCGTGAAGGCAGGGATTCTGTTTCATTGACTGTTGTTTCTCCTGTTCCTAGAACAGTTTCTGGCACATAGTACATGCTCAGTAAACATCAGTCAAGTACATGAACAAACAGTTCTGCCCATTTTTTAAATCAGCTCTGACAGCTAAGAATCTGCAGGAAACACAGGTTTGATCCCTGGGTGGGGAAGATCCTCTAAAGAAGGAAATGGCAACCCACTCCAGTATTCTTGCCTGGTGAATTCCATGGACAGAGAAGTCCAGCGAGCTACAGCCATGGGGTTGCAAAGAGGCAGACACGACTGAACAACTAACACTAAAACAGTTCCCGGCACACGGTACATGCTCAATAAACACTGGTAGAATAAATGAACAAATAGTTCTGCCCATTTTTCTAACCAGCTCCCTCCCCATTTTCGGCGTTGCCCTCTGGGATTTCACTGGTTACTGCTTGTGTGCCCACACTTGAGCTTCACCGAAGTTCATTTCTCTATAGGTGTGTCTTCCCCTAACCTCTTTGACAATGGGGTCTGTTTCCCTTTTCTGTCCTTCATCCAAATCTTTTCAACTAAAATTTTGCGCATCTTTTAAATCACATATAAACAGCCATCCATCATCACTACTAATCAATGCAAAAAACTGCACAATTTCACTGATGGAAGAGTAAAATCAAACTTCAGAGGATGATATCAGTAATGCAAGCTCCTAATGGCAACCCACACCAGTACTCTTGCCTGAAAAGTCCCACGGACAGGGGAGCCTGGTGGGCTACAGTCCACGGTGTCACAGAAGAGTCGGACATGACTCAGCAACTAAACAGCAACAGCAACAATTACACACCAGAGAGAGCACTAAACTCTGCTGACATCAGGCGAGTACAGCATCAAAGTTCCTGAGGCATCCGGAAGGTCTGTGGCTGCTACAGATTCTGCTTTCACCTTTTGGGTGGTTGTTCTAAAGTGAAAGAAAGTGAAAGTGAAGTCGCTCAGTCGTGTCCAACTCTTTTCGACCCCATGGACTGTAGCCTACCAGGCTCCTCTGTCCATGGGATTCTCCAGGCAAGAGTACTGGAGTGGGTTGCCATTTCCTTCTCCAGGAGATCTTCCCGACCCAGGGATTGAACCCAGGTTCCCGCATTGTAGGCAGACGCTTTACTGCCTGAGCCACCAGGGAAGTCCTAAGGGCTGAGCAAATTGGTTAGATCAAGTGTTCCTTCCAACCAGGGCTTGGTTTGAATCCTGCCTCTTACAATTCCAGGAGGCGTTTCTGTACAAGGTAAGAGTGGGGAGGAATGTTTGATAAAATGTTTGTCATCTGGGGCGAGGACCTTTCACAGACTCCTTCCAACAGCCCTGTGACGGGGGTGGGGGTGGGGAAGGGGCACTAACATCACGCCCACTTTGCAGGTGAGGAAACTGAGCCCGCAATGAGAGTCCCTTCCTAAGGTCACACAGGGAGTTCGGCAGTGCAGGTGGGACTCCAGCTCAGTTCTGCCTGCTTTAGAGCCTCTGCTTCTGGCAGGCATCCACGTCTCTCTCTCTCAGGTCCCCATCCCTCCCCCAACCTTCCGCAGGGTCTGAGCCTCTGCTCATTACTTCTGGAACAGAGAGAGTGTGAGTGAAGGCTACCTCAGACTTCTGCCTCTAGCGCTGAAAATTAAAACGGCTTAGGAAGCGTTCAGCCTCATGGACTCCTGGCTGCGTTCCTGTCACCTAATTACCTGACTTCAAAGCCTCTGCTCGGCAGGTGTGAGGATGTGAAAGCTGCCATCTCCCCCTCAGAACATGGTGTGACTACACACAGATGAGACGGACCCCGAAGCATCTGGTGTACCGGGGAAAGCAGACCAAAGTTCCACCCGGACCCAAAAGCATGGCTTCGTGCGTCTCCAGATCAGAAAGAGGAGAGGCCGCCGTCCTGGGGACTCACCTGGGGCCAAGGTGGGGACGTGGGCCTCTAGACACTAACACCTGGTAGCTACTGCCCCCACCCCGTCCCCGTGTGCCATGCAGTTTAAGGTTCCTTAGAAGTTGGAACTAATTAATCCTCCCCACAACTCCAGGAGGGAAGGGGGCTCAGCCTTGCCTTATCACTGAGACATCCAGGCTGCAGGGAGAGTAAGAACTCCTTCATGGGGCAGCGATGTGGGGAGGCCTGATGCAACTTGAATCAGTTCCCAACCTGGGCTGGACAAGGAAGAGGGAGGCTGGAGGAGAAAGAAGGAAGAGGCTGGAGGAGTCCTACTTTTCAACTTAGTGGCCCCTATAAAGCGATCAGATGCATACTCATTTGTAACCCTTGATATAGTTGAACGTTCATATTTTACAGACCAGAGCAGGTATTTAGTACAAGTTTACAGGAGGGAAGAAGAAGACCAAACAGAAAGGCATTTGTGACCTTTGACAGAAAGCCTGGCCCTGGGCTATGTCCTTTGGTGTTGATTTATTCAGTGCTCACTGCCACATCAGGCAGGTGTGATGATCATTTCTTTGGTGCAGATGAAAATCCTAGCAACAGAAATGTGAGGCAACTCGCCCACGGTCACTGAGCTAAACAGTGGCGGGACCAGGATGTAAAAACCTATCTCAGTCTGACTCCAAGGCCTACGTTGGGCGTCACAGTCCCTCCTGCATCCCGTTGCCAGACGCGACCTGGGGTGGGTACGTGGAAGCAGGGGGAGGTGGGGGCTTGAGTGGTCTGGTCTTCTCGCCAGAACTCGAGACCAACACGATGCCACAGAAAGAACAAGAGTTTGTGGGACAGGGTTCAAGTCTTGACTGCCACCTCTCAGCTGTGTGACCTCAGGCTTATCCTAGCTTTAACTCAGCTTTCACATTTGTAAAATGGGAAGAATCGGAACCACTCCCACTTGGAGAGACACCATGAGGAGAAAAAAATTAAGGGCAAAAGCCCTTTGCAAAGTTGAATTCAGGGATTGGCAAACCATGGCTGAGGGGCCAAAACCAGCCATGGGCTGTCTTTGTACAAAGGGCTTTACTGGAATAGATAAATCTGTCATGCTTATTTGTTTATATATTGTCTATGGCTGCTTTTGAACAACACAGCAGAGCTGAGGGACCCTGTGGGCCACAAAGCCTAAAATATTTACTCTCTGGTCGACCAGAGAAACAGTTTGGCAACCCCTGATTGCAGAGCCTGTGGAAATGCAGGTTCTCTCTGTACTCTGCAGACAGTACTCTGAGTTTCCAGCATAGACCATGAGCTCCAGTTCTTACTCACAAGCACTCTCCTGACCCCTTCCCCAAGTGCAGGTGTTCTTTTAGGGCATATTTCCAAAAACAGAGCAAGCAGCTCTCCTGAGAGCCAAGGAACAAAACCTCCTAAGCCATTTCAGAGCCCAGGCCGGCTCCAGCCTGACATTAGGCACTATGAAAAGGCGTTTGTGGGAACAGCCACTTACTTGCAATTTTTACACTTGAGGCCAAAAAGCATTCCTTTCCCACAGACTGTGCACGTCTGAGACATCCAGTACTTGGTGGAAAACCTGTGAGGAAGAGAGAGAAAGTGTTCAAGGCCAAGGTGATGGTGACTGACCTAGCTCTAGAAGGATGACCACTGGAAGGAAAAGCAATGGGCCCTTGATTCCAGCCCCACTTCTTCCAAACTAGGTGACTTAATCAAACTGTTTAAACCACTGGAGCTTTGGTCTTTTCATCTGGAAAGTGGGCATAATAACACTATTGACCTCATAGGTTGTTTGGAGGATTAGACAAGGTTACACATGTCAAGGGCTTCACACAGGGCCTGGTAGACAGAAAGCAGTCACTGCATGGGGTTGTGACTATATTATTACTATATTATGACATTCAAAACAGTCATTCAGTCATTCAACAAACATGCCTGGAGGCCTACTATGTGCCAATTTCAGTTCCAGGACAGATGGATGGGACTGTGACTGTCCTCAGAGAACCACAAAGCAAAGTGCGGTTTCCCTGGGAGTCTGTTTCCTATCACTGAGCTGAGCCTTCCCCATCACTGCTATTTACATCCCTTGGTTAGGGAGCTTCAGGAGGGAATCTCCCCAAAAAGTGGAGACCCCCAAACTTTAGTAGCAGAGAAGAGGCCTCTAAAGGGAAAGCCTTTGCGGACCACCAGCTCACCTCCCTGCCTAGCCACCACCACGTGTTGCAAACAGAAGGCAGTTTGGAGGTTTCTGATATTCAGTTAAGAACTAGCGGGAACAGAGGTGCATTAACTTCCGAGGTTCCCTGATGTTGCCAGGGTGCTTTCCTCGCACAGAGATACCAGGCAGCAGCAGGGCTGGGCCCAAGAAAAGTACTGAAGGTTGTCAGGTCAGAGTTAATTTTCATTTCCAATTTTTGTCACCTCCAGCAGGAGTTGTATCTAATCTCCACTGCCTCACAGTGTCAAAATGAAAATTGGAAGTGATTATGTAACTTTGCTGCTTGAAAATTTTGAGGGCAAGCCTGCATCCCTCTGCTGTACCATCTTGCCTGATTTGGGTCAGTCACTTTCCAAACAGAATGAGCTGCAGCCCGAAGCCTCCATGTATAAACAAATAGCAATATTCTGAATACAGACTCTTGTGGCCAAGAAAACTCCCTTTCCAGTTTTGGACTGGGGGTTGGTTAAGTCCCATTCTGCCCCTTCAGTAGGGCCAGTGAGTTTGGCAGGATCTATTTTTGCAGGATTTTGCAGCTTTGGGGAATGGCAAATGGGCTCATGTTCCACCCACTAGCCAGCAGTGTGGGAATCGAGAGTATGAGTGGCAGACGGGAATTCCTTTTTTCCAGCCCTCTCTCATCCTTGGGATCAGCAATCCCTCTTCCCCAGATGTGACTGAGGTGACTCTGAGGACAGGGGATGGTATGCGATTTTAATTTCATTTTTTCACGAAGGCTGGGATGAGTGCAGGTCTCTCTGTCCTGGCATGGAGCCGGGGAGAAACACAGGGTGAGACTGGACAGTAACAGGGAATCCTAAGTGCTAGCTCTTCTAAGAAGATGTTCCTGTTGCCCAAAATCACCAGATGATTTCCCTCCTCTTGGCATCAGCATTTGAATCTGAGGTACCACCAGGTCTAACCTTAGGATGCTAGAGTCTGGCGTCTTGGTTCAGCCAATTGGGGTGGAGCCAAGTCAGGGCGTAAAGCTGAGCTAGGGGTGTGACCAATCCAGAGGTGGAGCTGAGCTGGAGTGTGGCCAACCCAGGGGTGGAGCTGAGCTAGGGGTGTGGCCAATCCCAGGGTGGAGCTGACCTTGGGGTGTGGCCAGTCCAGGGGTGGAGATGACATCAGGGAACAGAATGTAAGAAAACAAAACCGGGCCCTTCTTTTTGACGTCTTTCTCTCTGCATCTCACTGCCTGACTATTGATGTGTCTATCATGTATTTCTCAAGGCTTCCTTCACCGTTTTCCATTTGAGTCTTAGCAACTATCCTGTCAACACATTTCTTTCAAAAACTGTTGACGAGATGACATTCTGAGAGATTGTGCCCACTCCTGCCTCACCCCAGGATACCCTTAGGTGTCTGCCCCTGGTATTGCCCATCTCTTATAGCCCCGATCCCCTCTGTACTGTCATGGTCTGTTAAATGTCTATCCCTCCACTAGACTGCGAGCTCCCCAAGGCTGAAAGCCTTCCGTGGTGCTCAGCGTTGCAGCCCTGGTTCAGATATTCTCTATAAATACTAGAGAAAAAAACCATGAATGAGTGAACTCTGCTGGTCACAGAGGCCTCAGTGCACAGAAAACTCTCAGCAGTGGTGTCAAAAGAACACAAAGTTCTGAGGTTAGTTAGCTTGCTGATTCATCACTTAATTATTTAGGGCCTCAGTCTCCCTATCTGTCAAATGGATGTGACCACACTTGTGCTACTTACCCCACTGAGTTTGTGAACAGATTGTGAGGATAACACAATAAAAAGTGAAAAGTTAACTTCATGTAATGGGTGACTTAGTGGACAGAAATCTCCCTCCTGAAAAGGGCAAGTGCACTCCTGGAGAGGCTGAACCCTGCACCAAACAGAGCTGGAGCTCTGGACTGACAGAAAGTGAGCATCTCTGCAATCTTGTCTTCTGGGTACAAAGACTCAAAATTAGGACAAGCATTTGTCTCAATACTGAGTGGTTATTACATGCCAGGCCCTTCGCTTAGCACTTCAATACATTATCTCACTTAATCTTCATGACCACCCTGAGTAGGCAGAATTATCTGATGAGAAAATTGATCCTCAGCGAGGTTAAGTAACTTCTTCAAGGTTGCAAAACTTTACTAGCTGGGAATGGAATACAGATCAGTCTGACTCCAAAGCCCTGGCTTTTAACCACTAGGTGTTAACTTTGTAAGAGCCAGGTGAAAAAGAAGCAGGCATTTCAATGCCCTGCCACATCAAGGTTCAACCTGGCAGAGGACAGAAGGGAAGAGCAGGGCCATCCAGGAACTGGGGCAGAACACTCTGCCGAGCCTTTCCCCACCCTGGGGCCAGAGCCCCCAGCCCTCACACGCTGGGAGAGAGCCACCCATGCACTCAGGAACCCGGCCTACCTGTGCTTGATGGAGTTGCCGAGGTCTCTGCGAGGGATCTGTGGGGACCAGCGCGGCACTGACAGTGTGTCTGCAGGGAGAGAAGACACAAGAAGGTCTGGTTACACAAAGAACTGGAAGTGGGGTGGGCTCTCACCAAGCCCTGGAAGGAAGAGGCAGGCTTGCTGGCCTCAGGAAGGGCACTGGCCACCATCACTTGCTAAACCAAAGCGAAGTGGAAAACTGGTTTAGCTTCTGTTATCTTGACTCAAGCAAGGTCCCCAGAATGAGGCTTCCAGTCAGTGCCTGGAAAGAAAGCAGCCAAGGGAGAATAAAACTGAGCCTGGCTCCCATCAGCAAGCACTTACTGTGAGCCAGGTGTGTGCCACGTGACTCACATGCCTGACTTCATGACATCCTCAAAACACAGTTAGAGACTGTGAGCATCCCATCCTCACAGATGAGGAAGCTGAGGCCTGGAGACAGGAAGTCATGTGCTCAAGGTCCTCACACCTTGTAGATGGCACACCAGCTGAGTCCGGGCTTAAGGGACCTAGAACACATGCCTGTGCTTGCAAGGCTCTGACTCGGCAGATTCCAAATGCTGGTCATACAACTACCACTCCCCTAGTTTTTGTATGCCCTTGTACAACTTAATTAAGTTGACTTGTTTGTTTAAACACATTTCTCCTCAAAGTAAACTCTATATGGAAAACCAATATCACATTCTGTATAAGTAACTGTTTAGAATATGTCTAACCATGCACCACCTTAAACTCACGCTAGAATAAGTGATGGATGGATGAATGGATGGATGAGTGGGTATATGGATGGATAGATGAATTGGCAGATGGATTGGTAGGTGGGCTGATAGATGGATAGATGAATGTTTGGATAGATAGGTGGATAAGTGGTTGGATGGGTGGACAGATGGGAAGATGGGTAAATGGACTGGTAGGTGGATGGATGGATGGATGTTTGGATAGCTGGGTGGATGCATGGTTGGATAGGTGGGTAGATGGACAGATGAGCTGCAATGTGGACAGATGGGTAGGTGGATCAATGAATTGGTAGGTGAGTGGATGGAAGGAAGGATGGATGGATGGATGGAAGGATGAACTGGTAGGTGAGTGGATGGAAGGATGAATGGACAGACAGCTAGATGGATGGATAATCTGATGGATAAATGGGAATGAGGAGGAAGCAATAAATCACATGGACTTTAGACTGGGTGCCTGTTCTCATCAGGTCTTTTCTTTCATGCCTTGGGCTACGTCCCAGTGACCCACACCAGCACTCCACCACTGAGTTCCAGGACTCCTTCCACTGCCTCTGAGCACCAGCCCCCACCTTCACTCCAGTGCCTGGGTGCCTGCATCACCCTCCTCACAGACCTCACAGGCCCCAGGGAAGTGTGAAACAACAGCAGAAATGAACTGGTGCTTTCTGTGAAGCCTCTACCAGTTAGGAGAGAGAAGAAGGAAGTGGCTGACCCACACGCCAGCTCTCATTTCTC
Source organism: Bos taurus (assembly GCF_002263795.3). Classification (NCBI taxonomy): domain Eukaryota; kingdom Metazoa; phylum Chordata; class Mammalia; order Artiodactyla; family Bovidae; genus Bos; species Bos taurus. The sequence continues at coordinate 57,558,421 of NC_037344.1, read as the reverse complement.
AGGCCAGATGGATGGAGTCGGTGCCCCGTCCTCAGAGCTGCAAATGCACGCCTCATTTTTCACAGCAATTGTTATGGAGTGGCATGCTCATTGGGGAGCCGGGCATGTCTGAACCCATCAGGGAGCGTTTAACCCCAACCCATTCACGCCTCCCTTTTGTCTAATGACACTGTCGACAGCCATCTGAAAGCTGTTTCCAGAAACCCCAATTCCGCCCTTGTAAAGCTGGGACCATTTCTGGGAGAGCAAATGATTCTGTAAGTCCCAAAGGGCAGAGAAAACCTAGAAGAGAGACAGCATGATGTATCAGTCAGAATCATAGCCAGTGGAATCTCCTCCAGGTTAACTAAAAACTAAACGTCATCAAACCCAAGCCCATTTTATAACTTGTTTCAACTTGTGGGAGAAACAAACAAAAAACAAGAAAGAAAAATAATTTTAAAGGAAAGAGAGTGGGGGACTGAAGTCAGATTTCGGAGGAAGGATGCGACCTGCTAACTCCTTACAATGGTTTCTCCCGGCCAGGAATGGGAGGCGGAATGACCGTGCTGGAGTGGAAGCTAGTACACTAGCTCAGATACACAGTCTCCTCATGGGGAATCCACAAAATTATTAGTACCAGCACCAAAGAGGTTTCATCTCATGGGACATTAGTAGCGGCTGTCTAGAAAGGTGTATTCAGAAGGATTCTGAGGCTCAAGAGGAGAGAGCATTGGGGTTGATCAGCAATGTCTGCCATTTTGTCCTTGTTTAGTCACTAAGCTGTGTCCGACTCTTTGCGACCCCATGGACTGTATAGCCACCAGGCTCCTCTGTCCATGGGATTCCCCAGGCAAGAATACTGGAGGGGGCTGCCATTCCCTTCTGCATTCTGCCACGGGTAGAGAACAAGGCAGTGCCAACAAGTCTGCACACTTCTGCCGCTCCTGCAAGGACAAGGACACATCTCCATCTCTGCATCACTGTCTCATAGCACAGCATCGTGGACGAAGCAAGCATGTAATACATGTTTGCTGAATCTGAGACTAGTATCACAGAAGGAGTGAGTAGACTGAGTACTCCATATGTGGTAGGCACTATTCTGTGCAGCTTACACCCAGAAGCTATGCCTCTGTGCAGTCGGTGTTCTCATTATTCCCACAGCACAAAGGAAGAGACAGGAGCTCAGAAAGCTGCAGTGACTTGCTGAAGGTCACACAGCCGGGCCCTGGTAGATCCTCAAGGAGAAACTCTGCAAGTGTTTATGAGCCTTCCAAAAGCCCCAGTCAGGGAGGTTTTGCCTTAAGGGAACATTTGGCATAGTCTGGAGATATTGCCAAATAACCAGAGTGGAGGAGGTGGTGGTGGGGCACTGGCATCTAACTAGGTAGAGACCAGGGACGCTGCTCAACATCCTATAATACACAAGACAGACCCCTGCATCAAAGAACTAACCAGACCCAAGTGGCAATGGTGCCAAGGTTAAGAAACCCTCATCAAGATGTTTTTCACTTCTCTGGCCGTCTCCCCACCCCCGTCCCGCCCCCCAACATCTCGAGATGATACTTGTGAAGCTCAACCCGGTAGAGAACAAATCCTCTTTTATTATAAGCACATCCCACCGTTGGATTTGTATCCTAGTTATTCTGTTATTCTCAATTACAGCACCTTCTCAGAAAAGTAGATGTAATTAAGTTTAGTAGTTTGGTTTCATTTCTCAATATCTGGTTGAAGGGGTGAATTCCGTCAATTACATTCAATGGCTGCGACATCATTAGTCTCAAGCAATAATAACCTCCAGACGGCTTCATCCGTGGGTGTGCAGATCTGAATTCTGAGATCTTCTCTTTACTTTCTTCATTTGGATTTCATTAAACTTGCCAATGCAAGCCTTAAAGCAAAGGAAAACTGTTTAAAAGGAAAATCTATGAAAATTCAGGCCTTATCATAACAGAGAAGGCAAACAGCATTTAGAGCAATTAAACTGATACAGAAACTTCTGTTTAACAATCAAAGTGCCTATTAAGATGTCTCCATAGCTGAACAAAAGCTTTCTACTCTCATTTTCTGATAACAAGTCAGGCAGACACAGAGGCAGAATTGTGATCATCCCTGGTGTGTTCCGTTCCAGGGGCAGGATAACAGGAAAACAGACACTTCTTCCCAGATATTTTCATTCACGGGGCATGGAAAGGGAGAGGGTTGGAGAGAAGGAGGACTCCTCTTCCCTCCTTTAGGTCCCACTTTTGATGCCCTCTCAGAAGTGGCCTCTGTAGAGAAGGGGAGAAACCAGGAGGCTTGGTCTTTGACACCTTGGTAGCCAGACAGACAAACAGGACCCATGATAGAAGGAATCAATATTAATAAAATCATCACAGTAGGTAGAGCTTTAAAATTAAAAACTTGGGCTCTGACCTGGTGAATTTGAACTCAGGCTAATGGAGGAGTCAGGCATGGAGAGCACGCTTGAAAACATTTATCACAGAGACAACACGTGAAGATGGGTGGTGAGAGACTTCTCTGGAGGCCCAAGGGTTAAGACTCCACGCTTCCACTGCAGGGGGCATGGGTTTGATTCCTGGTCAGGGAACTAAGACCCCAAATGCCGCTCAGTGAGACCAAATAAATAAATAAATACATTTTTTTTAAAAAAAAGATTAACAGTTGGAGTGATTAAAAAAAAATTTTTTTAATGGCTGATGATAAAACAAAAGAAAGGGATGAAAAAGAAGAGGAGGAGAGAAATAAGAATAATGATAAGAATTTTTAAAAATGAGAAATAAGAAAAACAATAAATATGCTTTGTGTTGAGCGTTACCACGCACCAAGCACTATTGCCAAATGAGCCCTTCACATATGTGATCTCATTTTATCCACACACCGCATGTATGAGCACATGTGATGCATCAGCTGTTACTGTCGGTGCCACTTCACCAACGAGGAAATCAAGAAGTGATGCCATTTGTCCAAGGTCACACAGCGTGTGTTTTTTAATTCAGGTTACCTAGCTGAGGCTCAATAAACAACAGCCAATTCATCCCTACTTCACAGATGGGAACACTGAGACGTAGAAGCAGTACGCAACTGTCTATAGTTTAGAAGTCTCTGAACTGGGATTTGAACCACAGACAGGAACAAACTGGATGCTTCCATTCCAGATCGCCCTCCAGATACACAGAGTTCACCCACCCTGTAACTGTCCATGCTTCCTACTTCTGAGAAGAGTAAAGGGAAGATGAGAACCAGCCGGTTCAAAAAGGCCACAGAGGCTTGGAGAGTGATGCCATAGTGTGCTGTGTATTCTGACTATCATTCATGCAGTTACTCAATAAATATTTTGTTGAATTTGCCCACCCTCCAAGTTATGACCAACCTAGACAGCATATTCAAAAGCAGAGACATTACTTTGTCAACAAAGGCCCATCTAGTCAAGGCTATGGTTTTCCCAGTGGTCATGTATGGATGTGAGAGTTGGACTATAAAGAAAGCTGAGCGCCGAAGAATTGATGCTTTTGAACTGTGGTGATGGAGAAGACTCTTGAGATTTCCTTGGACTGCAAGGAGATCCAACCAGTCCATCCTAAAGGAGATCAGTCCTGGGTATTCATTGGAAGGACTGATGTTGAAGCTGAAACTCCAATACTTTGGCCACCTGATGTGAAGAGCTGACTGATTGGAAAAGACCCTGATGCTGGGAAAGATTGAGAGCAGGAGGAGAAAGGGACGGCAGAGGATGAGATGGTTGGATGGCATCACCGACTCAATGGACATGGGTTTGGGTGGACCCCGGGAGTTGGTAATGGACAGGGAGGCCTGGCATGCTGCAGTTCATGGGGTTGCAAAGGGTCAGACACGACTGAGTGACTGAACTGAACTGAACCACCCCCAGAGATGTCCACATCCTGTGACCTAACAGGTAAAAAGAGACTTTGTCAGTGTGATTAAGTTAAGGATCTTGAGATGGGAGATTACTCTGGACTAGCCAGGTGGGCCTGATATAATCAGGTGAAAGAGGGAGGCAGGAGGGTCAGAGTCAGAGAAGGAGATGTGGAGATGTGGAGATCTGCTGGCTCTGAGGATGGATAGGGGCCAAGTGCCAAGGGATGCAGTGGCCTCTGGAAGCCAGAAAAGGCAAAAGAGCAGCTTCTCCAGAAGCAACAGCCCAGCAAACTCCTTCCCTTTAGCACCGAGACCAGTTCTAGGCTTCTGACCTCCAGAACTGTGCAATGATACATTTATGTTTTTGTAAGCCACTGAGCTTTGTGAATGTGTTACAGCAGCCACAGGAAACTGATAGATCACTGAAAGTGCCAGGAATGGAATTGGGGGTGGGTATGGTAAACAGGAGAGTTAAGAGTCTATAGGGGGAGACATAATGTGATATATGCAATGAATGAAATAAAACAAGACTTTGGAGTTTGTGTTAAAGCAATGGGAACCGTCTAGTACTCATTGGAAAAGTCCCTGATGCTGGGAAAGACTGAGGACAGGAGAAGAGGGTGTCAGAGGATGAGATGGATGGGTGGCATCACCGATGGAATGGACATGAACTTGAGCAAATTTCAGGAGATGGTGAGGGACAGAGAGGCCTGGCATGCTGCAGTCCATGGGGTCTCACAGAGTCGGACATGACTGAGCGACTGAACAAGTGTCTTAGAACAGAGTGGGATGCTGTGTGGGGTCTTGTACATATAAGCACTCCCTCTGGCGGCCGAGTGAAGAACAGCCTGCCAGGCTTTGACAAAAACAGGAGGGTCCACCCTCACCCCAACCGCTAACTCCCCACCCCTGCTGGGGTCCAAAATATGAGCCCTGACCCTTACAAGGCCATTCATCTCCCGGGCCAGGCTTTTCCCATTTGAGCTGTCATGTCATGATCTCACCTGCAGCCCCCAGTTGAAAAAAAAACAACCATACCGCAGGGACTTCCCTGGTGGTTCAGTGGTTAAAGACTATGAGCGTCCACTGCAGGGGACTTGGGTTCTATCCCTGGTCAGGGAACTAAGATCCCCCTGCGGGCACGATACAGCCCAAAGTGAAACAGACAAATAATACAGATTTAAAAAATAAACCCATATCCCCGAGTAATCAGTCCACTGGCTGGCACAGGAGCAAGGCACGGTCTTCTTCTTGTACGTATCCCAAATAAGGATTCACCTCTTGGAGCTGTTTCTTCATTGAATCCTGACAACCCCACGAGGTTGTATCCCTAGTTCAGAGATAAGGAAGATGGGGATATGTGTTCAACGTCTTACTGCTAGTATTTGGTGCACTTGAGAGTTGACTTCAGTTTCCTATAAAAACCAAAGCCTTGCTTTTCACCCCCACACCATCCTGCCTTCCTGTGCTATGTCTCCTGAGACAAGTGTAAAAATTATTGTTCAAATTGTGCATCCTAGAGTTGGACAGGACCACAAGAAACCATCTACTGCAGTCTAGTCCCTAAACTCTGTTGGCTAGAAGAGAAGCTATGCTAACCTTAAATGTTTCCATGGAGATAAAGACTTCTGAGCACACAATACTATTAATAATAACAGCTAACATTTATTGAGTATATACTATACGGCTGGACTCAGATTAAATGCTTAGATGTATTATTTCATCTGATCTCCTAACTCCTTTTTAGGCGGGAGAGCTGGGGTTTCATCCAGGACAGCCCAACGCCAGGCTTCATCCTCAGAAATGCCACAAATGAAATGGAAGGTCCAGCTGCCCTTCAGCTTCCAGCCCAGGGACAGGACAGACTGAGAACTTAACAATGGTGCTGCACTCAAATCGAGTAGCAAATTCTTTAGGCTCCTGAAACTAATAAAACTTAGAGCGTTCAAGCCACCAGCTAAAATCCCACTGATTCATCCAAGGTGCCAACCAATCCTTGACTAAAGCTGTTCACAGTATTATTCACATAGCGGCGAACAACTCTATTTGCTTTAATATCCAATTCAAAACATCACATCCAAGAGTCTTTTCATTCTGTGCTATCTCTAAAGGTTACAGCCCCATGGTGCTTCAGGGCCAAATTGAGTTTCTTGGCGTAGATGGACATAATTTTCTCCCTGTGACAACTACAAGCCACTTCTCAAGATGAGAATTTCATCATCTGGGGGCTCATGATTGCTATGGAGGTGACCGGGGAACCACTTAGCACTGGTGAGTATGTAGATGAAAGCGAACCTGGGTCCTGGGTCTTGCAGGGAAGCAATAAGGCAGAGGGACGGACAGTGATAAAGAGATGCTTGGTGTGAGCAAAGTTTGTGCTGCTCACTCTTAAAGGAAGAGACCCTTCAGAGGAGATTCTTAGGGGTCCACATGGCATTGGGGCAAAACAAAGGGCAATGGTGAAGCCACCAGCCTAGAAATAGGAAAACTGTGGGGTTGGAGGTATAGGGTAAACCAACCTGCATGTATATGGGGTTCAAGCCACCGACAAGGCTCTGAGTGTAGACCTATTCTGGAGACAGGGCAGCAGACTTCATTTCTGAATGGGAAGGGCCTCCAGGTTATCAAGCTGCCCGGGAGAGTGTGGGACTTTGAAGTGAGCAGACCTGTGTTCACCCATCAGCTCTGCCACTTCCCAGCTATGAGACCTCGGGCATTTTCACCTCTGTGAAAGGTGTCTTTCCTTATCTCCGGCCAAAAAAAAAAGGGGGGGGGTCACACTATCCCCCTCCTAGGAGGATGAAGCGGGCAATACAACTGGAACAGAGCTCAGCTGAGTGCCTGACATATTATTGTCATTCTTGTTCTTGTCATTGTCATCATCACTCTGCCTCTAGAATTAACACACCAGTTAGAACCTGACAAGGCTCTCCAAGGACCATGATTTAGAACAGAGGTTGGCAAACTATGACCCTCAGGCCAAGACTGGCCCATCTCCTGCTTTTATAAATAAAGTTTGATTGGCACATAGCCACGTCCACTCATTTACACATCATGACTGATTCTGCATTATAACAGCAGAGTTTGAGTAATTTAGACAGGGGCAATGCAGTCCACAAAATCAAAAGCTAATTATTACCTGGCCCTTTATTGAAAAAGTATGTCAAACCCTGATTAAGAGCTGTGTAATTCATTCCTTGGCTGATTAGTGGGAAAGTACTTTTCTACCTTTACTGAGGTATAATTAACAAAATTGTAAGATATTTAAAGTATATAATGTGATGGTTTGACATACGTATACATTGTGAAAGTTTTTTTTTTTTCTTTGAAGCCAGAAGGCTAGGGTTTGTAGACCCACTTCAGCCATTTACATGGTGGGAATTCTTGGACAAATGGTGTGCATTCTCCAAGCCGAAGTGTTCATGACCCACAGGGCGTCACCCCTCTGCTTACCTAATCCTAACACGGCATAGGGTGTGTTGTTTCCATGCCTATTTTACAGAAGAGAAGAGCCAGACACAGTAGGACCAATAAGCGGTCCAGCCAAGATTCTAACCTATCCCAGTCTCACCCCATGCCTGTTTTCTTTCCAGCTCTCACTGTCTCCTGGTAGAATAATCTGTGATGAGGCAATGTCTCTGATTACATGCCACTGCTGAAATCTATGTCAGCTCATGGAGACAGGGGGGGGGCGGGAATTAACCCTCTCCTCTCACTGCTTCTGTCTGGGTTAATTAATACGATTATCCGGTTGTCACTTCATCAAAGCAGAGAGAAGACCCTGAGGACGTGCAAGTTATCGTGGGAGAGGTGGCGGTGCTGGTCACGGCCAAGGGGAAGAGATGAAGTGGTCTCCTGGGGGTGTCTCAGGTGAAAGCCTACCTTGGTGGGATGGGTGGGCAGTGAGGACTAAGCAATGCGAGTGCAGAGAGGACTGATGTGTGGGGCGAGAGGCAGAAGAGTGCAGAGGAAAGGCCATGCTAGCACAAGGAGTTAGAATCCAAGCTGTCCTCTACCACCTGTCCCTCCTGGCCCACGGCCTGGGTAAAAAAAAATTTTTAAATGGTGAAACCAAACTGGAATTACCTTCAGGATCTAGTGGGAAAACTAGAATGTATGTATTGTAACACCCCCCACTTCAGAATCATGTTCCCCTTTTTAAAGACCATCACCACCTCACGTCTGAGTCCCGGCAGGTAACTGCTGAGCTGGGATCCCCTGAACTGCCCATAAATTACATGCATAGACAGCGGATAACATCACACCCTCTCCCAGTAGACACGTGAAACGTGGAGTCATCACCCGTGATTTATCTCAGCCCCCTCACGTGGCCTCAATTAAATTTCATTGCCAGTAAAGAAAGTGAAGATGGCTGAGGCATTTAATTACATTTTATAATGTGCTCACTGTTGAATTTATTAAAGTGTATCGGATTTTTAACCTCGTAACCAAACAATGGGACACCCGGGTGCCACACGAGTAATTATCTTCCTTGTGGGGATGATAGATGGAGATTCTAAGACATTAACAGTAGGCTGAGGATGTGTGTAGGCAGTGTGGGGGGAGTGGGGGCTGATGAGGGGGTGGATATGACAAGAAAATGAAGCAATGGGCCTCTAATTCCATAAGACACCACCACACAGATTGGAGTTGGGGGGAGTGGTACTAATTATCCATTTTCCCTCAATTCTAAAAATGAGACCTATTAGAAAACCCATCTTCCTTCTCTCTCCCTGTATCCTTACTCCAAACCTTCCCCTTGGGTTTCCCCTTGATATCATTTTACTCCTATGGTCTAGAAAGAGGAGAGGGATCATCTCCTTGAAATGTCAAAATCACTTTATATAATAAGATTTAAAAAATGCAAAAAGGGGAGAATAAAACATTATCTAGAAATCCAGAAGAATCTCATCAGGATAGTGGGTCCACGGTGGTTTATTCATGAAGCACTAAGGAAATTAATTATCAATAAGGAAATATGTGGGCTTCCCAGGTGGCACAAGTGATAAAGAACTCGCCTGCCAATGCAGGAGACATAGGAGATGCAGGTTTGATCCCTGGGTTGGGAAGATGCCCTAGAAGAGGGCATGGCAACCCACTCCAGTGTTCTTGCCTGGAGAACTCCATGGACAGAGGAGCCTGGCGGGCTACAGTACTCAGGGTTGCAGAGTCAGACACGACTGAAGCAACTTAGCATGCACGCATGCAAGGAAATATGTGTGGTGCTTCTGGAGGAGGAAGGTGGTGGATCCCATAAATATAATCCTGAGGGCAGACTTGGTATATCACAGGACCTCTATTATGGCATCATGTCTGCTCAAGAGACCAAGACAAGTCAGGTGAGGAGGAAGGCTACACTGATCCCAGACCAAAGAGGAAGAAATGCCCAGTGCCTCTGAGATAGCAGAAGTACAGCACTGAGAGCCAGTCCTGGCCTGAAAACTGCCACTGGCAGCACGGCTGTTTTGCAACAGCATCTGTATGCAACATACATTCTTCTGTATGTTCTATTCCCTTCCTACTTCTCTTAGTCCAACTCATGCCAACTCTCTCCAAGATCCAACACAGGCACGGTTCCTCCAGGAAGCCTTCCCTGAATGCACAGGGTCAGACACCCCTGCCATGCCCCTCCTGTAGCATCCTGTGCTGACTTCTCCAGGCCACTTGCTTTGTTGCACGAGAGCCTCTGCTAACACCTCTGATATCCTGACTACCCACTTGACAGTGAGATCCTGGACAGTAGGAGCTGCCAATTACTCACCTGTATGTCTTCAGAGTTTGGCTTAAAAGAGAGGTGAAGGGTTTTTCTTGCTAACTCCAGCAAAAATAACCCAGCAGCCTATCCCTCCAAATGGAGGCTTCACTTCTCCAGGGCATTTGAGCGCCTGGACCGGGGAGAGATCCCAGGAAGCCAGGCACTCTACTTGGCCCTGGCCACCCACCCATGGCTCTAGCCCCAGCTCTCAGGCTCTGGGTGGGGCTTTGGACCTCAGCTAGGGTGGCTGACCAAATGAAGCTCATCTGCTCAAAAACACAGCCCACCGCTTCCTCACTCAAACCTCTTCCCATGTGCCTGTCCAGGGCCCCATGGTTTCCAGAGCCACTGGAACATTTTCAACTCCTCCTGACTCTCACCATAGAGTCCCTCCCTGCAAGGTGCATCAGTGTTCACACTTAGGTCTCTTAGCTACTGTGTCAGGGAGGTCTAGTATCAGTCCCATTTTACAGGTGAAGACACTGAGGCTCCAAGAGCTTAAAACAGAAAACCAAAATGACCAAAAGAAGGGGTTCAGGGTTAGAAAGACCAGGGTTATTGTCCTGGTTCTGCCCCCAAACTGGGCAAGGTACTTGACTTCTGTGAGCTACAACCTAGGAATTGTAATAGCTAACATGACCCAGGCATTGCCCAAGTCAGTGGTTCCCCAGTTGTCAGCACCCTGGAACTGTCTGATGCCTGGATCCCTCCCCTGCACTGTGATTTAATTCAGGGGTCAGCAAACTAAAGGGCAAGGGTCAAATCTGGCCTGTAACCTGTTGTGTAAATAAAGTTTTATTGGCACATCAACATGTCCACTGTCTACAGCTGCTTTTGCACTGTAAGGGCAGAGCTGAGTAGCCATGATGGAAACCTGATGGCCCTCAGAACCTAAAATATTTACTATCTGGCTCTTTAATTAAAAGTTTGCTGATCCTCAATTTAATTATGCTGGGGTATGTATGGCCTGGCTTTGAACATTTCAAAAGGTCTTCACACCCTACTAATTCACAGGCAAGCTTGAGAATCATTGGCCTAAGTGTTCCATGTATATTGGCACACTGATTCTTTATAACACGCCTGTTTCATTTCCTCCTGTATCCCCAGCAGCCAGCACAGGGATGGGTACAAAGTGGCATTCCCACAAATACTGATGAGAGAATGAGTGAACGAACGAAAGACAAATCTACCCTGTGAGGTAGGTACTAATGATCCCATTTTTCAAATGGCAAATCGGAGGCTCAGAGGTCATCTATGGAATATGTCCTTCTGGGATTTTAACCTAAAACTCCTGGACTGCAGAGCCCTGTTCATGAGCACTGTGGCCTCTCTTCAGATATTCAGAAAGGAGGAGAGACCAGCAGAGTGTCAGTGAGGGTGTTTTCTTGTGCACCCTCCCTAGGAGAGGAGCCCCGAGCAAGAGGAGAGGCAGCCTGGAAACCTGAAGGAGCTCGGGGTCCCGCCAGCCATGCAGAGTCATCTCAGACCACACAGATACAGAGCCGTTCTCCTTGACCTCAAGGAAAATGCTAATTGGAAGAGGCTGGCTTACTGCACCCGGTTTAGGCTTAAACGAGGACAAAACAAGAGTTGACAGACAGAGGCCCCACGCTGCCATCACTGCAAATGTCCCTGTGAAGGGAGGAAAACAGTCAGATCTGTGCTCCATCAATTTCAGTTGTATTAATAAATGGCCTCATGTTGAAACCGAGCCACAGAAAAGGCAGTATCAGTGACAGGCGTGGGGCAGGGGGGACGTGCAGACTACAGCCTGGGATCTGCAAGTTGGGCTTGACACCTGGACCCAGAAATGGGCAACGAACACATTCATGGATGGCATGGTCCACCATCCAGGCAACCCAGGGGCCCTTGCCCACTCTTTTGCCTGAGAGGCAGAGGGACAAGACGGCATTAATTACAGGCGCAGACCTGAGTCCCAACCCCTGACTCTGCCTTTGTGATGCTTTTGTTCTCTGCTCTTTGGACCTCTTGCTCTGAGGCAGAGGACTGATGGAACCCATCCTGTGGGCTTTCCTTAGGAACGAGGCACTGGAACATGAAGCAAGTGCCTCGTACAGAGTAGGTATGCAACCAGGCTGGCTCCCCCTCGAGCAGCCCGGGTTCTTGTCTGCTTTTTCCTTAGTGGCCCTTCTCTCTGGCCCAAGAAGACAAAACCAGGGGGTGGAGGAAGCTCTTTTGGGAATGAGGCCACGAGTCTGGAGAAGCAGTGGTGAGTTATGGGGAAAGCAGAACTGTCTAGGTCCCTCTGACCATTTATTCCCCTCCTATCATCCTGTTCTCTGAGCGTGTCCACAGTCCTTGCTTGCCTGGGTGTGATGGATGGGTCTTAAGTTGCTTGCACACTACATCATCAATTACTTATATATTTATTGCCTTGAACTGGACTTACGGATCTTAAATCAGAGCCGTTCAGAGTTGCCTGAGATGAAATTCTTCCCCCATGGAACACTGGCACTTTTTTTTTTTTTTTTTTTAAATTATGCAGTCACCCAGTAGTCAGTGTTCGGCCGAAGTTAATTATCCATAGAATAAAGGGCTGCTGAGAAGTTCCCCACATGGAGTCATTTTGTGGAATTTACTGCCTTAGTGGGCTCAGTGGGGACAGACCAGGTAAGCTTGCTAGGAGAGACCCCAGTCTGACTTTAAGAAATCCAAGACACCAGGCATCTTTGGGTCTGAACTTTAGGCGATAGATTTGCTCCCCCTCTCAGTTCTGTGATGCTCAAAGTGATGTCCAAAGAGGTGTCACACTGTCTGCAGTTTGCAGACACGGTGGAGACAGGCTTGTGACGGAGCATATTCCAAGGTCAAGATGGGGCGCCGACATGCCAAAGCATCTCTAAATGGGGCTGAGGTGATGGAGATGTGACATCAGATACTGGTCCTGATGCACGGCCCTGAAGGTGAGGCCATGGAGATAGGAGACCTCTGCTCCAACAGGGTCACAGTTTATCAGCAAAGTATTGTCAATACTGGGGTGGACAGAGAACCCCCACCCCAAAAACTTGGAGCTAAGGAAGTTGATCTTTCAAGAGCGAATCTAGCACAACACCTAATTGGTCAGAGGGCAGTGGAGGAACATTAACCTAAAGCAGTGGTTCTCAAGTATCTGGAAACATTTAGGAGGTCACAACTGAGGGATGGTGCAACTGGCACCTAGTGGGTAGAAACCGGGAATGCTGTTGCTGCTGTTGCTGCTGCTGCTACTAAGTCACTTCAGTCGTGTCCGACTCTGTGCGACCCTATAGACGGCAGCCCACCAGGCTCTCCCATTCCTGGGATTCTCCAGGCAAGAACACTGGAGTGGGTTGCCATTTCCTTCTCCAATGCATGAAAGTGAAAAGTGAAAGTGAAGTCGCTCACTCATGTCTGACCCTCAGCGACCCTGTGGACTGCAGCCCTCCAGGCTCCTCCGTCCATGGGATTTTCCAGGCAGGAGTACTGGAGTGGGGTGACATTGCCTTCTCCGGGGAATGCTGTTAAACATCCTCTAACTACACATGGACATCACCAGATGGTCAACACTGAAATCAGACTGATTATATTCTTTGCAGCCAAAGATGGAGAAGCTCTATACAGTCAACAAAAACAAGACCAGGAGCTGACTGTGGCTCAGATCATGAACTCCTTATTGCCAAATTCAGACTTAAATTGAAGAAAGTAGGGAAAAACCACTAGACCATTCAGGTATGACCTAAATCAAATCCCTTATGATTATACAGTGGAAGTGAGAAATAGATTTAAGGGCCTAGATCTGATAGAGTGCCTGATGAACTATGGAATGAGGTTCATGACATTGTACAGGAGACAGGGATCAAGACCATCCCCATGGAAAAGAAATGCAAAAAAGCAAAATGGCTGTCTGGGGAGGCCTTACAAATAGCTGTGAAAAGAAGAGAAGTGAAAAGCAAAGGAGAAAAGGAAAGATATAAGCATCTGAATGCAGAGTTCCAAAAATAGCAAGAAGAGATAAGAAAGCCTTCCTCAGCGATCAATGCAAAGAAATAGAGGAAAACAACAGAATGGGAAAGACTAGAGATCTATTCAAGAAAATTAGAGACACCAATGGAACATTTCATGCAAAGATGGGCTCGATAAAGGACAGAAATGGTATCGACCTAACAGAACCAGAAGATATTAAGAAGAGGTGGCAAGAATACACACAGAAGAACTGTACAAAAAAGATCTTCATGACCCAGATAATCATGATGGTGTGATCACTCACCTAGAGCCAGACATCCTGGAATGTGAAGTCAAGTGGGCCTTAGAAAGCATCACTATGAACAAAGCTAGTGGAGGTGATGGAATTCCAGTTGAGCTATTTCAAGTCCTGAAAGATGATGCTGTGAAAGTGCTACACTCTATATGCCAGCAAATCTGGAAAACTCAGCAGTGGCCACAGGACTGGAAAAGGTCAGTTTTCATTCCAATCCCAAAGAAAGGCAATGCCAAAGAATGCTCCAACTACTGCACAATTGCACTCATCTCACATGCTAGTAAAGTAATATTCAAAATTCTCCAAGCCAGGCTTCAGCAATATGTGAACCGTGAACTTCCTGATGTTCCAGCTGGTTTTAGAAAAGGCAGAGGAACCAGATATCAAATTGCCAACATCCGCTGCATCATGGAAAAAGCAAGAGAGTTCCAGAAAAACATCTGTTTCTGCTTTATTGACTATGCCAAAGCCTTTGACTGTGTGGATCACAAAAAACTGTGGAAAATTCTGAAAGAGATGGGAATACCAGACCACCTGACCTGCCTCTTGAGAAATTTGTATGCGGGTCAGGAAGCAACAGTTAGAATTAGACATGGAACAATAGACTGGTTCCAAAGAGGAAAAGGAGTACGTCAAGGCTGTATATTGTCACCCTGCTTATTTAACTTCTATGCAGAGTACATCATGAGAAACGCTGGACTGGAAGAAACACAAGCTGGAATCAAGATTGCCAGGAGAAATATCAATAACCTCAGATATGCAGATGACACCACCCTTATGGCAGAAAGTGAAGAGGAACTACAAAGCCTCTTGATGAAAGTGAAAGTGGAGAATGAAAAAGTTGGCTTAAAGCTCAACATTCAGAAAACAAAGATCATGGCATCCAGTCCCGTCACTTCATGGGAAATAGATGGGGAAACAGTGGAAACAGTGTCAGACTTTATTTTTTGGGGCTCCAAAATCACTGCAGATGGTGATTGTAGCCATGAAATTAAAAGACGCTTACTCCTTGGAAGGAAAGTTATGACCAACCTAGATACCATATTCAAAAGCAGAGACATTACTTTGCCAACAAAGGTCCGTCTAGTCAAGGCTATGGTTTTTCCTGTGCTCATGTATGGATTTGAGAGTTGGACTGTGAAGAAGGCTGAGCACCGAAGAATTGATGCTTTTGAACTGTAGTGTTGGAGAAGACTCTTGAGAGTCCCTTGGACTGCAAGGAGATCCAACCAGTCCATTCTGAAGGAGATCAGCCCTGGGATTTCTTTAGAAGAAATGCTGCTAAAGCTGAAACTCCAGTACTTTGGCCACCTCATGCGAAGAGTTGACTCATTGGAAAAGACTCTGATGCTGGGAGGGATTGGGGGCAGGAGGAGAAGGGGACGACAGAGGATGAGATGGCTGGATGGCGTCACTGACTCGATGGACGTGAGTCTGGGTGAACTCTGGGAGTTGGTGATAGACAGGGAGGCCTGGAGTGCTGCAATTCATGGGGTCGCAAAGAGTCGGACACGACTGAGCGACTGAACTGAACTGAACTGAAAGCACAGGTCAGCCCCCCACACGAATAATTATCCAGCCCTAAATGGCCACAGTTTTATAGTTTAGAATCCCTGTCCAAAGAGTTATTAGGAAGGGATCTAGATCCAGAGCCTGATGTAATCAGATTAAATGTTAACACAGACTGAAAGAGGAGCTGAGTCGACTATGTTTATGTGTTTGCTCAGTCGCTTCAGTCATGTTCAGCTCTTTGCAATCCTATGGATTGTAGCCCACCAGGCTTCTCTGTCCATGAGATTCCTCATGCAGAATACTGGAGTGGGTAGCCATGCTCTCCTCCAGAGGATCTTCCCAACCCAGGGATCGAACCTAAGTCTCCTGTATTGCAGGTGGATTCTTTACCCACTGAGCCACCTGGGAAGCACTTAGTTAACCATAAAGAGAAGCAAAAAGAGTCCTGGAGGCAGATGTTGGCTCAACTCTCCCAGCCCATCCAGGGGATGGGGGACTCTGGCATCAGAGCCTATTCCTTCTTCTAGTAACAGCAGCCTGGTTTTCCATTGGGAAACAACCCTTCCAGCATCTCAGTCCTAGAGATTCAGAGTAGGCTGGATCTCCCAGTCCTGGGGCAGAGCATTTACCCAGGCACAGAGAGTCCAAAGCATTCCAACTCCTTGACCACTGTGATTGGTTCAGGGGCAGGCATGTGACCCAAGAGGGGCCAGAGTCCACAAAACACTCTGGGATTTTTTTTTTTTTTAAATAAAGGAAACCCTCTGTTCCCTGGAGTAGCTAAGTTGGTGGGTTGTACACCTGAGTGCCCGGGGCCACCTGAGCATACCTGTGAGAAGGGCCTGCCTGAGAAGGAAGTCAACACTCTAGGAAAACAGAGTGGAGGAATGCAGAGAAACCAAGGGCTGACAGGTCATATGAGCTCCTGGAGCTTCTCTATTACATCCTCATTTTTAAACATGTGAAGCAGTTTGAGTTGTTTCACTTATAAGCAGAAGAATGCTGTCCTTATACAAGGTCACACAAACAGACCTTATAGCAGACTTCTGTTATCTTCAATCCCTATAGCAACCCACTCCCAAACATTAGATGCTTAATCACTTAATCGTTCATATCCACGATTCACAGGCCACGCACCAGGCACTAGTACTAAACACTTTACAGGTGTTACCTCATTTAATCTGCACAATAGTCCTACAAGATCATCATTATTATCATCTCAAAATCACAGAGAAGCAAAGTAACATTCAGACAGGTTGAGTAACTTGCTCTAGGTCACACAGTTTTCCAGCGGTGGGGCCAGGATCTACCCCTGGGCAGTTTGCCTGTGTACTCCTCGTTACCCTGCCCAGGAAAAGCGGGTTATCCCAGCTTGGGGTCTTCAACATTTCATGTAGCAAACCCTCCTCCTCTGTATTCCAGAATCACCAGGAAGCCTCCCAGTGAAAATCTGGCCTTCAGGAAGGGTAGACTGCCGAGAGGAAATGGGCAAATCACACAGCCCTTGAGAAATGCAGCACTGGTGACAGTGAGTTCTCCTTGTACATTAACAAACATACATTTCAGCTTTATACATCAGTCTCAAAAGTCAGGTTAACGTGAATCTAACTCTAGGAGTCTCTATATTCTGAACTGGCAAAGCAAGACCCAGATTTCTGAATTCTGATGAATTCTTTTTCTCAGTAGTTCTCAAATTTGGGCATTCCTAACAGCATTATTGATAATATCAAGAAAGTAAAGACAACCCAAATGTCCATCAAGTGATGTGCAGATAAACAAAATGGAGTCTATCCAAATAATGGAATATTACTTGATCGTGAAAAACTATGGATGAGTCCTGAAAATCTTATGCTAAATAAAAGAAGCCAGACACAAATGGCTACATATTGTATGATATAATTTACACGAAATGTCCAGACTAGGTAAATCCACAGAGACAGAAAGTGGATTAATGGTTGTCAAGGGTTTGAGGGAGGAGTAACAGGGAGTGACAGCATATGGCTGTGGAGTTTCTTTTGGGGGTGATAGAAGTGTTCTGGAATTAGAGAGTGGTGATGGTTGCACAGAAGTAGAGTTCTTTCTGGAACTCTGCTGCTTTTTCGATGATCCAACAGATGTCGGCAATTTGATCTCCGGTTCCTCTGCCTTTTCTAAATCCAGCTTGAACATCTGGAAGTTCACGGTTCACGTACTGTTGAAGCCTGGCTTGGAGAATTTTGAGCATTACTTTGCTAGCATGTGAGACGAGTGCAAATGTGCGGTAGTTTGAGCATTCGTTGCCATTGCCTTTCTTTGGGATTGGAATGAAAACTGACCTTTTCCAGTCCTGTGGCCACTGCTGAGTTTTCCAGATTTGCTGGCATATTGAGTGCAGCACTTTCACAGCATCATCTTTCAGGACTTGAAATAGCTCAACTGGAATTCCATCACCTCCACTAGCTTTGTTCATAGTGATGCTTCCTAAGGCCCACTTGACTTCACATTCCAGGATGTCTGGCTCTAGGTGAGTGATCACACCATCATGGTTATCTGGGTCATGAATATCTTTTATGCATAGTTCTTCTGTGTATTCTTGCCACCTCTTCTTAATATCGTTTGCTTCCGTTAGGTCCATACCATTTCTGTTCTTTATTGTGCCCTCTAATTTTCTTGAAGAGATCTCTAGTCTTTCCCATTCTGTTGTTTTCCTCTATTTCTTTGCATTGATCACTGAGGAAGGCTTTCTTCTCTCTCCTTGCTATTCTTTGGAACTCTGCATTCAAATGGGTATATCTTTCCTTTTCTCCTTTGCCTTTAGCTTTTCTTCTTTTCTTGGCTATTTGTAAGACCTCCTTAGACAACCATTTTGCCTTTTTGCATTTCTTTTTCTTGGGGATGGTCTTGATCACTGCCTCCTGTACAATGTCACAAATTTCTGTCCATAGTTCTTCAGGCACTCTATCAGATCTAATCCCTTGAATCTATTTGTCACTTCTACTGTATAATCATAAGGGACTTGATTTAGGTCATACCTGAATGGTCTAGTGGTTTTCCCTACTTTCTTCAATTTAAGTCCGAATTTGGCAATAAGGAGTTCACAATATGAGCCACAGTCAGCTCCCGGTCTTATTTTTGCTCACTGTACAGAGCTTCTCCATTTTTGGCTGCAAAGAATATAATCAATCTGATTTCAGTATTGACCATCTGGTGATGTCCATGTGTAGAGTATTCTCTTGTGTTGCTGGAAGATGGTGTTTCTACGACCCAGTGCATTCTCTTGGAAAAACTCTGTTAGCCTTTGCTCTGCTTCATTCTGTACTCCAAGGCCAAATTTGCCTGTTACTCTAGGTATCTCTTGACTTCCTCCTTTTGCATTCCAGTCCCCTATAATGAAAAGGACATCTTTTTTGGGTGTTAGTTCTAAAAGATCTTGTAGGTCTTCATAGAACCGTTCAACTTCAGCTTCTTCGGCATTACTGGTTGGGGCACAGACTTGGATTACTAGGATACTGAATGGTTTGCCTTGGAAATGAACAGAGATCATTCTGTTGTTTTTGAGATTGCATCCAAATACTGCATTTTGGACTCTTTTGTTGACAATGAGGGATACTCCATTTCTTCTAAGGGATTCTTGCTCACAGTAATAGATACAATGGTCATCTAAGTTAAATTCACCCATTCCAGTCCATTTTAGTTCACTGATTCCTAAAATATTGCTAATCACTCTTGCCATCAGAGTTTCAGAAAAACATCTACTTCTGCTTTATTGACTATACTAAAGCCTTTGACTGTGTGGATGACAAGAAACTGGAAAATTCTTAAAAAGATGGGAATATCATACCACCTTACCTGCCTCCTGAGAAGTCTGTATGCAGGTCAAGAATCAAGTGTTAGAACTGGACATGGAACAACAGATTGGTTCCAAATCGGGAACAGAGAACGTCAAGGCTGTATATTGTCACCCTGCTTATTTAACTTATATGCAGAGTACATCATGCGAAATGCCAGGCTGGATGAAGCACAAGCTGGAATCAAGATTGCCGGGAGAAATATCAATAATCTCAGATGCAGATGACACCACCTTTATGGCAGAAAGTGAAGAAGAACTAAAGAGCCTCTTGATGAAAGTGAAAGAGGAGAGTGAAAAAGTTGCCTTAAAACTCAGCATTAAGAAAACTAAGATCATGGCATTCAATCCCATCACTTCATGGCAAACAGATGGGGAAACAATGAAAATAGTGAGAGACTATTTTCTTGGGCTCCAAAATCACTGCAGATGGTGACTGCAGCCATGAAATTAAATTGCTCCTTGAAAGGAAAGCTATGACCAACTTAGACAGCATATTAAAAAGCAGAGACATTATTTTGCCAACAAAGGTCTGTCTAGTCAAAGCTATGGCTTTTCCAGTAGTCATGTATGGATGTGAGAGTTGGACTATAAGAAAGCTGAGCACCGAAGAACTGATGCTTTTGAACTGTGGTGTTGGAGAAGATTCTTGAGAGTCCCTTGGACTGCAAGGAGATCAAACCAGTCCATCCCAAAGAATATCAACACTGAATACTCATTGGAAGGACTGATGCTGAAGCTGAGACTCCAATACTTTGGCCACCTGATGCAAAGAATTGACTCATTGGAAAAGACCCTGATGCTGGGGAAGATTGAAGGCAGGAGGAGAAGTGGACAACAGAGGATGAGATGGTTGAATGGCATCACTGACTCAATGGACATGAGTTTGAGTAAGCTCTGGGAGTTGGTGATGGACAGGAAAGTCTGGTGTGCTGCAGTCCATGGGGTCACAAAGAGTCGGACACGACTGAGTGACTGAACTGAACTGATGGTTGCACAATCCTGTGAATATACCAAAAACCAGTGAATCGTTTTAAGAGGATAAACTTTAAAGTATGTGAATTCTATTTCAATAAAACTACTATTTAAAAAAACTTGAATGGGCATCAGAACCATCAGGAGAGCTTGCTAAAATGCAGATTAACTGGGCTCTGCTGCCAGGGAAACTAATTTAGTTACAGCTGGATCAGGACCTGGGAATCTGCATTTGTAACAAGTTCCCAGGTGCTGTGGTGCTTCTAATCTAGGTGCCCCGCTCTTAGAAACACTGGTTGGTGCTTGCTGCTCCCCACCTGCCATAACTTTGGACTAGCCCTCAGGAATGGCAGTACCCGAACATCACCCTGTCACCAAACCTAGTGCCGGGCCCTTTCACTACTGTGTCTCCTACAAAGGGCTTTATTTATAGAACTGCCAATGACCTTAGTCACTGCGTGTTATGGACTGAATGTCTGTGTCCCTCCAAAATTCACATGGTGAAAGCCTTATCCTCAATGGGATGGTATTTGGAGGTGGGGCCTTTGGGAGGTGATGAGGTCATGAGTGTGAAGCCCTCCTCAGTGGGATTAGGATCCTTTCAAAAGAGACCCCAGGAAGTTCCCTGGTCCTTTCTCCCAGATGAGGACACAGCAGGAGGATGGGCATCAGGGAATCAGGAAGCCAGCTTCACTAGATGCCGAACCTGCTGGCTCTTTGATCCTGGACTTCCCAGCCTCCAGAATTGTGGGAATTAAATGTTTGGTTATTTAAGCCACCCAGTCAGTAGCATTTTTGTTACAGCAGCTTAAATGGGCTAAGACACTGTAGGCTGAACAATGGCCTCCCAAAGACACCTATTTCCTAATGCCGGGATCACATCTGGAGCCTCTAGAAGGAAACAGCCATGCACACACAAAGCTTGATTTTAGCCCCCTAAGACTCATTTTGGGCTTCTGACCTCCAGAACTGTTAGAAAATGTACATGTGGTTTTGAGTCATTAAACGTATGACAGTGTGTTACAGCAGCAATAAGGGAGGGACAGGGCCATATGCCTCCCAACTCTTCTTTCAAAGGAGAAGTATAAACGGGCATTTATCAAGTGTCTACTCTGTGCATGGCATTTTAGGTACAGGATTCTCCAGAAAGACAGGGACCCTATCCTTATTTACAGAAGAGAAAATTGCAGCTCAGTTCAGTTTAGTTCAGTCGCTCAGTCGTGTCTGACTCTTTGCGACCCCTTGGACTGTAGCACGTCGGGCTTCCCTGTCCATCACCAACTCCCAGAGTTTACTCAGACTCATTTCCATTGAGTTGGTGATTACAGCTCAGAGTTCAGTAATTTACCAACACAGCGAAAGGGAGGAGGGAGGAATTTCTTGCTACTTCCTTTATCAGAAACTTCCCATGGGGGAGCGAGGGAATCTGTTCATGCATCTAGCATCCTGAAGTGATGAGGCAGGCATGGTAGTATCTTTAAATAAGATTCAACATTCCGTGGAAATCAAAATCAAGGGAAATCCTGCCCTGGCTCTTTGTGGAGTCAAGCAACGTAATCTAACAAGCCCACAAGAGCCGGCAGCAGCCAGAGAAGCTCAAGGTGTGCTCTCCCCTCCAGTGGCCGTTTGGCAGTGCTTTTCACTTAATTCGCAAATTCTTTAGCCTCTTAGACCAACACTAGGCCCTGATGTGGGCCTTCCCAGGTGGCCCTAGTGGTAAAGAACCTGCTTGCCAATAACAGACGCGGGTTCGGACGATCCCCTGGAGGAGGGCATAGCAACCTACTCCAGTATTCTTGCCTAGAGAATCCCATGGACAGAGGAGCCTGGCGGGTTACAGTTCCTAGGGTTGCAAGGAGTTGGACACAGCTGAAATGACTTAGCACAGCAAGCAGGCCCTGGTGTGGAAGGTTAGCTATCTGTAGTCTGGCACAACCTCAAATGGGACCGAGAGATAGAATGATGGAGAACATGGACTCTGAGGTCAGAGAGGCATCTCTGTGGTATATGCAGGGAGACGTGGGCCCACAGCGGCTTCTCTCGGCCTTTTATAAAATGCACTGCCCTAAGTCAATGGTTCTCAAACCCCATGTGTCAGATCACCTGGAGGGCTTGGTAAAATACCGGTTTCTGGGCCCCAGTTGCTGAGTCACTGAGTCTGGGGTCGAGACCAAGAATGTGTGTTTCTAACAAGTTCCAGGTGATGCAGACACTGCTGTGAAGTTTGGTGATTGCACCTTGAGAATGATGCTCTAGATCAGGGTTTCCTGACCTCAGCATGATTGACACTTAGGGCCAGATAATTCTCTGTTGGAGGCTGTCTGTGCCTTATAGGATGTTGAGAAGAATCCCTGGTCTTCACCCACTAGATGCCGGCAGCACCCCCACCTGTGACACATATAAATGTCCCCAAACACTGTCAAGTGTCCCTGGGGAGTGGGTGGGGAAGAGACAGCATTGCCCCTGGTTGAGAATCGATGCTGTAGGCCAAAGATACTGAGAATGTATAAGAAGAAGGGAAACACTTAATGGGAGCCCCAAACATCTTGGGGTTCTTGACTATGGTCCCAACTACTTATCAATGGTGTGGAGTGAATGGTGAGCATGAGGGTTGGGACAGGTTGCCCAAGCCTGTGACTCCCGTGGGGATCACAAGGTCAGTCATGCAGCCACAGGTTCAACCAGCCACATGGCTCATCATCTTCAGACTAATCCTGAGGACTGAGTCTGAGCTGTCGAAGGCATTCAGGGCCAATGTTCAAAGATGGTGTGATTGCAGATATCACAGAGGAAAATAAATTCACAAAAGGAGCCCCAGGTTCCCAATTCTCCAGCTCAGCAAGCCAAACCCTAAGGTGAAATTTTCTCAGGTTTTGAAAAAGCTATGTGATTGACAGCTGGTGGAGAAAGGAAGAGGGGCTGAACCCAGGGCTGATGGATGGGCGTGGACGCAATCAGACATGTTTTCAGAGCCTCTTTGCTCCGACACCTGCCCCCATTCTCCATCTAGGTGGGCTCTGAATGCACTCCTGGACCACACCACACCCTCCGTCTCCTCTCCCTGGTGCCTCTGTGCTTGCAGGAAGGAACACAACCTAATGATGGATTCCTTCAATGTGATTATCCTCACTTATGCACAAAACAAAGGCAGGATTGATGAACTCCGAGGAAGCACATTCACCGGCCTGATATATGCCTTTCACCTTGGAGCGGGCAGTCAGCCCAGCACCCATGTCAACATCTTCACATTTGTCAATAGGACCTTGATTCTCTAAAGGCTGAAAGGGTTTTCATGGGTGAATGCTCAGAGTCAGCTCAGGGATTTTGGAGCCTCATCAAAGCCTCCAGGTGATTCTTTTTGCATCCGCTAGATTCTTTCATCCCTAGATACCACCCTTGAGTGAGGGCAGGCAAAAGACTTTCTCCACGCATGTAAGGAAGAAACGGAGATTAAAGGTGGGGGCTTGTGGGGAGGGGACACCTGTGCGCTAGAGAGAGCAAGGTCCTACTTCCTAAGTTTACAGCTCAGCTTTGCCGGTGGCTGAGTCCACTATCCTCTCTGAGACTGTTTACTTACTTAACCCGTGAAATGAAAATTTAAACAGCAGCCCCGCGAGGTGGCCGTCGGATTCAATAAGGCCCTGGAGTCATGCTGCCTGGGCTGGCATCCTCTCTCTGCTACGTGTCAGCTGCAAAACTTCAGGAAAGTTCTTGTCTAACCTCTTTGTGCCTCACTGGTTCCTCAGAGGATTAATCAAGCGCTTAAAACCATGCCCAGCACTTAGAAGGTGCTTAATTCATATTTAATAGCCCTCTGCTTACTTCCATTCAGCCTCAGGATGCTTCCAATTAGGCGTGAGTAGTCTGTGCTCCGACTGAGCGACTTCACTTTCACTTTTCACTTTCATGCATTGGAGAAGGAAATGGCAACCCACTCCAGTGTTCTTGCCTGGAGAATCCCAGGGACGGGGGAGCCTGGTGGGCTGCCGTCTATGGGGGTCGCAGAGTCGGACACGACTGAAGCGACTTAGCAGCAGCAGCGGCAGCAGTCTGTGCTCACTCATTCAGAGTCAAAGATCTTGGGAGCGCCTGATGCACTGGGTTAAATAGGGTCCCCCTCCCAAATTCATGTCTACTCAGAACCTCAGAATGTGACCTGATTTGTTTTTTCTTATCCATTATGGTTTAATCACAGGATATTAAATATAGTTCCCTGTTGCTGATCCATTCTGTATACACTAGTTGGATCTGCTAATCCCAATACTCTATACATCCCTCCTGCCCTACCACCACTTCCCACAAGTCTGTTCTCTATGTCTGTGAGTCTGTTTCCTAGATGTTTCTTCATTTGTGAGAATGTGACCTTATTTGGAAATAGGGTTTTAGGGGATGCAATCAAGTTAAGATGAGATCATAACGGGTTAGTGTGGTAGGTCCTAACCTGATGGTTTATAAGAAGAGGGGAAAATGGATACAGAGAAACAAAGAGGAAGGAGGATGTGACGTCACATTCAAGAGAAAGCCGTGTGAAGACAGAAACAAAGATTGGAGCAATGTGTCCACAAGTCAAGGATTGCTGGCAACCCCAAAAGCCAGCAAGACACAAGAAAGGATTCCCCACTAGAGCCTTTGGAGAGAGCATGGCCGTGCTGGTGCCTTGATTTCAGACATGTGGCTCCAGGAATAGGGAAGAATAAAAGTCCATTGTTTAAGCCACCCAGTTTGTGGAACTTTGCTGGAGCAGCCCTAGGACTAACACACTGAACATTCAGGGAAGCCTGTTTGTCCATCCCTCTGCCTCCTGGCTCAAGACCAGTGACCACTGTGCTCCCCTCTGGGAAACTGAGATACTAATTTCCACCTGACTTCCATTGCCTGGTCGAAAAAGATCTAGTCCAGAGGACAGAAAACTTCTTCAGTAAAGTTCCAGATGGGAAATATGTGAGACTTTTCAGCCCACAGAGTTTCTGTCTCAGCTACTCAACTCTACTGCTGTAACTCAAAAGCAGCCACAGGCAATACATAAATGAACTGGCATGGCTGTTTTCCAATAAGGCTGTATTTATGGACACTAAAATTAATTTCATATAGTGGTCACGAGTCATTAACTATTATTCTTCTTTTCCTTTGCTTCACTTATTTAAAAATGTAAAAGCACATTGTTAGCTTGCGGGCAGGGCAAAAACAGGAAGGGGGCTAGATTGTTTTTTTAACGAAGGGAAATTCACATAACATAAAATTAACTATTTCAATGTGTAGGATGCAGTGGAATTTAGCACATTCACAGCGCTGTGCAAACCACACTCTGTCTAGTTCCAAACCATGTTCATAAATGCCCAAAAAGGCTTATGAAGCAGTCCACTCCCTGTTTTCTACCCACTGGCAGCCCCCAGCAGCTATCTACTTTCCGTCTCAGTAGATGTACCTACCCTGGACATTTCCTATAAATGGAATCATACAGTCCATGACCTTTTGTGACTGTCTTCTTGCCCCTCAGCATCATGTTTTCAAGTTCATCCATGCTGTAGCATGCAGCAGTGCTTCACTCTTTTATGGCTGAATAATATTCTACTGTGTGATCACCATTTGTTTATCCACCCATCCACTGATGGGCATATGAGTAGTTTCCACCATTTGACTACTGTGAATCCTGCTTCTATGAACATCTCTGTACAAGTACTAGTTTGAAAACCTGTTTTCTATTCTAGGGATACATCTAGGAGTAGAATTCCTGGGTTTTATGGTAATTCTAAGTTTAACTTTTTGAGGAACTGCCAAACTGCTTTCTACAGCGCGTGCATGCTCAGTTGCTTAGCGACCAACTCTTAGCGACCCCATGGATTGTAGCCTGCCAGGATTCTCTCTTCATGGGATTCTCCAGGCAAGAATACTGGAGCAGATTGCCATTTCCTCCTCCAGGAGATCTTCCTGACTCAGGGATTAAACCCAAGTCTCCTGAATTGGCAGGTGGATTCTTTACCACAGAGCCACCTGGGAAGACCCCGTTTTCCCTTCTGCCATTTTGCCTTCAGTGGGCCGGGTGTCACTGGCAACTCACAGTTTGGCAATCCTTGATCTAGAGCAAGGAGATGAAATCTCAGTGCCTACAGGTTAGACTGAGCACCAAAGAATTGATACTTTCGAACTGTGGTGCTGGAGAAGACTCTTCAAAGCCCCTTGCATAGCAAGGAGATTAAACCAGTCAATCCTAAAGGAAATCAACCCTGAATATTCATTGGAAGGACTGATGCTGAAGCTGAGGCTCCAATACTTCAGCCACCTGATGTGAAGAGCCAGCTCACTGGAAAAGACCCTGATGCTGGGAAAAACTGAAGGCAAAATGAGAAAGGGAGTGACAGAGGATGAGATGGTTGGAATGCAACACCGATTCAATGGACACGAGTTGGAGCAAACTCCGGGAGATAGTGAAGGACAGGGAAACCCGGCGTGGTGCAGTCTATGGGGTCACAAAGAGTCAGACTTGACTGAGCAGCTGAACAACAACAACCACAGCGTTAGACAAATGAAACATGGGGCCCTCTCAGTCTGTTCATAATTTTCTTAAATTTTATAGAAACATGGATGCAGGAAATTGTTTATGATAATTAATCCAATTAAATATAGATTAAACCAACGAGTGCACGCAGTGCTAGGTGACAGCTGGCATTCTGCCTTGCTACTGGAGAGAAAACAGGAAGGGCGGGTTCTGTGATGAGGTGTATTCTGCATATGACTTACAGCAGAGGCCGCCACTCGGC
The DNA here is from genome assembly GCF_002263795.3 of Bos taurus. Lineage (NCBI taxonomy): Eukaryota > Metazoa > Chordata > Mammalia > Artiodactyla > Bovidae > Bos > Bos taurus. The sequence goes on along the minus strand of NC_037344.1, from coordinate 57,531,500 downwards.
TCTAGGGCTTTGTGGCCAATCAGGAACGAGGGTCCAATGCTGCCAGATTTTTCTGGGTTTTCTTTGAGAAACCAGAGATTCAGATTTTCATATGAAATTTTGCAAGTTTTAAACGTTGACAATTAATTCAGGGGAAAGATGGATTCATCTGCATGGACCATACAGTCTGTATTCAAGAGGTCTCATCTCTTGTGTTTCCTTCTAAGTTTGTTGGTGGCTTCTTCTAAAGAGAGGGACAAACAGATTCTCTGGGATCTTGGGGAATTTTGGTCTCTTGAGAGGATTTGTGTTCTGAGGTTCTCCCAGGAGTCTGCTGATGGACAGATGCGTGCATCCTGAGTTCGGGTGAGTGGTACTGTGACAAACTTGTTGATTGGGTTTTAAGGAGGCTCTCTCCAAGCCAACAAGGCTCTGACATCCACTGAAGCTCCTCTAGTGTTGCTGACAAGAACCCCAGACTTCCTATCCTGTCACTTAACGAGAGATAGGGGCAGTGGGCCACTGGACTAATGACAATGGGCTTATTTCATGCCTCAGATGGAATCCAGAAATAAGCAAAAGAAACCAATGAAAGAAACAATGAGGCCAAAATGAAGAAGGTTCGTCCACAAAAGATAGACAAGATCTTCCAAAATATTTATGGCAGTGAGTTGGGAGATATGCAATAGTTTTGTCTGCTGATATGAGCACTGGGCTTGGGATCAGGCTGGGTTTTAGGGATGCTCTGCTAACCTCTCTGTGCCTCGGTTTCTTTGCCTGTTAGATGGAGGCCCCGGTAAGCATTTTTCCCGCTTCTCTGACTTGCAAGATCAAAGTGTTTGGGGTTGTAAGATATAATTCTGTGCATCCCAAAACTTATTACATATACCATGCTAATCCTGATAAATGCCCTGTGAAAAAAACAGGATGCCATATCCACTGAGCTTTGAAGAGTCACCATTACCAACATCATCAGTTTTGAGAAGTCTTGTAGTTAAAGACTTAACTTGTTATAACTGCTTAACTTGTTATAACCTAGATTTTCCAAATGTGTTTGACCTGGGACCTTACCCTCCCTCCCATCACACCTATTAACATTCCACATAACTAATTTTCAACAAACACAACAGACATCCAGGATTTTCACAAAGGAGGCAATGGAGTGATCCCAATAGGCTAAGAGCTGGTGGTTAGCCTACAGCCCCTTGAAGCTTCTAAACATCTTCCCACCTGCCTCATCCGGGCTTCAGTCCTCAACCTCCAGCTCCCAGCTCCCCTCTCCAACTGTGACCCTCACTCCAAAAAGGAGAGGAAGGATCATAGAGGTTCCCTCTAAGGAAGGGTAGGACAGGAAAAGCCCTCCAACTCTACCCATTAATGAGAATCGCAGCAAGAGCTCAAATCTCAGCTCAGTCACTGCCTAGTCGGGCACTTTAGGTGAGTTACTGCTGCTCTCCGTTCTTTTCACCTGTTGTAAATCAGTAATATGCATGCCCCCGGGTGGTGGTCATGATTCATGTAAGATGCTGTAAAGAGATAATGCATGCAAAGTGTTTAAGGATAGAGCTGATCACAGAGGCAGGCTGTGCAGATGAAAGGTGAACAAATTAGAAAGCTTAAACAAAGCATTAAGGCTTTGGTCAAAACAGAGACAGGCTCCATAGCAGACTGAATATTTGTGCCATCCTCCCCCCATCCAGCTCTCCCCTCCCCAAGAATCTCTTTGTTGAAATCCTAGCCCTATGTGGGTCATTTGAGAGGTAATTAGGTCATAAGGGTGGAGCCCCTGTGAATGGATTAGTGCCCTTTCAGACACTTTCTCTCTGTTCTTCCCCTCTCATTGTGAAGACACAATGAGAAGGCATATAGCTGCAAACCAGGAAGGGGGTTCTCACCAGACATCAGACCTGTCAGCCCCTTGATCCTGGGCTTGCTCCAGAAGTGAGAAACAAAGTTCTGTTGTTTAGATGACCCAGTCTAGGGAACTTTTGTTAACAGCAGCCCAAACTGACCAAAAGTCTTCTTGGTGATTCCTGCTGACTCTCACACTGCTTGATTCCCTCCTTCCACCAGTGAGTGCCTGCTCACTGCCTTCTCTGGTTCACACACTGGACTTGGTTCTGGAAACATGGAAACAAGAATAACGGGACATCCTTTTCCATAAGAAACAAACAGTTCCTTCTAGACACATTCCTAAATGGCTAGAAAACAAAGAAGAAAATGAGTGATGTAGAGAGAGGATCCTGTGAATAAACCCAGGAGTGGGGACAGAAGATAAAGTTCCTGCCCAACATGGGAAGGAGGGGGTTCTGGAAGCTGCTCTCCACCCACTCAGCCCCCCTGCCTGCCTCCCCAAAGTTCTACCTACTCTGGAATCCACAGGCAGTTCTGTAGGGGATGGGGCCCTGTGCAGCCCTGACCTGTCCCTGAGAGGCACCTGCAGGCTGACTTGGGCTATCTCTCCATGCGTGATGGCGATGACCTTCAAGAACAAGGGGCAGATCTGGTTCATCTCAGCCTCCCGGGTGCTGGCCTAGGATTTGTATCGCTCAGAGGAATGGCTACTGAAGATCTAGGTGCATGAAAGTGAAGGTGGGCTAGGCTAGTCTGCACACAGAGGGATTCCCTCTCATAGTAATTACCTGAAATGTGTTCACTGTCTTTCCAAGGACTATGGGATGGGGAGGCATGCATATGTCCATTTCTCAGATAAGGAAACTGAGCTCAGAGAGATGCACGGCTGGTCGGCAGCAAAGCCAGCACTGAGCTCAGGGTGGGTAACCTGGGAAGGCTGCAGAAGGTCAGGTCTGCACCACCCTGGAGGGACCACTACTCCCTTCCGGCATGGGGAGCTGGGAATCTGGGGATCTTCTTGCCTCTCCAACCTCCCTAACCTCTCCCCGAGTAGGGAGATCCCTGAAGGGGAATCAGCAAAGTTCAGAGCTGTCCTGGACTCATGCTCCACCACCCGTATTGCATCAACAGCGCTTCCTGGAAAGCAAACTTCAGAGGAGCAATGAACAGGCTTGATGGGCAGGGTGGGTGACAGTGTCAGGCATCCAGCAGACAGGAGATTAACCCAGGGGTTCTGAGGATCTCAGGCTGAAAGACAGGTATGTCAGGAGGGGGCAGGATTTCTGACACTGCCAGGGACCTTCCGGAGAGAGCGGGACAGAGTCTGGGCACAGTTGCTACTACATGAAACTGGGTTATCCCTGAGGTCACTGAAGCATGAGTGATGCCTCCTGAGCAGGAACGCCCAGGCCACAGGAACCACCACCATGAGGGATCAGCTCAACTGTGCAAGGGGAGTGTCCCACCCACTGGGAAATATTATTTAAACTCTCTGAGCCTCAGCGTCTTCATCAGTAGTGGAGCAGAAAACAGTGCCTGCTTCCTGGGCTTGTTAAGTGCCAAACTGCCCATCAAGTGCCTAATGATGTCTGAGACTCACCAGTGTTTTGTTATAAGGTCAACCTGGACCACAAGCTCCTCAAAGCACAGCTGTGTCTTATGCTGCACCTAGAAAAGTACCAGGCATGTAGTAGTTGCTCAATTAATAAGAACAGTATCTGCTGACTGAAGGAAGGAAACCTCAGATCATTTCATCATTGCCTCCTGATTGAGATTTGTAAGGCATTGTTATTACTTTTGAAACAAGGAAATCTCAGCTCTGAGAATAAAGACTTCTCTAGAATTCATAACAGTCATGACCTGATCCCAGAACTCTGGGGAAACAGCACTGGAGCAGCTACTCTGCTCAGCATGGGAAGTTCAGTGCTGGAGGCCCATGAAAGAAGTTTTTGGTTTCATTTCTTTATAAATTAGAAGAAAGAAATGAATGCATGAATAATGGGTATATAATAATCAACAACAGTCTGGATAACAATGTAGGAGCAAAACAGGATTTTAAAAATTTTCTACTGGAGGAAGGGGTTCATGAAGGCAAAAGTGCCTTGGGGCACTCAGGGGGAACACAGCCACAAGAAGAGCCCATGAGTGGAGCCCATGAGTGGAGGCTACTTGATGGAGCCAAGTGCTGTGAGGTCTGAGATGGACATGGTGAGGGAATAACAGCTCAAACTGGGGGTGCATCCTTAGCCAGGGAGCCTCCTTTGTACCTTCTGTCAACAGGAAGCAGGGCTTTCTCTCAACCTCCTTCCTTTATACACTCTTCATTCTTCCCTACAGTCCCATCTATTCCCCCCACCTCCTGCCATCTCACCTTGGTCCCAACCTCAGACACACACATCTAGGTTTGGGGAAGAGGTGTATCATTTTGGAGCCAGGCGGTGTGTGGATTTCACGCTCTGGGTCCAGAAGGGGCCATCCCTGGGTTCAAATCCCAGTTCCACCACTTTGTAAGTGACAGATCTCAGACAAGTGACTTCATCTCTCTTTTGGTCTCAAGTTCCTCACCTCTAAAACAGGGATAAGAACCTTGCACAAGGTTGACATGAGAGGAAGCAAGGTAACCATCCACATACAGTACCTGGCGTAGAACGAATGCTCGAGGAGTAACATCTGTTGCCTCCCTCTGACAGAATCTCTGAACAGCTAACCCAAGAGGCTATAGAGTCCACCTAACGCAGAGGTCAGCAAACTGGCTTGACGGCCAAACTCAGTCCACCACTTATGGCTTCAGTCTAAGAATGGTTTTTACATTTTTTAAGTTATTTAAAAAAAAAAAAAAAAAGCTTCTTAATGACCAGTTTGTGACACGGGAAAATTATATGAAATCCAGATTTCAGGGTCCATAAACAAAGCCCCACTGGAGCACGTGGTGCCCATCCCTGACTCCTCCTGGGCTTCAGGGACAGAGCTGAGAAGTTGTGACAGGGAACCTACGGCAGGGACTCTCTGCTTCGGCACTGCTGACTTTGGCGTTGGGTGAATCTTTGTGGTGGGGGCTGTTCTGCTCGTTGCAGGTTGTTGAGCAGCACCCCTCCTGTCTCCCCGCTACACACCCATGGCACTCTTTCCCTGGCTGTGACGACCATAGTGTCTCCAGATACTGGCCATGGAAAAATAACCCCCAGTTGAAAACTACTGCCATATGGCCCACAGAACCTAAAATAATTACTATCAGGCCCTTAAGGGAAAAGGTTTGCCAGCGCCAGCCATAACCCAACTTCCCTACTGCATAAATGAAGAAACCGTTGTGGGGAGGGAGACAGAACTGCCCAGATCCTCCCAGCTGGGTAGTTTTCTTATTTTTATATTTTTCCGGAGTGTTCTTCCTACTATATTATTAACCAGCCTCCTGGGTAGGAAGATTTTTTAGTTTTCAGGGAGTATAAATCAGTACAATTTCCAGTGTAATTTGGCAACATAATTCAATAGCTTTATAAATATGCGCGCTCCCTGACACAGAAATTATTCTTACAAAAAACACCACCTAAGGAAATAATCGTGGTTGCACACAAAGCTCTGTAGCTATGTAGATTGTTTGGAAGTTGTAAAATTTTTAGAATGCCCCCAAATTAGAGAGCAACCCAAATGTCAAATGATAAGAGAATGGGTAAATAAAACACAGGACATGAGATGCTATGCAGCCATTAAAGTTGATCCTAATTAGCAGATCTAGACCCAGATATTCCAAAATTTTATATACAAACAAAATACATGTGGTGGGGGGAGGGGAGAAAAATACTGAATACATTTCACAATATAACTAAGAGCACGCTCTAAGAAGCAAGATTACTTCTGCGATAGACCATTATTAGCACTGTGTAAAAATTAAGTTCTTGTTAATTTTAAACTTTAAATGAAACTGAAATCATCATTCCTCCTTCCTCTCCTCTTAGCCTCAGCACCACATGTGGGCTTGGAGTTGTGAAATGAAGCCTACAGGGAGTAGGAATCCATGGGTGGGGCGGGGTGGCAGTCTCAAGGGAAGCTTGCCATGCTAAGTGGCTTCAGCCTTGTCCGCCTTTTTGTGATCCTATGAACTGTAGCCCGCCAGGCTCCTCTGTCCATGGGATTCTCCAGGCAAGAATACTGGAGTGGGTTGCTGTGCCCCCTTCCAGGGGATCTTCCCAACCCAGGGATCGAAACCGCATCTCTTGTGGCTCCTGCATTGCAGGCAGGTTCTTTACCCCTTGGCGCTACCTGGGAAGCCCCAAGGGAAGCTTGGGCAACTCTAACATGGTTCTGGATTTACAAAAGAAAGCTTAGAAGGTCCCACAGGGCATGGCAATTCCAGGGTTAACATATGATCTCTTTCAAAATTAGTCAAATCATGCCCCTCAGCATGACAGAAATCTGTCAATACTTGAAAAGACACACATACACATGTGTATTCGTTGCAGACTGTCTGCCATCAGTAAGCAGGGTGAGAAGTGGAGGGTCAAGGCAGAGGTAAGCGCTAATAAAGCTTATGTTCACAGGAAGCAGACAGAGAAGGTGAGGGGACACCTGGGGGCGCCTAGGAACCATGACGTGGCCAAGAAAAAACAGATCTGGAGCAGAAGTGATGGCTGAACCCAGTGCTCAGATAGCAACTTGGGGCCTCTTCTAACGATGGCTTCAGAAACCCATGCTCTACTGGAAAACTACAGGCAACCCTGTGCTGTGCTTAGCTGCTCAGTTGTGTCTGACTCTTTGTGACCCCATGGACTGTAGCTGGCCAGGTTCTTCTGTCCATGGAATTCCCCAGGCAAGGATACTGGAGTGGGTTGCCATGCCCTCCTCCAGGGAATCTTCCCAACCCAGGGATCGAACTCAGGTCTCCCCATTGCAGGCAGATTCTTTACCATCTGAGCCACCAGCCTCCACAGACAATCCTAACCAGTGATAATTTAAAGTCACACTTGTATCCCACCTCAGAGGATGGAAATTCTGATGCATGCTACAATCTGGCTTGAAGGTATTATGCTCAGTGACATCAGTAAGTCACAAAAGACCAAATCTTGTCTGATCCCACTGATAGGAGATACTTGGAGTAGTCAACTCACAGAGACAGGAAGTACAATGGTGGTTTCCAGGGAATGAGCAGAGGGGGAATGAGAAGTTAGTACTTAATGGGCACAGAATTTCTGTTTGGGAAGACAAAAATGTTCTGGAATTGGGTGTCAGTAATGGTTGCCCAGCAATGCAAATGTGTTTAATGCCACAGAACTGTATGCTTAAAAAATGTTACAATAGTTTTATGTTACATATATTTTACCACAATAAAAAAACAGAAAAAAAAGTCACATTTGTGTTTGACTTTGCAACTCTTTTTTGGCAGCAGTTTTCCTTTCTCTAGGGTCCCTTTGAACAATACTTAAATGCATTTATACTCCCTAGAAAAAGCATCCAGTAACTTGCTAGAAAATAGAAAATTGAAGTTGTTCCAAGACATATGAACGGGCAATTCACAGAAAAAACAAACAAAAAAAAACCAATGGCCAATACGTCTATGAAAGAAATGTTTAACCTCACTATTAATTAAATAATCACAGGTGAAACCAAAAGCATTTTCACCTATCAAGTTGGAAACCTTGGTGAAGACTGACAGTATCCTGAGTTGGTGAAAGTATAAGAAATGACTTTTTCATGCTCTCTTATGAGACTACAAATCTGTAGGACATTTCTGGAAAGAAATTCATTGGAATCTATCAAAATTCTATATGCACATTACCTTTGAATGAACAATTCTAGTAATACATTTTATAGAAGTATGAGTTTATTAGACACAACTCACTAGCCTCCCCAGACTATCTAGGCCTCCTGGCTGGCTTAAGACTCAACATTCAAAGAACTAAGATCACAGTCCCATCAGGAAAATAGATGGGGAAATAATGGAAACAGTGAGAGACTTTATTTTCTGGGACTCCAAAATCACTGCAGATGGTGACTACAGCCATGAAATTAAAAGATGCTTACTCCCTGGAATAAAAGCTATGATCAACCTAGACTGCATATTAAAAAGCAGAGACATTACTTTGCTGACAAATGTCCATCTAGTCAAAGCTATGGTTTCTCCAGCAGTCATATATGGATGTAAGAGTTGGACCATAAAGAAAGCTGAGCACCAAAAAATTGATGTTTTTGAACTGTGGTGTTGAAAAAGACTCTTGAGAGTCCCTTGGACTGCAAGGCGATCAAACCAGTCAATCCTAAAGGAAATCAGTCCTGAATACTCATTGTAAGGACTGATATTGAAACTGAAGCTCTAATACTCCAACTGATTCATTGGAAAAGACCATGATGCTGGGGAAGATTGAAGGCAGGAGGAGAAGGGGATGACAGAGGATGAAATGGTTGGATTGCATCCCTGACTCGATGGACATAAGTTTGAGGAACTCTAAGAGTTGGTGATGGACAGGGAAGCCTGGTGTGCTGCAATCCATGGGGTCGCAAACAGTTGGACATGACTGAGCAACTGAACTGAATGGTGCCTCCTGAAATCTCATTCTGCCCCAACTGCCCATTCAGACCCATCCCATGGGGCCTGCGTTGTTTAGTCACCTGAGGCTGATCAACAACACAGTCGGAGCCTCTGCAGCCTCCTGTACTGGCCCCAGAGAAAAAACACTGCAGGGAAGATTATTCAATATCCTGTGGTAAACCGTGATGGGAAAGAATATGTAAAGGAGGGTATAACTATGTATCACTGAATCACTTTGCTGTACAGTAGAAATTAACACAGCATTGTAAATCAACTACACTTCAACAAAATAAATTACACAGGAAAAGAAGAAACACCACCATCCCACGAGGCAGGGGATCTGGCCTCTGAGCAGCTACCAAATGGGCTGAAAGACACAGCCCGTAAGGGTGGGAGGCTTAATGCGCCGCAGGGTGAACCATGACCACTGGAAGCCAGGCTGAGAGAGACTGGTGGGCAGGTGCATTTTGTCTCCCTTCCTCCCCTGAGTGGTCAGCTCTTGAGGTAGAGTCTCTCTGCCCAGCTTGTCCTAGGACACCCCACATGGAAGAGCAGACACACCTGCCAAGTGACGTGGTGCTTCTGTGTGGCTCACAGTGGACCATTGGCCAGGATGGCATTGCTTCTCCTTCATCCTTTATTTCTCACTCTTGATGCCCTGGGATTGCACCACCCAAACAAAGCATTAGCACTTAATCCTTGCCTTAGACTCTGTGTTCCGAGACAGGCTAAAACAATGAACATTATGCTAAGAGAGCTGCATATGAGACGCTATGGTAACGACAGTTCCGTAAAATATGGGCACAATTTTATTTATTTATTTTATTCCCGACCCAGGGATCAAACCAGCACCTCGTATATCTCCTGCATTGGCAGGCAGGTTCTTTACCTCTAGTGCAGCCTGGGAATGTCAAATCTTTGAACAGCAATTTAATATTTTTGCCATCAACAGTACGATATGCCTCTAATATTTTATTTCTCTTTGCTGTTCTTCTGTTCTTTCAAAAAGCCTCAATTCAGCTTCTGATGGTTTAATGGTTTTTAAATTGGGTTATTTTCTTTTCTATCACATGTAAACCTAGCACTGTTTGATGGATTTTAGTGTAATATATATATATTTTTTCTTTTCCTTTGTTTTTGGGGTTCAGGTACTCATCTTGCTAGAGGAGGGCATGGGAACTCAGTCCAGCGTTCTTGCCTGGAGAACCCCATGGACAGAGGAGCCTGGTGGGCTACAGTCCACGGGGTCAAGAAGAGTCTGACACAACTGAAGTGACTTCACATGCACACACACTCATCTTGCTAACACACCTCTTCTAGATTTTGCTACCAACGCATACTTTAGGCCCTCCTGTAGTGAGATACAAAATTCTGAGTCTATCAAAGGCATCTGTTGCTTATCTAAATCTTGTCCAACTTCACCTCCTCTAAGTTAAATAATTCTATCCAGAAGGAGGTGTTTTCCCATTAAATTGACATACATTTCAGACTTGGACCAGCTCTCTCATTGCCCTGACTGACTTAGAAAAATACATGTCATCTTTGTTGGTATTTCTCTTAGAATCATATTTCTCTAAACTTCTTGGTGCTGTTCTCTCTTTTTTTTTTTTGAATGTTTTATACATTTGTATTTGTATTTTTTTTATTTTTTAACTTTACAATATTGTATTGGTTTTGCCATATATCAAAATGAATCTGCCACAGGTATACATGTATTCCCCATCCTGAACCCTCCTCCCACCTCCCTCCCCATACCATCCCTCTGGGTCGTCCCAGTGCACCAGCCCCAAGCATCCAGTATCGTGCATCAAACCTGGACTGGCGACTCATTTCATATATGATATTATACATGTTTCAATGCCATTCTCCCAATTCATCCCACCCTCTCCCACTCCCACAGAGTCCAAACGACTGTTCAATACATCAGTGTCTCTTTTGCTGTCTCGTATACAGGGTTATTGTTACCATCTTTCTAAATTCCATATATATGCGTTAGTATACTGTATTGGTGTTTTTCTTTCTGGCTTACTTCACTCTGTATAATAGGCTCCAGTTTCATCCACCTCATTAGAACTGACTCAAATGCATTCTTTTTAATGGTTGAGTAATACTCCATTGTGTATATGTACCACAGCTTTCTTATCCATTCATCTGATGATGGACATCTAGGTTGCTTCCATGTCCTGGCTATTATAAACAGTGCTGCGATGAACATTGGGGTACACGTGTCTCTTTCCCTTCTGGTTTCCTCAGTGTGTATGCCCAGCAGTGAGATTGCTGGATCATAAGGCAGTTCTATTCCCAGTTTTTTAAGGAATCTCCACACTGTTCTCCATAGTGGCTGTACTAGTTTGCATTCCCACCAACAGTGTAAGAGGGTTCCCTTTTCTCCATACCCTCTCCAGCATTTATTATTTGTAGACTTTTGGATCGCAGCCATTCTGACTGGTGTGAAATGGTACCTCATAGTGGTTTTGATTTGCATTTCTCTCATAATAAGCGATGTTGAGCATCTTTTCATGTGTTTGTTAGCCATCTGTATATCTTCTTTGGAGAAATGTCTATTTAGTTCTTTGGCCCATTTTTTGATTGGGTCATTTATTTTTCTGGAATTGAGCTGTAGGAATTGCTTGTATATTTTTGAGATTAGTTGTTTGTCAGTTGCTTCATTTGCTATTATTCTCTCCCATTCTGAAGTCTATCTTTTCACCTTGCTTATAGTTTCCTTTGTTGTGCAGAAGCTTTTAAGTTTAATTAGGTCCCATTTGTTTATTTTTGCTTTTATTTCCAATATTCTGGGAGGTGGGTCATAGAGGGTCCTGCTGTGATGTATGTTGGAGAGTGTTTTGCCTATGTTCTCCTCTAGGAGTCTTATAGTTTCTGGTCTTACGTTTAGATCTTTAATCCATTTTGAGTTTATTTTTGTGTATAGTGTTAGAAAGTGTTCTAGTTTCATTCTTTTACAAGTGATTGACCAGTTTCCCAGCACCACTTGTTAAAGAGATTGTCTTTAATCCATTGTATATTCCTGCCTCCTTTGTCAAAGATAAGGTGTCCATATGTGCGTGGATTTATCTCTGGGCTTTCTATTTTGTTCCATTGATCTATATTTCTGTCTTTCACAATTTTAATAATAAGACAGACTCACACAGAACCAATCAATGGTTATTAATGAGGAGGGGGTGGGGGAAGGGCAAGATAGGGTAAGGGGATAAAGAGGTACAAATACTAGATATAAAATAAGATAGGAGGATGTAATTAATGCACAGCATAGGGAAATACAGCTAATATTTTATAATCACTTTAAATATTTTATAATCACCTTTTAATAGAGGTATAATCTATAAAAATATCGAATTCCCTATGTTGTCCACATTATAATATTGTAAATCAACTGTCCTTCAGTTTAAAAAATATGGAAGTAAATAAATTATATTGTATCCAAAGTATAAAATATTATATCTTTAAAAGCATGGACATATACAGATAATGTGAAGAGATGTCCTTGACATATTAAGTGAAAATACACAACTGTCAATACATTTTAAAAATAGAATACTACTATATGTATAGAAAAAAAATTTAGGAAGGTAGACTCAGACTTGTTTATGTGAACATATCCTGATGGTGGGACTTGAGACCTCTTTATGTGATACACTTGATTTGTTTGAATTTGTTGTAATAGCATAAATTACTTTTTGTAATTAAAATAAAAAGCTGTAAAAATCTGGAGAAAACCTGATCTATGCATAAGACACACAGAATAAGGATTACAAATGGATAACAGAATTGACTGGACTTGTTCAGGCTGGATAAAAAAAAAAAAAAATGCCCTGAAACTCTCTGAAATACTTCTCCCTGGGTGGGCCGCTCAGAACTCTAGTTCATCATCTGATAAAATGTGAATTTAATATCACTATTAAGAGTAAATGATAGATCCTGTTGAAAAAGGAACCTCATAGATGATAAAAGGGAAGGCAATTGACATCTCCGTATGGAGAAAGGTCGCTTAATATCTTCCTGTTGTACTTTTGCACATTCAACTGTGGGCACCTGGGGAGAGGAAAATGATTCAACATTACAGGCTGGCTTTTAATTCACACCCATGAAATAATTTTGACAGTCATTCATAAGTGTTTAACTAATGTTTATTCTGGAAATGTCACCACTGCCTCTGAAATTTACTTGGATATTCTGAGTGTTATCTCTCTATTAATATGGGAGTGTGGAAACACTTGCTGTCTGCTTCCTGTCCTGACATCTTTTCTGACGTGCCAAGACTTGGCCTGAATTTGTTAATAGTGGTTGCAGTGGCGATAAAATTTATTTTTAAAGACCATTTATTTCATTCTCTTCGCCTCTCACCCCAACATACACACTTGGGTACACACCCAGTATACATATCGGGAACACCCCATATATACACCAGGAACTTCCACTACACACACCACGAACACCCAATATATGGACCAGGAACACCAAATATATGGACCAGAAATACTCAGCACACACACCAGGAACACCCTTGGTGTCTGGGGTGTTCCCCACTTCAGTGGACCTGCTACAGAGAGAAGAATCCTAGGGTAAAAGCAGAGGTGACCACCCACTCTTCTCCTGGTGAAATATACCCAGAGTGCTGAGAAGGCATGTTCCCTCCTCTCCAGTTCTACAACCCATTCAGGCATCGTATTCCATCTTGGTCTAGAAGAACTTGCTATGCTTTAAAGACCTAAGAGCAGCTCAGACACAGGGGTTAAATTCTGTCCAATGACCCAGCACCTTGAGAAGAGTACAATCTGCTAAGCAATGCTAAACGCTTTACCATTCTTTGCCACTTCCCCTTCCCTTCCTGCATTACCTATCCATCCCCAAGTTTCTAGTCTTCAGTAAAACATCAATTTACAACTCTGCTCACCTTGGAACAAAGCAGACTGGAGAGACCAACACGATGTGGAGAGGTGGGAACTAGCTCCTGTGAAACTCAGGCTGCTGTGTCATGAGGCCACTCAAAGAGCCCTACAGAAAGATACACATGGAGAGAAAGTCTTGCTGCCAAAAGCCAGCACCAGCTTGCTAGCCATCTAAGCACACCATCTTGGAAGCAGATCCTGCAGCCTCTGCTACAGGTCTAACCCGTACCTACCAAATTCATGTGTTGAGATCCGAACTGCCAAAGGATGATGGTTTAGTATGTGGGGCCTTTGGGAGGTGCTTAAGCCTGCGAGAGGAGCTCTCATGAATAGAATAAGTGCCTTATAAAAGGAGGCTCCAGAGAGATCCCTAGCTCTTTCCATCATGTGAGGACACAGCAAGAAAGGGCCAGCTACAAACCAGGAAGAGGGCCCTCTTAATGACTGTGCTGGTACCATGATCCTTCTAGTCTCTGAAACTGTGAGACATAAATGTCTGTCATTTGTAAGCCATCCAGTCTGTGGCATTTTGTTTTGGCAGCTCTAATGGACTAAGACCATCTCAGTCAAGTCTTCAGATGTGATTCTAGCTCCAACAATATCTTGCTTGCACTCTCATGAAAGACCCTTATCCAAAACCATCCAACTAAGCTGCTCCAAAATTCCTTACAGAACTGTGAGACAATAACGATATGTCATTTTAAGTCACTAAGTTTTGAGATAATTTGTCATGCAGCAACAGATAACATACGGATTTTTAAGAAAAAAGAACTTCAGTACCTAGTACAGTATCTCAAAAATAATTTTAAATATTTTAATAATGATGAATCATTAAATGGGTGAATTCTGAAAAAAAGAAAAGCATCAGGAAAAAAAAAAAACAGAATAGGTAAGTAGCACTTCAGTCACCACATCCCACAAGGTAAACGGATTTTCTTCATTCACACAGTATGAGAGCATAAGTTATTTTATATGAGTGTTAAAGAACTGGTAACTCCTGAAGGCTTTAAAACTTGGGATGCTGGGTTTCCATATCATTTCTTTTTCATGGGGAAGAGAAATGAAAGGAAGTATCAGAGAGCGAATGAACACTGCGAGGCACCCCCAAGATACACTCTCCACCTAGCAACCACTCTTGGCTGAAGAAAGCAGCCATGCCCAAAGCACACCCCACTCCTTGAGGACAGCCCACTACCAAAACTGGCCAATGAAGGCATGTAAAGACCTGAGCACTTTGTCCCTATTGAGAACATCTCTGCACCACCAGCCAAGCTCAAGTGTCCTGTGAGGTTCAATGAGGTCTTTATTGAGACTGTATCACAGCCCAACTTCTCCTTTTGCCCAGTTTGCATCCTTTACTTGCCCCTCACTGTAGATTCCAGGAGTGGTCCTCAAGAAACTTCCCACATGATAATTTCCATCTCAGATTCTGTTTCCCAGGAAACTACCTACATGGCAAGTCAGGGAAAGAAAACTGGGCTCCACGACTCATCTTCCTTCCGTTTTTAATTCTTTCCCTCTTTCCTTTCCTTCACCATTCATTCACACATACATGCATGTAACGAGCAATGACTGAGAGCCCTCCATGAAACAGGAACTGGATCTTACCAGTTTTACTAAGAGGTGCTTGGGTGTATTGGAGAAGGCAATGGCAACCCACTCCAGTACTCTTGCCTGGAAAATCCCATGGATGGAGGAGCCTGGTAGGCAGTTCATGGGGTCGCTACGAGTCAGACACAACTGAGCGACTTCACTTTCACTTTACACCTTCATGCATTGGAGAAGGAAATGGCAACCCACTCCAGTGTTCTTGCCTGGAGAATCCCAGGGATGGGGGAGCCCGGTGGGCTGCCGTCTATGGGGTCGCACAGAGTCGGACACTACTGAAGCGAATTAGCAGCAGCAGCAGCAGCTTGGGTGTATTCTTTCTTTGTATTCATTCTATTTGGGGTTCAAGGCACTTCTTAGCTTGACATCTTTTGTCATTTTTGGAAATTTCTCTATCGTTATCACTTTGCATGTTGCTTTTGTCTCTTTATCTCCTACCCTTCTGAAATCCCAAATACAAGTATATTAGACCATACAAGCATCTCCCATATATCTCACATATATTCTTCTCAATATTTTCTCTATCTTTATTCTCCCTTTGTGCTTAGGTCTGAGTATTTTCTTCTGACCCATCTTCCAGTTCACTAATTCTCTCTTCAACATGCTAATTTTTGAACCCACATATTTAATTTCTATTCTTATACCTTTCATTTATAGAATGCTCATTTGATTTTTTTTCTAGTTTCCAGATCTCTGCTGAAATTCTCCATCTTGTCATCAAATTTCTTATGTATCTTAATTATAGTTATTTAAAATCCATGTCTTACGATGAAATATAAGCAATAAAAATAACAAACCACTGATAACTCTAACAACAGAAATGAATTTCAGAAACATTACGCTGAGTGGGAAAAAAGCCAGACACAAAGGAATACATACCATATGAACCTATTTATATGAAGTTTTATAAAGTGCAAAATAATGTATAGTGACATAGAGAAGATAAGTGGTTGATGGGACTGGGAAGATGAAGAGATTAACTGCAGAGGGATATTGAAGAATTTTTTGGAATGATGAAAATGTTCTATATCTTCATTGTGATGGTGGTTACCTAGATGAATACACTTGTGAAAATCCATCCAACAGCAAATTTAAATGGGTGCAACTTATTATACCTCAATAGTGTTGATCTTATAAAAGCTAAATTAGACCTAGGCTAGTTGAGGAGACATCTTCTAATTCTGGCAAATCTTGAATCACGTGAATTAAGAAATTGAATCTTAATAAAACAAAAGACAAAGCCCTCAAATAACTCCTCTGGTCTGTCCTTTCCTTCTGGTTTTAAGTCATGTGGTTTTGCCTCCTAATATGCTTGGTATAATTTTTTTTTTACTGAATTCCCAAAATTGTCTGAAAATTGAGGTAATTCGAGATTCTAGATAATGTTATTTTTCTCCAGAAAGGGCTGGAGATTTTTGCTTCTGCTTTTGGCAGGCAGTTAAGGAAGGGGGAAATCATGTTAATCCAACCAGGGACTGATGAGATTTGAAGCTCAGCTTTATCTTTATAAGCACTGGTATGTTTCTACTTTACCCTTACTCCTAGAGTATAGCCTCTCAGGTCCCTACTGGACACATTACTATTTACCAAGGTCTTCTTCTGTTTGTCCTGAGCTCCAATTTTTATTCCTCCAGCCCCAAAAGGTGAAAGAAGTTCTTAGCTTTCTAATCTTTCGGCCGCCACTTTGGATTTAACCAATAACTTGAGTGGAAAAGTAGCATTGACCTATGGGCTCACTTCTTTGTGTGATCTTTCTTTCTGGGAGCCTCACTAACTGAGTACCTTACTGATGTCTTTAAATAGATTTTTCAAAATATCTTATCCAGTATTTCCAGTTATTCTTGGCAAGAAAGTTGGTCCACAAAAGTAAAGATTGCCATTACTGGAAGGACTTTCTTGAGGGCCTTTGGGAGACCCAGATCCAAGGCCAGCCCCTACCTTCCAGAAACTGACAACTTTCAATATTCATTATTTACTACAAGGATGTCTGGTAGACTGCCAGGCTACCAAGTTGGTGCAACTGTATTCCCCAGCAACGTTTTCTCTGTGCAGCTGGCCTCAGAGAGCAGACAACTTCCAGTTTTGAAAATGCTAATGATGGTGCACACACGTAGTGTCAGAATGTCTTAAGTGATTCCATTCCCATCATCTCACTGAGCCTCACAACGAATACTTTTTATAAAACAGCTTTTTTGAAATATCCTGGAGAAGGAGGTGGTAGTCAACTTGCCTAGAAGTCATTCTTGTCATTCTTGCCTGGAAAGTCCTATGGACAAAGAAGCCTAGTGGGCTACAATCCATGGGATCACAGAGTTGGACAAAACTTAGCAACTGAGCATGCATGCATTGAGGTATAATTTACAAATTTGTAAAATTCAGTCAGTTTAAGGGTACAGTTCAACGAACGTGAAAGTGAAAGTCACTCAGTTGTGTCCAACTCTTTGCAACCCCATGGACTGTACAGTCCATGGAATTCTCCAGGCCAGAATCCTGGAGTGGGTAGTCTTTCCCTTCTCCAGGCAATAGTCCCAATCCAGGGATCAAACCCAGGTATCCCACAACGCAGGTGGATTCTTTACCAGCTGAGCCACAAAGGACGCCCAAGAACACTGGAGTGGGTAGTCTTTCCCTTCTCCAGCTCATCTTCCCGACCCAGGAATCAAACCAGGGTCTCCTGCATTGCAGGCAGATTCTTTACCAATTGAGCTATCAGTAAATTTACACAGTTGTGATTATTGTCACAACTCAATTTTAGAACATTTCCATCACCCCAGGAGATACCTTGTGCCCATTTACAGTCCCTTCTTATTCCCATTTCCAGCTCCAGGCACCCACTAATCTTCTGTCTCTATATATTTGCTTTTCTGGACATTTCATATAAATGAAACTGTAGGGAATGTGGTCTTTTACATTTGCCTTATTTCATTTATCACAGTTGATCTTTAATGAAGGTACTCTTCCTTTCATTTTACAAATGAGAAAGTTGAGGGTCAGAGAGGTTAAGAGACTTGCTCAAAGTTCATCAGTTGGTTAATGATGAGGGCACTGGGATTTGAACCCATGTCTGAGAGCTTTTTCCCTCTACCAAACTGCCACCATCATGTGCAAGATGCCTGAAAATTAGAGCTAGTCCTAATGGTCCCTAGATCCTGAGTGATGAGCAGTGTCTGGCCCATTGGAGTGTTCAGTAATTATTCATTGAACTGAAGTCAATTTATCCTATTTAGTTCCTGCCCCTTTCCTTATTCATTATCCCCAGGTACCATTTTGAGTGACCTCATATTGACTGTCATTAGTTGATATATTCCTCAGGATCACACATTTGTGTCATGGTTGACCAAGGGCAAATAAAGAAAAATGAAGAAATTAAGGAAGTACATGCAGCACCATAGTTTGCGGATTAACTATTACAGAAGCTCACACACCTCAGAGCTTCTGATGAACAAATATCTGTGCCCTGATAACGGTAGGTTAGGTTTGCTCCTAGCTCCATTATGGGTTAGGCAAACACCAGAAAGGTGAGCCCATTCGCTGCCAACATGGCTTAGGATGCTGGTATCAGATCAAGTGGTTCATGACCAATAACCAAAGTGTGGCTATTTCCCATTCTTCCTTTTTTTTCCAAGGCTCTTTCATTCCTAGTTCTCGTGGCTTAGACTTAGCCATCCCCAAGTTCTGGGGATGTAGAGGGAAAACAAGATTCACTCTGGTCATACCCCATAGTCCCTGAAAGTGAAAGTCACTCAGTCATGTCTGACTCTTTTCAACCCCCATGGACTGTAGCCTGCCAGGCTCCTCTGTGCAAGGAATTCTCCAGGCCAGAATACTGAGGTTCGCTTCTCCATGGGATCTTCCCAACCCAGGGATCTTCCCAACCCAGGGATCAAACCTAGGTCTTCCACATTGCAGGTGGGTTCTTTACCATGTGAGTCACCAGGGAAGCCCAAGAATACTGGAGTGGGTAGCCTATCCCTTCTCCACGGGATCTTCCTGACCCAGGAATCAAACCAGGGTCTCCTGCATTGCAGGTGGATTCTTTACCAGCTAAGCTACCAGGGAAGCCCACTTCATAGAACCTACCCATCATGTATTCAAAATGAAAGTAAAAGTTGCTCAATCGTATCCGACTCTTTGTGACCCCAAGGTCTATACAGTCCATAGAATTTTCCAGGCCAGAATACTGGAGTGGGCAGCCTTTCCCTTCTCCAGGGGATCTTCCCAACCTGGATCGAACCCAGGTCTCTCACATTGCAGGCAGATTCTTTACCAGCTGAGCCAAAGGGAAGCCCAAACAAACCTAAATATGTAGTAAGCCCCTACCACAGGTAAATCACTGCAGTAAGAGTAGCAGGATATATAATTTAAGCCTCTACTTCCAAAGAATTTTACTACTGAGCTGGAAGGCACTAGAGAAAAGAGGTTAAGAATGTAGGCTCTGGAGTCAGATTCCAGGTTGGTATCACAACAGCACACTTACTAGCTGCATGCATTTAGGTAGCTTTTTTAACCAGTGTCTCACTCTCCCCATCTGTAAAATGGGGACAATGATAGCATCTACCTCAACATGTTCTAACCCACTCCAGTGTTCTTGCCTGGAGAATCCCAGGGACGGGGGAGCCCGACAGGCTGCCGTCTATGGGGTCACACAGAGTCGGACACGACTGAAGCGACTTAGCAGCAGCAGCAGCAACAGGTTCTTACAAGAACTTAAATGGTATCAGCATGCAAAGGGGTTGGTACAGAGTAAGAATTCAGTGATTGCACCCACATATTGTTGTTGCTCAGTCACCTGGTCGTGTCTGATTCTTTACAACCCCATGGACTGCAGCACAGCAGGCCTCCCTGTCCCTCACTATCTCCCAAAGTTTGTCCAAGTTCATGTCCATTGCATCGGTGATGCCATCCAGCCATTTCATCCTCTGATGCTCTCTTCTCCTTCTGCCCTCAATCTTCCCCATCATCATGATCTTTACCAATGAACTGGCTGTTCGCACCAGATGACCAAACTCTACATATATATGCATGTAAATAATACAAACCTTCTCTTTTAGTTTAGTTAATAGTATCATATCAATGTATCATATCATAAGAAGAGGTGGCAAGAATACACAGAAGAACTATACAAAAAAGATCTTCATGACCCAGATAACCACAATGATGTGATCACTCACCTAGAGCCAGACATCCTGGAATGTGAAGTCAAGTGGGCCTTAGGAAGCATCACTATGAACAAAGCTAGTGGAGGTGATGGAATTCCAGTTGAACTATTCAAATCCTAAGAGATGATGCTGTGAAAGTGCTGCACTCAATATGCCAGCAAATTTGGAAAACTCAGTAGTGGCCATCGGATTGGAAAAGGTCAGTTTTCATTCCAACCCCAAGGAAAGGCAATGCCAAAGAGTGTTCAAACTACCGCACAATTGCACTCATCTCACACACTATCAAAGTAATGCTCAAAATTCTCCAAGCCAGGCTTCAACAGTATGTGAACCGTGAACATCCAGATGTTCAAGCTGGATTTAGAAAAGACAGAGGAACCAGAGATCAAATTGCCAACATCTGTTGGATCATTGAAAAAGCAAGGGAGTTCCAGAAAAACATCTACTTCTGCTTTACTGACTACGGCAAAGCCTTTGGCTGTGTGGATCACAACAAACTATGGAAAATTCTTTAAGAGATGGGAATATTAGACCACTTGACCTGCCTCCTGAGAAATCTGTATGCAGGTCAAGAAGCAACAGATAGAACTGGACATGGAACAACAGACTGGTTCCAAATATGGAAAGGAGTATATCAATGCTGTATATTGTCACCCTGCTTATTTAACTTATATGCAGAGTACATCATGAGAAATGCCAGGCTGGATGAAGCACAAGCTGGAATCAAGGTTGCCGGGAGAAATATCAATAACCTTAGATATGCAGATGACACCACCCTGATGGCAGAAAGTGAAGAGGAACTAAAGAGCCTCTTGATGACAGTGAAAGAGGAGAGTAAAAAGTTGGCTTAAAACTCAACATTCAGAAAACTAAGATCACGGCATCTGGTCCCATCACCTTATGGCAAATAGATGGGGAAACAATGGAAACGGTGAGAGACTTTTTTTAGGAGGCGGCTCCAAAATCACTGCAGATGGTGACTGCAGCCATGAAATCAAAAGACGCTTACTCCTTGGAAGAAAAGCTATGACCAACCTAGACAGCATATTAAAAAGCAGGGACATTACTTTGCCAACAAAGGTCCATCTAGTCAAAGCTATGGTTTTTCCAGTAGTCATGTATGGATGTGAGAGTTGGACCATAAAGAAAGCTGAGCACCAAAAAATTGATGCTTTTGAACTGTGGTGTTGGAGAAGACTCTTGAGAGTCCCTTGGACTGCAAGGAGATCCAACCAGTGCATCCTAAAGGAAATCAGTCCTGAATATTCATTGGAAGGACTGATGCTGAAGCTGAAGCTCCACTATTTTGGCCACCTGATATGAAGAACTGACTCATGTGAAAAGACTCTGATGCTGGGAAAGACTGAAGGTGGGAGAAGGGGATAACAGACAATGAGATGGTTGGATGGCATCACGACTCAATGGACATGAGTTTGAGCAAGCTCTGGGAGCTGGTGATGGACAGGGAAGCCTGGCGTGCTGTAGTCCATGGGGTCACAAAGAGTCGGACATGACTGAGCAACTGAACTGAACTGAACTGATCATACTAATGTCATTTTCCTGGTAGTGGTAATAGATCAGTACTATAGCTATGTTTGATAAGGTCACTGGAGAAGCTGAGTGAAGAGTACACAGGAATCCTATACTATTTGGGCTCTTGTCATGAGTTCACTGTTATTTCAAAGTTTAAAAAAAGTATAAAATTCCTAAGCCAAATATAAAAGTGATCATCATAATACAGACCTTCTCCTCAATACCATCCACACCTCCAAGCTTTAGCCTCCACAATACTAATTTGCAAAAGGGAGACAGATGAAGGGGCCAGAGACACTCCATGGTTTACCTGGGGATGCACTGGCATACTCTAGTCCGTCAGTTTCGGGCACTGAGGGATGATCTCATTCAGCACATGAAAATTACATAACTGTATTGCTTACAAGCAAGATGGCACCAGCTGCAAACCTCAAGCCCATCTTTATAGAAGAGACTCAAACCATTCCCACCAATGACTCCCAATGCAACCATAGGCTGCTGCTGCTGCTAGGTCGATTCAGTCGTGTCCAACTCTGTGCGGCCCCATAGATGGCAGCCCACCAGGCTCCCCTGTCCCTGGGATTCTCCAGGCAAAAACACTGGAGTGGGTTGCCATTTCCTTCTCTAGGCAGGTCACCATAATTCTCTGCACTTTTGATTTCTTTAAAAAAGAAGAGAGGTGGAAAAAAGCACCCAATCCTTAAGAATCCAGGATTTAGGATGTGATTTGCTCAGGATTGAATCATCATTTCCTGCATCTTATTTTACATGCGTAATTCTAGAGCTCAGAGAGTCAACACGATTGGGATTCACAATTAGCCTTCACAGACTGCACCCCAAACAGCTGCAAAGCAGAAGATCCTATTGCAGAGTCTCTTTGATAAGACAACGAAAGTCATTTTATTCAACTGGCATCTCCTTCTCAGTGAGCCTATTTGTGCAATTTGAGTGTTGTGCAATTTAGTTATCAAGATTTCTTTTTTTCCCTGTCCCCAGAAGACAAGGTCAAACATGATTAAACACATGTTCATATCTTCCACTGCCTTGAACAAAGGCAAAACCATGACTAACTCACACTGATTGAAAAAGGTTCTCTTATATCTGCACAAAACTTCCAGGTCCATTATACACCAGAAAAAAAGAAAAAAGAAACACTTTAAATGAAATTTTCAGAATCATGAATTTAGAAATGTTCCTTACTCCACTTTTAGGAATAAGAGGAAATTGTTCCCAAAACCTAGTTTAAGCTGATACCCACTCAACAAATATTTATTGAACTTCTTCTATACTCTAAACATGGTGCTCAGGGCCAGGAATATGACACAAGTGTGAACACTGTCCTCCTGAAATACAGTCAGATCTGGGAAAAAGACAAGAAGCCAGACAATCACAATGCGCAGAGGTAGGCAAGCGCTCCCCTGGAGGAAGTGTAAGCTGGTGGTCTGAAGCCCAGTTTTTAAGAAGCTAGACTCAGCCCAGTGCTGATGTGTGACTCTGCGCAAGCTATCCAACCTCTTTGAGCCTCATTTTCCTTTTATTTAAACTTCATAATGCAAATCTGATCATGTAGACCAGTGCCTGCCATATGATAGACTCCCCATGGGCCCTTGGGGTGGAGGTGGGGAGGGTGAGTAGCCATAGATACAATGATACTTAACATTTGTACATTTTTAATGCCTTTATTCCAGAAAGGATCTATAACTGTTTATATGCATACACTATAGAAGGAAAATAAAAGTTTTTTGAATGAGCTAATAAAAAATGCTGAGCAAAAAGAAAATGAGAGTAGGAAATAAATCTAAAACCTAAGAGAACAGATGTAGCGTTTAAGCTGACAGTTGTGGGCAGCTGGCCAAAGATTTGATCTTGAGCTTCCTGGTAGCCCATGCAAAGAGGAAAATACAATCAGTCACCTGACCCAGTCGCCTGCTTCTATAATATAAAAAACGAAGCAAGAGAGTGTGAGAATCACAATTCTTCCTGTTACTGAAAGCAGAAATAGGTCCTCCCTAGGATACTGGTTACCAAGGCAACCAGCATCTGCCACAAACCCCTCTTGGGATCATCCTAAAATGTTTCAGTTAATGATGAGGAAATATAAGAGCCACAATGTAGGTTAGTGACAGGAATCCTGTGGGAAGTCAAAACGATTCCAGTCCTGGTATCATCCCAGAGACTTACTTGGTATATCAAGAAATGTGCACATACCCTCCATAAGCTCTACTCCCTTCAGTCAACTTTATGCAAAATAAGAAACATTAGCCAGTCCTCTAGTAGGGGGACTGTCTCCAGCTTCACTGAGTATGCTACCATCTGCTTTATTGTTCAGCCAAGTGGGCTCTCACGGAAGTGGGTCATGGGAATGTTCACAGACAGGCCAGGGAGAGTTCTCTTAAGTAGGTTTACAGTCCTTCCAGCACATCCAGGAGGAAGCAAGGAGAACCCTGAAATTTTAAGGAAGTGATGGTACACATGCCTAATATATGTACTCCCACAAGTAATGTCTCTCGGTATCTCCTTATGGAAACACAAACCTACTGCAGGGTGAGGGTTGACGCATACTCTGGGTGCTCAGTTGTGTTCCAGGCGGAGAGAGCAGCATGTGCAAAAGTCCTGGGGCAGAAGAGAACAGGGTGGCCTAAGCAGGGCTGAAAGAAACCAGTACATATGGAAGAGGGAGCGTGGAGATGGGGCAAAGAGAGAGAGGGCAGGAGGGAGAGAGAGAGAGACAGAGCGTGTGTGTGTGTGGTACAAAATGAAGCCAGAGAGGGAGGGGCCAGAGCACACAGCCTGGTGGCCACACTGAGGAGTTTTGTCTCTGATCTAGGGCTTCCCAGGTGGCGTAGTGATAAGGAACCCCCCTGCCAATGCAGGAGACATAAGAGATGTGGCTTTAGTCCTTGGGTTGGGAAGATCCCCTGGAGTAGGGCATGGCAACCCACTCCAGTATTCTTGCCTGGGGAATCCCACGGACAGAGGAGCCTGGTGGGCTACAGTTAGTTCATGCGGTTGCAAAGAGTTGGATACAACTGAATCGACTTAGCATGCTGCTGACCTGAGAGCAATGGAGGGTTTTGAAAGGATTCTAAGCAGGAGGAACTGACCAGAGTTGCCTTCTGCACAGATCTCCTTGGCTGCAGCTGGGTCATGGTTGGGAAGAAGACGAAGGGAGAGGAGGAGTTAGGGGACTGTGGTTGTGGCAGTGATGGCTTTGACTCAGAAGGAAAACATAAATGTAAAGATGCAATTTGAGAACTCACTGCTGCTGCTGCTAAGTCGCTTCAGTCACGTCCGACTCTGTGAGACCCCATAGACGGCAGCCCACGAGGCTCCCCCGTCCCTGGGATTCTCCAGGCAAGAATACTGGAGCAGGTTGCCATTTCCTTCTCCATGAGAACTCACTAGGAAGTGACAATAGGGAGGAATCAGGAACATAAGGTTCTGTGGGTGTGTGGTTGCTGAATGGGTGAAGAAAAGAGGCCCTGGTGGGCAGAATGGAGGGTGTTAAGGACAGCTGGACAAGGTAGAGGTCAGGACTATGTCTTCTGCAAAAAGCAGAGACCCTGAAGATAAAGGACAACAGTACTATTTCCTGTTGGTATCTATTCACCAAAGACCTGAGGATTTGCAACCCAGGCCAGTGGACTCCATGAAAAGTAAAACTCTTCTCCAGGCTGCCAAGAGAGACAGATGGAAAAACAAGGTTCTGAATAGTTTATTGAAAGAATGAATGATCAACCAAGTCTGGAGCTGCCTGGGACCTGCCATTTTAAAACTACAAGCCTGGATGATGGCCTGACCTCTTATAACTATTTCTGTTTTTGAAAAATATTTAGACTCTTAAGCTCAAAAAAAAAACTTCATGATTCTTCTTTGTGATTATTATTAATCTAAGTCTTTTCTTCTCCATCAGAAAAAAAAATCTTGATTTTTATCTATATTTTTCATGCCTAATTATTTTTCTTCATCTATATTCCAATATGCTAAATATTATGATAATAAATCTAGATAATCTTTAGTCAGTTCCTTTTCTAAGCATACTAAGTGTTAATTAACACCCAGAATCCAAATGAAACCTCAGTGTTTTCTACATACTCACAAATAAGATGAAACAAGTTCCTTGGGGGCAGAATGGGGATAATTATCATTATTTATCAACTATATGAGATTATAAACGAAAAAGCACTTTTAAGCTAAAAAGCATTATACAGAATGTGAGCTGTTACCATGCGTTAAACAAAATTCCAAAGTTAAAAAAAAAATCTTTTAAAGCCCTCATAAAAGATTTATTTATTCTGATGGAAGGAGAAAGTTGGGTGTGTAAGATGGAGCTTTAAAAGGCCCTCACAAAGTTCAGGTTTCCTGTAGAATCTGAAAGCCCCCATCAGGCATTCATCAGCCACCATGAATTGGCATTCACAAGCCAATCATGAAGGCACACAGTTGCCAGATTTAAAGGAGAAGAAATTTCACTTCAAGCAGAAAGTGGCTAGACAGAGATGCCCTCAGGATAAAATCTTACAGGAATTGTCTCTCCCCCAGCCTGCTGCTGAAATATACCAACTGAGGAAGAATTTCCATTTCAAGTCACACTTTCACTGTCACAGGAACTGACCACAAGGAAGGTAGGAATTCAGGGCTGGGTCGCCTTAGATCAGCCACACCCAGCACTCAGAGTCCCAGAGATGGTCGGCCTGCCCTGAGGACTCTGGAGTCAACTAGGGTTACCTCCAAGCTGAAGGTGTTTTCCTCGGTAAGGAAAATGTCAGTGTTGAGATACACCATCTCCATCTTCCTGGAGAACTTGAGTCAGGCCCAGAGGCAGACTGTCTGACCATCCCAAAGTCAGGGATGTGAGAGCAGTGAGATCGGTCAACAGAGGTGAAGGAGGCCCAGATGCAATGATACCAGGCCGGGACTTTCAAGGAGGAGATGCCATGTAGGTGTGATGGCTGTTACCCCAGCAAATCAAACATGCCATCTGCACTCAGAACAGTTGCCTGTAGAGGGTTAACCCAGGGCAAGGCTCCCAGAGCGGGACCTCTGGAGAACTAGAGGCCAACGCTAAAACTCAGGGCAGGGAGGAAGCAGGCCAGCTGTGGCCCCCTCCCCATCCCCATTCATGCTGAGGGTTTTCTCCTTGCTGGCTTCCTATGGCCAGGTTTTCTGCTGTTACAAACACGACCAAAACTAAGAAAAGGTATTCAGAGAGAAGCAGAGGAGAGAAATATTACATATTTTAATACATATTTATATAACATGTAATAATATTATGTATTTAAAATATATAATATTTTAAAGGGAGGGTAGATGGTTATGAAGAGATGAAAGGTGAGAGCGAACTAAAAGTGATGAATAACCCATAAGTTCAAAATCAGTCAGGATGCCAATAAGCAGAAGACAGAGAGAGTTTTTGCCTTATGTGTTGAGAGAGAAGAAAGGAGACTGAAAATAAAAAATGACTATCAGTCAAGGAAGCAGAAATTTAAAAGATGGAGGGCAAAAGAGCTCAAAGATTAAGACAAATGGTTTAAAGCCGAGAGATGATAAATTAAAAAATGTAAAAGTAAGTGATGGGTGTAAGGATTAGAGACGGCATTAGAGACGGTGTTAGTAACAAAAGGCCAAAAAAAAAATTTTTTTTTAAATGAGAGAAATCTGTTTTAATCAACGTACTACTTTGCAAAGATAGTACAGAGAATTCCCATATACCTTTCATGCAGCTTCTTCCACAAACACAGTACCTCTGTCAAGACTAACAAACTGATGTTGGTACACTGCTACTCAGTAAACACCAGACTTTATTTATATTTTCCTCAGTGTCCTTTTCTTCTCTGAGATACCCCAGTGCATTTAAGACAGACTACTTTTAAAAGAAAATTAAAACAAAATTTTCAAAATTATTCAGATACACTTGAAAAAAAAAAATAGGGATAGGAAGAAGTGACAACTAGTGGAACAGAATAAAAAGTACAGGAGTGGCCCTGAGTGAACGTAGACACCTGACCAACAACAAGGCGAAATGGCAGATTCGTGGGGCAAAAGAAAGCCTACTTGATAAGTGACGCTGGGAAACTGGCTACCCATTTGGGAAAGAAAACAAGAAAGAGAGCTGCCCTTACACCATACATCCAAATCAGTTCCAGGTGGACAGGACAATGTGTTTATGACTTCAGGGCAGAAAGACTTTATTAAATAAGATTTCTTAAAAGCAAGAGCCATAAAGGAAAGAAATGATACATCTGACTACATTAATGTTAAAAACTTCTATTCATCAACAGAGACAATAAAGTGAGAAGGCAATGCCACAAATCAAGAAGATATTTGCCACACATATAACAAAGAATTAGAACCCAGAATATTTTTAGTCCTTAAAAATCAATAAGGTAAAAAATAAAAAGGAAACAACTCGTTAGGGGAAAAAAAAAAAAATGGGCCAAAGGCACAGAGGAGGAAACATGAGAGGTCAAAACACTTTTGAAAAGATCCTCAACCACACTGGCAACTGGGGCACCGCAAACAGAAACAAAGCCCAGACGCAGTTTTATTCTCACCACATGGGCAAAGGAGTTCAACAGTCCGGCCTAATGAAAGCTGGCAAAAACAGGGAGGATAGAGAACCCCATGAACCACTGGGTGAACGTATTAATTGAGGCAGCCACTGTGGCCACCAATCATATATCCTCTAGTTGCGCGGTTCTCAGCCATGGGGTGATTTTTGCCCCTGGAGGAAGGTTGGCAATGTCTGAAGAGCTCCTGGTTTCTGAAATGTGCTTTTTTGGGGGAATGGTTCTCCTGGCATTTCAGAGGGAGAGGCCATGGGTGCTGCTAAACATCCTAAGACAGACAAGCAGGCCCCACCATGAAAAATGACTCATCCTCAAGTGTCAATAGTTCTGAAGCTGAGAAACTCTGACCTTGAGTTGAAAACTTCAGTGAAAAAGAGGGAAAAGGGACTTCCCTGGCGGTCCAGTGGTTAAGAATCTGTCTGCCACTGCAGGGGACACAGGCTCGATGCCTGGTCTGGGAAGTTTCCCCATGCTGCGGGGCGACTAAGCCCATGTACCACAGCTACTGAGCCTGCACACCCGAGAGCCCATGCTCTCCAACAAGTTACTGCGATGAGAAGCCCATTCAGAGCAACTGGAGAATAGTCTCTGTTCCCCGCAACTAGAGAAAATCCAAGTGCAGCAACGAAGAACCAGCACAGCCAAAAATAAATAAAGAGGGAAAAATATCCCAACATCATCCACAGAGGAACGCTTGCATTCACTGTGGCCTATTCATACAATGGATTATTACCATATTTCACTGGCTTTTAAGATGCTGTTGAGTGTAAGGTTATCAATTTATGAACCACTAAGATAGAAACACTACTTTGTCAACAAAGGTCTGTCTAGTCAAGGCTATGGTTTTTCCAGTAGTCATGTATGGATGTGAGAGTTGGAATATAAAGAAAGCTGAGCACCAAAGAATTGATGCTTTTGAACTGTGGTGTTGGAGAAGACTCTTGAGAGTCCCTTGGACTGCAAGGAGATCCAACCAGTCCATCCTAAAGGAGATCAGTCCTGGGTGTTCATTGGAAGGACTGATGTTGAAGCTGAAACTCCAATATTTTGGGCCACCTGATGTTAAGAGCTGACTCATTTGAAAAGACCCTGATGTTGGGAAAGATTGAAGGCAGGAGGAGAAGGGGAAGACAGAGGATGAGATGGTTAGGTGGCTTCACCGACTCAATGAACCTGAGTTTGGGTAAACTCCAGGAGTTGGTGATGGACAAGGAGGCCTGGCGTGCTGCGGTTCATGGGGACGCAAAGAGTCGGACACGACTGAGCAACTGAACTGAACTGAACTGAAGATAGAAAGAGGCTACCAATTATCTAGGACACAGTGCTTTCTTACAGTTAAAACTTTTAAATTTGATGTTACTTTAAAATATCTTTTAGGGCTTCCCTAGTGATTCAGTGGTAAAGAATCCACCTGCCAATGCAGGAGACACAGGTTCAGTCCCTGATCAGAGAAGATTTCATTTGCTGCAAAACAGCTAAGCTTGTGTGCCACAACTCTCGAGCCAGTGCTCTAGCGCCTGGAAGCCACAAGTACTGAAGCCCGTCAGCCCTAAAGCCCATGCTCCACAGTAAGAGAAGCCACCACAATGAGAAGCTCTGTGCACTAGTTACAGAATATAACTAGTGAAAAGCTCACAAATCAATGAAGATTCAGTGCAGCCAGAAAAATAAACCAAAAAAAAGTATTTAAAAATAAATAAAATACCTTTTAGACTTATTTAGACATATCATATATCATGCGGCTCTGTTCTTACACCTTTCTGTGTAAGACTGTTTCAACTCCAATGAAACTCAACTCACATAAGATCAAAAAAGCAGAGGCCCCCAGAAGTGACAACGTTATGAAGAGCCATGTCTGTGTGCAATGCATGGATGGTAAATGATGACAGCCTGAAACTCTGCCAGGAGGAGAGCAACCAAGAGGTGCCAGAAACTGCAAGTCACAGCCCAGTTTCAGTGGTGTTGAACTGTGGGGGGACATGTGCGTCTTAGAGTTGGTGAAACACAGGATGTGACAGTATGAAAATGATCTACGATTATTTATATAGACCTGAATGCATCTAAAAACCAGAGTTTTCACAGGGGAAAAGCCACAGAATATGTGAGGGATGATTCCATTTCTGTGAAGTCAAATTCATGCAAAACTAAACTATGTGTTGTTTAGGGACTTGCACATGTGAGGTGGCCCACAAAGAAAAGCAAGACTGGTGAGACAAACCCAGGATGCCGTCAGTCCCTCAGGGGAACAGAAGAGGAATGCACATAAACAGGAGCCTGAGATGCCATATTCTCAAATTCAAGTTTGGTTTCCTGAGCAGTATTATCAGGGCTGGGACTAGGGGAAGGACTAGGGGCATTAGCCTGCAGGAATTTAAGGAGGTGGCCAAAACACTCAGGTGTCAAGATAAAAATATTTTGATGCGGCATTTTGAACTGAGCGCAAAAAATCCACTAGAAACAAAATAGCCAACTTTTATATAAGCACTTACATGACCTTGCCTCACTTGATACTCCCTGGTTTGAATAAAACTTTATTAACAAAAACTGACGGCTGGCCCACACACTGTAGTCTGTCCACCTGTTATCTTAAAATATTGCATTAAGCTTGTAATATTTTTCTTTTGAGTGTATATAGATTGTAAACACACACATATGTATTATGTATATATGCAAATACACTATTTTTCATTTGGGATATATATTTTGTAAATATTTTACAGAAAGGAAAAAACAGTAAGAACAATACCCAGAACAACATTGGTCTGGGAGATCTCAACTGCAGCCACCACTCATCAGTCATTTTCAGTAAGATCAAAGGATGTTTTCTACCATGAACCCCAAACAGAGGGGTGGGGGGCTTCACGCAAACCTCTCTCAGGATGAGTGGATAAAGAAGATGTGGAATATATACATATATATGTATGTGTGTGTGTGTGTATACACACACACACACACACACACACACACACACAATGGAATATTACTGAGCCACCAAAAATGAAATATTGCCATTTGCAGCAACACAGATGGATCTAGAAATTATGCTACTAAGTGAAGTAAGTCAGAAAGAGAAAGGCAAATATCATATGATATCACTTACATGTGGGATCTTAAAAAAAAGCAAATGAACTTTTTACAAAACAGAAACAGACTCATAGACATAGAAAACAAAGGGGAAAGATGGGGAGATAAGAGTTTGGGATTAACATATACACATACATAAAACAGATAACCAACAAAGACCTACTGTATAGCACAGGGAACTACATGATATTTTGTAATAATGTACAATGGAAAAGACTCTGAAAAAGAATATATATTGTAATATATATATATAATATGTATAAATCTATATACCTGAAACTAAGACAATATTGTAAATCAACTGTGCTTCAATACATTTTTTTTAAAGCCTCTGTCAGCCTGCCTAGCAACTCCTTCAAACAGCCTTCCCCAATGGGGCAGAATTCTTCAGGACAGAAGCCACTTAGCCATCCAGTCTTAAATCTAATCTTTATCATATTACTGTGTGGGGAAGTAGCATAATCTTCACTTTCCAATGGGGACACTGAGTCTCAGAGAGGTTGACTAACCCTGCCAACACTGCACAGTGAGGGATCACAGGCCCCGGCTCACACTGGGGAGTTTCCAATCCTTCCAACATTCATTACGTAGACGCCAGCATCAGACTCACATCCTTTGTGAATTAAGAGGCGCCATACCCAGTTCACCATCAAATCACCACATGGGGTGACAATAGGTACAATGGGGCTGCCACTGAGGCTTTCTGGGCTGGGACAGTGGCTGATTCCGAAGAGCTTATTCCCATGGTGCTGCAGGCAGTATGGACACGTGCGCCTGAGGGTGGGCGGCAACAGCTGTGCCTAATTGGCTCCCACCCTCTCCTCCGCCAAGAGGCCCCGTGGGCTGCATGTCCAGACTCTCTTCTGTGGCAAACGGCCATCCAGGGAGCCACCAGGCCATCTTGGGAAGCGGCACTAACTCTTTATGGTCACTAGGAGGCCATCTGCGAGGTGATCACTCGAACGCACTGATTGACGAGCAATTTCACAGCTGAGAAGAACTCATGTCATTTTCCCAAAAAGCACCCAGTTTACTCCCAGACCAATTATACAGTCACCAGGAGACTGACTCATGAGCATGACACTCGCATACGTCAGGGCTGAAGATGTAGCCCTTAGAGACGCCTGTTACTGTCCGGGGGCTGCCGTAACAGAGTGCCCCAAGCTGGGTGGCTTCCAACAGTGGAGAGGTATTGTCTCATGCTTTTACAGGCCAGAAATCTGAAATCACGACTAAACGCAATCCTTCCTTGTCTCCTTCAGTTTCTGGGGGTGGTCGTCAACCTTGGGGGCCCCTTTGTTTGCAGCTGTGCCCCTCCAGTCTCTGCCTCCATTTTCATGAGTCATTCCCCTTGTTGGTTTCTGCCTTGGTGTCCAAATTTCCCTCTTCTTAAAAGGATTACCAGTCATGTTGGATGAAAGGCTTGCCCTGCTCTTTTATGACCTCATAGTAACTTGGCTAATTATACCTGCAATGACTCCCTTTCCAAATATGAGCATGTTCTATCCTGAGGGGCTAGGACTACAACATATTTTTGAGGGGATCTCAATTCAACCCATAACAGACCCACCTGTCAGAGAGCTGCTGCTGCTGCTGCTAAGTCACTTCAGTCGTGTCTGACTCTGTGTGACCCCATAGACGGCAGCCCACCAGGCTCCCCTGTCCCTGGGATTCTCCAGGCAAGAACACTGGAGTGGGTTGCCATTTCCTTCTCCAGTGCATGAAAGTGAAAAGTGAAAGTGAAGTCGCTCAGTCGTGTCCGACCCTCAGCGACCCCATGGACTGCAGCCTACCAGGCTCCTCCATCCATGGGATTTTCCAGGCAGGAGTGGGGTGCCATTGCCTTCTCCGGTCAGAGAGCAGGAGATGCCATCAAAGGGAAGGGTGAAACAGCACAGGTGAGTCAGTGCCTGAGACCTGAGGCTTAAAAGCTTCCCTCAGCACTAAACCCCATACACTAAACCAAAATTCCGGATCTGCGCTCCTGTTCACCTCTTTTTCTCTGCCATGCCTCATCCACAGGCTCCTGGGTTCCTGAAACCTGTCCAACTCTTTCAGCCCAGGCTGTTCTTTCTGCCTTAAATGGATGTCCATCACATTATCTGACTGGCCCCATCTAGCCTTCAAGTCTCAGCATAAACAGCCCATGCTCTTGGAAGCCTTCCCTGGTTCCTCGGCTGGACTAGATATCCCTGCTCCGCCCACTGCCATCATCGCTCCTGTTTTAATTTGCATAGCATCCTGGACATTCACTCGCAGCTTTCATCACTGCCATAGCTAGTGGCTCTTTATATCTGTTTCCCCCAGCAGTCTGGCTGCTCCGTGAAGACGGAGATCTTGAATGTCTACACATCCTCGTATCCCTGGTACCCACACAGGGAGAAGGCAATCTGAAATATTTTTGGTTGAATGGACAGATGGAGGAATGACTCTTGAAGAGATAGACTCATACGTTATACTATCAGAAAAGCCATAGTTCCTTAATATTTTTGAAGCTCCCTCCGAGACGCCAGAGCCAGCTTTGTCCCATAAGGGAAAACGGAAAGGTGCTCTGGACCTCAAGGTAAACCAAGTCCTGACCCCAAGTCCTTCCTCCTTCTTGGTGACCCTGAGAAAGTCATGTCACTTCCCTGGGCTATGTTCTTCTCATTTTCGAAGTGAGAAAATAGGGGTTGTTACAACGAAGATGATGCCCCCAATACCTACTAGGTGCTAAGTCCATTCTGGGGTTGGTGGGGGATGGGAGAGTCTTTTTAATTCATCAGTGACATGAACCCTTGGGATGACTGGACCCAATTAGGAATCAGGAGTTTGAGAGAATGCTCTCCATCCTAAGGCCTCAGGTTTCCCATTCGAATCATTCAAAGAAATTTCTGAGATAGCAGTTCCAAATTGAATTTCAAAGAAGTATCTCCAAAGCCATCATTGAGGGGAGGGCCAGGACATGGAACATCAGGCTCCTTGGTTTACAAAACCCAAAACAACTTCCCTTTCGTCTGCTGATTCATACAGTAAGGGGTTATATGAGCTTCTTTTTGAAGAAGGAGCTTTGGTTCAATAATATTAATAATCAACCTTTAAACGCCAATCTAGAGAAAGAGTTCCTGACTTGAATTTTACAGACCAGAATATTTAATAAACAGGAGACAGCTTACAGTTAGCAATGTCTGTTTCTAAGAAAGGACGCTATGTAAAAAAAAAAAAAAAAAATCACCATCTATAATTATCCATCATTTCACTTTAAAAAGGATATTTAATACCAAAAAATTTTGATGGATATTATCTCAAACTAAAGGAAATCAGTCCTGAACGAATATTCATTGGAAGCTGAAGCTCCAATACTTTAGCCACCTGATGTGAAGAGCTGACTCATTGGAAAAGACCCTGATGTTGGGAAAGATTGAGAGCAGGAGGAGAAGGGGGAGACAGAGGATGAGATGGTTGGATGGCATCACTGACTCAATGGACATGAGTTTGAGCAAACTCTGGGAGATAGTGAAGGACAAGGAAGCCTGGCCTGTTGCAGTCCATGGGATCGCAGAATCGGACACACCTGAGTGACTGAATAACAACAATCTCAAACTAAAAAGCTGCTTATTTAGCTCACTAACATACTTCCTGGAAACACAATTTGTTCCTTGTCCTTATTTCTTTTATCTAGCTGGAAGCCAGTTAAAAACAGCCCCAGGCCCCAAACTGGGGCATACTTCAAGGGTGCTTGTTCAATTCCCAGATTCCAGGCCCAGCCTCAGAGACTGGGATGGGAAAGAGACTCTTGAACAGCTGATCCATTTGAACCAATACAGGACCTTCCAGGGTCTCCTCTCACTCAATAAGAGGAGGTTCAGATGCTTCTGCATAGCTCCTGATTTTGTAAGCCCGTCACCAGCACTGAATGAGCCTAAGAGGAGAACTGCAGATATTTGAAGCTCTCTGGGGAAGGCAATGGCACCCCACTCCAGTACTGTTGCCTGGAAAATCCCATGGATGGAGGAGCCTGGTAGGCTGCAGTCCATGGGGTCGCTAAGAGTCGGACACGACTGAGCGACTTCACTTTCACTTTCCACTTTCATGCCTTGGAGAAGGAAATGGCAACCCACTCCAGTGTTCTTGCATGGAGAATCCCATGGATGGAGAAGCCTGGTAGGCTGCAGTCCATGGGGTTGAACAGAGTCAGACACGACTGAAGCGACTTAGCAGTAGCAGCAGCAACACAGGTGTCCAAGTCTCCTCATTGGCCCTGTTGCCATAAGCTGATCTGTCTGTCATCCACCCCAGGAACCACAGTCCTGTCTGTCTTTCACACCTGTCCGCCCACCCACTTCCTCCACCTCTGCATATATGCTTTCAAAATCCCATGTTGCTGCCTCAGTGTCGGCCCAGCTTAAGATTCAGCAAGGAAACCAGATAATCTAACAGTAATCAGTGTGCTAGCAAGCAGGAACAGCAGTGGTGAATCATGGCCCCAGCAGGGGCCCAACACCTGTAAATCACATGGGTCACACTGCAGACCAAAACCTGTCTTCTATTTAATTCTAAAGCTTGAGATGAGAAGACAGTTCCCAGTATCCACAGAGATGACGTAGGTCTTCAGAAAATCCTACAAGAACTTACCTCCGCCTGTCTAGGATAGCTTCTGAATATGCTGGCCACTCCAGCTGGATCTGTGGTTCTTGATGTTGGCTGCACATTGTAATTACCCAGGGAGCACTGAAAAGTATTGATGCCTGGGCCTCACCTTCCAGTGACTCTGGTATCACTGGACAGGGGCTGCAGCCTGGGAATTAGGATTTTGAAAAGCCCTCCCTGCCCAGGTGACTGGGATGTACAGTCAGGGTTGGAACCACTGCTGCTGCTGCTGCTGCTAAGTCACTTCAGTCATGTCTGACTCTGTACGACCCATAGACGGCAGCCCACCAGGCTCTCCTGTCCCTGGGATTCTCCAGGCAAGAACACTGGAGTGGGTTGCCATTTCCTTCTCCAATGCATGAAAGTGAAAAGTGAAAGTGAAGCTGCTCAATCGCATCCGACTCCTATCGACCCCATGGACCACAGCCTACCAGGCTCCTCCATCCATGGGACTTTCCAGGCAAAAGTACTGGAGTGGGGTGCCGTTGCCTTCTCCATGGAACCACTGAGTTCCTTCTTATTTCATGACTGACTGAAGGGGAAAAGATTCCTGACGCCCTCTGACAGTGGGAATCTCAAGTAAACAGAAAGGGAAGCGGAACTCATCAAATAGGTTCACGCTCTTTTTCTGATTTACTAATCATTCATATTTCCCCTGGCTCCTCAATGAGGAGAGAAACAAGTGAGAGACTGAATCACAGGTACTCAACCCACAGACAGTTTTGTAGGAGCAGTTGTTGCTCTTGTCTGCTCAGCATCCCTATTCTGGATGTTTCATAACCCTGGTGTTCCCTGGAGATCTATCCCCTTAACTGCAATCCAGTTGGTTCAAGGGGCTGATGCGCTTAGATCTATAAGGATGGAAACCTGGGCCAGCCAAAGGCTACCATGAAGGGAAAGCCTACCTGAGAATGAAACCCATAAAAAGGAAAGCATAATGTGAGATGAGAGACAAAAAGAACATGATCTGATGACACTGGCTTCTGGACCCATCCATCCCTGAAGACCTTGTCTAGGCTTTTTTCCCCCCCAGTACCTACACCAGCAACTTCCCTTTTATCTTCTGAAGCCAGTATGTGGAAGGTCTCTGCATCAGAAAAAGCCCTGATGAATGCAGTCTTGGAGGCGTCTAAGCCAGGTACTCTTCTTTCACCAGCAACCCCTACTCTCTTTTGTTAAAAAAAAAAAAAAAAACCCACTTTTTTGTCCAGATTCTATGGGATTTCAAAAGGAAGTGAAACTGGGTAAGTAAGGACTGTTTCCTCTGTCTAGACGCCTGGGTCTCCCAAACCATGTATCTGCTCTTGGGATTAAGTTTACATATGAGCAGAGGCTGTACTGGCCCTGGTGCAAATCTTGATTTCATAGTCTGTCTCTCCACTCACTGTCACTGGAAACTGAATCCCATACTGCATGGAAGGGGTTGTGAACGGCAATCACCCCAATGTGGACGAACTGGGTGGTGGGTATGGCAGCCCTGACACAGGAAATGGGTCCTGGATTAAAGCCCTGGCTTCTCGTGAGGACCAACTGTGAAGTGGCCTCATTAAGTAAGGTGGGTGCAGAAGCCTCACCAAAAACCACACTGTTTTGGTTCTTCCTGTAATTCCAAATCCATCACAGAAAACAACTGCAACTCGTGGAGCATATGTGTATGTCTGTGTGTGTGTCTGTGTGTGTGTATGTATATAACGTATATAACATATATATGAGTGTTCTATATAACATGTACACATATTAGTAACATTATATATATAATAATTGCTGATATTTATTGCCTGCTCACCATGTGCTTGACCCTGTGCTAGCCATTTACAGGCATTCTCTCATGTAATCTTAAAACCACCCTATGAGGGAAGCCCAAATGTTCTCCTAACTTTGCAGATGAGAAACAGCAGCTCAGAGACCTCACTCGCCCAAGGTCTCCTTGCCAGTAGGGGGCAGAGCTGGGAGGTGAAAACAGGTCTTGTTTAGCTTCCAAGTCTGAGCCCAAGTTAGCCCACCCCCTGTTTTATAAATAAAGCTTTACTGGGACACAGCCCTACCCCTTTGGTTACATAAGGCTATATTCATGCTACTATTGAAGAGTTAGTAGTTGAGACTGTTGACTTGCAAAGCTGGAAATATTTGCTCTCTGGTCACAGAAAAAATTGCTGAGCCCTGGCCTAAATACTCTGTCTCCTGGGGTTTCCAGAAAATGCTGAGGCCAAATGCAGCATGGAAAGCTTGGGGAAACAGAAAATAATGACCCTGGCTGGAAGCAGGCTGAGCCATGCCAATTAGCATCTAAGGACCTAAGACCCCAGTTCTGTCATGATGGGATCAGCAGTGGGGTTCACCCAGAAGAGGCAGGCCAGCCCCTGCCCCAGACAGGACCCTTCTGCCGTCTACCCCTACGATTTGTAATGAATCCCTAAGAGACAGGCACTTTGGGGTTTTTCTCTTGGCGGGGGGGTTAGTCGTCCCTCTCTCCAGCCCCCAAGCCACCAAATCCAGATCACCTCTATCAAGGAACGCAGCACAGAGTGGCTGGAAGAGTCAGGCTGGGAAGGTGGGTAACTGGAGACAGCAGGGTGAGGACAGAAAGACAGAGGAGAAGAGAGAGAGGGGACGTCAGCAAGGGGTAGGGCATGGAGGGGGACTGAAAGTGTGAAGGTGACACCACGGGAGAAAGGGGAGGGTGCAATGTTCCCAGGGGAAACCAACAGAAAAAGAGGCTGACCAATCCAGAGAGACAGACAGGATGGAGAAAGAGAGGAGGAGAGAAAACAGAGAAGGGAGGAGTTGGGGGCAGCACCGTGTCCATCACGCCTGCCTGGTGATGCCCTGACTTTTAGCCGAGGGGAGAATCGCTTAACAGGGGTCTCGGACAGAGCAGCGTGGAGCACAGTGAGACACTTGCCACTCGTATCCCAGCTGAGAAGAAAGTGCCTGGAATGAAACACAGGTGCCCAGATCCTGCCTGGATGCTGGTGGGGTGGGGCATTCGAGCAAGGGTGTGCACCCATGACCAGTAAGACGATGCGCCCAGGCCAGCAGGGGTGGGGCGGGGACAGGTCCACCTGAGGCCCAGGAGGCAACGGGCGACTCTCCCCGTTGAGAAGGAGTGTGTACATGGTCAGTTACCAGGTCGTGTCTGTCTCTTCATGACCCCATGGACTGTGGCCTGCCAGGCTCCTCTGCCCACGGGATTTTTCAGACAAGAATACCGGGGTGGGTGGCCATTTCCTCTCCCAGGGGATCTTCCTGACCCAGGGACTGAAACCATGTCTCCTGCATCTCCTGCATTGGAGGGCAGACTCAACCGCTGAACCACCGGGGAAGCCCCACTCAAAAGGAGTAACAGACAAAATGTCTGGGAGGAAGATGAGAGTTATCAGAGCTACATCCTAGAACAGGACAGCCTGTGTCATGTGAGTGATGGAAAAGGTCATCAGGAGGGGAGTGGGGGGGCACAGTCCTGGGGATGAGAAGAGTGGACTCTATGTCTGTGAAAAGAAAACCTTCTGTTGTTAGAATTAGCAAAGGACATGTCATTTAAGGCAGGTATGGGCACAAGGACCAGAAAAGCCCACAAGGACTAAGTCGCTCAGTATCACACTTTACTCGTCCGGCATTCAATCAGTAGTGATGGTTCCATTCAGGTGTGGTGTGGGTGACGGGGGTGGTTTGGACCGATGTCCAGCAGAAACCAGGGAGGATCAAAGCTGACTGAAACCCAAACCCTACATGATAGTATTGACGACCACAGAAAAACAGGTCTAAGCAACAGGCACAGTGCTCAGCTTCCTTTTATTTCAAATCCTAATAACTAGTCCACGAGCAATGGACTGAGGATGGGGAAACTGAGGCTCAGAGATGTTAGGCAATAAGTGGCAGAGATGAGATTCAAACCCAGGTTTGTCCAACTCTACATCCCATGCCTGGCTAATACCAAGATGCTATGGCTTCAAATTGTGAGTGGAGCTGAGTCTCCACCCGGAACCACGGGTTAACCTTCCCTGACAGGCTGTGTGCTTCCTGGAGACCCCACCACAGGAGTGTCAGAGGGATAGAAAAGAAATTCCTTGCCAGGGATCACTGAGAAATACAGCCCAAGGGAGACCCGCAGAAATAGGAAAGAGCTTTCTGTACAGTAGTGGGGACAAGTCCCCACTAACTTGGATCATGAACTAATTTGGCCAGAAAGGTGCTCCTCAAAGCTTTTGAGTACAGGGACCATTGTTGCTCATTTCTACTCTAATGGGCACTGGTTGTCAGCTTCCCCAGCATTCATGTTCCCTTTTTAGGCAAAAAAGATTCCATTTCTAAGCCCCAAAGTAAAAATCACAGCTCAGGATTAAACGAGTAAGTTTCCACCCCATTCCCCTGACTCCACTGATTGGTTCAGAGGTGAGCACATGGTCATGCTGGTTGACTCAGTGAATCTCAGACTTAAACAATCTCACTCCTTTACTATGGATCAGAAGAGGGAAGGGACTGGAACTTCTGAGGCCATATAGTCACCACATGAAAGCCTAAAAGTGAAGCCACCCTGGAGAGGAGCAGAGCTGAGAGATACAGAGTCCTGACATGAACTGAGCCCCTAGATCGAGCCATGCCTGAAGCTCACACAACCCCTGGACTTTTCACTTACATGTGCCAATAAATCACTTTCACAGTTTAAAAAAAAAAAGCTCAAGTTTGTTTACTGTCACTTGTAACAAAGCCATACGTCCATACAACCACTATCATGAAGCAATAAAGACCTGCTTATTTTCTGATTAACAAAACAGTTTTTGGCAGAATTTTGCTTGGACACCTGCTTCTCTGGTCAGGAAAAACATCCATAAAATACAAAGACTGCATTGAAGTCTAGCAACTTCAGT
Source organism: Bos taurus (assembly GCF_002263795.3). NCBI lineage: Eukaryota > Metazoa > Chordata > Mammalia > Artiodactyla > Bovidae > Bos > Bos taurus. The sequence goes on along the minus strand of NC_037344.1, from coordinate 57,490,787 downwards.
TCCTGCCTCAGTGATGCCAAAACCATCCAGCTCAGCAGCTCTGAAGAGCAACAAGCAGAATCTTTTCTACTTTGCCTTCAAGCTCCTGGGTAGCTATAGACTCACAATGTTGGCCCCAAAGTGCATGCTCAAAAATGGTACTGTCTGTTCAAAAATATTTATTTGTGCAGGAGGCGCTGTTGGTGAGACAAAGGCACAATCAGACACAGAAACAGGATGTCCGTGCCGACAATGTGTACCTGACTGGGGATCAGGACTCACTCCAAGAGGTACAAATGACTCCCCCACACAGTTCCAAGTGCCAACCACTTACCAACCAATTTTTGCTGCCACAGTTCCTGGTGAGAACAATCATAACAAAAGGTCTAAGGCTGTCCACACTGCATGCTGAGCCCAAACTGTTTGTGCTAAGGCAGGAATTACAAAATATACGGGCACATCAGAGAAGGAGTTGATAAAAACCCAATAGTGGCCTCACATAAAATGTACATATTCACATGCGCACACACACACACCCCACACATCATTAGCCCTTCATACATACAAAATACATTGCCTTTTAATCAAAGGCACTGTTCCCTTCCTCTGTGGCACTTTCAGCACAAACCTTTATGAAGCTTCAGTTTTCCATCCAACTTGGTGTAACAGAGAGAACCATTAGCTGGGCATCAGGAGACCTGGGTTCAAACCCAGCTCTGTAACCCTGGGCAAGTCCTTTCCGCTCTCTGGTCTCATTTTCTACATCTGTAAAAATGAGGGCTTAGACTTGGTTATTTTTGAGGTACCTATCTGTTCTGACCTCCATGATTCTAGAACAGAGGTTAAAAACTGGGAAACCCAAGACCAAGTAGGACCCACAAGCCTGTGGGACTATTTAAACTGGTTCACACACGGTTGAAAGATTTTTCACTGGGTGCTTAGATTTTAAAATTTGGAGCTTTCTCATCAACATCATGGTCTCAGACTGTTTTTTTTTTTTTAAAAAAAAGCTAAAGGTCTGGAAGCCCTGGCCCACAGAGAATAGGGCTGCACTGGAAAGTTATGACCAACCTAGATAGCATATTCAAAAGCAGAGACATTACTTTGCCAACAAAAGTCCATCTAGTCAAGGCTATGGTTTTTCCTGTGGTCATGTATGGATGTGAGAGTTGGACTGTGAAGAATGCTGAGCACTGAAGAATTGATGCTTTTGAACTGTGGTGCTGGAGAAGACTCTTGAGAGTCCCTTGGACTGCAAGGAGATCCAACCAGTCCATTCTGAAGGAGATCAGCCCTGGGATTTCTTTGGAAGGAATGATGCTAAAGCTGAAACTCCAGTACTTTGGCCACCTCATGCGAAGAGTTGACTCATTGTAAAAGACTCTGATGCTGGGAGGGATTGGGGGCAGGAGGAGAAGGGGACGACAGAGGATGAGATGGCTGGATGGCATCACTGACTCGATGGACGTGAGTCTGAGTGAACTCCAGGAGTTGGTGATGGACAGGGAGGCCTGGCGTGCTGCGATTCATGGGGTCGCAAAGAGTCGGACACGACTGAGCGACTGAACTGAACTGAACTGAAGTAAAACACAGCACCACTTGAGTAGAAGTCCCACCAAAGCTGCACAGCCCAAGTCTAACCACAAGGAAACGTGAGACAAACCTAAACTGAGGGACATTCTGTTATGTGGCTGGTCCCTACTCTTCGAAAATGTCAAAGTCAAAATGACGAGGGCTAAAGAACTGTCCAAGGTCAACAAAACAGCTAAATGTAGTATGTGACCTCAGATTGGATCCTGCACCAGAAAAAAAAATACTATAAAGGATGCTATTGAGACAAATTGCTGAAATTGGAAGATGGTCAGATGAAAGTCTTGATTCAATATCAAGTTTACTAAATCTGGTGTGGTTATGTAAGAGAATATGCAACCTAGTCTCGAATGGTCCACAGAAAGGAGAGAAAGAGAGAGAGGGAGGGAGAGAGATGGAAAGAGAAACTGAGGGTGGGGGGGGGTGGGGGATTGGAGAGAAGAAGCAAATGTAAAGAAATGATAAAAACTAATGACTCTGAGCTAAGGGGGTACAGGAAACCTTTGTATTGTTTTTGCAACTTTTCTGTAAGCTTGAAACTATTTCCCATAAAAGAGAGAGAGATATAATCGGGTGATTCTCAAATGTTCAAGTGCAGAATACCCTGAAGGGGTGGTGAAAATACAGAAGTCTGGACCCTCCCCAGGGGTACTGATTCAGTGGGTCTGGAAGGAGAAGAGTAAGAATTTGCATTTCTCACAAGCTTTGGGATGGTGCTGGTCTGAGACATGCTTTGAGAACAACAAAGCGGTTATAACCTAGCTTAAATTGTGTGAGTCCAGCAGCAGCAGCAGACATGGAAAGCATTTTTTAAAAGCAAGACTGGGAGAGGGATGATGAGAGGGACAGAAGTCCTCATTATGAATCTTTCTGTACCATTTCACTTGCTCCCAGGTACACACATCTGAGAGCCTATCAAGCACCTACAGCAGCACCTGCCTGGCAAGTGGCAGGCAGATGGTCAGTAAGTGTTAGCAACCCGCTGGGATCTCAGTTTCTAAAATACCACAAAGATGCCAGGTGGCATGGGACATGGGCGCTTCCTGGGTCTCTTGGGTACGGGTGTGGGGAGCAGGATTTCCGCTGGCTCACTCTAGGGGAGAAAAGTCCTTTGGGTCACTCGTATGGGATATCATGTCTTCCCCTTGGATATGCCACCACTGAGCCAGGTCAGACTCAAATTTCTCAAAATTTCTCCCGATTCTGAGATGAGAACGTGGTTCAGGCAATCAAATTTTGTCAAAGCACGCGCTCCTCTTCCCCCTCTTCCAGGGGGTGGCGGTAATGAACCTTGGCCTCAAGCCTCATTAAACCCCATTATATAATGCACCCCCATCCCGAGTCTCTTTATAACCCTTCCAGTGGCTGGTTTCTTGGGAGTCCGCAGCTCGGCTTCATCAGTCTTTATTGCTACCTTCGGTTGCCTCCCTAACAAACTGGGCTTCTGACTCATCTTGCCAAGGCACACAAGGCCAGGCCCTCAGCTGAGGGTCAGCTGCCTGTTGCTGTGTCTCTGGAACAAAGAACAGGAGCTTCTTGGAAAAGAGATGAGAGGGCACAGTGAGACGGGGCAAGGCGAGGGCATGCTGTCCTTCAAACACCTGGTGAAGGACTATTTCATAAGACCGGGGTCTCATATCCAACTGCAGCTGGTGTTCAGGACCAAGATGGGGATGTCCAGGTATCATCAGTCACTTGTTCATTCTGGCAGCTGCTGCCCTGAAGTACCCACCCACCCAGCCAGACAGCTAATAAACACCCCCAAAACTGCAGGTGGCAAAAGAAGTCCCCATCACCCCTCATCTTCTACCAAAGATGTTCAGGATGACATCTTTTGGGTGCATTCTGCAGCTGCCTGCCCCCTGCCCACAGGGATGGCCACTGCCTGGGACGATGGATCCCCTGAATATAAACACTGGAGTCCGGAGGGGTAACAGTCTGCTAGCCAGCATGGGTGCTGATTGTTGAGCAAGCACTGTGCTCTGGTGGAACAAGAGGCATCCTTGGAGCAAGACTGGCCCCCATCACACAGTCTCCCAACGAGGCAAGGGTGCCACAGAGAAACTTTGAACAAGGTAAGCTCCCTACTTGCTGAACAAAGAAGTTTCAGTGGAAAAGGTGTTGCCATTTCACATGCCAGTGTTGCAGATTTGGCAGATTCTGAATAAGAGCAAACTCCATCCCATTCCTGGCCTGTGACCTTGGGGCAATGACTTAAATCTCAGCCCCAGCTTCTTCATCTGTAAAATGGGCATCATAATAGGAAGCCTGGTGCGCTGTAGTCCATGGTCGCAAAGAGTCAGACATGACTGAGCGACTGAATTGAACTGAACTGAAGAGTACCTACCCAATGGAGGACTATGAAGCTTAAACAAAACAACACAAATAAATTGCTTTGCCTGAATTGATGAAGCTTGGGACATTGTCAACACACAATAAATGCCGACTGCTATTATTATCGGCATTTTCCTCATTGTTACAAGCTATTCCATCACCTAATGTACAGCAAGAGCTCCCCAAGCGACCCTTCATTGAGACTTAATGCTTTAAGTTCTGGCCCCCATGCTAGGAAATTCACACGATTTCCTCATTTTACCCTCACTACCATCTTTGCTGGGTAGAACTAGACCCACGGGGTTCAGTGATGTGCCCAATGATACGTCAGCCACCACTTGGTTGCTATAATCCCCAAATCACTTCCACCATCCGGTATCGAATGGTGATGAATAGTTACTGTTCCCATGTAGGCAGCAATTTATTTTTTTTTCATTCTGAAGAAGCTCCTTTATAGGGATCATAGAGGCTACCTGAACTGAGTCAGCTGGGGGTCAGAGATGCCCTCCAAGGTGGCACAGACACACAGCTTATTGGTCCAAAAATGGTCCATGGGTGGAAGGCATCCAATGAGACAATACAGGGCAATGTGGCATGCATGAACGCAGCACGGAGTAAATAAATACAGCAAGGATGGAGAGGTAAGTGATGGTTCTCTCCTCTGAGAAGCAGGTTCACTCCTGGGTCAGCATCCTCCATGCTGAGCAGTAGAGTCTGATATCTGGTGTTTTGTCCATGGCTAATCTTAGAGATGGATTCCTCAGGAGCCAAGACTCCTTCTACTCTCCTCCCTTCCCCTGCCTGTCATCCCCAGACCAGGGAAGCAGGGCCAGCCCCAAGGAGGTTAAGTCCTTCTTGCAGCTCATTCGAGGTGGCTAGGCACCCCGGGTCCAAGGCCCGGCCACTCTGCAGCCAGAATCTTCCTAATGCTGACTCCCGGCATTACCATCGGGGATAACAGGACATAGGATCTCCGCCCTTCTCAGCACAGCCACAGCCAGAGCTGACAGTGACAAACGGGAGGACGGACTCAGCCTGGCAGGGACACTGCCTCAGAGGTTTCCTCAGCCGGGTCAGGGGAGGAAGGCTGGCACTGGGGCCCAGAGGCCGGAAGTTCTCCTCTAGAACTCAGAGTGGCGTGAGAACAGGACTGTCAGTAGTATGGGGGAGCCGGTGCCCGCAGCTGTGTGCTCCCCGTAGCCCTGACCCAGAGACTCCCAGACTGGCATTCTGAGTGCGTCAAAATATCTGCCTAGAAAAGCCGCTCTGCATACTCCCTGGGTTAGCCTTAGAGTTCCTGAGCTCCGGAATGGACCTGCATGGAGTCTTTTATTGCACAGTTGGGGAAACTGAGACCCAGAGAGAGAAAGGAAGACGGGATGCAGGTTAGAGTTTGCGTTTGAATTCAATACCTATAATGTGGTCAAGATCACTCGCCTTTCAGAGCCTCAGTTTCCTGATCTGTAACATGGGAATAATGATATCCGCCCGCAAAGAGTGCAATGCATCTGAACTGTGACAATGCCACTGACATGCCCAGCGAGGACAAAGGTCACAGGGCCACTGGTGACAACACCAAGATCCAGTGGAGAGCTTCTCATTTCCTGATCTGGAGCCTCCTCCACCAGGCTGCCTCTGCTTCTGTTGTTTGTTAGGATCACTAAAAATACGACTGGTCCACGGGAGTCCAGCTAATACTTGGGTTACACACTTGCTATCTCCCTGAGACTCAAATGCTAGCTTTCTCCTTCCTGGGAGATCAGGGAGGGGCCTCTCTGCATACAAGGACCAGGACTGTCCTGAGAGAAAATTGTGCTTCTAGGGCCTCATAGTATCGGGAGCTGATTTTAATTCAGAATGACTCCGCTCCTGCCCACGGGCAGGCAGGGAAGCGTCTCCTCCAGATGGAGATGAGGGCAGGATGAAAATGGGAAACTACGGTGAATCCTTGCAAAACTCTGGGGCAGAAGCAGGGGTCTGAACGTGCAAGTCTGACGGCTGTTGTTTTTTTTTTTTTAAGGTAAGATCGAGATATTTCTCCTCTGGCTGGAATTAAAGTCCAGAGCTATGGTCAAACCCTTTGAGGCAGCCATGCTGACATTCTCTCATATGACGGCGATGCCTGAAGACAGATGGCTGCCAGAGGCAGTGCGCAGCATCACGCCAAGGTAAATTCCAGGCACTCTTAGGGCCAAAAGGGAGTTGGGTTGGGGGTGCTGGGGTGACCTGAAAGGCATTTAGCTACAGCCTCAAAATTAATCATGGAGCCAGAGGATGGAAATGACTCTAGGAGAAGGAGACAACAAACATCAGAATAGCAACTGCCATTATGAGGCGCTTACTGTGTGCCAAGTACTGTGCAGGCAATTTGACAAATATGAGCTCATCCAGTCCTCACAAACATGTGTGACGTGAAGCTATTGTTTTCCCATTTCACAGATTATGGAAACTGAGGCTCAGAGAGGCTCTTAACTTGCTGGAGGTCAGCACACTGCTCAGAAATAACAGAGCTGGGGCTGGAACCCAGGCAGCCCCCTCCAGAGCCATGGCGCCCTGCCCCAGTCGGCTGCCAATACTCACCGCAAATGTCATCACCCCTTTCCCTTGACCAGGCTCACCTCAGGCCCACCCACCATCATGGAGTGTCTCTAATCCCTCTGACAGTGATTTCTCTTGACAAATGTATAAACTGGCTTTCTGGCGTCGACGTGTGTCGGGAGCACTATGTTAGTTTGCTTGCTTCAGGGCCTGTAGCCTCGGGCACCGAGACAAGCCAGGCTCTGGAGCCTCTCCTGACGTCCACACAAGTCTCTTCTGGCACCAGGCCCTCCACTGAGTCCTGCAGTGGACGCAGGAGACACATGTGTGGACTGTAAACTGAGTTCACCGTTCTGCTCGGGCCATCCAGCCGGGGAAAGGCAGAGCTTCTCAACCTGACAATCCTGACTCCAGACATCTGTGTTGGACATTCCATCTGCAGTTTTCCAGCGAGAGAACTAACAGATTGCATCCAATCCTTAACAGGTCCATGGGCTCCCTAAAAAGAGTTTTAAAAACCTTTATGTAAAGATAAAGAACAGAATCCCACATTTAGAGAAAGATGTCCTGCTGGGTATCTGAGGAACTTGGTTACAAAATCAGGCATGATGGTTAAACTGGTATACTCTGGAGTTAGAAGGAATCAGATTCAAATCCTGACTCAACTACATAGCTGTGTGACTTTAGGCAATTCTTTGATGTCTCTGGGCCTCAATTTCCTCATCTATACAATGGGAATAATCCATGTGTACCACTGATTGTTGCAAGAACTAAATGACATCACACATGTGTCTGATTAGCACATACTAGTTACTCAGTGAGCATCATTTATCACTTATCAGAGTAGCAACACGTGGACACAGTCTGGCTGTATTAAGGGCAAGGGGTTATTTCTCCACATTCTAGCACCCCCTCCTCTTCCCAAGTTCCCAAGCAATAAAGTTATTGTCTTGGCTGGAGGACTGGTTGAGCTTTTTTCAGGGGCTCCCCTCTGACCACATCTGCGCCTGCTCAGCAAAACGGGCCTCTGGGCAGAAAAGATTAAACGCCTTCTGAGACTTCATCCTTGATCACCAGAAAGTTCCATTTCTGCCCCTAGGAATAACCACTTTGCCGCAAAACTCATGACAGCAGAATGTAAGCCACCCCGGGCCCCGCTCAGCCCAGTGTGAACGAAAATCCATCATGGAGATGTAAAGGTTACACGCATCCACCGGTGTGGGGGAGAAAATTACAAAATTAAATCAGAGACGCCTTAGCCCATGGTGTCCAGGGAGAATCCTGTGACTGGGCAGCTGAGAAGCACAGGAAAGAAAGGACTGCTGTTTCCTGTAACGTCCTGCAAGCTTGCTTCTCGCTGTCATGCCTACACACCCGCAGGCACACGGGCCCAGTGACACTTAGCAGCACACGGCCCAGGGCCGCCCTATTCCACCCCCTTTTCTCCGAAACCATCCGCAGGGGCGTTGCGTGGCGCAGCGGGTGGTGCCTGGCGGAGCGCGGATGAGGCGTATTTTCACCGAAGGAAAAGCAGAGGGCGCGCCCCGGGAGCGGAGAGCAGCAGGTGCAGCCACCCGGGTACGGGTGCAGAGGACTTACTTGCGGAGAAATTGGCCTCGGAGTGGACGGGAGGGGTGGAGGGCAGGAAGGGCGCATGTCCCACGAAGAAGGAGCGGAGGGAGCGCTCGGACAGCAGCGGGGAGCGCTGCTGGGAGGGGATGTTCTCACAGCTGCCCACGCTGCTGTGGATCTTGAGGTTCAAGGGCTTGCTTTTCTTCTTGGCTCTGAAAAGGAGACAGAAAGAGAAGAGGGGAATGTATCCCTACGCACACACAAAGACAGCCGGAGGCCCTATCTCCTTACCATAGCACTCGGCACCGACCCCCCCCTCCCCCCCCATCTCCACCTGGCCTTGCCACCCTCTTCCGCTTTCCCTCCCGAGGCTCCCCGCACTATATTCTGTGCTGTTCCTCACCTCCAGTCCATGGCTTACACTGTTCCCATCGTCTGAAAGACCCACTCCTTCTTTGCCTGGTTGACCCCCACATGTCGTTTATAACTCTGGCTCTCATGTCCTCTCCTCCAAGAAGCCTTCCCTGGCACCGGTAGTGCATCCCAGCCAGGGTCGAGTGTTCTTCCTCCAGGAAGCCTTCCCTGATACTCCCCATTTCCTCCTAGTTTCGGTTGGTGCTCCTCCTCCACCCTTGTAAAGTATTCTCTATGTATCTCTGTGTCTGCACTTCCCTATTTTTTCCAGACTTATTCCTGTAGGCTTCCCAGGTGGCACGGTGCTAAAGAGTCTGCTTGCCAATGTAAGAGACACAGGTTCAATCCCTGGGTGGGGAATATTCCCTGGATTAGGAAATGGCAACCATTCCAGCTTTCTTGCCTGGGAAATCCCATGAACAGAGGAGCCTGGTAGGCTACAGTTCATGGGGTCACAAAGAGTTGGATACAACTAAGCTTGCCCGTGCATACACATGCACACACACACTCTCTCTCCCACGTGGACTGCGGATCTTTGAGGGCAATGATTTTGCACTGTTTTTGTTTTTCTGTCTTTGGCAACCATCACAGAGCCTGACACACAGTCGGTGCTCATGAAATGCTTGTTAAATGATTGCTCTGGATGGACACTTAGCAGACGGCGTTTGAATTCTCCTGACTGTGGGCTCTTTGGAGGGTGGGACCCCGTCATTACTGTTGTTGGAACTCTCAGCCCCTAGCTCAGCCCCAGCTGAATAGAAGGTCCCTCTTGGGCTGGTTTTGAAATGTTTCTGCCCTTCCCCAGGAGCTCATGTGATCAGCTGAAGAGAGTTTGGTTTAAAACTGCACCCCAAATTACCCTCACTTCTCTCCCCCTCACCTCCCCCCACCCCAGTGCCCTGTTCAGGTGTGGCAAGGAGTTGGGCGCCCCCCTGTGGTCAAAGCAAACCCCCTTGCAGATTTTCACAGCTCTGGACAGAGGGCGGGAGAGTGTTAATTTTAAGACTGGAGGCCTCCCACACGGGCAGCCTAGAAGTCACCCTCTCCAGGAGGTCTGCTGCTCCTCAGCTTTAAGGAGTTCTAGCAGTGCCTGCCGAGTCGCCCCCTTGCAGCACCTGCGCTGGCAGCCTTGCTTATTATCTCTCCAGGGGTCAGCAGCAAGGCCTCTTGTTAGAATGGCAGGCGGCGTTGGCTGGCTCACCAACCCCCCCCCCCGCCCCCCGTGAGAGGGATAGGGCGCGGCATTTCATTCCACATGAGCGTCCAGCTGTGAAGGTTCAAAAAGGCGTCTGCACAGAGGGAGTAGGAGTCAAATTCACACAGGCTTTGGGGTCGGGGGGAGGACTGGCGCTCAGGTCCTGATTGTAACCTCAGGAAAGAGATCCCACCTTTCTGTGCCTCAGTTTCCTCTCCTGGACCATGGGGGTAAATAATAGCACCTATCTAAGAAGGAAATCGTGATACGAATACTTCTATGAGATCACATGCATGACACGGGACGCAGCACAGAATGAGGGTTCAGGTTCAGTTCAGTTCAGTTCAGTCACTCAGTCGTGTCCGATTCTTTGCAACCCCATGAATTGCAGCACACCAGGCCTCCCTGTCCATCACCAACTCCCGGAGTTCACTCAGACTCACGTCCATCGAGTCCATGATGCCATCCAGCCATCTCATCCTCTGTCGTTCCCTTCTCCTCCTGCCCCCAATCCCTCCCAGCATCGGAGTCCTTTCCAATGAGTCAACCCTTCGCATGAGGTGGCCAAAGTTGGAGTTTCAGCTTTAGCATCATTCCTTCCAAAGAAATCCCAGGGCTGATCTCCTTCAGAATGGACTGGTTGGATCTCCTTGCAGTCCAAGGGACTCTCAAGAGTCTTCTCCAACACCACAGTTCAAAAGCATCAATTCTTCGGCGCTCAGCATTCTTCACAGTCCAACTCTCACATCCATACATGACCACTGGAAAAACCACAGTCTTGACTAGACGGACTTTTGTTGGCAAAGTAATGTCTCTGCTTTTGAATACTCTCTCTAGGTTGGTCATAACTTTTCTTCCAAGGAGTAAGCGTCTTTTAATTTCATGGCTGCAGTCACCATCTGCAGTGATTTTGGAGCCCAAAAAAATAAAGTCTGACACTGTTTCCACTGTTTCCCCATCTATTTCCCATGAAGTGATGCCATGATCTTCGTTTTCTGAATATTGAGCTTTAAGCCAGCTTTTTCACTCTCCTCTTTCACTTTCATCAAGCGGCTTTTTAGTTCCTCTTCATTTTCTGCCATAAGGTTGGTGTCATCTGCATATACCTGCTATTAATGCAACTATGACCAGGTTAAGCTGGATGTCCATGCAGACACAAAGCAGGCGCCCCACAGTGGCAGAGCCAGGTCCACAGACTCCCATCCAAGTCCATGTGCCCCAACTCAGGCTGGGAACCAACATCCGCCACCTCGTGAGAATTCTAAAGGACTGTGGCCCAGATCTGATCTGTGAGTCAGGAGGACTGTTTATTAACATCTTCCCAGTTACTTCTCAACTATGGGCTCCTAGAGGATGGAGATGCACCTTATTTCTTTTGCCAGCCTCGGCCACCTCTGCCTGGGTCTGGCAGACAGCTCTGCACTCAGAAGGCTCATGATGAATGTCCATTTGCCAACCTGCCTCTTAGAGCTTTCATCACAAAGGTTGCCGGGGGAAGTCGCAAACTGATGGTTGGGCTTTGTACCATTTCCTCTCCCTAAAGTCTGCTGGATCTTGAGTTAAGCTGAGCTGCCGGCTCACAGCCCCTCAGCTGCGTCAGGGGTGGGGTTATGTCCCCTTGAACTCGAAAGCCTTCAATGGCCAAATCCCTCAGCATCTCATTAACGGGGTCTGGAGCATCTGGCCCTGTCGACTGGGAGGAAATGACAGGGTTGGGGACAGACAAGCTCCTCTCGGCGGGCATGGCAGGAGGACAGGCGAAAACACGCGTTCTCACACACCACCCTGGGCGGTAGGGGGCTAATCCAGGAGCCATTTCCCCAAACAGGAAAAATGCCCGCTGGTCTAACCCGGGGCTGTGTGAGTTGCTCCTCCTTCTCAAATTGGGCCATTTAAATCTTTTGCAGTGGGCCTCATCTAATTAGCCAAAGGGTGACCTCCAGGAAAGACCCTTTTCAAACAGCAAAGAATAACACCAGTTCGTAGATGAGAAGGGGTGAAAGTTGGGGTGGCTGTACTTAGGGACCCTGGACACAGCTGCTCAGAGGAAGGGGAGGATTTGGAAAAGCCTAAGGCTGGGAGAGTGTTTATTGAGAATCCACTCTGTTCCTTGGCCACAGGCAACAACCCTCATTTCTGGCTTAAGCATGCCTGGAGCAGGGCAAGTATCAACAGGGGCCTTGGCAAAAGCAGAGGCACCAATGAGTCAAACAGCATAAGTTGCATTTGCCCGGGTGTGGAGGAACAGGCAATACTTTCAGATGAGACACAGAATCATGTTTGTATTTTAATAGTTAAAATTTGAAATATTGATTTTGTACACTAAATCTATAATTTCATGCAGTTAATTTCCAGTATACAGCCTTATGTAAAATATAATAAAAAGAATTAAAAGAAGAAGAGGAAGGGAAAGAAGAAAAAGGAAAATAAAGAGAAAAAGAGGAAGAAGCAGATGAGGAAGAAGAAAGGAGATGGAGATAGAGACATTGGTTAAAAAAAAAAAAAATGTCAAGTAAATTTTCGTACAGGTCTCACCAGAGTGGCTAATGGAGCTGACAGCACCAAATGTCAATACAGAGCAACCAGAATTCCCATAAAATCCTGGTGAGACTGTGAATTGGTACAACCATCTAGGAAAACAATTTGACAGTATCTACTGAAACTGAACAAATACTCTGATCCAATCATTTCACCCCAGGGTATTGTGTCCTTAACCAAAATGACTGCCCGTGTCCACAGAATGACCCATGTAAGAATGTTCATGCCAACATTGTTCATATGGGCAAACACTAGGAACACTCTCAATGGCCATCAATAATAGAATGGATAAATATATCATAGTATACTCAAATATTTGACTGTAACTGCATGACAATGAAAAAGAGGAAACCACTGCTATTCAACAATATGGCTGAGTCTCAAAGATACAGTGCTGGGCCAAAAAAGCCAGCCACAGAAGAGCATACGCTGTCTGAGTCCCTCATGATTCCATTTACATCAAGTCCAAGAACCAGCAAGACTGATCCATAGTGAGAGAGGCCAGAAGAGTGATTTTTGGGGGGGAGGTTATTGACTAGAAATGGAACCAGTAATCCTTCTCGGTGCTGGATGTGTCCTCTGTATTGATTGGGTGGTACTGATAAATAAAATTCGTCAAATTGTCCACAAAAATAGTGCATTTTACTTCTGAGTGGAAGTTATGCCTTACAAAAAAGTCTTTTAGACAACAGTAAAAAAGACAACCCAATTAAAAAGTGAAAGATTAAAAGATTTGAGCTGACATTTCTCCAAAGAAGGTACACAAATGACTGACAAGCACGTGAAAAGATGTCCAGCATTATTTAGTCATTGCTGCTGCTGCTAAGTCGCTTCAGTCGTGTCCGACTCTGTGCGACCCCATAGACGGCAGCCCACCAGGCTCCCCTGTCCCTGGGATTCTCCAGGCAAGAACACTGGAGTGGGTTGCCATTTCCTTCTCCAATGCATGAAAGTGAAAAGTGAAAGTGAAGTTGCTCAGTCATGTCTGACTCTTTGCGACCCCATGCACTGCAGCCCACCAGGCTCCTCCATCCATGGGATTTTCCAGGCAAGAGTACTGGAGTGGGGTGCCATTAGGGAAATGCAAATCAAAGCCACCATGAGATGCCACTTCACACCCACTAAGATGGCCATAATCAAGAAATCATAAAACAGTGAGTGTTGGTGAGGATGTGGAGAAACTGGAACCTGTGTGCACTGCCGGTGGGAATGTAAAATGGTGCGGCCACAGTGGAAGACAGTTTGACGATTCCTCAACAAGTAAACGTAGAATTACTGACCCAGCAATTCTATTCCTAGATATGTTCCCAACAGAATTGAAAACAGGTGTTCAAACAAAAACTGTGCGCAATGTTTATAGCAGCATCATTCACAGTGGTCAAAAGGTGGAAACAACTCAAATGTCCATCGACAGGTGAATGGATAAACCAATTGTGGTCTATCCAGACAATGGACTATTACTCAGTATTATGAAATACTGAGTCATGCTACAATGTAGATGAGCCTCAAAAACTTGAACTAAGTGAAAAAAACACATGCAAAGGCCACACACATATGATGATTCCATTTATATGAAATATTCAGAATAGGAAAGCCTATAGAGACAGAAAGCAAATTAGTGGTCGCCTGGGACTGAGGTCAGAAGGGTAAATGGGAAATGACTGTTTAATGGGTCTGGGGTTTCCATTTGAGCTGATGGGAAATTCTAGAACTGGATAGTGGTGATAGTTGCACAAGATTGAGAATACACTTAATGCCATTGAATTGTACACTTTAAAATGGTGTATTTTGTAGGATGGATAAACAACAAGGTCCTACTCTATAGCACAGGGAACTGTACTCAATATCCTGTGGTTTTCTGTGGATAAAGACAGCAGACAACACGGTAATGTGCTTCCCAAGGCCTGGAAGTCAAGTAGCCTGGTTGGAGGTCCTGCTCCCCTCGTGTTAGCTTTGTGGTCATGGGCTAGTTGCTTCCTTGTTCTGAGCCTTTCTGCTGAGGTCTATCATCCAAGTGTGCAAATTACCACTGGAGATTAGAGGGATCTGAAAGGTGTGAGGCCTGGCACCATCCTCTTGGTATGGATCTGTATTGTTTCCCGTCAATTTCCTACCTCACGAAGGCACGTGACCTCAACTCTGTTTTCCTTGTTACCTCTTACTGCCAGTGAGCGCTACCTCAGCTTCCCTGTGCCTTTACTCTCCTAGAACCCTCTCTCATCTACTCCCTGCACACCCTTAAAGACTGAACTCGAGGATGAGCAGCTCTGATCCCTCCAGAACCATCTGACGCTGGGTTGCCATCAACAACCCAGCATGTGCATCTCTGTCGTGCCCGAGTACTCACTGCATTCCAGACACCAACCCTACACAGGCAGTAATTCTTGCGGTCCTCCCCACTGCCTTGTGGGGAAGGTGCTACAGTCATTCCCATTTTACAGATGGGGAAACTGAAGCTCACAGAGTTGATGTGGCACTTGGTTTCAAATTCAGCACAGGTTGCCCAAGCACACTCTAAGTGTAAGGCACTGCATTGGACACCACAGGACATAAAAAAGGAAATGTGAGCCCAGTTTGTCCTCAGCAGCCCCATCTTGCATACCACTTCCACACCAGTGTAGACCTGGCCAGAAAGCAGGAGTCTGTACCACACCTGCTTTGTGGCTGTGGGTACCCCACCAAAGCAGAGCAGGAATCTCAAACTCAGGTGTAACCCGCCAGAAATCGTCTTTCACTGGAAGTAGGTCATCCCAGTAGCTACCTCCTACCCTGGCTGGGTGTACAAAATGTAAGAAACCCTGAGTTATGCCTGGGGCATTGTTCTCCTCTTGTTCTCTGGGAGGCTGCCTGCTGGTTTGAGCTGGGTAGATCCAGCCAGATTCTTCTAGTCCTGGGGCTGACAAACTCTGGACCAACTCTGGACCAAATGCACCTCCTAGGCGGTTCTTGTAAATAACGTTTTATCAGCCATGCCCATTCATAACACACTGTCTGTGAATTCTTTAGCTTGACAACGGGGGAGTTAAGTTGCAGCACACACTGTATGGCCCACAAAGCGGAAAGAAACTATTTCCTTTCTTGCCCTTTACCGAAAAAGTTTTCCAGTCCCTGTTCTAGGCTCCCTGCCCAAAGATGTTAATCATGAAAAAATCCTAAAAAGAACCAGAGCCAGCTTGGGATTTATTTTCCCTCAAGTGACAGCATCTCTTGACCTTCTGCAGCTAAATAATAAACACTCCGCCTTCTTATTCCCTTCTCTCCTTGTAGCTCAGCCACGGTGGCCTGACTCATCCAGGGTCAGGCATTGGCCACACCCCTGAGTGGATGCCTAAACCTATGCCATCCTATACAGTAACCACAGCCACAAGTGGCTATGAAGCTTTAAAAATTCAGTAAGATAAAATTTACAATTCTGTTCATCGGTCTCAAGTTGCCACAATTCAAATGCCCCGAAGTCACCTGCAGCTAGTGGCTGCTATTTGGGACACAGCACTTCCAGCATCACTGAAACTTCTTTTGGACTTTGCTGCTCTAAGGCACCCTGTTCCCGGCCAGACAGGGTGAGGTGATCACTGTTCTGCTATTAGAGCATCTTCATCATCCTACCCCCTCTCTTCTCTCTGATTTTCCCCCTCCCTCTCCTATAGTAAAATTAACTTTGCTTCGCAAAAGGCTGGAGACAGCAGAGATATGTATCATAGGGGGCTGATCCATTAAATGGTATGAAATGGTAACTCCGTTTGATGGAGCTGTGTAGGTGTTTAAAAGAATCTGGATAGTGAGAATACCACTTATTACAAAGTGAAGGAAGGAAGAGGAAAAAACAGTGTATATAGTATGACCTCATTTGTGTCGTTAAAAGATATATTAGTGAAAAACATGAATCCAATAAATATTCTTTTTTAAAGTTTTTTTTAATTTAAATTTATTTATTTTAATTGGAGGCTAATTACTTTACAATATTGTATTGGTTTTGCCATACATCAACATGAATCCGCCACGGGTATACACGTGTTCCCCATCCTGAAGCCCCCCTCCCAATAAATATTCTTAGGACAAGGAGGTGCTAGACTCCAACAATGAAGGAGGCAGATGCAAGAGCCATGGTTTCCCTGGGTTGGTATCCTGGTGGGGGATACAGACAAATACATGAAATGATAAGGAAATACTGGTTAATAATAAGAGCTACAGGGAGAACAAAAATCAGGTGATGTAGTGGCTCTGTGGCAGGGTCTCTCTGGGGACACGGCCTTTAGGCCGAGACTTGCATGTCAAGGAAAGCCAGACTTGCAGAGATCTGAAGGGAGAGGAGACCAGGCCATGAGGAAAGATCAAGGCCAGGGCAGGTCAACTCACAGCAAGAGAGGAGAAAAGAGGCAGGGGGCCACTCAAAGGAGATTGTGAAAGTGATGGGAACCTGTTGGAGAGGTTTAAGAAGGAAGATGATGAAATCTGATTCTGTTCTTAGATCGCTCTCCTTGGTGTGTAGAAAGCTGACTGGATGGAAGCAAGAATGGGATGAGGGAATCTGAACTGGAGGCTGCAGAAGGCACCCAGGCAAAAGATGAGCACGCCGTGGACCAAGGTCTGGGTCATGGAGGAAGAGGGAGAGGAGGCATTTGGGACTCAGCTCTCCCAGGACGTGCTGGCCAATTCAATCGAGGAGGGAAACAGGAAGAGACACAAGATGTGTGCTAAGCTGGTGTGTCATACGGACCCCCAGTCTTAGGTAGACACGCTCATGTCTAAAGCTACACAAGAAGCAATTGGCAAATTGGGATTTCCAGAGTACGTACTTTATTACTTTTAGACTTTTCTTTGCCATTTTAGCTTAGCAACAGGAGCATTCTTTTATAATAATAATAATAATAATAAATCTTTAAATGCATACCATATTATTTGCTTGAATTTCTCCTCTTTTTTTATTAAAATGAAAAAAATCTCTAGAAAACAAGAGGTATGGGCATGGAATAATGTGCTCCATTGTTACTTAATATTTCAATGATGTTTCATTATTATTTCAAGTTTTATATTGAAGATCAAACTTGAGGTGAATTTTGTTTCCCAGATGACTGGTACCAGTTAGTAACTGGTATCTCAGATTTAGTTAACAGATATTAAAATGTGGTTGTTTATATATTTTTAGAAATTTAGCATATATGTTTAATTATATAATATTATGTTTGTATATATTAATTATATACAATATTACATAAAATTTATGGATGTATATATTTATACACGTTTGTACTTTTATATTTATATGATATACAAGTAAACATATACATATATTTTTATATATTATATATGCATGCATGCATGAGTGCTAAATCCTGCTCTACAGCTTAAATGAGACTGTGCGTGTCGTGTCCGACTCTGCATGACCTTATAGACTGTAGCCTGCCAAGCTCCTCTGTCCATGGGGATTTCTTCAGGTAAGATTACTGGAGTGGGTTGCCATGACCTCCACCAGGGAATCTTCCCAACCCAGAGATCAAACCAGTGTCTCTTAAGTCTCCTGCATCGGCAGGCATGTTCTTTACCACTAGTACCACCTGGGAAGTCCATTTTATATATGATATATAATTAAATATATGTAAACTTTTATATCAGAGAAGGCAATGGCACCCCACTCCAGTACTCTTGCCTGGAGAATCCCATGGATGGGGGAGCCTGGAAGGCTGCAGTCCATGGGGTTGCTGAGGGTTGGACATGACTGAGCAACTTCACTTTCACTTTTCACTTTCATGCACTGGAGAAGGAAATGGCAACCCACTCCAGTGTTCTTGCCTGGAGAATCCCAGGGACAGGGGAGCCTGGTGGGCTGCCGTCTATGGGGTCGCACAGAGTCGGACACAACTGAAGTGACTTAGTAGTAGTAATAGTAGTAGTCAACTTTTATATAGTACATAATATATAACTAAACAAATATATTACATATAAATATGTCATATGTGAATGTATGTATAAATATGCACTTGAAAATCTTAAGAATAGATATACTGTATTTTTTTAAACTTCGCTCAGTAACAGATCAGCTCTCAATATCCAATAGATTTCTACCTATTGATTGACTTGATTTAGAGAAGAGCAAACAGTCCTCATACACACATTCTCCTCTCATCCACTAAGATACACTTCAGATCCAAGGTGAGTTGTTTAGTTGCTAAGTCATGTCTGACTCTTTGTGACCCCAGGGACTGTGGCCCTCCAGGCCCCTCTATCCATGGGATTTCCCAAGCACAAATAGTACAGGAGACAAAAAAAATGATCAGGAGAGGATAGGAAAGATGTTCAGTGCAGAGGTCGACAACTTCCTGTAAACAGCCAGAAAGTAAGCATCTTTGGCTTTGCAAGCCCTAAGCTCTCGGTCACAGCTCCTCAGCTCTGCCCTTGTGGCACAAGCTCAGTCAGTCCCGGGTGACAAGTGATGAACGGGCAGGGTGTATTCCAATAAAATACCCACAAAAGGAGGCTCTGGGCTGGATATGAGCTGCAGCTTACCAACCCCATCCTAGTAGGGTCTGGACTCACCTGAAAGCGGGAAAACTCCTCTGGTTTGTTTCACCCTGACTCCCACTTCCCATCACCTGGCTCATCCCATGAGCTTGCCACCCCTGCCTGCTGGACTTTGTTTGGTGTCTTTCCTTTCCTCATCCTGACCCCGCCTGTCCAGGGTAGGCTGGGTCTTGTCATAGCACCTGGACAGGCTTTCAAGTTCCAGCCCCGTTCTGGAATACACATCTGTTTTTCTAATTATTTGAAGAACATAGACCTCTCCCATCCACTTGGAAGCACCAGGAGGGCAGGGATCATGTGTGACTTGTTCTGTGTGGATCCCTAGGGCCCAGTATGGAGTCTGACACATAATAAGAGCTCAATTAATGAAATGAATGTCTGAAGGTCCAAGTGTGCCCACTGTACCACAGCCTGAATGCTCGGGGGCTCCTCCTGGCAGTGAGTGAGATGAGGGACCCTCCAGTGCACCCACTTTGCCTCGATGCCACAGGTGGGGGGTGCCAAGCTGGCACCCACCCTATACATTTATTTCTGGTAGGACACATTTTCTACATGGAGTGGCTGTGGGGCTGGTTAACCTGCAGGACAGGTAGGTGCCCATAATCAGCTACCTGGGGAGGCGGGTGGGGTTTGAATTCCAGTATTCCTGGGACTGCTAATGTCAGCATTAAGACTGGCCTGGCTGAGAGGTAAGGGGTCAGATGCTGTGTTCTGGACACATTATCTCATTGGAGTAGGAACAATCATGACTGCCGTTTTGCAGTGAAGGTAACTCGGTTTCTCCACACTTAACATACCCAGGTCACAGCTCAATAAAGGCTAGGAGCATGATCACAGATTTCACTGACTTCAAAGCCAATTCCTAATCGCTTTATCAATCACACCATAAGAGCTGACCACACATATTCCCATCTTACAGCAGCGCCTGTGCAGTTCTAGAGTTGTCTAGGTTGTTGATATGGGGGTTGGCTGGGGACAACCAATCTTACACTTGCAAGTCATGCATCTTGCAGTTTAGACCAGTTCTTGACCTGGACACGGACAACGGTGCTTCTGACCTGTGGGATGAGCCGGAGGCCCTTCTCCAGCTCCCTCTCCAGCCTCCCCCACCCCATCTGAGCTCACCCAGACAGCCACCCTCAATTCTGCCTTCCAGGCCTGATCTGTGCCGGCATCCAGGCCCGCTGATTTTCCTGCATCTCTGTGATTAGGAACTAATCTTATATTTTTGTTCCCCAACCCATAAATCAGTTACAGACCAAATATTTACACAGACCGTCATTTCCGAATGAACCAAGGCTCATGACAGCCCTCATTATTAGAAAGGATGACTGATTTTGGACAGAGATTTCACGGGCATGTGGCTGGATGTTTTCCTTTAGGTTTCCCTCCCCCTCCCCTGGCCTGAAGAAAAGACAATTTCCAAGATGAATTGGTACAGAGGTCTGCTCTTGCTGTCTCCCTGGGGACAGTAGGATGTGGACAGGCTTTCATCAGCCCCATAAGTGACAGCCAGTATTGGCTTCTTCCCGCTTCTCTTGGCCTCCTCCCGGGCAGAGAATCATTTAACTAAACATCCCCTAAAATCAGAAACCCTAAAGGAGACTGTGGTGCTGGAGAAAACTTTTGAGAGTCCCTTGGAGAGCAAGGAGATCAAACCAATCAATTCTAAAAGAAATCAACCTTGAATAATTCACTGGGAGGATTGACGCTGAAGCTGAAGCTCCAATACTTTGGTAACCTGAAGAGCTGACTCACTGGAAAAGACCCTGATGCTGGGAAAGACTGAAGGCAAGAGGAGAAGGGGGCGACAGAGGATGAGACGGTTGGAATGGCATCACTGACTCAAGGGACATGAGTTTGAGCAAACTCTGGGAGATAGTGAAGGGCAGGGAAGCCTCACGTGCTGTAGTTCCTGGGGTTGCAAAGAGCTGGACGTGACTGAGCAACTGAACAACAACAAAAGGAGACAGAGAGAGAAGAGGCCGGGAAGAGGGAACTCAGCAGCATCACTACCACCGTTAGGGACACCCACCCTACAGGGGATGCTGTGGCCTGTCCAGGGTGACCCTGAGGGGTCATGTGCTGTGCTGATAATATCTCTGGGTATGGAAGCAGGAGGCTGAGCTGCTGACCTGGCTCTGTCATTACTTAGCAGGTCACTGCGGCCTTGGAGGCTGGTTTCCCTTCCTGTCAAAGCAGGGATCTACCAAGCTGTCTCTGTCCCTTCCCAGTCCAGGTATCTTGGCTCTCATGGTGACAGGCACCATCCATTAAGCCCTTATGATGAGCCTGGTCTTGTGCTAAGCACTTTATAGGTATTTGGTCGTTTTAATCTTTAAAATGGGGATGGTCATCTCCAGGTGAAGAAACAGAGGATCAGAGAGACTGAGCCACTCTCCCAAGGTCATACTGCATGTGAGGAACAGAAGCCAGGACTTGAAATTGGTTCTGTCTGACCTTGGTGCTCGTGGTCCTAAAATATATCACAGCCTCCCTGAGACCTGAATGTGCTTGGGGCACAGAAGCAAGCTGTCACGTGCATTCTCAATGCCCCTTTAACCCCCAGTGAAAGCACTGACTGAGGGTCAGCATCCTAAGCAAAGGCAGAATTGACAGCTATCTGCCAGGTGGTGGGCCAGCGGAGAGCCTTCTCTCTGCAAAGCTAGAGGTTGGCAGGAAACGTTTCTTCAAGGAAACCATGATTTTTGTGTGTGTGCCACCTATAAAGCTCTTCAAAGAAGCTTCCTTTACCCTGGGAAAAATTAATTGGGAGTGAATCTTTACACACAAACCTAAAAAGCACATATTTCAATCTGGTGGTTCTCCGAGAGCCACATGAAAGGCGTCCATCAGAGCTGGCGAGACAGACAGCAGCCTCTGACACCCCTGAGGGTTTGGGCAGGATTCAGACAGCACCAGGGCTGGCTGGGCACTCGGGCCAGCCACTTAACCCCAGCGGGTGTTCAGCCACTCCACTCGTAAAATGAGGGCTTAGAGCAGATCATCCTTAAAAGCTCATCCATCCTCACTATGATCCTCCATCCTCACAGTCTTTCCTCCAGACTTACACCGTGACCTTCAGCAGGTCAGAAACCACAAGGCTTCAAGCCTTCTTATTTATACTGTGGGATAACCTCTCCAGACCCCTTGTCTACCCCTCGCTTCTCTGGGGGCAAATGAGTCAGCATGAGCGTGGTGAAACCTCGGCGCTATGATCCCAGCAGTGCGGAATTTCCGATAAGTCGGGACTGTCCTACGGCGACTCCAAGAAGAAGGTCTGAAACCCTTTTTCCATGTGAGTTTGAACACTGTTGCCTGAAATCAGTGTTTTGTTTTGCCTTTCAAACCAAGGCCTTCCACATGGTTTCAACTTATGCATCCAACAGTGACTTGTTATGATACAAAATGCATTCATTGGGGATCAAATAATACAGAGGGCGGGCCCACCAGGGATTGTAACTTAATGCACTTGCCCATGTATTTCTCTCTGCTCAGCACATCTCAGGTATTTAAAATTCTTAGCCAATGGCCTGTCTGGCTGCTTTGCAGTGGAATTTGATTGTGACCACCCACCCACCCCCACTGTTTGGGGGAATTCTCTCTCCTCTATGCACAACCTTGTTGGAGGCGTCCACCAGGGAACAGACGTTGCCTACCCCAAGTCACTAGGTGCCAAATCAGACCCATCAGAATCTCACCAGGGAATGTGAATCTTGAGTGGTGTGACACAATGGAAAAAAACACTTTGAAGCTCAGGTGATCTATGGCAGCTCCCCCAAACCCTTTCAAGTCATTCCTGCTACTGAGAACCTCTGGGACGCCCTGGATCCTGCTCCTTTCCAAGCTTTCCAGTAGATCCTGAGAGTTATCCCGGAATCTTCCAAGTAGGTCCATTCTCTGTGTAAGCCGGCTAGAACTGGCTTCCGTCATTTGCAACCCAACACCCCTAGTGCACCCTTGAGGGAGCCAATGAAAGCTGAGTTTCTTTTTCAAGAATGTCTATGGTTCCCTTTTTCATTGTGTTGGGCAGTATATGCTCAGCTCCAGAATTTCTCAAATCCTTTGGGGTGGGGCCCAGACATCTGCATTTTAACGGGCTTTCCAAAACCACTTCCACACTCCCAAGAACTGCTGCCCTGTCTGCCAATTCAACACCAATGGTCTATACTGTTACCAGCAGGTGTGGCACAATCTGACACTCTGAAATGAAAGACCACTCACCTTGCCAGCATCTGCTCAGGTTCTCCAAGGACCAGACCTCAAGGTCTGAGAGTTTAGGCCAGACCAGGGCAAAGGTATGCCAGAAGAGACAAAAACTACCACCGAAACACACTCCCCAAGACAGCCGTGGGGACACAGCTGCAGAAGCCACACTGCCCATCTCTGGTGCAAGCTTGAAAGCTAAGGGTTCACCACCCTCCCCATCAGAAAAGTCCACAATATGTATGTCAAACTGGAGGTATCACAGAGAGAGCCTGAGTTAGTGGGTCCCCACTAGAGTACAAACAGAGACTAAAGCAGAGGGCTTCCCTGGTGGCTCAGCTGGTAAAGAATCTGGCTGCAATGCGGGAGACCTGGGTTTGGTCCCTGGGTTGGGAAGATCCCCTGGAGAAGGGAAAGGCTACCCACTCCAGTATTGTGGCCTGGAGAATTCCATGGACTGGATAGTCCATGGTGTCACAAAGAGTCGGAAACAACTAAACGACTTTCACTTCACTTCACTTTAATAAAATACAGTACATCCACACTTTAGACTACTATGCAGTCATGAAAAAGGATAAGGTAGTTCTATAGCCAGGATCAACCAACTTTTTCTATAAAGGGCTAGGTAGCAAATTCTACAGACTTTGCAGGCCAGGGGGTATCCATCACAGCTCCTCAACTCTGCCAATGAAGCACAAAAGCTGTCCTGGGCAACACATAAACACATGGGTGAGGCTGTGTCCTAATTCAATTTTTTTTTTTTTTTTTTTACAAAAAAAAGCTATGGGCCAGATTTGACCTGGGGCCCTGGTTTGCCAACTCCTGTTCTCCATGAGCAGATGGGGAAAATGCCACCAGACAGTGATTTATGAAGAAAACTAACTGCCCAGCAACACATCCAGTGTGATCTCATCTCTACAAATATATAAAAATATGTATAGATACATTTGTGCAATATTCAAATATATTTACTATATATTCCTATGATGTATTTAAGGTCACAGAAGAAAGGCAGTGGGAGTAAGAGACTTGGAGAAACTCCCACATTTGACTATGTATGTGACAAGTAAGTGAAAATGCTTACCATGAGTGTAATGTGTGTAATTTGGAAGGAAGGGGAGATGGAAGGGAAGAAGAAGGAAATTAGGAGAAAGGAGAGAAAGGGAAGAGTGCAGGGAGGAAAGAAGAGAGGAAAAGAAATGAGGCAAAGGAGGAAGGGAGAGAGGGGAAGGACAGAAGGAAAACTGTGTTCCAATAAAACTTTATTTACAACACCAGGCAGTGGGCAGAGTTGGTCCATGGACCAAGGTCTAATCTAGAATACCAACTCAGTGAGAGCAGGGACATGGCAGTGTCTAGAGAAGACCCTGGTGCACAGTAGGAGCTCAAGAAATAACTGTTAGAAAAATGAATAAAACTGGCCTCTCTCTATGAACCTAGGAAACGAACAAGTCAACTATTACCCTAAGCCCTTGACACGAGCAGATATAAAGGGACCTGATTGTGTGTTACTCAGATGTCTTAAACTAATTGCTGCCAGCATATAGGTTAATTAAATGGCAGTGATCTTTAAAAAAAAAAATTCAGTTCTTATTCTAACAATACCACATCAAAGGGGTCTCGCTCTGTGGCACTGGGCTGCTTTAGAAAAAGAAACAGGACTCTGGCTTCTGCTCCACATCTAGAGACCAGTCCCCCAGTTACTGCCAGGCACAAAAGCTCGTCTGTGGTCATGCAGGTCCCCAGATCTGCCGGCAGATGTTTCCATCTCCACGGAAACCACATCTCTAAATGCCAGGCAGTGTTTTCCAACCACAGGCAAACAGATTCTGATTTGGAGGAAAATCTGCAAATCCCTTCTCAAAAACAGGAACAGGGCTTTAAGGGGGGACCAATATGAAGTGATGACATTGCAAAGGTGACTTTCAAAAGTATCGGGGCTGTTTTTTTGAGGGGGTGGGAGGAGAGATGAGAAGCTTTGCAAGAGGATTTTTAAAGCAGTGAGAAAATTGCTGTGCTTTTGGACACTTTGTTCCGCGGTGCCTGCGAATCAAGGGCAATTGGCGTCTTGACTGGCAGACTGGAGGGAGCAATGTCAAGTATGATCTTTAAGTCTTGGGGAAATGATACAACCTGGAGTCTCACTGCTATAGAGAAAGATAGCTGCAGTGGACACTGAGTCACTGGCCCTCACCTTATGCCACAGGCACCTAGGAAGCTAATAAGTAAGAGGCTCCCCTCTTCCTCTTGAATATGCAAACCTGCCTGCCCTTTGGGTTCTGCTGCCTTCAGTGTGACTGGGGCATCAAGATGAATTATGTATCGGAGAGGTTTGGCAGATTGACAGAGACAGACGGCTGCCCACCAAAGGCCGTGCTGAGTGCAAACACAGCCATCAAGATGTTGCAAAAGGCTCTCTCCTGCCCCTGTTCGCTTTGGTACAGAATCCCTAAGCTGTCTCCATCACTATCTGCAGCGTCCATCCCAGATCGCTAGTGGATGCAGAAGCATCCAGGAAGAGAGTATATGTCATGAGCCCAGCCATGAGCTGCAAATTCAATTGAGGGGCAGGAACAAAATTCAAGCTAACAAAAAGGGTTGCCATTTCTCGGGGGGCCTCCCCATGCTGGGCACTGGAATAAACATTCCCCCTACATTACTTCCAATCTTTAGAGCTCATGTAGGAAATAGAGGACCATGTCTCCATTTTATAGATGTAGAAACTGAGGCACAGAGAATGGAAGCTGCTTGCCCAAGGGCCCACAGAGGTAGTACTCCACCTGCCTACAGCAGTAGACCCTGCTGCCTACAAGTCTGCACTCCTTTACCTCTGAAAGGTGCTACTGCTACAGTTGGTGGGGGCTCAAGAGAAGGAGAAATGACAAATGTGGATTCGAAGAGAGCATGGAACAGAGACCAACAATCCAATTATTAAATGGACAAAAGGCTTGAATAGCTATTTCTCCAAAGGCGATCTACAAATGGTGGCCAACCAAAACATGAAAGGATGCTCAACACTGGTGAAACCACAATGAAATACCACTTCACACACCCTAGGGTGGCTAAAATTTTTAGAAAGGAAAATAACAAGTTGCCAAGGATGTGAATATGGAACCTTTGCCCATTCCTAGTGGGAATGTAAAATGGCAAAGCTGCCATGGGAAAGATTGGTGGCTCCTCAGAAAGTTTAAACATGATGTGACCACAGGACCCAGCAACCCTACTCCTAGATTAATCTCCAAATGAATTAAAAATAGGGATAGGTATGCAGGCAAATGTGGGCTTTCCTTGCGGTTTAGTGGTAAAGAATCTGCCTGCCAATGCAGGAGACATGGGTTTGATCCCTGGGTTGGGAAGATCCCTTGGAGAAGGAAATGGCAACTCACTCCAGTATTCTTGCCTGGAGAATCCTATGGATAGAGAGGAACCTGAAGGGCTATAGTCCATGGGGTTGCAAAAGAGTGGGACATGACTTAGTGACTAAACAACAACTCAGACCAATACATGTATATGTATGTTCACAGCAGCATTATTCAAAAGGTGAAAATGACCAAATGCCCATCAAAGGATGGATGGTTAAACAGGTTGTGGCACATCTATGCTGTGGATTATTATTCACCTGTGAAAAGGAATGAAGATTTACAATATGGAGGAACCTGAAAAACATGATGCTAAGTAAAGAAGCCAGACACCAGTGGTCACATATCGTACAATTCCACTTATGCGAAACGTTCAGAACAGCAAACCCATAGAGACAGAAAGCGGAGTAGTGGCTGCCAGGGGCTAAAGGGAGGGGGCACAGGGAGTGACTACTTAACGGGTATGAGCTTTCCTTCTGGGGTGATGACAGTGTTTAGGAACTGGACACAGATGGTGGCTGCACATGACGAAGTTACCAAATGCCACTGCACTGTTCACTTCAAAAGAGTTTGTTTGATGTTTTCTGAATTTTGATGTTGCAAAAGTGACTTTATTTCAATTTTAAAAAATACTTTTTAATAAAGGGTGGCATCCAAAGAAATGGGGACATTGGGTGATTGCAAAAGTGGAAACACGGATGTCAGGAGACTTGGAGGTTTTTGTCACCACTGGCTCTGTGACGGGTCACATCCATCGGTCTCTCTGGACCTCAGCTTCCTTGCCTACTGGATAACACAGTCACAGAAAAGTCTCTTGGGTTTACCCTCACTCGACAAGCACTGGCTGAGGGGCTACTATGTGCAGGTACTGGGAATTTGATAGTAAGCTACAGGCCTGCTTGCTGAAACCTCTGAATTCAGCAGGAACTACATAACCATCTAGCTGCTCCAGAAGTGAGTGGGGGTGGGGGTGAGAGGGATTCATTCCAACTCTAGAAATCAGTGAAAGGTTTACGGAAGATGGGGGATTGAGGCTGGATCCAATATGAATAATCTTAGTAACTCTCATTTATAGAGCATGTACAATGGTCCAAGCGCTGTACCATTTTATACACATCTTTCAAAACTGAATCTTCATTACAGATCCATGAAGCCAAGAGTGCTGTGCACCCTGAGTGCTAGATGCTGTGAGGTGCCACCCAGATGTGCCTTCAGGAAGAACCTGTTGCCCCAGCTGCCCTTCAGGGACTGGCTCACTCAAGATCATACCTCTTGGGGGAAGCCCTCATCCAATGACCCAAAAGAGTAGGGATATAAAGGCCTGGCCATGTGGACCCACTGCAAGTCAACTCTGGTTGGACATTTTGGCTCCCGAGCTCCCGTGGGATCTCTGGGCTGAGACTGTCTCACTTGACCATCACCACTCGACATCCCCCTCTGTCTGTTCCTACATATGCCCTCTCCCTTCCATAGGGGTGGATCCCCACTGCTGCTGCTGCTGCTAAGTCACTTCAGTCGTGTCGGACTCTGTGCGACCCCATAGATGGCAGCCCACCAGGCTCCGCCATCCCTGGGATTCTCCAGGCAAGAACACTGGAGTGGGTTGCCATTTCCTTCTCCAATGTATGAAAGTGAAAAGTGAAAGTGAAGTCGCTCAGTCCTGTCAGACTCTAGAGACCCCATGGACTGCTGCCTACCAGGCTCCTCCATCCATGGGATTTTCTAGGCAAGAGTACTGGAGTGGGGTGCCATTGCCTCCTCCGTGGATCCCCAGAGCACTCCATAATAAACATCCACTGTGCTTAACTCCATCTAAGAGGCTTATTCCTGGGGGAACCCAGCCCTCTACCCCATCTCAGAGCGGAGGAGACAACTGAGGCTCAAAGAGTTTTTTTTCACTTGCTTGAAATCACACAGCTGGGAAATGAGAAAGCAGGGACTCAAACCTCGGTTGACATAGCTCCTAAGCTCCTGTTTTATCTACCCTTTGAGATCACTTCCCAGGGGCTTCCCAGGGGGCACTAATGGTAAAGAATCCGCCTGCCAATGCAGGAGACTCAGGTTTGATCCCTGGGTTGGGAAGATCCCCTGGAGTAGGAAATGGTGACCCACTTCAGTATTCTTGCCCGAAAAATTCCATGGACAGAGGAGCCTGGCGGGTTATGGTCCATGCGTGGCAAAGACTTGGACACGACTGAGCACACACACATGCCCAGGAGCAAATAGAAACAGGACAGGTGTGGGGACAGAGGTACTCTTGAAGGTTCCCACAGCTCTGGCAAAGGAAGAGGTTTAGAGGCATGTGGTGAGGGCAGAGGGTCGAGTTGATTCTGATTGGTGGGGCTTGGTGGTGCCTGTGACATGCAAAGAATATTTCCCCTGAGAAAGGACTACAGGCAAAAAAGCATGAGGGCCATGTGGCTTCTGCTGAATTGCACTCAGTCCTGGAAATTTCAGGGAGCGGGGACACCATTTACTATTTCTCAGCCTGCACTCAGGGGCTCTTTCAGCTGCGTCATAAAGTCTGGAGAACAACTGTGGGTCCCAGCCTCGGGCAGGGGAGAGAGAACTTGACATCACCCACATACTTCTTGTCTTGCTTCAAGGGAATGTATTTGTTGCACAAATGAGATACTTAATGTGGTGGGATACCAAACAGTAGGGAGAAGAAAATGAATCAGACTAGAGAAAGGAAAGGGGAAGATGAACATGTCACCTGATGCTGGAGGCAGCCAGATGGCAGCTCTGCTGTGTCCTAGCTGTCACTCCAAGGGCCCTGGGCCTGTATGTCCTCATCTCCATCTCCACTGTAGGATGGACCTCCCTCCAGGGCTGTCATGAGGATTGAATGGGGTGACGCGTGTAAAGAGCTTTGCATGTGCCTGATGCTTAATGGATACTTGGTAAATGTTTCACATTTTCCCAAACTATGATATTAACCATCAGCAGTCCCTAGAGCTCCATAGTACACTGCAAACAAACTGTCATCTCTATGAAATAACACTTAGTAAGGACATCTGATCTGCCAGGCTTCCTATGTACATTAATAAAGTCAATTTAATTCTTCCAAATACTCCTTGGTGGGCACTAGTCCTACTGTCTTCATTTTACAGATAAGGAAACCGAGGCAGTATCCAGTCAGAACATCCATTCAATCTCTGAACAAATATTTACTGAGCGATAGGGAAGGATATATGAAGAGGCACCTGCCCTCGAGTTGCTGATAATCTAGTTGAGGAGACAAGATGGACTCCCACAAGAAGCTATACACAGAAAATGAATAAAAATAAAGGGGAACACATAGTGTTCTTTTATTCAAGTCATCTGTCCTGTGAGCAGTGAACTCAGGCTTCAAGAATTACCCTCTTTCTGTTGGTCTTATTTAAAGAAGAATCTAAGAGATGCTGTAGAGTAAGAACCAACATAAAATGA
Source organism: Bos taurus (assembly GCF_002263795.3). Lineage (NCBI taxonomy): Eukaryota > Metazoa > Chordata > Mammalia > Artiodactyla > Bovidae > Bos > Bos taurus. Next base: position 57,461,111 of record NC_037344.1, on the reverse strand, counting down.
ACCACTTACAGGCAATAAATGATTCCCAACCCATGCTTGATGGAAGCCCAGAGAATGGGACTGACATTCTAGAACATTCCTGAACTGGAGGAAGAAGCTCATTTTTCAAAATCTAGACCTCCTCTTCATTTCTGCTAGGTCACTGAAGATGTGACTATTTCTAAAGGCCTCTGCATCTCGAAGCCCAGGCCTTAAGAAGCAACAAGCATGACAGATAGTAGGTGTCTCTGTGAATTCCAAGGCCGAGCATTAGTAGGTGGTTGATAACTTCTGAGTGGAGGGATGCCTTCTATCCATACTAGGGATACTCCCAGAATGCTTTTCTCCTGTCAAGTCTCTATGCTAGATGCTTTCTATGCACAGTCTCATGGAACCCTCCCAAACCTAGAAAGCAGGTCCTGCTGTTATCCCACTAATTAGATGGGACACCTAAGACTTAGAAGGGAGCGTCATTTATTCAAGTCATCTGTCCTGTGAGCAGTGAACTCAGGCTTTAAAAATTACCCTCCCTCTGAGTCCACCCTGGGGCTAAACCACTCTGCTCTTGCCACTCAAATAAATTCCTTTCCTCAATTCCATATTCCTTGGTCTGCAATGGCTGAAGGGTCATCATTCAGCCCTTGAACTTTGTCTGGGCAAGACTAAGAGAGTTAACCAAAGGACCTACAAATGCATTGAGGATATGCAGAAATTGGAACCCTAGGGCATTGCTGGTGGGAATGGAAAATGGTACAATTGTTGAAGAAAACAATATGGCAGTTCCTCAAAAATGTAAACAGAATTACCATATGACTTCTAGGTATACAACCCCAAATTCCACTTCTAGGTTTTTAATCCCTCCAAAATGGAACGCAAAATCTCAAACTGATCTTGGTTTACCCATATTCATAGCAGCATTGTTCACAACAGCCAAGAGGCAACCCAAGTGTCCATCAACAGAAGAACAGACAGACATAATGTGGTCTATTCATACAACGGAATATGCGTCAACCTTTAAAAGGAAGAAAATTTTGACACATGCTACAATAAGGATGAACCCCTGAAGCCATTCAGTGAATTAAGACAGTAACAAAAGGATAAATGTATGATTCCTCCTATATGAGGTACTCAGAATAGTCAACATCATAGAGATGGGAAGTAGAATGGGAGTTTTCAGGGGCTGGGGGAAGGGAAGAATGAAGAATTCATGTTTAATGGAAACAAAATTTCAGTTTGGGAAGATGGGGAAAGCTCTAGAGATGGATGGTAGTAGTGGCTACAGAACAATGTTCAATTCATGCCACTGAACCATACACCTAAAGATGGTTAAAGTGACACGTCATAATAGCTCAACTGGTAAAGAATCCTCCTGAAATGCAGGAGTCCCCAGTTTGATCCCTGGGTTGGGAAGAGCCCCTGGAGAAGAGATAGGCTACCCACTCCAGTATTTGTGGGCTTCCCTGGTGACTCAGATGGTAAAGAATCCATCTGCAATGCGGGAGATCTGGGTTTGATCCCTGGGTTGGGAAGATCCTCTGGAAGAGGGCATAGGAACCCCACTCCAGTATTCTTGCCTGGAGAATCCCCATGGACAAAGCAGCCTGGTGGGCTACAGTCCATGCGGTCGCAAAGAGTCAGACATGACCGAGCGACTAAGTATACACATATTTTATCACAATTTAAAAACTGTGTCAGCAAGGGGATAATCCACCCAGTGATGTTGTTTGGGGAGGAGAGTCCTGTGGGGGAAGAGAGAGAAAGAGAGATGCTTGGAAAGGAAACTGCTTTTCTTTAAGGAGACCAAAGAGAGGACCACCGAGACCCGTGGCAGAACCAGGGTGCGAGTTTCTAGGCAAAGGAAGCTAAGCTGTGGGAATGAAAGTGCACAGCCATCACAATGAGAGAAGCCATCAGCCAGCACTGATTGTGTCCCCGCCTTTCCCATACACCTGCTCTAGCTATGTGCTCTCCACCTGCTCAGATCCAGTTTCATTAGAGAGTCAGGGCTTCCCAAGCACCAAAAGCAAACGCCAAGTTTATGAACACTGGCAAAGGAGCCGTAAAACCCAGACCTGCTCAAGTACATCTAGTGCCACCTGCCACCCTGAGGAGGCTGCTGAGCCCCAGCTTGGCTGTCCTTGGGGTCCCACTCCACCCATAATCAACACATTATCTGGATCATAAGGAAACCAGTGGACAGTGAACCCGAAAGGAGAGTGGATTTCTCAGGAGCACAGCTTGTACAAACTTTCAGAAAGGATCATGGTAATAATCTGAGCTACTCTGACAGCTGAGCAGCCAGAGCACTAGATGCCAAGAAAAATGCGGATCTGGAGTCAGACCAGCTTGGAACTTGTTTCTCTTACACCTTGGATTTCTCTGTAAGAAGGGATGTCATGTGTCTTTGCATCGCCAGAGGCGGTATCATGGAGCTATTCTCTGTGTGGGCTCAGGGGGTGGAATGGGATTCAGGTGCCAGTTCTGCAGTGGAGCACCTGGGCTGATTCAGTGAGACTGCTTAACCACTCTTATTAAGGGACTGGGTTGGGTTAGAGAGCACCATTCCCCAAAGGACCCTTCTCACGCCAACCTTCCCTAAGAGTAGCTACTATGGAAATTAAAGAGCGATTCCAGACATCCAAGGACATCCACGGCCTCCCCTTGCCAGGTCTGGTTGATGTTAAGAAAACACCTAAGAAACTGGACCTGTGAAGTCACCTCCAAGACCTTCAGCCTCCATACCTGTAAAATGGGACAAACAGTAGCGCCTGCCTCCTGAGGTTTCAGGACGGGTTTCCTGAGATGACATGTGTCAAGCTGGGCTCCTGAATTGTGTTCACCCCATGGTTCATGCAGAAAGTGACACAGATGACGGGGTCCAGCTGCCCCAGGCACCCAAGAGACTGTGTGGCCAGCTCCCAGAGCTGATGACCAGCTTGGTCAATGCTTTGATGCACCTTTAAGCCATTTTACAGGACACTGGTTGGGAAGCTCCACTGAAAAGCCTGAGCACGGACAACGCGCTAAGCTGCTCCCCTTCCGCCATGATGGAGGGACCCATGTGCGCTCCTGTTCCTCGGAGGCCCACAGGCTTGAGTTCTTTATTTCTAAGTTCAACTTGATTTTATCGTAAAGCAAACCCACACCATTTTAAAACGTCAAAGTCAGCATCAAAAGGTACATAATGAAAAATGAAATGCCCCTCTGGAAGACTTCTGGAGAGCTAGTAATGTTCAGATTCTTGGTCTGGGAGCTGGTCACACAGGTGAGCTTATTTGATGAAAATCCAAGAGCCACCGCCGCTGCTGCTGCTGCTGAGTCGCTTCATTTGTGTCCGACTCTGTTCGACCCCATAGACGGCAGCCCACTAGGCTCCCCCGTCCCTGGGATTCTCCAGGCAAGGATTCTGGAGTAGGTTGCCATTTCCTCCTCCAATGCATGAAAGTGAAAAGTGAAAGTGAAGCCTCTCAGTCGTGTCCGACTTGTAGCGACCCCATGGACTGCAGCCCACCAGGCTCCTCCGTCCATGGGATTTTCCAGGCAACAGTACTGGAGTGGGGTGCCATTGCCTTCTCCAATCCAAGAGCTATACACATACTAACATGCATTGTTCTATATATACGTTAGACTTCAATAAAAACGTTTCAGATCCCTTTGTTATAATTCAGATCTCTCTGAGTTGAAGTGGGCTCTGCCCCCAAACTATGTCGATTTTCTAACCTCCAGTAACTCAGACTGTGACTTTCCTGGGAACTAGGATTGTTGTAAATGTAATCAGTTAAATCTAGACCAGGCCATACTTGAGTCTGGAGAAGGGCATGGCAATCCACTCCAGTATTCTTGCCTGGAGAATCCCATGGACAGAGGAACCTGGCAGGCTACAGTCTATGGGGTCACACAGAATTGCTATCAGGGTGGTGACATGACTGAAGCAACTTAGCATGCATGTATGCACCCTGGAGTAGGGTGGGATCCTGATCCAACATGACTTGTCCTTACTAAAGGGGGAAAGTTGGGCACATCCAAGTGAGGAGACATGGAGAACACCATGTGAAGATGAAGGTGGAGGTCAGAGTGATACTCCTACAGACCAAAGTCTGCCGGGAAACCGCAGAGGCCAGAGGAGAGGCTAGAACAGGCTCTTCCTCCAGAAAGAACCAACCTTGCCAACACTTGGTTTTGGACTTCAAGCCTGCAGATCTGTGAGACAGTAAACTCCTGTCATGTACGCCATCCTGTTTACAGTGCTTGGCTATTACGAAATGAATACACTTTCTCTGTTTGTTTCTCTCATTCTCAGTCAAGCTCCTGAAAGGTCCTCACTTGTTAAGGGCTTCTTGTGTGTACTCCCAGAGAATGTGTTTTAATCCCCACTATCTGTTATCCCTTCTTAGCTTTGCTCGTGGCTCCGCTGTGAGGGGTCAGGCACACCTGGATTGAGAGCTCCACGCCCACTTCAGAGTAGTACCCGCTGGGACCTTTGGGGCAGTAGCCCACAGCTAAGAGCAGCCCCATCACTTCCCTCTATCTAAGACCATAAGCACCTTCAACATGGAGGATCAAAAAGGATGCTGCAGAGCCGCTCCCAAAGACGAGCTCTCCAGCACATCATACACCACTCTGATATCAAGATCCTCAAACAGACCTTCCCTGACTGCTCCCCCTCAAAAGACTTCCAGCAGGCTCCCATGCTGCATTCTGTCCCCTCACCCACCTCATTTTCTACCTAGCACCACCTGATGTTTTATTACCTCTCATTTATTGATCTTCTGCCTGTCTCCTGACTGGGGCCATGGAGTCTTACTGGCTGCCTCAGTGCCTTTGCACACACTGTTGTCTTAAACTGAAATACTCTTTCTACGGAAGTCCATACAGCTTGTTTTATCATTTCATTCAGCTCTGTGTTCCATCGTGCCCTCATTAGTAAAGCCACCTCACCCACCTTATCTAAATGGTAGCCATCCCCTTTACTGGAAGATGCGGATTGACACATATGCACTATTGATACCATGCATAAAATAGATGACTAATGAGAAGCTGCTGTACAGCTCAGAACTCTACTCGGTGCTCTGTGGTGACCTGAGTGGGAAAGAAATTCAAAAAAGAGGGGATATATGTATTTGTTGGTGTTGTTCGGTCACTCAGTCATGTCCTGAGCTGACTCTTTGCAGCCCCATGGACTGCAGCACATCACGTTTCCCTGTCTGTCACTATCTCCCAGAGCTTGCTCAAATTCACGTCCATTGAGTCGGTGATGCCATCCAACCATCTCGTCCTCTGTCGTCCCCTTCTCCTCCTGCCTTCAATATTTCCCAGCATCAGGGTCCTTTTATACGTATAGCTGATTCACTTTGCTCTGCAGCAGAAACTAACACAACTTAGTAAAGCAACTGAACTCCAAAAAAATTAATCTAGAAAATAAATAAATAAATAAAATGGCAGCCTCCTCTCCCACACACTCTGTTCCCTTACCTTGGCTCTCAGCTTCTTTGTGGCAGTAATCATCACCTAACACCGTGCATACTTCCTGGTTTATGTACCTAGGTCTATCTCCCCCACCAGGCCACTTGAGCACAGGGCCTTCAAGATTCTGTTCTGCTTGTAGCCTGGCACCTAAGATAGTGCCTGGCACCTAAGATAGTGCCTGGCATGTGCTAGGCACTCAACACACGCCTGTGAACAAATCCATCTGGTAGCGTTTACGTAAAACGTCTATGATGATCAGCACTACCCTTTGGCGAACTATTGTCAGTGCAGTATCTCATTTAATTCTCACAACAGCCCAATCAAGTTGGCATTAGGATTATCCCCTTTTACAGATGGAAACAGGGTTGCTAAGTGACTCACCCAAGGACACACAGCTATGGGGAGGTGGAGGGAGGATTTGATCGCAGGACCCCAGATCTCAGAGCCCCCGGGCAGAACCACCTTCCTTGCTCCCTCCACTCACCTCCTAAGCTCACCACGTACCACTCTGTCTCCCCAGCCCCAGCCATGATTTGAACTAGCACCATGGCAGAGCAAGATCCTTCAAGAAATGCAAATGAAATGCAACCAACAGTAACCACGAAATTGCCTTTTCTTATTTATTTCTGCTGCACAGGACTGGCCCAGTTGTTTTTTTTTTTTTTTTTAAGTCACTGGAAAATAATGATGCTGCACCGGTGCCTTGGAGCTATATGGAGATATATAAAGCCTTCCCAGGCTTTAATTGGCTTCCTGCCACTGTGTGTACTTAACTAGGTGAGGATGCTATTAACTGCCCAGAAGAAAACATTTATTCACAAAAAAGCCATGTAATGAGGGGAACTGTCTGTGTGAGAGCAAATGTTGGCATCTCTCAGATGAGGAAGAATGGCTCACTGAAACTGCTGAAACGTCCTCTTAACAATTCTCAACAACCAGGCCACCCTGCAGGGCAACGCTGAATAAATGATCCTAGGTGATAAGAAGGAACTTCTGGTTTATTTCCATTCACTTCTTCAACATCATTCCCTCCACTGCTCCAGGATAAGCCCCAGCATCTCTCTCCTGGAGGGAAAAAAGTCTTGGCTGCATCCGATGCCTTCCAGTCCTCTCATTGCATTAAAGAAGAGAAAACTTTTTAAAAGTTTAAATTTGGACATGCCATGCCTTTGCTTAGAACTCTTTAGTGGCTTCCCAAAGTCATAAAATAAATATCAAATTCTTTATCATCACCTCTGTAGTGAGTTGAATGGTTCCCCCCTCCTCCTCTGCCCTAAAACATACATCCCCTGGGATTTGTGAATGTTGCCTTATTTGGGGGGAAGTACATTTGTACTTTTGTACATTTGTACTTGTACTATTTGTACAAGTACATTTGGGACCCAAAGCTCAGATGTGGGGCACAGACAGGGTGGGGATCATGCCACTTTTCCTCATTTGTATAAAAACCTCACCTATGCATTCATGATAAAGAGATAAGCATATGTATTTTGTTCCCCAACCTCAGAATAAAAACCTGTTTGTTAAAAGAAAAGAAGGTCCCTGTAGATGCAATTAGTTATGGATCTTGAGATGAAATAATCCTAGATTATCCAGTGGGGCTCCAAATCCAACAACAAGTGTTCTTATAAGAGAAACAGAGAGGGAGATTTCAGATTGAAGAGGAGACAGAGTAGAAGGCCGTGTGAAGACGGAGGCAGAGACTGGAGTGATGCAGAGGAAAGCCTGAAGCCGCCAGCAGCCGGAAGAGGCCAGGAAGGGTCCTCCCCTGGAGCCTATGGAGGGGGCGGGGGATCCGCTACACCCCTGCTCTGACTCCTGGCCTCCAGAACTGTGAGAGAATTAATTCTTATTGTTAGCGTAAATTGTTACAGCAGCCCCAGGAAATTTGGGCTTCCCTGGTGGCTTAGATCGGTAAAGAGTCTGCCTGCAATGCAGGAGACCCAGGTTTCATCCTTGGGTGGGAAAGATCCCCTGGAGGAAGGAATGGCAACCCCCTCCAGTATTCTTGGCTGGAGAATCCCAAGGACAGAGGACCCTGGTGGGCCATGGTCCATGGGGTCACAAGGAGTCGGACAGCACTGAGCGACTAACACTTTCATTTTTCAGGAAATTTACACAGCCTCCAAAGTCTCCATGGGATTCACCCCTCACACTTGCCCCTGATCTCTTCCTCCTGCACTGCCCTTCTTCAGCCATTCAAATGCAACATGCTTTCCTGCCCACCCCAGGGCCTTTGCACTGATGTTGCCTCTGTCTGCCCCCATTTAACTTCTCCTGCACCTTCAGAGAGTAATTCAGTCATAACTGCTCTAAAGGAGGTTTTCCTGATGTCACTGGCCAAGCATGAGCTCCCTGTTAGAATTCTTCCCATTACCATGCCCCTCTCCTTGGTAGTCATGTCTGTTACCATTGCCAAGGTATGGAATTCAATCATCTTCCTCATCAAAAGTGCTCCATCAGGGTGAGCATCACATTGGTCTTCTACTCCTGTCCCTAGAGCTGTGCACACAGTGCCTGATATATAATAGATCCCTGAAGACTTGATTGAATATTGAAGGGAGTAGTAATTCAGAGAACCTCAGAAACAGGTTCTATAGCCAGACTTCAAATAGATCCATCAAATTAAAAAGGGAGGGGGGAAGAAAGGTCTCTGAGGTGAGCGGTCAATTTAGCCTGACTTGTTTTCCCAAAGCCACATAAAAGTTTTCAGGAACAACTTTCAGAGCCTTTAGATGGTGTCAAATCAGGACATCTTGTCTTCCAGACTCCCTAGTGTGGGCAGAACTAATTTCCTCATTAAGCATCATTTCTATCCATGCCTCCACCAAACTGGAATATTCCCAGAGACCAAGGCCAAGACTCTGATCATTTGCAAAAGGAGAAAAATTCAGTGAAGCTGCTGGAGCTGGTGACCGGCACACCATGGCCTTCTTAAAGCTCCTCTCCGGCTAATGGGATGTTTAGCTTGGCGTGAGATCTCCCAGAGCTACGCTATTACATGTTCGGGGCCATTTTTCTCTATTCACAGCTGGACAATTGACTGGATGAAGGGAAAACCAGCCAGCTTCCCCTGGGGGGATGAGGAGGAGAAAAAGTGAGGAAAGACAGTTTTCCAGCAACGGACTCCGTTCCTTCTCATTCTCTCTAAATTCAAACTCATCAACCTCCTCCAAAAACCCAACCCAGAAACAATGGGGAATTGACGAAAGCCAGGCTTTTGAACTGCGGTGTTGGAGAAGACTCTTGAGAGTCCCTTGGACTGCAAGGAGGTCCAACCAGTCCATCCTAAAAGAGATCAGTCCTGGGTGTTCATTGGACGGTCTGATGTTGAAGCTGAAACTCCAATACTTTGGCCACCTGATGCGAAGAGCTGACTTATTGGAAAAGACTCATGCTGGGAAAGATTGAGGGCAGGAGAAGGGGACGACAGAGGATGAGATTGTTGGATGGCATCACCGACTCAATGGACATGAGTTTGGGTAAACTCTGGGAGTTGGTGATGGACAGGGAGGCCTGGCGTGCTGCAGTTCATGAGGCGCAAAGAGTCGAACACGACTGAGCGACTGAACTGAACTGAACAGGATGGAGCAGGGGGCCATGGTGGGAGAGCAAGATGGCCCTGGGGTCAAGCCTAGGTTCCAGTCACAAACTCAGGAGCTGCCGTGTGCCAAATCTTGGGCAAATTGTTTAACCTCTTTTAGTCTCATTTCAGGGACTTCCCAGGTGACTCAACGGTAAAGAATCCACCTGCAGTGCAGGAGATGCAGGTTCGACCCCTGGGTCAGGAAGATTCCCTGGAGGAGGGCATGGCAACCCACTCCAGTATTCTTGCCTGGAGAATCCCACGGATAGAGGAGCCTGGACAGCTACAGTCCCTGGGGTCGCAGAGTCGGACATGACTGAAGTGACTCAGCATGCACGCACAGTCTCATTGAAGCTGTGGAGCAGGATTTCATTTGTTCATTCAACAAATACTCATGGAGTGCCAACAACGTGTTAGGCAGGGCTGGAACTAGGGGGAGCTGGGGGAGGTAGCTGGGGCCAAAGGTTCAGGCACTGGCCCAGCCCCCGAGTGAGCATCTCTGTAAACATCACTCCATATGCTCCTTACTCACCCAACCCTGGCTCTGGTGTTGGGGCAGGGGTCCTGGGAGAACAGCACCAAGTCCATTTTGCAGTCATGAAGTCTAGGAGCTGAAAGGGGGAAAGCCTGTCTACACTTCACGACACTGATCCCTTTGGCTGCAACAACAACAACAACAATAACGGCAAAGAAATTGCTCCCTGAAGTTCTTAAAAGGCAATTCCACCTCCTGCTGAAAAATCACTCGTGTGTCCTAGGCTAGGCTGAATTTATCAAACACTCACAGCTACCCAGCAATCTTCCCAGAGAGCAGGATTAGAGGCCAAAGGAAATTAACGCAAGCAGACCCAATAAATAGCAGCCTCTTCCAGACCTGCCCTGTTGGAGTGTCGGTCCTCCCAATCTGAATGCCAGGCACTCCAATTGCACCAGGGTCTGAATTGGGAGCACTGAAATTACCCCCTCTCTGCTCAGTGTAAGGAAGAAGCAGTGGAATCAGCTAGTCTCTTCACTTTGCAAAGAAACTGTCGGGGAGGAGGGGGAGGGCAAAAGAGGACATGCCCACAACTGGGATGTATCAACATAAATAGAAGGCATTCAGGCGATTTCTGGGTAAAAGCTGAGTCTCACTTGGGGGTATTATTTGATCCGTGCACTGCTTTCTGTGAGGTTCCAATAGAAGACCTGTAATCTTCAGGATTATCTGAATTTGAGAAGGACATTCTGTATTCACAGGTGAAGATGTTCCTATTCATGCTTTGGTGATGAACTTGGGCTCATCACCCAGCTCAGTTCCTAAGCTGCAGGTGCCCCTGAAAGATCTTTCACATCCATCATTTCCAGTGATGGAAACGTGTCTTTCCCTTCAAGGACTGTAAACCCACACACCACCATCTCCAGCTAAGTGGACAAGTGGAAAAGCCTGTTTCCAGCATGGATGGGGAAATTGGTACTGGCGAAGCTGGAAGAACCCAGCTGACATTGACCTTGGAGCTTACTTCTGCGTCGCTTCAATAACGAGCAACGAAGGCAACCCTGGAGACCCAGACGGCTGGGAAGAGAAGGAAGACCACCAAATGGGCCCCGGAATGCCAAGAGGCAGGGTGTCAAAGAACATGGGCTCCGTATCAGATTGCCTGGGTCTAAACCCCAGCCCCACACTTTACATCTGAAGGATGGCAATGATAATGACGTCTCTCTCGTGGGGCTGTTGTAAAGATCACATGAGATGATGTGTGGAAAGCCTTGGTGCCCCTACATCACTACCATGTCAGCTACTATCTGAGCAAGACAGCTATTCTGAGTATTCACTTCCTCGGGCTGCTGTTCCCAACTCCGACAAACTGGGTGGCTTGAAACAACAGAAATCTATTTTCTGGAGGCCGGCAGTTCAAAATCAGGGTGTTGGCAGGCCCACGCTCCCTCTAAAGGCTCCCGGGAAGAACCCTCCATCCAGCTTCTGAGGGCTCTCAGCACGCCTTGGCACTCCTTGGTGTGTAACCACTCACTCCAGTTTCTGTCTCTGTCTTCCCACGGCCTTCTCATCCGTGGGACTCTTGTGTCTCCCAGTGTCCCACTCCTCTACCGATAAGGACACCAGTCACTGGATTTAGGGTGCGCCCTAATCCAGAATGACCTCACCTTAACTTGATTCTTATCTGCAAAGACTCTTCTTCCTAATGAGGTCACATCCTGTAGTTCCGGATGGACATGATTTGGAAGGGGATGGGTCACTGTTCAATCCGCTCACTGCTCATGCTCTTTCTGGTCCTGAAAATCACCAGGAAGAACACCCTAGCACCTACTCTTAGCAGACATCTTTCAAGATACCCATATCTCCCGCTGTGAAGACTCCTACCCACTTCAGCCAGTACTGCAATATGTGTCCCTGCCCACTCCTCCCCAGCAACAGGTGATTGGATGAGAGAGGGCTCTGGACCTAGGAAGGGCCAATCAGAGTCTCTCTCCTGGGATTTTTGGCATTAGACCTAGTACATATGGTTGGCTAGCTGCAGATGCTGCACTATGAGGGCACATGAACTTGGGGTTGAGGCTGCCACTCAGAATGGGCAGAGAGTTAGGAAGGTTGACCTATAAAGGAACAGGGATTATACAGAGGAGCAGGGGAGCAGTAGCCCCTGGGTTCCCAACTTCAGCCTCCCTGGGGCACCCTTACCATTCCAACCAATGTCACTGTGTGTGTAAAAGTATGAATGTTCTTACAAAGGAGGGACTTCTGCTCCTTACATCCTTTACAACCTTGACTGAGACAAACACTCTCTAAGCCAAGGCTTCCATAGGGTCAAGAATTCTTTATCTCCAACCAAAGATTTTTTTAACTTGGGTCCACTTCACTTGTTCTGACCTCTCCATTGGAAATCACTGCATAGGATCTGATAAGCCGAAAACACACACACACACACACACACACACACACACACACGCCCTGAAAACAATCCCCTTCCAAATTCAAAGATATGAGCTGGACCACCTTTCTCCTCTGGGCCCAGGTTTCACAATGCCAGATCTTCCAATCTTTTGTCTATGGCCCTCCACACCCAAGGTCAACAAACTGTGGCCCTCTGGCCAAATCTGGCCCACAACCTGTTTCTGTAAATAAATTTTATTGCAACTCAACTAAGTCCGCTCACTGACATATCATCTCTGACTGCTTGCACATGGTAAATGCACTTAGTTGCAACAGAGGCCGAACGGCCCATGGAGCCTAAAGTATCTCCTATCTGTCTCTTTACAAATGAAGTGTGCTGACCTCTGTAATATACCACACTCAAGACACAATGGAAAAGGATCTAGAGCTGAGGTGATTTCCATTAGAAGCTACTAACTCTACATTTAAAGAGTAGGGCAAGGTCTCAAGAGCTTCATGTCTGGCCTTTTATTCATCACCTGCCCCACAAAGGGCCTAGACTGTGTGGGATGCTGGACTAAATGCTGGGGGTGTGATGTGGACGAGACTAGCCAAGAGCCCCTCCGAGGGACTCAGAGCTCATTCCATAAAGCATGGCTTCATTGAAACCACGGAAAGTGCTATGGAAGGGTGGTCCTCTCAGAGAGGATCAGGGGCACACAGCCTAGTGAAGGGGGCCAGGGAAGGTTCCCCAAGAAAGCTACGACCAGATGGGGTTAGGCAAAGGATGTTCCCAGAGTGGGAGATGCATACATGTGCAGTTTCTCAACCTGAATTAAGAAACGTCAGCTTTGTCCGTTTGCTCCCACACTCTCTGGATTATGCAACAGGGCCCCCTGTTTGTCAAGAAGCCATTAGGAGTCTGGAATTGGGGACATAGGGCAATGTGGCTCAGGGATACCCTTTCCTAGCTCTTCCATGCATGATGGCAGGTTCCCTGACAGGGCTCTAGGGGACACTGAGCAGAGGTGCCTAACCCAGTCCTCATCCTGATATCTTCAGATCCCACAGTCCCAGCCTCGAGGATGGCCTTAGCTTGGTGGCGAGCAGCTGCATATGACAGTTCCCATCTGCCTTATTACTATCCTTACCCAGAAACCACATTTACAGCTAAGTACTCTCGGCCCTAACTGGTTCCTGAGAGATGGGGCCATAACAAAGCACTCAGAACCCGTCAGGCAAGGTTGGGGTGGGGGCTTCCCCTCCTCTTTGGGAACTCTTCTTGTTGCAAAATCTGAGAAGCCAGTGAAGCAAGAGGGCCCAGACTCTGAAAGCTACTGATTTTGGAATTCATTCCCAGTACCTCCATCTACTGCTCTGAGTCTCAGTATATCCATCTGTAAAATGGGGCTGATGACACCCACCTCACAGAGCTGTTAGGAGAAGGTGAGGAGGTAATCAGGATGCCCCAAATTTGCTGAGCACCTCCCACACGAAGACCATCAAGCTGAGTATTTTGAATATATTCACTGGTTACAACTTCCAATCCTATAGTCATCAATCCCATTTCACATCTAGGGAAACTGAGGCAAAATCACCTGCCCAAGTCACCTGTCCCCGATCCACATTCTCCATCATGGATAGACATTCAGAAAGCAGAGCGTCTTCTCTAAGTAGTAACCGTTCTGCTTGCAAAACAGATATTAACATGGCTGAGTCACATATGTGGAGACACCTAATGTGAAGAAAGCAGATGGACAGTTGCCCGGATCTGGGGTAGGAGCAGGAATTAACTGCAAGCAAATGTAAGAAATATTTTTGGTCTGATGCATGCAATCTAAAACTAGGATATTGTGAAGGTTGTACAATTCTGTAAATTTACTAAAAATGCATTCATTGTATTTAAAATGGATGTATTTTATGGTATGTAGGTTAAACATGAACAAATATGATTTTGTTTCCCAAAAAAATAAACAAATATGATTATATTTCCCCAAAAGTGAGCTGATCAACGTGGCTGTAAATGGCTATAAAGATAAAATGTATACTATCACAAATAGGAGGGTTAAAATAGAAATGGAAATGTATGTCCGTACAAAAACTTCTACATAAATGTTCACAGCAGCGTTATTCATAATTGCCAAAAAGTCAAAACAACCCACACGTTCCTCAACTGAAGAGGGTATAAACAAAATGTGGTCCATCCATACAATGGAATAGTATCCAACCACAAAAAGGAATGAGGTATCGACACATGCTAGAGCCTTGAAAACATCACGCTCTGTGAAAGAAGCCAGACACAAAAGGCCACCTAGTATGTGATTCCATCTACATGGAAGGCCCAGAACAGGTAGGTCTACAGACACAGAAATAGGTTAGTGGTTGTCAGGGGCTGGGGTGGGAAGGAGTGAGGAGCAACTGCCAATGTAGATGTACAGGCCAAGTTCTTCAAAAAGCAGGAATGTGACTTTATTTGGAAATAAGATTTTTGCAGATGTAATTAAGGAACTCAAGATGAGATCATCATAGATTTAGGACAGGCCCTAAATCCAATGCCTAGTGTCTTTTAAGAAAAAGGAGAGGGAGATTTGAGACTCAGACACACAGAGGAGATCTTATGAAGACGAGGTAAAGATTCGAGTAATAAGTTTATAAACCAAGGAACATTAAGGATTGCCAGCAATCTCCACCAAAAGCTAGGAGAGAGGCATGAACTCCAGAAGGAATCAACACTGAGGTCATCTTGACTGCAGATCTCTGGTCTCCAAACTTGTGAGAGAATAAATGTCTGTTATCTAAGCCATGAACTTTGTGGTCATTGGTTACAGCAGCCCTGGGAGACTCATACAGCTTGCAAATCCAGAAACATCAGTTCTTAATCTCTATATGATTTTTTTTCCTGAAAGGGGATCAGGGGATGGTGGTCAGCAGGAACAGGAAGTGGGGGGGACGTAGGTGGTAGGTTACAATACAGAGGGGACATTTGGGAGGGAAGGGGCCAGACTTATTCACAACTTAGTGGACTTCACATAGTGATGAGCACCGTGATTGGGTGAGAGGAGAGTGTGATGGGGCTCGGAAGACAGACACCAGCATAGCCTGAGGGAGTCAAAGAAGGCCTCCCTGAACTGACTGTTAAAGAGTAAACAGGAATTAGCCAGGAGATGAAGATAAGGAAGGGCATGAGGAAAGGAACAGGTGAAGAAACTACACAGAGTTGGGGGTTGCTGGAGTGGACCATGGAGGGATGGGGGATGTAGGTGGGCCATTTCCCAAACTTCCAGCTGAGAGTGGCCAAATGTGATTATTTGTTCAACCAACATTTATTGAGTCTCTGCTGAGTGCCCAGAACTAGCCTGGGGAAACAGTGCTGAAGACAACAGCTTCCCTTGGGAGTCACAGTCTGATTCGGGATCACTCAGCTTCGATACTTTTGGGGTCAGGTAATTCTTTGTTGGGGCTTCCCAGGTGGCTTAGTGGTAAAGAATCCGTATTCCAATGCAGGAGACTTAAGAGATGAAGGTTCGATCCCTGAGTTGGGAAGATCCCCTCGAGAAGGGAATGGCAACCCACTCCAGTATTCATGCCTAGAAAAATCCCATGGACCGAGGAGCCTGGCGGGCTACACTCCATGGGGGTTGCAAAAAAGAGTCAGACATGACTTAGGAACTAAACAACAAAAATTCTCTGATGAGAGGAGCTGTCCCATGCATTGTAAGATATCAAGCAAAAAAAAAAAAAAGATATCAAGCAGCATCACTGGGCTATACCCGTCAGATGCCAACAGTGCCAGAACGGACCCAGGCATTGCCTGAAGTCCCCTGAGTAGCAGAGCCATCCAGATTGAGAACCACCGGCCCATGGGAGAGAGAGGTACTAAATACACTTGATCACAAAGAGTCTAGTTCCACACCGTTCTTATCCTCAGAGAGAAGGTCACAGAGTGAGATGGCTCTCAGCCCTCAAGGGGGTGGATCTGGACAGGACCTTTGGCATTTGAGACATATTTGAACAATTGTCTGCAAGGCAATTGGAATATTGAATTGGAGCCCTGAATCCAAGGAGAGAAATGAGTGAATAAAATATAGCGAGGCCCGACAGGTAATGATGCCATTTGAATATGGCCTCTTGCTCCGAACCATCAAACCATCACTGCTGTTTGTTCAAAGAATTAAAAAAAAAAAAAAATGACCAACATAAAAATTGGCAGGTGACATCGCAGGCCTTGAGGGCATCTGGATTTCATTATCTGCTTCTCATCTTTTATTTAACAAGGAAATGGGGGGGGGGAAACCACAAGGAAATGAGAGAGTTTCTGAGCACTGGGGGGGAATGAAAATAATAGAACATTTGAGTGCCTATGGAAAAAATGTCCATATTAGGGCTGGGCAGAAAGCTGGTTCCTGGAGTGGATTACAGGGGAGCTGGGGATGCTCATACCTCCCTGAACCTCCGGTGGCCTTGGATGCTGGGGCAGAGGAACCTGATCCTGTAACAAAGTGTAGACAGAAACAAGTGCATTGTGGGATTTAAAAGCTTTGGAGTTCTAGATTCAAATTTGGGTCTGTGCCTGCAGGCTGTGGGAGTGGGACTTTGGACATGTCACTTAACCTTTGGGAGTCTCCATTTCTTCATCTATATCCTAAGAATAACCTTATTTGGGGTTGTAAGAATTAAAGGAGCTACAAAAAAGCTTTTTGCTCAGGGCCTAAACATATTCAGTCAGTTCAGTTCAGTTGCTCAGTTGTGTCTGACTCTTTGCGACCCCATCAATTGCAGCACGCCAGGCCTCGCTGTCCATCACCAAATCCCGGAGTTCACTCAAACTCACGTCCATCGAGTCTGTGATGCCATCCAGCCATCTCATCCTCTGTCGTCCCCTTCTCTTCCTGCCCCCAATCCCTCCCAGCATCAGAGTCTTTTCCAATGAGTCAACTCTTCGCATGAGGTGGCCAAAGTACTGGAGTTTCAGCTTTAGCATCATTCCTTCCAAAGAACACCCAGGACTAATCTCCTTCAGAATGGACTGGTTGGATCTCCTTGCAGTCCATGGAACCCTCAAGAGTCTTCTCCAACACCACAGTTCAAAAGCATCAATTCTCTGGCACTCAGCTTTCTTCACAGTCCAACTCTCACATCCATACATGACCACTGGAGAAACCATAGCCTTGACTAGACGGACCTTTGTTGGCAAAGTAATCTCTGCTTTTGAATACTCTCTCTAGGTTGGTCATAACTTTCCTTCCAAGGAGTAAGCGTCTTTTAATTTCATGGCTGCAATCACCATCTGCAGTGATTTTGGAGCCCAGAAAAATAAAGTCTGACACTGTTTCCCCATCTATTTCCCATGAAGTGATGGGACCAGGTGCCATGATCTTCGTTTTCTGAATGTTGAGCTTTAAGCCAACTTTTTCACTCTCCTCTTTCACTTTCATCAGAATAAATGGTAAGTACCATTATGCTGGGCTTTCTCTGGTAGCTCAGCTGGTTAAAAAAAAAAAAAAAAAATCCAGCTGCAATGCAGGAGACGCCGGTTTGATTTCTAGGTTGGGAATATCTCCTGGAGAAGGGATAGGCTAACCACTCCATTATTCTTGGCCTTCCCTGGTAGCTCAGACAGTAAAGAATCCACCTCCAGTGCAGAAGACATGGGTTCAATCCCTCAGTTGGGAAGATCCCCTGGAGGAGGGCATGCAGCCCACTCCAGTATTCTGGCCTGGAGAATTCCATGGACAGACAAGCCTGGTGGACTACAGTTCATGGGGTCACAAAGAGTCGGACAAAACTGAGCAACTAACACTTAATGTCTAACATTTCCTTTAGAGATTGTCTTGAGTGTCACTTAATCAGAGATGCTTCTTCCATCTGTCTCATCTAAGTCAGATCCTCCTGGCTTCATCCTTCATCATGCCCATTATTTCCCTTCCTATTCCTTAACACAATTTTATCATGTATATAACTCTCTGTGCAATTGTCTGTTTAAAGACTATTGCTGCCTCTAAGTTCCAAGAAAGCAGGGGCTACTAGGAACAAGTCAGGGAATCCACAGTGGAGAACCTCAGAAACCTGGCTGGAGGGGCTTTCTTCCCTGCCCAGTCACAGGAACACTCTCACGACTGGGCTTCACTCCTTCCACCTGTAAGATGGGGTACTGAGCTTCACCCCTAACTCCTAGGTCATTTATAGGAGCAAACAGTTCAGTTGCTCAGTCATGCCCAACTCTTTGCAACCCCATGGACTGTACCACACCAGGCTTCCCTGTCCATCACCAACTCCTGGAGTTTGCTCAAACTCACGTCCATCAAGTTGGTGATGCCATCCAACCATCTCATCCTCTGTCATCACCTTCTCCTTCTGCCTTCAATCTTTCCCAACATCAGGGTCTTTTCAAATGAGTCAGTTCTTTGCATCAGGTGGCCAAAGTATTGGAGTTTCAGCTTCAGCATCAGTCCTTCCAATGAATATTCAGGACTTATTTCCTTTACCATTGACTGGATGGACCTCCTTGCAGTCCAAGGGACTCTCAAGAGTCTTCTCCAACACCACAATTCAAAAGCATCCATTCTTCAGTGCTCAGCTTTCTTTATAGTCCAACTCTCACATCCATACATGACTACTGGAAAAACCATAACTTTCACTAGATGGACCTTTGTTGGCAAAGTAATGTCTCTTTTTTAATATGCTGTCTAGGGTGGTCATAGCTTTTCTTCTAAGGACCAAGCATCTTTTAATTTCATGCAGTCACCTGCAGTCATCATCTGCAGTGATTCTGGAGCCCCCCTTCAAAAAAGTCTCTCACTGTTTCCATTGTTCCCCATCTATGTGCCATGAGGTGATGGGACCAGATGCCATGATCTTCGTTTTCTGAATATTGCCTTTTAAGCTAACTTTTTCACTCTTCTCTTTCACTTTCATCAAGAGGCTCTTTAGTTCTTCTTCACTTTCTGCCATAAGGGTGGTGTCATCTGCATATCTGAGGTTATTGATATTTCTCCTGGCAATCTTGATTCCAGCTTGTGCTTCATCCAGCCTGGCATTTCACATGATGTACTCTGCATATAAGTTAAATAAACAGAGTGAAAATATACAGCCTTGACATACTCCTTTTCCTATTTGGAGCCAGTCTGTTGTTCCATGTCCAGTTCTAAATGTTGCTTCATGACCTGAATACAGATTTCTTAGGAGGCAGGTAAGGTGATCTGGTATTCCCATCTCTTGAATTTTCCACAGTTTGTGATCCACACAGTCAAAGGCTTTGGCGCAGTCAATAAACCAGAAATAGATGTTTTTCTGGAACTCTCTTGCTTTTTGGATGATCCAACGGATGTTGGCAATTTGATCTCTGGTTCCTCTGGCTTTGCTAAATCCAGTTTGAACATCTGAAGTTCACGGTTCACGTACTGTTGAAGCCTGGCTTGGAAAATTTTTAGCATTACTTTGATAGCATGTGAGATGAATGCAATTATGCAGTAGTTTGAACATTCTTTGGCATTGCCTTTCTTTGGGATTGGAATGAAAACTGACCTTTTCCAGTCCTGTGGCCACTGCTGAATTTTCCAGATTTGCTGGCATATTGAGTGCAGCACTTTCACAGCATCATCTTTCAGGATTTGAAATAGCTCAACTGGAATTCCATCACCTCCACTAGCTTTGTTCATAGTGATGCTTCCTAAGGCCCACTTGACTTCACATTCCAGGATATCTGGCTCTAGGTGAGTGATCACACCATTATGGTTATCTGGGTCATGAAGATCTTTTTTGTATAGTTCTTCTCTGTGTTCTTGCCACCTCTTCTTATTATCTTTTGCCTCTGTTAAGTCCATACCATTTCTGTCCTTTATTGTGCCCATCTTTGCATGAAATGTTCCCTTGGTATCTCTAATTTTCTTGAAGAGGTCTCTAGTCTTTCCCATTCTATTGTTTCCTCTACTTCTTTGCACTGATCACTGAGGAAGGCTTTCTTCTCTCTCCTTGCTGTTCTTTGGAACTCTGCATTCAAATGGGTATATCTTTCCTTTTCTCCTTTGCCTTTAGCTTCTTTTTCTCAGCTATTTGTAAGGCCTCCTCAAACAACCATTTTGCCTTTTTGCATTTCTTTATCTTGGGGATGGTCTTGATCACCACCTTCTGTACAATGTCACAAACCTCTGTCCATCTGTCTATCAGATCTAATCCCTTGAATCTATTTGTCACTTCCACTGTATAATCTAGTAACAGATTTGATTTAGGTCATACCCGAGTTGTCTAGTGGTTTTCCCTACTTTCTTCTATTTAAGTCTGAATTTGGCAATAAGGAGTTCATGATCTGAACCACAGTCAGCTCATGGTCTTGTTTTTGCTGACTATACAGAGCTTCTCCATCTTTGGCTGCAAAGATATAATCAATCTGATTTCAGTACTGACCATCTGGTGATATCTATGTGTAGAGTCTTCTCGTGTGTTGTTGGAAGAGGGTGTTTGCTAGGACCAGTGCATTCTCTTGGCAAAACTCTGTTAGCCTTTGCCCTGCTTCATTATGTACTCCAACGCCAAATTTGCCTGTTACTCCAGGTATGTCTAGGAGCAAATACGATGCCATTAAAGGGCTTAACACAGCACCTAGCATGTGGGAAAGAATTCTGTCACCTCGCTGCCTCTGGACTCAAGGCTGCAGCATCAACTCTGGAATTGCTAGTCTGCCTTGCAGATTTTTGACTTTCCAGCCCCCACAGTCCCATGAGCCAATCCCTCAAATTCTGAATAGATATAAATACAGGTGCTATAGACATCACCGACTTGATGCATGAGTTTGGGTGAACTCCGGAAGTTAGTGATGGACAGGGAGGCCTGGCATGCTGCAATTCACGGGGTCGCAAAGAATCAGACACGACTGAGCAACTGAACTGAACTGAATAGATATATATGATATTGATATAGATACCTATATCGATATAGACGTAGGTGGTATTGATATAGATATAAATGATACTGATAGAGATGATATTGATAGAAATGACAGAGACAAAGACAATCCAGAGATAGAGCTATACACACATAGCCTCTTGGCTCTGTTTCTCTAGGAACCCTAATACAGATTTTTTGGCATGTTGGCTATTATTCCCCCAAAGCATGCACAGCAAAGGATTAAAAGCAGTCATCTGGGGAATAAAACTGGGGCTAGAGGGAAGGGGGACTCATCACTGTTTTACTCTAGGTACTTGTGTGTCATCTGTCTGTTACAGAAGCACAGCTTACCTTTATCATTTAAAATAGAGGAAGGGGAGGGATGGTCAGGGACAGTGAGAGGAAGGGATGAGAGGACAGAGCAGGATAAGCAAAGGAAAGCCGGTCCAGCCTCCACAACCATATCCTTGCCCTCTCTTCCCTCCTGTTTTCTGTAAGCGCTGATGAGCAAATACCAGCGAAAGGGCTTCTAGAGGGAGAGGTGAAATGGGGCTGCTCCCCCGGGGATGCAGCAAAAACACAAATTACTCCTGGAGGCTGACTCAATCTCGACTCCTCGGGCTCCCTGGATGCCAGCAACTCACTGCTCTGAAGTCAGAATTAAATGAGTTGGGCAGCATGATATTACTTGTGATGTTTGGGGGCTGGGGAGGGCAAATTATTCCCCACTATTTTACTTTATCCTTTCCTCATTCATCTAAGAGTCTGGAATGAAGAAGAGGAATTTTCTTTTCTGATTTGGGGGCAGGATCAGGGGAAGCAGCAGCTTTTCGTTATCAAAGCTGGGCTCATTAAATATTCATCCGGATGCCTGTCACTGTTCCAGGAGGATGATCGGATTTAAGGTTCGAATCTCACTGATCTATTATTCTATTTGGAGCTGCAGGTGGAACTCTTTCATGCAGCTGCAAATCAGAAAACCGCGCCATTCTTTGAAGAGAACTTTAAGTAATCAAATGCAACTTTTTCTTCACCCCAACAGGTGCTCTCCTATGCTGGATCTCATTGAAGAAAGGCAAAAGAAGAACAGGGGAAAACCTGGAATGAAGCCTGCACCCATTTGCCCTTACGGATCAGCTCAGAGGGGAAAAGACTCCAAGGAACTGGGGAGAAGGGAAGACAAGGAGGCAGCAGCAGTCGGGGGCAGGAAGCAGGGAAAGAAAGAATCCACACTCACAGAGGCCCTCCCTGGTGCCCAGCACTTCACTGAAACCATCCCATAGCATCTCTACAATGACCTTTCAAGCAGGAGTTATGCTCCAAAAGGTTAAGTCGTGTGTTCAGGGTCACACAGCTAGCAGGGACTTGAAGCCAGTTGGTCTGACCGCTAACCCCAAATCGGGAACAGCTGTCTGTTAACTCACACAGGTGTCCACAGCCAATGGTTACCTCTATACCACTGCTTCTCAACCAGGGACAGAGCTGTCCGCCAGGGGACATTAGGTAATATCAGGAGATGTCTTTGGTTGTCACAACTTGGGGGGAGGCGGGGTCCTAACTGGAGGCCAGGGAAGCTATTAACCTCCCTCCAATGTACAGGAAAGCCCCTTAATTACCTTGCCCCAAATGTCCACAGTGTCAAGGCTGAGAAGGTCTGAACTATGTGGAGGCCATGGGCAATCGCTCCCACAGCCCCCTGGCTTTCACCCTGGGAACCTAGAAATTCTGCCCGGTGCTCCTATATTTTTGCCCAATGCCTGGGACAAAACTCATCTGGTAGTGAGCAGGTATGTGGGGAATTCTTGCCTCTCTGCGTTGCCCCTGGATACATAAATTCTCATCTAAATTCATGCTCACGCTCACAATTTCACGGTGGCGAGAGAAGCACAACTTTCTCATTAAGGGGTGCAGTCAAAGTTTCTCTCTACCGAGAGCAGTAAGAAGAGTCTGGGCTCCCTTGAAATGAAGCGAGGCTGTAATTAACGTTAATGAAACCCCTAAGACAGTCCACATGCCTTGGAGCACGGGGTGACGGCAGCAGGGTCTATGAGCTACAGACCACCCCATCCTACCCTTACCCCCTCAAGCAAATGAAACACCACATTCAGGAGGAAACTCTGATCCAGACAGAGAAGTCAATTTCCCATTTCACCTGCCTTGGAACGTGAGCCGTCCACGGAAGGATGAACAGAGAGTTCAGAGAAGGATGAGGGAGGGGATGCAAAGGAGAAAATCCACCTCCTTGAGGGTAAACTAAGCCTAGTCACTGAGGCAGGCAAGGGACAGCCTCCTCTCATTTAATCACAACAACTGTTCAAAGAGGTCAGTATTATTGTTGACCCCATTTTATAACTCAGGGATCGTCAAACTTTTTTTCCGTAAAGAGCAAGATAGTAAATATTTCAGGCTTTGTAGTCTGTAGGATCTCTGTTCCAACTATTCAACTCTGCCTTTTTGGCAGAAAAGCAGCTGTAGACAATACATACGGCATGCACTCTTCTGTCCATCCAGCTGTCCATCCATTCATTTATTTATCCAGCTATCCATCTATTCATTAATTTATCCAACCATCCAACAAACCATCCATCCATCCATTCATTTATCCATGTGTCCATCCATCTATCCATACAATGAACATTCATTGACAACCTATCGTGTGTCAGAACCTTTGGATATCAAGACAAATGAGTTTCCTCCAACTCCTTCTCCAGGTAGCTCTGGCCACACAGGTTGTCAGAAAGCTCCTGGAACATGTGAGTGCTTTCCTTGCACAGGACCTTTGAATATTGTTCAGGGCCTCTATTCTCTTCCCCCTACAACACCTTCCACCATCCCCACACAACCAGCTCTTTGCCTGGCCACTGCTGTGATCCTTCTGATCTTAGCTTCTGATACAGACAGGCCTTCCTGACAGCCCTGTCATTCTCCATCTCAGCACCGTGTGTGTTTCTCTCATAGCACTGGGTATACTTTAAATGATTTTATTTATTTCATTTTAAATCAGCTTTGTGTCATCCTCCCTTATTAGCACATCGATTCCACAGAGGTGGAGATCAAGTCTTTCTCATTTGCCGTTATATTCTCAGCATCTGGCACATAACAGATGCTCAACAGATAGGTATTGAACTGAATTGGTAAGTTGATAAACCCAGAAAAGTTGATGCCAAAGTATGACCTCCACCCATTATAGCAAGTACAGCTTAGACTGTGCCATCCAGTATGGTGACCACTGGTCACATGCGGCTAGTGAGCAACTAAAATATGGGGAGTCTGAGTTGAGATGAGCTATAAGTATATGACACACACCAGATTTAGGAGACTTCATATGGAAAAAAGTAATAATGTAAAATATCTCAAGTTTTTAAACTGATTGTATTAGTTCAGTTCGGTTCAGTCACTCAGTCGTGTCCGACTCTTTGCGACCCCATGAACCGCAGCACGCCAGGCCTCCGTGTCCATCACCAACTCCCGGAGTTCACCCAAACCCATGTCCATTGAGTCAGTGATGCCATCCAACCTCAGGATGCCATCTCATCTTCTGTCATCCCCTTTTCCTCTTGCCCTCAATCTTTCCCAGCATCAGGGTCTTTTCCAATGAGTCAGTTCTTTGCATCAGGTGGCCAAAGTATTGGAGTTTCAGCTTCAACATCAGTCCTTCCAATGAACACCCAGGACTGATCTCCTTCAGAATGGACTGGTTGGACCTCCTTGCAGTCCAAGGGACTCTCAAGAGTCTTCTTCAACACCACAGTTCAAAAGCATCAATTCTTCTGCGCTCAGCTTTCTTTATGGTGAAATGGTATTTGAGATTTACAGGGCAAAATGAAATAAATTATTTAAATCAATTTCATCTGTTCACTGGGTAATTTTTTTACCTTTTTTTTAATGTGGCTACTAAAGTTTTAAAAATTACATATGGGATCTGCTTTATATGTCTATTAAGTAGCACTGGTTTAGACCTCCCCGATTCTATTCCCAGACTTCCTACTAATTAGCTCTCTGATGTTGGTTCAGTCAATTAACCTCAACAGGTCTTGGTTTCTTTATGCAACAAATGAATATTTCTGACCTGCCAAACACATGGGTTGTGGTGTAGCTCAAATGAGATAATGGATACGAAAGTGCCTGGAAAAAAATCTATATAGATGTAAGCTCTTCTGTAATGAGATTTTCTGACTCTGTTTCTAAATCCCCAAGGCGTTTTTTCCCTGCCTCCCTGGCTCCTGACTATGACCTAAGTTGCTCCATCCTTTCCAAATTCTGATTTTCATGGTCTGACTTCTGGAATCAATACTGGTTCTTTCTCCCAAGTGACACATCCCTCCTGCCCTGGGGACAGAATTCCAGAAGCTGAAGAGTTTGGCGAGACAAGTCCACTGTCACACTTCTCAAGTTCGTCAACGTCAGTGTGTTAGCACATTCCCACGCCACTCAGGGTGCTCTTTCAAGTAACAGTGATGTCAAGGGAAACTTAATTATTCGGACAGCTTCCTCTTGTAGTACAACTGCCCATTGACAACTGTACCCTTGAGAGAGCTCTATATTAATTAGGCTGACCCAGGGCTGAGGTTTCAATTATTTTTAAAATGTAGAAACCTTGTAGGTTTAGTCTGCCTATCATCCACTTCCTCTGGTTCCCACAAATGGATAATCATTACTCTATTAAGGACCCATTCTTTCCCTGGTCTTCACCCACATAGTCAGTGTAGGGCAGACAGGTGTATGTATGCCTGTCTTGATCAGTTTATTCCATCCCCCTGGACACAGTGATGGTTTTGAGGAAGGGTACAAGACTGAAGTTGATCTAGAGGAACTTTCAAGAAAGAAGAGTTGACTTTGCCACTGGATGATAAGTCTGCAACTACTTGAGACATGGAGTTGAGGGAAGCAGGCCACCATGAGAAAGCTAGACGAAACTATCATGGAGAAAGGGTCAAGACAGACAGTCTCTTCCACCCTGTTTAGTCACCTAGACACCACTATACCTGCAGCCAGTGAGTTCTGAATTCCTCTGAACTTTGCAGTCCCAAAAGCCAACAAGTGCATTTTGTGGGAGAAGTCAGTTTAACTTGAGATGTAATCACTTGCAACCAAAAGACACCTTTCTAAAACAAAAAGAGATCAAATACAGTGCATTTAAAAGAATTTTACTTTTATAACTTTCAATTAATGCAACAACTCCATCTGGGTTTAACAGAGTATTGTCCATAGGTGCCACTAAGAATCCTTTATAACTAGATCATGAATTAACCACAAACAGCCTCTTCTAAAGTCACTGAGAATGCATGGAAGTTCATGAAAGGGTCGCTTTCACTGGAATCATTTTCTGAAACTCAACTGTTCACTGTCCATGGAAGGAAAGGTACTGCTCTTCAGAAATAAACTTCAGACAAGTCACTCCACTTGGAATAATTCAGAATTGGATTACTGGGGTTTTAAATTAATGTGGGCTTCAGGGTTTTAGTCGTGTTACTTGAGAAAAACCTTCTGCCACCAGGAATGCCACCAAGAAACCTCCACTTTTACCCTGAAATCCTGGCCTGCTGGTCACCTTCCTGGCCACCTCACAAGGTTAGTGAGTAGATGGCTCATGGGGAGATGGGGAAACTGAGGGTCACATGTGCCATGCCCAGTCAGAAATAAATGTGTGGACTTCGGAAGTCCAGCTCTGCCCTCCAAGCCAGACTCCATGACATGAAGATTAATAAGGTGACAATTGTCAAGGACCTGGGAGGGGTTAAAACAATCACCCAACACCAAGACTATTTTTCAGCTTCTTCTGCATGGGCTTCAAGACATATGCCAACAGCAGACCTGGCAAAGTATGGCCTTTCAGCTGGTTTTCCGTGTGTCCCTTCTGCCATATATAACTTGAACATGGAGACACTGACAAGGTCCAGTTGATGTCATAGAGTCACCATCTCCCTGACAAAGATGACTTCCAACCTTTATTATTATTTTGGTTTTTTCCGGCTGCATTGCAAGGCTTGTGGGATCTTAGTTCCCCATTAAGGATTGAATCTGGGCCTCAGCAGCGAAAGCTCAGAGTCCTAACCACTGGACTGCCAGGGAAGTCCCAAGAGGACTTTCAATCTTTCAACAAACCACCCTGCAGTGGACCCAGCAGGCTTTCTAGTTTGGTGGACTTCAAGAAAAACATTTGTTAAATGAAGGCATAAGACTTTAAATTTAGTAAGCAACGGGGTGACCTATACAGTACCATTTGGACAGCAGACAAATTTTATCTGGCTCAATACGAGGCTTAAGTTTGGAGTTGCTGGCAACATTTTATTAACAGAGAAATTTCACATGAAAAAAATGCCATACTTCTGGCTTCACTTGATAAATTGAAGCAATGCACAGCCTGCATTCTCCACAGCAACAGTCAGCTGGAGATGGGGAGTGCAGATGGGGGCATGGGCTCTCTGGCTGGCCCCACTCCCCACCCTGCCCTATTGTGCTCCTTGAGTCTGAAGCAGAATGTGAGTTGCCATTTGTCATCTTACACCAGGCCTTTTCTGTCTGTCTGAATTTCCTGCCTGGCCCTATTAAATACTGGAGTTCACAAGCTCTGCAAAATGCACATGAATTAACTGCATAGTAAACTGTTTTGGTAAAACTCAAGTAAACCAGGAGGTGAAAAAAGATGAGGCTTCTAAGACCCCTTTGGACTCAGAAGATACCAGAACTGTACAAGCTTTGTGTGTGTGTGTGTGTGTGTTTTGTACAAGCTTTCTGAGACCACTGGCAGGAGGAGGCAGGGAGAAGGGAGGCAGGTGCTTCTCAAACCTTTAGTATATCTTTTCACGTGAAAGAAGCTCCACCCACATCCCACACAGGGTCCCCCTTCACCCACCATCACTCCTTCCGCAGAGAGAGGGAGGTTCAGTAACTCGAAGTTTGGAGGAAGAACTGGGCCAGTGTGTCCCCTGTGCTTCCTCACCCTCCTCCAGATTGAGAGTAGTAAAGTACTCCAGATTGGGAGTATTTTGATCTCCATCTGCATCTTTCTTTACTCACATTTCTCAACTGATTCAAAGCTCAGGCAGGGAAGGAAAGAAGGAGAGCTAGCTATTGAGTTTTGCAAAGACCCTGATGATCATCTAGGATGACAGTTATCATCACTTGGAGGGTTTGTTTCCCCCACTTCTGAGAATCTGATGAAAGCTACACACCTGTTCACACCACACTTGTACACATAATGTCCTGGTGCTCACAGCCCCCGAAGCCCATTCATAGACTTCAGATTGTTTTTAATCCTTGATTGGTTTCCATTCCCAAAGAGGAGTTATTCAAAGTGAGATGAGGCAGAGACAAGACTGATAAAAGCCCAGACATCCTGACTGGCAGTCTCCTTGTTTGGCATTCAGATGCAGGTACTCATTCAACACCGCCCAATGCCAGGCACTCACCAGGCACATGGTGCTGAGCTCCACTGTGTGTCCTAATAAAGGACTCAAACACCAGTCCACTTATTACACAAATGAACTTCCAAGCACACACCATGCCAAATACTATGATGGAGAAGAATGGGCACCATTCTTGACAAGGCAGTCTGATGTATTTGAAGGTTGTGGAGTGAGGAAAGATTCTCAAAGAGAATGACATTGGAGCCTAGATCAGAAATCTAAAGGATAAAGAGAAATTAATTAAAGGGGGAGAAAGGAACACATATGGAGAAGGAAATGGCAACCCACTCCAGTGTTCTTGCCTGGAGAATCCCAGGGATGGGGGAGCCTGGTGGGCTGCCGTCTGTGGGGTCACACAGAGATGGACACGACTGAAGCGACTTAACAGCAGCAGCAGTAGCAGCAAGGAACACATATAAGAGGCATCCAGACAGCATAGGCAAAATCTCTGGGGTAGGAGGGCTGGGAGAATGGAATGAGATGGAACTGGAAAGGAAAGACAGGTGTGTGCAGTACAGGTGACACACAGACATGTCAGGATAGACCCTTACAGCCCCATTCGGCCACTAGATCCACAATTGGTGTGGGGAGGGGGGCCACCTTAAGCTCTGACAGAGTTAAGAGGTTCATAAATTCAATCCCATGTCCCAATTCTGGGAGAATTTCTCCAAAGAAATCATCCAAATCAAGGAGCTATATACGCCAAGATGCTTGCAGTCGTGCTATCTATAACATCAAAGCTCTGGAAAGAATGGAAATCTCCAACTAAAAGAAGCATCACTAGAGAACCATGGGCATCAACATGATGTGATATTATCTAAAAAGGGAAATTCTAGTTGAAGTAGGAATTTGGGGACATGCATGTGAGAAATGAACAGCTATACAAGAGTGTAGAGAAGAAGTGGGGGGCAAGATATTTCCATACCTGTAGGCATGACTAGAAGGATATATGGTCAGAATGATTTTATTAATAATGACAGTGTAATAGGATATCAAGGGGGATTTCTCCTACTATCCTGGAATTATGGCTTAGGCCCAAAGTTAAAAATAAAACACATAACTCCACTTTCTAAAGAGAACTGCCCACAAGCTAAAGGTGGGACCAGTCTCCTTCCCACCAGGGTAGCAAAGAGGGGACAGAGTCAGCCCCATACCCCAGTGATCACTGCCACCTCCTCCTCTACAGGGGTATGGGGTGGTCTTTGCCCTTGTGAGGGTACAGAATTCACAAAGTGTGTGCAATCTGGTTCCCTGGAGTGTCTGCAAGAAAAGGGAAACAGGCATCTCATATCCTGAATAGACAGCTGCTGAAATATTGATGCTACAGCCATGCTCTAATGCCACCATCCAAGCAGAGAAGGGTGGGGGACAGTTCTTGGAAGAGATTAAGGTGAAGGATGTCTAGACCAACAATGTCCAAAAGAACTTTCTGTGCTAATGGAAATGTTCTATACCTGTGCTACACAATATGGCAGCACCCCCCCCACCCCGCCCCCCCCCCCCCCCCCCCGCCCAAACATGGTTACTGAGTACTTGAAATGTGATTGGTGTAACTGAGGAACTGAAAGTTTAATTTTGTTTCAAAGTCTGACTCTTTTGTGACCCCATGGACTGTATCCCGCCAGGCTCCTCTGTCCATGGGATTTTCTAAGCAAAACATACTGGAGTGGGTTGCCATTTCCTACTCCAAGGGATCTTCCCAACCCTGGGATTGAACCCTGGTCTCCTGCATTGGTAGGCAGATTCTTTACCACTGAGCCACTGGGGAAGCTGTTATTTCATTTTCATTACCTTCAATTTAAATAACTGCCAGCTGTGGCTAGTGACTACCATATTGGACAGCACAGGTCAAGGTGTTTCCATGGATGACACAGAAGTAGTGAGCCTGGGGAGGAAATGGGAAAACTTTCTACTTCATCCCAGATGTCTGCCCCCTCAGACAGTGTGAGAAGGGACCCCAGTGCTTCCATGGCTCCAGGAGAAGGAGCCTGAAGGTTAGTGGGTGAGTGGCATCTGTCCATGTCTAGGTGGCCACCAGAGAAGGGGTCAAGGGTGGTGCCCCAGATGGGGCCCACGGGATCCTCTGAGGAGGGTGGTTCTCAGGACGGGAGAGGCTGTCAGTATGAGCACGAAGACAGGTCAGAGAAAACCATGCTCCCCATTTATAATGGAAACCACTCACAGCAGAAGACCAAACCAGAGCATTACCCAGGAAGCCAAGCCTGGTTTTAAGTTTTTCCAACCAAAAGTGAACAAACCTGCCCAAGTTGTCATTAAGGATGGGAAAGGAGACATTCAGTTTATCTCAACTACAGGAAAAACAAACTGCTTCCTTCATGTTCACACTCTGATGAGTTTAGACTTTTCAACAAACCAATTATAACAGTGTCCAAGCACTATGTGCTCATAAAAGTTGTTTAAGCCTCACAATAACCCTACAGTTACCCCATTTTATGAGGAAGAAACTGAGGCTCAGAAAGTTTAAGTGAATCACCCATGATCCCACAGATAAGTGGCAAAGCTGAAATTTGCCCCCAGGTTTTCTTGCTCCAAAATTTTTAATTTTTTTAAGTCATCTTTTGGGCAATATGATAATTGTGGGTTTTTTTTAAGCTGAAAAAAAGCATTCATGTAAAACTGATGAAATCCAAATAAGATCCACACTTGTGTGAGCAGTCTTGTACCAATGTCAATGTCCTGGTTTTGACAACATACTGTGGTTAGTAAGACACCATCCATGCAGGGGGAAGCTAGGAGAAGCTGCACTACAACTTCTTGGGAGTCCTAAATCATTTTTATGTTCTACCTTTTTTTTTTCATTTTGGCCTCACCACCTGGCTTATGGAATCTTAACTCCCAGACCAGGCCCACAGCAGTGAAAGCACCAAGTCTTAACCATTGGACCACCAAGGAATTCTCAAAGGGAGTCCTAAACCATTTTATAATAAAAAGTTCTTTTAAGCTGAGTCTTTTGGAAGTTGTGCAAAATGTTTATTGTATGTTTTTTACATTAAAGTATTAGTCTATGATTTAAGAAAGAAAATCATTTAAAGATAATGGAAATCCTAAATTTTTCAGGTAAGTATTCCAGATTCAAGCTGTCTTTAAAGCCTGCTCTTACTGTTTATTTCAATGTACACTAAAATGGGGTTTCCCTGGTGGCTCAAATGGTTAAGAATCTGCCTGCAGTGTGAGAGACCCGAGTTTAATCCCTGGGTAGGGAAGCTCCCTGGAGAAGGGAATGGCTACCCACTCCGGGATTCTTGCCTGGACAAGTCCATGGACAGAGTAGTCTGGTGGGCTACAGTCCATGGGGTCATAAAGAGTCGGACATGACTGAGCAACTAACGTTCACTTTTTACTCTTTAAAACATAATATGTTTGGGGGACAGGACTTACTGTAAATCTTTTAAACCAGGGGTCCCTAACCTCCAGGATCTAATGCCTGATGATCTGAGGTGGAGCTTATGTAACAATAACACAAATAAAGTGGCAAAATAAATGCAATGTTCTTGAATCATCCCAAAACTAATGCCCGTTCCTGGTCTGTAGAAAAATTGTCTTCCATAAAACTGGTTCCTCATGCCAAGAAGGTTGGGGACCGCTGTGGTATACCTGGAAATAAGCAGCAATGCCTCTCAGATACTGAGGAAATCAGGGCAGGTTCTAAAGATCATTTCCATATAAAAGCACCAGACTTTCCCAGATACGATGGGCACTATAATCTTTCCCTTTAGTCCTGCAGAGTCATGGGACTTAGGTGGCTTTGCTGCTGGTAGCTACACAACAAGCATCGACTCTCTGGATCATTAGCAAAAGATAGCCTTGCCCCCTTCCTCCCTCTGTGCATTTCTGAGCTGCTGGATACTCCATGAGCCACGTCAAACAGGCAGGGGGTCTGCAATGCCAGGGCATAACCAGTGGCATCAGCCCAGATGCACAGGAACATGCCAAGAATAAACAGAATCAACGGAGACAAGAAACATTTTTGATCCCTTATAGGGATGGCTGTTTGTGAGTTTTCAGTCCTGGCTTGATGAGTCATTCATTAGGAGAGAAACATGACCTTTTTCTGTTGATTCCAGGAAGACTGGTGGAGGAGGGCAAGGATTTCAAGAAGTCAACAGAATCAAAAGACAAGGGGAAGAATAAGTTGTGGCCAATCTGCTTAAGCAGGACATTCTTGGGGTGAGTGAGAACTCAGGGGATGTGTAAAAAATAAGGAAACTGGTTAACAAGAACAAGGATGCTGGGTGCAGTCAGGTACTGCTTTTCACTCCTGGCTAAGTCAATTTTCTCACTCACACAGACACACAGGAGAGAGAGAAGATGAAAAGGGAGAGAGGCAGGCAAAGAGGCATGAAAATGGAAGAAATAAATAGTTTTTTTCCTCCCAATTGCCTTTATCCCAAGCCCAGTGAAAGAGGGGAAATTTAGGGAGGGGAAAAAAACAGAAGAGATGGATGAGCAGAGCAGGGCCAAGGAGACTACAGAATCAAGACAGTGTAAGACTGGCATAAGCATAGAACAGAAAAAGAGGCTTGAAATAGACTCACATATACATGGCCCATTTATTTGCAACAAAGTTACCAGGTAATTCAATGGGGAATAGGGGTCTTTACAGCAAAATAGCTGGAACAACTGGATATTCACACCTTAACCCTTACCTCACACCATGTGCAAAAATTAATGTAAGATGGATAATAAATCTAGATTATAAAAGCTGAAACTGTAAACTTCTAAAAGAAAACAGGAGACTATCTTAGTGACTTTGGGATTTGCAAAGATTTCTCAGGATATAGAAAGCACTAAGCATTAAACAAAAACTATGATACACTGACTCCTTTAAAATGGAAAACTTCAGCTGTTTGAAAGACAACTAATTGTATGAAAGTGATAAGGGAGGTTACAGATTGAGAGACAGTAGCCATAAAGCGTAACGTGGTAAAGGGTCTACAATACAGTAGTAAGAAGATAAACAATTAAAAAATAGGCAAAAGACTTGAACAGATAATTCACATAAAGAGAGATTAAATGACAAGGACAGGTTTAACATCTCCAGTCATGTGTGTTGTCCTCAGTCGTGTCCGACTCTTTGCGACTCCATGGACTGCAGCCCGCCAGCCTCCTCTGTCCATGAATTTTCCACGCAAAATTACTGGAGTGGGTTGCCATTTCCTACTCTAGGGGATCTTCCCGACCCAGGGACCAAATTTACCTCCCCTGTGTCTCCTGGATTGGTAGGTGGATTCTTTACCACTGAGCCACTTGCTTCTGCTGCTGCTGCTGCTAAGTCGCTTCAGTCATGGCTGACTCTGTGCGACCCCCATAGACAGCAGCCCACCAGGTTCCGCCATCCCTGGGATTCTCCAGGCAAGAGTACTGGAGTGGGTTGCCATTGCCTTCTCCGCTGAGCCACTTTTAAGCCCCAAAAAGTGTTAGTTGCTCAGTTGTGTCTGACTCTTTGCTATCCCATAGTCCACTAGGCTCCTCTTTCCATGGGATTCTCCAGGCAAGAATGCTGGAGTGGGTTGCCATTCCCTTCTCCAGGGGATCTTCCCGTCCCAGGGATTGAACTCTGGTCTCCTGCATTGCAGGCAGATTCTTTACCTTCTGTGCCTCCAGGGATGAGGGAAATACAAATCAATTAATTAGTGCAAATAAAAACATAATAAGATACCACTTCATACTTATTAAAAGGACAAAATCAAAAGCCTGACAATATTAAGTGGTGACAAGGATATAGAACACTTTCTCAGCGTCAGCACTGGTGATATTTTGGGTGTGAAAATTCTTTGCTGAGGAGGGGAGGGTGAAGGTGGGGGCTGCTCTATGCATTACAGGATGTCTATCAGCACCCCTGGTCTTCACCCAGGAGCCAGATGCTAGCAGCACCCTCCCCCCAGGCTGTGACAACACAAAATGTCTCCAGATGTTGCCAAATCTCCTCTGGGAGGCAGAGCTGTCCCGCACCGAGAACCACTGATGCAGACTTGCTGACTTTCCCTACACTGCTGGTGAGCTGTAAAATGTACAACCAGTTTGGCAGAGTCTTATACATACACTACAACCTAGGAATTCTACTCATAGGTATTTAACCAAGAGAAATGAAAATATACATTGACAAAAAGAAAAAAAAACACACAACTTGTACGGAATGTTCATAGCAGATTTATTCTCAATAGTCCCAAACTGGAAACACCCCAAATGTCAATCTATGTGAGTGTAGGGGGCTGAATTGTACCCTCCAAAGGACATGTTAGGGGCTTCCCTGGTGGTCCAGTGGTTAAGAGTTTGCCTGCCAACGGAGGGGATGTGGGTTTGATCCCTGGTCAGGGAACTAAGGTTCCACATTCTGCAGAGCCCGTGCACCACAACTACTGAAGCCTGTGCCCTGTGAGTACTAGACCCGAGTAGCCCTCGCTCACCGCAACTAGAGAAAGCCCAAGCACAGCAATGAAGACCCAGCGCAGCTATAAATAAATAAATGAACCCAATTTGGTGGGGGGGGGGGGGGATTGGGGGGAGGATATGCTGAAGCCCTAACCCCCCAGGATCTATGATTATGACCTTACTGAGGAATAGGGTATTTGCAGATATAATCAAGTTAAGATAAGGTCATATAGGATTAGAGGGGGCCTGACATCTACTGACTGCTGTCCTTAAAAGAAGAGGAGGGAAGAAGAAGGCCCTGTGTAGACAGAGGTAGAGATTGGAATGATGCAGCCACCAACCCAGAAATGTTAAGGATTGCTAGGAGCTGGAAGAGGCAAGGACAGATTCTTCTCTAGATCCTTCAGAGGAAGTAAGGCTCGGTCATCACCCTGACCTGGCCTTCTGGCCTCCAGAGCTGTGAGTTAATACATTTCTGGTGTTTTTTTTTTTTTCCCCTGGTGTTTTAAGCCTCCAGGTTTGTATTGCTTTGTTATAATAGCCCTAGGAAAAAGAATACAGGGAGAAGGGATAAATACACTGTGGTGTTGTCACACAATGAGGCATTATTAACAGATAATAATAAAGTGATGGGCTTCCCAGGTGGTGCTAGTGGTAAAAGAACCCACCTGCCAGTGCAAGAGAGGTGAGAGACTCAGGTTCGATCCCTGGGTCGGGAAGATCCCCTGCAGTAGGAAATGGCATCCCACTCCAGTATTGTTGCTTGGAAAATCCCATGGACAGAGAAGCCTGGCAGGCTACAGTCTATGGGGCTGTAAAGAGTCAGATGCAATTGAGTGAGCACACACGCAATAAAGTGATACAGAAGAATAAACTACTGATACACACTACAACATAGATTAAGCGCAAAAGCATCACACTGGGTGAAAGAAGCCAGACATGAAAGAGTATATGTTCAATGCAGGATTCTGTTTGCAATGAAGTTTTATAAGATATCTCAGCCTCTTTTAAAGTAATAAAAATCAGAATGGTGGTTGCCTTCAAGGTAGGGGAAAACAACTGGAGAATGGGGCACAAGGGGACTTTCCAGAGTGGATGAGAAATATTCTGTACCTTGATTGGGGTGGTGAGCATATGAGGATATACATTTATTACAACTCACTGAACTTTAAACCTGTATTTTTGATTGTATGTAAATTAATGCTAAGTTTTTAAAACTGGAAGTAAAGAGGCTCAAAAGAAAAGAAAACTGGGAAGCATGGGATGTTCTCACAATGATAAGGGTCAGAGAAGGAAAAGAGAGGAAGAAAGTAAGTGGCTGCATCAGAAAAAGACCAACTGCAAACACGCCAGCCACTGTGTCCCCACCTCCAACAAGTTTTGTCACTCTGTTACACCTGTGCTCGCCACGGGTAAGTAAACTCGAAAATTCCCCCCTGGAGGCCAAGTTTGCAGAGCTGTTCACAGCAAATTGGCCCAGGCAGACATCCCAGCTGCTGTCCATTATAACCTGGAATGGAACATTAACTTCTGAGAGGCCCCTCTGGCTCCCAGAGAGCCCCTAGCCACCCCACACTTCGGGAATTTTCTTGAAAACATAAATGGACAATGGAGAAAAACTCAGAACTCAGTGCCTGCTGAGCAACCTGTGAGGTTCGCTGGCATCAAAGCATGAAACGTTCTGAGTGAGGCCAACGACCATGCTGCCATCACCGCCCAGACAGCAGCGGGCAGTGCTGGGAACTTGGCCTGCGTGGAGCTGCAGACACCTAAGGGCTCAGGTAGGAAGCAGCGTCTGAGGTCAAAGCCTTCCTTGCTGCCTCACCTACAGCCAAGCCACACCAGGAGTCACTGCAAACACAGGGAGAGGCCAAAATTCCTAACTTTGGCTCCAGATAGCCCAGAGTTCAAGTGTCCGGACTGCCTCCTCCCTGGGCTCTTTACACCATCATTTCCCAACCTGAGAAATGGGAAGATGCTAAGATGCACACAGACAGGGAACTGGTGCTCAGGAAACACGGGGTTCCTCTTATGAAAGGTTAGCAGCTCTCTAAAGACTGTAAATTCCATGTGAATTACATTCCCTGCTTTAAAAAAAGCTGTCTGCTAGAGACTTCATTTTCTGTGGCCTTAGGATTGGCTGAAATGCTTCTGGGCTCGCCATTGGGCTTGGCCTCACAGCTGCCCTTTGAGGAGGGTGACACTGCTTTGGCCGCTTCCTGGGATTCCTGGCTGAGTGACAGAGCCCCCCTCTCCTTCAGGCCTAGTGCAAAAGTTCCAGCAAAGGTTCCCCACGAGTTCACAATCGGGACTGTGCTCACCATGTTGGCTGACACACGCTGCTTGAATAGAATAGGGTGTCAGGAATATTCAGAATCTGAATTCCAGACAAGGACAACTCCATGAGATTTGTCCAAATGAACAGTAAAGATTGCTTACTCTGGCTTCTGCCAGCTGCTTCCACATTACTCTGCCAGCAGGCGGGAGATGGAAACCATGGGGGAGGTGTCTTTGCCAGGGACATCACCACTCCCCTCTCTCCCTGACGTACAGGAGCAAACTGGACAAGGGCCCTTCTTATGCATCTTTGCTCACATTTACTCTGTAATGGGAAGAGTGCTAGACTGAGGGTAGGAAGTGGGGGCTTCCAATACTGGGGGTGCTGGGAGAATCATCCATCTACCCATTCATCCAGTCATTCAACAAACACTTATTGAGCCTTTAACTCTGCAGTCAGTGCTGTGTTAAGCAGAGAAGTGAAAGAGATGAATGAGACAGCATCCCTCCTCTCAAAAAAACTCACAGTCCAGGGTCTAGAAAAGAAGAGAGACTTAAACCCTGCTGGAGGAAAAGTGCCAGGTGCAGGCATGGCAATTATAGAGGCGGCCTAGTGTGTGTAAGGTCATGAATTCAGCTTCTGGGCCTGAAACATTACAATCACGACTTCAGCTAAAGACAGGAGTCTGTAAGCATTCTCTGAAAGGGCCAGAGAGCAAATATTTCAGGCTCTGGTCTCAATGACTTAACACTGGCATTGTAGTGTGAATGGATGTGATGGATTCCAATAAAACTTTATTTACATAAATAAGTGGAGGGCCAGATTTGGCTCTTAGGTGGTAGTTTGTCAATATCTGATGGAGAAGATGTCATCCTAGATGAACTATATAATCTCCTTTCACCTCAGTTTCTTTCAATACTAAAGAGAGATGATAATAATTACCTATTGCATGGGTGGCAGAAGCTGATACGACATGTAAAGCACTTAGCACAGTGCTCACAATATGGTAAGGGTGCAATAAATTATTATTTATTATTTGTTACTCACTGCATTACAGTATGAATACAAAATTATGCTGGCAGAGGCAGAAAGGAGTGGAGGGTCCATCTGGTGTGAGGGAAACCACAGTCAATGTTACCTATTTGAGTCTCTCTAAAATCTACTGCAGATGTTGACTGTAGCCATAAAATTAAAAGACTTGGAAGTGAAGCTATGACAAACCTAGACAGTGTATTAAAAAGCAGAGACATCACTTTGCTGACAAAGATCTGTGTAGTCAAAGCTACGGTTTTTCTAGCAGTCATGTGCAGACATGAGAGTTGAACCATAAAGAAGGCTGAGTGCCAAAGAATTGATGCTTTCTAATTGTGGTGCTGGAGAAGACTTTTAAGAGTCCCTTGGACAGCAAGGAGATCAAACCAGTCAACCCTAAAGGAAATCAACTCTGAATATTCACTGGAAAGACTGCTGCTGAAGCTGAAGTTCCAAAACTCTGCCCACCTGATGTGAAGAGCCAACTCTCTAGGAAAGGCCCTGATGCTGGGGAAGACTGAAGGCAAGAGGTGAAGCAGGCAGCAGAGGAGGAGATGACTAGATAGCATCACCAACTCCATGGACATTTGAACAAACTCTGGGAGACAGTGGAGGACAAAGGAGTCTGGTGTGCTGCAGTCCACAGGGTCACAAAGAGTCAGACACAAGTTAGTGAATGAACGACAATAACATATCTATGTGTCAGAACAAGGACTAACCCACCTAACTACCCTGCAGGGCTCAGTAGTGGTCCAAAAAGCTCTCTGGGGGGCGGGGGGGGGGGGGGCGGGGGAAGCTCTCTGAAAACTGGAACTTTCTCAGGTCCACACACACAAACTGTTGATGAAACAAGGGTATAAGAAAATTAATCTGTGCCTTCCCTGTGCAAACACGTTCCTTAGATACTCCCCCTCATTTTCACAGAAGACAAATGTTTTCAGTCTCAGGATCTTGGAAAGTGACATCAAAGCCGGTGCCAACCTCGGGTCCCAGGAGATGACATCCTGACAGCTGGGGCTCCCTAGACACAGCACACCCCTATTTGGTGGTTGAAATCCAGGCTGGTGAAGTGATAGCCACACACCTGTGCCTGATCCAGTGGCCAGACACCTAAAGGCCATCTCTTTCTAATGTCAGAGTCACGATCCCGAAACACAACCAGGGTTAGAAGGAAGGATTTGCTGACAGCTTCCTAACAATCATTAAGCACCATTCTAGAACGTTAACCTAGCCTGTTCGCAAAATCCAGGGCCCCAGCTGGACGCCTCAAGAGTTACTAAAATTTGTATTCTTACTCCGTTAATTTGAGTTAGTATTGACAAATACCTCTAGTCTGAGGAAAGCAAGAGCAGGGGGCGGAGAACTCACTGCTGTCCGGGGGAGAGCCCCAGCCACATTCATTCCAAATTACAGTCCCAACAGGGCCCAAAGGGGACTGCAAGCCAGGAGGCACTAGATGAAATGGGCAGCTCTAGAAGTGGGGTCAGGGGCCCCCTTCTCTACTATCAGCTGCCAGGAGCAGATGGTACGACCTCCCAAGTTACCAGAGCCATACTCTCCTGTGTCCTGGAAGGGACACCATATACCTGAAAGAATTAATTAATGGAAAACATGAAGAAAAGCGCTCGGAGCAATTGGACCGAGGCCTCGAGGCCAAAATGCCTCTCAGCTAAAATGACTCATGACAGGTCCTGCTCCTCAGCGCCGAGAGTCCTTCCAGAGGCTCCCTACCAATCACCTCGGGGAGACACTCCAAACTCCCCAACAGCTTATCCTTAATCTTCCCTCTCACCCCACACCACACCACACACACCACACCACACACACCACACCACACACACCACACCACACACACAAACACACATGCTACAGTCTGGTCACACAAATATTTTCAGCTCCCCAGGCAGCCCTCCCTTCCAGGCCTTTGCACCTGCCATTCCGCCTGCACACCTTTCCCCTTCTCTCCTCACCTGGACAACTTCCACTCACTCTGCAGGTCTCACCTTGGGCCAGGAACTGGCACACTACTACAGCCCGAAGGCCAAGTCTGGCCCACCACTTGTTTTTGTAGGGCTTCCCTGATAGCTCAGTTGGTAAAGAATCTGCCTGCAACACAGGAGACCCCAGTTTGATTCCTGGATCAGGAAGATCCTATGGAGAAGGAATAGGCTACCCACTCCAGTTCTGTCGGGCTTCCCTTGTGGCTCAACTGGTAAAGAGTCCTCCTGCGATACAGGAGATGGGTTTGATCCCTGGGCTGGGAAGATCCCCTGGGGAAGGGAAAGGCTACCCACTCCAGTATTCTGGCCTGGAGAGTTCCATGAACTGTACAGTCCATGGGGTCGCAAAGAGTCAGACTGAGCGACTTTCACTTGTTTTCATAAATAAAGCTTTGTTGGAACACAGCCACACCCACTCATTTGCATACCATCTATGGCTGCTTTCGCTTACAACTGCAGAGTTGAGTGGATGCCAGGGAGCCCACTGGGCTGCAGAGGTTGATGTATTTACTACCTGACCCCTACAGAAAGCTTTCCCACTGCTGCCTTAGACAACGGTTCCTCCACAAAGCTGTCCCTGACCTCCTCAAATGTTCTGGGTTATCCTCACTTGGGCTCCTTCAGTCCTACCCTTACTTCCCTTACTCCAGATCCTTCCCCACTGAGTTATAATATAGGTTTT
Organism: Bos taurus; assembly: GCF_002263795.3. NCBI lineage: Eukaryota > Metazoa > Chordata > Mammalia > Artiodactyla > Bovidae > Bos > Bos taurus. The sequence goes on along the minus strand of NC_037344.1, from coordinate 57,420,534 downwards.
GAGTCTGTATCCTCTAAATCCTGAGTTCCTTGAAAGGAATACTGTTTTCTTTTTGCAACTCTGCTTCCCCAGCTTCTCACACAGATCCTAGACATCCTAAGTGCTGGAAAAATACATTTTTTCTGAATGAAAGAATCAGTAAATGAGTGAGTGTTTGATGCAGGGCTGGAGAGCCCAATAATACCATTAAATAGGGTACAACTGATTCAGGCTCTTGGCAACTTGGTCAGGACACTTCCCAGCAGCATTATTCTCCTGGGATAAACAGAGAAAAGAGGGAAGGCTCAAATATTAGCCCATCCAATGAACAAAGAAGCCCTAAAATATGTCCTGGGGAATGGCTTCAGGACAAACACAAGGAAAGAAGAGAAGAAAAGGTCACTACCAGTTGGGGATGGACTGTTCCAAGGCGGGACCCATACTTTAAATCCTACTGTCCCTTCCAAGACAGCCCCCAAGGCTCAGCACACACTACTATTTTAGTCTGCTAACTGACCATTTCTTTCTGCTCAGTTGTAAGCTCCTGGAAAGTGAGGGTCATTTGCTAATCAGGGAATCCCTGTAGGACTTGGTACCAGGTAGGCAAAAACATATGATACATGAATGAATGAACCATAAAACATCAAATCCTTCTATCCGGTATACAGCAGTACAGAATGTCAGACGGGGCCTGATTTTACTCTGCAATGGACCCATGACTGGCCCCTGACCACAGGGGCCACAGGAGGGAACACAGAGTACCTTCCATAAGGACAGTCATGACTGTTTCATGGCTGTTTCACACCTGCATGCTGAGGCCACACACTTGGCTTCCAACAGCTTCTCCATCATGGCTTCCAGTTTTCTGGATGTATTTCTGGGGTCTCAGCTGTACCCAGCCTTGTTCCCGACTTCTGCCTTGGCTCTCAAAGGCCTCACTTATAAGCCTGCCTCATTGTGACCATTCCACCCCACGCTGATATCACTCCTGCATCCCGGCCCCCATTATCTTAAATCAAAGTGCTGGGCAGCTGCCCTCTATGACTCAAGTTGCCATCTGGGAGCCAAACAGAGGGGTGAAGTTGGCCCAGGGAGGAACTTTTCTGTCTTCCCATTTATCACAATAAAAGGTTTGTCTCAAATTCTATCAGACAGGCCAGATAGCAAGATAGAGAACAGTGCCTCCTGTTTGTTTTTTCCAGAAATGATACCATTCTCTCGAGTGAATAGATCTGGGGTATTTAATCTGGCAATCAAGTGACATTCCCTCCCAGAAGCCTGGCGCCTGCCAGTGGCAGAGCAAAGAGAGGGAGGCAGAGCAAAGAGAAGCAAAAACTCAACATCATTACCACAAAGAAAGATAAAAAAGACCCATAAATTCTACTCAGTAAATGAGGTCAATCAGGAAACCCTGCAGTTTTCTGTATGCAAGATGGACTTTTATTCCTAGGCATCTCAATCCTGAGTTTAATTCTAATGCTTTCCCTTTAATCCTGGTAATAACAATAACTATTGTTATACATTCAAAAGGATGCATGAATGAATGAAACTCAGTCATCAAGTCCTTCCCTCTGCCATACAGGGGTACAGAGTGTCAGGTGGGGCCTGATTTCACTGTGTGGACACACAGCTCCGATACCAGTGCCGTGCAAAATGTCTCATTCCACTTGCGGCCAAGCAGCTCTGGACTTACATGAACAATGGGCCCACAGGACGACATTTCTGGATGATTTGGGGAGAGTGCATCTATAAGATAATCATGGCACCACAAAAACCACTGCTGTATAACAGTAGGTAAGAAACACTTTTAACAGCTTAAGGGTGACACCCTTTCTCCAGCTTTTTCTTATCTGTCTTTGTTTCATATTTGAAGTCACATGCTCATCAAGAGAAGAACCATTTGTTCTAATCAACAGAACAAAGGGCTTTGGGGAAGGATGGAAATGCACAAACATTAATTAATCGAACATTCCAGCTTCAACTGACTGATAGTGACTTTCCCAAGGTGTTATGTTGAGAAGGATTCTGAAGTCATTAGCAGGGTCCATGAAAAATGCCTGCCCCGGAACTGGAAGGGAATGGCCAGTCTTACACATAGCAGACATGCCAACCCTACCGTTGGTCCTTTGACCATAGCCGAATCAAGTAAAATGGGTATTGAAATTTCTCCCCATTCTCTGTGCCCAGCCAAGTCAATCACACCCCACAAGGTGCCATTAAATGGTAACCTAGTATCACTTATTCACTTGAGCTTTCCTTGGCACTGTTCCCTTCTGCCTGTGGAGAACAAATATTTCTTTCTTCAAAAATGTAAAGTCATCCTTTTGATGGGAATGCAAGTTGGTGCAGCCACTATGGAAAACAGAATGGAGGTGCCTCAAAAAACTAAAAATAGAGTTGCCATATGATCCAGCCATCTCAGCCCTGGGCATACACCCAGACAAAACTATAATTCAAAAAGATACATGCACTCCTATTTTCATAGCAGCACTATCCATAATAGCCAAGACATGGAGACAACCTAAATGTCCACAGACAGATGAACAGTTAAGGAAGATGTGGAAGATGTGGGGGGTGTGTGTGTGTGTGTGTGTGTGTGTGTGTGTGTACTGGAATATTACTCGGCCATAAAAAAAGAAAGAATGCCATCTGCAACAACATAGACGGACCTAGAGATGATCATACTAAGTGAAGGAAGTCAGCCAAAGAAAGACAGCTACCATATGATATCACTTATGTGCGGAATCTAAAATATGAACTTATCTATGAAAGTTCATCCGTGTGAATAGAAACAGATTCACAGACACAGAGAACAGACATGCGGTTGCCGAGTGGGGAGGGAGGGAGGAGAGGGGTGAATTGGGAGTTTGGGGTTAACAGATGAAAACTGTTATACAGAGGATGGATAAACAACGAGGTCCTGTCGCATAGCACAGGGAACCAGTTTCAATATCCTGTGATAAACCATAATGGAAAAGAGTTTAAAAAAGAATGTATATGTAACTGAGTCACTTTGCGGCACAGCAGAAATTAACACAACATTGCAAATCAACTATCTCAATAAAATAATTTTTTTTACAAAGTAAACTCTACTCATTCTATAGCACTTTGACACTGACTAGGGAAACTTGCCTCCGTGTTCGTCTCTCTGTCCACCATGCTTATCACCATGGCTGGATCAGGAAAGGGGCCCAGTAAATAATTTGTTGAATTCATGTTGCATTTGAACAAATTCCATCCCATTCTCATCCCATCCCAAGAACTTTTAAAATTAATAAGGTGTATGGATACATTTCCACAGTACATTCCAATAAGTTTATTCCAGAGTAGGAGAGTTTCCTCCCCACCAAGAACCATGCTCCACGGCTTAGAGGGAAGCATGAAGATTAACCAACTGGAAAGCCACAGGAACACTGTACTTCTCCCCAGTCTGCAATCCAAAATCTTCTATATTCAGCTCAAAACACAGCTTTCTGCCTCCATGAACCTGTACATGTGTGTCACCCACATTGGATGTGTCTACCCTCTCACTAGTTGCTATGGTAAAGATTTACTAGCAACCTAGATGTCCATCAACAGGGGAATCAATAAATATGTGACTACGGTATATTTGTATACATATTTGTATACACATATTGTATATTTATATAATATACAATACAGCCATTGAAATGTGAATAACATGAAGCTGTGTATATATCAGCATGGAAAGGTCTCAAAACATCTTGAAGGAAAGCAAGAAACAATGATATGCACATATGTACATACCAGTCACATAAAAATGTTAAGTACACAAAAATAATACACACACACACAGGAAAGACACGCTCTGGAATGCATTTGTGGCTGCCTCCGAGAAGTGGCAGGAATGAGGCCGAGTTTTCAGAGGGCTCTTCGACTTTATCTGTCAGTTTCTGTTGTTGCTATTGTTGTTATTTGGGGGGCAGTGCAAATAGAACAAAATGTTAAGGCACATTCATTCTGAGTAATGAGAACCTAAGTGTCCATTATGAGTCATTACGTCTTTCTATAAACTTGCTAATTTCTCAAAAAAAATAGTGGACCCACTCCAGTGTTCTTGCCTTGAGAATCCCAGGGACGGGGGAGCCTGGTGGGCTGCCGTCTATGGGGTCGCACAGGATCGGACACGACTGAGGCAACTTAGCAGCAGCAGCAGCAAGGGGATACCCCCTGAAGACTGTATTGGAGTGAGTTAAGAGTCTGGGCACCAGAAGAGACAGCTTTTGTGCCTTTGTGACAGACATCTGTGTCTGGCAGAGCCTGCCTGCCCGCTGCTGCTAGAAAAAGATCAGAAGGGAGGAGAGTCAAGGGCTTGCATATCATAACAACACAGAGATGACATGAATGGTAAGAGTTAACACTTACTTTGCATGAGGCAAGGTGCTCAGCTCTGTACACACAGTATCTTATACTTGGGGAAAAAATAAAAACCACCTGCCTTCAGATAGAGATTTCACAACTTTCCGTGCCAGAAAATAAGGCAATGCTCAAAGAAAGATGAGAACGTGTCTGAAGGATGCAGGAGCCAGTTTGATGGGGCTTCCACTAGGCAAATCTGATACAATTTGAGTAGCAAGATAAATACTGATATTATGTAAAGGATTATAACCTAATGAATAAGCTAAGAATCCATGAGACCCCACTGATATAAATCAAGAAGGAGAAGGAAAACTTTTCCCTTCAAATGTAAAAGAAATGATGGAATTAGAAAAGGACCATTTGGAAACCATCGTGATAACAGATTCAGGCAAGAATCATCAATAATGGATGCTAAAATGAGTGGTGAGATTTTGAAGAACAAAAGACTTACATAGTTCCAAAGTATCTCCCCACAAGATGCTTATTTATTTTAATGGGCAAAATAATTTTATTATGGAGCACTCCCTCAGATGCCACTTTCACCAGATGACCATAACTGGCATCACCAGGAATAGGACAAACCAACATGTGTTTCCTGCTGTGATGCACTGAGAATTCCACATGGCTTCTGTGATATTCTTGCTAAACTGTATAACCTGAACGCAAACATAAGGAAACATCAGATAAACCTAAACTGAGAGACAGTCTACAAGATAAAGCATATCTCAGGAACTGTTTCAATTAAAGAAATCTAAGGGGTCATGATAACTGGATTCAATGCCTGATTTGGAATTTTTTCTTTTGCTATTAAGAGCATTATGAAGACAACTGAAATTTGGATAAAGTCTGAGATTAGATGAAAGTACTTCATCAGTGTTAATTTTCTGATTTGGGGAATTATATGGTAATTATTTAAGAGAATGCTCTTGATTTTAGGAAATACATACTGAGGAAGGTAGGACCAAGGGGTATTTGTCTGCCACTTATTCTGAAATGGTTCAGAAAGAAATATGGATGGATGGATGGATGGATGGACGGACAGGCAGATGGATAAATGGGTGTATCAAGGGAGAAAGCAAATGTGATAAAATATTAATGTTTGGGATCTGGGTGAAGAGAATTAGGAAGGAATTCTTTGTTGTATTCTTTCAAATTTTCTACAAGCCTGAAATAATTTCAAAAACATTTTTTAAACAGATTTTAAGGGACCTTTAAAGAGACTTTTCCCTCCCAAGTATTTGAAAACACAACCAACCCTGTCAGTCTTTAAAATCTAGACAGGAGTAGAAGAATGCTCATCAGTGAGTCCCTCTCCACTGAACCAAAGCCATCCACCCCTTGCAAGAATAGTTACATCATGAGGAAACCCACATACCAGATAACTGAGCCAAAATCTGTGATCAGAATGCAGTTGATAAATATCCTACTTCACTTATACAAAGTGTGGCTAATATGGGAGTGTGTGCCTGGGGCCATGACATTTACTCAGTCACCTCTGTGAGCTCTTGAAGGGAACTAGACCCCTCCCCTCTAGGAGAATCTGAACCTCCAGCCTCTCCAGGTCAAGGTCAAGGACTTGTCTCTCCCACACAATGCAATTAGCCAATCACCACGTGTCCCCCATAAACACATAGAAATCCTAATAACAAAGTCTTCGGTACACCGCTCAGGCTCCTGGCAGAGCACCTCATCACCACCAGCCTCTGCTGAAGAAGCTGAGCAAGCAGGACACCTCATCTTCACTGAGGATTGGAGTCTCCCTCCAGCTCTGTCACTTGCTGTAGAAGAATCTCTTTTTGGATCACAGGCCACGATGAACTTCTCAGAGGGGTAAAGGGCAGACCAGAGATGAGAAGAACTGGATTACAAATGGCAAGGAGGACAAAAGGAGCACAGGGCTCTTCCCTTGCCTCCAGGCTGACTACAATGCTAGTCTATACACACAGGGAAGTGCGTGGGTATATTCTGCGAGTGCGTGCCCTACAATATGCCCATAGCACTGAATCTGCATCAGTAACTCTGTACTCTAAATACTATAACTGCCCCTATTTTGCAAAAGAGAAAATGAATGCTCAGACGAGTTATCTTTCCAGGGAAATCTGGCCAGGAGGTCGCCTGACTGGGATGTGAACACACGCCTGTTTGGCTCTACTGCCTGTATGCTTAGCCTTGAGGCTTCCTACTTTTCTGTCACTGATGGACAAGCTGGCTCTAAAATGGTAAGGATTTCAGAAGCATGGTAGAGTCCTTTTAATTTGGGGGGACTCAGGGGAGCAGAAGTTTCTCTACTGCCTGGATGCTTTCAACCTGGCCACTAGGTTACAAATCAAGATGCTCTTGGGAAGTGCCAAGAGCATCGCTTGAACTCTCTGGCCCCCTCACTTTATTACCAAACATCCCCATCTGTAGGTGCTGACTGTCCCAAGCCAGCAAGCACGCCCCATGCTCCCTAGTGCATATGATTCCCATAATCTTTGGTTTCTACACCATCTTCTCGGTGCAAACCACATCCAGCATGGCACAGTAACAAGAGCTCTGGTGTCAGGCTGGGTTCCCATCCTGCCTCTGCTGCATACAAAGCTGCACGACACTGGTCAGCCTCCCTGAACCTCAGTTTTCTAATCTGTAAAATGGGGATAAAGACGACGACCTCTCCCGTTTACAATGAGAAGTAATTACCCTTCCACATGTGGAGTGTCGGGCTTCCCTGGTGGCTTAGACAGTAAAGAATCTGCCTGCAATTCAAGAGACTTGGGTTCAATCCCTGGGTCAGGAAGATTCCCTTGGAGAAGAGAATGGCTACCCACTCCAATGTTCTTGCTGGAGAATGCCATGGACAGAGGAGCCTGTTGGGCTATAGTCCACGGGGTAGCAAAGAGCTGAACACAACTGAACAACTAAGTGCGTGAGTACACACACACACACACACACACACACACACACACGGAGTGTCAGGTCCTCCATATACATATTCAGTAATTGTCAGTTCTCTACCTCCTTGAATTTACAGTGATGCTTTTCCCATGCATCCATGCACTTTGAGTACCAGGACCTACCCCACCTGTAAACTAGGGTACAGACGGTGGGCTGGTAGACTCATAAGACTGTATCAGTCACATTATATGTCCCACAACATGGGAGGAAAGGAAAGCAGTGCCCCAGTTAAAGCCTGATAGGAACTTTGTGGTTCCAGCCTAGAGCTTGGCTTATGGAAAGCCCAAGATCTAACAGAAGTTTTCTAAGTCAGCCCGCAAGAAGGGAAGGAGCAGAGGAAAGCCCTGGCAATGCGGCCACTCACGGAAGCACCTGGAGCCCGGGGCTAGGGGTGACAAAGTAGTTAAGTTTTGTCTCTACTTCCAAATCTATTTCTGTGTTTGAGCTGCCTTACATTATTAAGATTAGGCCTTAACGATATGCTGGTCGTCTCAAACTAGAACTGAAGCGCCTTAAAAGCAGCAGGGGTCCTATGAGATCCTCTTTTCTATGCCTCACAGTATTATTAATGGATTATTCCCCTGCAGGAAACCTACAAATAACCAAGGTTATTATCATGGATTCTGGTTTTTTTTTTTTTAAATAGTGACTATGAGGAACACTTATTTAGCCCCTGCTGTGGGTCAGGCACTGTTCTAAGCACTTGACATATATTAATTCTTTCAACAATGCCATGAACTAGGAACCATAGGAGAAGGCAATGGCACCCCGCTCCAGTACTCTTGCCTGGAAAATCCCATGGATGGAGGAGCCTGGTGGGCTGCAGTCCATGGGGTCGCTAGGAGACGGACACGACTGTAACTTTCAAGTAGACAACCTGAGCGACTTCACTTTCAATTTTCACTTTCATGCATTGGAGAAGGAAATGGCAAGCCGCTCCAGTGTTCTTGCCTGGAGAATCCCAGGGACGGGGGAGCCTGGTGGGCTGCCATCTCTGGGGTCACACAGAGTCGGACACGACTGAAGCGACTTAGCAGCAGCAGCAGGAACCATATGAATCTCATTATATAGATGAAAACATCAAGGCTGACAGAGGGTAATCCACTTGCCCAGGGTCACACAGCCAACAAGTGGTAAAGTCAGAACGCTAACCAGGTCCCTTGACTCCAGGGCCCATGGCCCCTACTCACCCCATCCCCCAATGGCACCGTGGACTTTGGGTTAGAAGGAACCCCAATTCTGTACTTAACTAGTCTGAATGGGTTTGGAGGCAGCACATTCTCTTAAAGCCAATTTCCTTGCCTGTAAAGCGGAATGTTTGAGGATTAAATAAAATACACCACATAAAGTGCCAGCAAACAGTAAGCTATACAATATACAATATGTGACAGCTATAATTTGCATTATTATAACAGTCATCCAATCTTTTAAGTAGAAATGTGTCCACACAGCTCTGTGTAGAGCTTAATGTGATTATATAAATGATTACCTTTATTCCTGTTTTAGTTCTGTTTCTCCCAAAATCAGACCCTGAGGGAGGTTCTGGAATACAAGTAGGATACTTGGGAAGTGGCCCCTGGAAACAGGATGAAGCAGAGAGGTGAGGCAGAGATGGAAGGAAGCTTACAGAAAATGTGTTATGATGGGTCTGTACCACCACGGGCAACTGGGGCATGGCCCCTCTGAGAACCCTCCAAGAGAACACATCAGAATGGCCTCACTGAGGACAAATTTATACACAAACTCTCAACCCTGTTGATTGAAGCTTGCTCCTGGGGCCGTGGGCTGCCCTGCACTCAAGCAAGACATGCCCACCGGCCCCAAAAGGCCCCCAGACAGAGACTCCATGTGAGAGGTATGCACAGGGTCTGCCCACCAAAGCTGCAGGTAACATCCAACCCGGGGGGGATGGGCAGGGCCTCACCTGCCCTGAGATGTGAGCATACATATCTTCCTTTCACTGGAAGCAGTAGCTCCTATGAGACTTGCTAGTCACAAGCTAGTCAGAGCAACACTGGGGCTGTCCCATGCACTCATGCTAAGTCGCTTCAGTTGTGTTCAATTCTGGGCAAGCCTATGGACTATAGCTCACCAGGCTCCTCTGTCCATGGGGATTTCTCCAGGAAAGAATACTGGAGTGGGTTGCCATGTCCTCCTCCAGGGAATCTTCCCAGCCCAGGGACTGAACCCACGTCTCCTGCAGTGGCAGGTGGGTTCTTTACCACTAGTTGCCACCTGGGAAGCCCTGGGGCTGCCCCAGGCTCCTTCTAAAACTGGGAGCTACCTCAGGTGGAGTTGTTATGAGAGATCTGAGGAAACTCTCAACTTCTTAAAAAGAAATAACAAGAGACAGAGGCAGAGCTGGGGAAGCAGAATGACTCTACATAGAACAAATTTCACCTACAATAAATTCAGTTATTCCTTGCACAAGGCACCTCAAACAAAATACCTGCTCCCCAACCCACTTGTGGGTGAAGCACGCTTCACCACAAGATGTCATAATACAATCAGCACATTTGTCTAGCTGAGTTTTCACTGTGGAACTTCTAAGTTGCTATGTCAATAGGAGTGTAGCAATGATAATTCATTGTGGTGTGTTTAAAAGCCTCTGGAGCAAACAGAGAGAGACAGTCTTATTAATATCTGGAAAGCTAAACTTATTCTAAATGACTTTCACTGGAGTTATCACAGGACTGAAAGGTTCAGCAGCTTGAGGGAAAGGAAAGGTATCCATGAGAGTAAGAGCCTACTCTTGTTCCAGCCCTAGGGAAGAGGGCCTGGCATCTAGACCAGAGGACATGGGTCAAGGGTGAATGGGAAGTCTCAGCTGTGAATATAACTTTCTTATGTAAAGTAATGATAATATTTAACCAAAAAAAACTAATAAGCATATATTTTATGGCAAATAATTATAATAATGTTATATATAATGTATCAGTTCAGTTCAGTCCAGTCGCTCAGTCATGTCCGACTCTTTGCAACCTCATGAACCACAGCACTCCAGGCCTCCCTGTCCATTGCCAACTCCTGGAGTTTACCCAAACTCATGTCCATTAAGTCAGTGATGCCAGCCAACCATCTCATCCTCTGTCATCCCCTTCTCCTCCTGCCCTCAATCTTTCCCAGCATCAGGGTCTTTTCAAATGAGTCAGCTCTTCGCATCAGGTGGCCAAAGTATTGGAGTTTCAGCTTCAATATCAGTCCTTCCAATGAACACTCAGGACTGATCTCCTTTAGGATGGACTGGTTGGATCTCCTTGCAGTCCAAGGGACTCTTCAAAAGTCTTCTCCAATACCACAGTTCAAAAGCATCAATTCTTCAGTGCTCAGCTTTCTTTATAGTCCAACTCTCACATCCATACCTGACTACTGGAAAAACCATAGCCTTGACTAGATGGACCTTTGTTGACAAAGTAATGTCTCTGCTTTTTAATATGCTGTCTAGGTTGGTCATAACTTTCCTTTCAAGAGTAAGCGTCTTTTAATTTCACAGCTGCAATCACCATCTGCAGTGATTTTGGAGCCCCCAAAAATAAAGTCAGCCACTGTTTCCACTGTTTCCCCATCTATTTGCCATGAAGCAATGGGACCGTATATAATGTATACATGTTATATATTATTATATGAATTATAAAAGACCTTGCTAAAGACCTCACTGATTCAAAATAAGAAATTCACTGCGAATCAGAGGCATTTAAAAATGACAGGATTTTTCAAGAGAAGCTGTAGGTGAAGGGTGAACTCAACCTTTTCATCTTCTGCAGGTGGGAATGTGACCTTGGGTTGACTTTCTAGCCCTAATCCTTTGAATCTCAAGGGGGAATGTTGACTCTGTCAGTAGACCCCGTTGCTAGTGGCAGAACCGGCCTGTGATGGGTGAACTGCATACAGACTGGGAGTTTTTGGTATGAACCTGAAACACCTGATGAGGAGTCCACAGCCTTCGGGGATCCTGGAGCAGCATGACTGTTCTACTGGGCACGTCCCCTGTGGAGACCCAAGCACCTATACTGATGGAGTGTTCACCCGAGTTCTTGTGCCCTAAGCCAGGATGGCTCCCACACCTGCTTAATGTGTGTCTCACCACCTTGCACTTGAACTGCCACTTGGAGATGAAGGCAAGGAAGAACAGCCCCCAGGGACCCACCAAAGAGATGCCTGATGCTGCCTGGCATCAATCGGATGCCAAGTGTGATTAGTATTAATCTTGTGTGTCTGAATGCTTAGTTAGACCTAAAAGAATCCCATGCATGAGCCTAGCAGAAGCCTTCCTATTTTAATGAATATGCTATGGTATATAAACTAATCACTCACTCTTGCCCTTATAAATATATTAGTGAGTGTCGTATTAATTAGCACAATGATCTGTAGGTGTGTGTCAGAGACTCTAAGTGCTTGCCCATAATTAGTTTTCTAAAATAAATGAAGAGAGCCCCCTTGAAGTCTTATTTACATAAGGAATCTGTCAAGAAAAGTCTGTTCTCATACAAACTACAAATGGCATAGATCTCAGATATAGAAATGTGAACTCACTGGAATGAAGGGTCAGAATGAGGACTGAGTGTGGGTTTCATCCAGCCTGTTGTCCTTGCTCCCAGGTCAGCCGAGGTTTTCATATTCTGTCCCAGAAGGGCAGAGGGGAATTGTGCTCATACAGAAATGATACAGAGGGCTGAAAGCGGAGATAGGAACAATGTTCTAGATGAGCTTTGGGGAGACAAAAGAATTTCTAAAAGATATAAGGTGTGAAAAAGTTATAAGTGGGATGTTTATATTTATGTAGGACTAATTAAGGCAAGTCACACTGGAAAAGCCATACAGAGTGGTTCCAATTATGAAGAGAGGGAAGTAGAGATATTACAGATGCGTACAAGCACAACATATGCACACAAGGACTCTTATTAAGAGAAGCTCTAGGTGTTCTCTGTGGCAAGGGGAGGGGGACTCTGACCTTGGATGGTTTACATTTTATATTGCTTTTACTTTCTAAATGAAGCTGTACTTGGGAATTAACTGTGTAATTAAAACAAAGTTATAATTGGAAATTACCTTTAAAAAGGAATTTGCCAAAAGGGGGAGAGGGTTACAATAGAATTCTTTTTTAATACTGAGCTACTCCTATGCATTTAAAAGCTGATTCAGTTTACAGAAATCCAGTTTACCCTTTCAGATGCTCTGACAAGAGAAAGCAAGTCATTTATGTGATGGGGGGACAAATGGGGGGATTAAAGACAGACAACTCATCACACTCTTAAGAATGGTTAGGTTTTTCTTTCTTCCAACACTATGACCATGGAATCCATGTACTGAAGGCCAAGACAACCAGAGTCTTTGAGGCTGGCTTAACTTTTAACTTTTCACACGGCTGACTGTAAGGAACCAGCGCCAGTTTACCTATGTAGATGTGACCACGGAGGCTGATGGAGAAGAAAAAAAAGACCACTAAGAACACTGGGGAGACTTAACAGCCCTCAGTGTTTATGCCTAACTCTATCCACAGGATTATATCCACAGATCTATGTCTGCATTTCTCAGACTTTTTTTCAATGACCCCTAAAGAAACTATACAGATGGTTCTTCTAATCATCACCCCCAACTCCCGAGGAAACGTGAGTACCACAGATATACTGAGTATCTATATGTATATTGCTCTATGGAGATTTGCAAATGATTATATCAAGGATTTTTTTCCCACCTCACTCTCCTAAAAGTCAACCTGCGCCCCACTGGGAGTGACTTCACCCCTGTGAGAACGCATGGTGTGTGTGCGTGCATGTGTAAAACAAAAGGAGTAGCATATACTTTCCCCTGTCTTCATCATACTTCCTGTGTTGTCTCAATTTCCACAATAATCAGGTATTACTTTACCAGAGGAAAAAAATAAGTTTTTCCCCCTCTGTGTATGCGTGTGTGTTTAGTAATGTTGTAGGAGTAAAATCACACTCATAAACTCAAATGCAAAAGAAAAGAAAAAAGGAAATGTGTCGTCACTCAGTCGTGTCTGACTATTTGTGACCCCATGGACTGTAGCCTATGCAGCTCCTCCGTCCATGGGATTTTCCCGGCAAGAGTACATAAAAACATCTTGGAGAATGCATATAAAGCAGGAGAAATGGTTTTGGCCAAGACTGATCACAACAGTTGTGATCCAGCCAATATACCTGGGCTGCAAGGCTTCCAGTGATGAGAGACAGACTACTGCAAATATATTCTTGTTTTCTTGCGGTGCTTTTCCTACAAATGCCCATGAGATGCTACTGGGGACAAGACTGAACCCCACCAGATCTCTGCTAAATACCACCGTGGGTATACCTGAGAGTACCCAGGATAAATGATCTCAAACATAGCCTTCCTCCAACCCACAACCTAGCAGGGTGTTGGTGCTGAAAAACTCATAGGAAAAGATGGTTTTGAAAGATTCAATTCTGTTTAGAAAGACCTCTAAAAAGGTGAGAAAGACATTCTGAAACCCCACATCCCACTGAGAGGAAATAAAGACAGGCTGAAAACTGCCAAGTTGGCGGCAAAGAACCATCCCCAGCAAGGCTACCAGACAGGAGAGAAGAAATTAGATACTAATCAGACTAACTGAAACCGGAATGAGCTGAGCGATATTGGACGTGCCTCTGGCCACATTCCACAGGATGAAAGGCCATCTTCTCACCTGCTCACCTGCTCCCTGCTGGGGTTTATCCCCAAACCAAAGCTGTCCAGAACGAGAAGAACCCCCAGAGAAAGAAAAAATCTGTATATAGTTGACCCTTGAACAATACGGGTTTGAACGGCATGGGCCACTTACACACATTTTTTTCAATAAATCATACATAAACTGTGGTTGGAACCATGGCAATGAAGGGCCACCTCTGGGACTTCCTCCACAGGTTCCAGAACCCATCCTCTACAGATACAGAGGGATGACTGTATATCAGACACAAGTTTCACAAGGCAATACTAACACTTAGCCTCATTAAAGGCAATGCATTCTAACATAATTGAGTCTGGGATAGTCTATTTCATATTCTCAACACTGGTCATAGCCCATGAAAAGTGAACCCTCGTACAGTGTTGGTAGGAATGTAAATTGGAACAACCACTACAGAAAACAGTATAAAGGATTCTCAAAAAGCTAAAAAGATAACTACCATGTGACTCAGCAATTCCATTCCTGGTGTGAGTGTGTTAGTCACTCAATTGTGTCAGGCTCTTTGTGACCCCGTGGATTGTAGCCCACCAGGCTCCTCTGTCTATGGGATTCTCCAGGCAAGAATACTGGTAGCCATTCCCTTCTCCAGGGAATTTTCCCAACCCAGAGATTGACCCTGGGTCTCCTGCACCGCGGGAAGATTCTTTATCAACTGAGCTACCAGGGAAGCCCACTCCTGGGTATATATCCAAAAAAATTAAAAACACTAATTCAAAAAGATACATATACCCCAGTGTTGATAGAAACATTATTTACAACTGCCGAGATATGGAAACAACCTAAGTGTCCATCAACAGATGAAAGGATGAGGAAGATGCCGTATATGTACACAACGGAATGCTACTCTGCCATAAAAAAGAACAAAATGTTGCCATTAGCAGCAACATGGATGAACTTGGAAGGCATTATGCTAAAGTGAAATAAGTCAGAGAAACATAAACGCTGCATGATATCACTTATATGCAGAATGTAAAAAAAAAAAAAAAGAAAACTAGTGACTGACTATAACAAAAAAGAAGCAGACTCACAGACATAGAAAACAAATTAGTGGTTACCACTGAGGAGAGGGAAGGAGGGAGGGACAATAGAGGGGTAGGGGTTAAGAGGTAGAAACTGTTAGGTATAAAATAAACTACAAGGATATGTTGCACAACATGGGGAATATAGCCAATATTTTCTAATAACTATAAATGGAGTATAACTTTTAAACATTGTGATTCTTTATATTATACACCTGTAACATACAATGTTGTACAGCAACTATACTTCAATTTAAAAAATAGACCAAAAAAATAAGCTCCTTAATACTGGTCTTGGCAATGATTTTTTGAGTATGATAACAAAACCACAAGAAACAAAAGGAAAAGTAAGTGGAACTATATCAAACTCAGAAGCAAAAGAAACAAAAATGAAAAGACAATCTACAGAATGGGAGAAAATGCTTACAAATCATATGTCTGGTAAGGGGTTAATATCCAAAATACCTAAGGAACTCCTACAACTCAATAGCCAAAAAAAAAAAAAGATCCAATTAAAACATGGGCAAGATACCTGAGTAGACATTTTTTCAAAGAAGATTTACAAATTTACAAAAGGCCAGTGTTTACATGAAAAAGGGTTCAGTATCACTAATCATCAAGGAAATGCAACACCACAATGAGATATCATCACCCCACACCTGTTAGAATGGCTACCAAGAAAAAGACAAGAGATACCAAGTGTGGGTGAGGAGGTGGAGCAAAGGGAACCCCTAGGCACTGTTGATAAGAATGTAAACAGCGCAGCCACCATGGAAAACAGTACGGAGATGCCTCGAAAACTTAAACAGAACTACCATACGACCCTGCAATCCCACTTTTGGGTATATATCCAAAGATGAAATTATCACCTCAAAGAGATATCTGTACCCCCATGTTCACCGAAGCATTGTTCACAATAGCCAAGACATGGAAGCAACCTACATGCACACCAGTGGACGAACAGACGAAGAAAATATGGCATACATACATATATATAACACACACACAGAATATTATTCAACCATAGAAGAGAAAACATCCTGCCATTTGCAACAACGTGGGTTGGCCGTGACAGCATTAGGCTAAGGGAAATAAGTCAGAGAAAGACAAATACTATGGTTTCATTTACATGGGGAATCTAAAACCACTGGATTCATAGAAACAGTAGAATGGTGGTTGCCAAGAGCAAGCAGGTGAGAGAAATGGGGAGATGCTGGTCAAACAGTACCAGCTTCCAGGTATAAGAATAGGTACTGGGGAATCTAGTGCACGGTGTGCTGACTGTTTAACAATATGTATTGTTAGTACTTGAAAGTTGCTAAGAGAGCAAATCTTAACTGCTCTCACTGCACACACACAAAAGGTAATTATGCGAGGTGATGGGTGTGTTAAATAACCTTATTGTGGTAATCATTTCCCAATATGTGTGTGTACTAAGTCATCACATGGCACACCTTGAACTTACAGAGTGTTATTTGTCAATTACATCTCAATAACACTAGGGAAAAAAACAAACAGGCAAAGGGCAGCCTCTCTCACTTTGCCCCCACCTCATAGATTAGAAGATGGTGTATGTGTCCAGCCAGGCTCTCCTCCTGGTTAAATTCCACCTCGCTCTGTGGTCAACACAGGGAGGGATATGGAAGATGCATAATCTGTGGACACCATGGCCAGCAAACCTGCAATGCCTCTCCCATCTTCCACAGTGGTACCCTGCATTCCTGAAACCCTCCCCACACCCTCACCCTGAGGTCTCAGCAGCACTCCCAGTCCCTCAGGATCTCACGAAACCATGAAAATCAAGCCGACCTCCAATCAGAAAAGCATCGGCCCTCTGCCTCGGGCTCTGATGTCCCAAATAGGTCTGGTGAAACAGAGTGTTTCTAATACAGACCTCACACAGAAGCTTGCTAACCTTCTTAAAATCAGATGCAATCGTGTCTTCCACTTAAATCACTTTAAGCGCTTCCCTTTCAGGCCTCAGGAGGGAGAATCCCTCACTGTTTACAACTGGGCTTCTGTTAGGGCATACCACAGCCCGTAGGATTAGGGTTAGGGTTAGCCAAACGCAGCCAGGCACCTAGTTTTATAAGCAAAGTTTACTGGGACATCACCATGTCCACCTACTCAGCTACTGTCTGGGACTGCTTTCGCTACAAGGGCAGGGATGCCGCAGAACACCTGGACTGAGAAGCCGAAAATATTTACTATCTGGCCCTTCACAGAAAAAGCGTGCCCACGCCCGGCTTTCCTGCCTAACTTGTTTTTTGTCATCGTTGTAAGATATATATACTTTGGCCACCTCACGCAAAGAGTTGACTCATTGGAAAAGACTCTGATGCTGGGAGGGATTGGGGGCAGGAGGAGAAGGGGATGACAGAGGATGAGATGGCTGGATGGCATCACTGACTCAATGGACGTGAGTCTGGGTGAACTCTGGGAGTTGGTGATGGACAGGGAGGCCTGGTGTGCTGCGATTCATGGGGTCGCAGAGTCGGACACGACTGAGCGGCTGAACTGAACTGAACTGAAGATATATATCCATCTCTAGGAGTTTTCCACTACCCAAACTGAAACTCTGTCCCCAGTAAACACAACCTCATCTCTCTCTCTCCTTCAGTCCCTGACAACCTCTGTCCTCCTTTCTCTGTGTGTGAATTGGCCTGTTCTAGGCACCTCACATCAGTAGAATCACACCACAGTTGTCCTTTCATGCCTGGCTTATTTCCCTCAGCATAACATTTTCAAGGTTCATTCTTGCTGTAGCAGGTGTCAGAATTTCGTCCCTTTTTATGGCTGAATAATATTTCGTTGTATGGACCACACTGGGTTCATCCCTTCACCTGCTGATGAACAGTTGGGTTGTTTCCACATTTTGGCTGTTGTGAACAGTGGTGCCACCGGCCCAAGCTACGTGTCTCTTCTTGCATCACCTGTCTGCTCCCTTAGCCACAGAGGCCTTCTAGTTGAGTTCTCTAGAGGGTCACACTCATACTCCCTTCCTGGAACACCTCCCACCCCTTGCTCCATCTTAATCCCCAATTAGTCTTCAGTCCGAACAGTCCTTTGGAAGCCTCCCCAGTTCCCTTCCCCGCCTCCCCCGCCACTCACCTCCCTGCCAGTGCAAACTCAATCAGGTCCATCTGGTTGTAAGCTCTGATAGCTTCCTACACTTTCTCCTGATGGCCTGTAATGCTGTTTGTAATTACTGAACATAAGAGTATAACACCTACGTGTGGTTATTTGATTAATGTCGATCTTCACAGGACCAAAGGCTATGTCTCTTCTTCCTTTCCATTACACCCCTGCCAACTAGCCCAGAGCCTAGAACCTACCCAATTTCATCAATTCTAAGATGCACATTTTTAAACTTTTATCACAGGATGCATGGTAATGCGAGCTCATGAAACAACTGCTGAACTGTTGAGATGGAAACACAATGAAACATTCCCCAGTGCTCCCCCACATCAGAGTTCCCAGAACCAAGATCCACACCTCTCATAAACAACAATCCCCAAACGTAGACTCCTTCCCATATCTCCTAACAGGATTATACATAACCACTTTATCTTCTATGCTATGCCGCAGATGCAATTTTGTTAAATGTAAATATTTAAAACATGCTACCCACTTTTGTGATCCTGTTTAGCATTTCTTCCATTTCTAATACACAGAGAACCTCAAAGTCTACAAGGGACCCAGGTCAGAGTCAGCCTCTGAGCGACCCTGCAGAGAGTTGTCCCATTTCTCTCATTAGCCAGCACTAGCCACAGATACTGTGTGCTGGCAGCAAGACCCCTCCAAGCCAGAGCCAGGTATACAACACATCCACTTCCAGAGCAAGTCCTACGCATAGGGTCTATCAGCGCTGCACTGCCCAGCACAGAGGCCACCAGACACAGGTGGAACACGGCCACTCTTGGAGCATGGCCAGTACCAATTAAGATGAGCTGGAGGTGCAAACTACGCTCCCGATTTCAAAGACTTAATAAGGAGAAAAGAAAAAAAATATTTCCAAAGTAATATTTTACACTGATTCTGTGCTGAAATGATCATGTTTTGGTAGATTGGGTTAAATGACATATTTTGAAAACTAATAACACTTGTTTCTTTTTACTCTTCTTTAAGGCAGCTACCAGAAAGTATAAGGCCACATGTGCAGCTGGCACCCTATTTCTAGGGCAGCACTAGGATAGACTCTGCAGGGACTGGCAAGTGTTCCACCCAAAAGGGCTGGATGGTAAAGATTTCAACTCTGTGGGCCATACTCAACTCACCCATCACAGCACGAAAGCAATCACAGACAAAACAGAAGGGAATGAACCTGGATGTGGTGCAATAAATTCAGAATTGGCTCCTGGGCTACAGTTTTCCAAATCTGACTTTAGAGCACGAATAGTATAAAAAGAGGTCATTTCTGGGAAATTCTTTCCTATTCATTTTCCAGCCCAGCCATTAGAGAAAATCCACCTTTCCTTCAACAGGAGGAGGGGAATACAGCCGATTTGTGGCTTGGCTGAGTGGGAGGCTCAGCCACCCCGGGGGGCCCAGCCACCCCGGGGGGCCCCACCAAATGCACTCACTTGGGCGTGTGGGCCTCGTCTACGCGGTGACCCAGCTGGAATTCATGAGACTTGCTCCGATGCAGGGCCGTGAAACCCGGGATCAGGTGAATCAGCTTCCGGGAGGAGGGCGGCGGGGTCCCCGGGGGCTTCAGTTTGTTCTTCCTCCTCATGGGCGGCGTGCCCGGCGGGGTCACGGTGGTGACAATGTTGGGGGTGCGCGGTGGGGTGCGGACCGCGTGCCGCTGCCGGGGCGATGGGGGCAGGGACCGGTGCCCCGACTCCAGCGGCGGGGGCGGGCACAGGCCCGGGTAGGCGTCCACGGTGAGCCTGTCCACGTGGGTGTACACGGGGGCCCCCAGGGTGGGGCTGGCGTGACAGTAGTGCTGGACGCACTTGGACTGGACCCTGGGGCTCTGGGAGAGGTGGGTGCGGATCCACGGGGTCGGTTCCGGGGGGCACACGGGGTTGTTCTCCTTCCCCGTCTCCGTGGTGGGCCACTGGATGGTCCAGTCTTGTTTGGAAAGGTTGCCTCCTGAGTTGGAACAAAGAAGCAAAGACGACAGGTGAGCTATGAGAAAGCTGCTTAATTACACCATCTGCACCTTACCACATAAGCACATTATACCATACACACCCTGAACACTGCCGGCTGGGTACAGGGTGAGAGCGAAGTGCTGTGTGCATATTTACATAAATTATGCACCATGAGTTGGAAGCACAATTTACATATATTCAACCACACCCACTTGGCCCCAACAAAAAGAAAGAAACCCTTCCTTGACCCTCTCACCATAAGCCTCATTCAACAGCCTTGCCCTCCTCTGTCCAGGGCTGGGGAGCCCACAGCTCAAGTGTCCAAGGAAAGAACTTGCAGGTGTGAGGAGAGAGGAGGAGGATGGCAAGGACACCAGCATAGCAGTAGGAAGGGGAGTTTTTGTTTGTTTGTTTTGTTTTACAACAGTTTATTAGAAAAAAAAATGGAGCACTGAAAAAGTAATATAATAAAAACATCCTACTGTCTGAACACAACTTGAGGTTTTCAGCCCTGATACGAGCTACGTCAGAAAATAAAAATAAATCCACTAGTGTATTAACATTTTTCACTCATTTTCTGTATTGAGAGTACAAACACAAATTTGGTCTACATGTACAGACCCTCAGGCCACAAAGTGCAGTCCTTCCGCACCGTCTATGCAAGGAGATGTAAAAGCATAAGAGTCAAATACCAATACCAAACTACAGGATCCAAAACCATCTAAATCAAGCCAGGTACTTCTCCGGGTCTCTTTTCCGGGCTCGTCTCGAAGGTGATGTACGGCAACAATGGGGCAAGTGGCTTGGCGGCTGCAAGGATGGGTGAGGGCAGACTTCCAGGCTCACGGGCCTAGTTGCAGGGTGCATTTTATACCACGTTCAGTGGAAAGCCAGTGAGGGCTTTGATCTAAAACTTCATTTCTCCAGTTACCATCTGTCACCGTACAAAGATATTACATTATTATTGACTATATTCCCCACACTATAACGAGACTCGCCACGGTGATCATTTTGTAATATATAGAAATTTTGAATTACTGTATTGTATACCAGGAACTAACATGGTGTTGTAGGTCAGTTATCCTTCAAAAGACAAACAAACTCGGAGACAAAGAGATCAGATCTGTCATTCCCAGAGGCAGGGGTTGGGGAGGAGGGGAACTGAATGAAGGCGGTCGACAGGTACAGACTTCCAGTTACGAGATAAGGAAGTACTAGGGATGTCATTACAACATGATTGATACAATTAACACTCTCATTTGTTACATATGAATGTTATTGAGAGAATAAATCCTAAGAGTTCTCATCACAAGGAAAGACAATAATTTTTTTCTGTTTCTTTTCTTCTGAATCTATAGAAGATGATGGATGTTCACTAAATCTATTGTGGTCATCATTTCATGATGTATGTAGGTCAAATTATTATGCGGGACACATTAAACATAGACAATGCTGTATGTCAAACATTTCTCAATAAAACTGGGAGATAGATATTTAGATGTAGATAGATAGAGACAGATGACGGATAGATAGATGATAGAGATAATAGATGATATATGGATTGATAGATGATGGATAGATTGATGATAGGTGATGATTATAGATAAAATTTTAAATAATCCAAAAAAATAAATTAAAAGAAAGTTCATTTCTTAAAGATACTGGGGATGCTGCACGGATAAGGAGAACCCAGTTAGAGGGTATCACAGCGCTCCAGGCAAGAGGTAATACTGCCTTCCACTTGAGTGGTGGCAGCAGAGGTGGAGAGAAGTCGGCAGGTGTCAGTGGAGGACCACGTGGTAGGACTTGACAGAAGGCAATTGAGTGGGCCCTCCCAGCACAGGCCAAGGAAGGAGACTTGGGGCAGAAATAAATCCCAACTCATGGCTGACTAGCATTAACAGTAATAATTACGATAAGGGCCATAACGAGAGCTAATTCACAGGGCCTCTGACAGTTTATAAAGTGCTTTCACGAACACTGGCTCACTGCCCCCCTTTTAATTAAAACAACTCATTTTGTTATTACATATTCATTATAGGAAAATTAGAAAATTCAGATAAGGAGAAAGGCAATGCTGTTCTACAGCCTAGCCGTCATCCCTATTAACGCTCGGCTATGGAGCCTGCCAGATGGTTTGCTGTGCATTTTTTTTTTTTTAAGAAATGCCATAAGATCTTATTTAATGGTTTGTCATCTGTTTTCTTCATTTGTTATATTGAGACTGCTCCACATCTTACTTAATTTTCATAAATCTGTGTGCAAAGGGCCATTTTGATCTCTACTTTGTAGATAAGGAAATGTATGGACAGAGATGATGTTTCCAAGGTTATAGCAGAAGTGGGGACTGGCAGCCGGGATTCAAACCCAGGATCTCAGCCACCCCAATAAGGAGGGGACCAGGCATCTGGGAAAGAGTGGGACCTGCATTCTCTGAAGACCCTGGACCATCATAATGAGCCAAATAGGAGCAGGAGCTGGAGCCAGGGCTCTTTCTTGCAAGAGTCACCCTGTTCCCTCCTCCAAGACTTTGCCAGAACATTCTACCAATATCACCATCATTACGGTGTCGATTCTCAAAATATTTGCACATATACATCAGCCCCGTGACAAGAGAGTTAGCTCTGTTAGTGACTTGGCCTTAATTCTGGCTCACCTACTTCCTGGCTGTGTGACCCTGGCACTCATCAGGCTTCTCTGAGTCTTTATCAGCAGTGAGACAGGACAATAACAGACATGCCCCCTGGGAATGGTGTAGGGCTCAGATGCAACAACACACACAGTGCGCTGAGCCCAGCACCTGGCACACAGCAGGCACTCCACAAATGTTAGCTGCTTGTATTGGCATTCCCCACACCATGGTGACATCCACCACCTCCCATTTACAGTGTGTGCACCTGTGCTGAGAGCTGTCCACACACCGGGTGACGTCACCACTCTGTGTACCTCTAGGAAGTATGAGGTTCAGAGAGGCCGAATAGCTCTGAGAGCTGGGGACAGACAGAGAATCGAGCCCAGATCAGCTTCTCCGTCACCCGGCAAACTCCTGACTGATGTATTTGCTCAGGAAATACAAACATATTGCCAAATGGGCATAATTAAAGCATGTTTAGGAAGGCAAATCTATTTTTTAAGTTATCTTGATCATATATTGCCCTCCAAGGCCACAGGAAGCACTTTGGGCATTATCACTAGACCTCACGGTCCCCTGAGTGAAGTGAAAAGAAGATGGGACCATGACTCAGAGAGAGCCAGCTGATCAGCTCCGTGACCTTGGGCCCGTTACCTGACCTCTCTGAGCCTCTGTTTCAGGGTTTGTGAAACTAGAATGCTCATGGCTCCCTTGGAGGGTGCAGCGAGGGTTAAACACACTCATTCATTCATCCAAGTATATTTCACAAGTATCTGAAGTCTTCTCATATACCAGGCCCTGTTCTAGACACCACGACAAAGCAATGATCAAAAGAGCTGAAAGTCCCTGTCTTCAGAGTGCACGTTCTTGGTAAAGAAAGAGAGAAGAGAATGGGATGAACAAAAAAGTGACGGTATATTATCTATAAGATGTCATATATAATGTATATGTTGTCTACAATATGTCAGTGATAATAAATGCCATGGAGGAAAAGAAAGCTGGACTTGGGTACCAAGAGTGTGCTGGGGATACCTCAGTCAGGAAAGGATGAGTGGGCATCTGAACAAATATCAGAGTGAATCAGGGAGTGAAATAATGAGATAAAATGAGTCGCGCCGTCAGTAGAGCCTGGACCATGGGATGATGCAGACAAACGGGCAGGCGGGTGAGGACGAGTGAGACAGCGACTCTGGATGCCGGAGACTCGTCCCATCTGCTCCCCAGGCTTTCGCTGGGCCGGCCCCTGGGGTCGGGTGTTTGTCTTCCTCTACCTTCACGGAGCTCACAGTCCACTGGGAAGATCAATGATGAAACAAGCACCTACTGCAAACTACACTCCCAGGTATAGATCCAAAGGAACTGAATGCAGCACTCAAGTGTTTGTATGTGAATATTCATATCAATGCCCATCGCAACAGCCAAAGGACGAAAACAACTCAAACGCTCATCAACTGCCACATGGGTAAGGTAAATCTGGCGTGTCCATAAAATGGAATATGATTCCACCATCAAAAAGAATTAAGTACTGTTACATTCTATGATTTGGATGAACCTCCAAAACACGATCCCAAGTGGGATCAGAATGGCCCATGATTCCATTTACATGAAATTTCCAGAATAGGAAAATCCATAAAGACAGAAATCAGACAAGCGGTTGCCAGGGGCTGGGCTGTGAGGGGGAGGAAGGAATGGGGAGCAACTGCTTAATGGGTACAGAGTTTTGGGGTGATAAAAATGTTGTGGAACTTGACGGAGGTGATGATGGTTGCACACCATTGTGAATGCACTGAATGCTGCAGAATCATTCACTTTTTTTTTTAGGCCACCCCATGTGGTAAATGGGATCTTACTTCCCTGACCAGGGATCGAACCCATGGCCCCCCGCATTGAGAGTGCAGAGTCTTAACCACTGGACCTCCAGGGAAGTCCCCATTCTCTTTTAAATGGTTAATTGTTAATGTTCTGTGAGTTTCACCTCAATTAAAGAAGTACTTGCCATACAAAATAGGGAAGCCCCTGTTGGAGGAAGCACAGGTGAGAACAGAGGGGAAGAAGCCAGCCCTCTGGGGAATGAGGCGGAAACGCATCCTGGAGGAGAGGGCACCTATGCCCAGACCTTGAGGATGAGGGAGAAGGTCCTGGGAAGGAGTGGGGTGGAGAGTGTGGGAGGAAGGGTGCAGGCAGAGGGAACAGCAGGGTCAAGAGCCAGATGATGGCAGACCAGGGTGAGTCTGGAGAACTTCGGAGAGTCTGGTGTGGCTGGAGATGTTCCAAGGGAGGAAGAAATCCGAGCTGAGGCTGCAAAGAAGGGCAAAGTGCGACTGTCCAGGGATTTACTCTCCTAAGCTGATCCCCTGCATGGGGCTCCTGTGGAGCTCCTGGAAACCTGAGGCAGCTGAAGGCTCAAGGCCATCAAACCCAGTAATGACAAGGGGGAAGCTCTGTTCCAACACACCACGCAGCTGTAAGCTCGAATCTTGGACCCCAGCCTCATGGTCATGCCCAAGGAGGGGCTGGCACTCCCCCAACCATAAGTGATGATGATATAGAAGCCAAGTTCTTGCCTGGCCACTGTTATATCCCCAAGCCTTGGACCCAAACCCCTACTCATGCCAAGGGAAGGGCTGGCTCTCCTGGTGGACAAATGCTGAGAAACGGGTTAGGGCTAGAGACTAGAGTTTTTGCCCTCATATCACTGTTATATCCCAGCCCTTGTTCATACCACGGGAGGGGCTGGTGCTTCTCTGATCCCACAGCTTAAAAACCACACAGTGCAAGGGAGTGGGTCCATGTGCCATGGAGTCCTGCTGGACCCAGTGTGCTGGCCCAGAGTGCACACTGGCTACTCCTCCTGTCCCTCTGTGATTAAAACTGGCCCAGAGGCCCTGGTATGGGGCTGTGTGAGCATCCATTCTCGTTCAGTGGGACCCGCTGTGCATAGGGGACACGACCAGGTGAGTGTTGTGGAAAGGCGCTATCTGGCCACAGTACGGAGAAAGGGTCGGACAAGTCAAGGGCAAGCGCAGGAGCCCAGCCTGAGGCTGCTGAGGCACCTGGATGGGAGATGCTGGGGACCAGGAATGGAGTGGTGGCCGCAGAGATGGAGACAGCTGGGATGACTAGTATAAGAGGAGGAGAAACAAACAGCTGTCATGACTGAGAACTTACCATTTTCCTGACACTGTTGTTTCAAGCGATTTACTTGTATCAAATTGATAGCCACACAACAATCCTACAAAGTAGCCAGAAATCACTCTAGTTTGTAGACAAGGAAACTGAGGCACAGAGTGTTGAAATGACTCACTCAAGACAGTTGGAGGGAAGGACAGCTGGGCTTGGAGTCTGTGCCCCTGAGCATGACACTAAGCCAAGGCTGACGTCCTGATTCCACCCCTCATCTCGGGTCAGCACAGCAACGGGAAGTGCAGAAGGGAACGGGGCACATGGAGCGATGTGCGCACGGAGCAGTGAAGCACAAGGAGCACATGAAGGACATGACGTAAGTTCAGGGTCAGACCGGCCAAGTCTGAGCTTCCTGCCGGACACCTGGTGGCGATGCCCAGGATGCAGCAGAATTCCGCCTCCTCCTCTGGCTCCCTGGAAATCTTGGGAGCACTGCTCAAGAAGTTATTGGTCGAGCCTGAAAGAATTGGTCGGGGGATTCTAAAACCTTCTAAGTCTATCGAGGAGTGTCAGGCTCATTTTATAATTTTTTTTTTAAAGAAAGACATGACATTTCACCTTTTGCCTCCTTTCCCATCTGACCCCTGAATCTTCAGAGCAGACATCCATGGCCCTGAATTATAGGGCAGGGAGGGGACATAATGAGCACAGCACCCAGTGACTGACTCCCCCAGAAAGAGAAGAGATGCCTCCGCACATTGAAGACTTGCTTTCTGAGCCAAAAGAACAAGAACTGGTTCCAAGTAAATATCAAGTAAGGAAATGGGACTTTTTATATGCACAGAACACCCTGGAGTTTGCAACATGATGCGTAGAGATTAACTTGTGCCTACCTTTCCTGTGCCTCGGTTTATTAGTCTGCAAAATGGAGATAACATTAGACTATTTTGAGGATTAAATAAGACCGTACAGGTAGAGCATTCAGCATGATCTTTGGCACACAGCCAATGCTGAATAAATGTTAATGAAAATGGGAGTAAAACCACCTATTTTTACATGATGCTGGTGAGGACTAAATGAGATTGATATGCATATATATAATGTGTCTGGCCTTTAGGACTTCCCTGGCAGTCCAGTGGTTAAGACCTCACACTTCCACTGCAGGGAACAAGGGCTCAATCCCTGGTCGGGGGATTTCCACATGCCACACAGTGCAGCCAAGTAGTAATAATAATAAAAAAATAAATAGATGCCTGGCCTTCAGTGCCTATGCCCCTGATCTTGCCTGCTGCCATCCCCTACTGAAAGCAAAGCCAAGGTACAAAAGCCTCTGAGTCCTTACTGCAGTTAAACTGTATCCCCTCAAAAGCTATGCTGAAACTCTAATCCCCAGGGCCAGTGAATGTGACCTTATTTGCAGACAGGGTCTCTGCAGATATGATCGAGTCAAGATGAGGGAACACTGGATTAAGGCACATCCTAACCCCAATGACTGGTGTCATTGGAAGAGGAAAGGTCACACAAAGGAGGAGGCCATGTGAAGACGGAGGCGGACACTGCAGTGATGCAGCCACTGGAACTGGAACTTAGATGCCACCAGAAGCTGGGAGAGAGGTGTGGGACTGATTCTCCCCCACAGTCTTTGGAGTGAGCATGGCCCCACCAACATCTTGATCCTCGACTTCGAGTCCCCTGGAACTGTGAGAGGGTACACTTCTGCTGTGTTAAGCTGTCTAGTTTGTGGTGGTTTTGTTACAGTAGATCTAGGAGAGTAACAGAGCCTTCAACAGGGAGTCAACAGTGTTTACCGAATCCAGACTGGGGAGTAACAGTACAAAAGTTAGCCTTTGGAGGTGGTTAGGACTTGGTGGCCTTCACTGCGGTGGCCTGGGTTCAAGCCCTGGTTGGAGAACTAAGATCCTATAAGCTGTTCAGTGCAGGAAAAAAAAAAAAAAAGTTTGTATTTTAATCAAAGAAATATATCACATGGTTGAAAGCAAAAAGGTATGAAAACATTTTTGCTAACAACAGTCCCCTGCCCAATCCTTCTCCATCCCAGAAGGCAATCATTCTCAATTCTTCTAATTTCCTGAGTGTTTATCTCAATGTTTATCTCAACTAATCCCCAGTTAGGGGATTCAGTGCTTGTCTTACCTGCCCTATGAGGTAGGTGTCATTGAGCTGTTTTATAAATAAGTTCTAGATGAGGGACAGGGCTAAAGTTTCCATAGCTGGTAGTAACCTTCACCTTCAATCTTTACCTTGATCATGTAGCAACTGAAGTTGAGCTGAGATCCAGTGCCCCCCCCTCCCACAGCCTACAGTTCCTCCAAACACACACACACATGCCTCCATGAGATTCAAGGAAGTACTAAGTTGGCCCCAAGGATCCCTGTCCTAAAGTTTCAAAGTTCTGAAAGATAAAAAAGAGGGAAAAAAAGCTTCACTCTTTCCAAATTTACTTCTCCATCAAATTCTCTTCTCCTTCACTCTTACATTTAAAATGTAATGTTTGGGGATGGAGAAGCAAAAAGCCTCATTTCATTATCCAAATTGCCAGCTGTTCAACTGTCGACTTCTCTCTGCTGATGCTTCAGAAGTGTTTCACTGATGGGCTGTACTAACATCAACCCTTCCCCTCTCTCTTTTGATCCTCTTTTTAATAAAGTCTGAGGGAAGAGTGTAATTTTTTATTTTAAATAGGGAAGGTGTGGCACCAAGGTGCTCTGGGGTTATTAATCGTTGCCCTTGCTATCTTGTCATCCGTTTCTGGAAAATCATTTTATTTCAGGTCTTGAAAGGGCGGGGAGAAGGGAATAGGTTTTAAGAAATGAAAGGTCTGAGGATTGATTAAAGACATTTCAAGGTGCAGGGATTTTTCTTTTGACATTCTCCAATAAGCGTCTACAAGAAATAAAAGCCATTATCAAGAGAGAAAGTGATTTCAGAAAGTCTAGGCAAGGGTCTACCTTTTTTGTCCCTTTCCATTAAAATTTTATAAACAGGCAAACGTGTGACTCAGTCCTTGTCTGAGTTTCAGAGCCAGCATCAGAATGCATATATGCTACTATTTCAGAATCACCCCTGCCTGTAACTTTTGTGACTATTTCAAAATGCTTGTCAGTTTAATCCTCATAACTTTTCAGCAAGAAACAGAACTTTCAGATGCTGGTTGAAGAGAATAGACTGAAGCCCTTGGTGGAACAAAAACAAAGCGTTTGTACTTTAATCCCTTTAACTTTGTGACAAGAAACAGAACTTTTAGATGCTGGTTAAAAACATTTCACTGGAGCCATTGGTAAAGCAAAAAAAAAAAAAAAGTAACAATAACATTTACAATTAACACTAATCAGCTCAGTTCAGTTCAGTCGCTTAGTCGTGTCCGACTCTTTGTGACCCCATGAATCGCAGCACACCAGGCCTCCCTGTCCATCACCAACTTCCGGAGTTCACTGAGACTCACGTCCATTGAGTCAGTGATGCCATCCAGCCATCTCATCCTCTGTCGTCCCCTTCTCCTCCTGCCCCCAATCCCTCCCAGCATCAGAGTCTTTTCCAGTGAGTCAGCTCTTCGCATGAGGTGGCCAAAGTACTGGAGTTTCAGCTTTAGCATCATTCCTTCCAAAGAAATCCCAGGGCTAATCTCCTTCAGAATGGACTGGTTGGACCTCCTTGCAGTCCAATGGACTCTTAAGAGTGTTCTCCAACACCACAGTTCAAAAGCATCAATTCTTCGGCACTCAGCTTTCTTCACAGTCCAACTCTCACATCCATACATGACCACTGGAAAAACCATAGCCTTGACTAGATGGACCTTTGTTGGCAAAGTAATGTCTCTGCTTTTCAATATGCTATCTAGCTTGGTCATAACTTTTCTTCCAAGAAGTAAGCGTCTTTTAATTTCATGGCTGCAGTGATTTTGGAGCCCCAAAAAATAAAGTCTGACACTGTTTCCACTGTTTCCCCATCTATTTCCCATGAAGTGATGGGACCGGATGCCATGATCTTCGTTTTCTGAATGTTGAGCTTTAAGCCAACTTTTTTACTCTCCTCTTTCACTTTCATCAAGAGGCATTTTAGTTCCTCTTCACTTTCTGCCATAAGGGTGGTGTCATCTGCATATCTGAGGTATTGATATTTCTCCTGGAAATCTTGATTCCAGCTTGTGCTTCTTCCAGCCCAGCGTTTCTCATGATGAACTCTGCATATAAGTTAAATAAGCAGGGTGACATATGCAGCCTTGACGTACTCCTTTTCCTATTTGGAACCAGTCTGTTGTTCCATGTCCAGTTCTAACTGTTGCTTCCT
Organism: Bos taurus; assembly: GCF_002263795.3. Taxonomy (NCBI): domain Eukaryota; kingdom Metazoa; phylum Chordata; class Mammalia; order Artiodactyla; family Bovidae; genus Bos; species Bos taurus. The sequence goes on along the minus strand of NC_037344.1, from coordinate 57,390,357 downwards.
GACCTGCATACAGATTTCTCAAGAGGCAGGTCAGGTGGTCTGGTATTCCCATCTCTTTCAGAATTTTCCACAGTTTATTGTGATCCACACAGTCAAAGGCTTTGGCATAGTCAATAAAGCAAAAATAGATGTTTTTCTGGAACTCTCTTGCTTTTTCGATGATGCAGCGGATGTTGGCAATTTGATGTCTGGTTCCTCTGCCTTTTCTAAAACCAGCTTGAACATATGGAAGTTCACGGTTCACGTATTGCTGGAGCCTAGCTTGGAGAATTTTGAGCATTACTTCACTAGCGTGTGAAATGAGTGCAATTGTGCAGTAGTTTGAGCACTCTTTAGCATTGCCTTTCTTTGGGATTGGAATGAAAACTGACCTTTTCCAGTCCTGTGGCCACTGCTGAGTTTTCCAAATTTGCTGGCATATTGAGTGCAGCACTTTCATAGCATCATCTTTCAGGATTTGAAAGAGCTCAACTGGAATTCACTAATAAGATTTACTATTTACTGAGCACTTACTATGTGCCAGAGAGTATTCCAAGTATTTTTCATGTACCACATGACATTATCCCCACAAGACCCTTTGGAGAAAATTCTGCCATTGTTTCCATGTTACAGCAGAGGAAATGGAGGATTATCTGAGAGAGTGAACTACCCAAGGTCACACAGCTAATAAGTGGTACAGTGGGGTTTGCAATGCAGGTCTGTACCCCTTTTCATCTAGGTCTTTCTAGGAACCTCCCAATGCCCTCAGGAAGCAAGACAGCCAGCCAGCAAGCCCTTGAAAGGCTGATCTGTTTTACACAGTGTTTTTGGATCAGCACTAGAGGCAAGTCAAATACTGTACTCATTATAGCCACTGCGCCTGAAAGAGTGAAACCAGAAATCCAGGATGGATTTTCAAGTTTCTGGTTTGGAGTGCTTGCAAAGAGAAGTAAATAAGGACAAATGAAAAACACACTGTTGCCAAAGCAATTCAACATTGGCAAGAATCTTAATCTAAGATCACGTTAATGAGCTTGGCATCTGGTCAAACTGTGGGTCCCGCTGGACACTGTCTCTGCCCCCAGGACATCCCAAGCAGGACCAAAAAAATGCACTGACCCCAGTCTGTGCAGGTCGTCTGGGAGATGGGTCAAGCCAGGGAGCTTGGGCTCTAACCCAGTAATGCTTCCTAGGTCTTGCTCTATGAGGTTTTTGTCATTTTATTACCCACTAGGAGATCTAGATAGATTAATTTTTGGTCACTAACCTTAGGGTGGCTTTTCTGTTCTAACAAAGCTCCTTTTGAAAAAAAAATTATTGAAGTAAAATTCACATCAACCACTTTTAAAGTGCAGAATTCAATGGCATTTTAAATATTGTCTCTATTGGTTTCAAAACCCTTCCATCAATCCCCCCAAAAAACTATGCCATACCTGTTAAAGAGCCACTCCTCACCTCACCGCATTCTCCCAGCCTCTGGTAACCACTAATCCATTTTCTGTCTTTCTGGATTTACCTCTTCTGGATATTTCACATAAATGGAATCAAACAATATGTTCTCTTTTGTGACTGGCTTCTCCCACTTTCCATCATGTTTTCAAGTTTCATTCATGTTGCAGTCTATATCAGAATCTCATTCCTTTTTTATGAAATATTCCATTCTGTAGGTAGACCACATTTTGTTCATCTGTTCATGAGCTGATGGATATGAGGGCTGTTTCCACCTTTTGGTTGTCTCGAGTAGCACTGCTGTGAAAATTTACATATTATACAAGTATTTATTTGAACAACTGTTTTCAGTTCTTTAGGGGTATACACCTAGGAGTAGAATTGTGGGTCACCTGGTAATTCTATGTTTAACCTTCTGAGAACCCACCAAACTGTTATCCACAGTGGCTGCACCATTTTATATTCCCACCAGCAATGTCCGAGGGTCTAATTTCTTCCAATCTTAGCCAATTCCTTTTACTTTTCTTGTTTCATTATTTACTTATTTTAAAATTATTATTATATTATTATTGCCATCCTAATGAATGTTTAACAAAGCACTTTTTAATAGTACTTCTTTTTAAATTAATTAATTAATTTATATATATATTTTCCCCCTACCCCCACGGCTTGCAGGATCTTAGTTCCCCAAGCCAGGGATCAAACTTGTGCCCTCTGCAGAGAAAGCGTGGAGTCCTAACCACTGGATCTTCAGAGCATTCTCAACGAAGCACTTTTAATCATGGCCATAGCTTCCTGTACACCTCCCCATCTCTCATCCTGAAACATCGCTTCATTCTCACAGCAACCCTGTGGGGTTGGTGAGGAAATTAAGGCTTTGGAAAATTAAAACACTTGCTTGAGGCTAAGTTCCAAACCCTGGTAAGTCTAACCACTGACTGCATTCTCTTGGCAGCCATACATAGCGCATCTGAATTAATCCACGCAGACATGCAGGTGACATGTATTACCAGCCCAATTGTTCAGATGGAAAAACTGAGCCCCACAGAGCAGCAGGGACCTTCCCTAGGTTCCACCCATCTAGAAAGTTCCAGGTCCTTCCGACTCCAAACGCCATGTTCTTTTCCCTCTGCTATACATTCTTTTACAATATGGAGTGTTTTAATTGTTAAGCACAATTAAAATTGTAGCTGGGATGCATCCAGTCTCCAGAATAAAGAGAGCAACTGCCACCATCTGTTGGGCATTTTAAACTGAAAAAAAAAAAAAAATCCCTTCCTGGTGAGTAACACGGTGAAAATCTGCATGGAGAATACTACCACAGAACGCTTCCCAGAGGATCCTGTGGTTAGGATGTCTGATAGCAGTGAACCCTGGAGGGACTGACGGTTCTCACACCATACACTGCAGTCTCCTTGGAACCGTGGTTCTGAACCCTGGTGACCGTCAGCATCACACAGCAGCTCTGAGCAGCCTAACACAAAGGCAGAGTGGATGGCACAGCACGCTGGACACCAGGATCCCTGGGTTCCAGGCTTCCCAAAGCGCCAAGCACCCACCCTCACTTCCACCCTACCACTCTCTCTCTCTCCCCTCCTCCTCCTCCCACTTCATTTTCCTCACACTCCTCACCACTTGGTGGAACTATTCTTTTATATCGTGTGTTCTCATCATTCACCATCATTATAATCTATAAAGTCACTGCAAGCACAGAATTAGCCAATATTTAACCATGGCTCCTAGAAGAAATACAAGGTTATGTTCCTATGAGCCTTGGGTCACATTTTCATCTATTGATCCATACATAATCTTGTTTTATGAATATTTCTGTTTAGAAACAATTTAATAAGTCACTGAATATCTATATTGCTGACTCATTAACGTTCAACTCATGGCCAACAGCACCGTCACTCCTGCCTGAATAAAGGAATCTTACATAACATATGTTTTCTCCATAAGGCATGTGGCAGCCTCCTTACTCAGGACTACGGGACAGCACCTGCTGCGCTATGCTCAGGGGTATTTTAAACAGAGAAATCACCCCCCCAAAAAAAAATCATGAAAAGGTGAAAAAAAAATTTAAAGCGTTTTTGACAGTATGAGAGCTGAAATAGCAACCTCAGCTGAGGATGTGCACGTCAGGTCACTCACATTTCTCCCCGCTCCACAAATGCAAGTATTGATTTTAGGATTTCAAATAAATTTTAGGGAGTTGGCAAATTCAAGTAGATAAATACAGAATCCACAAAGAATGAAGACTGACTATACTGGACTTCCCTGGTGGTCCAGAGGTTAAGAATCCACCTGCCAATGCAGAGGACATGGGTTTGATTCCTGGTCCAGGAAGAATCCACATGCCGTGGGGCAACTGAGCCCGTGTGCCACAGCTACTGAGCCTGAACACCCTAGAGCCTGTGCGCCACAAGAGAAGCCACTGCAACGAGAAGCCCGAGCACCAGAACTATAGAAAGCCCGCGGAGAGCAACAAAGACCCAGCGCAGCTATAAGTTAAAAAATTTTTAAAAATTTTTAAAAGACTGTTTATCACCTGTCTTCTTCACTGAAATACGAGCTCTAAGAACACAGAGCCCTGGGCTAACTTTCCCATCACTGCATCACCCAGCAGATAGCACAGCACTTGGCAACAAATACAGGTATTTTCCCCCAAACCATACGTATATCAAATCATCATATGGTACATCTAAAACTTAGAGCGTGTTATGTATCAACTGTTGTTATATCTTGATAGACCTGGAGGTTGTTGCTGTTCAGTCACTAACTTGTGTCTGACCCTTTTCGACCCCATGGACTGCAGTACACCAGGCTTTCCTGTCGTGAGTCGGTGATGCAATCCAACCATTTCATCCTCTCTTGCTCCCTTCTCCTCATGCCTTCAATCTTTCTCAGAATCAGGGTCTTTTCTAACAAGTGATTCTTTGCCTCAGGCAGCCAAAGTACTGGAGCTTCAGCTTCAGCATCAGTCCTTCCAATGAATATTCAGGGTTGATTTCCTTTAGGATTGACTGGTTTGGTCTCCTTGCAGTCGAAGGGACTCTCAAGAGTCTTCTCCAGCATCACAATTCAAAAACATTAGTTCTTCAGTGCTCAGCCTTCTTTAGGGTCCAACTCTCACATCCATACATGAATACTGGGAAAACCCTAACTTTGACTATACAGACCTTTGTCGGCAAAGTGACGTCTTTGTTTTTAACCTGCTGTCTAGGTTTGTCATAGCTTTCCTTTCAAGGAGCAAGTGTCTTTTAATTTCTTGACTACTGTCACCATCCGCAGTGATTTTGGAGCCCACGAAAATAAAATCGGTTACTGCTTCCACTATTTCCCCTTCTATCTGCTATATAGTGGTGGTACCAGATGCCATGATCTTCATTTTTTTGATTATCTGCATAGCTGAGGTTGTTGATATTTCTCCCAGCAATCTTGATTCCAGCCTGTGATTCACCCAGCCTAGCATTTCACATGATGTATTCTGCATATAAGTTAAATAAGCAGGGTGACAATATATAGCCTTGACGTACTCCTTTCCCAATTTGGAACTAGTCTGTTGTTCCATGTCCAGTTCTAACTGTTGCTTCTTGACCTGTATACAAGTTTCTCAGGAGGCAGGTCAGGTGGTCTGGTATTCCCATCTCCTTAAGAATTTTCCACAAAACTAGAGGAAATTTTTAAATAAAGACTTTTGTCTCAATGCATATATTATACATTGCTTTAATATATATTTGTAGACTGAATTGATTCTTCATACATTCTAACTGCCATGATTGATCATCTTGTTTATACCACCCATTCTGAATTCATCGAGTGGTGAGGTGGGAAATGCCTTACCATAGCTAAAGTCTCTGGGGATGCCCAGGGCTTCCCTGGAAAGATAAAATCTTAAGAAATAAAGTCCTTAAAGAAATAATGACCGAAGAAAAAGAAAAAGAAGATGTCCTTATCTTGAGCCTGCCTCCTTCTGGTTCTACACCCTCTGAGTAACAGCTGTGTCTCTGCCCTGCTCCAGCCTTGTGCAGAAGGATGGTCTGCCCCATGGGCCTCTGAGGGAGGAGAAGGGGAGATTAGAAGTTGGGGGAGGTGTCCACTGGGCTAGGACCAGCTCCCAGTGATGCAGGAGGAGAAAGCCCACAAAGGAACAAGCCACGTTAGAGAAGGATGCTCTCTGAGACTCTGATTCCAGAACCCTCTGTTGCTCCATCACAGTATCTCTCTTTGAGTGACAGGAAGTATATTAGTTTTATAACTTCTTGTGTTGGCAAATTCGAGAAAGCAGAAGGCAGCTTTAGATGAACTTAGGTGCAGCAAGGCATCCTATTTTTATCTCCAGACACCTGACTGGGACGGCAGGTCTTCTTAATCCTCCTGCCGGTTCCCTCGCCGTGGGGATTCAGTGGGACCAGCACCCGCCCTGGTTTCTCTCCCAATTTTCCTCGGCGGGGAAACTGCTTGTGAAAGCTTTAGAGCCTGGGGTGTGGCAGGCAGTCCATCTGTTCAGGTTACCCACATAGGCAGAAATATGGATGCTTCCAGGAAAAAAGGTGGTGGGAAAACCTGTATTATCCTCCATCACCCCTCTTGACCAAGGCAGACACCTCTGTGGGCACCAGAGGGCTTTGCTGAGACCCCTAGATTTAGCACCTCTTGCGATAACTCCTTGTCACAGAACAGCAGCACCCAGCTGAATCCCAGCTCTGCTAATTACCAGTGGTGTGACCTGGAGTCAGGTGCCTAACCTCGGAACTGCCATTTGCGTATCTCAGAAGGGAATTATAAAAGCACTAGCTCCGTAGGGTTGTTTTGAAAATTCATGAAAATAAACCAGTCCTCCTGCCCTCGTTGTCACGACTGTTGCTAGTGTTGCTTAGCTGTAATCCTCTTTCCTTCTCCAGGAAGCTACAGACATACATCTTTCAGATTAGATACCCACCCCAGTGGCTCAGCGGTAAAGAATCCACTTGCAGTGCAGGAGTTGCAGGAGATGCAAGTTCAATCCCTGGGTCAGGAAGATTTCCTGGAGGAGGGCATGGCAACCCACTCCAGCATTCTTGCCTGGAGAATCCCAAGGACAGAGGAGCCTGGTGGGCTACAGTCCATAGGGTTGAAAAGAGTCGGACACAACTGAAGCAAGTTAGCATACACATGTACAAGGCACCTGGATCCACAAAACCAGTGGCTCTCCATCCACACAGAATTTATACCCTACAAACAGGGTTATGAAGACTTAGCATGAAAAAGAAGCTTTAAAAAAAATCCTCATTAATAATTTTTATGTGAACTGCATGTTGAAAGGGTAATTTTTTTAAAATACTGGGCTACATAAAATATATGGTAAAATTTAATGTCATTCCTTAAAATGTTAAACATCATTCTATATGATTCAGGAATTCCACCTCTGGGTATATACCCAAAACAATTGAAAGTGGGACTCAGATCCTTGTACATTGATGTTCACAGTGGTGTTATTCACAGTCACAAAGAGGCAGAAACAACTCATGCATCCATCAACGAATGAAAAAACAAACATCCACACAACTGAGTATTATTCAACCATAAAAACAGGTGGCATATTGATAACTGCTACAACATGGATGAACCTTGAAACCAAGCTAAGTGAAATAATCCATTCACAGGACAAACATCATTATGTTTTCACTTATATAAGGTCCCTAGTCAACTGTATATAGACAGGAAGGTAGAATGGTGGTTGCCAGGAGCTGGGATTGTTTAATGTTTACAGAGTAACAGTTTGAGATGACAAAAAAGAGTTTAGGGAGGGATAGTGGAGATGATAAGACAACATTGTGAAAATACTACCTCTGACACAGTATACGTCTAATGTTTACCATGGGCAACTTGATGTTATGTATACTTTGCCAGAATAAAAAATAAACATAACCTGTTTCTTTTTTACTGTGACAACTACAAAATTTTAAATTATCTATACGTACATGGCTTGCCTTACCGTCCTCTCATACATATACGATCCAGAGCAGATCTAAAGAAGAGGCAGGCTTTAGATTCAGGTGATGGACAGAGGCCTGGCGTGCTGCGATTCATGGGGTCGCAAAGAGTCAGACATGACTGAGCGACTGAACTGATTGAACTGAACTGTGTTTTAATTATCTAGTTGGAACTGAGAGAGCAGAGGGTTGGGAAGAGGTCCCCCTGAGCTGGAGTCTGGTGGATGAGCAGTGATTAATTAGGTGAAGAAAGAGGGGCAGGTGCCCCAACCAGGACACGCATGTCTAAGGATGGAGCCCACTGGAGGAAATTTGAGGGGCCAATGGGGCCAGGGTCTAGAAGATGGTAACCTGATGGGGAGATGAGGCGGGGTACGGGCCAAGGTGGAAAGCTGAGGCTTCATCCAGAGGATGGTGCCCTCTGTGCTCTCAGGGCACTGATGACCAGCTCTCAGGAAGTGAGCCCACTTCATTGGAGCTGCAGACCTGTCCACATCTGCAGTTAGACCACCAACTCCTGGAGGTCAGAGGCCACATCCTGGCACTTCCCATTTCCTCACACCATCTCGGGCCCATAGCAACTAACCTTGGCTGGAGCCCAGGCTGCCACTGGAGCCCGAGCATCACACTGATGATGCTTCCAAAGGATATTCAAAAGGAGATGCTGCTGAGTCCATAGATTTTTTAAAAATGCAAAATTAAAAAATATCCCTCCAGGTCTAAACAATAATTGAACATTTTAAACTGCTTTAAACAAATCAGAGCCTGAGATGGAACTCAAGGTGTCTAGATATTAGCAATGCAGACCTCATGGCTACTCACTCCAAAGGGCCGTCTGATGCTGACAGGCAAGGCACAGAGATTGAGTTGTGAGGTGGCTTACTCACTTAATGAACACTTACTATGCAGCAAGCACCTGTGAGGTGTCAGAAGCCTTGGGAAGCTTTTTGCAAACTGTATCTGGACCATAACTCCTCCTACATTTGGAATAACTCCTTGTACACTGCAGTCGGAGCTTCCGGATATCACACTATCAGGGGTTAATAAGGAACATGTTTAAAGGACCTACTATGTGCCTGACATCGTGCGAGACGTTTTGCCTGTATTTTTAAATTTCACAAATAGAAGCAATTATTCACAAGGTACAGATGAGGCTTTGGGTGTTGCGGGGGTGGGGTGGGAGTGTGCGGGTCTAAGTTTTACTTGTCCTAAGCTATACTGCTATTGAATGAGAAAGGCAAAATCTGAAACCAGAGCTCCTCTTTCTTCCTTTTCTGGTGGAGGATGATAAGGAAGAAGTGGGAGAAGTTCATCTAAGAAAAAAAAGAAGAAGAAGAAAACTGGGAAAGGGCAGAGAATGGGAACATGAGACTCAGCCCCCTGGGCATATCCTCTGGGCACATCCTCTGGGCCATGTCAGCAGCTGGGAGAGGAAAAGGAATAATGGCCCAAAGTGCTAATGTATTTCTGAAAGAGAAACGACAAAGTAATATCCACTGTGGTTAAGAATAAAATGGTGTCACAAATGACTGAAATCAATAAATATTTACTGAATCCCATGGTATGCCAGTCATTGTGCTGAGAAATGTCTAATACACAAGGAAAGAATCAACAGCAGTGGCAATGACCCCAGTCACCCTTCACTGGAAGTGTATGCATGCCAGGCACTATTCTAAACACTTGTATCACCGCATCCAATCCTTGCAGTGTTGCTACGTGGTAGACACCAGTATTTCCCCATTTTAAATATGAGGGGCAAGGAGGATATCGGCACTGGCCCCAAGGGCATCCCAGTGGAGGACGGGAGGTAAGGGGCCCAGGTAAGCAGCTCTGACACTGCTGCTGCTGCTGCTAAGTCACTTCAGTCGTGTCCGACTCTGTGTGACCCCATAGACGGCAGCCCACCGGGCTCCCCCATCCCTGGGATTCTCCAGGCAAGAACACTAGAGTGGGTTGCCATTTCCTTCTCCAATGCATGAAAGTGAAAAGTGAAAGTGAAGTCGCTCAGTCGTGTCCGACTCTTCGTGACCCCATGGACTGCAGCCTACCAGGCTCCTCCGTCCATGGGATTTTCCAGGCAAGAGTACTGGAGTGGGGTGCCATTGCCTTCTCCAAGCTCTGACAGTACAAGGATGCTTTAGGCAAGGCACCAGGTAGCGTGAGTACATCAGTCAGCTGAGGGTTTATCTCATGACTTCATCTCTCTGAGCCTTTGATTCCTCACCTGTAAAGTGGGGGCAGTATTGCCTACCTCCCAGGATTGTTGGGAAGGTCTAACAAGCTGACATTTACAAAATACCTATGTGGGTTCTGGGTCTGGCCATGATGGAGAGAGACTATCTTAGGAGCACTGATTACAGCCCCAAACTCTCAGAAAAAATGCAAAAAGGCAGCTAACTGAAGATTCAAACAAGTAAATAACAGCAGGTGAAGAAGGGAGGAAAGTAAAAATTTGAAGAAGGACCAATACGATGAATTTCCTTAGCCTCCCTGTTTTGCCTTGAAAGTGGGCAGGATCTAGCAACTATGGAATCGGGCACACAGAATAAAACTCCCAGAGCAGCCCATCTTTCTAGCCAAAGGATGGAGACACAGGGCCCAGTGAACAGAAGAAGGTAGGGAGAATCTTCTTTTTCTCTCTCTCTCTCTCTTTTTCCTCTCCCAGCCTTGCCCCCAGGTCACCCCAGACACAAAATCGCTCTCTTATGACACAGAAACAACACGGGCACCTAGGACTCCAAGAGAAAACCCATCCCTCAGATGGAGGGGCTGGGAATAGGGGTCTGTGTGATGTGCATACATGAGGGAGAATCCATGGGGGTCCTTCTCTCTCTTTCCTCACTACTTCATCCCAAGATCAGGCTCAGTCATTCAGAATACTGCACCAGGGCAGCAGACTACCCTCTGAGAGAACCCCATCTTCCGGACAGAAGAACTGGAGAAACAGAGAACGGGGAAGATTTCCCCAAAAGGAAAGAGCAGGAGAAGGGGCTTCTTAATTTTGTGTGTGGAACACTGCACCTGCTCAGACCAATCCAAAGAAGCATCGCAACATCTCCGAGAAATCACCTGGTATTGGACCCACAGAAAGTAAAGCAAAACGGACAGCCTGAACCTAACCAGATGGATCGCTTAAGAAAATCAACACAAAACAAACAGTAATCGATACGCTCCAAAGGAGATTCAGAATCTCAGTTCAGTTCAGTTCAGTCACTCAGTCGTGTCTGACTCTTTGCGACCCCATGAATCGCAGCACGCCAGGCCTCCCTGTCCATCACCAGCTCCCGGGGTTCACCCAGACTCACGTCCATCGAGTCAGTGATGCCATCCAGCCATCTCATCCTCCTGCCCCCAATCCCTCCCAGCATCAGAGTCTTTTCCAATGAGTCACATGAGGTGGCCAAAGTACTGGAGTTTCAGCTTTTACCATCATTCCTTCCAAAGAAATCCCAGGGCTGATCTCCTTCAGAATGGACTGGTTGGATCTCCTTGCAGTCCAAGGGACTCTCAAGAGACTTCTCCAACACCACAGTTCAAAAGCATCAATTCTTCGGCACTCAGCTTTCTTCACAGTCCAACTCTCACATCCATATATGACCACAGGAAAAACCATAGCCTTGACTAGACGAACCTTTGTTGGCAAAGTAATGTCTCTGCTTTTGAATATGCTATCTAGGTTGGTCATAACTTTCCTTCCAAGGAGTAAGCGTCTTTTAATTTCATGGCTGCAATCACCATCTGCAGTGATTTTGGAGCCCAGAAAAATAAAGTCTGACACTGTTTCCACTGTTTCCCCATCTATTTCCCATGAAGTGGTGGGACCGGATGCCATGATCTTCGTTTTCTGAATGTTGAGCTTTAAGCCAACTTTTTCACTCTCCACTTTCACTTTCATCAAGAGGCTTTTTAGTTCCTCTTCACTTTCTGCCATAAGGGTGGTATCATCAGCATATCTGAAGTTATTGATATTTCTCCCGGCAATCTTGATTCCAGCTTGTGTTTCTTCCAGTCCAGCGTTTCTCATGATGTACTCTGCATATAAGTTAAATAAGCAGGGTGACAATATACAGCCTTGGCATACTCCTTTTCCTCTTTGGAACCAGTCTATTGTTCCATGTCCAGTTGTAAATGCCCAAGAGATACTCCAAGACTACTTCAATGTTTGCAGGCATAACGCATATGACAACTATTAATATAATGTCAAGTCAGAGGGGAAACTCAGACCAGAGAAGACCCTTAATAAATGATGACATTATTCTTGCTCTAGTATACTCTGATGTTTAAGAAAGGTAATAGCTTGTGGATTGCTCTTCTACAGGGAGAGGCTTGTTCCAACTGTACATGAGGTGTTCAAATTTCCCACAACGTCCACCACAATGCTTATGCCTTTATACTGAACACAGTGTGAAAACCTAGTCCCTGCCTCTCAGTCCTTACACTCTAAGGCTGATTATAACGATACAATCAGAAACCAAAACAAAACAAAAAAAGGTTGTGATTACATACATCAGCTCTCAGCTCTAACATCAAGCATCCTTCCCTGACCATCTTCTCTGGGTTGGTTCTCACCCCTCGTCATTCTCCATCACTTCCTAGCCACTCAGTACACATTTAAAATGTATATTCATGTGTTCTTTTCATTTTGTCATCATTCTTCTCCCTACAGACTGCATGGATCAAATCGGTCTTGCTCAGCTCTGTCGCACCTTGTAGATAGATGCCTGGCACAGAGTGGACACCCAAAGATTTGGGGATGAATGAATAAATAGACAAACGAGAGAAGTCAGTCAATTGGTCAATTGGTTGTTTAGTACAAGTGAAGTGCAAATATGGTTTAGGAGCAGACGGGCAAGCAAACCATGCAGTTAGGCATATGAAGGAGATTTCAGATGAACAAAACTACTGGTCTTCACCAGAACAGATGAATAAGAAAACTGTGATCTCCCCAGATCTTTATTAATAGACTGGACTACTTGGGTGGATGGAATGATGATAAACTACTACAGAAGATTCTTGAAATACATGTCTGCCCAATGATAAATGTTTGTTCTTTGTAATCACCTCTGTGAAAGAAGCCAATTTAAAGAGGCAACATCCCAGTACTTACCTAACCACAGAAATCAAACCATATTCATGGGATGGGAAATGGAAAAGAGAAACCTTGGGAAGAGATTGAGGATAAACACCTATCTTTCTGCTACCATCAGGCAGAAAAGGAATTCGATTTGTCCCAGATGGTTCCAGGGGTCATTGCTAAAACCAATAAGAGGAAACTAAAGGAAAGCAAATTTGGCTTAGTACAAATAAAATGCTAGTAGTTACCAACAGCTTCTCTAAAATAAGAAATGGGTGACCTCATGAGGTCTGATACTTATGATACTGATACTCCCTGTATCAGAAGCTTTGGAGAAAATGCTGAATAACCAGAAATTCACAGATGGGGTTTGTCCATGTGATGGCAGACTGAACTAGATCTGTGTTACCCAAACCACGTGCCATGGAATATGAGTCCTGAAAGTAAATTTGAAAACGACTGCAAGCTACAGCCCTCCATTGGAAATTCACAAAGAACATTAGCATATTAAAGGCTCTGACAAGTCCTGTAGAGTAGAAACTCAGCATTTCTCAGACTTATTTGATCATAGAATCCAAATTACTTAACTTCCACCACACATGGGTGAAACTCATGGTCTATAAAATGTGTTTCAAATAACCTGGACTAGAAAATAATTCTGAACATTCTGATTCTCTCTCCATTAAAGGAAAAGAAGTATTAGAGGCTGGAACCTCTAGGCTTTGGATCTCAACTTGAACATGCATGTGAATTCCCTGTAGGGATTGTTAAAACACTGAATGTGGGGCCCAGCCCAAGGTTCTAATGCCCTGGGTTGGAATTGAGTCTGATATTTTGCATATCTGACAAGTTCCCAGGTAGCGCTGATGTTGCTGGTGCAGGAACCACACTTTGAAAACTGTTTGTCTACAATCTGAGATGAAGACCAACCTGGAGTCAGAGAGCTCCATATCATCTCACTGACTTAATCTCCAAGCCTTCATAATTCTGATCTTTTATTCTCACTTCAAAAGGTGGGAAGTGGAGAGGGGAGAGAAAGAGCAATCTGATCCTTAGTGATAGAGGCCTAGTCCACAAAGCCCTCGCCTGCCAGTTGTGTGTCCAGAGAAAACTCAGGGGTGTTATTAGCCTGGACAGGACACCCAGCCCTGTTCAGACCTCTCCTGTTCTAATCCAGTCACATACTTCCTTTTTTCCCTAGACCTCATCTAGGTGCTTTCACTCACACGCTCTCAACTCTCCACTATGGCTACCTTTCCAGGAAACTACCATGGTTCCCTTTTTACTGATGGTAAACCTGAAGCTCAGATAGGTAAAGTGGCTTTGGCCAAGGTCACACAGTAGAAGGAGGCAGAGCCAGGGTGTGAACCCTGATCCTTTGAGCTTATGTTTGGAGCTCTTTCTACTACATGACCCTCTTCTTGCCACCTGGCACGCCCTCCTATTTTCTCTCCTCCAACCCTCTACGTTTATATCTAGAATGTTGTTTAGTCACTAAGACATGCCTGACTCTTTTATGACCCCATGGACTGTAACCCGCCAGGCTCCTCTGACCATGGGATTTTCCAGGCAAGAATACTGGAGTGGGTTGCCATTTCCTACTCCAGGGGATCTTCCCGACCCAGGAGAACCCATGTCTCCTGCGTCTTCTGCATTGGCAGGTGGATACTTTTACCACTGAACCACCAGGGAAGCCCTATATTGAGAACAGATTCTTCCTCTTTTTTTGGCTACACTGAACGACATGCCAAACCTCCCCAACTGAACCCTCTGCAATAGAAAGTGTGGAGTCTTAACCACCGGACCACCAAGGAAATCCCTGGGAACAGATTCTTGAGAGAAGAAGGCCCTCCCCTCCCTGATTCCTCCTGTAAGCAATTCCATGCAGTTCTTCAAAGGGCTACTAAGCATCAGGTACCTTGAGACACAGCAGTGAACAGGGCAGACCAGGCACCCATCCCCGCTGGGGTTAGAGCAAAGTCATGGAGACAGACAACTGTCAGGAAGCATGCATCCCTTGTTCACACGCTGACACAGGACAGCTCAGATGGGGTTTCTGGGAGGAGGATTCTAAGCTGAATCTCAGAGGAGAGGTCATGTTAGCTGGAGGAAGGCATGCTGTTCAAAGCAGAGCCCTGGGTCAACTCCTTGGCCATCACCCCAGACCTCCATCATTCCCCATGACTCCCCAACTCCAGATACAGCAGGGTCATATGCTCAGATGCATCTTTCCCTCTCTCCCCACAGCAAGACCTGTCCGTGCCACCTCCATACACATCCCAAACCCCCCTATTCTCTCCATCACATGGCCATTGCCTGGTCTGAGGCTTCACCATCTCATGCTACATAGCTGTAGCAGACTCCTCGTCGATCTCCTCACTTCCTCTCCAGCTCCTCTACAAACCATTCTCCAAAGACGACTGATCTTACAATCATACAAAAAGCCCTCACCTCCCTACTGTCAACTTCAATGGCTCCCTATTACTCCTAGAATCCAAATTCCCTCCCGGGGCCTACAAGCCTCCCCTCCTCCTCCCTTCCTCCTCTCCCACCCTCAGACCTCCTGCCACACTGGACTTCCTACTTTCCTTCAAACACACCAGCTGACCTCAGGGCCTTTGCACTTGCTTTTCCCTGTTTGGAAAGCTCTTCCCCAGATCCTTCAAGAGCTGGCCCCTTGTCTCACACACAGCAGCTTCTCGGAGAGGCCTCCCCTCTCCTGCTAATCACTCCCTATAACATCAAAGTGGTATTTTCTTCGCAGCACTGAGCCATTCTCTATTTGCCCGTTTATTCATTTACCGTCTGTCTCCCCCAGCTGGAATGTGAGCTCTAGAAAAGCAGGAACTTCTGTTTTATTTTGTTTACCATTCTCCTACCTCAAACTGAGCTTGGCACACAACAGCACCACAAATATTTACTGCACGAGTGAGTGAAGGAGTAAATGGCCAATAAAACCCCACACTACTCAGTGTGACCAGATAACTGCATCTGTGGAAGATGATCTGTGGGAGAGGTCATTTTGGAGACTGACCTGGAAATCCAGCAGAGGCTAGGAGGGCCAGGTTCTCTGTGGCTGTGGTGTGTGTGATGTATGTGGTGTGCATGATACAGACCAGCTCGAGGGTTGTTTGGATGAAATGAATGAATGACAAGATGTGGAGGAGGTCGAGGAAAGGAGGCCTTGAAGATCAAAACCCCCATACGGTCCGCCCACCATGCTGCCCAGATACTCGAATCATGTAGCCAATAGAAATAAACATTTTGTTTGTCTGACTCAACTGCCCTCTGTGTATTTCAGAAACAGAAACGACTTTTCCATGTCTCTGTCTCTGTACTTCTCTCCACCCTCAAAGATAAATTGCATGGCTCAGTGTCCACAGTAAGTGGACTATTTTATACACTTTATAAAGTGGCTACTTTATAAACACATGGAGCTTATAAGAGGGAAAAGACCAGTACTCTCTCAATAAGACACAAGGGACTATGGTGCTCTGGATGGAGCTGGTTACACTCCCTGCAACACCTTGGCAGCTCACTTAACTTGTGGGCCCCAGTATTTGCATCTGCACGATTGGGATAATGACGCCCCATCACAGAAGATGCTGGCACGGAGTAAACAGGACCCTACGTGTAGAGGGCTCGGCGCTGAGCCTGGCACTGAGCAAGCCCTCGTCCTAGGGAGCTATTATTAGGAATGTCGGCCACTTAAATCAATTCGGCAGCCTCTCCCGGCCCCTCAGCCCCTGGCCCTCTGGCTCTGTCCCGGTGTCTGACTCACTCTGCTCCCTTTCCACGTCTTGCCTGCTGTTTAGCTGCTGTTTCTCTGGAGCTGGAATATGTCATAATGTGATTGATGCACCCAATCACAAAAATAACCAGTTATTTTTGATGTCGGGTGCGTCATCCCTAAAAATAACCCGGCGTCTTATAAGTGAAGGCGACACGATGAATGTTGGGTTGCATCAGGCACACGCATCCTCACATGAGCGTGCGTGCATGCACACACACACACACACGGGAGTCACTTTAAATGGGATGGGGAAACACATCAACTTCAACCAAGGAGGAAAAGTCCTCTACTCCTTTATCACACTCATGGTGAGTTGAGGCCGGTGACATTTTATTAGAGGCCTCTCCTGTAGCCAGCCCGGATGGGGAACAGGACAAGGCAGCCTGACTACAGTGTCAGAGAACACGGCCAGGTGACATTTTCCCTGGAGCTACAGCAGAGGTGCTGACTTCCAGCTCTAGCGACCTCTCTGGACTTCATTTGCCACGAGAGCATCCACTATTCTAAGCCCGTGTCTTGCTTCCCTCCTTTAGCAGGGGAATGGCCCCCAGGCATGCCATCCCAAGTTGCAACACAAAGGGAAGCGGACTCATCTTTCTTTAGCTACTGGAAACACATCCTTTGCCACTGAAAGTGCCTGGGAAGCTGCGGTGGGGAAGAAATTCACTCTCGACTACGGGACCCTTTGCTTCTTCCCTGTACAAATCAGGGCCCATGAGCACAAGGTTTTTTAAAACCTCTGGACTTTCTTAGAAAAGAGAGACAGCCCAACTTGTCAGTGGTGTCACCATTCCAGGGACATCACCCGTGCCTCCTGGTGACAAATGACACTCACTCTGGAAAACGATGCCAACTTTTCACAGCTCAGCCTGCCAGGTGGAACAGGCTAGAAGACTAGGGAGGCACAGCGGGGTTTGGGTTATCAGTACACGGAGATGTTCTGGGAGCCATCCAGAAACTTCCCAGTTGTCCCTGGCGCCCAGAGAACAACATTTGTCACTAAGGTGAAGGAAGGAGGTTACGACAACTCACTGGCAGGAGAACGTGGGGTGAGGACGAGTCAGGGGTGGGGTCAGAAGCCTGCAATTGAATCCAAGCTCTGCCTCTTACTCTTAGGCATTTGGGAACAAGAGAAGTGTGAGCCTCAGTTTCCTTTTCTGTAAACTAGGGTGGACAATATCTTCTGTGTAGTGGTTAAGGACTAAATGACATGACGCAAGGAAATCACTCATCACCAGCTGGGCATACAGTAAACACCGAATTGTCCTCATCACCATCATCATCACATTCATCACTCTTTCTGTTTTTGGCCCTACCACGCGGCTCGTGGTATCTCAGTTTCCCAACCAGGGAGAGAACCTGGGCCCTCTGCAGCAGAAGCACGGAGTCCTAACCACTGGACCACCAGGGAAGTCCCTTCATCACCTCTGAGGAAGTGTGGAAGGGGTGCAAACTGCCCGGTAAATTTCTAGACCCATGTTACATACCTGAGAGTGCCCAGTGAAGCCTTATACCTGAAACAGTACTGTTCCATTGGGCAAAGAGCATGGCCTGTGGACTCAAATAGACCTACGTTCAAATCCCAGCCCTTAATTCTCCAGGCACAGTGTCCTTAATTCTCCCAAGCCTCAGTTTCCTCAGCTGTAAAATGGAGCCAATCATGTCTACTTCCCAGAGTAGGTGTGAAGATAAACAGAGTTTCTCATCACGGAACCAGGAACACAGGAAGGGCTCACAGTTCAGTTCAGTTCAGTTGCTCAGTTGTGACCGACTCTGTGACCCCATTGACTGCAGCACACCAGGCTTCCCATCACCACCACCCATACCAGTCCATCACCAACTCCTGGAGCTCACTCAAGCTCATGTCCGTCAACTCGGTGATGCCATCCAACCATCTCATCCTCTGTCATGCCCTTCTCCTCCCGCCTTCAATCTTTCCCAACATCAGGGTCTTTTCCAATGAGTCGGCTCTTCGCATCAGATGGCCAAAGTATTGAAGCTTCAGCTTCAGCATCAGTCCTTCCAGTGAATATTCAGGACTGATCTCCTTTAGGATGGACAAGGGGAGAGCTTTCTTGGCTTCCCCTTCCCAGAGTGGCTCAAAGAAGATGAGAAAGGATCTCCTGTACCCAGGGGGATCCTTGCAAATCATCATGGCTGGAAGACTGGATTATGGGTCCTCAAAAAGCTAAACAACAGAATTACCACATGACTCAGCAATCTCACTCCTAGGTACGTACTCCCAAAATGGAAAACAGGTGCTCAAACAACTCTCTGTATACAAATGTTCATAGCAGAGCTATTCACAGTAGCCAAGAGGTTAAAGAAACCCAGATGGATGGGTAACAAAATGTGCCCTAGTCATACAATTGAATATTATTCAGACACAAAAAAGGAATGAAGCATTGATGCATGCTACAGCATGGATGAACCTCGAAAACATGATGTTGAGTGAAAGAAGCCAGACGCAAAAGGAAAATATGCAATGATTCCATGTATATGAAATACCCAGAATTGGTGAATCCATAGAGACAGAAAGCTGACTGGTAGTTGCCAGGGGCTTCAGGAAGGAAGAAGTGGGAAGTGACTGTCTGATGGGAACAGGGTTTTATCTGGGGTGATGAAAATGTTTTGGAAATAGAGGTGACGGTTGCACAACACTGTGAGTGTAGCTAAACGCCACTGAATTGTTTGCTTTAAATGGTTACTTTGATGTTATGTAAGTTCCACCTCAATTTAAATAAAAGATTGAGTTGTGCATAATAGGAGTGAGTGTTTTGAAGCACCAGGTGCTTCGTATAGCGCCGGGGCAGTATGCCATTGTTCACCGTGGCATGATTCACGGTGGAAACAACACAAATTCCCATTGATGGTTGAATGGATAAACAAAATAGTGTCCACACAATGTAATAGCTATTCAGCCGTAAAAAGGAATGAAGTACTACAACTTGGATGAACTTGGAAAATATTATGCCAAGTGGAGGAAAAAAGCCAGACACAAAACAAAAGACAAACGTATGATCCCACTTATATTAAATACCTGGAAAAGACAAAGTCACAGAGAGAGACAGCAGAATAGTAGATTAGCCAGGGGGTGGGAGAGAAAGAAGGATGGGGAGGGACTGCTTAACAGGTACAGAGTTTCTTTTTGGGGTGATGGAAAAGTTTGGGAAATGGATTGTGACGGTTGTACAACATTGTGAATGCCGTCAATGCCACTGAAGTGTACACTTCAAATGGTTAAAAACGGTGAAAAAGTCGCTCAGTTGTGTCCAACTCTTTGCAACCCCATGGACTGTACAGTCCAGGGAATTCTCTAGGCCAGAGTCCTGGAGCGGGTAGTCTTTCCCTTCTCCAGGGGATCTTCCCAACCCAGGGATCAAACTCATGTCTCCCGCATTGCGGGCGGATTCTTTACCAGCTGAGCCACAAAGGAGGCAGTGATCAAGACCATCCCCAAGAAAAAGAAATGCAAAAAGGCAAAATGGTTGTCTGAGGAGGCCTTACAAATAGCTGAGAAAAGAAGAGAAGCTAAAGAAAGGCAAAGGAGAAAAGGAAAGATATACTCATTTGAATGCAGAGTTCCAAAGAATAGCAAGGAGAGAGAGGAAAGCCTTCCTCAGTGATCAATCCAAAGAAATCGAGGAAAACAGTAGAATGGGAAAGACTAGAGATCTCTTCAGGAAAATTAGAGATATAACATTTCATGTAAAGACGGTCACAATAAAGGACAAATGGTATGGACCTAACAGAAGCAGAAGATATTAAGAAGAGGTGGCAAGAATACACAGAAGAACTGTACAAAAAAGATCTTAATGACTCAGATAACCACGATGGTGTGATCACTCACCTAGAACCAGACATCCTGGAATGTGAAGTCAAGTGGGCCTTAGGAAGCATCACAACAAACAAAGCTAGTGGAGGTGATGGAATTCCAGCTGAGCTATTTCAAATCTATTTTGCACAATAAACAAATTTTTAAAAAATTAATAGATGATGGGCAGTTATTGGCTTTATTGTTTCTTAACGCAAAATTCAGAGAACTGGTGTCAGGACTCAAGCAGATTAGTGTCTGCAGCTCAGCTGCAACCTCCTCCAAGCTGTGTGACATTGTATAAGACACTTGACGTCTCTGAACCAGTTTTCCAATCTATAATAATACCCAGAGCTACCCTGATTTCCCATATGTGATAGGTCCTATTCTTCATCCTCCATGTACATTCCCTAAGAACATCAGAAGCCAGCAGTAAAGGTTATTGAAGTTGAATTTGAAACGACTCCTTCAAATTCTAAGTAAAAGGATCCATTCTTTTCATGCATTAAAAATATAATTTGATTACTTTTCTTTCTAAACAAATTAGACAAAGATAGCTGCTATAATAAATAAACTGACAGAGTAAAAAGAAAATACCCGGAGATGAGGGTTATTGTGAATAAAGATCTAAACCACAGTGCCTGGCTTAAATGTCGAATCAATAGTGACGAGTGTTAAGAACTGTTGTGTCTAAGAGGCATCAGAATTCTTCCCCACCTCCTGGAGCCTTCCATGTTGAGAATAAAGACAGGCAACGAGAGTCGGGGCAAGCAATCTGCCTCTGAGGCTGACTCCTGAGACGTGGCGGCAAGATGACCGTGGAGTGGTATTAATAATTCAGTGATCATGGCACCACACGGAGACTTAGGAGAAACAGCCAAAGGACATCTTCCATGTGGTATGTAATATACACTGGAATACTACTCAGCCATAAAGAAGAATGAAATGATGCCATTTGCAGCAACATGGATAGGCCTAGAGATGATCATACTCAGTGAAGTAAGTCAGAGAGAGAAAGACAAATACCATATGACATCACTTAGATGTAGATTCTACATCACGGCTCAAATGAACTTAACCTACACAACAGAAACAGACCTGCAGACACAGGAGCAGACTTGTGGTTGCCAAGGAGAGTGTCGGGGAGGGCTGGATTGGGAGTTTGGGATTAGCAGATACTAACTATTATATAAAGGGTGGGCAAACCACCAGGTCCTATTGTATAGCACAGAGAACTGTATTCCACATCCTGTGATAAACCAAAATGGAAAAGAATATGAAAAAGAATGCACATAGATAGATAACTGAATAGCTTTGCTGTACAGCAGAAATTAACACAACATTGTAAATCAACTATACTTCAATAAAATAAGTGTTAAAAACAAAACAAAGGACGTACCCGAGCCCAGGTACTATGGGCACCAGCCTTTCTAAAGAGCCACTGGCATTCCCACACGCCCAAGCACCACCCGTGGTTAGACTGCTTTGGGGCGCCTGCTGCTCACCTCTGGTAACTTCATTCCAGAGTTAGGAATAAAAGGGGCAGCAGAAGCTGCAAGGGCCCTCTGGACACCCTTTCAGACGGTCACAGGAACCAGGAAGGCAGGCTGCCGTTATGGCGGCACTTCCTGGGAGTGAGGAGCTCTAAAGACAGAGCCCCTATGAGTGCTACCTCACCAGCTCGCCCTGACCGTCACGGCAGAGAACCCTAAGAGTCACAGAGGCCTGGGTGCTTGTCCACTGGGGATCTGGGGGGGCCAAGCCTGCTGGCCACTCAGCTGGGGGAAAAGCAGATTCTACCCAGATAGAGAAGAAGGGGGTGGGCAGGGCCAAGGGGAGGAGAAGTGCCTGTAGCTGAGTGAAGGCCATCAGGCAGCTGGTCTGGGACTCCTGAGTGACCCTGGGGCTGAAGAAGTTTACATGATCTGAGTGTCTCACCATGGAAACTTGTTTCCAAGAAAAGCGTGACTGAGAAGGTAATAGATGGGGTGTGGGACTAGCCACTAACCTCAGGTAAGTGTATCAGTTTCCAGTGGCCACTGAAGCAAAACACCACAAACCCAGTGGCTCTGGTGGCTCAGATGGGTAAAGTGTCTGCCTGCAATGCAGGAGACCCAGGTTCGATCCCTGGGTCGGGAAGATTCCCTGGAGAAGGCAATGGCAACCCACTCCAGTACTCTTGCCTGGAAAATTCCATGGACGGAGGAGCCTGGCAGGCTAGAGTCAGACACAACTGAGCGACTTCAATGTCACTTGTCAGTGGCTCAACGTAACACCCATTTACTGTCTCAGAGTTCTGGATGTCAGAACCCCAGTGGGTCTTAGTGGACTACAATCAGGGCGTCACTACAGGGGATGCTCTACTGTTTCCTTACATTTCCCAGCCTCTCTGGCCTGCCTACCTTCCTCAGGTCCTGGCCCCCCTCCTCCATCTTCAAAGCCAGCTGTGTAGCACCTTCAGGTCCCTCTCTCTGAAGCTGACCCTTCTGCCTTCCTTTATCTCTTACAAGAACCCCTGTGATTCTTGGGACACCCAACCCCTTACATTGTGCCCACTGAACATTCCAGAATAATCTCCCCACCTCAAGACCCTTAATCACATCTGCAAAGTCCCTTTTGCCATGTAAGGGGACATAGTCACAGGTTCCAGAGATTAGGGCAACAAGAACATCTCTGGAGTCCATAGCAAGCAAGTGCCTTCTCCTCTCTAAGCCTCAGTTTTCCCACCTGTAAAATGGAGACAATGAAAATGACAGTAATAATAATAGCATCAATTACCCTGGGTTTATGTGAGGATGACAACAGGATGCAGTGATCTCTTAGCACAGCATGAGGGACAGAGCAGGTTGGTGGGGAGGGGGTCTTTTGGGGGCCATCCCCTTTCCTTTCCCACTCCCACTCTTTTACTGGAAAACCCCAGGAGGCCTGTTGCATCTTTAGAACTGGGGTTTGCCAAACTATTTGTCCAAGGCTGAGGCTCAGGAGAAACTTACCCTCTGACAAGAGGGTATCATTCTTCATATAAAAGTGAAAAATGAATCTTCACACACCCCCCAACCCCGATCTGGGAGTAATGGGATTTTTCAAGCAGGCTTCATTACAGTGTCTCAGCGTTACTGGACTGATAATTGCATTCTGAACCAGAATTGATAAATTGCCCGTGCATTGTCATTACTGGATGTTTACCTGATCTATTTGATGAATATTAATTCACAAAAAAAATATTTCCATCCCTAAAGCAATTCTGGGCAAAATGATTCCTTTCTCCCCTCCTGTCTCCTACCGGCAACTGCGGAAACAATGTATAGAGTTAAATAATAACAAGCCCTTGTCAGAGTGATTTATTGGGTGTGAAAACAAAGAGAGAGAAGGACTTCAGCCTCCCCTCCATCCAACAGCACCTGCGGGAAGGAACATGGTGTTTCCTTCCAAAGCCAGGAGGTGCATGGTGGAGAGATGGGAGTCTGCAGGCCATGCAGGAGCAAGTTTGGACGATATACATCACCCTCCTGCCAAGGGATCTGAAAGAGGTCCTGGGGTGCCCACCACCTACCCCTACTCCACCCTGAGGGGCTTATATAAATGAGTTAACACTTACTGAACACTAGCTACCCTGCAGGCTCTCTGTTCATGCATCCTCCCTACAACTCTGTAAGGTTGGACCCACCACTGTCCCCATTCTACAGATGAGCACACTGAGGCTCAGAGAGGACAAGGTTGCACGTGTCCAGGGTTATCTGCTAGAAAGCCTCAGAGCTGGGTCTGGAACCCAGGCCGGACTCCGGAAGATGGTGCTCTTTCCACTCCACAAGGGGGCGACAAACTGCAGCCCAAGACCAGATACCTAATACTTCAGTAACTGATTTTATTGGAACACAGCCACATTCGTTGACAGATTGTTAGAGCTGATTTCGCCCTACAATGGCAGCACTGCGTAGTTTTGACAGAGATGAGATGGCCTTCAAAAGTCTAAAATAGTCACTCTCTGGCCCTTTAAGAAAAAGCCTGCTGACTCCTGGTTGCATATCCTTTGCCAGCAAGTTCACGGTCCATTTGGAGACCCTACACTGTGCGCTCAGTAAACAGCAGCCAAAATAATCATTATCATTATTATTGTTGTTTTCTTATTACTGTTGTTATTAGGCTGCTTTTACCATCGTTACCTCCTTGAGAAAGACAGATTTTGCCAACCACCCATCATGGAGCTAGCCTTCAAGATAATAAATGTTGTGTTTTCCACAGTAAATCATAAGAACCTTCAACATAAGAGTTTAAGTTTTTCAACGTTCCTAGCATCTTAATGGGGCTTCCTGGGTAGCTCAGCTGGTAAAGAATCCACCTGCAATGCAGGAGATCCCAGTTCCATTCCTGGGTTGGGACATTCCCCTGGAGAAGGAATAGGGAAGCTCTCTTCTCCCCTGGAGAAGGGATACCCACTCCAGTATCCTTGGGCTTCCCTGGTGGCTCAGATGGTAAAGAATCTACCTGCAATGTGGGAGACCTGAGTTCGATCCCTGGGTTGGGAAGATCCCCTGGAGGAGGGCATAGCAACCCATTCCAGTTTTCTTGCCTGGAAAATCCCGAGACAGAGGAGCCTGGCGGAGTACAGTCCATGGGGTCGCAGAGTCAGAAACGACTGAGCGACTCAACACAGCACAGCATCTTCAGGAGAATTTAGTTTGCAACTGCATCCTTCAACAGGCTCTTCTGAAAATGTAAGCTGCTCTCCTCCCCCATCATAGCACAATTCCAGAGATGTTCAAAGGAACACAGGTTGACAGAGGCAGAAGTCATTTACCAAGACCAGCCATATGTGGGGACAAAAGAGGGGCAGCTTCAGACATCTTTCCCTGCCAGCCATAGCCAACCTAGCATCCTTGGAAGCTGTAGAAGATCTCCTGAGCTCTCAGTAGGGGACAGATCATCCTGGCTGGCCAAGGAGTGGGGCGATTTCCAGGGACGGGGACTTCCAGAGCTAAAATCAGGGAAGTCCCCAGCAAACCAGGATGAGCTGGTCACCCCTGTGCCCCAGAGATATGATTGCTCCATCAGGAGGCCTTGCAGAGGTCAACTACAGACCTTTTTGATTGGCCAATCTGCCTGGCTTGTGGGATTCTTAGTTCCCCAACCAAAGATCGACTCTACACCCCCTGTGGTGGAAGCGTGGATTCTTAACCACTGGACCACCATGGAAGTCTCTCCAACTACAGACCTTTTAATTCAGGGGACCCACTTGTTGAATCCTAACACACACACACCTTTTTATGGACTAAGTGGCTATGCTGAATTTGGACTCTGAATACTACCCTGGCCATCTCTGCACCATCTTGAGCTGAGACACACAGGTCTGGACCACCTCTGTCCCTTCCCTGGAGGCGGGGGAAGGCAGAGGTCTACAGTATGGCTGTACAAGCATGGACACATTACTTCCCGCCTCTCAGCCTCACTGTCCTCATTCGTCCTCAAAATGACCAAAGCATATAAGACAGGGATAGCACCAGGATCACCGGCATTGGCAGGTGAATTCTTTACCGCTGAGCCACCGGGGAAACCCCTGGAGCCTTTTTTTAAAAAGCAGGTAGCACCAGAGAGCGACTGTTGAACTGTCTTACATGCTCCGGTCATTTTGGTCCTCACGCCTTTTCTCTGAAGCAAGTGCTTCGATTGTCCCTGTTCTACAAATGGGGACAGACAAAAATAATCCTTTTTAAAAAGTCTCCGGACCTGAATTTTCACATGTTGATTTATTTGCATTTTAGACCCTGGCTGAATTTGGTCCCTGGACCAGCAGCATCAGCATCACTCAAGAGCTGGTTGGAAAATGCAGATTCTCACACCATCCCAGACCCGCTGAGCCCAGATCTTCACGGTGATACATCCCCAGCTGACTTATGTGCACATTAGAGTGTGCCCCCCGCCCCAAACCACCTGGAAACCACGCAGGGCTTGAAAGTGGCAAGGGAGAGAGGCAGAGAAGATACAGAAGAAAACCACCATCACTCTCTAGAATATCCCCCAGGCTGTACTCCCACAACAATACCGCTTCACAGCAGGTTGTCAGGGGTTCTGGAAAAGAGAGACCAGAAGCTCTAAGTTTGGGTATCACTGATTGTCGCTCCCCATTTTGAAGATTCTCTAAGCAAGTTTGTAAATCTATGGTCCTGAGAAGTCCTGCAGGAAGGGAAACTATGGTCGTTTCATTTAATGCATCCGATCACAGAAATATTCCTCTGCATGTGTGGACCCTCGCTTGTAAAGGCATCTTAGAAGTCCCTAAAGGATTCACAAATTGAATCTTTTGTTCTCCAAATGTTTATTGAGAACCTACTATGTGCCGGGCACAATTTGAGGAACTGGGGATGTGGAAGCAAGAAGAGTTGTGATCCTTGCACCCAAGGAGCTTCTATTCAGGTAGGTGGAGACACAGTAAGTAAATAAATGAACAAAAATAACAACACCTGAATCTACTCTTTCAGTGCCTGCCTGAAAGATCTCCACAACAAACCTTTCTGGGCCCCTCCAATCAGCGCTGACATCTTCCTCTTTGAGCTCCTATAATATTTATGGTTGGCACCATGCAGGAGGAAATCATTTGTGCTCTGCCTGTGCCAGCTCCCAGATCATGATGTTAGAAATTTCATGATCTCTTGGGTTGTTAACATTTCCTGTTTTATGTCCTGGATTCTCAGCTGAATTGTAAACTCCACTGGGAAAGGAATCTCTCTGTTTGCTCCCCCGTCCCCATTGATCCCCAATGAATGAATCCCTGAGAGGCTTCTTGGAGAACCCTGGGTGGGTTACAGTGAGTCGATATTACACATATGGTGCTCTTCAAGGACCCCTCACGTCCATCTAAGCACAACTAGAAAGGCAGGACCCAGCAAGCCTTCTAGATAACTTTGATGCAACAAAAGTTTAGGAAACACTAACCTAGGGTCTCTACCATGGCTTCTTGGTGTCTGCGATTAAATCCCAGCTCCAACCTTTATTAGCTATTACATGGGACTATGGGAAGTTATTTAATCTCTCTAAACCTCAGAGGTTTATCATCTTATCATCTCTCACAGGGGAATGATATGAGTAACAATCTCAGAGAGTTGGTGTGAGGATTAAATGATATTTTCATGGAGAGAGGCTTAGCCTGGGGCCCATCGCCTGCTACCTCTCACTGGCCAGTGTTCCTAGGAAAACAGTGTCTGTCTACCTCAGACTGAAGCCATGACTATCCCTTCAACCTCAGCCCCTACACACTCCCCTCTCCCACCCATTCCAGTCCTGGTGAACTCCTTACTGGGCCTCCCAAATCCCAGGCTCATCCCCACTCTGGCTGACTGAACATGGAAAGCATCTCCACCTCCTCCAGATGTGGGCCCACATCTGAATATTTCCCAGCCTCCTTTGTAGTTAAGAGTTCTGGCCAGCAGAACATGGATGGAAGCAAGGCAGACCAGAGAGAAAGGTGTGTTGAAAAAATACAAAACCACCTGCTCAGTCCTCCCCTCACCCCTGCCCTCCACCATCCACCTTCTGATTGTCAATCAATATGCAGGACAACCTCAGTAGCTCTGTGTTGAAGATGGTGGAGACTGGGCCTTGGGTTACCGAATGAACAGAGCCCCTGCCCAGCCTCCCATCAAAAACATCCATTTAAATTATAACTGAGTTAGAAATAAACTTTTCTACTATATTTAGCTGCTGAGACTTCTATGCTATGCTAAGTCACTTCAGTCGTTTCCGACTCTGCGACCCCATAGACGGCAGCCCACCAGGCTCCCCTGTCCCTGGGAATTCTCCAGGCAAGAACACTGGAATGGGCTGCCATTTCCTTCTCCAATGCATGAAAGTGAAAAGTGAAAGTGAAGTTGCTCAGTCGTGTCCGACTCTTAGCGACCCCATGGATTGCAGCCTAACAGGCTCCTCCGTCCATGGGATTTTCCAAGCAAGAGGTACTGGAGTGGGGTGCCATTGCCTTCTCCGGAGACTTCTATAATAGCCAGCATTATCTTAACTAACACATTACCTTAGGGATTTGTTTATACCTGTGGTTTCTTTTCCCTGGAAATTTTGCTGAAGCATCTGCTCCTTAAGGACAGACCAACCAGTGAGCTTCTGGCCAATGGAACCTAACAAACCAATCTGTTTTTTTTAGGTCAAACAACAAAGAGTCCACAAAATTCATGAGCTATCACTCCATTAATCCTGACTCTACAGTATCTCTATCGAACCCCAGTTTGAAACTGAAAGTGAAAGTCATTCAGTTGTGTCCTACTCTTTGTGACCCCATGGACTTTACAATTCACGGAATTCTCCAGGCCAGAATACTAGAGTGGGCAGCCTTTCCCTTCTCCACAAGTTCTTCCCAACCCAGGGATCAAACCCAGGTCTCCCACATTGCAGGCAGATTCTTTACCAGCAGAGCCACCAAGGAAGCCCAAACCCCAGTTTAATATTAAATAAATCCTTTCTCAATTTCAAAGATGATACCTGACTGGCAATTAAACCATCATGTCTTAGCCAGCTAATATACAGGAGAAATGACACACAGCTACTGCAATATGAAGATGGTTAAACCACGTTTAGCCATCCTGGACCTAGTCATTGTTTTGTGTTTATTTTGTTTTGTGGGTATTATTTTTGGTTGCTTTGAGAAAAGAGAAATGAAAAAAAAAAAAAAGCCAGAGTTAATGAGCTTAGCAGAACAAAGCTAAAAATAAATGAATAAATAACAATGATGTTGTGAAACAAAATAAAATTAAATCCAAATTAAAATGTGCTATGATTTTTTTTTTAAAGAAAGTAGCAAACAAAGAAAGGATTTTTCTCCTGCTTTTTGACCAATGTGAGGGCTCAGCTCAAACCCTCTTACAAGGAGGGAAGGCAGGTCTGGCTAATAGAAAGCTCTTTCTTTTCTGGAGCCCAGGTCCAGTCAAGGTGCATTCTGTCTTCCTGGCCCTGCTCTGCACTCTATGCTCACATAGCACAGACCTCTGGGTGCATTCTGTCTTCCTGGCCCTGCTCTGCACTCTATGCTCACACAGCACAGACCTCTGGGTGAATTCTGTCTTCCTGGCCCTGCTCTGCACTCTATGCTCACACAGCACAGACCTCTGGGTGAATTCTGTCTTCCTGGCCCTGCTCAGCACTCTATACTCACGCAGCACAGACCCCAGTGCCCTCTGACAGCCCTCTTCACATGTGACACCCATGGGGTGGCTGTGCCCCTCCTGGCTTCTGCTTCAGGATAAACACCTTCAGTGCCTTCACCCTTCTGCAAGGGAAGCGACTTGGAGGAAGGGTTGACTTCAGCACAGTGCTTTTCAAACTGTGGCCCCCAGACCAGCAGCATCAGCATCACCTGCGAACTTGTTTAAAGTGCACACTCCTGGGCATTCTGAGTGGCTCAGTGGTAACAAATCTGCCTGCCAATGCAGGTGACATGGGTTTGATCCCTGGTCCGAGAAGATTCCACATGCTGCAGTACAACTAAGCCCATGCACCACACCTACTGAACTGTGCTCTAGAGCCCAGCAGCCACGACTACTGAGCCCATGTGCCGCAGCTCCCGAAGTCAGCCTGCAAACAGCAACCAGAGAGGAGCCCCTGCTCACCCCAACTAGAGAAAGCCTGTGCATAGCAGGAAGACCCAGCAGAGCCAAAAACAAACAAATGTTTTAAAACACACATTCCCAGGCCCCACCCCAGACTCACAGAGCCAGAAATTCTGAGAGCAGAGACCAGCAACCTGTGGTGTTCTAAGCTCTCTGGGGGATTCTGACGCACACTCGAGTTTAGAATGCACTGCTTCACATTAAGACCTTGGCCAGTTACTTTACCCTCTTTTGCCCCAGTGTCCCCTCTCTCAAATAGGCACATCAGAAGTATCCACATCACACGGTGGTTGTGAGATAAGGCGTGTGATGGGGCTAATGTGGTGCCTGGAGCCTGGTGAGGATGTTGGCTAGCGGTGGTTCTCGTTGCTGGTGTTATCATTACCTAGTTGTTAAGTTTTGATAGCTACGGAGAGGGTGAGTCCTAAGTTGGGTTGAGGTCTTTGTGGATCTGCCTGCTCAGCATCTGGAGACACTGCAGGAAGCCAGAGCATCTCCTGGCAGCGTCTGGAGATTCACAGCCCTGCCTGGAGCCTGGGAAAGGACACGGTTATGTTGGCTTCCATTCCCAAGAAAAACAAATCCAAAAAGGCAAAATGGTTGTCTGAGGAGGCCTTACAAATAGCTGAGAAAAGAAGATAAGCTAAAAGCAAAGGAGAAAAGGAAAGATACACTCGTTTGAATGCAGAGTTCCAAAAAATAGCAAGGAGAGAGAAGAAAGCCTTCCTCAGTGATCAACCCAAAGAAATAGAGGAAAACAATAGAATGGGAAAGACTAGAGACCTCTTCAAGAAAATTCGAGATACAACATCTCATGCAAAGATGGGCACTTTACAACAGAAATGGTATGGACCTAACAGAGGCAGAAGATATTAAGAAAAGGTGGCAAGAATACAGAGAAGAACTATACAAAAAACATCTTTATGACCCAGATAACCATGATGGTGTGATCACTCACCTAAAGCCAGACATCCTGGAATGTGAAGTTAAGTGGGTATTAGGAAGCATCACTACGAACAAAGCTAGTGGAGGTGATGGAATTCCAGGTGAGCTATTTCAAATCCTAAAAGATGATGCTGTGAAAGTGCTGCACTCAATATGCCAGCAAATTTGGAAAACTCAGCAGTGGCCACAGGACTGGAAAACATCAGTTTTCATTCCAATCCCAAAGAAAGGCAATCCAAAGAATGGCCAAACTACCACACAATTGCACTCATCTCACACACTAGCAAAGTAATGCTAAAAATTATCCAAGCCAGGCTTCAACAGTACATGAACTATGAATTTCCAGGTGTTCAAGCTGGATTTAGAAAAGGTTGAGGAACCAGAGATCAAATTGCCAACATCTGTTGGATCATTGCAAAAGCAAGAGAGCTCCAGAAAAACGTCTAATTCTGCTTTGTTGACTATGCCAAAGCCTTTGACTGTGTGGATCACAACCAACCATGGAAAATTCTTCAAGAGATGGGAATACCAGACCATCTTACCTGCCTCCTGAGAAATGTGTATGAAGGTCAAGAAGCAACAGTTAGAACAGGACATGTCAAGAATCAACAGTTAGAACTGGACATGGAACATGGTTCCAAATCAGGAAAGGAGTATGTCAAGCCTCCATATTGTGACTCCACTTATTTAACTTATATGCAGAGTGAAAGTGAAAGTGAAGTTGCTCAGTCGTGTCTGACTCTTTGTGACCCTGTGGACTGTAGCCCACCAGGCTCCACCGCCCATGGGATTCTCCAGGCAAGAATACTGGAGTGGGTTGCCATTTAGTACATCATGGGAAATGCCAGGCTGGATGAAGGACAAGCTGGAATCAAGATTGCTGGGAAAAATATCAATAACCTCAGATATGCAGATGATATCACCCTTATGGCAGGAAGCAAAGAAGAACTAAAGAGCCTCAAATAAAAGTGAAAGAGGAAAGTGAAACAGTTGGCTTAAAGCTCAACATTCAGAAAACTAAGATCATGGCATCTGGTCCCACCACTTCATGGGAAATAGATGGGGAAACAATGGAAACATTGAGAGACTTTATTTTGGGGGGCTCCAAAACCACTGCAGATGGTGACTGCAGCCATGAAATTAAAAGACGCTTGCTCCTTGGAAGAAAAGTTATGACCAATGTAGAAAGCATATTAAAAAGCAGAGACATTACTTTGCCAACAAAGGTCCATCTAGTCAAAGCTATGGTTTTTCCAGTGGTCATGTATGGATGTGAGAGTTGGACTATAAAGAAAACTAAGCACCAAAGAATTGATGCTTTTAACTGTGTTGTTGGAGAAGACTCTTGAGAGTCCCTTGGACTGCAAGGAGATCCAACCAGTCAATCATAAAGGAAATCAGTCCTGAATATCCATTGGAAGGACTGATGCTGAAGTTGAAACTCCAATAGTTTGGCCACCTGATGTGAAGAGTTGACTCATTGGGAAAGACTCTGATGCTGGGAAAGATTGAAGGCAAGGGGAGAAGGGGATGACAGAAGATGAGATGTTGGATGGCATCTCTGACTGGATGGACATGCGTTTGAGCAAGCTCTGGGAGTTGTTGATGGACAGGGAGGCCTGCATGCTGCAGTCCATGGGGTTGCAGAGTCAGACGCAACTGAGCGACTAAACTGAACTGAACTGATACTGGCTTCCTTATCCAACAAGCCAGCTGAACGTGCCTGGTGAAAGTCCCCACTGGGAGTCAGCTCCCTGAGCTTGGGTTCTGGGAGAAGCAAAATTCTGCTTGGAATACACTGGGCTAAAGTCCAATGCAGATGTTTGTTGTTCACAAACCACCCACCTTGGAGAGCTCTGGAGCTGCCCAGTCCAGTAGGGTAGCCGCCAGCCAAGTGTGGTTATTAAGCCCTTGAAGTGTGGCTAGTTGAACTGAGATGGGCTCTAAGTGTAAAATAAACAGCAGGTTTCAAAGACTTAGCATTATATTTTTTTTAACGTAAAATATCTCAACACTTTTTTATTTTGATGACATATTGCAATACTTATATCTTGGATATGCAGAGTTAAATAAAACACACTAAAATTAGTTCCCTGTCTACAGATTCAATGCAATCCCTATCAAAATTCCAATATCATTTTTCACAGGAATAGAAAAAAATTCTAAATTTTGTATGGAACTGCAAAAGACCCCAAAGAGCCAAAGCAATTTTGAGAAAGGCTGGAAGCATGATGCTTATTGATTTCAAACCATATTACAAAGCTATAGTCATCAAAACAATTTGGTACTGACACAAAAACAGACACGAAGACCAATGGAACAGAACTGAGAACCCAAAAATAGACCCACACATTGTCAATCAATATTTGACAATAGAGTCAAGAACACTCAATGGGGAAAACATAGTTTCTCCAATAATAGTATCAAGAACACTGACTCCTGTCTTACACACTCACAAAAATTAATTCTAAATGGAATAGACTTAAATGCAAAACCTGTAACCATAAAATTCCTAGAAGAAAACATACAGAGAAAGCTCCTTGACATTGGTCTTGGTAATGGATTTTCTGGGTATGACACCAAAAGCACAAGAAACAAGAGCAAAAATAAACAAATGGGACTACATCAAACTAAAAAACTTCTACACAACAAAAGAAGCAATCAACAAAATGAAAAGACAACATATAGACTGGGAGAAAATATTTGCAAACCATAAATCTAATAAGGACTTAATAACCAAAATTTATAAGAAACTTGTACAATCTAATATGTGTATGTACATACACACGTACACACAGAGAGGAATATTATTCAGCCATAAACAGAAGGAAATCTTGCCTTTTGTGATAATACTGATGGATCTTAAGGCCATTATGCTAAGTGAAATATGTTGGAGAAAAACAAATACTGTGTGATCTCATTTAATCTAAAAACACTGAACTAGAGAAAGAGAACAGAATAATGGTTGCCAGAGGCTGGAGGTGGGGGGAATGGAGAGATGCTAGTCAAAGGGTACAAACTTTCAGTTATAAGTCGAATAAGTTTCAGGGATCTAATGTACAGTGTGGTGGCTGTAGCTAAAAATACTATATTGTATCCATAAGGGGCTTCCCAGTTGACACAGTTGGTAAAGAATCTGCCTGCCAATGCAGGAGACACAATAGATGCAGGTTTGATTTCTGAGTTGGGGAGATTCCCAGGAGGAGGAAATAGCAACCCATTCCAGTGTTCTTGCTTGGAAAATCCCATGGACAGAGGAGCCTGGAGGGCTATAGTCCGTGGGGTCGGAAAGAGTCAGACACGACCGAGTGCGCACACACATCAATCATCAAACACTGTATCCATAAAAGCTGGTATGAGTGTAGAGATATAATATTTTCCCATGACAACAACTATAACAAAAAGGTAATTACATGAGGTGGAGGATGTGTTTGTTAACTAACTTCATTGTGGTAACTGTTGATTACCATACATCATATCTCATTATCATATCATACACCTTCAGTTCAGTTCAGTTCAGCTGCTCAGTCGTGTCCGACTCTTTGAGACCCCATGAATCGCAGCATGCCAGGCCTCCCTGTCCATCACCATCTCCCGGAGTTCACTCAAACTCACATCCATCAAGTCAGTGATACCATCCAGCCATCTCATCCTCTGTCGTCCCCTTCTCCTCCTGCCCCCAATCCTTCCCAGCATCAGAGTCTTTTCCAATGAGTCAACTCTTCTCATGAGGTGGCCAAAGTACTGGAGTTTCAGCTTTAGCATCATTCCTTCCAAAGAAATCCCAGGGCTGATCTCCTTCAGGATGGACTGGTTGGATCTCCTTGCAGTCCAAGGGACTCTCAAGAGTCTTCTCCAACACCACAGTTCAAAAGCATCCATTCTTCAGTGCTCAGCTTTCTTCACAGTCCAACTCTCACATCCATACATGACCACAGGAAAAACCATAACCTTGACTAGATGGATCTTTGTTGGCAAAGTAATGTCTCTGCTTTTGAATATGCTATCTAGGTTGGTCACAACTCTCCTTCCAAGGAGCAAGCGTCTTTTAATTTCATGGCTGCAGTCACCATCTGCAGTGATTTTGGAGCCCCAAAAAATAAGTCTGACACTGTTTCCACTGTTTCCCCATCTACTTCCCATGAAGTGGTGGGACCAGATGCCATGATCTTCGTTTTCTGAATATTGAGCTTTAAGCCAACTTTTTCACTCTCCTCTTTCACTTTCATCAAGAGGCTTTTTAGTTCCTCTTCCATTTTTGCCAGAAGGGTGGTGTCATCTGCATATCTGAGGTTATTGATATTTCTCCCGGCAATCTTGATTCCAGTTTGTGCTTCTTCCAGCCAAGCGTTTCTCATGAGGTACTCTGCATATATGTTAAATAAGCAGGGTGACAATATACAACCTTGACGTACTCCTTTTCCTATTTGGAACCAGTCTGTTGTTCCATGTCCAGTTCTAACTGTTGCTTCCTGACCTGCATATAGGTTTCTCAAGAGGCAACTTATCCAAAGTTATATGCTAATTATATGTCAGTAAACCTAGCAAAAATTAATGTTACCTGTTTCTTTTCCAGTGTGGCTATGAGGAAACTTTAAACTGCATTTGTGGCATATTTTGAGGATACCCAAGCAGCCACGGGTCAAGGTCAGTGCAGGAGTTTCATTGAGGACCCTAGGTTAGGTTTTGGCCAATAGCTGGCTTTGACTTCCAGACATGTAAGTGGGGGTCAATTTTTAGATGATTTCAGCCCCCGGCCATCATGAAGCAGACACAAGTCACCCCCACTGTACCCTGTCCCAGTTCCTGACCCTAGAAATCCATGAGCATCATAAAATGGTTGCTATTTAACATCATTAAGTTTAGGGTGGTTTGTTACATGGCAGTGGTAACTGTGACATTTCACAAATGTCTGTGAAGTGGCTTTGTCTTTTCTTGGCCATCATGGAACAACTGGAAAGTCATGATGGTTGGAGGGGAGAGTCCTGGAATATAGCTGGTGTGACTCTTCATTATATTTATTAGCTTACATCTTTGTCTCCCTTAGCAATGCGTGAGTTACTTGAAGATTAAGGTCTAGGTCATGATCATCCTTATGTCCTTGATGCCCAGCACAGAAATTGGCCCAACCTTGGTGTTCACTGGGCAGCAGGCACTGAGCTGAGGGCTTCGTGCAATTTTAGCTAATTCATACAACCACCTGTCACATAGGAATGACCACCCACTTGGCAGAGAAGGCAACAAGGTTAGAGAAGCAAAGTGAGTTTGCTGGCGGTTCATCGGCTCTTAAGGACAGAGCAGAAATTCCAACCCAGGGATGGTTGTGCTGGCGGGTCCTGTAATCTACACCCTGAACCATCATACACGCAGCACAAAGAAGCTACCAGACAGACGGGTACGCTTCTGTCTGGAGTGGCCAGTCCACGAGGGAGAATGCCCTCTTGACAAATGTCGCCAACAGTCCCAGAACTCAGCTTTTAACCAACTCCTAATTCGTGCAAGTTTTGATAAGCCATTTCGAGGCTGTGAGCCTCTCCGTGACAGCCTCTCTTCCTCTGGAAGAGAAAGTTTGCTGACACAGAGAAGTCCCTTAAGACCTACTGTTGGATCACATCTGAATTTCTAAGCTGTTCAAGCAAAACTTCATTATACTCGGAGTGTGGCAGAAGAGACAATGATCTGATCTCTCCCTCCCTCTGCCACCCTCCCCACATCCCCAGCTGGAAATGGCAGAGGAAATTAGACGGCTCTAATTAATGACTCAATAATTAAAGAAAAGGGGATACGTGTTTCAGCCCTGAACGAGCTACCTTCCCACAGCAAGCCTGCCGCTTTTTAGAGAAAAGGGCACCCTGCTTCCAGGATCCAAGCTCTGGTTCTTGCTATAAGGGTCCTCTCTGATGCCTCATCTTTGCAGGCCAACACTGTGCTCCCAGGCACCTGGATTAGACCCCGGGTGCTGGGGCAGTGGAGAAAGAAAGACTACTTCTCTCTGCAGAACCTGGGACTCGCACCCCAAGCTCCTCTCCTCAAGATGCTCCTCCAAAGAGGAGGTGGAACAGAGCAGGGTTTCAGGACAACCTCTGGAGTCATACCACTGGGGCCAAATCCCAGTGTCACCATTTGGCCTTGGGGAGATTCCCAACCACTCCCCCACCCCAAACCTTTAATATCCTCACTTGGAAAACAGGAGCCATAACAGAGGTCATAGAATGCTTGCTGGCTCCAGTCACTGACTCTGGGGATTTGGTCCTGGCTGGATGGCCTGGGGCAAATTGCTTAACCTCTCCCTTGGCCTCAACATCCTCATCTGTGAAGTGGGACTAGTCCAAATACCTACCTTGGCAGGTGTCTATAAGGATGAAGTGAGTGACGAGGCATAAACTGCTCACAATGGAGGCTTCACCCCACCGTGTGCTATAAAGGGTTGGCTCTTACTAGTAAGTTTATATTGTCATGGGAGCAGTGAGGTGAATGAGTTCCCGGGAAGGGGCTTAGCACAGGTAAGAGGAGCATCTGATGGGTGTTCGTGGGTGTCGGTGTCTTACTGCGGTTATTGTTGCTTCTCAGTCAGCCTTTGATCCTGCTGAACACTTCCTGTGTCTGGG
Organism: Bos taurus; assembly: GCF_002263795.3. Classification (NCBI taxonomy): domain Eukaryota; kingdom Metazoa; phylum Chordata; class Mammalia; order Artiodactyla; family Bovidae; genus Bos; species Bos taurus. The sequence continues at coordinate 57,353,112 of NC_037344.1, read as the reverse complement.
GGAGGAACGTGAATGCAGTCATTGACTGGGTGATTAGGCAGGTAATGTCCTCAAGACAGAGCTCCTGGTGTCCTTCTGCCACGGGATGCAAGGATGACAAAAAGCAGAGGGGGATGGAGATGCCTGAAAGTCCTGCCCAGTGAGAAACAGCTGGACGAACTGAGGATGTTTGGTCCCGAGAAGAGAAAACTGAAAAGAAGCATAAGATGCTACCTCCCAACAAACAAAAAGCACATTAAATGCTGCTTTCTATAGAGGGCTTCCCTGACTGAGGCATTCCCCACCCCCCAAAAAAGGTCAGCACCCTGTGATAAGCTCTGATAGTGCCTTACGCCCCCTCCTTCAGCGTGAGGTTCATCCCAGGGTTAAGCTGTATTTATATACTTGGTTGTTGAACACCTATCTCCCTCACCTAATCATGAGTCCAAGGAGATCAAAATGTATGTCGCAGTCACAGCTGTGGTCAAAATATTTAACATCAGGCCCCGGGGCGGGGACTGAATGAACAGGGAAAGAAGCTGCAGTCAGCAAGGAGAGAAGGAATGTCCCCTGAAAAGATCAGAGGGCAGAATTAAAACCATAGAGTGTACATTGAGTCAGGAGGCCCATTTGAGAGACTGGTCAAGGGAGAAACATGCAGAACAGTCAGCCATGAAAGGAGACTGACTTTGGGGGTAGTGAGCTCTCTGTCACTGAAGGCATTCAAGGCAGATGTGTGTGAAGTTGCATTCTTTCATTTGGTGAACTGTGGCATACACCTTCTACATGCAGGGCATGTCCTAAGCTATGCCCTGGGACCCAGAAGGGGATCCAAAGTTGCTAAGAGCATCCTAGACATGTGAGGTCACCGCCAAGTGCAAGGAAAACAAAGTCACTCAAGGACAGGTTGGGGGTGACAGACACATTCATTGTCTTGACTCGTGACATCAGTTTTGCACGTGTTTTGTTGTTTGGTCGCTAAGTCGTGCCTATTTCTGCAACCCCATGGACTGCAGCACTCCAGGCTTCCCTGTCCTTCACCATCTCCTGGAGTTTGCTCAGATTCATGTCCATTGAATCCATGATGCTATCTAACCATCTCATCCTCTGCCACCGTCTTCTCCTTTTGTCTTCAATCTTCCCCAGCATCTGGGTCTTTTCCAATGAGTATACATATGTCAAAACTCATCAAATTGTATACTTGAATCTGTGCAGTTTATTATATGCTGATTGTAACTCAACGAAGCTCTTAAAAAATATACCGTCTTTAAAAGAAATAGAGTAAGAGTAGATGATACCAAGACCAGATGATACAAAGATGTTCAGGACACTAGTGCTAATAATAATAAAAAAGGAAAGCACAAGATAACCAAAAAACAGTGGTTATGCAAATTCACCATACCCACAGGAAGAAATAAGGTGTAGCTACCAGGTGTGATATTTTCAAAAGTTAATTAATGACATAGCCAAAAAAAAAACACAACTGAGTGAAGGAAAAAGGGCATAAGACAATTTACACAATTTGGTACTGTTTCAATTTTGCTAAAAATGTGTAGAAGAAAACCAAGAAATTATCATAATTTAAATGCAATCCTGGGTTATTTAGGCTTCCCAGGCAGTGCAGTGGTAAAGAATCTGCCTTTCAATCCAGAAGACACAAGAAACATGGGTTCGATACCAGAGTGGGGAAGATCCCCTGGAGGAGGAAATGGCAGCCCACTCCAGTATTCTTGCCTGGAAAATCTCATGGACAGAGGAGCCTGGCAGGCTACAGTCCATGGGGTCGCTTGCAAAGTCAGACAAGACTAAGTGACTGAACATGAGTGCGCACATGTGCGCACACACACACAGACACACACACACACAGACAGACAGACAGACACACACACACACACACACTGTTACTTGGGCAATTTTGAAAGCATTTTTAAATATTGAAAGGACTCACCATAAAATGTGACTACGGGCAAGAGGATAGATGATATGGATTTGCTTTTTCTATTCTCTTTATTTTCCAGAATTTTACAAATGAAAATGATTTTAGCATCAAAAAGAAAAATAAATATTACTTTAGAACAATAAGTAAAGGGCATGAAGGTGTTCTCCCCACACACTTCTGTGGGGAAGGAGAAGCCAGAGGCGTATTGACGTCGAGGTGACCTTGGCCCCTTTGAAGCAGACTTTCCTTTTAACCTCCAGACCCAGGTCTGGGGGCTCTGAGGTTGTGGGCGGGGGTGGGGGATGTGCTCCCTAACGCAGATGCCGATTGGATTAGGGTCTGGTTCTGTCTTCCTCTAAGTAGATTATGCTTTTCTTGAACTCACTCCAATGGGTCCCGGAAATTCATCCCAGGACAGTCCTGCAGTTCGTTTTCAGAGCTCGCTGGAATATGTTTAAGCATGTAATAAATACATTTAAGCCTAATCGGATAAATCACTAAATCAGATCGTTATCTTGCAATTTGAAAACCAGACTCTGGCTCCAGATCCCAAGGGGAAGGAGGAATAGGAAGAAGTGGAAAGACTCGGGGCATCGACAAGGTCACATTCTTACCCAGGACCACCCGACACCAAAGGCAAAGACCTGCACCTCTGCCCTGAGCCCAGATGTTCGGCGGCGGCAGACTGGCCTCACATCTGCAACAGAACTTGGCAGCAGAGTGTAAGGAAAAAACATCTGGTTGCCTCTGTCACTTAGGGCCTACCAAGGAGCACTAGTTCTAGAATCCCAAGTGGGGTTCATCTGGTCTACCTCTCTCCTCAAAGCAGAAGAACATTCACGTGCTTAGCCAAGACCACCAGAAGCGCTGACGTCACCCTCCTCCAAGTCTGTAGATTGTGGAGCTTGCGCTATGTCAAAGCCCTAAGAGGCAAGAACTTGAGACTCTCATAGCTCTAGGTCCCAATCCCATCTCTGCCTCTGATCTGTAAGTGCTTAGACAAGTGACTCCACCTTTCTGTGTCTCAGTCTCTTCATCTGTAAAATGGGGACACTAATAATAGTACCTACCTCACCATGCTGTTGGGAGAACTAAGTGAGATAATGCATATAAAGCACTTAGCACACTGCCTGGCACAGAGTAATTAACCCATGGTAAATACAGTTATTGTCTGAATTGCTTTTATCGAACTTCCCTTCCTGATGTATTTTTTAATGTGGGCATATAACTTTAATCAGAGGAACCACATGATTTGATTTGGGATTATAAGAGGTTAATCTGACTCTAAGTAGAGAAGGCAGTGGAGAGGAACAAGTACGAAAGCCTGGAAACCAGGTAGGAGGCTGCTGCAGTCATCCAGGCAGAAGATTAAAGCTGTAGTGGTGAGAAGTGGGCATACTTGAGATACATGTTGGAGACAGAATTAACATAACCTGGAGAGGTACAGAATGTGAGGAGGGAGGGTAGGGCTGAAATGCAGATGATTCCCAAGTTCCCAGCTTAACTAGCGAGTTGGTGCTGCCACTTACTAAGAAGAAAAAAAGTACTGGAAGAGCAATTTGAGAGAAAGATAAGCAAATTCTGTTTTAGGCATGTAGGAGCCAGAAAAGTAGGAGTAAGCTGGGAGAGTGTGCCTTCTTGGAAGCCAAGAGAAGAGAATGTTTCCAAAAGGAAGATGCGGCCAATGGTTGTATCTGCTCCTGAGAGATTAAGTCAGATAAGAGAGATGTGTCTGACACATGTATCCCATTGTTCATTGCAGCATATTTACAATAGCTAGAACATGGAAGCAACCTAGATGTCTATCAACAGATGAGTGGATAAAGAAGTTGTGGTACATATACACAATGGAATATTACTCAGCCATAAAAAAGAATGCATTTGAGTCAGTTCTGATGAGGTGGATGAACCTAGAACCTATTATACAGAGTGAAGTGAGTCAGAAAGAGAAAGATAAATATCGTATTCTAACACATATAGATGAAATCTAGAAAAATGGTACTGAAGAATTAATGCATAGGGTAGCAGTGGAGAAATAGACATAGAGAATAGACTTATGGACATGCGGAGAGGGGAGGAGAGGGTGGGATGTATGGAAAGAGTAACATGGAAACTTACATAACCATATGTAAAACAGATAGCCAATGGGAATTTGCTGCATGGCTGGGGAAACTCAATCAGGGGCTCTGTATCAATCTAGAGGGGTGGGATGGGGTGGGAAATGGGAGGAAGGTTCAAAAGGGAGGGGATATATGTATACCTATGGCTGATTCATGTTTAGGTCTGACAGAAAACAACAAAATTCTGTAAAGCAACTATCCTTCAGTTAAAAGAAAAGAAAAGAGATGTGTCTGATATAAGATGTCAGCTAAAGTTTGTTAGATGTATGGCTAAATGGACGGATGGGTACACGGATGTGTGGATGGATGTGCACGTGGATAATTGATGGATGCACAGATGGATGAATGAGTTAATGGATGAGTGCATGGATGAATGGCTGCACAGAAGAGTGAATGGGTACATTCTCTGGGATGGATGGATGGGTGCACGAATGTGTGCCTGGGCGCAGGACAGATGTGAACAGGGATGATGAGTGGTTATAGATAGGTATACCCAAATAGATACATGGATGTATCCAGGGATGCATGGATGTGTATGGGTGAATGGATGGGCATGGATGGACGGGTACCTTCATGGGGGCATGGCTGCAGTGGCTCCAGCCACAGAGGACTCTGGTTACTTCCTTAAGCTGGAAGTACTTCCCTTCATTGTACAACCATTACCTGTGTCTAGAGAACTCTTTCCGGAGAAGGCCATGGCACCCCACTCCAGTACTCTTGCCTGGAAAATCCCATGGATGGAGGATCCTGGTAGGCTGCAGTCCATGGGGTCGATAGAGTTGGATACGACTGAGTGACTTCACTTTCACTTTTCACTTTTCACTTTCATGCATTGGAGAAGGAAATGGCAACCCACTCCAGTGTTCTTGCCTGGAGAATCCCAGGGACGGGGAAGCCTTGTGGGCTGCTATCTATGGGGTCGCACAGAGTCGGACATGACTGAAGCGACACGGCAGCAGCAACAGCAGCAGCAGCGGCAGCAGCAGAGAACTCTTTCTGCCACTTTCTCTCCCCTTCACATTCTTCAGGCTTCTGTTCAAATGTTCCTCAGAGGAACCTTCACTGACTCTTCTAACTAACATGGTTCTCTCACTTAACTTTCTTCACAGTGTTTATCAGATTCTCAAATTAACTCATTTCCTTGTTTAATGGTCTATTGTCTGTCTCCCTCATTAGCTGGTTCTGTCCTCCACAAGGGGAGGGGCCTTGTTCATCATACCTAAATCTGCAGCACTCAGCAGACTATCTGGTGCATAGAAGGGACTTGGTACCTATCAAATAGATGGATGGATGGATGAATAGATAGATGGGTGAGTAAATGTGATAGACGGGTAGATGGACAGATGAGTGGGTGGATGGAAGATGGATAGGTGGATGAACAGATGAGTGAGTGAGTGGATGGATGGCTGGGTGGCCAGGTGGATGTATGAGTTGGCATGTAGGTCAGTAAAGTGAGTGAATGAGCAGATAGATGGATGAATAGTATATGGATGGATGGGTGGATATATGGATGGATCAATTGATGGAACAAAGGATAGAAGGACAGAAAGAGAAGAGGGTAAAAGAGAAGGAAGGAAGAAAAATTGGATGAATGAATGAGTGAATGAATGCACCCACTCCCTTCTGACCCACACTCGGGACAATTCAACCCTGCTTAAAGAAGTCTCACTCAGCCTCCACTCAGTCACCAGCTGACAAAGCCCAGAGTGGTCGCAGAGAAGACACTCAACCCTCCCAGGTGCTAAGGGACTTAAATTCTCTCTTCATAAAGGCCATGGCAATTCTGCTCTGCAGCCTCAGCCTGTCCCCAGGGGTTAACGTTAGCTTGTTCCTGTTTTATTGTCTTAGATAAGCAAGGCAGGGTCAGACTACAGGGCACAGAGAAGGAGGAAAAAGGAAGATTTTTAAAGACAAGGAGAAAAAAAACACTGGGATAGGCAAACAAACAACAACAACAAAAAACACTCTTAAAATACACTGTTACAGAGGGGGTCAAGCCCCCCACTCTCGAAATATTCAGAGGATGACAAGCAGGAGACAAACGAAGTCTGAAGGGTGACCTCTGTGAAGCCCTGCCTGACATCAGCAGAGGCAGGTATTAGCATTTGGCAAGAACACATACAGAACACACACACGTACACACAGAACTGATTCAAGAACTAGGGCTCCCATGTCCTTACAGTTTTGGTTTAAACACTGTGGAAAGTAGTTCTTTCTTTTCCAGATCTGTTCTTAGGAGCCCTGAACTATACCTCTGACTTCAAAAGGCCGTTACAAAGGCTAGAGAGAGGAAGAGGGAAAAGAATCAAGTCTGCCTTTTGAAAGGGAAAAAAGGAGAAGGCGTACAGGTTCCTGAAAGTCTAGGGAAGAACGATAGGACTCGATTAATCTCTGAAAATGCTAAACCGAATGCAGGCTGCCCCCTGCTCTGCTGGATTCTCCTCTCCACATGCGTCCACAAGCTGGACCCCTGCCTGGTAACATGGTCTGCTCTGCCATAATCTCAGCGAGAGTGATGGGGCAGTGGTTACAACCTCAGGCACTGGAGTCTGTCAGCCCAGCTCTAACACTAACAAATTGTGTCCTCTTGATAGGGGCTTAACGGTAAGCCTCAGTTTTCTCATCTGTTAAATGAAGATAATAATAGTCGTTGCCAGGTAAGGTTGTTGTGAGGAATAAATTAAACAAATCCATGCAAAGTGCCTAGAACAGAGCAAACAATCCACCAGTGTTGGCTGTTATTATTATCATTGCTATTGACTATTCTTTTATTAAATACTTATAAAGCACTTTATACATGTCAGTGCCTTATAACTCATTAAATTCTCATATTAACCCTGTGAGGTAGGCGTACTCTCCTCATTTTTTACAAGAGGCAACAGGTGCAGAGAGGTGAAGTACCTTGCACAAGATCACACAATCAGAGACCACAGTTAGACAGAGCTGGTTCTCCAACCTCAGCTGACTGATTGCAAGGTCTGTGCTATTAGCTCCTACATTAGGCTTAAGCATGACTCTTCCCCAATTCAGTTTTACTACCTCCTGCCAGGTCAGTATTTCTCATCACCCTTCCAACCTCCTGGCAAGACAAGAGGCAGTGGAGATTCATATTGTTCCCATTTTACAGGGTGTAACACTGAGGCACAGAGCAGCTCAGGACCCTCATGTAAACTCTAGGAACTACCATCAGAATCCGTGAGGCCAGGATTTCTTGCTCACTCTTCTGTCCCCAGAGCCGAGCACAGTGCCGGACGCAGAAGAAGCCCTCAGTAGGCGCCACCCTTACCTTAAAAAGAATTCCCCAAAGCCTGCTTTGTGCAACACTGTCTCAACATACACTCAGTGAAAACAGAGAGTCATGGCCAAGTTTGGGTTGAATGTTATAAGTAAAATCACAGTACATAGCAACTTACTACCTACACCAAGAAGCCTTACAGGAAACAAACACATTTGACTTTAAGTAAAACACTTTGACATTCTTTAGAAAATGCTATCCTGGATAACAATTTCATTGCTGAATCATTTTGTCAAGTGCTTACTGTCCAAGACAATTTCTTTCTAGCATAACTCACTAAATTATCACAACAATCCTAAGAAGTGAGAATTATAATTATCCCATTTCACAGATAAGGAAGCACAGGTCTCTAAGACTCTTTATAAAGTAATGCAACCCTGGACCTGCCTTTGTGGCCCGGCTGTCCCAAATTACAGGGGCAGCCAGTGTTCAAGGTCGTGTGTGCATGTAAAGTCACTTCAGTCATGTCTGATTCTTTGCATCTCTATGGACTGTTAGCCTGCCAGGTTCCTCTGTCCACGGGATTCTCCAGGCAAGAATACTGGGGTGGGTTGCCATGCCCTCCTCAAGGGAATCTTCCTGACCCAGGGATCAAACCCATGTCTCTCACATCTCCTGCATTGGCAGGCAGGTTCTTTACCACTAGCACCATCTGGGAAGCCTGGAACTTATCAGCCCTGATCTCAGGCCCCCAGTGGGAATACAATATCCAGACCACATGGCTGTCCCTCTGGGACATGCTCAGACACTTTATGGAATACACCAGATTTCAGGGTCTTCTCCCCTGGTCAGCCTCCTAACTGCCATCTGTACTGTAAAATAGGAACTGTGCCTTGGAGAATTCTACTGCTAACATTCTCACTGACCTCAAAAGCAGAGGTATTTTCAAAGGAGACATTTGAGATGAGTATAAAAATGGAAAGTCAACCTGCACCCAGATCAGCCAGCTTCAAAGCCACCTGAAGATGTGGTGACCTTAAGATACACCTCAGATGTATGGACCCCATCAACCACACACCACTCCAAAGCTGTGGCTTGGAGACAATCACAGCAGAATAAAGATACAGAAGTCACCATTCCTGTCCTTAAAGTGCTCCCACATAGCTTCTCATATTCTTACTAGTTTCAGCTTTTCCTCTCATCACCCAAACTGTCCTACAAATTGACTTCCTGCTCTCTGAGCCGGTCATGCTTAATCACAACCAGTGATTCACTACAGGCTGTTCCCACGCCTGGGAGGTCATGGTCCCCCAGCCGTTTGGTAACTTCCCATTTTTATACCCATTTCAAATGTCTCCTCCTCTATGAAAGTTTCCCTAGCTTTCTCCTATACTCAGCCTCCAAAGCACTGCCTGTTTCCTCCTTCCTGACACCACTACAGCATACATAGCCTCTGTTTGTATCTTACTATATTTCAATACTTTCTTAAAGACAAAAAACACCCCTTGTGCCTAACAGGGGGCTTGGTGCCAAAAAAGTGCTTTCTAATGGCACCCCACTCCAGCACTCTTGCCTGGAAAATCCCATGGATGGAGGAGCCTGGTGGGCCGCAGTCCATGGGGTCGCTAAGAGTCGGACAGGACTGAGCGACTTCACTTTCACTTTTCACTTTCATGCATTGGAGAAGGAAATGGCAACCCACTCCAGTGTTCCTGCCTGGAGAATCCCAGGGATGGGGGAGCCTGGTGGGCTGCCGTCTATGGGGTCACACAGAGTCGGACACGACTAAAGTGATTTAGCAGCAAATGCTTGATGAATGAATAAATAAATGAGCTTACTTGTTCACATCACACACAGCAGAAGAAAAGTGAAAAATCATTTTCATGCACAGTCAAGGACTAGAACTACTAAGTCGCTTCAGTCGTGTCCAACTCTGTGCAATCCCATAGATGGCAGCCCACCAGGCTCCGCCGCCCCTGGGATTCTGCAGGCAAGAATACTGGAGTGGGTTGCCATTTCCTTCTCCAAGGACTAGAACAGAGATTGGCAAATGTTTTCTGTAAAGGACAAGATAGTAAAATACCTCAACCTGTGAGCCATATGACCTCTACTGCAACTACTCAACTCTGCCATTATAATGCAAAAGCAGCCACAAATGAATAGATGTAGCTGTGGTCTAATAAAATTTTATTTTAAAAAGCAGGCAGCTGGTCAGATTTGACCTACAGGCCATAGTTTGCTGGCCGCTGGATTAGATTATCTGATATATCTCAAAATGGCATAAAGAAGATAGGCTCATTCTTAGCAAGTCTTTCTCTATTTTCTCCCAAAGATAGCTGGCCAGGCTACAATAGAGAAGGAAAGGATGGGAGGATGGAGGGATGAACGATGGAGGGAGGGGGGAAGGAAGAAAGGAGGCAGGGGGTGGATATGCCATTTCCTGAAAGTTTTCTGCATGATTAAAAAGATTTTCTTGAAACTCAGACCCCAAGCTTCAAACCCTTGAGGTAGACATGGGAAGAACAAAATGTATATAAGCTGCAAGTTAATGACAGCTTCCTCTAAAGACAGAGATGTGACTTCAGCCACATACTTAAGATAACAGAGGATGTGGTGCTGTTTGGATTTTATTACAATCTTTATTGTTATTGTTACTAATACTGTCATTTCTATTGATAAATTCTGCCCTAACTGACGTCTTGGGAAAGAAAGAAAACAGAAGAGAAAATTAGCTCAAGGGAAAAACCAAACTCAAAGGAAATTTAATTAAATAAATAGATTCTCTTGACTGTAAAAGAAAAGAGATAAGACGTGTTCCCAAAGTCCAACTTCCTCCCAGGTCCCTGTCTCCTGGGGGACTGGCGGAGCATGAAAAATCCAAATACTTCACCCAGAGCCAGAAACTTCCTGATATTATCAATATGCCCTGGCCACACGAAATCATGTCTGTTCAGGCAGAACTTGTTCATTTTGCTCTTTCCCCTTCCCCAAAAATGCATTTGAAAAGAAAGTTTGGTCAACTTTTTCTTCTTTCGTCCTATGTTTTGGCTGATACTCTGTCTCCACCCAGCATCAGCCATTTCTTTCCTCAGGTGAGAAGTTTTGTGCAAGCATCCCACTGGCAGAAACCATCCCAAGTTTGGCCCATCTTGACAGAGGCACAGGACAGGCAAACCCAAGACCCCTCTTCTCTGCCTCTTTGAGACCTGGACCAGTTGGCATAGACAGCGGTACCTCTTTCTTCATCCATAAATTGGGACCATGAACCTCAGGCACTTAATTCACACAGAAAACAGGGGAGGGAAAGGGGAGTGCCAATGAGAAGAAGAGGAAAATAATTCTTGCAGGACTCCCAGGAGCAGTCAACAGAATTGGAGAAACCGAAGAGTAACAACAATTATTGGTCAATGACAGTAATAGCAAAGGAACAGTTATCAGGCTCCACGGGAACACCATGCCAGGCACTGCTCATTGCCTATTTTATCTCATTTAATCCTCACAAGAAGCCAAGGAGGGACAATTATCACCTGAATTTTCTGGCCAGGAAATGATGGCTCACAGATGAAATGACTCACCAATGTCCCCCCAGTACCAGGGACAGGGAGGTAACTGATTAACACCAGTTCAAGCTGAATACAGGAGTGAGCTATATACTAAAACATCGTCCCCCTACTGTCCCAACCTCCTAACCAGGCTCTGCTTTCCCAGGATTGGCCATCGAAGATTTCTGTGTGCCTTGCTGTAACATTTGTATTGTGTCTGCCTACATCTGTTTGAGGGAAGCAAACCAGAGCTCCGCGGAACTTGCTTCAAGAGAGATCCACCTTTTCTTTGCTCAAGGCCCCAGATAAAGCTGGTGCTTCAGACCCAGCGGTCCTCAGTAAAAGTAACTGCCCCTCCCCACTGTAGGTTCTAGATGGCTGGCAAAGCCCTTCCTGGATGACACCTGGTTTGACCCTCACTGACACCCAGGCAGGTGAGGAGAGTGAGAATTCTGATTCTCTTCTTTAAAGAGAGGAAGTGAGGCTTGAGTGATGTGGCCCAGGAAGTAAACCGGGAGGATTCCAGGAAGGTCTCAGGTCCCAGCCCGGGGTACTGTGCTCTGAGTTGTTTTTCTGCTGGGCAGGGCAGGTGAGGGGTGTGGGGGGAGACTTTGCTCCCTGCTCACATCTGTGAAGAGTCTGGTGGGTCAGGGAGAGAGAAACGGCTGATGGCTGTAGGATCCAGGAACGTTCTTTGACCTGAGAGGCATCACCCCAGCAACACAGGTGCAAAATGCAGCGCAGACGCCCAGCGGTATCGACGCTGACCTTTGTCCCTGCTCACCTGGATTTCTGGTACCCCAGCTGGTCCCCTTGCCTGAGTCCCTGCCTGCTCCTCCAGGCCCTCTCCAGCTTGCTAACCATCACCTGCTCCCAGTTCCTGTGGCCCTTCCAACTCCACAGCCTCTTCCCCTCTGTGCAGAAGAGGACGCTGATGCCTGGAGAAGTGGACCAACTTCCCAAAGTTGCGAGCAGGAAAGCTGCAGGAACCCAGCATTTGAAACCAGGACCATGTGACAGCAAGGCCAACGTTTAATGAGATGACAGCTGATTTGTGGAAGAGTCTCCCCCATTTCCTTCCTTTTCCATTCCTCCTGTGCGGAGCCCACCCAGATCCCCAGCATATTCCTGGGATCTCCCCGGGCTGCTAGCACTGAGGAACGGCGCCCTTCGGACTATAGAACTGGTCCTTGTTAGCAGAAATGTGAGCTCAGCACACTGGGAAGCGGGCAGCTGTGATTCCCCTCTCACTGCACCAAACCCCAGGTCTCCCCTTCGCCTGACGTTTCACTTTAAGAAACTTTCGCAGGCAGCAGCCATGCCTACCTGGCCCTGAGCTGTTTCTGTTTGAACCTGATCACTAGCAGTAACAGTGTAAGCAGCGTCTGCCATGCATTTACCGAGCACACACTGTGCACCAGGGCTGAGCCACAGCCTTGAGACGCATCGCCTCACTGTGTCCTTCCTTTGCGGGGAGATACAGGTACTCCTCCTGGAGGAGGAAATGGAAAACCACTCCAGTATCCTTGCCTGGAGAATCCATGGACAGAGGAGCCTGGTGGGCTGCAGTCCATGGGGTCGCAAAGAGTCGGACACGACTGAGCGACTAACTCCCACTAAAGAGATCCAGAGAACTCCGGCCAGCAGCTGCCTGATGCCGCAGAGCAGGCCTCCCTTTCAGGCCCCAGGCCTCGTCCCCACCCGCCCCCTCCTGTTTCACGTCACCTCTCTCCCCTTCACGTACCACTTGTTCCAGGCCCAGCCTGGGTGCAACTCCATCAGCGACTCTGTTCCGATCTACTCCCAGGGCATCAAGTCACCCACTGGCGTTACCTGCGCCCACAGGTCACTGCCACCCAATGAGTTCATGATTCTCAAAACTCACGCCTAAGCAGACCTGCCAGTCCAGGTGACCTTGCCGGGCAACTTCTGTAGCGCGCTTGGGCTCTCAATCAATGCCACTCCCTTCCTGCCTCTCCTCAGGGCCTCGGGGCGTGGTATTAAAGCAGTGGTTTCACTCCAAACTCCCAAGTGCAAGGCTGCCTTCCTGACTTGCCTATGCTGTGCAGTCTCAGCTAAATTCATCCACCTCTCTGAACCCCCATCTCCTCCCTTTTCGGGGGGCAGCCCCAACTTGACAGAGTTGTTATAAGGACAACAGGCGGCCGTCACGGAAATTCCTGATATGCCGTGTGTTGAGCACATTGTAAGCATGGAGCAATGCCTTGGACACAGTGGGGAACAGCAATCATTTCTGCAGAGAGAGACATCGAGGTGGGGGCAGGAGGGGCATTTTAAATCCTCCCTTTCCACATTCATTGGCACCATGAATGTTTGGAAAAAATCTACTGGACACCAAGCCCTTCCTGCATAACTAAACCTCTAACCTAAACTCTGGCCCAACCTTTTCTGGCCCAGCCCTGTTGCCATAATTTGCCTTTGCCAGTGTCTCCTCATAGAACTGGCATCGCCCAGGAACATGAAAGACCTTGCCAAATAAAGCCCATGGTCAGAGCTTAGGAAGAACTTAAATTCATCTTTCACCTTCTGGTCATGGGTACCGGGATCAAAGGAAAGTGGATAAAGCTGGGTCAGATCCTGCCATTTTCTGTATATACAACATCCTTCTTTCCAAAAAAAGAACGTGCACATGACTGACTTTGGCACTGAAAGTCTGCAGGCAGCTTTTACAACACAAAATGGTTCAGGAAGATACTGCCCCCAAATCGTCCCCAAAAGATACTGTAAATATAAAAAAAATTTTTTTGAGCTAGGATGATTTGAAAGAAAAAAAAAAGGCAATGACACCCTGAGCAGATCTGAGAGTTGGCACTGGTGGGCAATAAAACAAAATAATTCGGGAAGTAGGCAAAGAAGCCCAAACACAGCCTGTCATCCTCGGAACTCCATGTAGCTGGTTCCTTCCTCTAGAAAGATCCCTGGAACTCACTGGGGCTGCACTTGGCCCCTTTCCCCAGGTTCTCCCAGCCTGCTCCCCTGAGTAATGACGGAGAAAGTAATCAGAGAACTCCACGCAGTGAGTGCACCCAGAGCTGGCAGCACACAGAGGGAAGGAGCCAGCCCCCAGGAAGGGTGTCAGAAGAGGGCAGAAGAGATGAGGGCAAGGGTGGGAATGAGCTTCTTATGTTCAAAGGATCCCCACACGGTGTCATTGAGCTGATTCAGGCATCCATGCAACAATAACCATCACAACTGGAAGCTGCCGTCTGAACCGCACAGCTGTGGGTGAGAGTGGGGTCGTGGTCACTGCTGTCAGCTCACTGGCCAGGCATGAAGGTCAAACCTGAGACACAGAATCTCGGGGGAAGGGTTCATGCCCATCCTTCCTGTCCCTGGGCATTTTACAGACACAGGCACAGAGAGGCCACATGGCTGGTCCAGGCGGTCACAGCCGGAGAAGTCAGGGCATCGAGAGCTGTTTACCTGCAGAAGTGATGGAAGTTTTAACTAGGTCCCTGGAGAGAGAGAGGGAAGGATTATGCACGTGAATATGAGCGTGTGTGTGTGTGTGTGTGTGTGTGTGTGTCTGTGTCTGTGTGTGTGTGCACACATGCTCGCTGGAGGGAGGGTGGTACATCAAGGTTCCTGGCTTTCATCTGGTTCCTGGAAATTTGACTAAAGACCCCTGGGAAAATTATGCTCTGGGCATGATAAACCCAAGTCCAACTCAATTACGGTTTTCTGTGCTTTTATAGACCCTCAGTCTTCACAAAATTTCCTGGCTTTCATCTGGCCTCAGAATACTTCACTTGTCATCATCCTTGACATCCTTATCATCACCACCATCATCTGAGCAGGAGCATCATCAGCTGGGCGAAGCCTGGGGCACCTCGGAGAAGTCAAGACAGCGGTTCTCCACCTGGCACATCTGAGGACGCTGGGAGGCATTTTGGATTTCACGAAGGAGGAGGGGGTTGGAGGATGGATGCTTCTGGCATCAAAGTTCAGGGCATGGAGGGACGCTGCTGAACAGTCTACAATGCACGGGATAGCCCTGACCACCAAGCATCATCGAGCCAGAAGTGTGGACAGTGCCATTTGAGAACCTTGAGCTGCCCTTTGTCTGCTGTCATTGAGGAGCCCAAGAAAACCTCCTGCCCGGGGCCTGAGATCTGGTGACTGTGACATGGATGGGATTAACAGACAATGATCTTTGTTCTTAAGCACAATGCCTCCCACCCCACACCCGGAGACAGTCAGCAGTGTGAGGAAGAACCCTGTAGAAATCGACAGATCCCCTTCCTTAAAAGCCCTTTCTTTAGTCTAGAAGCTTGCTCACTTTGGAGGAATAAATGAGTCTTGTGGTTCTGTAAAAGACGATGGGAGAACTTTTCCAACCTCTCAAGTGTATAAAAAGTTGGCTGTGATGGGTTATCTTTTTTCTGCTCCAAAATAATAAAATTGGCTGCACTGCCCACCCTCCATCCATGTGGCATTAGCTCTGGCTGATTCGGGGGCTTGTCTGAAGTCATGGCATGACCCCTGGCTGCCCATGCACATCGGCGACTGGGCTTCACCAGCTCTGAGGCCCCAGGACCTTTCAGCTCCTGAGGCGTCTGCCTTTAGGGAGCAGAGAGAGAAACCTTTGGCTCGTCCCGTTCAGCTGGCTCATATGATTTCTGATTCACTGTAGCCAAAAGGATCAAAGTGCGGTTCTGCTCAGGCGGGGGAGGCAACCCCTGACGGGGGAGGAAACATGCATCATCACACCTGTTCCTCCCGACAGCACTAAATGGGCAGGTGCTTTCATGCCCGTTTCTTCAAAGACAGAGACTCTGATGGGGAAGGGGCTGAACCAGCTCTAGTACAGCCCAGTGGCCCTGCCAGGACTCACATCCCAGGCTCAGAACTCACACATGCTCCCACCTGTGCCAAAACCTGGCCAGGCTGGCTAGAAGAGGAAACCAGGAGCCCAGCCCCTTGTCAACTGTAGCCCGCGTGTTTTTTTAATCTCTACATCCCCATGTCGGGCACGTTGGCAAAGGCTGAAATGATTATTTTGATCAAAGCAAGTCCTGCTGCTTCTCTTCGTGGCCACCCTGTTCAGTGCCTCCAGGAGGCTCCTTTATGGCCAGAGTTACCCCACATCTGGCCCCCTGCTCTTGCCAGACGTCTCCCAAGGGAATGAGGCCACTGACTATTGAGCTCCTGCTGCATCTCCAATAGTTGTTATTTGGAGACTACATTTCAACATTCCTCCTTTACAGATCACTTTCTTCTCTTAAGGAGAAGGCAATGGCAACCCACTCCAGTACTCTTGCCTGGAAAATCCCATGGTTGGAGGAGCCTGGTAGGCTGCAGTCCATGGGGTCACTAAGAGTCGGACACGACTAAGTGACTTCACTTTTACTTTTCACTTTCATGCATTGGAGAAGGAAATGGCAACCCACTCCAGTGTTCTTGCTTGGAGAATCCCAGGGACGGAGGAGCCCGGTGGGCTGCCGTCTGTGGGGTCGCACAGAGTCGGACACGACTGAAGCGACTTAGCAGCAGCAGTAGCAGTTCTCTTAATTGGTCTTTCAGTGTGGCAAGGAGCTGGGGGGCGAGAGCTTCGGTAACAAGAGGGCTATAGGAAGGTTAGTGACTGCAAAGACCCCGTCTGAGACGACTGGAGGCAGGCAGGAACCAGGAGCTGCTCCGATGCCCTGTAGCTCACACAAGGCCAGCTGGGACAAGGGACTAAAGTTCCCCTGGCTCTCAGCCTGCCCAGATGCTCTGTCTATAACACAGAATTAAGCCCACATTCTTCCATCCTGTACATGGGTCAGGCCTTTATCCTCTCCGGGACTCTATTTTTCCCCTATTTGAAAGTTCAGATGATTAGACTGAACTTCCTTCTTCCAGTTTGCACCTTAATGTAGATCTCCCCGCTCCCCCACTCCCTGGCTCAGCTAAAGGATGGTTGTCAGGCAGCGCCCCCTGGTGGCCATCAGGAGTCATCATGTACTAGCCCCGGTTGGATGGTGTCCAAGGTAATAAACACAGGGAGGAAAAATCATCCAAGTGTGTGCAGCCAGCCAGCGATTTGACCCCAACTTTTTCAAGCAAGGAGCCTAAGGTTTAAAGCAAAACAGACAGCCTGCCACTTAGTACCCCCGCCTTCCGTGACAATGAAGGCAGAAGGTCTTTAGAAGTTAGAGCTAGAAAAACAAACTGTCGCTGTCACCGAGGGTGTCCTGGTATCTGATTACAGAGCTTGTCCGCCTCATTTCTCCTCCACAAAGTACCAGACGGAGAGGGGAAAAACAAAAGTGCTAAAGAAAGAAGATGATCAGATGATGGAGCTAAACTGAGCTCTGTTCCCAAGGACAGAGCTGACGTGGAGGGTGGACACATCAACAGGCCTGTGTCACTGGGGGAAGGGAGGCATTTCGGGTTTCCTTTTCCAAATTGAGAGGAGGCAGCTGGGAGACCTGGAGTGTGAGGCGCCCCCGCCTTCAGAATCCTATGGGGATGGTGTGACATGTTTGCCCAAAGAGACCCACAGACCCCACTAAATGAGAGTGACCCTCCAGGGGCACAATCCAGGCGGCACTCGAGAGATGCAGTGTGATCCCCAGCCCCCCAAACCTCACATCTAGCAGGAAACAGACAGGAAATATCAGCATGCAGGACACTGCAATAAAAGCATGTGGGCTTTTTCATTTTGTTTTGTTTTTTTGGCCACAGCGCATGGCATGTCTGGAGAAGGAAATGGCAACCCACTCCAGTGTTCTTGCCTGGAGAATCCCAGGGACGGGGGAGCCTGGTGGGCTGCCATCTATGGGGTCACACAGAGTCGGACACGACTGAAGTGACTTAGCAGCAGCAGCAGCATGGCATGTGGGATCTTAGTTCCCCAACCAGGGGTCAAACCCACGGCCCCTGCAGTGGAAGCATGGAGTCTTAACCACTGGACCATGAGGGAAGTTCCCTGAAAGCATGTATTTTGACTGAGTCTGGCATAGGCCTGAGTGCAGGCTGTATCCTGTAGCAGCTGTGTGACCCTGAGCAAGCTATTCAACCTCTCTGGGCCTGTCCAGCCTTCCTGCCCTTTCTTTTTTTTTTTAAATATGGAACGCTTCTCGAATTTGCGCGTCATCCTTGCGCAGGGGCCATGCTAATCTTCTCTGTATCGTTCCAATTTTAGTATATGTGCTGCCGAAGCGAGCACCCTTCCTGCCCTTTCTTCCTTCCTCTGAGCATTTAGAATGGTAAGTGCTCGATAAAGGACAGCTCTAGGTAATGCTGCGCAAACAGTAATGCACCCTCATGGCAGAGTTCTCCACCATCAATGTCCCATCAGATACACAGCATGTGTGTATTTGTTTTAAAGAACACTTAGTATCTCTTGCTTGGTCTTTTACAATAAGGGTTATTAGCCAACTTCCTCTGTAAAAGCCAGAAGGTAAATACTTTAGACTTTCTGGGCCAGATGGTCTCCATTCTGCCATTGCTGTGTGAGAATAGCTATAGACAACATAATATGTTGTCGATGAACATTTAACCCATAAATCTAAGAAAGAAATGGAAAATTTTATTTGAGTGAAATTATTGACAGTTTACACAATCCAGATCTAAGCCTCATTGTGGCCTCTTAAGACCAAGAAGGAATGGTCTCTTTGTGTTGTCCTGTTGATGCTAGGAGAATATTGCTTTTTATGGTTGAACAGGTATTTCTGCCGATGGGGAAGGTTGCTCACTGCATAACGCAGAGAAGCAAAGCACAGTAGAGCTGAGAGGGGAGGTCACAGGGCACAGAAAACTTTTTTATGTTCAAATTTTTCTTATCTTGACATAAAATGTGAATTTTATTTTACAATGTAAAAAATGGGTATGGCAATGTTCCAATAAAACTTTATTTTTGAAAGCAGGCAGATAGCTGAATTTGGCCAGTGACCCCTGATTCAGAGTGAATTCTCTTTCATTGTCTGTCTGTTATCTCCACCACACAAGCCCTCAGTGATATAGGCAGAAAACATCTGTTTCTCACTTCTCTCTCCTGGAGCAAATCTAGAAATGCACCAACCTCTCCCTCCAAGAGTGTCATTTCCATGATTAAATTATGACTGCTCATGTATTTGTTCAGGGCTTCCCTGATAGCTCAGTTGGTAAACAATCCGCCTGCGATGCACTGCAGGAGTTGTCGGTTCGATTCCTGGGTCAGGAAGACCCCTGGAGAAGGGATGGGCTACCCACTCCAGTATTCTTGGGCTTCCCTTGTGGCTCAACTGGTAAAGAATCTGCCTGCAATGAGGGAGACCTGGGTTCTATCCCCAGGTTGGGAAGATCCCTTGGAGAAGGGAAAGGCTACGCCCTCCAGTATTCTGGCCTAGAGAATTCCATGGACTGTATAGTCCATGGGGTCGCAGAGTCAGACATGACTGAGAGACTTACTTTCATGTATTTGTTAAATGCTTCAGTGGTACTTTTGCTACTGTGTTAAGTAATGTACAGGAAACAAAAGAAGCAAAAAAGAAAAGAGAGAAAAAAAATGAGCCTGTGGTCAGCCAAAGCTCAAATGCTGGTGCTCTGCAAGTCACTTCATGTAACCTTGGGTCAGTAGGTTCACCTCCCTGCTCCTTAGTCTTCTTATCTGAAAACTGGGGACTACAACATTCCCTATCTCATGGTCAAGTTCTGAAGATTAAGTGAAGTTATCCTTGAAATCAGCTTAGAACGATATCTGATACAGAGCATGCTTTTAATAACTTACCGCTATTTGTGTGGCTCCTGCTAATAAGGAATTTCTAATCTAAGAGACTTTTATATCAAAGCAACTACAAGAGGGATGTCTATGGCAGTCCAGTGGTTAAGACTTCGCCTTCCAATGCAGGGGGTTCAGGTTCGAGCCCTAGTTAGGGAGCTAAGATACCCTATACCTCAAAGCCAGAAAAAAACAAAATATAAAACAGAAGCAATGTTGTAACAAATTCAATAAGGACTTTAAAAATGGTCCACATAAAAAAAAAATCTTAAAAAAAAAAACTACAAGAGAACTGTGGGATCATCAACACAAAGTGAAGAAGGGGCAGTCTAGGAGGCCTTCCAGCAGTGGTGGCATATAAATTGCTTTTGGGGCATCATCAAGAATTGTCTAAGCTACAGGGAATTTTACTTCAGGAAATCGCAGCAGGAAGTTTTCCCTTTTGAACAGGTGCAAAGAAAGGGGTTAATCAGCCAAGAAACTGTTGAAATAACAGAAGGGGTGGGTACAGAAAGAGCTAAACTGGGTTCAAGGAGGAAATTTTTTCCTTTCTTCTTTTTTTTTTTTTTGTTTAAATTACATAACTGCTTGTTCCTCACCCAGACAGATAGAAAAAGCAGACAAGCAGAAGAGAAATCACAATCACCCTAATCCAAAAACTGTGCTAAATACCCAAACGTATTTCCTTCCAGACATTATTCCTCCTATGAATCGTTTTTAAAATACTAACATGCAAATTATAGTCAAAACAAAGCCTTGTTTTTCCCTTCCCCAAACAATAGCTTGGATACTTCTCATATAAGATTATAAGTCAATAAATAGAAAAATTATTTAAATAGTAAATAGTTTATTTACTATTAAACAATGGGGGTAAAAAAAACTACCTGAGTAAAAAGCGTGACTATTACAAACTAGAATCCTCTCGTAGTTTCCAGGAATGTGCTGTCACAAAATTGGGACATTTTAGGGGGAGGGGAAAACAGCTCTGTTCCAAATAACATCATGACATCGTAACATCTTTCTCCATCATCCCTGCCCTTTCTACCTTCCTCCTGCACATTTACTGAACTTTTCAAACACATTCATATACCTGAGGATGCCTCCATGGCTGAAAAGGACAGAAATAGTCACCAAGACAGACTTAACCCTGCCAGGAAAAGGGGGGAGTCTCCCCAGACTCTGAAGCAGATCTAGAGACTCCTGAGCTTTCCCAGCCATGCCCAGCTTGGGGCAACACCCCATTCTCCCCAGCTCCAGGATCCTACCTGGAGGAGAAACACGGCCACTGCCATCATCCCCACCCCACTCCTGACACCAGACAAGAGAAGGGGTTCTGCACTGAGAAGCAGGAAAGGGACATTGCTGTTCCAGTCCCAGCTCTGTGAGATCCTGGGTGGTTCAAAGTAACCTTCTCTTTTCCTCAGTGTTTCCATCTGTGGAATGGGTACTCATCCTGGTCTGTCTGCCTACCTACCACTCATCAGGTTGTGAGAATCGAAAGGAGCTATCTGTGTGTGGGTTCTTACTACAACTGAAGGTGCTCTGCAAACAGGCAATTTGGTAGTTACATATCATTCAGGGTTTATGTTCTTTCTTTTTATCTCTGTTCTGGCTTAAGCTGTTACATCCCTGCAACCCATTTCCCCCACCAAAGGCAGTCACTTCAGCAGAGCAAATGGAGGGAGACACATGAAGGTCTCAGAGGTAAGGGGAAAGCTGCCCTCACCTCTCTCCTAGGAGGGAGCCACAGCTTAGGAGTCAGATGGACCCAGGTTCAAACTCTGTTTTGTTTTTTTCTTGTTTGGCTGGTCTGGATTTAATGTTTATATAAAATAAATGTGGTTTGGGATTTCTGACTCATCAGATAAAATCTAGATATTAAAGCAATTCAGCCACTCAAAGAACCAACCATGAAGTCTGAAACACCAGTGTTTTCAGGGCATCAGGACTCGCAATCTCTACCTTCTTATATTCTATGAACTGATATGCTGTACTTTCTCTGGGGTACGCTCTTCCACTAAGCTGATTTGATTTTGTCTCTGGGAAACCCAAAGCCATGACTGTATTCCATGCCAGGATATGACACTGGAGCACGCTTAGTCGCTCAGTCATGTCCGACTCTTTGCGACCCCATCAACTATAGTCTGCCAGGCTCCTCTGTCCCTACTGGAGTGGGTTGCCATTTCCTTCTCCACAAACCCTGTTTCTGATACTCAGTTGCGGTGTGACTCTGAGCCTCAGTGTTCTTACCAGAAAATAGAATCACGTAGACTTCACAAGATTGTGGAAATGATTAAGTAAGCTAAGGCTGCATGTCAGTTACCCAGAGCAGCTCTTGGCCCGGCAAGAATGCAGTATTTGCTGTTACCATTACCATGGACCGCCACTCATTCAGTCACTCAGTAACCCCTCCTGACACTCTGGTTCTGAGTCAGGCCCTGGGACAATTCCAGCACAGTGGTTCTCACAGTGCAGGCCCCAAACCAGGAGCAGCAGCATCCCCTGGGAAACTGTTAAAAAATGCAGGTTCCTGGGTGCTGCCCCAAATTGGCTGAACCAGGGAATCTGGGGGTAGAGCCTTCTGGGGGATTCTGATGCATATTCAGGTCTGAGAACCATTGTTCTAGTGAGAAGAGGTAGAGAAACAAACATTTAAGCAAAAAAATCGTTGTATTTATGATAGGGACCATGAAGAAATGAGTGAATAAGAGGGAGGTGGGACCAGGAGAAGGTGGCATTTGAGCTGAGACCCAAGGGACAAAGAATTAGCCAGACTAGGGTTAGTCTGACTAATTAGGCAGACTAGGGTAGTGCGTTTCAGGCAGAAAAAATGACCCGTGCAAAGGCCCTGAGGCAGGCCTTCCAAGGAAAAGCAAAGTCAGGGGAGGCGGGCGCGGTGGGCGGGTGAAGACATGGAGAGCCTGGGAGGAGGAGCTGTGATCTGATTACGGATGTGACCGTCCGTCTGGGCCTGACCTGGCTCGTCCAGTGCGGTGCATGTGGAACCACAATCCTCAGACAGCTCAGCCCCTGCAGACCGTACAGTACAAGTTCAGGGTCAGTTTTGTGCCCAGTTCTGCTCAGCACCTGCTGGTCGCAATCCCGGTGCTGATCAGAGGCGACAGCAGGGGGCCAGGCTCTCTTTGTTCTCATCTCAGAGGGCTGGTGGGGACGTCCACAAAAGCCAGAGCTGGTCCCTACAGGGGAAGCAACAAGTGGGCTCTACAGAGGGGCCAAAAGGCAGCCTTCAAGAAAGCAGGAGAGGAGGCTGGATCAGGAACGGCAGGTTAGGCCCCAGATGGGGTGCTGACCTGGGGCTCTGCTTCTCTGGTAGAGCCCTGACTGACACTCCCTCTGTGGCCACCCCATCAGAACCAGCCACCGAGTCACCGTCAGAGCACTCTCCTGTAATTCTCTGCATAAAACTGATCACCGTTTGTTACTTCTTTTGCTTATTGTTTCTCTCTATATAGTCTAGAGCAGAGCGTTCCAACAGAACTTTCTGTGATGATGGAAATGACCTAGAAGCCGGGGCTGTTCCCGTAGGGGAGCCACTAGACACAGGTGGCGATGGATCACCTGAGGAGTGACTAGTGCCATGGAAGAAGTGACATTTTAATTTTATTTCATTTAATGAATATAACTTTAATTTGCCACATGAGTCTTGTGGCTGCCATAATGGATGGCTCAGGTCTAGAACACAACAAAGCCCGTGGCAGCTGGCTTGCCATGCCCACTGCTGTGTCTCTAGTCCCCCGGTGTGACGTTCAATCGTAATTTGGGGGGTGAATGAATGAGCTGTGTCTGCATGAGGGTGATCATGTTAGGTTTTGGTCACCTGCATCAAGAGCCCTAACACAGGGCCATGCTGTTTCCGGGATTCCTGATAACCCTCGAAACAAGACTCTGGAGAACGAACAGGGACTGGAACTCAGCAAACCTGGGGGGCTGCGGGAGGGGCGGCTCGTCCTGCGCCACCCAGCCCAGCCCTCCCAAAGTTAGAAGCAACTGAAACAATCGGGCAATCAAGACGGTGCCTATTCTTTGTTCCAGTGGAGGGAAGGCTCTAGTGGAAGGCGGGGTCCTGGTGGGCTTCATTCAATCCCCAAACTGCGGAGAAACCAGAGAGCATCTGAGGCTGTCCTACTTTGGGGCCACTTTGCCTCCTGTTTGTCTCCTGGCTGCCAGTTCTCTGACCCTCCACCAACCCCTAACCTTTAGGGGAGGAGGAGCTGGGGTGGGTGCTCAAGAAAGCAAGCCCCCAGGACACCTGTCTGCCAGTGGCACCCCTGGGCTCCTCTGACACTCCCTAGCATCTCACTCCGAGCCACCCACCCAATCTGCAGCCAGTGTTTGTTTGAAAACTAGACAAGTGATCCAGGCATCTTCAACTCAAAACCCTGCCATGCAAGCTCCATGCCCTGGTCCACCGTGAGGGCTGGCCTGCCCTCTGTCTGACCCCAGCTCCAACCTCTCTCCCCAGCATTCCCAGTGAGCCGGCCCTACACTGGTCTCTCCACGCCTGGGATGCTCCATGCTCCCTTGTGGAAACAATGCACTTCCACATGATCCTACCATCCCAGAGTCATCAGGAGACCTCCTCCTTCTTCTCCTCCTCCTCCTCCTCTTGGTCTCAGCTCCACGCTGAAGTTCCAAGAGAGTCCTCAAGCCCTGGAACCCAGCACAGTATCAGATGTGTAGTGAGTGCTTGACACATGTACATGAGGGAGGGGTGAGGAAAAGGGAGAAAAGCAAGGTCTTCCTTTATCTTGAACCTGGTTTTTCCCTTAGGAAAGTGAAGACACAAGTGACCATGTATTATTAGGCTGAAAATAATCAAAAAGCCAAGAAACAGCATAGAGAGAAAGAGGAAGCCTCAGAAAAGAGAAAGAAAGCCACAGCAACAGCACTCTGATATCGGAGCCATGCCCCGACCAGGCTTTCCTCTGGTAAGGCGGTTGTGACTCAGGAAAGGAAAGTTCAGAAAGGAAGCCCGTGGTCTTTGCATCCAAGGTCTCAAGCCTTGGGCTGGAGGGAGTTGGGGGGCGGGGGGTGGGAAGAATGGCAAGAACATACTCTTCTAGCACCGAAATCAGTTTCACCCTAGGACCTCAGGTCTGTAGTGACCACAGCAGCAGGGTATAGCTTGGAAATTTTTTTTAGCCAGGGAAAGGTGGGCCACCACAAGAGAACAATCAAGCCAGTGAAAAGTGGGAAATAGGTTCTAAAGAATCATCAAGGTTGAGGAAGACAG
The DNA here is from genome assembly GCF_002263795.3 of Bos taurus. Classification (NCBI taxonomy): domain Eukaryota; kingdom Metazoa; phylum Chordata; class Mammalia; order Artiodactyla; family Bovidae; genus Bos; species Bos taurus. Next base: position 57,328,336 of record NC_037344.1, on the reverse strand, counting down.
TGGCTCAGAGGGAAGAGAAATCAAAGAGAAACAAAGAATTAGAGAGTGGAGTTAGAAAACAGAAGCCCAGGGTCCCTTTGGAGGAAAAAAAGAGAGAGAGAGAATGGAAAGAGGTGGAGGAAAGTGAGCTGGAGGCAGAGAAAGGCTAGAGGCCCTAATGACAGTAATGGTGGTCATGATGCTGGCGATGATGGTGATCATGGGAACTGAAGCAGGAATGGTGGTGATGGTGGGTGTAGGATGGTGATAATTACTACAATAATAACAGTAAAAGCAACAATGTACTTAACCCAGACCAGGAACTGTGCCCTGCCTGATCATTTCCTGTAATCCACCCAAACAATCAGTGGGGTGGAAATGATCGTCATCTTCACTCTACTTACGAAACTAAGCTCAGAATCAGGAGGTACCGAACTCAAAGTCACCCAGCTGACAGGTCTGTCTGATGCCAGATTCCATACTCCAAGCAGACGACTGAGGACTGAGGAGACACTGGAAAGGAAAACACTGAAGGGAAGGGAGGCCTGCCTGATCACTCTTTTTAATATGACAGCTGTCCCCTGTTCCCAGAGGACACTACTGCTCCGCCTTCACCAGCTCAACTTTTCATTTTCTCCACAGCTCTTAGTCTAACACACTTTATAATATACATGCTTGCTGCTGCTGCTGCTAAGTCGCTTCAGTCGTGTCCGACTCTGTGCGACCCCATAGACGGCAGCCCACCAGGCTCCCCGGTCCCTGGGATTCTCCAGGCAAGAACACTGGAGTGGGTTGACATTTCCTTCTCCAATGCATGAAAGTGAAAAGTAAAAGTGAAGTCACTTAGTCGTGTCCGACTCTTAGTGACCCCATGGACTGCAGCCTACCAGGCTCCTCCAACCATGGGATTTTCCAGGCAAGAGTACTGGAGTGGGTTGCCATTGCCTTCTCCAATATATACATGCTTATTATGATATAATTTATTGCCTGTCTCCCCCCACTAGAATGTAAACTCCACGAACACATATATCTAAGCACGTGTTTTCAGAGGGTGCCTGGCATACTTGAAGCATTGATAAATTCTGTTAAATGAGCAAATGAATGCTTTCTGGTTTCAGGTCACAGCTGATATGATAAGGAAAGGTTAAGACACCCTGGCTCCGGGGTTCTTGGAGCTTGTTGAAGGGAGGATTGAGTATTCTTTGGTGTCAGACAAAAGCTGATCTAACGAACTGTGAGAAAAGATCAAAGGGTTAAGCTTTCCTATCTTTGGGGTTCCTTGGGAACCCGGAAATAAGAAGAGCCCCAGAACCCAAGGGGAAAACTAAGATTAGAGTTAACAACCCTAAAATCAAGCTGCCCCTATGCTCTGAGACAGAGGCAGAGATTACACTCATTCCTGGTCAGACAGAAAGCTCCCTTGTCTCGACAAGCTTGGTTTCCAGATGGGTTTCTCAACACAACTTTTATTCCTTCAGTCACTCAACAAACACACATTGAGTCCCCACTACACACCAGAATTTTAAATATCTGACTTCACTGACTGTTGGAGGCTCCAGCTTTCTGGCTGAGACGTCGGGATACCAAAGATGACGACCCTCAAGAAACAAGAATCTGGTGGGAAAGACTCACGTGTGTTTGTGTGTGTGTGTGTGTGTGCGTGTTTTCCTTTAGTTTTGGATACATTTTTGGTTAAGGTGAAGGGCGGGGGAAATGGCAGGAACCATCCAGCTCCCCAGAGAGTTTGAAGCCTCAAGGAATCAATGGTAATTTCTGAGAGAAGAGAACGTAAAGCAAGGATTGTTGAAGGGTGGCTCACTGCTTCCCCCTGGTGGAGATGAGTAGCAAGCACATCAGGTGGTCTTCCCAAACTTCCTTCACCACAGGCAGGTAACCGGGCCAGCTGCCAGCAACAGAGGGGTGAAGGGCACGCAGCCAGCCGCATCTGCTTCAGAGAGGCAACGGTCAGATGAGGGCGTGAGTCAAGGATACTGGAAGTCACTGTTAGACATGGTCAGCCGGTGGTAGAAGTATTCAGTCATCCATTCATTCAATAAGGTGCGGAAGCTTAGAGGCAGGAGCTGGCTGTGAGGATAAGCAGGGATTCATCAGGAGGACAAAGGGGAATGGAATTCTAGCCAGAGGAGTGGGTTTCGAGATGGGAAATCCATGTCTGATCTAGGAAACCCTAAGTAACTAATAGATGAATTGGGTATTTAGTGTTCTTGCCTGGAGAATCCCAGGGACGGGGGAGCCTGGTGGGCTGCCGTCTATGGGGTCGCACAGAGTCGGACACAACTGAAGAGACTTAGCAGCAGCAGCAGCAGCAGCAGCAGGACTTGGGGGGGGGGGGGGGAATGTGAACAGTGGGCCTCCAGAAGAGAGCGGGAATCTGAGGAGACTGGCATCTATAAGAGAGCCTGTATGTGCAGGTACTGGGGAGTTTTCCTGTGCTACATGAGGGTGGAAGGTGTATTGAGATATTTACTGAGTCCCTCCTACGGGCTAGCTATATAGCTAGGAATAAAATGGTGAACAAAAACAGGTACGACCCCTGTTCTCTCGCAGCTTTAAGTCTACTAAGGAAGAGAGGCATCCATTTAGGAAAAAAACACTCTTTAAAAAAGTTTAAATTAAAATGTGAAAGGTGGCACCATAACATCGACGAAGGGCAGAAGTAAAGTATAATACTGATATTAAGGAGACTCAGGGACTTCCTCAGCGCTCCGGGGGTTAAGACTCTGCCTTCCAATGCAGCAGGCATGGGTTCCATCCTTGGTGGCGTAACTAAGATCCCACGTGCCACAAGGTGCAGCAAGAGAGAGAGAGACTCAGAGCTGAGTGGACAGCGCTTTACTGCACTGAGGTTCTCCCCAGGCTGACCTTGGTGCTGGAAGAATCTGGGCATGAGCACAGCCCTTAGAGGACCCAGTGGCTCAAAGGGTGGCATCAGAGGTAGGGCATCGTTGAAGGAACCTTAGCTGCCTGGGAAGGGTTGGTGGAGGCAGGAGGATCAATAAGATCAATATTTTTTCGAACTGTGGCTTAAAGTCCAAAGTGGGGTGTGAGATCAAAGTGGTGGGTCATCACCAGCATTCAGTAAATGATATGGAATACACCAGAAAAGAGCGTGTAAAATACCATGCACAGTACCATGCACGAATGAGTACTATTTCATGAAACTCCGTTTACTTGTGTATGTGAATGTGTACGTGTGTCTTTGTGTATTTGCGTAAAGGGTTGCAACATAAGTCATATTTGTTCCTGTGCATCTTGATCAAAAAATTTTGGAAAACACCAGATTAGAGGCCTTCTCAAGTCTCAGCCAGCCAGGATGTAACAGAGGGTGATGGTCCAGCCCATGGCAAAGTGACATAAACCCCTTTCTCAGGAGAAACTGGGGTCCAGCTCACTTATAAGGACCTTTTCAAACTCAGCAGCACAGTTCTGAAGAGAAAATATTAACTCTGAAAAACAATTAAGAACCTAACCTCAAATGCTCACTCTCATACATTGTAGGGGGGCAGGGGTGGGAGAGAAGCAAAAATTGGCACAAATTTTGGGGAGGTCATGTGGCAAGGTTCACCAGAAGTTTTAAAATATGTACATACTTTGCTGGAGCCCCACTCGTATGAATTCACACTACAGGGATCACCAAGGATGTACCTAAAGTTAACACTCAAAACTGTTCACTGCAGCAATGCTTATCTAGGAGAAAAAAACAGACACAACATACATTTCTAGAACTAGGAGGTGGGTGAAATGAACGGTGGCAGAATTCAGGCATTAAAAATGAGCAGCAAATGCATTATTGACAGAGGAAGATGTTTGTGATATAATGCTGCAATTAGGTGCAATTTTTTAAGGGTGAGAAAACTGCCAGCTGCTTCTCACAGCAGGGGGAGAGAAGTCACCTTGAAGCAGGTTTTGTCTGCGCTGAGTGCCTTTCTTAACTATGCAAATATTAGGTGAGTCAATAGCATTGTGCTAGAGTGAAGAATAACATGACCTTTATAGTTAGTCAACCAGGGATAATTGTGCACCCTCCCTGGAACATTTAGAAACATCTAGAGAGGTTTCTGTTTGTCGTGACAGGGGGTGTTATTGGTGTCTAGTGGACAGAGGCCAGGAATGCCACCAAATATCCTTCAAGGCAAGACAGCCTCCAACTCAGGGCTACCTGATGATGACTGTAGCCATCGTTAGAATCCACTAGCAAGAAAGAACACAAAAAGGCATCTGTGGGGGAGCTGGCCCAATGACCTGTTTCAAATATGTTCTATTCTGTCCACTTCCATATACCGAGCCATGCTGGCACGTATAGTCATTCCATAAATACTCGTTAAATGTTGCATGTTGAATCCATCGAGGGCACCTATGAACATCCACCTGACTGTGCCAGACTAGTGCCCAGCAGTGACCCCTTGTGGCAGGAACTGAAACAACAGCGCAGGTGGACCAATAATGCTTTTCTTTGGTTGATGTTTGCAGAGCTGATCTCTTAGGACTGAAAAGGCCCCGGAAATTGTGGGAAAATCATGAGACTAGAGGAAAGCCGGAAGTCTCAGTCAGGACGATTTTTGGTGTCTTGTTAATCAGGGCAAACAGAGATTTGAGCAATTAATGAGAAATAGCAAAGGAAGATGACAATATATTTGGACCTCAAACTGATAAAACAAGTGAGAGCTTATTTTGCTGGGTGAAAAGAGTAGGTTTCAAAGTCATATGTATGGCTAGCCCTAGTTTTATGGTTTTATCACTGACCATTTAAAGACACTGCATCCATACCCATTTGTCAGGAAGAATCACACCAAAAACCATACCAAAACGGTAACAGTAGAGGGTGGGGACTTGGGGCTGTTATTTTATCTATTTTTTTCAACTTATTTTCAATGAATTTATATTATTTATGTAAGAAAATAAGTTAGGTGCTGAGCCTAAATACAAAGGCACGTCATAATGTCTAAAGTAAAAAGACCCCTCGACTTTCACACACGTCCAATTTCCGTATCTGGACCTTAATTATCCAGAACCAAATGCCGTACGACCTCAGAAGAGTGGGCAAGAGCAGCTGCCCTGACCACTTCTGGCTCCGAACCCCAGGCCCCTTTCCTCTGCTCATGAGCGGCACACAGCATCCAGAACCGACTCCGCCTCAACCCGGCCTGCAGGTGCGGGAACAGGAACCCGAGGGAACGCCGGCGCACATTGGGGACCAGCGTCCATCCCCATGGGTCTGCTCACCTGACATATGGACGTTCCGGAGGCAGGAGAGGGAGGCATTGAGGCGGGCACACTCCTCCCGGTTGGCCCCGTATTTCTCCACGGTCTCACACACCTGCTCATCTGTCATCTCCAAGAGGTCCTCCAGACTCAGCTGGCCCGGGGTGATCTCCTAGAGGAGGGAAAAGACAGAAGGGTAACAGACCCGAAGCGCCCTGAGAGGAGGCCTCCATGCCGCCCTCTAGTGGTACCTAGCGGAACGCCAGGCTCTGGGTGGACGTCTGCTTGGGATTGCTGTCTTGGAGTCAGACAGGCCTGGATCTAAATCTCAGCCTTGCCACTCGGTAGCTAGATGACCCTGGGCAAATAACTTAACCTCTCTGAGCCTCACTTTGCTCACCCGTAAAATGGGAATCTTAAGCTCACGAGCTTTGTAAGGTAGCACATATGCTCATATGCTATGTATCCACACAATTAGAGAGCTCTGTAAATGGTGGCCGTTAATTATCTGTCTGTCTTCCCATGTAGCTCCTAAACTCCTTATGGGCAAGGCTCCAGTCTACTCATCTTGGAGGGTTCTCCATGCCTCCTGCCCAGCTTGGACTGCACTGACTTGCTACAAATCCAGGGTAACCTCAGAGCAGAGCAAACCGGACAGCCCCAGTCTCCTGATGGCTGGTCTCCATTCCCTGCTTCTTTTTTTCCAAGCCACACACATTCTAGGGTTCAGATTGGGGGTTCAGGAGCCCTAAGGGGAAATGGGGGCTGGAACCCTGTGGGTGGTTCAGTGCTGTCAGTGAAACAGGGTTTGTGTCTGAGCCCGACTAGAGGCATGATTTTGCAACCTAAGACAAAGTGGAGCATTGCATGGAGTGGGGGGAAAGGACACCTCTGAAGACATGGGCTGGGAAAAGAAATGGAAGATTCCCGAATATAAATGTGTGGGTCAGATGTCCCTTCACCACTGTCAGCAACCACTCCCCTCCCCCAAACCGTGTGTCTCTATACAGAGCGGACACACCTCGAAATTTGTCAATTTCTATGTTTATGTATTCACAAAAACTAGACTTCACATTATAGCACTTAATGATAACCAATGTTTTTACGTATTATTTTTATTTAAAAAAAAGAGTTTTAGATATCAAAGGATGGCGATTCTGAAGCACTACCGTGGAGTAGTTCTGCCCTCTTGTGGCCATATCTATGTATTACAACAGAAAGATGAAAACCGCATCGGCACAAAAAATTCTATTTAAAGAAAAAAAAGCTGCCAGGCAAAAGGTGAAACCCAGTCAGTGCCTTTCCAACTCACTAGGTCAGGGGTGGAGAGAACAGTAATGAGTCACATAGGAGCTTTCTTAAATAGGGACTGTTACAGGGGTAGCGCCACTTTAAGAAAAGTGATGGACCAGGATCTGGAATTACTGATGTAAAACGAGATACATTTAGAAGGGATGATTCACAACATAAAAGAATTCTCCACTTTGCTGCAAGAGTCACTTGCGTGTTTTAATCTTATTATGTATCCTCCAAAATACTCAATTTACACTAAGGTTTATAGCTCACATCCACACATCACAAAAGGAAAAATGACAGAAAAAAAATGCAGAAGGCGTTAACATGCTTGAGCCAAAAGAGGAGAAGCATTTCTGTTGGATATAATAATAATAAATGAAATAGATGTAACAGCACTTTAAGTGCTTTTCGTGGATTTTCTTTCAAGGTCACAAAGACCACATAAAGCAGGTACTTCTACCATCATCACCAGTCTGTACATAGGAGACTAGAATTCAGAAAAGTTAGACCACTACCCAGGGTCACACGGTGAGTAAGTTTGAACCCAGGCCGTCTCTCCTGGGAGCTTTCTGTAAAGTGCCTGTTCCTCCGCAGAAGGTGGCCCTCTTGTGGACATATGCGGGAGTTGCAGAGAGAGAGCTGGAAACCCAGCTCTGTCCACACCGCCTGGTGGATGGCCTTGGACTTCGTTTATTCCAAAAAACTAAGGTGAGAGCCTGAGCTCAAGCACCTGCAGCCCAGGTAAATGTAAATGAGCAAAGCTGCAAACTCGCCTGAGGTTTCCTAAGGGGCAGACTGACACCAGACAAATACAGTTCTGTGTGTCAGCAATTCCGATTTTTCAAGAGAAGTCGAAGACCTGGGTTTTTAATGCAAACTCTTTCAACTTTTACATATGGGCTCAAAAATAATTTTTCAGACAAAAATATCTGTGCATCAGATACAAGATAAGACAGAGGGCCTCTAGTTTTCAACCCCTGAAGATTAGTCTCCGTCTTACTCGCCTCACTTGATAAATGGTCCCAAAAGCCTCTGAAAAGTTATACAGGGTCAAGCAAATAAAATGTACTGCTTGAACTTTTATGAGACCTTTCATTTGAAGGATATTCACAAGAAACCACCATCCTGGGAACAACACCAAGAAACACGGACGCATATGCCATCTGGTTCGCAGGCGCAAGATGGGGTCGGGGGGATGGAGGGGACGGGGAAACGTGGGAGGGTCCTGCGTCCCCAGTTCAGGACTGTTAGATGCGGTGGGTTCAGGCAAGATTACATTGAGGACGAGGTCTAAAAAAGACAAAAGGCAGAAGAGGATGTTTCAGGCCTCTCCGAGAAGAAAGCAGGGAGTGCCTTGAGAAAGGGCACTTGGCCCTGCAGGCAAGGGGCACACCCAGCACCCCCTCTCCCCAGCCCAGAAAGGCCCCCACATCAGGAAAACAAGGAGAAAGCACCGTGCTTCCCACCTCACCCTCTGGAGTCTGTCTGAGCTGGCTTTTCCTGCTAGCCCCTCCCACTCACTAGCAGGGCAAGTCCCTCCATCTCCCAGCCTCAGTTCCTTGCTCTGGACAATGGGGTAACCGTCAGACCAACCTCAAAGGTCATCGTGAGGGTCTGAACACTCTCCAGAGCTGAGATCCTGCATGTAAAGCCCTCAACACTATGCCTGGCCCTGAAGATTCAATGAATGTAGAAAGGTTCCACGCAGTCAGTGATAACAGTGGGGACCCAAGATCCCGGAGGGTAAGGAAATCTCACCACCCTTGAAACCTTAAGGATGTGGCCCACCCTGGAGGGTGGACATAAGACAACCGGTGTTTTGGTTTTGTCACTGGAAAACCCATTACTTCCTAAGTTTTCAACAACAGCAATGGCAATAATAATAATAATAATAGTAAGTTGACATTTCCTGGGTACAATTAGGTCTCAGACTATGGTCTGAACAGTTTACACAGATTATCTCATTTTATCACACCAGCTACTTAAGAAGAGGAGACAATCATTACCCCATTTAACAGAAGAGAAAACTAATGTCTTAAGACCGTGCTGCCTGGTACAGTGGCCACTGGCCTCATTAATGAACATTAAATACAATTAAAAATTCAGTTCCTGTCACGTGCACTGAGCACAGTTCCAGTGCTCAGGAGCTTAAATCTGGCTGGTGGCCACTGCATCAGGCAGCATGGATTTGAAATATTTCCATCATAGTGGAACATTCTGCTGGACAGCACCAATCTAAGAGGTAAAATGATTTGACCCAAGTCACCAAGCGAGTCCTTAAGTGGCAGAGTTGAAAGAGGGTCTACCTGACTCTAGAACCACACCCTTTCTTTTTTTGGGTACACTGTGTGGCACGTGGGCGCTTAGTTTCCTGACCAGGGATCGAACCTGTGCCCTCTGCTGTGGAAGCATGGATCCCTAACCACTGAACCACCAAGGAAGTCCCTAGGAACACCCTCTTACTGACTTCATTCATTCAGAGCATCAGAGATGCTCTGTATTTTCATCCCACACATATTCAAGTCCTACTATGTGCCAGACACAGCCAAAACCCCACTGCCTGAGGGGGCTGGCTACCAGCCGGTAAGGGGCATGGGGCAGGGGTCGCCTCCGGTCACCTCAAGGACTTCTTTCCGTACATCGACGATCCGGAACCAGTGCCGGAGCTGGGGGAAGCCGTCCAGCTCAGCGTTGCGTTCCTGCAGGGCGACCTTCTTTTTGCAGGACAGCTGCCGGCTGAAGTACTTCACCAGCTTGCTCTGCAGAGAGACACAGAGAACAGAGGACACGTCTCAGTATTGCCACAGGAGGACAGGCAAGTACCTCCCCAGCGTTCCCTCCCACCCCAACTCCATCCAACTCTATTTTAAAGACCCATTCAACTGCAGTGAGACCCAGTTTCCACTCATGACCCAACTGTGTTGGCGAAGATGGGCACACAGGCAGGTTCCAATATTTTGCCAGGGAGCGAGGCGTGTAAAGTTCCAGCGTTAGTGGGGATGTGGGACTTGGGCTGTATCCATCCATGTCTCCACTGCACAAAGGTCTCCTTTGACCTTCACAGTTGCACTTCTAGGAACTTCTCTCTCAGAGCCCCCCCATCCTATGGCAAATGACTGGAAAAGGATATTTCCTACACATCTGTTTGCAATGGTGAAAGATTACAAACACGCCAAGGGGCCATATGTAGGATACTCTTCATAAATGAGGATACAGGCCCACAAGGAGCTCCATGCAGCTCTAGAATAAAGCAAGGAAGCGTGCTATTGTACTGAGACAAGATGCGCTGATAAATTAAAAAAAAAAATACTCTCTCATTCGTGTGGGAAATTTTACATGTGTAGATCTTTGTAAATGCAGACAGTCTCTGGAAGGATCTCTAATCTTCCAGGGAAGGGAAGAGGGAGGGTGGGTAGCAGACGTGAGAGGAACCTTTGTTTAACTCGCTGTGTATTATTTCAATCTTAAGACACATGCAGATATTCACAAATTAACAAATACTTTTAAAATGAGATGGACCCCGGTACTTCCCTGGTGGTTCAGTGGTTAAGACTCCATGATTCCACTGTAGAGGGACCCGGGTTCCATCCCTGGTTGGGGAACTAAAATCCTGCATGCCCCTCGGTGCAACCAAAAAAATAAATTTTAAAAATAAAATGAGATGGACCTGAACTCATGCTTCTAGAGGGATGCCATGACTTGAAAAAGGCAAGTTTTTTTACTGCCTATTTTGTAAAATCTAACAACATTAACAAAAGAAAGGCAATAGGCATGTATGAGCAGAGAATAAAGTGTGCAAGACACACCCCCCAGCCTGCTAAGTTGAGATGGGGAGGTCCTATAGATGGGGTGACAAAAAATGGCTTTGCATTTCTCTATATATTTTTGCTTTGTTTCAATAGTTACCCAAAGTATATTATCATCTTTGTGATATAAAATCTATTTAATAAAGATAATTCAATGAAAAAAAAAATCTTTAGGTATATAAATGCCTTTGACATTTCAAAGCACCTGTCAACGAATATTTATCAAGAAGACAGTCCTGGAATTCTGTTGTTGTTTAGTCACCAAGTCGTGTCCGACTCTTTGTGATCCTATGGACTGTAGCCCGCCAGACTCTGCTGTCCATGGAATTCTCCAGGCAAGAATACTAGAGTAGGTTGCCATTTCCTTCTCCAGGGGATCTTCTGGACCCAGAGATCGAACCCACATCTCCTACATTGGCAGGTGGATTCTTTACCACTGAGCCACCAGAGAAGCCCCCTGGAATTCTAGGATCACATAATTTGGAGCAAGGAATAACAGGAGTGGGCGTGTGTTTCTGTTCAGCTGGTGAGCACTGCCCCTCTTTTGGTAAAGACCGTTTGAGTCTCTTTTGGGGGGAACCTTCCTTCTTTGGCTCCCAGTTCACATGGGTGAGAGGAGGCTGGCCTCACCCACCCACCACACCTGGGCTGCAGGGCAGGCTGGTGACCCAGGCCTGGCCAGAGCACTGGGATCAGGGATAACAAGCGAGCTGTGCTGGGCCACGGAAAAGCCTCCCCAGGCTCCCTTCACAAGCACTCAGAAGACAGCCCTCACTCTCCTCTAGAACTGTCAGGAGGGTGCCAGAGACACCAGGAGCTGCCAGGGCATTCCTGCCGCCTGACACTGAAGCGCATTGGAAGAAATCAGAAAAGTGTTTTTTAAGCTAACATTAATTTTATTCACCTTACTAACAAAGAGAAAGTTGCCATTCTTGACAAGCCCACATTCCATTGCAATAACAGGCACCATAATCACATTAATAAGCCAATGTACCTAGAATACCTGTCATTTGGAATCTCAGTTTCGAGTGTTAAAATAGAAAATGTCCAAAAGGATGTTTTTCTTCTCTAACTTATTTCTGAATGAATAGGGTCTGACCTACTGAGAACTCAGAGCCAGGCTCTCAGCTGAGACATCTATAGAACATTCCTGTCTGTCTTTTGTTTTATTCTATGACTGGTTTAACAGTTATCTTTACACGGGTACGGAAAACCACACAGAATAAAAAAAAAAAAAACACTCTGACACATCCCCACGTTTCCTGGAATACTTCCTTACTTTCTGGCACAACAAAGTTTTCCAGGTTCATCATCTTCTTTTCCTGCCCCAACCCTGGAATCAGTCATTTCTCCAGAGTCTTGCTTGGTTCCTCGTGGTATTCAGAAACCAAGGTGTGGGTACTTGGTGAGATCATTGACATTTCCAGTCCCCTCCGTAGACAGCCTAGGCACCACAGGTATGTGCAATGCACGTATGAATATGTAGACACATAAATATCATAAATCTGCACTTGTATTGATTTTGCTATCTCTATGTGTAGCTGACTGACGCCTCTAATCCCAGTCAACACCACGGGGCTTCCTCTAGCGTTTCCCCTCCCCACATTTGTATCACTCTTCTCAGAGAGTGAGGAGAAACAGTCCCCAATATATTTCTTGGCTCCATCTGCTGAATTTAGTTAATTCCCCAACTCCACCAGGCTACTGCCTTGCGTGGGCGCTGCCCTAGGGAACCCTGACCCCTGCGGGGCTGCCTTCTCACCCTAGTTCTGCTGCCTGCTTTGTTGTTGCTGCTGTTTTTGAAATTGAAGTATACTTGATTTTCCACGTTGTGTTCATTTCTCCTGTACAGCAAAGTAATTCCCTTAAGACGTGTATTCATGGAGCTTCCCTGATGATTCAGAGCTAAAGAATCTGCCTGCCAATGCAGAAGACACGGGTTCGATCCCTGGGTCTGGGAAGATCCCCTGGAGGAGGAGATGGCAACCCACTCCAGTATTCTTGCCTGGAGAATCCCATGGACAGAGGAGCCTGGCGGGCTACAGTCCATGGGGTCGCAGAGAGTCATGACTTAGCAACTGAGCATGCATGCACCCAGGCTACATATACACACACGCACACATATGTATATGTTCTTTTTTCCATTCTTTTCCATTACAGTGTATTACAGGGTACTGAGTAGTTTGGCATGTCCCTGTGTCCTACTATAGGACACTGTTGGTTTTCTGTTTCTATATATAACAGTTGCGTGTGCTAGTCCCACACTCCCAGTTCGCCCCTCCCTGCCCCACCCTCCCCTCTTTGGCAAAACCGCAAGTCTGTTCTCCATGTCTGCTTCTGTTTTGTAGATAAGTTCACTTCTGTCATACTTTAGATTCCATATATAAGTGGTATCATACGGTATTTGTCTTCCCCTTTCTCACTTACTTCGCTTGGTATGATCATCTCTAGGTCCATCCACGCTGTTGCAAATGACATTATTCATTCTTTTTTGTAGCCAGCAATATCCCATCGTATGCGTGTACCACATCTTCCTTACCCGTTCATCTGTCAGTGGACGCTTAGGTTGCTGCCATGTTCTGGCCATTGTACAGAGTGCAGCTATGAACACAGGGGTGTGTGTATCTTTTTTAGTTAGAGGTTCGTCCGGATGCATGCCCGGGAGTGGGACTGCAAGATCGTGTGGCCCGCCTTGCTGTTGTGTGTGGCATGCTGATGTTGTTGTTTCAGGTCTTGACATGTGCCAGTGGATTCTCAAATCCCAAATTCAGGCCCCATCCCCAACTGTGCTTTGGTTTCACACTTGGAGAAGTGGATGTTAGTGAGGTTGACTTAATTTCAGTCTCAAAATGGCCAAAACGGTTCTTTCACTGGCCACATGTAGCTAACTGAACCTCTGGGGTATGGCTACTGTGACTAAGGAATGGAACTTTAAATTTAATTTAAATTTGAAAATGGAAGTCAAGTACAGTATTTTTCTGTTAAACATAATTTTATTGTTATGATAGAGCCACATTTTATTTTAACCTTGAAATTTTAGTGTCTGAATTGAGGTATGCTATAAGTGTAAAATACACACTATCGAAGACTTGATAGGAAAAAAATAACATAAAATATTTCATTAATATTTCTACATGGATCACATGTTTCAATGATATTTTGGATACACAGGGTTAGATAAAATGTATTATTAAAATGAGTTTCATCTGTTTATTAATGTGGCTACTAGAAGATTTTAAATTATACGTCTGGCTCACATCTGTCACTCTCATTATAGTTCTAATGGACAATGCTGCACTAGGGTTTCATCCTGAAGAAATAATTAAGGGTATTCATGAGGTCTTGCTCCAAGTGGATAATAGACATGAAAGATTGGAAACCTTCCAACTCTTCAATGATAGAAGTCTATGTAAATAAATTACAACGTATTCATACAATGCCATACCATTAAGATAATGTATTAAATATGTATGTGTAACATCTGCAATGTATAAATAATATATTAAAAGATTTATAAAACTATATGGGTATCAGATCAGATCAGATCAGTCACTCAGTCGTGTCCAACTCCTTGCGACCCCATGAATCGCAGCAGCCAGGCCTCCCTGTCCATCACCAACTCCCGGAGTTCACTGAGACTCACGTCCATCAGGTCAGTGATGCCATCCAGCCATCTCATCCTCTGTCGGCCCCTTCTCCTCCTGCCCCCAATCCCTCCCAGCATCAGAGTCTTTTCCAATGAGTCAACTCTTCGCATGAGGTGGCCAAAGTACTGGAGTTTCAGCTTTAGCATCAGTCCTTCCAAAGAAATCCCAGGGCTGATCTCCTTCAGAATGGACTGGTTGGATCTCCTTGCAGTCCAAGGGACTCTCAAGAGTCTTCTCCAACACCACAGTTCAAAACCATCAATTCTTCAGCACTCAGCCTTCTTCACAGTCCAACTCTCACATCCATACATGACCATAGGAAAAACCATAGCCTTGACTAGACGAACCTTTGTTGGCAAAGTAATGTCTCTGCTTTTGAATATGCTATCTAGGTTGGTCACAACTTTCCTTCCAAGGAGTAAGCATCTTTTAAGTTCATGGCTGCAGTCACCATCTGTAGTGATTTTGGAGCCCAGAAAAATAAAGTCTGGCACTGTTTCCATTGTTTCCCCATCTATTTCCCATGAAGTGGTGGGACCGGATGCCATGATCTTCATTTTCTGAATGTTGATCTTTAATCTTTAAGCCAACTTTTTCACTCTCCACTTTCACTTTCATCAAGAGGCTTTTGAGTATAAATGCATACAAAAAAAAAGCCTTGGGAGGGCTTCCCTGGTGGCTCAGAGGTAAAGAATCCACCTGCCAATGCAGGGGACACAAGTTCGATCCCTGATCTGGGACGATTCCACATGCCGCGCAGCCACTAAGCCTGTGTGCCACAGCTATTGAGCCAGTGCGCTAGAGCCTGGGAGCTGGAACCACTGAGTCCGTGTGCTGCAAATGCTGAAGCTTGCACGCTCTAGAGCCTGTGCTCTGCATGAAGCCACGCCACTGCAATGAGAAGCCCAAGCACCGCAGCTAGAGAGTAGCCCCCGCTGGCATCAACTACAGAAAAGCCCACGCAAAGCAACAGCACAGCCAAAAAGAAATAAAAACATTAAAAAAATTCTTCTAACCTTGGGAAAATATATAACAAAATATTAGCAGCAGTAAGATTACAAGTGACCTATTTTTTTTTCCTGTTTGCTCCTCTGTAGCAATATTAGAAAATACAATGTGTATGTACTGCCTGCTTATCAATAGAAAAAAATGTTTGGATAGCATTAGTGAGACCCATAGCTAACTGATACACCACCGCATCAACTCAGGAAAATCTGACTTTGTCCCCAAAGCCCATCTCTGATGTCACCTTCTCCAGCAAGTCTTTATCAATGCCTTCCTGGCATTTTATTTGTACATACAGTATTATAAACTTTATTACTGTTTTCCTCACATCATAATTGGTGAGTAATGAAGACACAGGAATCTTCATTCCTTCATTAAAGGATTAAGGAACGCTTTGCAGATTTGGAAGAATAAGTGAAATAAGCATCAGGAGCAGAAGGGGACGACAGAGGATGAGATGGTTGGATGGCATCACCGACTCGATAGACATGGGTTTGGGTGGACTCCGGGAGTTGGTGATGGACAGGAAGGCCTGGCGTGCTGCGGTTCATGGGGTCGCAGAGTCAGACGCGACTGAGTGACTGAACTGAACTGAACTGAAGTGTTAGTCGCTCAGTTGTGCCCAACTCTGCGACCCCATGGACTGCAGCCCACTAGGCTCCTCTGTCCATGAGATTTTCCAGGCAGGGTTACTGGAGTGGGCTGCCATTTCTTTCTCCAGGGGATCTTCCCAAACCAGGGATCAAATCCGGGTCCCTTGCACTGCAGACAGATTCTTTACCGATTGAGCTACAAGGGAGGCCTATAAGCCCATAAGCATCATTGCTATTTGATAAAAATGGCATCATTGATAAAAATAAAAGTAGCATTATTGGGTACTTCCATGTACTCTTACATGCATCCTGTCAGTGCTTCCCCGCATCCCCCGGAGGCAGGTGCTGTTAGGAGCTACACTTTAAAGATGAAGAAACAAGGCCCAGAGAGATTAAGTTATCTGCTCCCTGTCACACAACTTAAGTAGAGGGCAGGGATTCAAACCCAATCTGATTCCAAAGACCCAGTGTTGCAGAAAGGATAATCTTCTTTTAATTATTTAAGAAACACATCTATATATTTTCCTCGTAAAGGAGGAGCTAGAACATTTCAGACAAAGACAAAGCTCCCTGTGACCACCCCTTCTCATGCTGGCCTCCTTCTCCATGGAGAAAATGGGGGAAACTATTGAGATTCGTTCGGTGTCCATCATTCCAGATCCTTTCCATGTACATTCACATGTGTGCTAGTGCTCAGTTGCTTCAGGCGTGTCCGACTCTTTGCAACCCCACGGACTGTAGCCCACTAGGCTCCTCTGTCCATGGGATTCTCCCAGCAAGAATACTGCAGTGGGTTGCTATGCCCTTCTCAGGGGATCTTCCCAACCCAGGGATGGAACCCGTGTCTTCTGCATGCAGGCAGATTCTTTACTGTTGAGCCACCTGGGAAGCCCTACTTTCCATGTGTACATATATGTAGAAACTCTGTAGTGTGGTTTGATGTTAGGATTGTTTGTTGTGTGTTTTTTTTCCCCACATCAATTATATCATTTTTTCACTTGGTAGTAAGCCTCCAGGATCTCTCCCTGCTAGTTCATACTAATCTGCCTCTTTCTTTTTGATCTTTTGCATGAGAGATTTTTTTGATACCAGGGTCAAAAGCCCATGATGCAAGCAGTTCTGAGATGTCTGCTGAGGGTGTCTTTGTCAGCTCCCATAAAGCGTTTTCGGGACTAATGGCCTTGAATGTAACCACTATTCACTGAATACGAGCAGTGTGTCCAGTGCTGTGAGATAAGTGCTTTGAATATGTTCATTTTTAATCCACACAAGAATGCTAACTATGAGATGGATGTTCTGAGCCCATTCTTTGAATGAGAAAACTGAGCATCAAAAATGTGAAAATGTTAAATCACTTGCACGGATCCACAAAGTTACTTAAGTCAGGGAACCAGGGTATGATCCCAAAGCACCCTCTTTGCCAGGATACTAAACTATGAGTTAGTTGTTCATGGGTCTTTCCCATCAAACAGGAAGTTCAAAAGTTGGGCATTGACCCCGCAAGGGCAGGGAAATGGTCTCACTCATCTTGGGAAACCCACTGGCTGTTTTGGGAGAAGTATATTTCTGAATTCCTGTTCTGAGGCTTGGATAAGTCATATCAGTTTCCTGGGCCTCTACTTTCTCATCTGTGAATGGGCATATATCACCTTTGTTCACATGCCTACTGAGGCATCACAGGAGATAATGTCTGTACAGAAGACAGGCTGAGCCCCCCACCACACACACACACTGTGTCCTGACTACTTTGGATTCTGGAGAGGTGTTTCCAGGGTCACTCAGAGACTGGACCTATACCTGCCCAGAAGCCAGAAGCAAGGAACATCGCCACTATGATTCAGTAGAAGCAGGGAGAGAGACAGTGTAGGAAGCAGATGGTGGGGCAGAGTCTGGTTGGAAGACAAGTCCAGGGCTTGCCCCGGAGTTAAAGAGGAACACAGATCACCTTTCAGGGAAGCAGCTGGTCTAAGCAGGGAAGAACCCAGTGAACTGTCCCCAGTGTGAGGTCAGACTGGGCAGAGAAGATACAGCACCTCCCACACAGGGGCCCTGGGGCTCAGCAGCTCTTTCCACCAGGGCCTGGGCTGGGTGGTACAGGACAATTGAGGCTGTCAGCTAAAAGGGGCTCCCTCTGAGCCAGATGCCATGATAAGTGCTTTTTTACGAATTACTGATTTAATCCTCATGACAGCATCGCAGCACAGGTTTGATCACTGCCCAGCTCCACAACTGAGAAAATCAAGGCCCAGAAAGGTTAAATTACTGGCCCAAGGTTACTCAGCTACTAAGTGAATGAATCAAGATTTGAACCCAAGTCTAACAAACTCTTATTTCTTGATGACACACAAAGAGTGCTATGATCTACTTGCCAACAGCAATAACACAACAGGAACAGTATAATCCCATTTTCTGAATATAAAATGCATGTACAGACACAAACAGAAGACAAGGAGGTAATACCCCAAAATGTTAGCACCTGCATCTCTGGGTAATTAAAGATGAGACTTATTTGCTCATTTCTGTGCATGTGTATCTTGTAATTTTTCTGTAAGCCTGCTGCTGCTACTGCTGCTAAGTCACTTCAGTCGTGTCCAACTCTGTGCGACCCCATAGACGGCAGCCCGCCAGGTTCCCCCTGGGATTCTCCAGGCAAGAACACTGGAGTGGGTTGCCATTTCCTTCTCCAATGCATGAAAGTGGGAAGTGAAAGTGAAGTCACTCAGTCGTGTTTGACTCTTAGCGACCCCATGGACTGCAGCCTACCAGGCTCCTCTGCCCGTGGGATTTTCCAGGCAAGAGTACTGGAGTGGGGTGCCATTGCCTTCTCCGTCTGTAAGCCTAAGTTATCTAAATAATAGCTACAAATGTCATGAAAATCAGATAGTTGCCAAAAATAAAGATGTGGGTCATTCACAGTGTTAGGCATTTCAAATTAAATAAAATTTTAAATATATACATAATATATAAATAAACATAAAATTTCTATTTGTGTATAAACACACACACATATCCCCATCTTACAGATGAGGAAACTGAGAGCCATAGAGCTTAAGTGGCCCTCCTAAGGCACTAGGTAATTTTACAAGTTAGTTTCCTCTTTCCCTAATTTCCTAACAATAAAAAATCACCTGGAGGTGTTAAAAATCAAACTTCCAGATCCATGCCCTGATCCAGACATTCTGATACAAGGAATCTAGAGAAGGCCTAGGAATCCACAGAAATGCAAGCACCCTGAGGATTCTGAGCGTTAGGCAGGCTTGAGAAACATCCATCTCCTGTCTGAATTACGTAATGAAAGCTGGTTGCTTCTCAGACAAGCTTAAGCATCCAGGTTCTTTCTTGGGCAACAAAACCAGGGCCGAAAACCATTTCTAGAAGCCAGGGTGCAGCACCCCTGCCAGCAGTGCCCTTTAAGGGCTGTGGGCGCAGCTGCACAGCAGGCCTTTAGCAGCAGCTCCGGGGAGGAATCCACGGGAATCCAAAGAGCAGGCCGCACAGGTCCAGGCCTCAAGGGGCTCCCAGTGGGGCAGACGAGACAGCCGGGCACACACAATCACCACAGTCACGGGGCAGAGAACAGGAGAGCAGGAGCAGAAGGGCAGCCGGGGTTCAGCACAGGCACCAAGGAAGAAAAAAATCACGAGAACAGCCTCTCACAAAACAGTGTTCCAAGATCCCAGGGCAGTTCAAGTGGGAGTTCCACGTTTATCCTAAGAGAAGTAAACTTTCTCATTCATTCATTTAAGATTTTTCAGGTACTCTCTAAATACAAGGAGCTTGGGAGAGGGGTGGGATCCAAGATCAGTTACACCCTCCCTGCCCTAAGGAAGGGCCATTCAAATATGGGAAGGCCCTGAAGGCCAGCCCCCTTCAGTTAAGGACAGAAACTGAGAGCATTTAGACATTTTAACAGAGGATGAGATGGTTGGATGGCATCATCAACTCAATGGACATGATTTTGAGCAAACTCCAGGAGATAGCGAAGGATAGGGAAGCCTGGCGTGCTGCAGTCCACGGGGTCGCAAAGAGTCGAACACGACCGAGGGACTAAACAAGACATGTTAATGGCTCTTGGACAGGGCAGTTTTTTGTTTTGTTGAATGTGATAGTTTCAAAGTGAAGCTTCCATTGTGTTTGGGGTTTGGGGCCCATTTCATTTTTCTAGTAAGTATACAATTTTTATCCTATTTTTATAAGAGTATTGGCTCCAAAGTCCCAGGAAAGAACAAAGCTGATCCTTCCCCCACACAAGGTGTGAGAGGCACTGACCTCCCCTTGGGGAATTTTCATGGATTGATCTCAATCTCCCTACACCACTAACTAAACTATTTTCCAAAATGATTCTAAAGATACGGCCTTATAAGAGCAGCATGACAATGCTGAAGCATGTGTTGGGCTGTTATTAACGAAATTCTACAAATGGTGAAACTGATGCTCAGAAGCTTGGGAACTATGTCGAAGCCCATCACTAAAGAAGCAGGAGGGTCAGAATTTGAACTCAGGAGCTAATTTCCAGTTCGGATCCCTCTCCACTGTAACACTCCACCAAAGCAGAAGGTTCAAATCACCTGACGTCGAGATTGTGAAATACAATTAGAAAAGGCCTTGATATGTCCTCACCCTGCCAGGTGTCCTGATTTCTTTTTAGGTCACCTTCAATTTAAGTCCATGCAGAGCCGAACTGCAAAACGTCGAAAGAAATCCCATCTTTAAGTGAGAAACATTGGGTTTCTGGAAACAGCACATCCAAACTTAGCCCACCACCGTTGGCCCCTGTACTGTCAGGTACAAAATAAGGTCTCGGTGGGCCTGGGGTCAGAAGGATCACAGGTCTTGGGGGAGCAGGAACGAGATGTGTGTTTCCCCAGCTTCCCACCAGGGGGCAGCCTGGCACTGTCCACAACAGATGGAATAATTCCTCAGACCTTCCTGGATTTCGGCATCTTCCGTGCCTTATTACAGTACTCGGTATTAGCATGATGATAAATTTAGCAGCATAAACAACAAAAAAAAGTTTAAAGTCAAGACATGTGACAGAGCTATAAATAATCATGTCTGAAATCTCTAATGTGAAAATGGGTACTTTTCACTCAGAATCTAAACCAAGATAAACCCAGACACCCATGAGCAAACCCCTGGGGTTTGGTTTGCTGGAGTTCAAAACCTTCACCACTCAGATGGTTTTAAAAAAACACAAACAAAACAAATAACAACAACAACAAAAACTAAAGCAGAGTCGGGGACGCTGGAAAGAGTGCAATACAGAAGGAGGATCTATGTGGTCTTACAGAGCATCTCGTGTGAACCTCATGGCAGCGCCCATTTTACACATGAGGAAACTGAGGCTGAGGAGAGCTATAACTGGCCTTAAGATCACACGAATGAACAGGCAGGCTCCAGAGCCCATTGTACCCCTCGGGGCTGCCTGTCAGCAGCCACCCATATTCCTGCCATCTCTTTAACAGTAACCGGCTAGCTGTGGGGAGCTCAAAGCACAAAATCCGAACGGTTCATGTCGTCCCACCGCCCAGAGTTCTTTTCCTCTGCCGTTAGACATAAATGGCATTTTCCTGTCCTCTGGGTGTCATCCCTCCCCAACCATCCCCCTATGTCACCGTCACAGCACCCTGTTTTTTTCCTCAGGAGCACTCAGGCTATCCCACAAATTATCCTGTTTACTGGTTTCCATGGTTACCCCCCCACCCCACCCCACCTCATCATCTCACACACCCATCGGAATATCAGCTCAAAAGAGCACTGGCTTTTGCCTGTCTTTCCTCCCAGCTTTCAGATCAGTGCCTGGCAATACAAGACGTTTTTCTTTTTGTCGTTCTATGAACCAGCATCATTGGCGGGGAGCAGGTGGGGACGGGGGTGGGGGTAAGTGCCGAGGCCTCTATCCAGAAATCTCAACTCCTTTTCCAGCGGGCGCTGCACGTTCAGAACCAGGCCAACCAGGCCCTGGCTTTGCCGCCCAGTCTCTCCGAGGGTAAAGCAATCGCCCTGGCGGCCCGACGCCTTCCCGCGGTTGCCAGGGCGACCATTGTCATAACATCCCCGGCGCTGGGGGGACCAGCTGACAGCAGAAGAGAATTATTTGACTCGCTAAACGTCTCAAGTAACCGGCCATTTGCATCCGCAGGCAAATCCGCTACTGAGGGTTGGAGGCTTGGGAGACGCGCCCTTCCTCTTCTGCCAAACCGGATCCCAATTAGAACAGGATTCCTCAGGCCGAGACCAACCTCACGCACCCGTCCAGCTCCGGCTCCCTCTGCCCGCAACTGCCCGCTGCCTTGGGTTAAAGTCCTCAATGTTCCTGGTGGCTTTTCCTTTTCTCTATAGTCTTATTGCTAATGAATAATACAAACCCTAGGGAAAAAAAGACTTCACACATTTAATGAGCACTTACTTAGATGCTGGCCCCGCTGGTAACTGCCTCACATAATGGTAAATTACAATTTTAATATTTTTGCCATGACAATATATTTTGCTACATAACATACACACAGTTTATTATATGTAAATACATGTATTATGTTATTGTGGATTGTACATTATATATAATTTATCTGCCTAATACATATTCATAGATCTATTCTTATATATATCATAGATAGTGATAAAGTGTTTGTCACTCAGTCATGTCTGACTCTTTGCAACCCCATGGACTGTGGCCCACCAGGCTCCTCTGTCAGTGGGATTTCCCAGGGAGGAATACTGGAGTAAGTTGCCGTTCCCTTCTGCAGGGGATCTTCCTGACCCAGGGATTGAACCAGGGTCTCCTGCATTGCAGGCAGATTCTTTACTGTCTAATTCTAAATATACAATACATAAGATAATTTTAAACATAGCAATATCTATATTATACAGCATATATATCTATCATAATAAAACTGACATTTGTTGATACTTTTTATATGCCAGCCCTATGCCTACTGCTTTAGTTAAGAACGATGCTATTATCAATAATCCATTATACAATAATATATTCATAATCATAGCTCAGTTTAACTGAGCTACCTACCAGGTATCAGACATTACGCTAAATGCTTCATTCATGTTATTTGATTGTCATATGCACCCTAAGAGCCAAGAACTTCATCACTCCCCATTTTTATTTAAAAACTTTTTTTGGCTGCGCTGCTTGCAGGATCTTGGTTCCCCAACTGAGGATCAAACCCACGCCCCTCTGCAGCAGCAGCACTGGGCCCTCACCACTGGACTGCCAGGGAATTCCCTATCCTCATTTTTAAGATGAGAAAATGGAGGTACAGAGTGATGGGATAATTTGCCTAAGGTCAGAGAGAGAACAAGAAGGGGCTGAGAGCCTGGTCCATTCCTTATTTCCATTCCACACTTTAAAGATGTCGACCTTTAGCTCCCTTAGGGGAGCTTGTTAAGAGCACACAGGCTGAGCCCCGGCTCCCCCCAACCCACACGTGCAGAATCAAATACTCCTGAGGACGGGGGGGCTTTTCTTCTTGTTTCTTTTAAACAAGGTCCCCAGAGAGTTCTGACAGAGGCAGAGAGGTGCAGAACCACTGCCGAAGGGTTCTTATTAGCCACTGCCACTGCAGCGCCAATTAGGTGATCTGATTAAAGGAGGGAGTCTGGAGGGGCTCGAATTCCGGAGAGGGCACAGTGACCAATCGTCCTGAAAATGAGGAGAAGCAGGGGGAAAATAAGATTGCAGGGTCCCCTCGGGCAACCTTAGCTTGTGTCCCCGCTGTAACCTCTCCCAACCTTTCTGGAACAAGGACAGCCTGTGTGAAGAGTAATAAGTAATAGCACACACTTTTGTCCAGGACCGGCTTGAGGAGGGCAAAGCCAGACAGTCGAAATGACCTCCCACTGCCCATCCCCTGGCCCTCCTCCCTTAATCGTCCACCAGGGACCAAGCTGTACAGAGAAATGTAAGCTTGCAGGGTAGGGACCCACGCTTTGTACCTACACTGCGAAGCATGAGACTTCCTGGCAAGTGACGAAGATAGATGAAGTTGTTTAAAAAAGAAAAAAAAAAGGCCAGTGGGTGGGCATGGCATAAGAGGAGGCATGGCTGGAAGTTTTGGGGGGCCCTGTCTGTGGTCCCTGTGCTACTGGGGGGACAAAGCCAGACTCAAAAGAGGAGCAGGCAAGAACATCTGTGGAAGGTCTGGCCTGGGCCATGTGTTGCCTCACTCTTCACTGTCCAAATGAGAGGGAAAGTAGAACTAAGACCCAGGCATAAGGCAAGACCAGATGACACAAGGAAAAAACACAAAACCCGCGAACGTTGAAAGCAGGTCTCATTTGGGCAACTACTCCAGCTTAACTGTGGAAACCTATTCCATCTAGAGCTGTGCTTTCCAGTACACCAGCCACTCAGCACACGTGGCTCAGTATAGGTATTAAATTAACTAAAATTACATAAATAATCAACATAGTGACTAAACAAGGTTGAGACAGCTTATGTGCACTGCTAACAAAAATCCAGAAAGCAACCTGACTAGCCATTAAGTGACTTCAGACAAATCAGAGAATTCATCTCCCAAAAACATCATTAAAATTGAAGCTTATAATTGTGTGAGGTAAACTAGTTTCCTGAATAGGTTAGCATCTTTAGGCTCTGGGAAAATCTAGGATGGATTATTAGACATATTTAAGATAATTAAACCTGTAATAGTAATATTTAAATTAAAGAGTCTGTGCCTTTGGAGTATTGCTTTTACATTCTCTTAATGTTTTACATAGGATCAATTAGGGGAAGACTTCACCTTCCTAACTCTAATTTCAAATGTGTAACTGAATAACTGGTTTACATTTTAAGTTGAAATTGTACTCCATTCATGTACTATATCAGAAAGTGGCTTAAGGCCCAGTATATTTTACAAGTTTATTTTTTTAGATTTCCATGTGCTATGTAAGTAGTTGGGGAGGCTTGTCTGTCAACTGAGTACTTAAAAAAAATTCTGTATCTCAAATTTATAAACATAGTTAAAATTGTTTGAAGGTGTTTAATTCACTAAGGTTGCTGATGGACGCGAATGTTATGCAAAATTCCCTTATATGTGATTGCTAAAATGTCCTGGACTTATGTGAATAGAATAATACTGCCTGTCAGCTGAATTTAAAGCACAAGGAGAATAAGGGTATTGAAAAAAAATTTTGCTTTAATAAACTATTAACTTCTAAAACCAAAAAATAATTACATAAAAGTGAAAATTCCTTTCTTCAGTTGCACTAACCACATTTCAGGTCATCAGCAGCCACATGTGGCCAGGAGTTGTGGTCCTGAGCAACGCAGAAGTAGACTATGTCCGTCATTCATAGGGTGTTTCCTCTACACACATCTCCAGCTTTTAGCGGATCTCTTAGGAAACAAACACCTCAAAGCCTTTCCCCCCAGGGGGGACAACAGGACTCTTTCCAAGATGTTCAGGATTGGAAAATGCTTGGGAAATGCAGGCTCCTGAAGACCAGAGGCAAGCTCCAGAGGGGACTTGAGATGGGAGAGACAGAGAACAGTACAGGGAATGCTCCTGTGAAATTTACTCCAGAATGAAGACAGTCCATAAAAATCTGCAGGAGGAAGTGTACAAGTGATAAACCTCTACCCCCTGTCCATTTTATTTGATGATGGAGTTTTGCCAAATTCTTGATATTGCTCTCACTCTGATCCCCACTCAGTACTAAGCAGCTCTGAACCGGGAATCAGGGAGTGGTTTAATCGAGCTTGGTTTTCTTCCCCCGATTTGCTACATTTCACAGGCAACCTAAAGGATTCTGACCCAAAAATAAACTTGGAAATTTGCAAATGAGCCAGAAAAAGGTACAGCTAAAGATGAACCATACGACAACACTGTGTTCTTTGAATGCCAGGGTGAAAAAAGACTAAAAGTCAGGGGGCTGCATTCAACTCTCTGCTTAGTAACTAAGAAACCATGAGGTGCCAGGCAAGCCCCATGAGCCCTCACAGGCTCGTTTATCCATTCAGTGAAAGATTTAGAAATACTCCCCAGAGTGACCCAAGTTCAGAGATTTCAGGATTATTCTTAGAAATGACACTGATGAAGGAGAAGCAAAACCTTCCTACCAAATTTTACACACTTGTCTTGACCTCGCTGGGCAGTGAAAAACCATTTTTGTGTCTCCTTCTGCTGCACTTAGGGTCTTGGGAACAGGGTCAGTTTTCAGAAGAGAATTCTGGCCAGGCAGACAGGGCTCCGGGTTGGGGCACCAGCCTCCTGGTCTTGCATGCAAGCAAGCAAAGCTGAAATCAGGGAGATGTCCATACATGTGATGGCACAGGTGGCTGCCATGGACCGGAAATCGTGGAGCAAAAAGAGTTCCATGCTGGGAGCTGTTCAGGAGACCGGGGTCCCGTCTGACTGTCCCATCTGACAAGCTGATAGAATCTTGCTTCCAGCAGCACTTATCCAATGTCTGGTACGTGCAGCACCCATGATGGGAGCCATAGTCACCTGTGGCTACTGAGTACCTGAAGTGTCGCTTCTCCGTGTGACTGAGGAGCTGAATTCAAAGTTGTATTTCACATTGATTAGTTTTCAATAGCCACTTGCAGTCAGTGGTTACCATCTTGGACAGCATTGATGTAACCCTTCTCCATGGTGTTTCTTCTCCCCATTTTCCTCCCCCTCAGCAAACAGCCATGCCTGCTGCTCCCTACCTTCCAGGCATGTTTAGGGGTTGAACAAAGGAACTACTGTGCAGGACTGAGGGTTTGCTAAGAGCAGATTGCTTTGGAGGTGTGAGGTGGCACTGTGCAGCCTAGCTCAGGGCAGTCCCCATTCAGATCTTTCTGTGGCCATGGATGAAGGTCCAGGGTCCTGAGATTGTCATCTAAGATCTAAGATCTTCCTCCACTTCTCCCCCAAGATGTGCGTTTGCTGGATATCCAATGCACTCAGAGTACCATCCAAATGCCTTACTCTGGCTGCAGGGCTCTGCCCACTTCTACTCCACCAAGAGCCCCAAAACTCTTTATTCCAAGTCCATGAGAAGGTTCTTCCACTCCTCAAACAAGCCAAGCTCGCTACTACCCCCAGGGCCTTTGCATATGCTGGCCCTTCACAAGGAACCTTCCCTATACACGTCTTGTCAGATCCTTCTTATCCCACAGAGCCCCCGCATATGCCATGTCCATTCCAGCAAAACAGATGAGACCCCCACTCTGTTATTCTCTCCTGTATCACCACGTTCTTATCCTTCATAGCACTTACCACAGCTTCCAGTCATAATCCCCTGATGTCTCTCTGCTTAACATCTTTCTCTCCCTGCCCTGACAGCAGTCTCTCTTATCCTCCTCCATATCCCCAACAACCAGCACAGGGCCTGATGCATATAAGTGTGTAATACCTGTTTGATGGGAAAGTGGGTGAATGAAAGATCTCTCGCACTTTCTTCTCTGCCCCTTTGCCTTCACCAGGGGTTCTCAAAGTGGGGTCCCCAGACCAGGGCCATCAACACCAGCTGGGAACTTGTTAGTGATGCAGATTCTCAGGCCCCACCCCAGAACCAGTGAATGAAACACTGGGGGGTGACCCAGCAGTGTGTTTTTCATAAAGTGATTCTGATGCACGTTCAAGTGTGGGAGCTCTCGCTCTA
Source organism: Bos taurus (assembly GCF_002263795.3). Taxonomy (NCBI): domain Eukaryota; kingdom Metazoa; phylum Chordata; class Mammalia; order Artiodactyla; family Bovidae; genus Bos; species Bos taurus. Next base: position 57,301,183 of record NC_037344.1, on the reverse strand, counting down.
GGCCCTTCTGCGCTTCTGAAATAACCTCCCTACCCTTCAACCTCCTGTTCATCCTTCAAGTTCTAGCTCCAATGTTCACTCTCCCTGGAAGCCTTCTTTTTTCTCTAACCACCCAAAAGTACAATCCACCATCTACAACTCCAAGACCACAATGTTTATCCCTGACAGCTAAAATGTATACCCTTGTTTTAAAGGGAGGTCTATTCATGTCTTAATTCTCCTACCAGATTTTAAGTATCTTAAGGACAAGGGGCCTTGTCTTTATTGCCTTTGCATTCTCCCATCGATGAACAGAGTGATGTCCCCATAGGAAATAATTAAAACAGCAGAATGGATTCATGAATGAATGAGAGATGCACAAAAATGACCAAAGGAAAGGCCTCCATTCCCAAAACCCACAGCTGCCCCACAGGTCCTAGCTTCAGATTCCCACTCTCAACTCTGGATTACCATTTTATTTTGTTTGTTTGGGTGTTTTGGGATGTGGAGGGGGTTTGGTATGCAAACACAACAGACTGATAACTCCAACCATCTGCTGCTCACCTAGAGATGAGGTCGTTGACAAAAGAGAGAAGCAGAAAGCTATTCTTTTCCAAAAGAAAGAGAGAGACTTTTGATCACGTGACCCTCTTTAGCACAGTGACCACCCTACAGCCCCTGCAGTATCATTTCTCCTAGTCATCTCAGCAGCTAATAAATGGCAACAGCAGGCTCTATTTTTCAGGCTCTTTATGTATATTCTCTCAAATCCTTACTGCAAACCTACGTGATTGGCTTCACTGTTTCCATTTTGCAAATGAGAAAAGCAGGGGCTCAGTGGATGTCTGAGGCAACGCTAGCTGGCCAGCAGCAGAGCTGACCCCTGGGCTGTCTACTTCAAAGCCGAAGGGCTTCCACAAGCCATGATGGCCAGTTGGTAAGAGGTGGAATCAGAGGCCAAGGTTGTGGTCAAGTCTAGCAGAGTTAGTGACTCTATGCATCTTAGCCCAATTCATCTCTCAAGGTCATGAGAACAGAGAGGACAGGACACTGAATAGCTTAGGACCTCACCCGAGGACCACAGTCCTATCCAGAGCCCCTCAAAGGGGATGCTGAGGTGTCCTGGGCACATTTGCAGAAGACATATGTTTCCTTGAAAACCTGCAGGCAGTTATAGGCCTCAGCAGGGAAACACCTCAGCAGGTATAAAATCCATACCTCAGCAGGTATAAAAGGGCAGACAACCTCAAGAGGAAAGCACCTTGCAGCTCCCAAACAGGCCCTGCTCTCAAGGAGCTGGGAGGGTAGTGAAGTGGCCAGGTGCGCACACAGCTCCTTCAACCAATGACGGGGGACAGCTCCACGTGTTCCAAGGACAGAGAGATGACTTCTGGGAGGGACCATCTGAGAAAATTCCCCAGAGGAAGCAGCATCCAAGGCCAGTCTTGTCAGACATTCACGATTTCCTGTGTTCCCAGTCACCATTCACCTGTCCCCTACACACAAAAACACATCCACACCAGCTTTCATTTGAGCAGAGGATGGATGGGGGATTGAACTGGATGAATCTGGAGGTTCCTTTCCACCCTGGTATCCTATGATTGCATAGATCTGGAACCTAGCCATTCTTCTATCCCATCCATCTACCCATCAACCATCTACCCATTCACCCACTCACCCACTTACTCCTCCATCTATCCACTCATCCATGCAACCATCCATTCATCACAGAAGCATGTCGTTGATGGTACCTGCCTAGTACCATATAATGAAAACACAAGGAAGCCAGGATGGATTCCCATCTTGAAAGCCAATGACATCACACTGGGCACTTCAGGCTTTGGGTAGTTGTTATACCTAAGTGATACACATTTCTACTAGTCTTGACAATAAAGTTAGTTTACAAACAACCACAGAGTAGAATAAGATATTGTTTTTAAAAGTGCTTCTCACTGTGCCTGACACATAGTGGACAATCAATAAATAGTTGATTTCCTGCAGGTGTCAACCACTGTGCTAAGCTTTGTGATAAAATGATGAATGAGGGAGACTTGGTCCCTGCCCTCATGGAACTTCTATCTTGGGAGAGAGAAACAACAAGTAAGAAATAAATGTTAATCACAGATTGTGATAACTACTATGGTTGTAAAAAAGAGCCTAGAGAATGTAACAGGGAAGGATGGGTACCTGGACCAGCCAGAGGAAATCTCCCTACGTCAGGGACCATGCAGCCAAGCACAGCGTGTGCAAAGGCCCTGAGGTGAGAAAGCACTTGGCATGTTTCAGGATCTGGGAGCTGAATTATCATGGGCAGAGGGAAAAGAAGAAGATGAGGTCAAAGATGCAGGCAGGGGCTAGATCACATGGGTCCTATTATAGATGGCCAAGAGTGAGGTTTTATTCCTATGCCATAGGGAGCAGTAGATGGTTTTTGGTTTTACTTTGTTTCAGTTTTGTTTTTCTTGAACTATAGTTAATTTACAATATTGTGTTAATTTCAAATGTACAGTAAAGTGATTCATTTATATATATATATATCTTTTTCAGATTATTTTCCATTATATGTTATTAAAAAATACTGAATCTAGTTCCCAGTGCTCTACAGTAATTCCTTTTTATCTATTTTATATATAGTAGTTTGTATCTGCAAATCCTGAACTCCTAGTTTATTCCTCCCCCCTCCCTTTCCCCTTTGAGAACCATAAGTTTTCTATGTCTATGAGTCTCTTTCTGTTTTGTAAATAAATTCATTTGTATTATTTTTAGATTCTACCTTTAAGTGATATCATATAATATCTGTCTTTCTGTGGCTTGTGATAAGTGCTATGTCACTCCAGTTGTGTCTAACTCTTTGTGACCCCATGGACTGTAGCACCAGGCTCCTCTGTCCATGGGGTTCTCCAGGCAAGAATACTAGAGTGGGTTGTTATACCCTCCTCCAGGGGATCTTCCCGACCCAGGGAGCAAACCCGAGTCTCTGGCACTGGCAGGCCAGTTCTTTACTCAGTACGATACTTTCTAGGTCTATCCATGTTGCAGAAGTTTTTAACCAAGAGGTGCTATTACCTGATAAAATGAGTAAACAATCTCATCTGCAACCTTAAGAGAGATGGGTCTGGCCAGTGTCACTATGCCCATTTCACAAATGGGTAAACAGAGGCACCAGGTGATTAAGGGGCTTCTCATCTGTTCTGGATCTGTAACTCTGTAACCCACCCCAGCTGGCCATTTCAGCCTCCTCCTGCCTTCTAACAGTAAAGGCCCTTCTACAAAATACTCCCCAGCATAATCCCCAATCCCAGAGCAAATGATAGAAGCAAAAGAGAGACAAGAAGACAGGAAACCGGGGATGAGGGGGGATCCTGTCTCCAGAGAAGCCTCAGCACAGCAAACATTAATGAGCATGTCCTGGAGCTGAGATGGACATTTTTGTCTCCATATCACACAGGCAAAATTCTTAACGACGCCAGCTATTGCCAGAACTAAAATGGTCTTCTCAAAGGGAAATTTCTGAAAACCTATTACTTGTAGTGCTGGGGAAAAAAAAAAAAGGCTTCCCAGAATCCTGATGGCCGGCCAGCCTCATATATTCAGCTTCCACCAAAAGATGATACTCAGAAGAGCTGCTGCCAAAAAAGTACTGCCTTGAGACTGAGGGAAACACACCATCTTATGCTTCTGGTGGATGTGCAAGAAGTCATATATTTATGAAAAGCAATCTGGCAGGAGTTATTAAAAAATAAAATTAAAATTTCTGACCTCTGCAGCTGTTGCATAGTGAGTGAGTGGAAAGGAGAAAGGCAGATGCAAAATATGGCACTGAATAGACCTCTGCAAAACCCAGCTCAGGGAATGAGGCACTAGAATTCGCCAGCCCTGTCTGTGTCCAGCCTCTCTACCGTCCACTCAGGTCCTTCTCTTTAAGTCTCACAAATGGGAGTAGAAGCAAAAATAGCATCTGCCACGTAGAAAAACTACACGTAACTAATGCATTTCTGTCTTCCCTCCTGATGTTCAATAGGTAATGCCAAAGGATGCCGCAGCCCGGAAGAGGAAAGACGGAGCTGAACTGGGTGTCCTTGGACACGTCACTTCATCTACCTGGGTCTTGGATCCCACTGCAACGGGCATGATCACAACAGCCCTGTTGGGTGCAGATGGGCAAGCCCAGGCTGAGACAGACAAAAGGGTTCCTTCAGGGTCACACAGCTATGAGGCGGCATAGCTGGACCTGGAATCCAGGTCTTTCCAGTGAATGTCACAGGAGTCATTACTGTCCCTAATTATTGAGAGCTCGCTGTACACTGGGCATTGTGCTAAGCACTTTGCATGCATATCTCATTTGATCTGCGCCACAAAACTATGAAGCAGGATCATGGTGATGGTTACACAACATGCCAATAAACTTAATTATTATTATTAATCACTTTTTACAGATAAGGAGACCGACACACAGAGAGGTTAGTCACTTTGCCCAAGATTCCTCAACCAGAGAAGATGGAGCCTGAAAATGAATGCAGGAGGTCTTGCTCGGAGCCCAGACACCCAACCACTGTTACCCTGCCAGGGTTATCTCTGGGGCAAAAGTATGCATGTGTGCATGTGTGCCATATGTACCCTATCTTTATAATATGCATGAAATCATATGTGTATATACACAAATGCGTAACACGATTACATACACACATACAGATGTATATATGTAATTGTTAAGTATATACTTTTTTTGTTTTTGCTATGCATTTTTATGCATATTTATGCCTGGAAAATCCCATGGACGGAGGAGCCTGGTGGGCTGCAGTCCATGGGGTCGCTAAGAGTTGGACACGACTGAGCGACTTCACTTTCACTTTTCACTTTCATGCACTGGAGAAGGAAATGGCAACCCACTCCAGTGTTCTTGCCTGGAGAATCCCAGGGACGGGGAGCCTGGTGGGCTGCCATCTCTGGGGTCACACAGAGTCGGACACAAGTGAAGAGACTTAGCAGCAGCAGCAGCATGCAACTATTACCTGGGTTATTAAAAAACACTGGGTCACCCCCCAGGGAAAGAGAAGAAAACATCTTGTCTTATTTTGTATAAAGGTCCTAAGAAGAGGTGTTCAAAGTGAAGGAAGGAGGTGCCTGTGATATTTACATGCAGTTCCACCTTGGTCAAAATCCAGTATACACAGGTCTCAATGAAACCACACAGGTCCAGGATCAATTCCTGAGAATCAAGCCTATCCATAGGATGCTCTGTTTTAGGGAGCTAAAAACTTAAAACTGGCTTCAACAGAGGACTCTTTCAGTCACAGAGCAAGAAATTCAGAGGCTGGTAGCTCCTGGGGTTGGTTCATTCTTTGGCTCTTTGACACCAGCAAGGACCCATGAATGATTTCTCTCCTGCTGCTGCTGCTGCTACTGCTAAGTCGCTTTAGTCGTGTCCGGACTCTGTGCGACCCCATAGACGGCAGCCCATCAGGCTCCCCCGTCCCTGGGATTCTCCAGGCAAGAACACTGGAGTGGGTTGCCATTTCCTTCTCCAGTGCATGAAAGTGAAAAGTGAAAGTGAAGTCGCTCAGTCGTGTCCGACTCTTAGCGACCCCATGGACTGCAGCCCACCAGGCCCCTCCATCCATGGGATTCTCCAGGCAAGAGTACTGGAGTGGGGTGCCATTAGTGGGCACCAAGTGGCTGCAGCAGTTTCCCATAGGTGACAACGAAGGGGCAACATTTTCACCAAGGGTCTCTTTCTATGAATGATACATACTTTTTCCAGGAGCCAGCCTCCTTCTAGACCTTCCCTGCATCCCATTGGCCAGAATGGGGCAGTCATGTGGTAAGAACTAGCCAATCATTGCAAAGAGAATGTCATTGACTTGGACCAGTCAGGAGGGACCCATTGAAGGCATCCTGCTGCTGAGGCTAAGTTGCTTCAGTCGTGTCTGACTCTGTGCGACCCCATAGACAGCAGCCCACCAGGCTCCGCTGGCCCTGAGATTCTCCAGGCAAGAACACTGGAGTGGGTTGCCATTTCCTTCTCCAATGCGTGAAAGTGAAAAGTGAAAGTGAAGTGGCTCAGTAGTGTCCAACTCTTCGCAACCCCGTGGACTGCAGCCCACCAGGCTCCTCCGTCCATGGGATTTTCCAGGCAAGAGTACTGGAGTGGGGTGCCATTGCCTTCTCCCATTGAAGGGCAGTGGTATTCAAATGAACACAAAAAAAATCATTTTAGAATTCAGGAAGCAGGGAGGAAAATGGATGACTTTGGATAGGCAAACAGGAGTGTCTGCCACACCCAGTGTTTATCTCAATTCAGCCCCAGATAACTTGTGGCTTAAACCCCTATTGAGGATAATCCTAAAACCACCAGCATTTTTTTTTTAAGTTTTTATTCAGATGTTTGACCTTTGGTTTTTCCCCAGGGCACTTTCAAACTTTCCACCAGAGTTCCGATTCAGCCCTGAATGAAGCTTCTGGGAAAACTCAAAAAGGGCCAATGCTACAAATAAAAGCTTCCACCATATCAAAAGTATATCCTCGGAAAGGATGAATATCGGACGATTCCACTTATGTGAGGTGTCTAGAATAGTCAAATTCACAGAGACAGAAAGTAGAGTAGAGGTCTGCGGGGGAGGGATAGGAAGCATTATGGGCTGAATGGGTCTCTCCAAAATTCATATGCTGAAGCCCTAATCTCCAATGTGATGGCATTCGGAGCTGGGAACTTTAGGAGGCAATAAGGTTTAAATGGGGCTTCCCTGGGGGCTCAGTGGTAATGAATCCACTTACAAGACAGGAGATGCAGGTCTGATCCTTGGGTCAGGAAGATCCCCTGGAGGAGGGCATGGCCACCCACTCCAATATTCTTGCCAGGAAAATCTCATGGACAGAGGAGCCTGGTGGGCTACAGTCCATAGGGTCTCAAAGAGTCAGACAAGTCTGAAGTGACTAAGCAAGATTTAGATGAGGTCAGGAGACTGAGGCCCCAGTGAAGGGATGAGTGGCCTTGTAAGAGAAGGAAGGGACCCAAGCACTCTCTCCACCACGTGCGGATACAGCAGGAGGGCCGCTGTCTGCAAGTCAGGAAGGGAGCCCCCACCAGAACCTGACCATGCTGGCACCATGATCCTGGACTTCCAATCTTCAGAACTGGTGAGAAAATAAACGCATGTTGTTTAAGCCACCCAGTGTATGATATTTTGTTATGGCAGCCCTGGCTGACAGGGAGTTAAGGGATACAGAGTTTGAGTTTAGGATGGATGAAAAAGTTCTGGGCAATGGATCGTGGTGATGGTTACACAACATGCCAATAAACTTAATACCAAATTGTACGGTTAAAATGGTAAGTTTTATACTTTGGCCACCTGATGTGAAGAGCCGACTCATTGGAAAAGACTCTGATGCTGGGAAAGATTGAGAGCAAGAGGAGGGGGTGATATAGGATGAGATGGTTGGATGGCATCACTGAACTCAATGGATATGAGTTTGAGCAAACTCCAGGAGATAGTGAAGGACAAGGAAGACTGGAGTGCTGCAGTTCATGGGATCGCATAGAGTCAGACAGGACCTAGCGACTGAACAACAACATGTTATGTGTGTATCTTACAACAAGTAAAAGAAAAATCATGCTCCCACAGAAGCCCCAGGTACTGTAGTGTCCATTTTACAGATGCAGAAACCGAATGACTTGCCTGGCATTTCCCATGAAAGTCAGCAGCAGGGGCAGAGTTAGAACCAGGGTCACCCAATTCCGAGGCATCACACGGGGATGATGCCCCCCTCCCCCAGCCTCGGATGCCTCTTTACACGCGGGTCACATGTCAAAGGAATATCCAGGCACCAGTGACAGTTCACCAGCAAAGGAAAACAGATCTCCTCTGGTTATTATTAGCCAGGCGAAGGAGCCGGGTGTGGAGGGCACCAGCTGTGTGGCTCTCACGGGAGAGAAGCCCAAGATGAAGTGAGGGCCAGCATGCCCGTGCATCTAGGCAAGCCCTGCAGTCACCACGGCCTAAAACTTTCCACCAAAATCCCCATGTGCAGCCACTTAGTTCTTGGGGGAGAATTAACACGAGTCCCCAGGGCTGAGATTTTCCATGTTTAGCTTCAACCTAAAGGAAAATTTTGTTAGAAAGTTTAAAGGGTGTGACTATTTTTAAATTAAACATCAGGCCACAATGTCAGCACACCCACAGAAGTTAAAAGAAAAGAAAAAAAAAGCTTTCATCTCACTTTTTCCCCTTTTTGTATTACAATTCAAATGGCTAAACCATAGAAGAAAGTTAAGCAAGTTAATGCTTAATTAACAGTCTACTATAGTTCTAGGAATTTGCTTTATACTAAAGTAGTGGTTGCCAACTAGGGGCGATTTTGGCTCCCAGGGGACGTTTGGCAAAGTCTGGAGACATTTCTGATTATCACAATTTGTGGTGGGGGCGGAGGGCTGGTTGCTACGGGCATCAGGTGGGAGAAGCCAGGGCTCCCTCCTGCTCAGTATCCTAGAGTGTGCAGGATAATCCCCCATTTCCTCCCATCGCCCCCCAAACAAACAAATCTCCAGCCCCAAATTTCAGTAGTGCAGACACTGAGAAACCCTCTCCTAGGCCAATGCTTCTCAAACTTGAGCTGCATCAGAATCCCCTGGAAGGCTTGTTAAAAACGGAAATTGCTGGACTGCCCCCTCAGAGCTGTGATTCAGTAGGTCTGGGGAGAGGCCCAACTTCATATCCAACCAGGTGATGCTGATGCTGCTGGTCCAGGGACTACACTGTGAGATGCATTGTCCTGAGTCATCCTCACAACAGTCTTGAGGCATCAACATTGTTCTTCCTACCTTATGAATATGAGAACAAAAGCTCTATAAAGGGGAAAAGGGTTGCCCAGAGTCACTCAAGCTATTAAATGACAGAACCAGTATTCAAACTCAGATGTATACGATCTCCAGCCTCCATGTGGACCCAAAGGCTTTAGTGTGCAGCCACTGTGGCCTGGGAAGCCAGGATAGTACCATTTACAAGTGCCTTCTCCAACCACAATCATCCTCTATTATTGAAGCTTGTAAGTTTCAGAATAAGGGGACCGAGCTTAGAATTCCATAATCGTGTTCTTCTGGAAACACTGCTTACAAATCTAATATTTTTAAATAAGATCACTATTTAACAGTCCTTTCTGTGTTACAGCATTTTGTGGGTTGTAGAAATTTTATATAGAAGAAATATTTTATCCATGAGTTCATGCCTAATTGACTTTATGTGGGGACCCCTGCCCCATGCTTCATTCAGATCCATTTTACTGCATTTAAAGTTGTTTATATATCCATAAACCATAGGGGTTTTTTCCTTCCCACTTGGATCCACCATGGGACATTTTTCTGCCAAATCTTGCATCACACTCGAATGGTGTAATGGAAATAGCATTGGACTGGGAGCCAGGAGACTTGGGTTCCAGCAGATGGGAAAAGGAAGTCTCAAAGTGGAATATTGCAACAGCCCATTTTCTCCCTCCAAGGGCTACTGATTCCCTTGTGGACAAGGAATTACCTCTGGGTCACCTTGCTACGTGGTTAAGCACTGTCATCCCTTTAAATCATTCAAAGTTCACAGGAGAAGTGTTTATGTCAGGAGTGGAGAAAGTAAGTGAGGTGCCTCAATTCTTAGGCCTCTAGTTCCAATCACTAGAGCTCACTTCTTTTGTTAGAAATGTCTTGGGACTTCCCTGGTGGTCCAGTTGGTTAAGACTATACCTTTGCACTGCAGAGGGCACAGGTTTGATCCCTGGTCAGGAAAAGGAAGGTTCTACATGCTGGGCCGCACAGCCAAAAGAGGGGAAAATAAAAATTTTTTAATGTCTTATTATATCTAAAGTGATATTCAAAATTGGTTGGGAGGAGGGGAAAATGGGGAGTTGCTAACCAAGAAGTATAAAATTCCACTTACGCAAGATGATAAGAGTTCTAGAGATCTGATATACAACATTGTGACCATAGAAATCTCACAGTAGTGTATTATACACTTAAAACTATTAAAAGCGTGTGTCTCATGTTAAATGTTCTTACCACAATAAAATTTTTTAATGATTTGTTAAAAGACAGTTGAGAGTCAAGCGAAAAAAAAAAAAAAAAGCAGTTTATATGTCCTTTTCAACATCTTTGTTCTAACTTACATTCTCATTTCCCATCCCTATTAAAAATTCAAGATTAAATTAAAAACTAAGTCCTTGCACCCCCTCAAAAACTGGCATATCTTTTTTGTTTCTCATTCCCCTGCCTGAAAGGCTAAGGATTCTCACAACACAGTATTTCCACCTCTTCCATTTCTGCCATTTAGAATTCATTTTGTTTCCAGCCTTTCAAGATTCTATGTTCCACAGGCCAATTTCAGTTCAGTTCAGTTCAATTCAGTCGCTCAGTCGTGTCCGACTCTTTGCGACCCCATGAATCACAGCATGCCAGGCCGCCCTGTCCATCACCAGCTCCCGGAGTTCACTCAGACTCGCGTCCATCAAGTCAGTGATGCCATCCAGCCATCTCATCCTCTGTCGTCCCCTTCTCCGCCTGCCCCCAATCCCTCCCAGCATCAGAGTCTTTGCCAATGGGTCAACTTTTTGCATGAGGTGGCCAAAGTACTGGAGTTTCAGCTTTAGCATCATTTCTTCCAAAGAAATCCCAGGGCTGATCTCCTTCAGAATGGACTGGTTGGATCTCCTTGCAGTCCAAGGGACTCTCAAGAGTCTTCTCCAACACCACAGTTCAAAAGCATCAATTCTTCAGCGCTCAGCTTTCTTTACAGTCCAAATCTCACATCCATACATGACCACTGGAAAAACCATAGCCTTGACTAGATGGACCTTTGTTGGCAAAGTAATGCCTCTGCTTTTGAATATGCTATCTAGGTTGGTCATAACTTTCCTTCCAAGGAGTAAGCGTCTTTTAATTTCATGGCTGCAGTCACCATCTGCAGTGATTTTGGAGCCCCCAAAAATGAAGTCTGACACTGTTTCCTCATCTATTTCCCATGAAGTGATGGGACCAGATGCCACGATCTTTGTTTTCTGAATGTTGAGCTTTAAGCCAACTTTTTCACTCTCCACTTTCACTTTCATCAAGAGGCTTTTTAGTTCCTCTTCACTTTCTGCCATAAGGGTGGTGTCATCTGCATATCTGAGGTTATTGATATTTCTCCCAGCAATCTTGATTCCAGCTTGTGTTTCTCCAGCCCAGCATTTCTCATGATGTACTCTGCATATAAGTTAAATAAGCAGGGTGACAATATACAGCCTTGATGTACTCCTTTTCCTATTTGGGACCAGTCTGAAATTCCCAAGCATTTTTTTCCCCACGTACTGGCTTCTGGTGAAAGATACACCTTCCTTTACACCCAGTGTCAGAAAATCATTGCCCACAGGTCAAATCTGGCCCTTATTTTGTTTTTGTAAATAAGTTTTATTGAAACACAGACTCACCCGTTTATTTACATAATGTCTGTGACTGCTTTCATGCTATAATTGCAGAGTTGAATAGTTGCTGCAGAGACTGCAGAACCTGGAAAGCTTAAAATGTTTACCATCTGGCTCTTTATAGAAAAGTTTGCTAACCCCTGCTCCACATACAAAAATAAAAATCAATTTCATGAGAATTGCTTGTAAAATGAATTTTTATGAATAGTACTGCATCACTAATCCACACATAGGACTTTGGCCATCTTGTCACTGACTCCACAACCAATATGACAGAGTGCACATAGCTAGATTCAGTAATTATTTGCTGAGCCAAAGAAATAAATTACTAATTAAATTTAAGGGGAAAACAGAATGAGATTCTATGTAAACTAAAAAAGCCTTTTCAGAAAAAGTGACCAAGTCTCCAATGAATTAGTGACTAAGGCTCAGCTTTCTCATCTGCACATGAGGACCCACATTTTCCATCCTTGCTACTTTGCAGAGTTGCTTGAGGCTTGTGAATGTGAACATGTCAGACACCCCAGCAGGCAGCAGCACAGTGCTATACAAAAAGCATCATTTGGGGCACGAAGATCTGAGTCCAAACCCAGCCTTGCCACCTGTGCTACCTGTGGGGTTTGGGTCACAGTCACTCTCTCTCCAGTGGCTCAGCGGTAAAGAATTTGCTTGCAATGCAGGAGACGTGGGAGACGCAGGTGCAATCACTGGGTTGGGAAGATCCTCTGGAAAAGGAAATGGCAACCCACTCCAGCGTTCTTGCCTAGAGAATTCCATGGACAAGGTAGCCTGGGGGGCTACAGTCCATGGGGTCACAAGGAGTCGGACACAACTGAGAGATTAACAGTTTCGCTTTTCACTATATCTCTGAGCCCTGTATCTTCATCCATGAACTGAGAGTTCTATCACCTACTTTAAGCGGATTGCTGAGAGAATTAGGTGTGATAAAATGAAGTCAGGTAGAGCAACTAAAAGTAACTAGAACATAGTAAGTGCTTAATTTTCACCATATCTAGAGGCAAGTAAAGGCAGAGATGGGAGAGAGTTGAGGAGAGTGATGCATTCACCTTGGGTGCAAAATTCAAGGAGGCATCAAAATTCAAGTCGGATTCTACTTTAATGCAATATTTTTAAAAAAATCAAAATCAATACCAAAAAAAAAAAATCTACAAAGAACAAAAGCTCACAGTCAGTTCAGTTGCTCAGTCATGTCTGACTCTTCATGACCCCATGGAGTGCAGCATGCCAGGCTTACCTGTCCATCACCAACTCCCAGAGCTTACTCAAACTCATGTCCATCACGTCAGTGATGCCATCCAACCAACTCATCCTCTTCTTGTCCCCTTCTCCTCCTGCCTTCAATCTTTCCCAGCATCAGGCTCACAATCTTAAATAAAAATAGGACCTAATAGTACCAGGATTAGGGTGAGGGGAATGAGGTAAGTCATGCCAGTTTGGGGTCATAGGCTGTCTTTATATAAAATGTGGCATTTTGTTTATCAAGAACTTTTTGCATTAATTTTGATTTTTAAATATTGCATTAAAATATTAGATATCTTGATCACTGACTTTTTTCACATTTGGCCCTTAAACTTTGTGCCCAAGCAGAGTGCCTTGCTTACCTCACCTACCTCCAGCCCTGGGTAGAGCCCTACAAAATATCTACTAATGTGCTAGAAAGTGCTCTCAGGCCCATGGTTGTAAAACCTGGCTGTACAAGAGAATCAATCAGGGGAATATGTTCCCAGTTGGCGCTAGTATTAAAGAATTCACCTGCCAATGCAAGAGACAGAAGAGACATGGGTTTGATCCCTGAGTTGGGAAGATCCCCTGAAGCAGGGCATGGCAACCAACTCTAGTATTCTTTGCCCGGAGAATCCCATGGACAGAAGAGCCTGAAGGGCTACAGTCCGCAGGGTTGCAAAGAGTTGGACATGACTAGCAATTTAGCACACAATGATAAAACTGATGCCCACGCCCAGCCCCCAGACCAATTCATTGGAATGAAGAGAGATGCGGGTGGTATAGACATTTGGTATTTTTTTAAAAGATATCCTAACCACTTCCCCTGCTGAAGCTGAAGCTCCAATACTTTGGCCACCTGATGCAAAGAGCCAACTCATTGGGAAAGACCCTGATGTTGGGAAAGATTGAAGGCAGGAGGAGAAGGGGATGACAAAGGATGAGATGATTAGACGGCATCACCGACTCAGTGTACATGAGTTTGAGCCAATTTCAGGAGATGGTGAAGGGCAGGGAAGCCTGGCGTGCTGCAGTCCATGGGGTTGCAAAGAGTCGGACATGACTGAACGACTGAACAACAGCCACTTCACACTCGCTAGGATGTCTATCATCAAAAAGACAGACAAGTGTTGGTGAGGATGTGGTGAAACTGGAACTCACATACATTGCTGGTGGGAATGTCAAATGGTGCAGTTGCTGTGGAACACAGTTTGGTGATTCCTCATAATCCAAACAGAGTTACCACATGACTCAGAGATTCTGCTAGTAAGTACTGTGCGTGCTCAGCCACTCAGTCATGTCTGACTCTTTATGACCCCATGGACTGTGGCCTGCCAGGCTTCTCTGTCCATGGAATTTTCCAGGCGAGAATACTGGGGCAGATTGCCATTTCCTCCTCCGGGGGATCTTCCCGACCCAGGGATCAAACCTGCATTTCCTGGGTCTCCTGCATTGCAAGAGGATTCTTTACTGCTTGAGCCATTGGGGGAAGCCCACTACTAGGTATAGACTAAGAAAACTGAAAAACGTTATGTTCATACAAAAACTTGCACACAAAAGTATACAGCAGCACTATTCACAGTAGCCCAAGTGCGGATACAATCCAAATGTCTATCCACTGAAGAACAGATAAACAAAATGTGGTCTAGCCATAACACAGAATATTACTTGACCAGAAAAAAGAATGAGGTACAGACATAGGCTACAACATTTTCAAGGTTCAAGGTATGAACCTTGAAAATATTATGCTGAGTGCAAGAAGCCAGACACAAAAGGCCATGTATTGTATGATTACATTTACATGAAATATCTAGAAGAGGTAAATCTACAGAGACGGAAAGTAGGTTAGTGGTTGCCAGAGGTGGGTGAGAACAGACTCTAGTCTGCAGAGCAGGCCCCTGGAGTGATGCAAATATTTTCCTGGAGTGATGAAAATATTCTGGAATTGGATAGTGGTGATGGTTACACAACCTTGCTCCTTATGCTAAAAGCAATTGAACTGTACACACAAAAGGAGGAGATTTTATATTATGTGAATTATATCTCAATTAGAAAAAAAAGGCCTCCACATGACACTAACATGCAGTCAAGTCTCCATCTTCATAAAATGGGTGTGCTGGTAGTTGCCCATCTCAGCAAGGTCAGGGCTCCGATAGCAATCAGACTGGGGGAGCTTGACAGGGCAGGGCTGTGCTACTTCCTCCACTAACCAGAAGGTGTTAGAGAGGAACAGTTTCTTCCCCTTCGCCCTGTTCCTCTTTGCCCAAATCAACAGGGACTGGTCCTCAGCTCCAGTGGGGGGTGGGGGAGGAAGTGGGTAGCATCTACCCTTATCAGGAGTTATCGCCTCATTAGGATCTGTCTCCCAAGCTGTGGCAGATGCACATTATCCACAGCAGAAATGATCTGGAGAGAGGGAAAAAAAAAAAAACCACTGCACGGGTGCCAAGGAAATACACGCGAACTAAGAATAGCTTTGGCGCTCAGCATGCTGTGCAGAAAGGTGAGAAGGTTGCTCTCCCTGACCCAGCAGTCTGAGATCTCGGCTTCTTTTAAGAGAAAAAGCAAGCACTCCAGTCTTCCCAGCAGCCTCCATTATCAGGAAGCATGAAAGGTTGACTAGGAAACCACATCAGCTTTGCCATGTCCAAAAATACAATCAAAGCTTAGCTGGCGTCTCCTGTGATTCCCATGCAAGGGGCCGAGTTCTGGCTTCTTTCTGTCTGCATGCTTGTCCCCATTACCTGGCTCAACAGACATGCCTTTGAGGTAGCAACAGCCTTCAGAAGGGAGGAAAATTCTCCCCCTGTGGAAATCCCCTTTGGTACAAAAATAAGCACTGGGTTGGTTATTTTCCTATTTCTTTTTTTTTTTTTTTAATGTGAGCTGGGTGACTTGGGTGCTAGCTGTCTTCAGGGCAAAGAAACCTGGTGATGCCAGATCATTAATGCAGAAGAAACCACCAAGCAGATGCCCCACAAATACAATGGTCTCAAGTCCCCAAATTGTCGAGAATATTGTTTTATTTTGAAGTCTTCTATGAAAACACCCCCGCATAAGTTTCACTTGGCTTGAGAATATGTCCACCCACACAAAAGGGTTGGCAATGTATTGTGCACCTCACCAGAGTGTATGAGCATGTGTGTGCGTGTGCATGTGTGTGCGTGTGCATATGCGCGCAAGCACAAGGGAGTGCATGCCTACAGTCATATATTACCCTCGCTCAGCGACTTAGCACCTCTCCCAGGTGGCTTCCTGAGAGCTATCATTTGCACATCAACCTCCTGCAAACTAGTTCCCCATCTCCAAGGGTTAAGACACTCAAATGCACTTCAAAAGGGTGATGGGATTGTAAACACAGACACTGATGGTCAATCACCCCTCTCTCAACAACTATCTTCTTAGTACAGAGCCAAACGCAATCATACTTCACAAGTCCTCCAGCTGGAGGAGAGGTTAGTGAAGCTTTTCTTTTTTCCACTTTCTTTTAAGAAAACAGTAGGGAGTATTTGCGGGGCTGTTTTGTCTCCTGGTTGTTTTTGTTTGGGAGGAGTAAGAACTAGCTAAATTCCTCCTTGGAGACAGGAAGCAAGATCAGATGACCTCATATTCTTCCTTCCGTGCAAACTGTTTTTGAAAGCCCCCCTTTCATAAAACCTTGATATGATGGATCCCAACATAAACACAGATAATCTCAATAGCTACATAAATTTGATTGGTCTCTCATGGATACTTAACATGATAAAAACACAGAAGTCACTACTTACTCCCAGGCCACACTTCCAGCAACTTCCCCACTTTGGGCCACAACCCTAAAGTAAACTGTAGATGAGGTCCTATGAGAAGTTAGTGTTAATGAGGCCCATGCACTAAAATCTACATGTTTTCTCCAAGAAGGCTATAGTAGGCAGAATTCTAAGATGTCCCATGAAATTAAAAGACGCTTGCTCCTTGGAAGGAAAGCTATGACAAACTTGGTGTATTAAAAGCAGAGACATCACTTTGCTGATAAAGGTCCATATAGTCAAAGCTATGGTTTTTTCCAGTGGTCATGGACAGATGTAAGAGTAGGACCATACAGAAGGTTGAATGCTAGAGATTTGATGCTTTTGAATTGTAGTGCTGGAGAAGACCTGAGAGTCCCTTGGGCTGCAAGGAGATCAAATCAATCAATCCTAAAGGGAATCAACCCTGACTATTCACTGGAAGGTGTGGTTGAAGCTGAAGCACCAATACTTTGGCCATCTGATGCGGACAGCTGACGCATTGGAAAAGACCCTGATCGTGGGAAAGACTGAAGACAAAAGGAGAAGGGCGTGACAGAGGATGAGGTGATTAGATATCATCATCAACTCAATGGACATGAATTTGAGCAAACTCCAGGAGACAGTGGAGGACAGAGGAGCCTGGCTGCAATCCATTAGGTCACAAAGAGTTGGACATGACTTAGTGACTGAACAACAACATGACCTGCTATGTCCTTGTACAACCCTTCCTTTTTGAGTGTGGGTAGACTATGTGGCTTGCTTCTAACCAATAGACTATGGTGAAGGTGATGGAATGTCATTCCTATAATTAGGACTCATTCTATAAAACTCCCATCCCAGTGGACTGGGGAACAAGACTTCTCTGCTGGCCTTGAAGAAACAAAGAGCTACGTTGTGAACCACTACAGAGACAGCCATATGGTCAGGGAACCATGGCTGACTTCTGGGACATAAGGGTGGACTCCAGGCAAATGGTCAGTAAGAAGCTGGGGTCCTCAGGCATAGACCTGCCAGGAGATAAATTCTGCCAACAACATGAATGAACTTGGAAGCAGATTATTCTCCAGTCAAGCTTTCAGATGAAAATGCAGCCCAGTCAACACCTTGACTGAAGCCCTGTGTGACTCTGAGCACAGGACCCAGCTAAGCCATGTCTGGACAGACAGCCCATGGAAACTGAGATAATAAATGTGTATGTTTCAAGGTGCTAAAATTGTGATAATCTGTATGCAGCACCTAAAACTAATACAAAGATCCTTAACTACCTACTAAGAGCTGAATAGGCTCTCATCCAATATCCAGTACAGAGGTTTATTAACTCTAATCCCATACATATTTCAGGTGTATATTTTTCTATAACACAGCTGGAAAGAAACATAATACCAGGAAGACATTGCCATCAGGAACAGACCCTATACGAAAGGTGCTATGGTCAGTCTTTACCACACAGTGTGTAATCAAAGAACATTTCATGGATGCAGTAAGAGAAAGGAGAGAAAAACAGAAAGATAGACATAAAATTCAAAGTAATAAAGACTATCACGTATTGAAAATCTAGTGTGGG
Source organism: Bos taurus (assembly GCF_002263795.3). Classification (NCBI taxonomy): domain Eukaryota; kingdom Metazoa; phylum Chordata; class Mammalia; order Artiodactyla; family Bovidae; genus Bos; species Bos taurus. The sequence goes on along the minus strand of NC_037344.1, from coordinate 57,283,192 downwards.
CCAGGCACCATGATAGGGACTTTATATGTTTCATCTTCACCAGAGATATAACCCTGGAGAAGGCAATGGCACCCCACTCCATTACCCTTGCCTGGAAAATCCCATCGATGGAGGAGCCTGGTGGGCTGCAGTCCATGGGGTCGCTAAGAGTCGGACATGACTGAGCGACTTCACTTTCACTTTTCACTTTCATGCATTGGAGAAGGAAATGGCAACCCACTCCAGTGTTCTTGCCTGGAGAATCCCAGGGATGGCGGAGCCTGGTGGGCTGCCGTCTATGCGGTCTCACAGAGTTGGACACGACTGAAGCGACTAAGCAGCAGCAGAGATATAACCCAACTTACAATTTGTAACCCGTTTTTTTTCCCTATCATAAGAACATTAGCATCATAGCCAAAACTTGTGTTTAAGAATGCACTCAGCATTGATAAGATTTTGAATAAACTGACATTAGACCATACTGTCCATCGTGATGAGCAAATGTGATGGGTCAACATGTAAGGGGGACAAGTTCTGGACTACATGGATGCTTGATTGGACACAATAAATTCCCATGCCTCCCAACCAGTCTGTATTTTAGCAAAGGCATGCTTTCTCTTCAAAATGCTTAGAACAGCATGGTAAGACATTGAATCATTAAAACCAAAAGACAGATTCACCTTTCTTAGCAGAGAATCTGTTGGCAAAATAAATTCAAAAGCATCACAGACTCTTACCAAAAAGTCAGCTTAATATCCGTGAAGAGAATACCTTGTGACAAATACTCAAGAATGAAACAGCACATAGCAGGGTCACTGAAGCGGAGGGACCAGGGCCAGGGTGATACAGATGAGGCATTCACCTTGGGTACAAAGTTTAAGGAGTTCCACAGACACAGAGAACAGTCTTATGGTCATCAAGGGTGATGGGAGGGAGAGAGTTGGAACTGGGAATTTGGGGTTAGCAGAGGCAAGCTATTATATATAGAATGGATAAACAGCAAGGTTCTACTGTATAGCACAGGGAACTATATTCACTATGCTGTGATAAACCATGATGGAAAAGAATATGAAAAAAATGTGCATATGTATATGTATAACTGAATCACCTTGCTATACAGCAGAAATTACAACATTGTAAATCAACTATACTTCAATAAAATAAAGTTTCAAAAAATTGTTTGCCCCCCAAAAAAGTTAAGGGGTGCCAAAACACCCAACATCCAGGAAATGACAAGTAAATAAACATATAATACATGTGTAAAAATATAAATAAAATACACATTTCCCTAAAAATGGAAAAAATGATTCATGAACAAAATATTCAAGTATTTCTAAAAGACAGGCCATTGTTGATGGCTCATTTTAAGACCCTGAATTAGTATACAATAGGAGTTTTCCCTTCCAATCAGCCCTAGACCTGTAAGGCCATCACGTCCCCCAATGAGCAGGTTCATGGGGGTTGACAATGACATTCAGAGACTGGACAATGCAGGCTTTACATGTAGTCATGCTTTTTATTGTAGAGCTTTTACTAACTTTCCCACTTAGCTAAGAATATAAGAAGATCTTTTTTTTTTTTTTTGGAGGAGGGGGGAAGCTATGCCATGTGGCTTGCAGGATCTCAGTTCCCTGATCAGGGAATGAACCCTCACCCTTAACAATGAGGGCACAGAGTCCTAACCACTGAACTGCCAGAGAACTCCCTGGACAGATCTCTTGAGAGACATAGAGAGGAGCACATTTTTCCTATCCCATCATGCCTCAATGTGATTCTGCTCCACACTATCAAAACCACCTTTCCTGGCCAGCAGTCAGCAGTCAAAGCCTTTCATCTTTATATACACTGAATGGCCAAACACAATGAACACAATTTCAAACTCAGTTTGAAAATTTGAAAATTCTGGATACAGCAAAGTTTGTCTATTCTTGCTAAAGGTGAATTACCAGGAAAGGAAAAGGAAATCTTTGGTACAAATGTCAATAGACTCCTATTTTAAGGAGTCTCTGCTAAACCAGATCTGATGGGAAAAATTCCTTCAAAGGTTCCAAAGGTTTCATTTATGGATTCATCTTAAACATATACTGAACGATGCCGAGAGATCAACAACAGTCTCTGGAGCCAAACTGCTTGGATTCAAATCCTGACTCTACCACCTATGACGTGAGAGTTGGACTATAAAGAAAGCTGAGTGCCAAAGAATTGATGCTTTTGAACTGTGGTGTTGGAGAAGGCTCTTGAGAGTCCCTTGGACTGCAAGGAGATCAACCAGTCCATCCTAAAGGAGATCAGTCCTGGGTGTTCATTGGAGGGACTGATGTTGAAGCTAAAACTCCAATACTTTGGCCACCTGATGTGAAGAGCTGACTCATTTGAAATCTTTCCTTGATGCTGGGAAAGATTGAGAGCAGGAGGAGAAGGGGACGACAGAGGAGGAGAAGGGGACGACAGAAGATGAGATGGTTGGATGGCATCACCAACTCAATGGACATGGGTTTGGGTAGACTCTGGCAGTTGGTGATGGACAGTGAGGCCTGGCGTGCTGCAGCTAATGGGGTCACAGAGAGTCGGATGACTGAGCAACTGAACTGAACTGAACTGAACTGCCTATGAGCTGTGTGACCTTGGGCAAGTTCCCTTCACCTCTCTGAGCTGAAAAATGGAGGACTATCATACCATTCATATTATCACTTCCACATCAACACTTTGTTTAAATTCAGACCATCTTTAAGAATCTAGAAAACAGATTTCAATGGCATTATAACCCCCTTCCTCTCCTAAACATACTGGGCTTCTGTATATTGGGCATTCAGGGCTTCCCTGGTGGCTCAGACTATAAAGGATCTGCCTTCAATGTGGGAGACCCGGATTCAATCCCTGGTTGGAGAGATCCCCTGGAGGAGGGTATGGCAACCCACTCCAGTATTCTTGCCTGGAGAACCCCATGGACAGAGGGGCCTGGTGGGCTACAGCCCATGGGATCGCAAAGAGTCAGACATAACTGAGCGATTAACACACACACACATATTGGGCACATACTAGCACCAGCACTCTGCTAAGCATTGTGGATACATTTCTCACTTAACCCTCCCTATTACCTGTGAAAGAAAAAATATTCTCATTTTGTGGATGAGGAAATAGTTGCCTGGGACTTCCCTGGTGGTCCAGTGACTCCACACTCCCAATGCAGGGGACCCAGGTTTGATCCCTGGTCAGGGAACTAGATACCACAAGGCACAATTGGGATTGAAGAGCCCATGTGTCACAACCGAGACCCAATGCAGCCAAATAAAGAGGATAATTGCTTACAGATGTTCAACGATTTGGCCAAGGTTACAGAGCTGGTAGGGGCTTCTCAGATGGCTCAGTGGTAAATAATCCACCAGTCAATGCAAGAAACACGGATTTGACCCCTGGATGGGAAAGATCCCCTGGAAGAGGGAAATGGCAACCAACTCCAGTATTCTTGCTGGAGAATCTCATGGACAGAGGAGCCAGGCAGGCTACAGTCCATAGGGTTGCAGAGAGTCCAACAGAACTAAAGTGACTTAGCATGCACAGACACACAAAGCTGGTAAACGGCAGATCCTGGACTCACACCCAGCTGTGTTTAACCTCAAATATGACGCTTTTAGTTCCTGGGCCAGTTTCCAAAACTTGTCACCTGTATACCACTTTACTGACCTTTGCCATGGTCACTGCCATGTCTTTAAAATCAACAATTGTTATTTCTTTAAAATTTGTCTTCAAGTTAGTGGAAAACTAATATCACTACTAATTCTGGCCTTGTCCTACATCATAATGTCTGGGAGGCCATAATTTCAATATGCTAGTACTGTGTTTTTAATACAAATAAAATGAAACCTGTAACTATTTAAAATGCAAAGTGTTTTGCCCATGTGCCACACCCTGGGCCTAAATCACTATGTACATGTACCATTACTGGTCAATTTGCCACAGTCTGGGATGCTTGAAACTCTGGAAGCAGCAAAAACAATGAAAGGAGGCAGGCACCCAGGGGAGGAAAGAGAAAAAGCTAACATAATGGGTAGGCTACACACTGCAGCTATGAAAAATTCAGCATCACTAAGAACATATTTTCTGCAGCAGAAAAGCATTGCCCTGGGAGGTGGGCAACAGTTCTGCCTTATGCCTGGGGACTAGACACTGAGCCATAATAAGAGGAAAATAATAAATAAAATGGGCTTTCCTGATGGCTCAGCTGGTAAAGAATTCACCTGCAATGAGCAGGAGACGCAGGAGATGGGGTTTCAATCCCTGGGTTGGAACCATCCCCTGGAGGAGGAAATGGCAACTCATTCCAGTATTCTTGCCTGAAAAATCCCATGGACAGAGGAGCCTGGCAGGCTGCAATGCATGGGGTTGCAAGAGTCATAACCACAAAATGGGAATCATACATCCTTATCCTTCTGAAGAGATTTGAACTAAATCATACAACCTTCCCCTTTTTCTCATCTGATTCCATGACTTAAAAATTATCCTATCTAGGATAATTGGGTGATCAGGATCATAGTTAATATTCATTCATTCATTCCACAAATATTTGTTGAGTATCTATTATATGCAAGGCTTGGTGCTGGGGATATGGGTGAAATATATTACAAAATCACTAGTCTTCACCAAACTTCTGCTCTACAGAGGTAGAAGCTTCTGATGTACCAACAAGTCTTTCCTTGATTCCTCATGGCAGTGGTTCTCAAAGTTTAGGGTGCATCAAATTCCCTGGCTGCTGCTGCTGCTGCTGTCACGTCAGTCGTGTCCGACTCTGTGCAACCCCATAGACGACAGCCCACCAGGCTCCCCCATCCCTGGGATTCTCCAGGCAAGAACACTGGAGGACTTGTTAAAATGCAGATGCCTGGGTCCCACTCTCAAAGTTGTTGATTCAATAGGTCCTGGAATGGGATCTGATCCCTGGGTTGGGAAGATCACTGGAGGAGGGCATGGCAACCTGCTCCAGGATTCTTGCCTGAGAATCCCATGGACAGAGGAGCCTGGTGGGCTACCGTCCATGGGGTCACAGAGTCGGACATGACTGAGCAACTAAGCACAGCACGATATGTGTCAAGGTGACGTTAATTCATGCTGCTGGTTGGGGGCCCCACTTTGGCAACCACTGTCTTTCAGTAAGTCTATAAGAAAGGTACTTGTATTTTCTTTGTTGGAGAGCTGGAGAAACAGGATCAGAGAGGTTAAATGACTTGCTCAAAGTAACACAGTAAGGGACACTACCGAGATTCACACCCGGTTCTTTCTGACTACAGGATCTCTGAGATTTGCCACTGCAATAAACTGTCTTTGTTTGAGGGGCAGGGGGTGGTCCTGCCATGCTGATTCAGTGAAGATTGAACAGGTGCACTTTATTTCTTCCAGAATGTATAAAACTCAAAGAAACGAGTCCTCCAGCCTATAAGCCTGGACCTTCCTGGTCTGGGAGCTCAAGATGACACTCGCCAGGCATCTCAGGTGAGACCTGGTCTCCAGGTGAAGGCACAACAGCTGCACCCCTCTCGCAACACCCTCGGCTAACTAATCTGCAGGGCTGGATTGACGTCAGCCACAGTGGAAACTGCTCTCCTGCCCTGACCTGTTTAGAGATTAAGAGAGCACAGAACAGAGAAGGGGAGGGGGAGGGGGAGACAGAGAGAGAAAGAGAGAGAGGCAGAGGGAGAGAGGAAGAATATCAGAAAAAGTGAATGGAAAAATCTGCAAGCAAACCAACCACCTGTAAGAGTACAAGGTCAAAGGAAGCTAACCTCACACCGTTGAGTCATAAAATGCAAATGAAGAGAAATTCATGTGCAAGGTTCCAGAAATATCTGGAGGGGGGAACTGTAGCCGCATCTTTGTTTTTCCCTTTTTCCTTTCTCTGAAGCTATATGATCCTGGCTTCCTAAGAATCCTTTCACTGCCCCTCTTTGTTGCTGCTGTTGTCCACTCGCTCAGTTGTATCTGACTCTTTGTGACCCCATGGACTGCAGCACACCAGGCTTCCTTGTCCTTCACTATCTCCCAGAGTTTGCTCAGACTCATGCCCTTTGAGTTGATAAGGCCCTCCTGGGATCTGCCAACTTACAGAAAAAGTATTCAATATAATCACACTCCTTGTCTTTTAGAGAGAAAAGAATCAAGTGAAAGTTTCTAGTGAGAGCGGGAAGATATTGGAAGATTTGAGTTAGTTAAAAGTTAAAGTGATAATCAGTTATAAAGAAGAATGTAACAAGAAAAAGAAATATTTGGGTGAGTATTTGCAGGACAGAGTGGTTAACAGTAATCAATTTACGAAGTGGCATCAATATCTTCTATTTGTATCTCGTGTTGAAATGAAAACAATTCATATATGGAAAAGCAAAACACAGACTATATTTAAATAGAACTTGTCATATATCCATTTATATACATTTCCAAATAAACATCCGGAAAAAAATTACTGGAAAACTCATTCACTGTGGCCCTGTTTATGCTTTCTTGCAAGACTAATTCTTTACTGAGTTTGGCTTTCTTCTGGATTATATTTTAAAATCTGCTGGCATGTTTACTGAGTGAGGCTGCCTTGAGAGGAGAAACAGTCTTCTGAAATATGAACAAATGTGGAAATGAACACCTACCTTCACCTTTAAGGGACTTCGTCAAGGCAAAATATTCCTAAGCAACCAGCCTTAGGAATAGAATGGTAAACAGAAGCACAATTCACGAAAGCTGCCCTTTCTACTATCTGAAGGATGTCTGTAGTTTAGCTCTTTAAATATATCTCTAGGACACACAAAAATCACAAAGATAATCCTGTCTTTGGGACCTAAATCCACAGAGGTCAAAGGTCAAAGAGATGCTAGCTGTTATAACAGCCACTCTGAGGTTGAAGAAGCTTCAATGTGCTGTGACTCTTACAAGAACGTCAAGTTGTTGGGACTTCCCTAGCAGTCCAGTGGTTAAGACTCCATGCTTCCAATGCAGGGGATGCACTGGATTAATCCCTGGTCGGGGAACTAAGATCCCACATTCCTTGTGGTGTGGCCAAACGAATTTAAAAGTAAGGTAAAATAAAGACAGCAAAAAAGAGAAAACAACCTGTTAAGAACGTGAAGTTATGTGCTATACAGCTAATAAATCACCATTCTAACACAATACACGGAAAAGTTATGTACTTTGCATAAGCCCCTCCACTTGAGGTTCAAAAGCAAGTTACAGAATTTCTTTTTACTATTAAGACAACGAGGTAGCTGGGCAATGAAATATCACTTTCAATTCCAGTATTTAATTCACTGCAACATATAACTCTAGAGAACACTGAAACCGAAAGTGAGCCTGAGGGCCTCTCATCAAATCCAACTCTAAGTGCGGAAAGACAGAGAGGGGTGATGTGAACACGCAAAGCCAAGAAGCAAGTTAATCCCAGCACCGAGACTCACACTTGGTTGTGCCTCCCAGGACCAAGATGTATGTCTAAGGATATGCACGAAACCATGTTCCATGGAACCCTTAGGGTCCAATAACCCCAACTGCTTCAACCCAGTAGTTTGACTTTCATCTACTTTTTATATAGAAGTCTTTAAGATTTCACTTGGAAAAAAGGTTACTACCCCAGTTGTTGTCTCCTATAAAACAAATTCACTAGTTCCCTCCCTACCAGGTCTAAGTTATCTGACATTGTTTACTGAAAGGATGGTGATAAAGTGTGAAACAACACTTCTCCACATCTTCACTTGTCCCTCCACTGCCCCCACTGCAGCTCCTATGTCTTTCAACTGGCTTTACCCTCCAGAACAATTGCCTAAGATACAGTTTACCAAAGTGTGGTATATGTACTCCTGTTAATATCAGGGGATATTTAGCTGGCACCTGCACATGGCATTAAATCACACAGAATCACGTGGTATGAAACGTATTCGCCTTCTCCAATTTGTTTTCAACTACATCAAGATTATACCAAAAGAGTCTCAGCTTAGTGCTATTCTATCCTTAACAACTTCCTGCTGCTGCTGCTGCTGCTGTTGCTCAGTTGCTTCAGTCGTGTCCGACTCTGTGCGACCCCATGGACTGCAGCCCACCAGGCTCCTCTGTCCATGGGGTTTTCCGGGCAAGAGTACTGGAGTGGCGTGCCATCGCCTTCTCCAACAACTTCCTAGTGTTTGCTAATCTCCTTCTTCTAAGCATGTCTCTATTTCCTCATTTGTAATAACAATACTTGCCTCATAGGATGGTGTGAGGTTCAAAATAGATACGTGAAAAGCGCCCAGCTCAGTTCCTGGCATAGAAAACAACCAATGTCAGCTCATGGGATCTTACTTTATGCCTGTTCCTGTATTAGGTTCAGGAAGGCAAGGTTCGCTGGTCCCCCTGCCCTCAAAGGGCATGCCCTCGACCCTGGCATTACTTTTCAGTCATCTGATACATGCTGTATCCAGACCCCCTCCTCCACTATGGTGGTACTTAAACACATCTCTATCCAAGGACTTATCACACTCTAAGTGCTCTTACGTACAAGTCCAGGTCCTCATAAGACAACTCCTTGCGGGCAGGAACCACATCTCTTCCAGTTTCTTATATGACAGGTATTTGATATACCAGTGTTGACTGGACAGATACTGCAATTCACCATGATTACAAATTCTCAATCATGACAGGCATAAAATAGCAAACATGAGCTGGATTTTTAAATATGCCAACATATTGCTTAGCAAGAAGCCAGGGCTTAGGCTTCTTAGGTTAAGAGGGCCACCTATCCTTAGCTTTGAATCCACAAAGAACCGTGGACCCAGACATCCAATACCATCTCAAAAAGCCAAAAATCCCACAACATTGTGAGGGTAAAATGTATTGATTTCCTAAATGAAAACATTTAAAACAAATCACCAACTTGCATAATCTTGTTTGGGCCTCTCCTTATTTTTCTTCATTTCCAACATACCAGGAAACTAAACAGAAGGAACATTGCCTAGATCCTCTCAACCTCTAGGAAGTGTTGAATAAACAAGAATCTTACATGTTCAGTGCCTTATATACTATATATGAAAATTAACTTCTCCCAAGAACAAATTAAGCGGCCAAGTTGACTGGGGAAAAGCTGTTTTGCTGGTATTTAGCTGTTTGGATCTGTAACCCTGATTAATGCTTTATCTTAACTTCCTTGTTAAAATAAAAGTAGAGATTAATATTACTCAAATGATAGTAGATTATGTTCTTCCGGGAAAAACAAAAACTACACCTCTGACTTTAGGAACATTTGGAAGCATGGTTTTACTTACAGTAAAACCTTGCCAGAGATTTCTGTTATAATGAAACAGAAACTTACAGAAAACCGCAGATCTGTTTGTCCACAGGGATCTAAAGTCCAAGAGTTTTGAAATAACAGAGAAATGGTCAAATAAGAATATAAGATTTTGAAGCTGTTTTTAAAAGTGCAAAAAAAGAAAATAAGATTAAGCAAGAAGAGCAAGATTTAAAGTATTAAATGCAGATCACCTCGATATTATAAAGTGGAAAAAATATAAAAAATGTTTTGGTGAATGCTTTTGGGTGGTACGATTATTGGACTGCTTTGTACTCTTTTAACACTTTTACATACTACCCAAATGTTCAACAAGAAGCCAGATTTTAAAATATAAAATACAGGGAACAGATTAAAAGGCGGAGTGATTTGCGCTTAACACTCCAGAGGATATAGAGTTTTCTCTGATCTTGGCCCCTTGAATGCTGTATTTCAGGAAGATGCAAGCAGGGACCTGTAAAGACAGTGAAATGCCAGCTAGGGAGGCTTACTTAGTTAAAAGAAAAAAAAAAAATTCATTGGCAGTCAGTCCCCTCAGGGCAGACACTGTTTCCAGCAGTTCTGAAAACAGTTTGTTCCAAATTAACCTTTTGATGAGAATCTCCAGCAGGCCCAGAGGTGAGAGGCCCTATCCCAAGCAGGGGAGCCAGGAACAGTGAGCGGGGAAGTCTTCAGACCAGGAAACGAATGGCATATCTTCTCCCCACCACAAGATGGTCTGAGAAGCAGAGTGCCCCATCTGCACGTGGCCCAAAAGAAGAAACATCCTGGGATTTGAACGATGAGTTTCTAGAACAGGACGCAGGGACCTGGTTTCTTTCAGCTGTGAGATGCTCATGTGTCAGTGAACTGCGAGAGCTCTGAAAGTCGCCCCCAGGGAAGCAGTCACCACCGCCCTTAGCCGTGGGGCAGTAACGACTGCCAGCCTTTCTGCCCACAACCCCTCCCCATCCAGGCCTCTCTTTCTTTAAACCTGTCCATCCTACTGTAGTGCTGAGTTGTGTCCCCTCCAAAATTCATGTTCCCCTGGAATCTTAGGATGTGACCTTATTTGGAAACAGACTCCTTGAAGATGTAATTAAGGTAAAAATTGAGAGGAGATCATACTAAATTAGGGTGGGCCCTGAATCCAATGAGCGTGCCCTTATTAGAAACAGAAATAGGACACACAGAGAGACACAGGAAAGAAGGCCACGTGAAGACTGAGGAAGAGACTGGATGATGCAGCCACAAGCCGAGGGACACCTGGAGCCACCAGAAGCTGGAAGCGGCCAGGAAGGATCCTGTCCTGGAGCCTTTGGAAGGAGCACGGCCCTGCTGATGCCTTCATGTGGACTTCTGATCTCTGGAACTTTGAGAGAATACATTTCTACAGTAAATTTGTGGAATTTTGTTACAGCAGCCCCATGTAATGAAGACACCTCCCACCCCAAGTCCTCCACCCTGGCCCCGTGAACCAGCTCTGACACATCACCCTCTCCCTGTGACTTCTCTGTTGCTCTCTTCATTCCAAATGGGGCAAGTGGCCCCAAAATGGTTCTAAGGGGCTCCTGCCACTTACTGGCTGTGTGACACTGGATATATATTACATTAAGTTCCTGGAGCATCAGATTTCTCATCTGAAAACTGGGAAGAATAATGTGTTAGGTGTATCCTGTTACTAGGATGATCAAAGAAGTAATCTATGCAAAGTATTTAGCACAGCAACTAACACTTAGGAAATATCCAACTAATCTCTCCTATCTGGTGATGCTTTTACTCAGCTATTTATGCTCCTTTCATTGACAGTTTTTCCTAAGCTGATCTGCACAGCCTTGGATAAAAGAGGAGCTGAGAGAATAGTGAATGATTCTAAGGTTTCTGGAACTGGGCAGGAAAATTAGCAGTTGCTAGATAATAAATTCCAAAAATGGTATCCCTTTATAGTTTGCAAACTGCTTCCACTTTGTAAGTTGTTTGAGCGTAACAGTAACTTTGCAAAGTAGAAGTTATTATACCTGTTACATAGATGAAAAAGCAAAGCTCAGAGAGTTGAATTTTTATTATTGGGCATTGAGCCTTTATAAGATCCCTGATTTGTCCCATCTATGCCTGCCTCTGGGGCTTCCCTGGTGGCTCAAACTAAAGAATCTGCCTGCAATGCGGGAGACTTGGGTTCAATCCCTGGGTTAGGAAGATACTCTGGAGTAGGGAATAGCTACCCACTCCAGTATTCCTAACTGGGAAATCCCATGGACAGAGGAGACTGGCGGGCTATAATCCATTGGGTCACAAAGAGTCAGACATGACTGAACGACTAACACAGACACACACACATACACACATACACACACCCCTGCCTCTGTCTCGGTGTCTGGTAATAATAAGTGCTGGACAACACTTTAATGAAAACGACAAGTGAGGACTTCCCTGATGGTCCAGTGATTAAGAATCTGCCTGCCAATGCAGGGGACATGGGTCCAATCTCTGGCCCAGGCAGATTCCACATGCCGAGGGGCAACTAAGCCCATGCCCACAACTACTGAGCCTGTGCTCTAGAGCCCGCAAGCCACAACTACTGAAGCCTGTGAGCCTAGAGTCCGTGCTCCGCAACAGAAGCCACCACAATGAAAAGCCCACTCGCTGCAACTAGAGAAAGCCTGTGTGTAGCAACAAAAACCCAGTGCAGCTATAAATAAATAAATTTTTTTCAAAAAAAGAAAATGATGAGTGATAAATTTTCACAAGCAACAGCTAAATACAGTGTGAATGTAGGGATCTGAAGGGGGTGGGGGGATTGTGAGTCAGCAGAGCATCTCACAGGGATGAGGTCAATAAAGGACACTCAGGTACCCAGGATTACAGTCACAGGGTGAAGGGCCACAACAGCAAGTGTCAGTGGGGGGTACAAGGTCACCCAGAGCCATTACTGTACCAGCATCAGTCTGTGCCTCCTATTTTCTACCCCAAAATCTAGATTTGAGATCTAACAAGCCCCCAGTGCACTTAGGAGAATGCTGGGGCAGAGAACTCTCAGCTGAGATGACCACACACTCAACCTTTTAATAGATACTCAGCTGCATACTCGTATATACCAGACAGCAGGCAAGCAATGGAGAGGAACACAGATATGGCCTCTGCCATCAGGCTGATCCCAGACTAAATCTGTCCCAGCAAATCCAGGGAAAACTATCCTGTCTGTGTATTTTCTGTGGACCCTGACAAGTTTAGAAGCTTTGGCTTGAGATATACCCTAAAAATCTCCCCCTTCTTTCAAGACCTGATTCAAATAGCTCCTCCACCTCAGAGCTTCTTTAAGCCTTGAGGAAGATTTAAAATCTCTCTGTACACTCTCTGCCTGCACACCCAGAACACCCTCCCACCCTCTCCCCCACACACAGAGTTACCAAAACCTTCTCTACCATTAAGCAGACTTAGAGGAAATGGCCAATTTATCATTTTTGCCAACTGCAAGATTAGCAAAATAATTCCACTTCCGTCTCTTCCTTTTTTCCCCAATTCAACGACTCTGACATTGTCCACACTGGTGATCCTCAAACTAGGATACGTAAAACCTTGAGGCTCCTCAGATGAATTCTTTGGGCGGCGGGGGGGGGGGGGGGCGGGTCTGTAGATTTCACATGAGAATTTAATTTTGAGTTTTCACAGCTAATTTTTTTTTAATGGCACAAGATATATATATATACCTGCTGGATGCCCACCTTGGAAACCAGTCCTGCCCAGCAATTTCAGTGCTTGTAATTTATGAGCCTTTTGGTGCTGAGCTGTTCTGCTTCAATTATCACAGGTTAATGAGCATCAGACTGAAGCGGACTTAATACAGAGATAACAGGCTCCCCGTGAAGGCCAAATCCTACCGTTCTTCCTTCCTCACGGGACAGGAGCACTCGGTCACCAAGGCACACACCTGAGCCTCACCAAAGACAAAGCAGCCGTACGGGAGTAAGTGGAGCCCCATCGGGCTCCCAGGAAACATCTGGCTTTTAGTAAAGTAGCGCTTGCCCCACTGATGGGATCCAATGGAATATACTGGGTTTGTGAAACTGTGTTTAAATTTTGCAAATGTGTGTTGTTTTAATCACTGTTTAACATCTATAAGCATAAGGCATTTACATCTAAGTTTGTGCAAGGGCGGTGCAGCGGTAGGGTAGGGGATGGGAGGGTTGGGGGGAATCTCCATATGGGCACTACTGATATTTGGAGCCAGATAATCCTTTGTTGTTGGGGCCATCTTGTGCATTGCAGGATGTTAATCAGGGTCCTCTCCATACGGGAGGCTAGTGGTACGTCATCCTCCCCAAAATCATGACAACCAAAACTGTCTCCAGATTTCTCCAAAGAACCTCTGGGAGGGGGCAAAACCACCCCAGGTTAAGAACTTAGCTTATGTCAGTAGAGATTTAATTAAATTTTACTTAAAATAGTTAAATCTATATAACATTTCTGAAAGTCTTTTTTCCTTTATAAAAAGAATATTCTGTGAGCTTGAGAAACTCCAACTGACAGAGTATCATACCAATGGATGGATACATCTGTAGATATATTGGAATGTAATCAATACTCTGAATTCTTACTGTATCTGGCCTCTTTGTGTTCTGTTCTCTGCCCAGCACCAGAGGATGAAAATGGGCAACTCACAGGTCAGATCCAGCCCATAAAAGTGTCCTTTTAATTGTGCATTAGTTGCCAAACTTGGAAAGTTAGGGGAAATCATGAAAAATCTGAATGTCTGACTTCTCCTGAAAAACAAACAGAAGGTCCAGCAATTCTAAGCCCACATTCGTGCATGGAAACCCCAGCTGGAACACTGTACCAGTGTCTCCACTTTCCACCTTGCTCTGTCTCCTCCCTGCACCCCTCCCCAACCCCTGCTTATTATCTTTCATCCAGTCAGCAGCAGCTCCACCAGGGATGGCTTTCTGATTCAAAGAGGAGGCTGACCTGAAATGCCCTGAGCTAGCAAGCAGCTTCGACCGTATGTTTACTTCAGGGGATACTACCCCATTCATTATGATGGCCTCTTTGGCATCTCTAAGCACTAGAGTTTGCAAACCTAAGCCCTACATGATGCCTTGCACAGCATCCTAAAACACAACTCTGATCACGCCACTTTCCTGCTCATGAAATTTCACTGTCTCCCACTGCCCACCAAACTAAGTATTCAAAGCTCTTGATGATATGGCCCCAGTCTCAATGGTCAACTTCTGTGTGCTGCACCACAAACTCCAAACATCCTTGCCCTGTCCCCTACTTGCTGTTGTTTAGTCGCTGACTTGTGTCCAATTCTTTGCAACCCTATGGAGCCCCATCAGGCTCCCCTGTCCATGGCATTTCCCAGGCAAGAATACTGGAGTGGGTTGCCATTTCCTTCTAAAGGGGATCTTCCCAACCTAGGGATCAGACATGCATTGGCAGGCTGATTCTTGACTGCTCAACCACCAGAAAAGCCCTGTCAGCTACTTAATTACCCTATCACTTACCCACTACTGTCTCCTAGCCATCTTTCAATATCCATTTCATATACTGTCTCTGATAAACCTTATCTGGTCCATCAGACCAGGCATGATCTTGACCCTGCTTTCAATAACTCCTGTGTTGTACATATAGTTTGTTGGTGAAGAAGTCCCAGAGCCCCAAGGAACAAGTAGGAGCATCCTCAGCTTTAAACACAGTGTGGCAGAAGGTACATCCTCCAGTAGGCATGTACTCGGCTATTTGTTGCAATAATGGTTGTAAAAACAAAATGGTCAAAAGTATCCTAGATGACTTTTACTAGTAAAATGTCAAACCACCAAACATCCATTTTATGGCTTTCCTTAGTGCTACTCACTAATTCCACATTCATTTGTCACAAAAGACTAGTGCTAAGTCGTTTCAGCCGTGTCCAACTCTTTGTGACACATGGATACCAGCACGCCAGGCTCCTCTGTCTATGGGATTCTCCAGGCAAGAATACTAGAGTGGGTAGCCATTCCATTCTCCAGAGGATCTTCCTGACCCAGGGATCGAAGCCGCGTCACTTTCATCTCCTGCATTGTCAGGCGGGTTCTTTACCCCTAGTACCACGTGGGAAGCCTCACAAAAGACTACACCCCCTCACATCCTTTAACGTAAGGCATGACCATGTGACCTGCTCTGACCAATGAAACACAAGCAGAAGGGACGTGTCATATCCAAATGGAAGCCGTCAAGGGCCAGTGTGGTCACCTCTACATCCCCTTTATCTGCCTTATCTGCCTCTGTGATTGTAAAGTTGAAGCCTTCATCAGCCTACGCCCCTGAGTGGCTCTGATTAGCAAAGATCCCTGCTGGCCTGCGCTGAGCACGTAGCATGAAATAAGGATAAACTGTTGTTGTGTTAAACTGCTGAAATTTGAGGGTTATTTGTCACTGCAGCATTTCTTAACCCATGCTGACTGGTATATATTCTATAGAATACAATGCAGCACTCTAAAAGATGAGACTAAACCATACAAAATACACATCTAACAACAAAGCTCCAAAATACAAGAACTAAAAACTCACAGAACTGAAGGGAGAAAAAAACAATCTAATAATAATAGTTGGAGACTTTAATATTCCACTCTCAACAAATGATAGACATAGACAAAATCAGCAAAAATGGGGAAGGCCAGAAAAAGTAAGGACTGATTCACATTAAGTGGAAAAAAATACAGAATAATGTATAAAGGTATAAATATATATTTATATACAAACAAAACAATGATACGTATTTCCTACAAGTGCATATATGTATATGTAAACACACAGAAAACAGTCTACATAGCAAGCCAATCATACTAGTTAGCTCTGGGGAGCAGGAAACAAACCATAGAATTGGAGGGGTGTTTAAGGGCATTTTAATGCTATCTGTGATACTCTAATTTTTACCAAGATAATGAGTCATACATTATATGAATAATTTTTTACCAATATAAATGAAAGAAAAGTAAGATAGGTCTGATGATGGTGGATTTGACCTGGAATAAAAGGAGGTTAAGAAACAATTGCCTGGATTAAAATAAGACAGATGAATAATAGTAATACATTGATGTCATTTATTGAGCACTTTCTATATGCCAGGCACTAAACCAGCTACTTTGTATGCATTAACTTAAAACCTCACAAGAGTCCCATGGGAGAGGTATAGTTATGGTCTCTCAGTTTTAAATAAAGACACAATGAGTTGAGAAGGTAAATGGCCACTCTTAGTGACCCCATGGACTATAGCCCACCAGGCTCCTCTGTCCATGGGATTTTCCAGGCAAGAATACTGAAAAGGGTTGCCATTCTCTTCTTCAGGCGATCTTCCTGACCCAGGGATTGAACCTGGGTCTCCTGCACTGCAGGCAGACTCCTTACTGTCCAAGCTACCAGAGAAACCCTTCCTAAGATTACATCCTGAAATGCAGTCTCCTACCATCTATAACGAAACACAGGGCTCACTTGGAGATGGCAGGGTGACGACCCACACTGCAGCACAAGGTAGAGCGGAGGAAGAATTCAAGCACAAACCAGCAGGGTTTCCGAACCCGGAGACCACCTGGCTTTAAAATGGGTTTGCAGTCCACAGATGGTGAACTCCCAAGAGGAAAAATATAAGCCTAGAGAAAAACTGTGGACCCACTGTGGATGGAAGCACAAAACCCTCCTCGTGCTAAATTATGGCTTTTTAGGTACTGTTCTCACCCCCACACTCGTTCTTGATTTACCTCTGAGAGGCAGTGAGAGTGCAGTGGTCCAGCCCAGGGACCCTGGCGCCCAGGCATGAGGCCTGGCTGCTATTCACTCACTCTGTGACTCTGACTTATTATTTAACTGCTCTTGACTTCAGTTTCCTCATCTGTCGAATGATAACAGTAATGAAACCTACCTCAAATGGTTGTTATAATGATTATAAGAGCCAGTATATGTAAAATCCTCAGAATAGCATGGGGAACATTAAATACTACATTAAGTGCTAGCTGCTACTATTATTAATTCCATAAAAGCCTACTGGGGTGTCTAGCATATGATACCTGTTCAATACACATTAAGTTGAATAAGACTGTCTTTGAGGCCATACAGTGAAACCTTATCACAAAGAGGCTTTTAGAGACTTTTCTAACTGAGGTGGTCAACACACAGGCTTTGGAATCAGGCTGACTTAGACTCTGCTACTAACAGGCTGTGTGACTTTGGGTAGATTGCTTCACCTCTCTGAGCTTCAACTTCCTCATCTGTAAGATGGATATTGAGACTATTCCCTCAGAACTGCTGGGGGAATTAAATGCAATCAATATATAGCTCTTAGCATGATGTCTAGTACATAATAAATATTAAAATAACAGTAACCACTATCAGCAACTAAGTCACTGCATTGGGTGCACTTAATCCTACTCCCTTTCCATCACAAATAATGTTATAAGGGCAACCAAAGAGGATGTGTAGCTAGTAAAGTGGTTTGAACTTTTCAAAATAACAGGAAGTGATCAGTAAATAGTAGTTGCTCTTCCTAACAAATTCACATGCAAATCCCTAAAGAGGTTACCAAATATGTTTGTGTGACAGCTATTTATGGAGGCTGCATGCTTTTATTTGTCTAGAATTTGATGCACTATACATAAACAAAATATGATGAAGATTGTAATAGAAGCAGTCCCCAGACAGAAGCCAGGACTCCTTCCCAAGCTCTCTGGAAGCCTAACTCCTCTGCAGGCAGGATGACATGGTATATTTAGGCTTCTAATCACACCCAGAAATGTTCCCACCTATCTGAAGACAGGGCAAACCCAGCGAGTCTCAAATTAGAAACATCCAACAAAATCTCATCAACTAATCTAATGCAAATGTTTTAACCTCTTCTCAGAGAAATTCTGTGAGAAATTCTGCCTAACAGTTTTTAAAATATTCATGGCTGAAGATCACCTACCAGTACGTATCAATCAACTTGGGGTAAAGGAAAGCACATTTTGCACATATTAGTAGAGTTCCCTACTTAAATAAAACCTGGGTAAATCGTATGGTAGGGTGACCAACAGTCACAAATGAAGCACTTGAGAAATTTTACATGAATCTGACTTCATGTAAGATATTTCTGAAGACCTGGAACCAACAGAGTTGATAGATTCGATGATTAATATGCTAGGCCAGTGCCTTATTGACAAATAACTACTATTTCAGAAGAATGGAAACACGTCTAAACCAAATTAAACATCAATATTTAGAGCTATATGACCCAAAGTAGAAAATACCCATTCTCATTTGGGAATTCATTCATCCATCACTATTAAGCTTCTACCACATCCAAGACACATACACATGCAAGCTCTCCCCTCCTGGAGCTTACAACAGTGGAGAATGAAGGAGAAAGAAGATAAAGATAGGCAAATAAAATACAATCCATTCTCATTATTCACAGATTTCCTGTTGCAAATCTGCCTACTTGCTAAAATGCATTTGTAACCCCAAAATCTTTACTCACAGCATTTGGGGACATACGCAAAGCAGGAAACTATTCCGCTGCCCACTGTATGTTGTCAGCTGAGGCTGAACGGAGTGATACTCTGGCTTCTTGTTTCAGCTCTGGTTCTATAAACAAGTGTCCTTTTCAGGGTTATTTAGAGCCACTTTTTGTGCCTTTTTCTTTTTTAAAGACTGCACTTTTTCAAATGACACTCAAGCATAGTGCTGAAAAGCTGTTTAGAGTTCCTAAGAAAGAAAACTGGGAAATGTGACTTATGGAGAAAACACCTGTATTAGATAAGGTTCATTCAGGTGTGAGCTATAGTAGAGTTGGTCATGATACAAAATAAGATATCTTTAAATGGTAACACACATAAAGCAAGGTTATGTTCTGATCAGTTGGCAAAACTATGACCAGAGGCTTGCGGGAACCTAACCTTCCATCTTCCCTGGGGCAGTGGTTCAGTATTTGTGAACTTAGTGATGACTTTATAGAACATAACTGCCATGAATAACAAGAATCGACTCAATCAAATCTATAAACACAACAAAGCCAACAACTTAGCTGAAATAGAACTAAACAGGGGAACTTCAGAATATTAGGGTATATAGTGTATACAGTATTCTACCTTTTATGTAGAACAGGGGTAATATTAATTAATATACTTGTCATATATGTATATATTTGCATATATATAATAAATATTTGCTTTTAATAATGGAGCTTAAAAGAAATAAAACTTAAATGAATCTCTGTATCAAGTTAGTGACATAATTATACAGAGGAAAAATTCATGTGATTTTAAAACACAATGTTTCAACTGTTTTTGTTGAGTAAGACATCACAATGACAAAAAAGAAACTCAAAATATATTAATTATATTCAGTATTCTTATTTAATAGTAGCAGTATAAATATCATTATTTTGAAATACATATTAGTATTAAGATCAACATAGAAACCAAGATTCTTAGCTTAAGAGAAATGAAGTACAAATATAAAATCGAAAGTTAAGTAAAATTATATACTCTTAGATTTAAATTATAAATTCATTTTCCTCTCTCTGAAAAATTTATATCTTCTAAGTCTGTCTACAAAAATGACAATAAGTAGCAATGAGCACCCCCAGTGCCCAACTAGGTTTTTAAATTCCATTTTCTCTCAAAGGAAGCAGGACTTCTTTAAGAATGGAACAAAATAATATATTGGGCAAAACTTGTGCCAGAAGGCATGGAAGCCATTCAAGACAACCGAGACCATGTCTGAAGAACTTGGGAGGCAACTTAAAGGGGCTTTGACTGGTCAAAGATGGAGCATTTTGAGCTTCAAAAAAGAGTCATGGCTGTTGTGGATTGTAACACATCAAGTACATTTTTAAAATCCATGACTTCAGAATAATATTAAGGGACTTCCTTGGTGTTCCAGTGGTTAAGATTCCATACTCCCAAAGCAGGAGGTGTGGGTTTGATGCCTGGTTGGGGAACTAAGATCCTGCTTGCTGCAAAGCACAGCCAAAGAATACATATTCTTTTAAAATCACTGGCCATTTTTTCCTCCCTACATTTGAAAAATTGGTTAAGTAAAGGGAAATGATCAACATTTCTCCTGCCTTTCCATTTAAACTTGATTTCAAAGTAACCATAGAGGAGATAAGTAAAGGTTATTGGTTCCAAATAGGAAAAGGAGTACATCTAGGCTGTGTACTGTCACCCTGCTTATTTAACTTATATGCAGAGTACATCACAAGAAACGCTGGGCTGGAAGAAGCACAAGCTGGAATCAAGATTGCTGGGAGAAATATCAATAACCTCAGATATGCAGATGACACCACCCTTATGGCAGAAAGTGGAGAGCAACTAAAAAGCCTCTTGATGAAAGTGAAAGAGGAGAGTGAAAAAGTTGGCTTAAAGCTCAATATTCAGAAAACGAAGATCATGGCATCTGGTCCCATCACTTCATGGGAAATAGATGGGGAAACAGAGGAAACAGTGTCAGACTTTATTTTTGGGGGCTCCAAAATCACTGCAGATGGTGACTGCAGCCATGAAATTAAAAGACACTTACTCCCTGAAAGGAAAGTTATGACCAACCTAGATAGCATATTAAAAAGCAGAGACATTATTTTGCCAACAAAGGTCCATCTAGTCAAGGCTATGGTTTTTCCAGTGGTCATGTATGGATGTGAGAGTTGGACTGTGAAGAAAGCTGAGCACCGAAGAATTGTTGCTTTTGAACTGTGGTGTTGGAGAAGACTCTTGAGAGTCCCTTGGACTGCGAGGAGATCCAACCAGTCCATTCTGAAGGAGATCAGCCCTGGGTGTTCTTTGGAAGGAATGATGCTAAACCTAAAACTCCAGTACTTTGGCCACCTCATGCAAAGAGTTGACTTATTGGAAAAGACTCTGATGCTAGGAAGGATTGGGGGCAGGAGGAGAAGGGGACGACAGAGGATGAGATGGATGGATGGCATCACCAACTCGATGGATGTGAGTTTGAGTGAACTCTGGGAGTTGGTGATGGACAGGGCGGCCTGGCGTGCTGTGATTCATGGGGTCACAAAGAGTCAGACACGACTGAGCAACTGAACTGAACTGAAAGGTTATTTATAAAATATTTCTAGCTTAAAATGCAGAAGGAATGACCAAATTAGAAAAGCATGATACTGCAACCCCCTAAGGGAATCAAGGATCTAGATGTGGTTATCAATGGATGCCAGTCATTAGGTGAAAGACTGTTGGAACACATAATGGGTACATCAGGTTGGCAGCACATGATCCCGTGTGATCAATGTTCACATCACTAAAAAGGCGATATTCAGATGTTATGTGTTTTGTGGTGTGATCATTACAAAATGTTCAGCATCACCTATGACGTATTCTTGCAAAAGAAAAAGTAAATCTGAACTTAATCAAACATCTCTAGACTTAGCTATCATTTGACAGGAAACATGGACTTCCCTAATAGCTCACTTGGTAAAGAATCTGCCTGTAATGTGGGAGACCTGGCTTCGATCCCTGGGTTGGGAAAGTCCCCTGGAGAAGGGAAAGGCTACCCATTGCACTATTCTGGCCTGGAGAATTTCATGGACTGTATAGTCCATGGGGTCGCAAAGAGTTGGACACGACACGACTAATCGACTTTCACTTTCACTTTGATAGGAAACATGCGGATAGAGGGACAAGTTAAACCATACTCCAAGGAAGCATGCAAACTTTACAGGACAAATCAATCAGTTTTATCAACAAATAAGTAACATGGGGCAAAAGGACCAGGAACTATCAAGATTAAGAACTTAAGAGACACATAAACCAAATGCAATATAAGATCCTCATATGGATCTTGATTTAAACAAATCAACTACAAAAACACATTTTAAAAACACATGGAGAACTCTGAACATGAACTGTGTACTAAATTATATTAAGAAATTAGTTTTTATAATGGAAGCTGTGGTTAACAGCTTTGTGGTTATATTATTTTAAAAGGTTTATTAACCTGATTGAGACACATGCTGAAGTACAGATAGAAGTTTACAACATTTGAGATTTGCTTCAAAACACTGCGAACACACACACACATGCACACACACACACACAAATGAATCAAGACTAGCAAAATGCTGATTACTGTTCAATCTGTTAATTTTTTCCATTAAAAAAGAGTTTAAATAGTCTCCTGTTTACCTTACTCTTTATAGGAAAAGATAGTTAATGCTGACAATTTTTAACACGTGGTGGTATTTTACATAATAGTAACTGTATAATAATGACAACTTTTCTTATTGCAAAACTCAGGCTTAAATAAAGAAAGTAGGGAAAACCACTTAACCATTCAGGTATGACCTAAATCAAATCCCTTATGATTATACAGTGGAGGTGATGAATAGATTCAAGGGATTAGATCTGGTGGACCGAGTGCCTAAAGATCCATGGACAGAGGTCCATAACATTGTACAGGAAGTGGTGACCAAAATCTTCCCAAAGGGGGAAAAAATGCAAGGCAAAGTGGTTGACTGAGGAGGCCTTACAAATAGTTGAGAAAAGGAGAGAAGTGGAAGGCAAAGAAGAAAGGGAAAGATATACCCAAATGAATGCAGAGTTCCAGAGAATAGCAAGAAGATACAAGAACATCTTCTTTAGTGAACAATGCAAAGAAGTAGAGGAGAACAACAGAATGGGAAAGGCTAGAGATGTCTTTAAGAAAATTGGAGATTTTCTTAGGAGATTTTCTTAGGAATGTTTCAAGGGAACATTTCACAAAAGAATGGGCACAATTAAGGACAGAAACAGCAAGGACTTAACACAAACAGAAGAGATTGAGAAGAGGTGGCAAGAATACACAGAAGAATTGTACAAAAAAAGGTCTTAATGACCAGATAACTACAATGGTGTGGTCACTGATTTAGAGCCAGACATCCTGGAGTGTGAAGTCAAGTGAGCCTTAGAAAGCATTATTGTGAACAAACCTAGTGGAGGTGAATATACCAGCAAATCTGGAAAACTCAGCAGTGGCCATAGGATTGGAAAAGGTCAGTTTTCATTCCAACCGAAAGAAGGGCAATGCCAAAGAATGTTCAAAGTACTGTACAATTACACTCACTTCACATGCTAGTAAGGTAATGTTAAAAATCCTACAAGCGAGGCTTCAGCAGCATGTGAACCAAGAACTTCTAGATGTACAAGCTTGATTTAGAAAAGGCCGACTGTCAACATCCACTGGATCATAGAGAAAGCAAGGGAATTCCAGAAAAACATCTACTTCTGCTTCACTGACTATGCTAAAGCCTTTGACTGTGTGGATCACAACCAACTGTGGAAAATTCTTAAAGAGATGGGAATACCAGACCACCTTACCTGCCTCTTGAGAAATCAGCATCCAGGTTAGAGAAGCAACAGTTAAAACTGGACATGGAACAATGGACTGGTTCAAAACTGGGAAAGGGGTACATGAAGGCTGTATATTGTCACCCTGCTTATTTAACTTATATGCAGAGTACGTCATGCAAAATGCCAGGCTGAATGAATCACAAGCTGGAATCCAGATTGCCAGAAGAAATATCAATAACCTCAGATATGCAGATGATACCACTTTAACGGGAAAAGTGGAGAGAATTAAAGAGCTTCTTGATGCGGGTGAAAGAGGAGAGTGAAAAACCTGGCTTAAAACTCAACATTCAAAAAACTAAGATGATGGCATCTAGTCCCATCACTCTATGGCAAATAAATGGGTAAAAAGTGGAAATAGTGACAGATTTTCTTTTCTTGGGTTCCAAAATCACTGCAGATGGTGACTGCAGCCATGAAATTAAAAGACACTTGCTCCTTGGAAGAAGTGCTATGACAAACTTAGACAGTATATTAAAAAGCAGAGACATTCTTTTGTGACAAAGGTACCTATAGTCAAAGCTATAGTTTTTCCAGTAGTCAGGTACAGATGTGAGAGTTTAACTATAAAGAAGGCTGAGCACTGAAGAATTGGTACTTTCGAATTGTGGTGCTGGACAAGACTCTTGAGAGTCCCTTGGACAGCAAGGAGATCAAACCAGTCAATCCTAAAGGAAATCAACCCTGAATATTCATTGGAAGGACTGATGCTAAAGCTGAAGCGCCAACACTTCAGCCACTTGATACAAAGAGCCGACTCACTGGAAAAGACTCTGATGCTGGGAAAGACTGAGGGCAGGAGGAGAAGGAAGCAACAGGACAAGATGGTTGGATGGCATCATCGATTCAATGGATGTAAGTTTGAGCAACCTCTGAGAGATAGTGAAGGACAAGGAAGCCTGGTGTGCTGCAGTCCAAGGGGTTACAAAGAATTGGCCATGACTCAGTGACTGAACAACAATAATGACAATAGCCGTGGCTATTAATATTATTACTTCCTGCATGCCTGATATAAGGCATTTTACATGCATTATCTCATTAAATTCTAACCTTGAGAGGTAGGTTTTGTTACTCTGTATTTTACAGATGATAAAACTGACAGAGTTGTTCAAAGACACACAGCTAATAAACGGCAAATTCAAGATTTGAACCCAGGGCTGATTCTACATTGTGTGCTTATCTGACATGCAATGCTGCTCAAGGCAGCCTTTTCAGATAAACGAAGTAATGGCTGCCCGTCTATCTTTCTCGTGTAGATCTGGAAGTAAACAACAGAGAAAAGAGAAGAAAAGTCAGCTCTCTCCCCGTCCTCGCCTTGGTTTCCTTCTTAGGAAACCAGGCAAAGCTTCACTAGCTCATCTTGTTTTCTGCTACAAAAACAAAGTCCTGATAACTTGTTGACAAGGATGCTATGAGCACCGAACATCATGTGCAAAGCACCCCAAGGATGACAAACACTCCATAATTCCTAATTAGCATCTCTCAGTTAGGAATCTGGAAGCTGCTGCTTTGGAGGTGAATTATAAATTTGATTTGCATATGTCAGGGCTGCTTTAAACAGAGGAAACTAGTTGATCTCTCCTGGGAGGGAATCCACTGGTACTATTTCCAAGAGCTCTTTCTGGCACCAAGGGAGGTCCCCTGAACACCCCTTCTCCTGTCATGCATTCATTCCTACCCAGAGGAGAAAATTCACTCAGTAGCCACTGGTGGGGAAAGCCGCAGATAGCCCAATCACCTTCACCACCTACCCTCTTCCTGCAATAGAGAGGCGTAATTATGGTCTGGGGGTGCCCTGTGCAGATCACCTTTGGGTGCACATCCTGGGAGGCAGCATGGCATGGTTTGTAGGACAGCAGGTCCTGAGGCTCCCAAATCCTGCCTCCATCAACAACGAGCTGTGCGTCCTTTGGAAAGTTATTTAATCTCTCAGTTTTTTCATGTGTTGAGTATGAGGGCACCTACCTCCCAGGGTTGCTGTGTGGATGAAAACAGACTAATATATGGAAAGGGCTTTGCCCAGCACTGTCAGCATCCAGTAACAACAATGATCACTTATGGGTAATGATTTTATTATCATTATAAAGGACTCAGCCTTTCCTGGACACCAGTCAAACACTGGTACGCTGAAAACAAGGTAGTCAGGACATACCAGCAAAAAATTAGTACCTATAAAAATCCTTCTTCCCTTTCTTTTCCTCCTTATGTTTATACTGTAGTAAAATATATATAACAAAATACACCACTTTAGCATATCCATATTTTTGTGCAACCATCACCATCATCCATCTCATTAATCTCTTCATCTTCCTAAGCCGAAACTCCATGCCCATTAAACAATAAATCCCCATTTCCCTCTCTCTCAGCCCCAGACAACCACAATTCTACTTTCTGCTTGTATGAATTTCACCATGCCAGGTAGCACATGAAAGTAGAAAAAGACAGTGCTGATTCTTTTGTGTTTGGTTTATTTCACTTAGCATAATATTTTCAAGGGTCATCCATGTTTTAGCATGTGTCAGTACTTGATTCCTTTTCATGGCTACATAATATTCAATTGTATGGATGGACCACGTTTTGTTTATTCATTCATTAGTTGATGGACGATTGGGTTGTTTCCACCCTCTCAGGTATTGTGAACAATCCCTCTATGAATATTCATGTAGAAATACCTATTTGAGTCCCTGCTGTCAGTCCTGATGGATATACATCCAGAAGTGGAATTGCTAGATCATATAGTATTTCTGTGTTTCATTTTTTAAGGTGTCTCCTTATTTTTAATGGTAAATAATGCTTCTTAAATACTTACAAACCAGGCATTTGAATTACTTTTTCCCATTTAACTCTCACAGCAATTCCCATAGGTGGGTATTTTGACTTTACAGATGGAAAAATGGAACTTAAGACTAGACAGGTAATAAGTGCAAGACACTGAACTTAGCAAGGGCAGATGCTGGGATTTCAACTCAGAGCTGGAAGGCCCCAAAGCCCAATATTTACCACCGGGCCATACTGTCATCCCTTAGAAAGGAAGAACAATACTTGTCTTTCTCTTTATTATGTATGTGGCCCCTGGAAACAACAGAAGCGACCAAATAAATGCAGAAACCCAGGGACTTCCCTGGCAGTCCAGTGGTAATGACTCTGCCTTCCAATGCAGGGGGCACAGGTTCAATCCCTAGTCAGGGAACTAAGATTCCACATGCCACAATGTGCAGCAGCCAAAACACTTTTTAAAAATCCAGAAACCTAGCACTACCACCCAGCAGCTGGGTGACTTGAGACGAGTTCCTTCACATCTCTGCATCTCAATTTCTTCATGTGTAAATGGACTTAATGCTCCTAGGAATACATCCAAAAGGACTGAAAGCAGGAAAATTACAAACAGATATTTGTACATGAATATTCATAGCAGCATTATTCACCATAGTCAAGAGGTAGGAATGACTCTTCAGTGTCCATCAACAGATGAATGGATAAACAAAATGCGACCTCTCCATATAATGGGATATTATATGGTAGCTCAGATGGTGGCTCAGTTGGTAAAGAATCCACCTGCAATGCAGGAGACCCTGGTTCAATCCCTAGGTCAGGAATATCCCCTGGAGAAGGGATAGGCTATCCATTCCAGTATTCTTGGGCTTCCCTGGAGGCTACCCACTCCAGTACTCTTGCCTGCAGAATTCCATGGACAGAGGAGCCTGGCAAGCTACAGTCCACGGGGTTTCAAAGAGTCAGACACAACTGAACAACTTTCACTTTCACATGGAATATTATTCAGATGTAAAAAGGAATGAGGTGATGATACACATGACAACATAGATGAACCTGGAAGACACTATACTAAGTGAAATAAGTCAGACACAAATGAACAAATACTGTATGATCCCACTTATATGAGATATTTAGAATGTGCAAATTCATAGAGACAGAAAGGAGAATAGATGTTACCAAGGGATGGAAGAAGGGGTGGGGGGAGTGATTGTTTTAATGGTTACAGAGTTTTTCCTGGGGGTGATGAAAAAGTCTGGGGTATAGACAGTGGTGATTATTATACTATATTGTAAATGTATTTAACATCACTTAATTGTATACTTACCAATGGTTAAAATGGTAAATATCATGCACATTTTACCACAAGAAAAACATTTTTAATGGAACTAATAATATTGGGGTTGTTCTAAGGATTAAACTGGTGCTTCACAAAATTTAATGTGCATGCAGATAACCTGATTGTATTAAAATGCAATTCAGGACTTCCCTGGTGGTACAGTAGATAAGAATCCATCTGCCAGTGCAGGGGATATGGGTTTGATCCCTGGTCCAGGAAGATTCTGCATGCCACAGAGCAACTAAGCCCACAGGCCACAACTACTGAGCCCATGTGCTGCACCTACTGAAGTCCATGGGCCTAGAACCCACGCTCCACAGCGAGAAGCCACCGTAATGAACAGCCTGTGTACCACAACGAAGAGTAGCCCCTGCGTGCCATGACTAGAGAGCCCACGCACAGCAACGAAGATTCAATGCAACCAAAAATAAACAAACAAATGAACTATGTGGATGAGTCTGAGCCAGAGTCTGAGCCTCTGTATTTCTAACCAGCCCCCAAGTGGCACTGACATCACTTGTCCGTGGGCCACACTGTGGGGAACCATGTACCTGAAGCTCAGGTGAGAGCTTAGGATTCAGCATGCACCAGCACGTTTTGACTTGCCTCTGAAATTTTCATAACCCCCAAGCACACTCTTTTTTACAGAAGTTACAAGAATCTTGCAGAGACTTCAGCCACTGAGTCTCCCACAGTTGTCTAAAAACTTTCCTCTCACAACGCCATATGAATAAAAACACCCAGGTTGAAAACATTTCCATGTTAAATGATTCCAAGGAAAAAGAAGCATGCATAACACACAGGGGGAACCTCGGGCAGGCCCTTTCCAGACTCGGTTCCCGGGCAGCCCTCAAACACTTCTGGAGACCAGGAGTTCATCTGTACTCAATCCTGGCATTTGCCATGGGGTGACGAATAGATAGAACCAGAAATAGGAGCTGCAGAAAATGATTCAAAAAGAACAGCTCCATAGCCTTGGAATCCAAGTCGTGTTCCTACGTCCATCCTCCTGCTAAACAGGGCATGCCTCCTTGAATGTGGGGCAAAATCTTGAGGTAAGACTGCCAAAATCATGCCCAAAATCCAGCCTGGGAACAACAATCCAAATCACTGTTAGTTCTCACTCCTCATTTCTCTCTCATCTCCCAGTTTGGAGGTCAAAACTGTTCATACATGTCAAGTTCAAGTCTGTATCTTGTTACGCTGCTCCAAGAGTTCAATCTAGTAAGCATAAAGCCCAAACCATAGGACAGTTCAACTCCAAATTTTCCAAATAGAGCTGAGAAGTTAATTTGGAAAACCAAACGCATTTTTCTGGACCAGATTAATTTCTAAAGCTTTACCATAACTGCAGCCGCTAATGCTTATTGAGCTCTTGTCACATGCCAGACACTGAGCTAAGCACTTTGCACATATTATCCAATCCTCATAAGAACACCATGAGGTAAGTACTGTCATCTTCCTGTTTGTACAGATGGGAAAACTGAGACACGGAGAAGGTTAAGCCCAAGGTTATGACTCGTAACTGGAAGAAGCAACACTATTATCCAAGATTTAAATCTTTCTTACAATGAGAATTTCAAAATGTGGTAGTATAGGATTGACATATATGACTCTAAAACAGTCAAAATTTAAAATTCAAACTTAGCCATAAACCCACAGTCCAAAAAGAGAACAAAAAATCCATTTATGTCCAATCTGAAAACACTAGTCATGTCTCCTCGCATGAATTGTCAGTAGACAGTCATGAGCAATCAGTAATAATAACACATTTCCCTTGTCATCCCAGTGCTGTCAGGATTAGCAAATAAAAGAATAGTTGGCTAAATCTGAATGTCTGATAAACAAAAATGATTTTTGATATAAGCATGTCCTGTACAATATTTGGGCATACTTGTACTGGAAAAATATTCATTATCTATCCAATTCAAGTTTAACGAATATCCTGTATTTTACCTGGCAACCCCATGATCAGAAACTACAAAGCAGTCTTTAACTAGGAGCAATACAGCCAAGGCCCTGACACGTGGGTCCATTTTCCCAAGCACTTTAAAAAGGATCTTTCAGGACTTCCCTGGTGGTCCAGTGGTTAAGACTCCATACTCCCAATCCGTGGAGCTCAAATTCAATCCCTGGTCAGAGAGCGAAGATCTCACATGCCTTGCGGCAGGACCAAAAAGTAAAGTTAAAAATAAAAAGTGTCTTTTGTTTGATCCTGCCAATATCCTCTATGGTTCATTAAAGTTATGTAATTTGCCTAAATCTGTGTGGCAAGAGGGTGGCAGAACTGGGACCCATATGTTGTATTCTAACTCTCCATCTACTCACTGTCCCAAGAGAGATACATAGCCCACCTCAAAAGGGAGGTCAGTCATGAAAACGCATTGGAAGCAAAGGTTCCTTAGGCCCAGAGCCGACTACCAGAGTAAGACTATTAGATAAATCTGCTGATCGTGTGAACACTGAGTTAAAAGATCTCTGAAATATCCCACTCCAAAGCACCTCGACATTCCCAGGGTATGCTCTACCCTTTGCTCCTTATATCCTCCTTAGAATTCCCGATATTTGCTGAAATTTTGGATTAAGAATTAGGACTAGAGAATCTAGTGTTCCCTCCAGCTGAACTTATTATTTTCTGGTTAGAACATCCCTACTCAGTCCATGAGGCTTGGAAGTGCCAACCTTTCACCCTGGTTCCAAAACTGACCTATAAGGAATGCTCTGCCCTCCTATAGAGAGGAGGAGTACAGGAATGAACCAAACCTGATCAGCAGAAAGGCTATCCCAGACATTCACTGGAGCTCCTAGGAAACAACAGTGCTCTTCCTCCATAGTAGCTAAAGTGACAGAAAGACTGGATGAAGACAAGAGAGGATGAAAGCAGAGGTGAGAGATGGAGAGAGAGAGACTTGTCTGCTTCTATAAGTATCTGGATCCACCCACACTGAAGCTAGCATGACCCATAGACTTCTCAGTTACATAAGCCAAAGAATTACCACTTTCTATACAAACAATTTGAGTTATGTTTCTGTCACTTGTGACCAAAAGAGTTCAGATTAATGCAACCAGTAAGCATCATCATTTTTTACATCAATCAACAGGCAAGGTAAAAAATATCTGGAAATCCTATTTGCCGTAATTTCTAAACATATCCAAAATCCAACCACAGCTCACCCGCCTGGTGTGACCCACCATTGTCTCCCATCCATGATAATCTTCCAACTCATCTACCTTCTTCTACTCTTGCCCTCTACAGTCTGTTACTTAGAAAGATGCTATTAAAACTCAAGAAAGGGACTCCCCTGGTGGCCCAGTGGTTGAGAGCCCACCTGCCAACACAGGGTTCAGTCCCTGATCCAGAACTAGGATCCCACATACCTCAAAGCAACTAAGCCTGTGTGTCACAACTACTGAAGACCACGTGCCCTTGAGTCCTTGCTCCACAGCAAGAAAAGCCATTGCAAAGAGAAGCCTGCACACTGCAACAAGAGTAGCCCCCGATCCCCACAACTAGAGAAAGCCCATGTGCAGCAGCAAAGATCCAGCACAACCATAAATAAACAAGTAAATAAATACCTTTTAAAATAACAATAAATTAAAAATAAATAAATAAAACTCAAGACAGGTCATGTTACTCCTCTGCTCAAAACCCTCCAGTGCACCTCATTGCACTCAGTAAAAATTTTACAGTGGTTTAAAAGAACCTTGGGCTTCCCAGGTGGCTCAGGGGTAAAGGATCTGCCTGTAATGCAGGAGACGTGGGTTCAATACCTGGGTCAGGAAGATCCCCTGGAGAAGGAAATGCTAATCCACTCTAGTATTCTTCCCTGGAAAATCCCAAAGACAAAGGAGCCTGTGGGCTACAGTCCAGGGGGTCACAAAAGAGTCACACACGAATTAGCAACTAAACAGTAACAAAAGACCCTGTTGATCTGGTCTCACTCTGCTGCTCTGAGCTGCTTCTCAACACTCCACACCAGTCCTACAAGCTTTCTCCAAGGCCTCAGGGCTTTTGTACAAGATGTTGCCTTACTTTAAATGCTCCTTCCCCTGACCTAGACAGCTTCATGGATGGCTCCCTCACTTCCTTTAAGTCTTTGCTCAAATGTCATCTTTTCCATGAAACTGGAAAAGGTGATATTTCCTTTTCTTTACATGTATTTATTGTCTGTCTCCACCAGTTAGAATGTGAGCTGCATAACAGCAGGGCTCTGTGCCCATTTTACACTTGCATGTATCCCTAGCACCTAGAACACCACACAGAACACTGCAGGGACTCCGCAATGAGAAATCATGAGTTGGGCTGACAAGGTTTAGGAGGAAGGTGGGTCTGAAAAACAGAAGGGCAGTATCAGGGAGACTAGACAAAAGCTGGAGCACAGGGGAAGGTCTAGAGACTTTTCCTCTATCGGACCCCAGGTTCAAAGTGGCATCTGGGCTCAACCCACCCTCTGCCATCCTGGCCTATCTTTGCAGAGACCCTGCTGCTGCTGCTGCTGCTGCGTCGCTTCAGTCGTGTCCGACTCTGTGCGACCCCATAGACGGCAGCCCACCAGGCTCCCCCGTCCCTGGGATTCTCCAGGCAAGAACACTGGAGTGGGTTGCCATTTCCTTCTCCAATGCATAAAAGTGAAAGTGAAGTTGCTCAGTTGTGTCTGACTCTTAGCGACCCCATGGACTGCAGCCTACCAGGCTCCTTCGTCCATGGGATTCTCCAGGCAAGAGTACTGGAGTGGGGTGCCATCGCCTTCTCCGGCAGAGACCCTAGTTCCCATCTTAGCAGACAACTAAGGGCAACTGGCTGTGAGGAAATGTGATTATATGTGAATGACTGAATAGTAGGGGAAAGAGTCCTCCTCTTAATCTGAGTTAATATAAGACTGCTCTCATTATCATTAATCTGATCAAACAATGACCAGCTTCTCAGACCTGTAGCATGCTGCTAATGAATTTTTCATAACTCTGTAGAGATGTTTTCTGCGTTGCTGTTAATAATAAACCACAAAGCATGGGACTGAAAATGTATTTCCATTTTGCCAACTCTCTCTCCTGGCTTTATTTTCCTTCCCTCCAGGTCACCCTTCTTAAGGTCTTGCCCATCAATTATTATTATGGGATGCCTTGTATTTGTCACGTGTTAAGGAACTTGTCCCCACCTTCAGTTCAGTTCAGTTCAGTCGCTCAGTCGTGTCCGACTCTTTGCGACCCCATGAATCGCAGCACGCCAGGCCTCCCTGTCCATCACCAACTCCCAGGGTTCACCCAGACTCACGTCCATCAAGTCAGTGATGCCATCCAGCCATCTCATCCTCTGTCGTCCCCTTCTCCTCCTGCCCCCAATCCCTCCCAGCATCAGAGTCTTTTCCAATGAGTCAACTCTTCGCATGAGGTGGCCAAAGTACTGGAGTTTCAGCTTTAGCATCATTCCTTCCAAAGAAATCCCAGGACTGATCTCCTTCAGAATGGACTGGTTGGATCTCCTAGGGAACCAATAAACTCATGTGAAGCTTTCAAGTCATATTTGAGAAGTGGTGATCATACATTAGAGAGCTTGATTCAAATTTGGCAAACGAGATGCCTCATTTTTCTATAATGAGGAGATGAAGTAGGAAGAAGATGTGAAGGAACTCAGTTTAGAGAAAGGAAAGCATGCTGGCCCATCCCTTTGCCTTCCAATGGGCCTGAAGCACTTGGTGTGCCAGCCATGCTGGGCTCCATCAGGTCCCTCAGAAGCCCCAGACTGTCTTCTACCTCTAGGCTTTCTGCACACACTTTCCCTCTCCCTGGAAGAACTTTTCCTCAACTCAAGTTAACTCTATGGCCCTTCATGTCTTAGCTGTAGCATCACATCGCTAGATCCATGAGGCAATATATTCCAGGTGCCAATACTTAGAACATTGCCTTATGTGCTGTATATAAATATATACATCCTAAGCCCCATATGGGCAAGACTTTGTAAGTCTTAACAGTCTCCTTTGTATGTCTAATGCATTTGACACAAAGTGGAATGAATGAATGAGTGAATGAATGTTGAAACTAATCAACCAGGTCACCTTTCAGAACAGACATTGGAAATGACTGAACACTTATCCCAACATCAAACCTATGACTCTTCTCCTCAAGTTTCCTCTTAGACACACTGCCCAGAACACTGTCAAGATCATCTGCAATGGCAACACAGCCTATTTGAGAGTGGACTTGCCTATTTTTTTGTTTGTTTGTTTTAAATGGACAAAAGTCATCAAGAATCAATCAAGCCAAGTTAAGATGGTAGCTTTCCATTTTGAAGGCTACTATTTAAGGTTAAGAGAAAATAAAGAGACTTGTTTTCTTGTAAAGTGACTCTGAAGAAAGTTTTCAAGAATGTCTTAAGTTATGCCAGCAGAGCTGGAGCAAGACAGCACTGATTATCTGTACCTTCCTTTTCCTTATCCAACATTAAGTATACTAAGGGAGATAATGGTGAGGTTCTTTTTAAAAAGTATTTCTTTTTAAAATTAATGTATTATTCTTATTATTTTATTTATTTTGGCCACGCCATAAGGCATGTGGGATCTTAGTTCCCCAACCAGGGATCGAACCCAAGCCCACTGATTGTGCAGTCTTACTAGATCACCAGGGAAGTCTGTGGTGAGGTTCTTGATCAGATAATCATGAGTCAGTGTCTGCTTTTTGATTTCAGTTTTGATTTCTGAGTTCTGCTGGAAAATGGAAATTCCATGATAAAATGAGGCTTACATCCAATCCACTGACAACTCTGACATCTGTAAACATGACATACGTTCTCCAGTTCACCATGGCCTTGTCTCCTCCTAAGTATCCAGCCCCTGGCTTGTTTTTCTTCTGTGGGTTCCCTGTCTGGTCCCAGAAAACAATTGACTGCGTGATCCCCTGAAATCAGATGACCTCATCTGTAAAACTCATGTCCCTTTCTGAAGTCATTTCAGAAAAATTTCATCTTAAATTAGGTGTCTTTATTATTAACATGATTATAACTGCATTTATTTCAACTGAAAGTATGTATTTTTAAAAACCAAGCCTGCCTCAAGTTTCTTAGCTCATCACAAGCGGATTCACAGATGTAGTAAAGTGACTTTACATATATATTCTATTAAGTCACAGATTTGCTAGTAACATTTGCCTCTCACAGTTGTCATTCCTGGAGATGCAAAGCGACAAACTCTACTCTCATAAACTCTGAGAGCTTTATAAATGGACACTCTTTCTAAAGGACCATGGTCATACATGAGAAGAAGCCTTATAAGCACACAGTAATTCTACTTCTAGGCATATTTCTTAAGATGCTTTACAAAGATTTCATTTCAAAAGTAGTCACTAAGGCTGTGTTTATGAGAGCTAGGAACCAGAAATAAATCTAACTCACTAAAGGGGGTTGTTTAACTCAATTATGCTACATCTTTATGCTGGAGTGTTACCAGCCATTTGAATTGCTATTAAAAAAAAATGGTTTTGGCAGGGAAAGACATTCATGTCTTAAGTCAAATTTTAAGAGGAAAAAGAAATAAATAAGAGAACATTATGAAATAAATAACATATAGTTGTTCATAGAAGTCATATGAAAGTACACATATGCATGCAGAAAAATCTGTAAGGCTCCATAACAAGATATTAGCAGTGCTGATCTGTGGGTGGTGGGATTATAAGTGTGTTCATTTTTCTTTTTTATTAAATGTACATTCTCTTTTTTTCCTTGGGTGAATATACTTTGCTTTAATGGCTATAAATGTCTTTTAAATCACTATTTAATGAGTTCCATTTCTGAAGTCAGTGTGAACGTCTCATAACCTGGCATACATAACCTCAAGAGCCACCAAAGCACCTGCAAGAGCTCCAGGGAAATGTCACAGGGACCATCGTGTACAATCACGGAGGGTATGGAAGGGACTTCCAGCTCCAGAGTTCTAACTCTGTGCCAGCCTGAACCTGGGGGTATCTTTCTTTCGTCTGTAGCAGAAGTGAAACAGTTTCCTCCCCAAACGGCCCCATCCTCTTAGGCAAACAAACATTCACAGCAGCACTAGTCACAAATAGTCATAAGGCAGAGACAACTCAAATGTTCACTGATGGGTGGATAAACAAAATGGGCAGATCCACACATTGGAATATTATTCAGCCATAAAAAGGAATGAAGTACTGGTGCATGTCACACCACGGATTGACCTTGAGGACACTGTGTTACGTGAAAGAAGCCACGCATAAAAGGCTGAGAACTGCATGATTTCATTTGTATGAAATACTCAGAAGTGGGAAAAAAGTACCGAAAATAGATTAAAGGTTGCCAGGGGATGGAGGATAGGAAAATTGGGGTGGACTGCTAACAAGTACAAGGTTTAGCTTTAGTTTTCTTGGTTGTTGAGTTTTTTTGTTTTTGTTTTCTTGCATGTGTGGTGATGGAGATGTTCTAAAATTAGATGGGGTCAGTGGTTGCATAACACTGCACACGTACGAAAAGTCATTCAGTTGTGTACTTGAGGAGCATTTAAATGGTGACTTTTATGTTATGCATATTTTACCTCAATTTTTAAAAACCTAGAAAAAGAAAAGCCGGGGTGGCTACATTAATATCAGAGAAATAGTTTTCAGAGCATGGAAAATTATCAGGATAAATAGTAACTTTACATAATGCTGGAGGGTGAAGTCACCAAGAAAACAACTCTCCCACATTTGTATAAACTTAAAAACAGCTCAAAATACATAAAAACAAAAACTGCTGGAACTACAAGGAGAAATGGAGAAATCCACATTTAGAGTAGGAGATACCAACACAGATTACCTCTGTCTAATCAATAAAACTTAAGAGAAAACCAACAAGGATATAGAGGACTTAGTACCATCAACCAACTGGACCTAACTGACATTTATACAATACTGCACCTATCAACACCAGAATTCACATTCTTTTCAGGTGCACCCATTACCTTCACCAAGAGAGAATATAGTCAAAGTGACAAAATAAACCCTAAACACTTTAAAAGAATCAAGATAGTATGTGTTCACTCATCATAACTGAATTGAACTGTTAAAAGAAGTCAGTAACAGAAAGATAACAGGAAACATCCACAGTGCTTGGAAATTAAATGACACACTCATAAAGAACATATGCATCAAAGAGAAAGCTTCAAAAGAAACTACAAAATAGGTGCACTAAAGGGAAATGAAAATATAACATACCAAAACTTGTGGGATGTAGCTAAAGTAATCTTTCAAGGGAAATTTACAGTGATAAATACTTACATTAGTAAAGGAAAAAGGTCTCAATTCAACAAAGTGTCCACCTCAAGAAAACAGAATAAAGAGGCACAAAATAAACCCAGAGCAAGCAGGAGAAAGGAAATAATAAGAAGAAGAACAAAAAATGAATAAAATTAAAAACAGAAAAACAATATAGAAAATAAATGAAGCTAAAAATTAGTTCTCTGAAAATAAAACTAAAATTAATAAATCTCTAACCAGATTAACACAGAATAGAAGAGAAAGAACATACATTACCAACATTAGGAATGTAAGACCTCACTAAAAGAATAATAGGGAAATACTATGAGCAACTATCCAGATATAAATTCAGCAATTTAGATAAATTGTACCTATTCCTTCAGATCCACAAACTACTAAAATTCATCCAAGAATAAATTAAAGAAACTGAAAAGTGAAAGTGAAGTCGCTCAGTCGTCTCCGACTCCTAGCGACCCTATGGACTGCAGCCTACCAGGCTCCTCCATCCATGGGATTTTCCAGGCAAGAGTACTGGAGTGGGGTGCCATTGCCTTCTCCATAAAGAAACTGAAATTGTAGTTAAAAACCTTCCACAAAAAATTTAAATTAAGTCTCTACTCCACATAGTTTTCACTGGTGAATTCTACCAGCATCTAAAGATGCTGGGGCTGCTGCTGCTGCTGCTGCTGCTGCTGCTAAGTCGCTTCAGTCGTATCTGACTCTGTGTGACCCCACAGACAGCAGCCCACCAGGCTCCGCCAGCCCTGGGATTCTCCAAGCAAGAACACTGGGGTGGGTTGCCATTTCCTTCTCCAATGCGTGAAAGTGAAGTCGCTCAGTTGTGTTCGACTCTTAGTGACTCCGTGGACTGCAGCCTACCAGGCTCCTCCATCCATGGGATTTTCCAGGCAAGAGTACTGGAGTGGGGTGCCATTGCCTTCTCCAATCTAAAGATGAAATAACACCAAACACCAATTCTACACAATCTCTTCCAGAAAAGAGAAGTAGAGGAAACAATTCCCAACTCATGTTATGAGGTCAGTATTACCCTGATAATTAAATAAAGATGGTACAAAAAAGGAAACCACAGACAATATCACTTATGAAGAAAGACACAGAAAACTCTCAATAAAATACTAAGGAATCAAATCCAGCAATATATTAAAATAATAGTATAGCAACATATTAAAAGGATAATATTGCTTTGGGGGTTTATCACAATGTACTGTTTATCCCACTCAGATAAGCATAACAATATAAAAAGTGGCAACTAACTTTGCTCTACGGCCTACCTAATAATAATAATAACAAAGGTCCATATAGTCAAAGCTATGGTTTTTCCAGTAGTTAGAAGGTAAAGCATCTGCCTGCAATGCAGGAAACCCCGGTTTAATCCCTGGGTTGGGAAGATCCCCTGGAGAAGGAAATGGCAATCCACTCCAGTATTCTTGCCTGGAGAATTCCATGGACAGAAGAGCCTGGTGGGCTACAGTCCATGGGATAGCAAAGAGTCGGACACGACTGAGCGACTAACACTAACACTTTTGCAATGTGAGAGTTGGACTATAAAGAAGGCTTGAGCACCAAAGAATTTACATTTTTCAAACTGTGGAGTTGGAGAAGACTCTTGAGAGTCCCTTAGACAGCAAGATCCAACCAGTCAATCATAAAGGATCTGATCAGATCAGATCAGATCAGTCGCTCAGTCGTGTCCAACTCTTTGAGACCCCATGAATCACAGCATGCCAGGCCTCCCTGTCCATCACCATCTCCTGGAGTTCACCCAGACTCACGTCCATCAAGTCAGTGATGCCATCCAGCCATCGCATCCTCTGTCGTCCCCTTCTCCTCCTGCCCCCAATCCCTCCCAGCATCAGAGTCTTTTCCAATGAGTCAACACTTCGAATGAGGTGGCCAAAGTACTGGAGTTTCAGCTTTAGCATCATTCCTTCCAAAGAAATCCCAGGGCTGATCTCCTTCAGAATGGACTGGTTGGATCTCCTTGCAGTCCAAGGGACTCTCAACAGTCTTCTCCAATACCACAGTTCAAAAGCATCAATTCTTGGGCGCTCAGCCTTCTTCACAGTCCAACTCTCACATCCATATATGACCCCAGGAAAAACCGTAGCCTTGACTAGATGAACCTTTGTTGGCAAAGTAATGTCTCTGCTTTTGAATATGCTATCTAGGTTGGTCATAACTTTCCTTCCAAGGAGTAAGCGTCTTTTAATTTCATGGCTGCAGTCACGATCTGTAGTGATTTTGGAGCCCAGAAAAATAAAGTCTGACACTGTTTCCATCATAAAGGAAATCAACCCTAAATATTCATTGGAAGGACTGATGCTGAAGCTGAAGCTCCAATACTTTGGCCACCTGATGCAAAGAGCTGACTCACTGGAAAAGACCCTGATGCTGGGAAAGATTGAAGGCAGGAGGAGAAGGGGATGACAGAGGACAGGATGATTGGATGGCATCATCAACTCAATGGACATGAGTTTGAACAAACTCCAGAAGACAGTGAAGGACAGGGAAACCTGGCATGCTGCAGTCTGTGGGGTCGCAAAGAGTGAGATGATACGACTGAGCGACTAAACAACAGTAAAAACAAAGACCCTGGATGGGTTCTTTTTTATACCTGATAAGTTCTTTATTACACCTGTCTATTAGTCTCATTGCTCAAGTCCAGGCCGCCCAACACTGCCCAAGGCACCATGCCAGTGCCTTTGTGGATGGGCACAAAGAGACATATTCATGACAATTTCTGATTGCTGCGATACTCTGGGTAGGATTCGTGCACAGGCAAAGGAAATGTCACCATCAATAGTGACACCAGAATCCAGAATTCTGTAAGAATAGAACTCACACAGGACAAAGCAGGGAGGCAGTGGCTGCAAAATTTGGGTTGGAGACTTGTCAGGAATCTGTGGACGCAGCTCTCTTGTCTCTACCTGGCAGGTTCCAGATCTAAATGCAAACACTTCTTGAGAGTTTGTCAGCCAAAGGAAGGACTGACCTTATTATCTTTTCCTCAGAGAGTAGAACCAAAGGATAGAAGTCATCAGAGAGCAGATACAGGTATACATAACGAGGATAATTCTAACCTTTATAACTCACCCATATCAAAAGGCTGACTTATAAAAGGGCTTGAATAGATATTTCTCCCAAGAAGATATACAAATGGTCAATCAGCACATGAAAAGATGCCTAATTCGTTAGTCACTGTGCTGTGCTGTGCTGTGCTGTGCTAAGCCGCTTCGGGTTGCGTCTGACTCTTCGAGACCCTATGAACTATAGCCCACCAGGCTCCTCTGTCCATGGGATTCTCCAGGCAAGAATACTGGAGTGGGTTGCCATGCCCTCCTCCAGGGGATCTTCCCAACCCAGGGATAGAACCCATGTCTCTTTCATCTCCTGCACTGGCAGGCAGGTTCTTTACCACTAGCGCCACCTAGGAAGTGCAAATAGTAGGGAAATGCAAATCAAAACCACAATGAGACACCACTCCATGCCCACTAGGATGGCTATAATCAAAAAACCAGAAACTTGTAGGTATTGCCAAGGAGGTAGAGAAATTGGAACCCTGGGGCATTGGTGGTGGAAACAGAAAGTGGTACAGTCACTGTGGAAAACAGTATGATGGTTTCTCAAAATATTTAACACAGAATTACCATATGACCCAGCAATTCCACTCTAGATATATAACCCCAAAGAATTCAAAGCAGGGAACCAAACAGATACTCGTAAAATAGTGTTCACAGCAGCATTATTCACAATAGTCAAAAGATGAAAATAACTCAAGGTTTTTCAACACAGGACAGATAAAGAAAACATAGACTATCCATACAATGTAATATTATTCAGCCATAAAAAGGAATGAAATACTGGTATATATACTATAACATGAATGAACCTTAGAAACATTATGCTATATGATAAGAGCTGGACACAAAGGGCACACAGTGTACGATCCAACTTACATGAGATAACTAGAATAGTCAAGTTCATAGAGACAGAAAATAGAATAGAGGTGACCCTGTGGCTGGGGGCAGGTACAGAAAGGATACGGAATTTTTATTTGGAGTGATGAAAAAGTTATCCAGATGGATGGTGATGATGGATGCATAACACCGTGAATGTCCTTAATGCTGCTGAACTGTACATTTAAAAACAGTCAAAATGGTAAATTTCAGGTGATATATATATATATATAAAACCACAATTTTTAAAAAATGAAAAAATTTTTAAAGGCAGCCTTGTGAAGTAGTGCGTGCCCCAAATCACCTAGCCAAAGCTGGACATGGGCAGGAAGTGGGCTTGCACAACCTCTAGGGTCCTCTAACCTTGAAAGAACACACTCTTCAAGCCCTTGGATATCGCGGCTTCTGACTCTTCTCTTTGCCGCACAAGCTTGAGACAAGTTCACGAGTAGTAAGGCCCAGCCCCATAACTGGTATTTTGTTATCCAACTTGCAGTTATGATGAGCACGTGGTTTAAAGACTAAAGCCTGCCAGGCACTGATGTGAAGTGAGTCACCTGTGAGCAAATTCAAAGACGCAGACCTGGTATAAGAATCTTGATTGCTAACGTCACCTGCAACCCAGCAGGTGTGCCACTATCCCATAGAAGGCTTCCATGGGCTTCTCCTTTTCACGCCTTGCTGTGTTAGTCCCTGCCTCTCACACACTGCGGCCTCAGTGATCAATGACTGAATAAATGAAACTCCCCTCAACTACCCAGGGCTGAAGCATCTCACCTCCCCGTGACCATCTACAGAGGGTATGATCATCAAAACCTCCGAAGCTAGTAAGCATTTGCCGTGTGCCAGGCACTTAAGACAGCTTTGTAATACATGAGTCCACTGAATCACCATAACAACCCTATGTCAAACTGTCCCGATTTTATGAGCAAGAAAACTGAGGCTCAGCAAGGAGAGCTCATTGACCCTCAGGTTACTGAGCTAGTAAATCCTGAACTCAGACTGGGATCCAAGCAGTCGTACTGCAGAGCCCAAGCCTTCCCAACTATTTAGCTCTACTGTTTCAAGCACTGACCCAAATTTCCAAGGACTCAATTATGCTATAATTTTTGAGCCTTCATCTCATTTTTCTCTCCTGGTCCAGGGAAATCGAAGGCATCCATCTTTGGAATGCATCCATGGCTTTAATCAATGGCTGCCTAGTAACTCCAGGGGGCCCATGCTTTCAGTCTTTATCAAGAACAAGCTTTCCATTATGACAAAACACAGAAAGAAAGAAAGTGAATGTGTTAGTCACTCAGTCGTGTCTATTCTTTGCAACCTTGTGG
This sequence comes from Bos taurus, assembly GCF_002263795.3. Lineage (NCBI taxonomy): Eukaryota > Metazoa > Chordata > Mammalia > Artiodactyla > Bovidae > Bos > Bos taurus. Next base: position 57,240,947 of record NC_037344.1, on the reverse strand, counting down.
ACTCCTCTGTGCATGGGATTCTCCAGGCAAGAATACTAGAGTGGGTTACCATGCCCTTCTCCAGGGGATTTTCCTGCCCTAGGATCGAACTGGGGTCTCCTGCATTGTAGTCAGATTCTTTACCATCTGAGCCACCAGGGAAGCCTGAAATCACCTCAATGCTCAAAAGCAGCACTGACCAACTGAAATACACTTTGAGCTGCCTGTATCACTTAAAATGTTCTAATAACCTCAGGAAAAAAATAAGATGCAGATGAAATTAATTTTAACATAGTTTGTTTAACCCAATATGTCTAAAAAAAAATCAATGAGCTATTTCACATTCTATTCTTTATTCTAAGAGTTTGGGATCTGGTGTGTATTTCACAGGGGCTTCCCTGGTGGCTCAGTGGTAAAGAATCTGCCTGCAATGCAGGAGCCATAAGGAGATGCAAGATGGATCCCTGGGTCAGGAAGATGCCCTGGAGGAGGGCACGGCAACCCGCTCCAGTATTCTTGCCTGGGAATCCCATGGACAGAGGAGCCCTGCAGGCTACAGTCCACAGTGTTGCAAAGAGTCGGACACGACTGAAGCGACTTGGCATGCACCGTAGCACATGTATTTTACAACTATAGCACATTTCGATTAGAACTCGCCACATTTCAATTGATCAACAGCCAAAGTGGCAAATGGCTGGACCTTTCAGATCTACAATCCTCTTCTCATCTTTCCTTTTCTCTGTGAATGCCCTGCTTTGTCTCCATCAGTTCTGTATTTCTCTTCCATCACCATCGGGAATGGTCACTGATGGGAGCATGTGAGTGGTGGAGTATTCCATCCTCACCATTCTCATGAATCCCCCAGCTCCCATCTCGGATCACACTGCTCTGATTGTCTGTTCTTCCTCCTTTGCCTGCACTTGCCCTCAGCTTTGCTTTCTTTGCTTCCAGGTCAGGCCCTCTTTGGGACTCCAGAGAGGAGCTGTCAACCTCTTCCCAGAATCAAGGCTCCCTGAATTTGCAGGATTGGGGTCAGATCAGTGACTCCAAACCTCAGTCAACTGGCTTGTAAAACAGGAACAACTATAGTTATGGTCACTCCCCACTGGAGAGACATTCCAAGGGTCACAGAAACCCTGCCAAAGAAAATCAGGCTTTTTTTTCCTCTCCCATGTCTGTCCCTTTTCCCTCCCCACCCCTCATCTTCTCCATCCTCCTTCCTGGATGCCTTGTCCCCCTTGGCTTCCTTGGCTTTTGAATACCTTCCATTGCCCAGCTCCAGAGCAGCAAGGAGGAAGCCCAGGTCCCACAGATAGAGTCCGATGCGGATGGCTGGAAGACAGCCCAGAAAACCAGTCGTCCTCAGGGAGAGGAGGAAGACTCCTCAATTTTCTACCCATTAGAGGAAGGATTAGAGCTCCCTAGTAGAACCTTTCACAGAGAACCCTCCACAGAGAACCCTTCAGAACCCTTGTTGCTGAGTCAGACGTTTGGGATCACACTCCACCCATGTCCCTACAAGAAAAAGGCAGAGGCTGGGTCACTGCAGGCTGGCCACCATCTATGGAAAACCACGTGCTCCTCTCGTCTATGCAGGTTCCCAGGTCCTTCTCAACCAGAAACAGGAAAGATGAAATTCTGGCCTGAGACAACTGCCTCCTTAAACCCAAGCTCTTGGTCATCAAAATACAGGCAACCAAAAATCAAAACAAAACATAAATCCAGACTAAGGATATGGAAAACCAGGTCCTTTCCCACACTGTAAGTAAAAGGTAATTTGGCAAGACCTATCAAAAGTCCAGAAACTTTGCATATTGCCAGATCCAGCAATTCTACTTCGAGAAATCAAAGACAAGCATTACTACAGGCCACGAGGATGTCTACCACAGTATTATTTATAATAGTAGAAAATGGTAAACATATACAACTTTAAGAATTACATTAAATAAGTTAAATAAATTTTCGTATGTTCATATAACACTACACAACCATTAAAAATATTGTTTAATAAGGTGAAAAGATATTCCTGACATGTTAAGTGAACTTTATATATCCAGCCTTCCTCAAATCTCCAGGCTCACAAACCCAACTGTCTACTTCACAAACATTAAATGTCTAAACAGGCCTGAATCGTCAAGCCCAATCTGATGCACCCCAAGTCTTCACACTTCAAATAATGGCACCGCCATTCATTTAGTTCTTAGGCCAAACACCTAAGAATAACCCTCAGTTCTTTATTTCCCTTCGCGCCTCACATCGATTCATGAGCACCTCTCACGCCTGTGAACTTCTGAGTCCAACTACTTGCTCCATCTCCCCATCATCACTGGAGTCAAAAGGACCGTCATTCCTGGCTTTGACTCCCACACCAGCCTCCCAGTTTGTTTCCCTGCTCCCAGTCTTATGCCCCTATTAACTATTTTCCCTGCAGCAATCAAAAGGATCTTTTAAATAAGTCAGTCCCCAACCCTTTTCACAGTTAGAACAAAATCCAAGTATCTTAGCCAAGCCCTCCATGACCAGGGCCCCGTGTCTTCCTCCTACTGTGCCCCTCATCCCTTCCCCACTCACTCTGCTTCAAATACAGTGGTCCCTGTGCTGTTCTCATAATATGTGGAATGTATTCCCACCCAAGAACTCTGTACCTGCTGTTCCCTCTGCCTTGCACACTCCCCAGATATTTCATGTCTTGCTCCCTCACGTCTGTGAAATCTCCCCAAGGGGTAGGGCCTTTGCTGATCGTCCCATACCCCTCTCTCTCTTTCCTATGCTCTTTTGGGTTTATTTGGGAATTTTTCCATGTGGTTCAGTTACATCAGATTGTTCACTAGTCCCGAAAGAACCACACCTGCCAAATCCATATCCTTGAATACGAACTCCCACACAGACCATGGGCTCAACCACATAATTTGCTTTGGCCACTAGCATTAGTGGGACATTAGCAAAGGTTACAGAAGCAGAGGCTGAAAATGGGCTATGAACTGGAGCCTGCCTTCTTGGAACACTTGCTGCTGCCACCATGTGAGAAACCTGGATGACACTACAAATCAACTATACTTCAATCTTAAGGAGACAGAATAGAAGGAAGGGAGGAAGGAATCTGAGGTGTCCTGCTGGAAAGGCCATGTGGAAGAGAAGTGGGGTGCCTTAGCCAACCACTAGCCAACCGTCAGCCACGTGAGTCCACACGGGACCATTCAGTCTCAATGGACCCACCAGATAACCACAACTACACAAGTGGCCCAGGCAAGATCAGAACTGGCCGGCTGAGTCCAGTCCCAACTGCAGACTTGTAAGCAGATAAATAACTGTTGTTTTAAACCACTAAGTCCTGGGTTGGCTAGTTTTAGAGCAGTAGATAACTATTACGCTAGCTTCTCATTAGCTGTGGCAGAGACTACCAGCTCTTCAGTCAGTTTGGGCCCACTTCACCATCTTGTTGGCAATGTTGTGACTCAATTCTAGCCAACAGAATGCAAACAGAACTGATGAGGGCACTTTCAGGGGTGAGGCTTTTAAGAGGCTTTGTTTTCTCCACACTTTTGTCCCTTTCTGGATGCAAACAAATGACAATGTTGCAGAATGGAAAGGGCCTGGACCATGAGAGAAACATCCACCAACCAAGACAGCAAGAGTAAGACTTCCACTCTACTGGAGCCATTACACATTTGGGGATCTATATAGCTTCACCTAACTAATACATAACTGAGATTCTCTGTTCACTTGTTTATTGTCTGTCTGCCCCAACCCCACCTTGACATTCACCCGTAAATGTAAGCACCTTGAGAGCAGGGGCCTCACCTGCCTTATTTATCACTGTGTTTCTAGTGCCTAAAACAGCTCTGGGCACACGGTGAGTGTTCACTAAGTATCTACACCTGTCAGAAATTAAATATGGCCAGAGGGGCTTTGCAGCTCCTCCCACTTAGTGGCAGTCTTGTTCCCCAACATCTAAATTCAGGCTGGCATGTGACTTGTGCCAACACATAAAAGGCAATGAAAATGACATTGTGTGACTTCTGAATCTCAAGACCCTTTGCAACTTTCGCTGTGACCCTCTTGGAATACTGGGACCATGTAAAAACCCAGGTGATCCCACTGGAGAGTCGACGTGGAGGGAAAGGCTCGGCTCTCTCAGCAGCCAGTGCACCTGCCAGTGAATGTGGCCACACGCTAAGTCCAGGCCAGACCAGCAGAAGAACTGCCTGGCCGATCCCAACACACAGAATCACTGAAAATAACGGGATACTGTCTGAGGTCCAGTTTCCCAAACATAATTAAGTCTAGGTATGGTCTCTCTAACCATTATTAATAATTGAGATAGAACAGATTAAAAACAAGTAATTGGTAAGTGATGGCTAGAATGCCCTTGCTGTATAAGGAGATTCTGTTACTTACTTATCCCCCAACCCAATCCCTGATATCTCCCTCCTCTTATAATTTAACCAAAATAGAACCCAACTCAGGACCACCCACACCTGGCCACTGCCCACCAGTCCTAGGGCCACTCAGTCATCTTTCAGATGGTCTCTGTGCCTCCAGGTTCTTTCACAACCCATATACCCTAAAGATCAAGGATCAGCAAACCACAGCCCATGGGCCAAATCTGACCCACTGCCCGTTTTTGTAAGGCTTGACCTGAAACCTAAGAAAACATTTTTAATGTAAAAAAAAAAATTAGAAGGAAAATAATATTTCATGACATGTGAAAATTATATCAAATTCAAGGTTCAGGGCCCCTAGGTGAATCTTTATAAGAACACGTTTATTTCTGGATTGTCCGTGGCTACTGCAAGCTACAGCAGCAGAGCTGAGTGGTTGCGATGAAAACCTCATAGCTCACAAAGCCTCAACACCTTACTATCTGTCCCTTCACAGAAAAAGCCGGCTGGTCCCTCCTGTTAGTTCCTCCTACCATTGGACTAAACTTTAAGCAACTTTTAAATTGTATTCCCTCCAAAACCTTTAAAAATTTCCACCTCTTCCCTCAAAGAGATAAAAACTTTGTTGGTCTGACTTCCCAGTTCTAAGGCAGACCCCAGGAGTTTGTGACCTGAATTCGTTTCTTACGAAGATCTCCCAGGTACTCGCCATTCTGGGCCAACCCGTCTGTAAGCTGCCCCTTGAAGGCAGGACAGTGCCTCTATCGTTTGTTGTTCTGGCCCAGAAAGCTCCTCTGGCCCACTGCAATTGAAACCCTCTCCATCCTTCACTCCATTCAGAGTCGCAGCTTTTTAACCAAGAATGCTTCCCTAACCACTCTGCCCCATGTTTCCCTGGGTGAATTCTATGGAACATCAAGCCCAAAAGACATCTTTGGAAAAAGACGTCTGCAGATGTTCACCTTCCTTGGAGTCACAATGTACAAATACGGCATATTAAAGGCTCTGAGAAGTCCTGCAGTCCAGATGCCTATCTATCTCTTTTGCTGAACTCAGCCTTTCCCCAGTGAGTAAACTATGGGATTTATTTTGTCTACAGAATACTTGTTGACCACCAGCATCTAGTACAGTGCCTGGAATTCAGCACTTGTTGAAAAAATGAATAATGCTGACATCCCATGGAACTAGGGTTCCACAAAACATACTTTGGAAATGCTGCTCAAGCTCCTTCTGCTGTCCCTCTAGTCTGAGCTGTTCCCTCCCATGTCACCTACTCCACACCACGTGATGATCATCATCACCATCAAAGGAGCAAGCATTGCACTACAGACAGTGTTAGACCCTTGAAAATGTCATCTCTTTTCATCCTCACAACCACCTCTGAGGTAGGTAATGTTATTCTTCCACTATTTTGCCAAAAATGAAACCATGGGTCAGAAAACTTAAATCATTAGGCCAAGATAAAGTAAGTGGAAAAGCAAGAAGACAAGACTACATAGGTCTAACTCCAAAGCTCATGACCTTTCTTCTCTGCCAGAGTGCCTCCTGACAATGTACTGTGGCCAGCGTGGCTGGCTGCCCACCCAATATCCCTTCTAGCTCTCTTCTGCTAACAGAACCCTGGTTTTATACAGAGTAGCAACAGGTCAAACCAGGAAATGGATTGCAACCACCTAAATCAGTCATGACAATGGTCCCATTGCCTTGCAGCTTGGATAAGTGATTTGACCTAGTGCTGGCCAAGAAGACGTACTAAAACAACATTTGTGGGGTAGTGAGGAGAGGTGTTTTACGGAAGCCAAACAAAGATATGAAGCCTTTATTCCCTCCCACTCATCTGGTCCCCCTCTTCCCTACCTTGAACCTGGGTGTAATGATGAAAGCTTCAGCAGCCATCTTGAAACTGTAAGATAGAGGCCATGAGAATTCACAAAGATATCAGTCCTGATGTTATTAAGTCACTGAGCCAACTCAAGCAGCTATATACCTCCAGACTTCTCGTTACTTGAGAGAAAGAAACCATTATTTGCTTAACCACGCCAGTTGGATTTTCCGTTACACGCAGCTGAACACATTCCTAATGGATGCAGATGCAGTCTCCCATATCACTTACTGTTGAACTTAATCATTATCTCACATGTACGTTATTACTCTTGTCTCTCTCATCATAAAGTATGCTTCTTGGAGGGTAAGTCCATGTCGTATATTTTTGTTTCCACAGGGGTATAGGCAAGAATTTCAGGAATGGTCTGTTCAATTTACTGCTTTCTTTAGTGCTTGTGAGCAGAGAGAGATCATCGTCGAATAGCTGAAATATGGCCTCTATCTCTTATTTAGTCTTTCCATGGTGTCAATCGGAAAGCATGCATCAGAAATACCTGACTGTTTATTAAACACAGCCTACTGGGCCCCCTCCAATCCCAACTGAATTAGAATCTCTGGGGTTAAAGGCTGAGAATGGACATTTGCAATAAGCTCCCCCAGGTGGTTTTGATACATAAAATTTGACAACTTCTGGGATTCAAAAACAACAACAACTGTGGATCCAAAACCTATGTGAGGTTTGGCAGGACTTGGCTGGACCCTAAGGCACCAGCCCTCCTCAGGGGCCCTACCTTAGCCCTGGAGATCTAGGAAGCCTAAATTGGCATAATTGCTCAAGACCCTTTCTTGGGCAATATAGATAACGTAGCTGGCACGCTCTGTGGCATACTGGGATTAGGAAACAAACAGATGCACTCCCAGTAATTGCCACCTCCCACCATACCAGTGCCTACCTCTCCCAGTTTAAAAAGAAACCTCTATGCAGAAAAGAAGCAATGAAATCAGTGGTCCACTGCAACAATCACCATGAGCCACAGAGCTCTCAGAGGATGAAGCGTGTTGAAAAGAAGAAAAGAAAACTAGAGAAAGTTACATACTGATACACAAGCTAGCACTTGGGACTCCTGACTCAGAGGATCAGAAGAGACCTCCGGTGGCCCTTTTGGGTTATTTCTTTATTTACAGCATGCAATTCTGAACAGAATCTTCTCTGAGGCACTGCTCAAACAGAGATGGAAGGCTGGGCCAGGGCATCCCACACTTTTTCTTCCATTGGCAGAGTCCCAGCCTGCATGGCTCTCCAAAGCTCCGAGAAAGAAAATACCTGTGCCTCCCAACAGAATTCCCACGCCTCTGCTACCCCTTGACACTTTTTCATTTCTGACAGTTATTTTCCAGGTGACAGGTGCACACAGAGACACATTCTAGGGGAGCAAATAGCATAGTCAATATACACAGACACACACACAAACTTCACTTTCAAACTGATGGCCTTCCTGCCTGCTGACATCTAGCCAAATTTAAAACCACGGAGAAAGACTTGAAAGTGAATCAGAGAGAGGTGCTCATCCATGCTGGGACGGGAGCACAAGGGCTAAAAGATTCAGCCTGGGATTGAAGAGTGCAGGCCTTGGAAACTCGCGGGCTGGAACGAAGGGCCCTCCCAGCTCTGCACATGCCAGCTCCACCACGGGGAGAACCACTTTCCTCTGTTCCCAGCCCCATGGCCACCACCCTCAGCAAATGCCAGCTAATGGGAGTTCCCACATTTCATCAAGCCTCAAACCATGTGTACCACCGGCCGGTTTGAGGAAGGGAGGTGAGTTAAACCCTTCAAGTGTTTGGAACACCGTGGATGCCAGGCATTTTCTAAACCTCTTGAAACCTTCCTTTGACCAGATGGCCTTGGAAAGGAATAATTTCTGCCATCTTCTTTCTGAGTAACTTTGCATCCATCCTACCTCCCACCCCACCCCACCCTCCTCCCCCCGGACAAAATTGCTTCAAACTCCCCCTCAAGTTCTGTTAGAGAGAATGTTATAACACGCCAAAGATAACTCCTCCTCCCGACCCCCCCCACCCTTTTTTTTTCACCGTCCCACCAAGATTCCAGAGTATTTTCTCACACCACCTGTGTGTGCCGATCCAGGCTTTTTCATTAAAAAAAAAAAAAAAAAAAAGCATGCTTCAGGCCTGCAACAGCTCCCTGAATCAAAATGATTCTACTGGAAATGGGGAGCTCAACGGGGAATTCTTTTTCAGGCATCTTGCCTCCTGACATGTGTACCCCTGAAAACAAACAAACCAAATCCAAGGAGCCAAAGGTGGGGGGCGGTGGGCAGGCTGGGAAGAAGACCGAGAAAGACGAGGTCTACATTTATAGGCAGTCCCATTCCGCGAGCAAAAACCACCTTTTGACCACCTGCAGAATGCGCAAGGTCACGTGGGTTCTCTGCAGCGCCTTAATGTCTTTACCCTGCACACAAGCCCCCCGCGGCATATCAACAAATCCACAAGCGGAAAAAAGAGAGAACTCACTCCTCAGAGAGGAAGTGAACGATAACCACAGCCGCCAGAACAATAATAAAGACTAACAATTACTACTACTGCTCCCACCACCCAGCCAAGCGGCAGCCGACAGCGGTACAGTGAAGGGACATCCAAGCGCAGGGTTTGCAAGATAAATCACAGAAGATCGAAGACCGAACCATGCCCACCTTGCAAACCTCCCACCCCCTCCACCCCACCCCCAACAAACAGAAGGGAAAAGGGGATGGTGGGGGAGAAAGGGGAGGGGAGGAAGGATTGCTTTTTTTTTTTCCCATAGGCAACACCTACCTCCAAGGTCCGGATTTCTTTTTGTGTGAGGTCGTTGGAGGTAGCACATTTGGTCCTAAGCCCTTCCAGGTTGGAGATGCTCAGGTCTATCATGTTTTGGACCAACTCGCACTGCTGTAAGGCTTTTTGCAAACTCAGAGGCTGCTGCTCCTCGCTTTTCGTCATGTTTTCCTCATCCATCGCTTGCTCTGCAAGCCCCCTTCCCCTCCTCCTCCTCCCAGAGAGAAAAAAGGGGGGTGTGTGGGGGGGAGTAGAGGTAGTCTACCCCCTACGCCTCTCCAACCACTGCGACTTCTCAACAGTGTCTCATGAAGAAGAAACCCAACATCTCACACAGGGTTGAGGGGGTGGGGGTGGGAGGAGGGGACAAGAGCCAAAATTTATTATTTTATTTTGGGGTGTCAAGCAGACTCCATTAGAACGTCTCCCCTCTCTGAGTCTCTGGTCCCTGAGAAGAAGAGATGCTGTTTCTCAGAAGCAAACCAGGTGATGTGATGCTGTCTGTACACTTGCGGGGAGGGGGGGGGCGGGGAGAAGGAGGAGGGGGAGGGAGAGGAGGAGGAGAAGGAAAATAGCGCTCACTCTTTACACACCGGCTCCGTGAAGGACAAAATTATATATTTTTGGCTGGCTGGCTTTTATGTCAAAAAAAATCTGGTTTGCCCCCCTCCCAGTTGCAGTGACACGGCATTGTCCACCGTTTGGGGTGCTTTAGCGCGTTCTCAAGATGCTGTCTGCATTGCTCCCGCGGCTGCGGCGGCGACTGCGGCTGGCTGCTGTCTCGTCCTCGCGCTGCTGCTGCTGCCGCCGCCGGGCTCCGGGGGTGACGGCTGCTGCATTCGCTCCTGCCTCGCTCCACACCGACATCTTGCCTGTCAATCACGGGGAGGAGGGAGCGAGGGAGCGCCGGCGAGGGATGGAGAGCGAGCGAGAGACCTGCAGGGGAGCGGGTTGGTGGAGAGGCGCCGTGCGCGCATCCGCCCCCGCCGGGCCCGGGCTCCGGCTCGCCAGGGACCCGCTGGAGGAGGCGGAGGTGGAGCGCGCAGGCTCGCGCACCTGGCCGGGGAAAGGGACGGCTCCCAGCGCGGGTAGGGGGAGCGGGGGGCGGGATTTCTAGGGGATGCGGAGCTCGCGTGGCAAAGTGAAATTACTACCGGGCGTGCGTGCGAGCGAGCAATCGGCGGGCGGGGGCGCGGGGGAAGCGCGCGGCGGCTGAGGCTGCTCCTGGGGGCGGTGGAGAAGGCAGGGAGTGTGCCAGAGCGCGGAGACTGGGCGAGGGGGCGGGGAGAGGGATTTGGTGGCCGGGCGGGGGTGGGGGACACTACTACTGCACCGCTCTCGCGAGAGGAGGCCGGCGCGCGGCTCAGCAGGTGCGCTCTGGCTGGGAGCAGGTGTGTGTCCAACTTTAAACCCCGTAGTGCGTGCTGGAAAAACGTCAGCGTGAACCTGGGCACGTCCTCTCTGGCTTTCTGGCTAGAAGGGTGTGTGGGTGTGGGGGTGTGGGTGTGGGTGTGGGTGGGTGGGTGTAGGGGTGTGGTGTGGGGTGGGGTGTGTGTGTTTGCTTGTCCTCCCTTTATGGTGTGTGTGTGGCGGGGGCGGGGACAAACCTGATGCGCTCCCTTGGGCTGTAGGAAACTGCCTCCCAGAATTGACACCCAGGCCTTCAATCGCCCTAATGGGTGACTTTCCATTTGGAGAGTGAAAGGGGCTTTGCCTTAATCTGATTGTTAACCGTGTCCTACATGTCCTGCATGATCTGATCCCAGATACCTAACTGACCTTCTATCAGCAAACTATGGTCCCAGAATTACAAATGGATTTTACGCTACAAACAATATATGCTGGAGAGGGTCTGAAGAGAAGGGAATCCTCCTGCACTGTGGAAATGTAAGTTGATGCAGCCACTATGGAGAACAGTAGGGGAGGTTCTTAAAAAAACTTAAAATAGAGCTACCATATGATCCAGCAACACCACTCCTGGGCATACATCTGGAGAAAACCATAATTTGAAAAGATACGTGCACCCCAATGTTCAGTGCAGCACTATTTATAATAGCCAGTACATGGAAGCAGCCTAAATGTCCCCTGACAGAGGAATGGGTAAAGAAGATGTGGTGCGGTACATATACACAATGGAATATTCAGTTCAGTTCAGTTGTTCAGTCATGCCAGACTCTTTGCAACCCCATGGACTGCAGCACACCAGGTTCCCTGTCCATCACCAACTCCCAAACCTTGCTCAAACCCAGGTCCATCAAGTCAGTGATGCCATCCAACCATCTCATCCTCTGTTGTCCCCTTCTGCTGCCTTCAGTCTTTCCCAGCATCAGGGTCTTTTCCAATGAGTCAGTTCTTCACATCAGGTGGCCCAAGTATTGGAGCTTCAGCTTCAGCATCAGTCCTTCCAATGAACACCCAGGACTGATCTCCTTTAGATTGATTGGTTTGATCTCCTTGCAGTCCAAGGGACTCTCAAGAGTCTTCTCCAACACCACAGTTCAAAAATATCAATTCTTTGGTGCTCAGCTTTCTTTATGGTCCAACTCTCACATCCATACAAGACTACTGGAAAAACCATAGCTTTGACTAGATGGACATTTTGTCGGTAAAGTAATGTCTCTGCTTTTTAATATGCTATTTAGGTTGGTTATAGCTTTTCTTCCAAGGAGCAAGCATCTTTTAATTTCATGGCTGCAGTCACTATCTGCAGTGGTTTTGGAGCCCAAGAAAATAAAGTCTGTCACTGTTTCCATTGTTTCCCCATCTATTTGCCATGAAGTGATGGAACTGGATGCCGTGACCTTCGCTTTTTGAATGTTGAGTTTTAAGCCAGCTTTTTCATTCTCCTCTTTCACTTTCATCAAGAGGCTCTTTAGTTCCTCTTTGCTTTCTGCCATAAGGGTGGTGTCAACTGCATATCTGAAGTTATTGATATCTCTCCCGGCAATCTTGATTCCAGTTTGTGCTTTGTCCAGCCCAGCATTTTGCATAATGTACTCTGCATATAAGTTAAATAAGCAGGGTAACAATATATAGCTTTGACCTAGTCCTTTCCCAATTTGGAACCAGTCCGTTGTTCCATGTCCAGTTCTAACTGTTGCTTATTACCCAGTCATAAAAAGGAATGAAATAAGGCCATCTGCAGCAACATGAAGAGACCTAGAGATTGTCATACTGAGTGAAGTAAGTCAGACAGAGAAAGATGAATATCATAATATCGTTTATATGTGGAATCTAAAAAACGGTACAAATGAACTCATTTACAAAACAGAAATAGAGTTACAGATATAGAAAACCATCTTATGGTTACCAAGAAATAAAGGAGGGGAGGATAAATTGGGAGTTGAGATTGACATGTACACACTATCATATACAAAATAGATAGCTAATAAAGACCTATACTGTATAGTCAGGAAACTCCACTCAATACTCTGTAATGACCTACATGGGGAAAGAATCTTTAAAAAAGTGGATACATGTATATGTATAACTGATTCACATTGCTGTGCAGCAGAAACAAACACAACATTGTAAGTCAATGATACTCCAATTAAGAAAATTATTTAAAGAATGGATTTTACATTTTTAAATGGTTCAGAAAAAATCAAAAGACTATTTTGTCATGTGAAAATTAACAAGGAATTCTAATTTAAGTGTTCATAAATAAAGTTTTATTGAAATACTGCCACCCATTTATTTATTGTGTGTCTTTACCTTTGCATTGTAACAGCAGAATTTAGTTGCAGCAGATACTATATGACTTGGAACACCTAAAATATTTACTATCTAGCCCTTTACAGAAAAATTTGCTATCCCCAGGTTAAACATACTCTTGCCAAACATACTCTTGTCCTAGAGATCTTTGTACTCTATGTCTCCTCTCCCCAGGTCACATTTCCCCCAATACTTTTCTGATTAGCTCCTGTCACTTTGTGTCAACTCAATGTCATCTCAGAAAGGCTTCATTTCCCTGATCATCTTAACTAATAGTACTCCCAAGATGCATTGCCCAAAGGATATATTTAGGATAATTGGCAAAAGGCACCTCTTTCTCCAGGTGAACAGAGCTCCATTCCAGGGATTGGGCTTATAGAGCAGAGGAGATTCAGAACTCATGGTAATATGTATTCCTTAAAGGAAGTTGCTTAAGATGTAGAATGACAACTGGAGATATCAAACTTTTTCTTGGACTGTGGGCCCATGGGATTTAATGGCTCAAATAGAGCTGAATCAGCATTTTCAAAATTTCCCCCCATCCATGAGGAGCTCAAGTGTGTTCTCTACGTTCTCAATCTTTTGGATTATGAAATTTACAAATTCCAGTTCTCTGGGAAAATTCTCTCTTCATTCATTTTTTCCGTCTTTTTGTTTTTCTTGAAAATATTAATTACGGTTATCTTAAAGCCCCTGTCTAACTCCAATGCCTCAGTCACCTGGGGGGAGGGGGGTCTATTTCTATTGACTATTTTTCTCTTTGTTTTCAGTGATTTGGTCCTGTCTCTTGGCAGGCCTTGTAATGTTTGTTGAATGCAATACAGTATCTGTGTATGAAAAAAATATCTAGAGTCTCTGGTTGATGTTGTCTAACTCTGGAGAGGGCTCATCCTTTCTCTGCAAAACAGATGGCATGAGGACTAACCATCCTAATCCAATCAGAGGCTGAGCTGGATGGAGGCTGCATAGCAGTTTTGATAAGAGCCATTTAACTCTGGCTCTCACTTCTAAATCCTTGCCTTTGGGTATTTCCAACTGAGAAGTTTAGGTGTTCACCAAGGCCCCTCCCCCTGGTCCTAGGTTCTAATCCTTGTCTCCAAAACATGGCAAGGCTGTTGAAAACTCTGCTGTTTCTCAGAAACGTTTTGCTTGGCTCCTTAGCCTCTTGGCCTGCACTGTTTCAGAATTTGCCAAATGTCTTAAGCAGGAAATTGCCATCTATGAAACTCACTTTTCTGTCCCCCACTCCCTCTTTACGCAGTATTAGCCTTTCAAGTTCCCAGTTTTGTCTCTCCAACCTTAGAAGGCTGCCAAAAGCTTTGTGGCTTCTCTGTCCCCTAGAAGCAGCTCCTTGCCTGGAAACTAACTGATGAGAATCGTATTTCACCCTAGAAACTGCACTCGAGCTCTGAAAGATGAAAATCTCAGAGTAGCTTCATCAATAGTGGAAATAAATTATTGTTACTGGGCTACTGAATGAGCTGAACTTGGCAAACTCTCATAAGATCCCATAGCTTTTAGTTTCAGCCATTAAGAATGATCTCAATTTTGCATATTAGAAGTCCATTCTAGTCCAACCAAAGCTTCCTTCTCACATCCAGTTTTATGCCTCTTCCCCACCCACTCTGGTATGGAGACTAGGGCAGGCATGTCCTTTCCTGCCTTCTCTCCAGCTCCTCTTGCTGGTGTTCAGGAGCAGAGGAATGAGTGCAAGGGACTTTCAGATGAAACAAGTGAGAACAGGTATATCTGATACTTGAGTGTCAGATCTCCCCCGTCCATGTCCTGGTGAGTCCTTACATGCTGGTTCTTTCACATGGGGGTGCACGGTGGGGTGGATCTTTGGAGACCTCTGTGGGGACCATGTGGAGACTCAAAGCACATGCTATGATCTCTCCCACATCCCCTTTCCACTCACACCCCAGGAAGTACCCTACATTCTCTTTCTGAGAGCCGCTTGTCTGGCAGGCTGCCCTCTCCGGTGAGTTTTTCAGGATGACTCAAGTCTAAGGATATGTGCTTTGGCCCATGAGAAGCAGGATGTACCTTTGCCCTGCTGCCCTTTCTCCTCACCATGGGCAGCCTTAAGTGGGCAGTGAAATGCCAGCCACTCCCCCTCTGTGTGCCCAGTCTCATGAGTGATCCTCCTTTGAACTCTCCTCTCTTGGCTTGGGGGTTGAAAGGGAAGAAGAAAACACCCCCTACAAAGACCTGCTGGAGAAACCTCCTCTGGATAAAATCTTGACCATGTCTTATATTAGCTGGAGGCTGATGGTTACTGATGGTCAAAGGACCAGTCTGGCCACCTCGTAACAGAAGGAGGAAGTACTGTTACCCACTGCCCTCACCTTCAAAGTTTTATAGTTCTGGGTTGACAGGAAAAGTCTCATTCCACGTCCTGTTGTATTAGTGTGTGTGTGTGTGTGTGTGTGTCTGACTTCTGTGACACCATGAACTGTAGTCCACCAGGTTCCTTTGTCCATCGGATTCTCCAGGCAAAATTACTGGTGTGGGTTGCTATTCCCTTCTCCGGAGGATCTTCTGAACTCAGGGATCAAATCTGGGTCTCCTGCATTGCAGGTGGATTCTTTACTATCTGAGCCACTAGGGAAGCCCATTAATGATGACCTGCCCCCAATATTTTCTAAGTTGCACTGTGAATGCAGATACAAATTGGAAAATGGCAGATTCAAAGGCAGAGGGGTGATTTATGACCCTGAAACTGAAAAACGAACAAAAAAACAACTACCACTGACTTGTCCTTAAAGCTATTGCCCAGGGCGTTGCTTTTTTCTTTTTCCCTATTGATTTCTTTGAGGAGGAGGAAAAGTTCAGAAAACTAGTCCCCAGAACATGACCAAATCTTTCGTAGCTTCGAAAGGATTACTATTGTTCTGTTCTAACTCATTGATCCCCAAAACATAAATGGCTTTTAAAAAAAAATACCTTTGATGAGTGCAGGCAGAAAGTTCCTGCCTTTAACCTTATGAAGTTTTCCCAACATAAGAAAACTGACTTGTTTCAGAGTTCTCCTTTTGGCCTTTTGCCTCTTAATTTTCCAACATGAGCAAAACCACCAGCTCACTCTCTTGATGGCAAGATAGTTTGAGCTCATGGTAATGGACAGTTTAGTCCAATGATTTATGCTGGTTTTACAAATTAAGCACCCAAATGATGCACTGTAAATTTTCAGATACAGAACCCTCAGGATAGAAGAGGATGCAGACAGTGGCTCTCTGTAGATGCTGAGAGGTATACAGCTGAGGAGTATTAAAAATTTTAATAAAGTGAGGCCATCAACCAAGTTAGTTTGCTTCTCATGCCATCTTGTCTATGAAGTTCTGCTTTAGCCCAAATGGAGACTGTGTGTGAATCAGAACAAGGCATCTGCTCTGCAAGGGGACCAAGGGTCACAGCTTGTATGGCAGGGCACAGCCTGGATTACAGACTTGCCTCAGTCTGGGCACCTGCAACCTGCATAGCCTCTATCTGCAGCAGCCCGGAGGAAGCTCCTGATTCCTTTATTTTTATTGTTGTAAAATATACACAACATAAAATTCACCAGTAGTGACATTTGGTACACTCACAGTTTTGGGTGACCATCACCACTGTCTAGTTTCCGAACATTTTCCTCACCCAAAAAGGAAATCCTGTACACATTTAGCAGTCATTACACATTCTGGATATTCCATATAAGTGGAATCATACAATATTGTGTCTGAGTTCTTTCCCTTTGCATCATGTTTTCAAGATTCACTCACTTCATAGCACGTGTCCTTTTTATGGCTGCATAATATTCTATTGTGTGGCTATACTGCAATTTGTTTTTCTGTTTATCGTTGGTGGACAGCTGATTTTTTTCTACCTTTTGGAACTTGTGAATAGTGCTGCTGTGAACATCTTTGTAGAAATTTTTGTTTGGACACATGTTTTTGATTCTTTAGGTATATATATAGGAGCAGAATTATCATATGTGGTAATTCTGTTTAACTTTTTGAGAAACTGTCACTGTTTTCATAGGGAATGCAACATTTTACATTTCCACCAGCAGTGTGTGAGGGCTCCAACTTTTCTACATCCTCCCCTCCTGACTCTTCTTGCATCGATATTATTTCATTAATGAATAAAAAAAATTACCCATCATAATGGCGTCTTTAGGAAAGTATCAACACATTCATTTCTTGGGTACCTATAATGTGCTAGGGAAATGCTACATGCATGGAATTTAAAGATTAATTAGGGACAGTGTGTTCTTCAGTTTTCTTTTAGTTGCAAAGGACAAAAACTCAACACAAATCAGTTTAGGTAAAAAAAAAAAAAAAAAAAGTGACTGACATCATCAGGAAATGAAGGGGAGGAATCTTGCTCTGGCCCGGCACCATCCTTTTCTCTCTCTATCACTCAGCTCTGCTGTCTTCTGTTTTGGTTTTGTTTTTAGGTGGCTTTCTCCCAGGGTGTGACAAAGACAAGCACAGAGAGCTTAGTAATTATATGAGAAATGTAGTCCCTTTCTCCTTAGCTCCAACGAAGTTCTAGCTCACTCCAACATAGTTCCAGCTAGTTTCAACATAAGTTTCAGGACTGAATGTGCAGGCCACCGATTCCAAAGCCAGTCACATTGGCCAAGGGGGTGGGACGTGAGGATGGGCCAGGCCTGGGTAGTAGGAAGTGGCATCAAGTCTACACAAACCATGTGGTATGAGATTAGGGGAGGACTGGTCCCCCAAAGAGAAAGAGAAATACTATTATCAGAAGTATAAAGGGTATATTTGGTCAGACAAAAACATCAGCAACCATCCACCCTTCTCGAGAAAGTCACAGTCTAGTGGGGGGACCAGTGCAAACAAATCCTGTAATTAGAACATGCCCTGGGAAAGGAGAAAAGAGTCCTTTAGACCTGTGCAAGAGAAAGGGATGGGACTCTGGGAAAGCTCTGCTGAGGAGGAGATTCTGAAGCCAAGATAAAGCAGGAATGGGCCGTTTGCTGCAACATAGATGAGCCTACAGATTATCACACTGAGAAAGTCAGACCGAGAAAGAAGATATTTTATGATATCACTTATAGGTAGAATGTCAAGTATGATACAAATGAACTTATCTGTGAAACAGAGACAGACTCACAGACGTAGAGAACAGACTTGTGGTTGCTGGGGTCAGGCGAGGGGAAGGATGAATTAGGAGTTTTAGGATTAACAGATGCAGACTATTATATACAGAATGGTTAACCAACAAGGTCCTCCTGTATAGCACAGGGAACTATATTCAACACCCAATGATAAACAATAATGGAAAAGAATGTGGAAAATAATATATATCTATGTATTTATGTAAGTGTATACATAAAGCTCAACATTCAGAAAACGAAGATCATGGCATCTGGTCCCATCACTTCATGGGAAATAGATGGGGAAACAGTGGAAACAGTGTCAGACTTTATTTTTTTGGGCTCCAAAATCACTACAGATGGTGACTGCAGCCATGAAACTAAAAGACGCTTACTTCTTGGAAGGAAAGTTCTGACCAACCTAGATAGCATATTGAAAAGCAGAGACATTACTTTGCCAACAAAGGTTCATCTAGTCAAGGCTACGGTTTTTCCTGTGGTCATGTATGGATGTGAGAGTTGGACTGTGAAGAAGGCTGAGCGCCGAAGAATTGATGCTTTTGAACTGTGGTGTTGGAGAAGACTGTTGAGAGTCCCTTGGACTGCAAGGAGATCCAACCAGTCCATTCTGAAGGAGATCAGCCCTGGGATTTCTTTGGAAGGAATGATGCTAAAGCTGAAACTCCAGTACTTTGGCCACCTCATGCGAAGAGTTGACTCATTGGAAAAGACTCTGATGCTGGGAGGGATTGGGGGCAGGAGGAGAAGGGGACGACAGAGGATGAGATGGCTGGATGGCATCACTGACTTGATGGATGTGAGTCTGGGTGAACTCCAGGAGATGGTGATGGACAGGGAGGCCTGGCGTGCTGTGATTCATGGGGTTGCAAAGAGTTGGACACGACTGAGCGACTGATCTGAATTGATACATGCACATTTCTGAACCACTTTGCTGTACACCAGAAACTAACACACCATTGTAAATCATGTATACTTCAATTTTTTAAAAAAATTTAATAAACACATAAAAGAAGTAATAAATAAAAGGGAATCCTCCAGGTACACACAGAAGCATTGGTTTGTGCTAAAGACAGAGGCCTGAAATCACTGGTGATTACAAACAACAACAAGGAACATATGCTCGGCACAATGATTTTTAAAGTCACACTCAAAAGACTTAAACTATGTGGCCTGACCTTGAGAAGGCTCATGCTGGTGAACGAGAGAGGCCCTGTCAGCCCTTCCTCTACCTATTAGCTTCAGCAGCCTCTAGAGGGGTATAACCACCCAGAGGGGCTTCCTGGGATATGGAACCTTCAGTGCTAAAACTGTGACAGTACAAAGCAATCTGGGATGACTCGGTCATCCTAGAGTTAAGTTCCCAAGTCATAAGCACCTGCTTGGAGTATGCTTGGAGTTGGGATCAGTGTTCTGGGAGCGTATGTTGTTATGGAAGAATAAGCCCTGTGTTGAAACAAAACTTGCACACAGTTGTTCAGAGCATCACTATTCACAAGCGCCAAAAGGTGGAAACAAGTCACCTATCCACCGTCTAATGAGCAGATCAACGAAACATGGTCTTTCCATACAATGGAATTTTGGTGGTGGTGGTGGTGGTGATTTAGTTGCTAAGTTGTGTCCAACTCTTTTTCAACCCCATTGACAGGCTCCTCTGTCCATGGGATTTCCCAGGAAGAAGACTGGAGTGAATTGTCATTCCCTTCTCCAGGGGATCTTTCCAACACAGGGACTGAACCCAAGTCTCCTACATCACTGGCAGATTCTTTACCAATGAGCCACGAGGTAAACCCACAATGGAATCTTACTTAGTTATAAAAAGGAGTGAAGCACTGACACATGCTACAACATGCTGCTGCTGCTGCTAAGTCGCTTCAGTCGTGTCCGACTCTGCGCGACCCCATAGACGGCAGCCCACCAGGCTCCTCCGTCCCTGGGATTCTCCAGGCAAGAACACTGGAGTGGGCTGCCATTTCCTTCTCCAGCTACAACATGGATGGACTTGAAAATGCTGCACTGAGGTAAAGAAGTCAGACACAAAAGGTCACATCTGTATGATTCTGCTATGGAATACCCAGAATAGGCAAATCTGAGAGACAGAAAGCAGATTGGCCGTTGCTGGGGGCTGGGGGAGGGGAGAATGGAGAGTGAGTGCTTAACAGCTATTGGATTTCTATTTGGGGTGATGAGAGAGTTCTAGAACTAGATAGAGGTGATGGTTGTTCAACACCATGAATGAACTTAATGCCACTGAATTGTATACTTTAAAAAGGATTAAAATGGTAAATTTAATGTTAAGTGTATTTTACTGCAATAAAAAGAAGAATCCCCAAAAGATGTATAAAGCAAAGGCAGTCCACAAAGCCAAATGTGGACTGTAGGTGAGTTTCATTTGGCTTCAGGGAGTTTTAAATTTTGGCAAACAGTTCTAGCAGGGGGATATTTCACATAAAAATAATTCTGATGAGCAATTTATTCAGAAGAATTTGAAACCTTGGCCCTACTTAGGCTGCATCTGCACCTGGAAAGGATGGGAGGAGGGGTGGAGCAAAGGGGGTGTTCCAGTTCCCTCCAGTCCCCTTTCCCTCAGCCTTCACCTCCTCTTTGGTACCTGCCTGGCCCCCAGAGGCACTAAGCACAGGCCTTCCAATACTTGCACAAAACAATTAGAAGAGAGGCAGATGACAAAGTCCAGAAATCAGCCACACTACATGGTGACTTCCATTTTCATTCCTTTGTAAATGAGATATCAGTGGATCACTATTTTCCCCAAAATGCTATATGACTTTCAAAAAAGTAAGGAAATATCCCCTTAAAGCAGTGATTCAATAAGCTTTATCTGCACATGGGAATCACCCAGGAAACTTTTTTTAAAAGTGTTGAGGCCTGGGTCCTACCTCTGGAAATTCTAATTTCTTTGGTCTGGGGTGCAACCTAAGGATTGGAATTTTTAAAAGCTCCCTAGGTAATTCAAACATGCAACTGGAGTTGAGAGAATTACTGCTTGACAGCTGTCTTTTAGAGAATCACCCTTTTTTGGCCTTGGACCTTACAGATCAAACTGCACACAAGTTGAAAATCTTTCTTTGGTTTTTACTGACATGTCTTTTGCAGTTCTCAATATCTACACTCACAGACACAGGCTACCTTCAGCTGCCCAACAGTCATCTTGACAGATACAAGAAACACATGAGTAAATCATCTGTTTTTTTTTTTTTTTTGTGGAGCGTTCACTGCTTCATTATCAAAAGGACATCTAAAGCGTCTCATAAAATATAAAAGTTAGCCCCACATTTGTTTAATGGGTGTGAAGGGCTCCAGTCCACAGTGTGCTGCGGTCTGAGGAAGCCATCTGATAAAGAACACATGCTGTTTCCCTGGGACCAGAGTCTTAATGGTTTGTCATGTGAATGCATGTGCATTGTTCAAAGTGATCACCCCTTTGCAAAGTGCAACTGTGACGCAATTGCTGACATCCTGGCCATGCATTTTCCATGTGCTCCTGCTTGTAAGCTCTCTTCCACCAGAGCAATTCAGCGGTGCAAAAAAGCATCTGCTGACAGGAAAAACAAAACCTGTTCCACAGTCTGTGCATATTCAAGGCATCCTTCCTACCTTGGTACCAGACCTTTGTGGAGGTCAGCTGTGCCTGGGTCAGAGATGAAGCCCACCACTGCCTCTAGCTCACACTGTCTGGGCTGTCTGGTCGGTAAAAGCAGAATGTGCCTCCTCTTCACACCCCACCACAGCTGTCTGCAGCTCGGCTGGTAGGCCAGTGTTGGCTTCGCTTCCAGCACCAATCTGTGACTTTGGCTGGGGGCGGGGGTGGGGGGAGGGTGGGGAGGGAAGAAAAAATGCACATGGTGAGTGAACAAAATTGCCCAGGTCGTCCTGCGTGAGCTTCAAGTCATCCAAAATTTGACTGCCTTCTTCTGAAAGGTACAGACTGGGAGTTTACTGAGCCCCATTTTGTACCTGAATTGGAAAAATAGAACCGAAGGTCCTTTACAAGTCTCATCTGTGATTTTTGGACTTGTCTTTGAAGAAATGGGGGAGAAAGTTAGAAATGTTTAGCAAGACAGATCACAGGTTTTCCCCGTCTTGTGCTTTTTGTGTACAGGATCACGTAAGTCAGTAACAGTTTATTTTTCTTGGTAAATTGAGAACGCCTCTTTTTTTTTTTCATCAAAAGAAGTAAAAATGTTGACTTTTAGTTTTTAAAAGACAGCCCTGCCCCTAGTTTCAAGAGAAGGCAAATTGTTCTCAATGCTGAAACATTCACCCAGTCTTTGATTCATTTATTTATTCAGTCCAAATATCAATATATTTCTGATTATAAATAGTCTGATTTCCTGATACGATGGATTCTTCATCATCACAAGTAGAGCTGGAGTCCAGGAGAGGTAATAGACTACTAGAGGGAAAAATGCTGGTTTGGAGCCACATAACCAGGTTCTAATCCCAGCTCTGCCAACCTCCTGGCCTTGTGACCTT
Source organism: Bos taurus (assembly GCF_002263795.3). Classification (NCBI taxonomy): domain Eukaryota; kingdom Metazoa; phylum Chordata; class Mammalia; order Artiodactyla; family Bovidae; genus Bos; species Bos taurus. The sequence continues at coordinate 57,218,594 of NC_037344.1, read as the reverse complement.
ATTCAAGGGATCTCAGCTCTCTGGATCTAGGTTTCCTCACTTGTAAAATAGGAGTAGTAACTATCTGCCCCTGGGGTGGTAATGAGGAGTCAGTGACTCAACAAGTGTAAAGTGCTTAGAACATAGCCTGAACGTTAGTTGTAACTGCTTCTATCCCTGGAAACACAAAAGTAGCACAAAGGCAAAAGCACTTCTGTGGCTTGGCAGGTTTGCACACAGGTAGCCCTGTTGCAAATCCATTAAAAAAACAAACAAACAAAAAAACACCCCCGTATTGGGTTAAAATTGGAAGATCTAGTTCAGAATTTCTGTAAGTACCCCATGCTAACCAGTTACCTCAAAACTGCAAAATCCCAGGGAGTTCCCTATGGCCTAGTGGTTGGGATTCTGGGCTTTCACTCCCATAGCCCAAGTTCAACCCCTAGTTGGGGAACTAAGATCCTGCAAGCCATGTGGCACAGCCAAAAAAATTTCAAAATCCCAGATCCCACCTGGGACTTACTTCGGCTCTCTGGGGTTAAAGTCCTGGGAACCTGCATTTTTAACAAGCATCCCATGGGGCCATGATGTACCCTAAAGCTAGAAAAGTATGAAGAGTTAACAAATAGCAGTACCTCGGAAGCCCAGATACTGCTGTTACAGATCCACTAAAGTAGTGTCTCCAAAACTTCATTCGAGTATTATCTTTATGCATAATTTTTGCCCAATTATTTTACAATCTGACACAGCATATAATTTTCTATGAAGTGACTTGCTATTTTTACAAAAGCAAATTTATTGTAAAAGGGACATTTATTTCATTCAAATAAATGAAAAATAGATATCTTGCCATAATTAGATGATAACCATAGAAGTAAATATAATTTTAAAAAATAATGTTATTAAATTCTACCTAGACACTGTTACTTAATGAAGCTCTGAATTTGCAGGTGCATCTTTGCTTTTTAAAGAAAACTGGCCAGGGTTAAAGAGGTGTTACAGTCTTTCTAGCACCACGTAGGGACGTTCTCCTTGATGAAATGATTGCAAGGGATCGAGGGGAGTAACTTCCTTGCTGGGTGATTCAGTGCCATTTAATATTGTGTTTGAGCAGCCCCTAAAGTCACTTCCTAGTGAGTCATGCCGCACACTCTGTGCAGAAGTGCAATCAAGTCTTCGTCTCAAAGTTTACTGACTCTGGATTTGCACACACACTTACAAAAGAACAAAACAAAAAGCCCCAGAATATTCGAGACACTGGGAGTTATGGTTCAGGTAGTCCATACTTGTCTCCACAAAGCTCCAGGACCCACTTCAGATGTCACTCTCAAGGACGTCAGACAGATTTGGGTTGGGATCCACTACCCACCCCCCTGCTATGCTTTGTGACCTTGGGCATATCTCCAGAATCCATCTCCACAACTGTAAAATGAGATGTGTCTGTTCCAGCCAAGATGATGTAAAATGATGTATGAAAAGCCCCTAACACAGAGAGTGACACATGGTTGAAGTTCAGTAAACGGTAGCTTTTTAAAATTACCAAGCCTTCATATTTTAAATCATTTTTGATAGAACTCTTTGTAAAAACACAATTCCACATCCTAAATCCCATGCAACTACTTGATGACTCAGGGCTATCATTTTGAACATCTCTGTAGTCATTTTATTGTATTGGGACGCATTTTCTAATAGCTTCCCAAATTCACCCTCCTCTTTGGGCGTTTCACATATGCAGTGGGCTGGTAACCAAGCTAAGTGACCACCAATAGAAAACTGATTACACCATAGCTAAATTACATGGGTAGCCAACACCAATGCAAAAAGATACTCCCAAAGCAATCACAAACATAAAAATTTAAGCACTGAGGTTTTTTTTGTCCATGTGCATAGCAAATATTAAGTACAATATTATTTAAGTGGGTGAGGAAATGGCAAATAAAAACTTCCATACACTGACAGTGGAAGTATAAATTGGTACAACCTTTTGGAGGGCATATACATTTGACCTAGCAATTCCATTTCTAAGAATCTATACAACAGAGTCTCTTCCATACGGGCACAAGAATGTATGTGAAAAACAAGTATTGATGAGGATGTGGAGAAGTTGGAGCCCTGGTGCATTGCTAGTGAGAACGTAAAATGATACAACCACCATGAAAAACAGCATGATAAAATCAAACATAGAATTACCATATAATCCAGGAATTTCACTTTGGGGCATATACCCAAAATAATTGAAAGTAGAGACTCAAACAGATATTTGCAAATGAATGTTCATAGCAGCATCATACACTGTGACCAAAAGGTAGAAATAACCCAAATGTCCATCAGTGGATGAAAGGATAAACAAAATGTGGTCTATTCAAGCAATAGGAAAATTTTCAACCTTAAAAAAAAAAGAATGAAATTCTGATACATACCACAACATCAATGAAATTTGGAGACATTATACTCAGTGAAATAGGTCAGACAACTATTGTATGATTCCTAGATTCCTAGATTGTATGATTAACTAGAATAGTCAAATGCATAAAGAGAGGAAGTGAAATAATGGTTACAGGGGTGGCAAGAGGGGGCAACAGGGAGTTACTGTTTAATGGGTACAGAGCTTCATTTGGGAAAGATGAAAAGTTCTAGAGATGGAGGTGGCTGCACAACAGTGCCTATGAACTTATGCCACTTAACTGTGTACTTACGGTTAAAACGGTAAATTTTATGTTAAGCCTGCTGCTGCTGCTGCTGCTAAGTCGCTTCAGTCGTGTCCGACTCTGTGCGACCCCATAGACGGCAGCCCACCAGGCTCCCCCGTCCCTGGGATTCTCCAGGCAAGAATACTGGAGTGGGTTGCCATTTCCTTCTCCAATGCATGAAAGTGAAAAGTGAAAGGGAAGTCGCTCAGTCGTGTCTGACTCCTAGCGACCCCATGGACTACAGCCCACCAAGCCCCTCCGTCCATGGGATTTTCCAGGCAAGAGTACTGGAGTGGGTTGCCATTGCCTTCTCCAGCATGTTAAGCCTATTCTACCACAATTTTTAAAAAGAATGCAGTGCTAAGCCAAAAAAGTGTCACTTTTGAACTGATGCCCAGGGGACATTGTTCTTTTTATTTCATGTTCAAGACTATGGGTAATAGGAGGACAGAGGATATTGGAAATTTGGTTTCAAAATAAGCAGAATGCTACTGAGTTTATCTTGTTTACATCTGTATCTCCTAGTTATCGTTATTCCCATTGAAATACTATTAATAACAGAAACAAACTTTTGTACCAACCTAGAAGGAAATGGCAGCCCACTCCAGTGTTCTTTCCTGGAGAATCCCAGGGACGGGGGAGCCTGGTGGGCTGCCGTCTATGGGGTCGCACAGAGTCAGACACGACTAAAGTGATTTAGCAGCAGCAGTAGCAATAACAGAAAACCATTCATATTAAACAATGAATAATTATACAAATAATTGTTGTGATATGATGCCCTTCATAAATTTTGCAAGTCCTAAAGATTTAATGAGATAATAATAATAAAGGAGCTAGCACAGTTCCTTAGTTATTAGTGTTCTTATTTTTAGCTCATTTAATTCTCAAATCAGTCCTATGACAGGTATTATTGACATCCCCATTCTATAGGCAAGAAAAACCAAGGCTCAGAGAAGTTAAGTGATTTGTCCAAGGTTACAAATGGCAGGGCTGAGGATAAAAAAGTGACTGTCAGACTCCAAAATCTATGTACTTCAGATGTAGAAAACAAACTTATGGTTGCCAGGGGAAAGGGGGGAGGCATAAATTAGGAGATTGGGATTGACATTTATACACTACTATATATAAACCAGATAACTAATAGGGACCTACTATATAGCACAGGGAACTCTACTTAATATTCTGTTTGAGGGAGCATGGATTCTATCCCAGGTTGGGGGGAACTAAGATCCCACAAACCTTGCAGCCAAAACAACAACAACAAAACAAAATAATATAGTTGAAAAACAACTATATTTATTTAATTTAAAGGACCTGTTCTATTCTTTCCCCATCTCACCTTTCAGGTCCTATTCCTCTTAGGCAACCACCCGCAACCTTCATATTTTTTATCCCAGTACTTATTAATGTCCTTCTAAATAAGAAACATAAACCAAAATTTCTTGATTTATCCATTTTAGACTATTTATTGGCTCATTTATCCCCACACTAACAACATTCCCTACTTATCCTCCTCCTATCCAACATCATTACATAGCACTTCAGGAGTGGAAAATGTTTATATTATGTTTTTATTACAACCACATAAATACTGTTTACTACCAAACCAAGTAGATGCACTATGACTATGCCTCCTTTCTTAGACAACTCTTTGCTTTTCCTAGAGTTAATAACTACCTTGGTTTTTTTGTGTGTGTCTCTGGTTTTCTAACTATTGTTTCTAAGTAATTCTCCAAGTGCTCTGACATCTCCGCCATAGGCTGATCAACAAAATATTCTCTACGTTCAAAGAAGCTGTTTCATCTTTTTCCTGGAGACCTCTTCCCAGAATCTGTTTTCTTGCTCCAGTCTGGACAAGCTGCTCTCTGGGGCCTGCTACACCGTTGTCATTTCAAATCATCTTATTGTCACTGTCCTCAGAATTCACTTTACCTTTCGCCAATTTAAAATCTCCTCTTCCCTGGAGTCTTGTCTTTAGCTTTCTCACTTTACTCTGTCATTTTTTTGGGGGGGGGGGAACACATTTCCAGAAGCTTACTAGAAGAGGGTAAATGGGAGGTAATTTTTTTTAAAATCTCTGCATGCCTGAAAATATCTTTGCTCTAAGACCTTACCCAAGGATAGCTTCCCTCATCTCTGCCTTCCTCAGTTACTAGGGATGAGTTCCCCCAGAAAGGACACGAACTTGAAAGAGATAGCTCTCTGTAGCTGAGGCTGACCCCAAAGAAGTTGACAGGAGAATATGTCTCCAGATCATGCTCCCAGCAGCTGGACAGTATGTCCTTCCTTGAATAGAGTCTGGACCATCTCCAGGCCCATCATTACTGTATGAGTCTGCTACGGCTGCTGTAACAAATTAGCACGAACATAGGGCTAAAAACAACCCACATTTATTATCTTACAATTCAGAAGATTGGAAGTCCAAAAATATCTTGAGCTAGTCAAGGTGTCGGCAGGGCTTTGTTCCTTCTGGCTCTAGAGAAGAATATTTCTTTGCCTTTTCTGCCTGCAAAAACTGCCCACAATTCTTGGCTCCTGGCCCCCAGCCAGCCATCACATCCCTCTGCTTCCAACTGTCACATCTTTCTCTGACTCCTCTGCCTCCTCTTTCACTTATAAGGACTCTGGTGATTACACTGGGCCCACTGGGATAATCTAGGATAATCTCTGCATGGCAGGATCCTTAACTTAATCACATCTGTGAAGTCCCTCTAGCCATGTGAGGTAACATAGTCACAGGTTCTGGGGATAGAAAAGTGAACATCTTTGTGGGCCATTATCCTGACTACCCAAGTCACCACAGAGATGGATATTTCACAGTAGCTGGTGAGATTAGCACCAAACACAGTGAACTTGATCCCTGCATTTGTCTACAATAACACCTCCCATGGATAGAGAGCTTACTCTGTCCCAAGTACTGTGCCAAGTGCCAGACATGAATATCTCAATTATTTCTTTCAACAGTTCTCTGAGGTAGGCACTATTTTTACAGTCCTTATTTTGCAGATGAGGTGTGAGAGGCCTGAAAAGGTTAAGCTGCTTGCCTTTGGTCAAACAACTGGTAAGTGGAAGAGTCCTCATTCAAACCCAGGTCTGCCTGACTCCAAAGTCACGGTGCCCTTGACGGTGTCTTTCTAATCCTGCTTTGCTTGTTGCTAATTTAGGTCTTTAGACTGCTAAACACAACTCCTTACCGTATGTGCCAGCTCAGAGTGGCACACAGCAAGGGCTCAATAAATATTTGTTGAATTTAACTCCCAAAAAAGTCATCTCTTACCAGTTTCCTCATAACTTTTAGGGCATTCCCAAATCCCATATCATCCTTCTCAAATCCAGTACACTTTTGTTTTTGTTTTTTGGCCAAACTACAGGGTATATAGGATCTTAGTTCCATGACTGAGGATCAAACCTGTGCCCCTGCAGTGAAAGCACAGAGTCCTAACCATTGAACCATCAGGGAAGCCCCCCAGTGTGCCTCTATTGGGCATTTATGCGCTGCCCACGGGAGAAATTCAATCACGAACAGAACACGTGGTTTACGTCCACGGGAGCCCACCTTCCAGTGAGGGTGTCATGATTGTGACCTCGGAGTAATTTTTTTTCCTGTTTAGACAATGAGCGGAAAAGAGGAAACTTTTGAAAAGAGGAACTATCATGGTTATTGTCCCTCTCCTCAACTATCCAGGACAGAAACCAGAAGAACCAGAAGAGGAGGTTGGTAGCTCTTTCAAACTATTTTTCATATTATTACATATTTTTACTATGCACACAGGTACAGGAGCAGTTTAGGTTTTGTTTCTCTCTCTTTTTTTCAATGGGACCATGTTCTATGTATTATTCTTATGCTTGTTTTTCCATTTAGGAAGGCACAATAGATTTATTGTCAAGCTTACTTCCTCTTAACTATTTCATTCCCCTATTGATGTTCATCAAAACTGTTTTCAATTGTCCCCCTCCACCCTTAAACTTGCAGGATAGGAACTTCCTTTTGCAGCTCAGTCCTGGTTACAGGAATGATAGGTAATACCTTTTACTAAACCATTTGGCACCTCATCCCCAGAATGGTCTTTCCAAAGCATGAGTTTAATGATCTCTTCTCTCCCAAACTTCCCAAGGCCCTGCAGGATGAATCTACATCCCATCTGCCTGGCCTAACATGAAAATTTTTCAGAATCTGGCCCCTAGACCAGATCAGCCTTGAGTGGTAACAGTCTACACACATATTCCACACCCCCATGGGCTTTCTTCATTCCGCCTTAGTGGTCTTCTTGCAGACTCTTCACTGCACCAGCCTGTCTGGAATCCAGTTAAAGGTTATTCTTTCTTCAGTCTGCTGATACATCATTTCCTCAGGGTCCTCTTCGGCCCCTCCCAGCCTGGGTCTCCCTTTCCTTTCTTTCACCCTGGGCAGGTGCTTCACACTAGTGATTAACTTCCTCAGTATCTGTGTTGTCTGCTCTTCTCTCTCATCTACTGTAGAGTCCGTCTCCTTTACCTGCTGTATCCCCAGGACATAGCACAGTTGATAGCCCACTGCAGGTGTCAATAAATGTTTGCTGAATGGGTGATGACGAATGACTCATGGGGAAATTTTACTGCTTCTAGTTAATACACAAACACGTAGGTACAGTCTCATGTTGAATATTTGCTTCCACTGACAGTGACAAAAGAGAAAGATAGCTTACCAAAATACAGGCATCCTACTTTCTTTTTCGAAAGTACCTTATCTATTTTAAGAGTTGTTCTTTTCTCATGGTTTTTATTCATTTATTTGTGGCTTTAATCACTGTGATCCAATGTATTTTAACGGAGTCTTTAAAAATACAATTATCTGAGGCAGTTGGGAGTTTATTTTGTTGTTTATTGTTTCTATTGTCCCTTGCTCATGGTGAATTGTTTCCTTGTGTGGTTAGTCATTTCAAATGAATAGATCTTTATGGGAATCCTGGACATCAAGTCTGAAGGTTTGTCCTTCCAGAGCTTGTGTTTAGCTACTTTCTTGGTTTGGGCATTCTCCATAGCATAAATCAGAACTCCAAATCTTTGTGAATAGGGCCTTGTTGTGATAGATTCAGAAGGGACATTTCTTGCCTACCCGGGGACCTCAATAAGACAGATAAACATCCTAGTTATCGCCCTATGCTGGCTGGGCAGATTTTTCTAGACCCTCCACCCCTTTGCATAAAGGTGGAGCTCCTCTTTGAAGGTCCTTGTTCGTGTGGAGGCCACAGTCCTCTCTGTCCTTTGGGACCTTTAAAACTCAAAATCCTTCCTCTACTATCCTCTGATTCCAGAGGATTATCCCTATGTTCTGCCTTTAAAAGGGTGTTTTTTATATTTTTACCTCGATTTCTATCAAATGTGGGAAAGTTTTTAGATTGTCTAGTCCAGAATATTGCCAAAAATGGAAACCCAGTGGACTAGTTTTCAGATCTTTCCCTAATTCTGCATGCATGAGTCTTATTTTTTTAAGTCACTTTGTTCTCTTATTTTCTATAGATTTACCACTTCTCTCCTAGTCTCTTACATTTACAAGTTACATTACAGAACAAAATGCCTTATGCTAATAATTTCTCATGTATAAACTATTCTTTTTTCCCTTAGTATTTGGCTCGTATTATTGGCCCTTTTCCAGTCCCTTTTCTATCTTTATTTTGTAATTTCCTAGTGAACAGGCACCAAGTATGCTTAGTATTTGCTCTATATGTCACCTGCTCATTTAAATGCTCTTCTCTCTTTTTAAAAAACTAAATACTTATTTTGGGCTACACGGGTCTTTATTGCTTTGCACAGACTTTCTCTAGTTTCGGCAAGCAGGGGCTCCCCTTCCATTGTAAGAGCTTCTCACTGTGCTGGCGTCTCTTGTCGTGGAGGTCGGGCTCTAGGCATGCAGGCGTCAGGAACTGCAGCCCTGGGGTTCGGCGGTTCCAGGGCGCGGGCTCTGGGGCTCATGGGCTTCAGTAGTTGCGGCCCACAGGCCCAGTAGTCTCAGCTCTCGGTTCCAGAGTGTGCTTTTAGTGCTTGTGGCACAGGGGCTTAGTTGCTTCTCAGCATGTGGAATCTCCTGGAGCAGAGACTGAATGTGTGTCCCCTGCATTGACAGGTGGATTCTTATCCACTGCACCACCAGGGAAATCTTGCTCTTCTCTTAAAAAATCAATCAATCAATCCAGGGGCTTTCCTGGTGGTCCAGTGTCTACGACTCTGTTCTCCCAATGCAGGAGGCCTAGGTTCAATCTGTGGTCTGGGAACTAGATACCGTGTGCCACAACTAAGAGCTGACATACCCAAATAAATAACTAAAATTAAATATTTTTTAAAATACACCTGCTTTCTCCCCAGAAGACAGGTCATAGTTAAAAAAAAAATCTACCCCAATCTTGCAGATAAAACAATTTTGAGGTGGACAAAATTGCTAGCAATGTTTCCATACACACTATTGTCAAAAGGCTGGCAAACTTGGCAAAACTAAATACTAAGTTTTTAAAATTTCAGTATTGGTAAAACACAGAAGAACTGTGCAAAAAAGATCTTCACAACTCAGACAATCACCATGGTGTGATCACTTACCTAGAGCCAGACATCCTGGAATGTGAAGTCAAGTGGGCCTTAAAAAGCATCACTACGAACAAAGCTAGTGGAGGTGATGGAATTCCAGTGGAGCCATTTCAAATCCTAAAAGATGATGCTGTGAAAGTGCTGCACTCAATATGCCAGCAAATTTGGAAAACTCAGCAGTGGCCACAGGATTGGAAAAGGTCAGTTTTCATTCCAATCCCAAAAAAAGGCAATGCCAAAGAATGCTCAAACTACTGCACAATTGCACTCATCTCACATGCTAGTAAAGTAATGCTCAAAATTCTCCAAGCCAGGCTTCAGCAATACGTGAACCATGAACTTCCAGATGTTCAAGATGGTTTTAGAAGAGGCAGAGGAACCAGAGATCAAATTGCCAACATCAGCTGCATCATCAAAAAAGCAAGCGAGTTCCAGAAAAACATCTATTTCTGTTTTATTGACTATGCCAAAGCCTTTGACTGTGTGGATCACAAGAAACTGTGGAAAATTCTGAAAGAGATGGGAATACCAGACCCCCTGACCTGCCTCTTGAGAAACCTGTATGCAGCTCAGGAAGCAACAGTTAGAACTGGACACGGAACAACAGACTGGTTCCAAATAGGAAAAGGAGTACATCAAGGCTGTATATTGTCACCCTGTTTATTTAACTTATATGCAGAATGCTGCTGCTTCTGCTGCTAAGTCGCTTCAGTCGTGTCTGACTCTGTGCGACCCCATAGATGGCAGCCCATCAGCCTCCCCCATCCCTGGGATTCTCCAGGCAAGAACACTGGAGTGGGTTGCCATTTCCTTCTCCAATGCATGAAAGTGAAAAGTGAAAGTGAAGTCGCTCAGTTGTGTCCGACTCCTAGCGACCCCTGTATATGCAGAATACATCATGAGAAATGCTGGGCTGGATGAAGCACAAGCTGGAATCAAGATTGCCGGGAGAAATATCAATAATCTCAGATATGCAGATGACACCACCCTTAATGGTAGAAAGTGAAGAAGAACTAAAGAGCCTCTTGATGAAAGTGAAAGAGGAGAGTGAAAAAGTTGGCTTAAAACTCAACATTCAGAAAATGAAGATCATGGCATCCAGTCCCATCACTTAATGGGAAATAGATGGGGAAACAGTGGAAACAATGTCAGACTTTATTTTGGGGGGCTCCAAAATCACTGCAGATGGTGATTGCAGCCATGAAATTAAAAGACACTTACTCCTTGGAAGGAAAGTTATGACCAACCTACAAAGCATATTAAAAAGCAGAGACATTACTTTGCCAACAAAGGTCTGTCTAGTCAAGGCTATGGTTTTTCCAGTGGTCATGTATGGATGTGAGAGTTGGACTGTGAAGAAAGCTGAGCACCGAAGAATTGATGTTTTTGAACTGTGGTGTTGGAGAAGACTCTTGAGAGTCCTTTGGACTGCAAGGAGATCCAACCAGTCCATCCTAAAGGAGATCAGTCCTGAGTGTTCATTGGAAGGACTAATGTTGAAGCTGAAACTCCAATACTTTGGCCACCTGATGTGAAGAGCTGACTCATTTGAAAAGACCCTGATGCTGGGAAAGATTGAAGGCAGGAGGAGAAGGGGATGACAGAGGATAAGATGGTTGGATGGCATCACTGACTCAATGGACATGAGTTTAGGTAAGCTCTGGGAGTTGGTGATGGACAGGGAGGCCTGGCATGCTGGGGTCCGTGGGGTCGCAAAGAGTCGGACACAACTGAGCAACTGAACTGAACTGAATGCAAGTCATACCTATAATTTGAACAAAAATTCTAACTTGCTTCAAACTTATTTTAGGTCTAGATAAATTACTTTTGGTCTTAGATCTAGGAATACATGCATATAAACATTCTATTGATGCTGTGTACTTTATAAAAAAAATATTAATATTTCCAGCCTAGGGATGCTATAGAAAAGGGCCTAGTTTGTAATACTGTTCATTCTCACTCACAGCTTTCTTGGAACATCTCATTTACCTAATCCCAAGTAAGAAGTAGATAAATATTAAAGTGACTACTCTTGTCATTGCTATAGTCATGGTTACACATTCAGTTCAGTTCAGTTCAGTCACTCAGTCGTGTCTGACTCTGCAACCCCATGAATCGCAGCACACCAGGCCTCCCTGTCCATCACCAACTCTCAGAGTCCACCCAAATTCATGTCCATCGAGTCGGTGATGCCATCCAGCCATCTCATCCTCTGTCATCCCCTTCTCCTCCTAACCCCAATCCCTCCCAGCATCAGGGTCTTTTCCAATGAATTAACTCTTCGCATGAGGTGGCCAAAGTATTGGGGTTTCAGCTTCAGCATCAGTCCTTCCAATGAACATCCAGGACTGATCACCTTTATGATGGACTGGTTGGATCTCCTTGCAGTCCAAGGGACTCTCAAGAGTCTTCTCCAACACCACAGTTCAAAAGCATCAATTCTTTGGTGCTCAGCTTTCTTCACAGTCCAACTCTCACATCATACATGACCACTGGAAAAACCATAGCCTTGACTATTATAAATCACTCGCTATGACAGAAACCAGAGAAGGCAATGGCAACCCACTCCAGTACTCTTGCTTGGAAAATCCCATGGACGGAGGAGCCTGTTAGGCCACAGTCCATGGGGTCGCAAAGAGTCTGACACGACTGAATGACTTCACTTTCACTTTTCACTTTCATGCACTGGAGAAGGAAATGGCAACCCACTCCAGTGTTCTTGCCTGGAGAATCCCAGGGACAGGGGAGCCTGATGGGCTGCCGTCTATGTGGTCGCACAGAGTCGGACAAGACTGAAGCAACTTGGCAACAGCAGCAGCATGACAGAAACATCAGCAACTGACACAGTTTATAAGCACAGTACAAAACTTTTTCAAAAGGACTTTTAAGAAATTCTCTTAGCTATGTCAGCTTTGGTTAGTGAATATTCTACCTAGTTTTTCTTTGTAGCCTCCAATAAAGTTTTAAGAGTTGGTAAATTCCAGTTTGAAGGAGTTTGGAGAACTGTCACTGTGGTGGTTATCTATTACTGCATGACAGACCATACCTAATGCAATGGCTAAAAATAATTCATTTAATTTGTTCCTGAATCTGTAGGTCAGGAACTCCAGCAGGGCTCAGAGGGGCAGTTCATCTGTGTTCCACATGGTGTTGGCTGGAGTGGCTTCATGAGGGTCTGGAGAACCCAGGGCAGCCTCACTCACAGGGCTGGCACTTCAGCCAGATTGGCTTGAGTGACTGGGGACTATATGGCTGGGCCTCTTTCCTTGTGGGGTTCATGTGTCTGGGGCCTTCAAGTGTCTGGGGCCACTTAGCTGTCAGTTGAGTCCCTGGAGTGTCCTCCCTTGGCCTCTTTCTCTAGCAGGATAGCCTGGCCTTCTCTTTTTGGGGTGGAGGTAATGGCAGGGGGTGGGGTGGGGTGGATCGTGTCTCATGGCCTGCAGGATCTTAGTTCCCAGATCAGGGATTGAACCTGCAATGGAAGCAGGGAGTTGTAATCACAGGATCACCAGGGAAGTCCCTAACTTGGACCTCTTGCCTAATATGATTACAGTGGAAACTTCCAGGCCTCAGTTTGGAAGTCCCAGAATAGCATTTCCACCAACTTCCACCACATTCTATCAGTCAAAGCAAGTCAAAGGCCAGCTTCCAAAGAGTAAGAAAATAAAGACTCCACCTCCTGAGAGGGGAAGAGGCACGCAACTACAGGGATGGGAGGGATTGTTGGTGGCCATTTTTAGGCAGTCTACCACAGTTGCTTTACCCAAATAAATACATAGCACCCATTCTGTTTATAAAGTGTTACAAATCAAAGGGGAGGTGTTTTAACTACGGTTTAGAAAAGCTTAATAACTAGTATTAGAATACTTTGTAATACTTAGACTAAAGATGTCAAAGTATTTTCCTATTAAATAATATAAATACATTTAGGGCTGAGTTTCAATGTCACTGCCATTATTCAGCACTTAGAGCTTCAAGTGAGGAGGTACAATTTCACTTGATTAACATTAAAGCTTAAGCCAAATTCAACTCGTCATGAGAATCTGGGGGATTACCTTTATTAATATATTTATTTTTTAAGCAGCAATTTCATATGGTTTGACTTATTACGTTTTCACATCTCAGAATAATTTTAAAAGTCCTTTATATTTTTTATTTTTGGGGCCACGCCATGGGGCATGTGGGATCTTAGTTCTCCTGCCAGGGATCAAACCTGTTCCTTCTGTAAAGGAAGCTCAAAGTGCTAACCACTAGATCACCAGGAAGTTCCTGTGGGAGATTACCTTCAGTTCATTTACCTCTGTGTGTGTCTTCTCCCTGGCAGTCACTTAGGAGTATGGGAAGATATGAGCAAATTATGTTGTTTTCTTGTTCTGATAATACCATATTGTCGGCTTGGAATAACTTTTTAATCCCACTAATTGTTTTTTAAAGAGATAACACAATTTTGATTTTGCAAATTTTATCACACCAAGTTCTCCACAATTGGGTACACCAAGATCTTACCACTGAAACCCTTCCTGGTGTTAAGCAGATGGATAATTTTGAAATATGTATGTATGGAATTAAGTTTCATGACTATCCAAATACGCCAACTACTTCCACAGCATTTGGAATTATGCAATGGAAAACATTTCCAGTGATGCCCTTTTTTGTGTTAATTTTGCAAAATTTATTCTCAATTATAATTTCAAATCACCTGAGCAACAGAAGAAAATCAGAAGTTGTATTAAAATCAAGAACTTATTTGAATTTAGCATTAAGAAAACATTTTTAATTAATTAAATGGCACAAATTGAAGATAACCATATTTAACAAATCAGTTCAGGTTGACATTTGCCAAAATATGACATATTGACTATGTTCTCTTTATTCAATACCCCTTAAATTGTGAAAAAAATAAAGCAGAGAGTATAAAATAATTTTCTCCCATGAGATGGAACTTTAATTAGATACCCCCTTTAAGAAAGAAATTTGCTTCTGTTGAGTTTTTAAAAAATCTGTACCTTAAATGACCTTCAAGTTTCAAGATTTCTTCAAGATACAATTGCCCAATCCTCATATTAATGAACAAGCCAGATATTTTAATTTCCTGCACATGTGCCAAGTATCTTCAGTTTAGAAGAGATTAATTCTAAGGTGACTCCCCATTTAAAAAACACAATTTCTCTTAAGTAAAAAGAATTTTTAAAAATATATTTTGACCATCTATATCATTGAAACACTTAAAATACTTTCAAGTTTAAAAATTCTCCTCCAAGCTGACTTGCGGCAGTCTTGGCTCTTAAACTTTCAGTACTACTCTCTTGCTGTACTTTTCAGCGTTGCAATTGATTTTAAATACACATTTTTTTTTTTATCACATTGCCATTGAACTTGGGCCAAATGCTTTGAAAGAGTGAGTTTAGGGGGATTGGAGGAACGGGATGAAATGTCTATAAATAGCAGTTCTCTGTGTAGCATGCACTATATAATAAAGTGTTGTGTAATTCTGCCATACAACGTAAATGACGATAGTAATTTGCATTTTCTTATTACTATTTGTTCTTGAATTGAATCTGTGGTCTTTTGCCAATATTAAGGTCTATTTCTCACTTCCTTATCTCCCCAGGGTCCCTACTATGATGGGAGTAAGTGGTCAACAGTCCCCTTTTTAGCTCTTACAACAGGTATACACTCAGTTGCTTTCTCTTTTTTTTTTGCCTCTCTTTTCCAGTCTCACAAACATAAAGACAGTATCATCCATGACTGGACCAATGCCAAACAGAGTCAGACAAATGTAGCCACACTTCCATTATCTCCTTATTAACACTCCTTTCTCTTTTTAAATCAGGATGACCCCAGAGATTCTAGCCCAAGGCTATTAAGCTGGACTCCAAGTAGGGAGAATCAGGAAAGGTTTCAGAAGAAGAAATATCTTTAAAATTTTACTAGCCTGGAGGGCCTATTATTAGTGTGACAGAATAATATGATTGAGAATTAACTGGACTTATTTTCTACTCTAGACTCATCACACATGACTAAGGGGGAATTTTTTTTCTCCAAGCAATTAAGTCTTGAGTCCGGGGAAGCTGGGCTTGCCTTGCTCAAGGGAGCTAGGATGCCTAGGAACTTAGGGAGATGAATTATTGAAATGAAGGGCCCTTAGAGGAGAAGAGGTGGGAGTGCTGTCTGTGAGAGAGGAGTGGCCCAGCTCCCTGAAGATCCACACTAGGGATGCAGAGCAGTGGTGGGGAGCAGGATTCGGGGAGAAAGATACATTCTGTGATCCAGGTGTCACCTGAAAGGTGCATGCAAACTGCCTGGAGAACTTGTTAAAATGGAACTCTGATCTGGGTGGTCTGGAGTGGGTCTAGAGACTCTGCATCTCTAACAAGCTCCTTGGTAGTGCCCGTACTATGGGTCCTGGGGCCTCACTTGAAAGAGTAGGAGGAGGTGGTGGAAGGACTTTGAAGGAGGGACACGAGGAAGTCTAAACTTCATACTCTGTAGCATTGGGAGGGATGACAAAAGTTCTGGGTGGCTGAGTTGTTTGTTGAGGGAAAGGATACTATTACCAACAGAACTGTCCATCTTAAAAGGGATCATTCCCATCTGTACAAAGAGCATCTACTCCAACAGATTATGTAAAGAACTGAAAACTAAGAGTCCTTCCTCACATTTTCTGGCCTGTTTGCCCACAACCTCTTAGACATCTTTAATGACCTAGAGAAGGGAAGGAAACCAACTCCCAACCCCTCAGTAGGCTAAATTTCCAAACTACCTTCCCCTGTGGAAGGAGCAGTAGAGGACCTTGAACCAGATGTGTTTAATGTAGAAAAACTGAAATTTTTGAGCACTAGTGTCATGGAGCAAATTCAAATGAGGTACCCTTTCAATCTCAAACTTGAAAAGAATCAAATTCAGGAATCTATAAATAGCCATTTCATTAGTTATTCAATCAACAAATGTTTCAATTCAGTTCAGTAGCTCAGTCGTGTCCGACTCTTTGTGACCCCATGAATTGCAGCACGCCAGGCCTCCCTGTCCATCACCAACTCTCAGAGTCTACCCAAACTCATGTCCATCGAGTTGGTGATGCCATCTAGCCATCTCATCCTCTGTCGTCCCCTTCTCCTCCTGCCCCCAATCCCTCCTAGCATCAGAGTCTTTTCCAATGAGTCAACTCTTCACATGAGGTGGCCAAAGTATTGGGGTTTCAGCTTCAGCATCAGTCCTTCCAATGAACACCCAGGACTGATCTCCTTTAGGATGGACTGGTTGGATCTCCTTGCAGTCCAAAGGACTCTCAAGAGTCTTCTCCAGCACCACAGTTCAAAAGCATCAATTCTTCGGTGCTCAGCCTTCTTCACAGTCCAACTCTCACATCCATACATGACCACTGGATAAACCATAGCCTTGACTAGACGGACCTTTGTTGGCAAAGTAATTTCGCTGCTTTTTAATATGCTGTCTAGGTTGGTCATAACTTTTCCTTCCAAGGAGTAAGCGTCTTTTAATTTCATGGCTACAGTCACCATCTGCAGTGATTTTGGAGCCCCCAAAAATAAAGTCTGCCACTGTTTCCACTGTTTCCTCATCTACGTCCCATGAAGTGATGGGACCAGATGCCATGATCTTAGTTTTCTGAATGTTGAGCTTTAAGGCAACTTTTCCACTCTCCTCTTTCACTTTCATCAATAGGTTTTTTAGTTCCTCTTCACTCTCTGCCATAAGGGTGGTGTCATCTGCATATCTGAGATTATTGATATTTCTCCCGGCAATCTTGATTCCAGCTTGTGCTTCTTCCAGCCCAGCGTTTCTCATGATGTACTCTGCATATAAGTTAAATAAGCAGGGTGACAATATACAGCCTTGACGTACTCCTTTTCCTATTTGGAACCAGTCTGTTCCATGTCCAGTTCTAACTGTTACTTCCTGAGCTGCATATAGATTTCTCAAGAGGCAGGTCAGGTGGTCTGGTATTCCCATCTCTTTCAGAATTTTCCACAGTTTATTGTGATCCACACAGTCAGAGGCTTTGGCATAGTCAATAAAACAGAAATAGATGTTTTTCTGGAACTCTCTTGCTTTTTCGATGATGCAGCGGATGTTGGCAATTTGATGTCTGCCTTTTCTAAAACCAGCTTGAACATCTGGAAGTTCACGGTTCATGTATTGCTGAAGCCTGGCTTGGAGAATTTTGAGCATTACTTTACTAGTAAGTGAGATGAGTGCAATTGTGCGGTAGTTTGAGCATTCTTTGGCATTGCCTTTCTTTGGGATTGGAATGAAAACTGACCTTTTCCAGTTTATGGGATGCTGAATGAATTTCCCTAAGTTCTGATGTGGACTTCTGACACGAGAAACTGGTTGTAGGGGACAATTACCCGCAAAGATCTGAGGACTTAATTTCATCAGTCAGTGAACTTGCCATGGTCACCAAATAAGATGGCCCTTCCCCCTATATAAACTCTTTGAATTGCCCTTTGAGATTTTTCCCTCCTTCAAGACCTTGCTCTTCATTTAAACATGATAAATTTCACCAGTATAAACATGTTCAAGAGAAAGACCCAGTTTGATTTTCTTCTGCCAGCCTCTTCCAAAGATAGTCCTTGAATCCCATTCTCTCATAAGAACAAGTCTTAAAAATAAACTAAGGCAGTAAGTGCTGTGTGTCCAAAGCCAAGTTGGTTTCAAAGCTGAGAATAATAAAATTCAGGGTTCCCGTTCCCTAATTCAACTTTAAGAGCAAATGTCTTTTGTTGTTAATTCTGCTTGCAACCTCTGATCCCACCATCTCCAGGACCTGATGTTTTATTAAAGCATTTCAAAGTCTGGTTCTGATTATACAAGAAAAGTTTGTGCCTGTGTTCATCAATGTCACAATTCACATGGAGATACCAGCCTATTTGCCATAATCCTCCAGAAGGTCTAAAATCAGGGTAGAGGATAAGAAGGGGTTGATGTTATCTTTCCCTGATCATCTGTTCTTGAGAAATCAAAAGTCACAAGTTCTCCTGCTGCTGCTGCTAAGTTGCGTCGGTCGTGTCTGACTCTGTGTGACCCACAGACGGCAGCCCACCAGGCTCCCCCATCCCTAGGATTCTCTAGGCAAGAACACTGGAGTGTGTTGCCATTTCCTTCTCCAATGCATGAAAGTGAAAAGTGAAAGTGAAGTCGCTCAGTCGTGTCCAACTCTTTGCGACCCCATGGACCACAGCCTACGAGGCTCCTCCGTCCTACAGTGTTTTTATGTAGCCAGCAGTTTTGTTTTCTTTAATTAGTTGTCAAGGTTTAACATACAAAATTTTCACATACAAATCCAGGCTTTTGGTTTCTCTCGAAATTCGGAAGAGCTGGCAACATTTGCCTGCTGTCCCTCATGGCTCAGTACTGGTACAGTGGACACTTATGATCCTTTTGGCTGCCAGCATCTGAACCCCTTTCCTATCATTTAGGGATGTCACCAGTTCACAAGTCTTGGTGGGAGGCAGATGTCACTTCCCACTGCTGCTGCTGCTGCTGCTGCTAAGTCACTTCAGTCATGTCCGACTCTGTGCGACCCCATAGACGGCAGCCCACCAGAATTCCCCGCCCCTAGGATTCTCCAGGCAAGAAAGAACACTGGAGTGGGTTGCCATTTCCTTCTTCAATGCATGAAAGTGAAAAGTGAAAGTGAAGTCGCTCAGTCGTGTCCAACTCTTAGCGACCCCATGGACTGCAGCCTACCAGACTCCTCTGTCCATGGATTTTCCAGGCAAGAGTACTGGAGTGGGGTGTCATTGCCTTCTCTGGCACTTCCCCACTACTCAAGCTATATACCTGGTACTCACTGGCACATGACCCAGGCCTGGCTAATTAGGCATCTCTCCCCAAAGTTTTGTTGTTGCTGTTGTTTTAAAACATTTTAGTCTGTACTAGGGTATAGCCTATTAACATTGTTGTGATAATTTCAGGTGAACAGCAAAGGGACTCAACCATGGGTCACTGGCTTTAGGAAGACTCCAGTACAGGAGAGAATTGGTGAATTCTTTCTGATATTAGAAATGGTGAAAGCAACATCCAGTGAGTAGGGGCAGTAGGGTCCAACGGTAAGCAGCAGAGTTTCCCTACTGTCTTGGCTCTGTGGAGTAATTTTGACCATGGTTCCAGTTCCATGGCCTGTCTTTGTTCCATTTTCCAAGTAGGGTTCTCCAGGATTTTACTGACTGTGAGCTATCCAATATTTCATTACTACAATCCTTTTCTGCTTATATCTTTTATCTACAAACTCTTCTCCCTTAGAGGCAGGGCATAGAGTCCACCCAAACTTTTTCCTTTATATATTAACTTTATGCTGCTTATAAGATATGTAAGCTTGGAACTTAGGTCTTCTCTCTCACTTTCTCTTTGAAGTTATAGAATTTTGTCACTGGGAGAAAAGCTAAGGATCATCTAGTGCAACAGTGAGCAAAGTAAGGAGAAAAGTTTCCCAGAGGTGCCTTCCCCACCCACTGCCATTTCCTCTTACATCTCATTGGATGGAACTGGGTCACATGTTATGCTTTAAGCCAATCAGGGAACTAGGGTCACTGTGATTGGCTTAGCCTAAGGAAGTAGTCCAATTTTGGCTGAATATTAGAACAACTGAACAGTTTTTTAAGAGGCCAGTGCCTGGTGGCACCCCCTAGGCCAAACTTAATTGATCTGATTGGATTTCTGGTATTGAAATTAAAAAAAAAAAAAAATCCTGTCGTGCTTCTAATATCAACCCTCTTTCTAGTTCAGTCCCCCTAACCCCATCCATTTTTCAAATGCCAATACTGAGACCCAAAGAGATACTAAGTTGCCTAAAGGACTGTATCTTCAATTAATAGCAAAAATAGATACAAGCAAGACCACACACACATTTACTAAGAAATGACATTTACTAATTGTTTTTTCAAAATATGCATGTGAGTACCCATTCCTTTTCTTAGAAAGAGAAGTCCTGAGGAGCTCAAGGACTGAGAAGCAGTAGAGTGTAAGACACTGTTTATCAAATTTGAACACATCAGAATCCTCTGGAGGGCTTGGTACAACAGGGAGCGCTGAGCCCACCCCCAGAGTATCAAATTCAGTGGTTTTGGTTGGGGAGAGGGGGTGGATAATTTGCTTTTCTAACAAGTTCCCAGGGGCTGCTACTGCTGGTCTGGCGACTACACTAGCTACTAGCAGAGTGGCTAAGCCTTTTGGCTATAGAATCACACCAAGATCCAGTTCTGCCCCTTACACCAAGTCAGAACATGGGCAAGTTACTTAACATACCAATGAAATGGGGTCAATAATAACAGAAGGCTGGCCTTATGACAACAACTAAATATGAACTTAGAATGTAAAGCAATTAGAACAGTGTCTGGCCCACAGCAACTGCCTAATGAACATTAGCTATTATCATTCATTCCTTCCTTCATCAAACAATTATAAATTGAGTCTTTCCTTTGAGACATGCACTGTTTCAGGCACCAGGAGTACAGTGGTGAGGAAAGCAAAGCCTTGCCTTTCAATGAGCTTACAATGCACTGAGGAAGAGCATGATAGATGACCTTGTAAATATACAGTATAACACAGAGGAATTTTGCATTCCAAGCAAACAATATCAGCTGTACACAGAGCTTTATGAAAACTTGGTCCAACCTTGTTCACATTTTCCAGCTCAAGGAGGCGGTGGCGTTGTTTCTAATGCAAAAACCTCTTAGCAGCATGGCTCTTACCATGGCAGCTGAATAAAGCTCAGGTTATGGCTTTTCCAGTCAGGTTCTCCAGAGAAACAGAACCAGTAGTGTGTATGTTTGTGTGTAAAATTTAAATTTACACTTATTTTTAAAGTATGTTCAAATATAATTTGGGAATTCCCTGGCAGTCCAGTGGTTAGGACCCTCAGCTTCCACTGCACAGGGTACCGGCTTGATCCCTGGTTGGAGAACTAAGATTCCACAAGCCAAGTAACGTGCCAAAAAAAAAGTTTAAAAAAATGTGATTTATATTTATATTTATACTATATATTATATTTATGTAGATTTAAAAACACTCTATTTTAAATCACTAAAATGTACTACATGAATTAAAGGGCCAAAGGAATTGAAAAGAAAGCAAAACATGCACAAAATCCTGACCCTGAGCACCTTCTAACATTTTTTACAAATTCCAAGTCCATCAAGATCAAATCTTTGATATCGAGTGCTCTCACTTCTCCCATCCTCAGAAACAAGCAAAACAATAGCTCTAAGATGTATCATGAGAGACCAGGGTAGATGATAGAAATAACTTGCCTCCTCCCCCTGAATAGATCCAAGATTGTCACTTACGCCCCAAGGATTTCTCCCAAATAATGCTGCAGGCATAAGGATAAGACAAATTTGGCAATCAACTATTCTTACTTAACTCTATGTTTACTGGGTGAGGAACTCCATCAAAGCTATTAGAATTAATCAGCCAGTTCAATGAAGCTGCAGGATATAAAATCAACATTTTATATACTAACAATGAACTATCAAAGAGAAACAGAGAATATAATCCCATTTGCAACTGCATAAAAAAATAATAGAAATGCATTTACAAGGAGATGAAAGATCAATACAGTGAACACAACACATTGAGAAAAGAAACTGAAGAAGACATATATAAGTTGAAAGATATTCTGAACTCACAAATTAGAAGAATTAATATTCTTAGAAAGTGCATACAACCCAAGGCCATCTATAGATTCAACACAAGCCCTAGCAAAATTCCAATAATATTTTCCACAAAAGTATAAAAAAAAACAGTCCTAAAATTTGTATGGAACCACAAAGGACCCTAAGAGAAGAACCAAGTTGACAGCATCACAATTCCTGATTTCAAACTTTATTACAAAGCTTTAATTATCAAAACACTATAGTACTGGCATAACAAAAAGACACACAGACCAATGGAACAGAATTGGCAGCCCAGAAAAAAACACATACATATATGATCAACTAATACTTGTCACCGTTAACTTCCCGATGTTCAAACTGGTTTTAGAAAAGGCAGAGGAACCAGAGATCAAATTGCCAACATCCGCTGCATCATCGAAAAAGCAAGAGAGTTCCAGAAAAACATCTATTTCTGTTTTATTGACTATGCCAAAGCCTCTGACTGTGTGGATCACAATAAACTGTGGAAAATTCTGAAAGAGATGGGAATACCAGACCACCTGACCTGCCTCTTGAGAAACCTGTATGCAGGTCAGGAAGCAACAGTTAGAACTGGACATGGAACAACAGACTGGTTCCAAATAGGAAAAGGAGTACGTCAAGGCTGTATATTGTCACCCTGCTTATTTAACTTATATGCAGAGTACATCATGAGAAACGCTGGACTGGAAGAAGCACAAGCTGGAATCAAGATTGCCGGGAGAAATATCAATAATCTCAGATATGCAGATGACACCACCCTTATGGCAGAGAGTGAAGAGGAACTAAAAAGCCTCTTGATGAAAGTGAAAGAGGAGAGTGAAAAAGTTGGTTTAAAGCTCAACATTCAGAAAACAAAGATCATGGCATCTGGTACCATCACTTCATGGCAAGTAGATGGGGAAACAGAGGAAACAGTGTCAGACTTTATTTTGGGGGGCTCCCAAATCACTGCAGATGGTGACTGCAGCCATGAAATTAAAAGATGCTTACTCCTTGGAAGGAAAGTTATGAGCAGCCTAGATAGCATATTCAAAAGCAGAGACATTACTTTGCCAACAAAGGTTCGTCTAGTCAAGGCTATGGTTTTTCCAGTGGTCATGTATGGATGTGAGAGTTGGACTGTGAAGAAGGCTGAGCACCGAAGAATTGATGCTTTTGAACTGTGGTGTTGGAGAAGACTCTTGAGAATTCCTTGGACTGCAAGGAGATCCAACCAGTCCATTCTGAAGGAGATCAGCCCTGGGATTTCTTTGGAAGGAATGATGCTAAAAGCTGAAACTCCAGTACTTTAGCCACCTCATGTGAAGAGTTGACTCATTGGAAAAAGACTCTGATGCTGAGAGGGATTGGGGGCAGGAGGAGAAGGGGACGACAGAGGATGAGATGGTTGGATGGCATCACTGACTCGATGGACGTGAGTCTTGGTGAACTCTGGGAGTTGGTGATGGACAGGGCGGCCTGGCGTGCTGCGAGTCATGGGGTTGCAAAGAGTCGGACACGACTGAGCGACTGAACTGAACAGTAGCTACTTCTAAATCAGAACACTTGTAATCCTGGGTCAGCCTCATCTCCTCTCAGGATTGTTGTCTTTCTCAGCATGGCAAAAAAAACCCCCAAAACCAAAAAAACAAACCAACAAACAAAAAACAGGGACTTCTCTGGTGATCCAGTAGCTAAGAATCCGAGCTCCCAAAGCAGGGGCCTGGCTTCCATTCCTGGTCAGGAAACTAAATTCCACATGCCACAATGAAGAGACCGCATGCTCTAACAATGATCCAACAGGCGGCAATGAAAATCTCGTGTGATACTGCGTGCCACAACGAAAACCCAGCGCAGCCAAAACAACAGCCAAAGTTTATTACAGATATAATACACACTTATTGCTGGGAACTACAGACCAGCAAAATAGAAAACAGAAGTGGTTCATAATTCCCTGCTAACTGCTAAGTCACTTCAGTCGTGTCCGACCCCTAGCGACCCCATGGACTGCACCCTACCAGGCTCCTCCGTCCATGGGATTTTCCAGGCAACAGTACTGGAATGGGGTGCCATTGCCTTCTCCGTCATAATCCCCTTACCTCAGAAAAACAATACTAACATTTTGATACCAATTCTCCTCAGCAGCTTCCTGTCAGAGGGACCCTGTCCTCTTCGCTTACTAACTAGCCCTGTCCAGTTACACATATTAACCTGGCGGGAAGTTACTTATTATTTATTTTTTCTCTCTGGAGTTGTTTCTGGAGGTCGGTTCTGTAAATTTTGTTGGGTGAGGGGCATAGATTTGAGAGACGGACTGAAGTTGGAGTTGTGCTTGGAGTTGTTTTTCAATGTGAAGTGCTCACCTCCTAGCTTTGGGGGCAAAAAGTATTTCAAGCCTTGTTTCTTATGGCATCTGTATTCAAGAACTGGTCGTGTCATTTGGGGTTGTTTTACCTCAGAATTTTTTAGCGCTGGCCACTTTTCGTTCCTTTGAACGGTAACAGCTAGAACTCTGGTGACGACTGGAATTGGCTTTGGCCGTGAGACTTTAATTTGTAATGACGACTGGTGGCTGTAGGGGGTGGCCGTGCCTCTCCGGCGCGCGCTCCCTCTGGGTTCAGGACTCTGGTCCACATTGGAGAGGGCAGCTCCAACTAGAGAAGGGCGGAGTTGGCGCGAGGCGTCGGCCCGGGCCTGCCGGCAACCTGGCAACAGGGGCCTTAGCAACGGGGAGGGGGCGGGACCTAGGGAGGAAGTCCGATTGCCGCTAAATCTCGCGAGAGTTGCGTTTGCGCGCGAACTCTAAGAGCGAGGGTCCCGGGGTCTGGTTGCGGCTGTTGGCGAGGTTCGGGCCTCTGGGAAACGCGACAAGCCCACCGGCCACCATCATCACTCCGTTATGGAGACCTCAGCGCACAAGCAGCAGCAGCCTGAGGCGGCCAAGATCAGAAACCTGCCCTGGTAGGAGGGGGCCTGGCTGCTGCGGGGAAGGGGATCGGCCGCGCGCGGAGGCGGTGGCCCGAGTGAACAAGTGGCCAGTCCCCAGTCCGACCTCGCCCCGCCGTCCCCAGACTTGAGGCCGGGGTGGAACCACATAAGTTCACCTCCCCTCAACTCCCCAGTCCTGCTCCATTCTATTTATAACTAGCTAGGTCTCCCTTCACCCATAACCCTGGGCCCCCTTTCCTGTTGCGGAAGAGGAAAACGGCTTCCCCACTTGGGTGGCAACACAGGGGTTCGATCCCATGTCTTCTGACATTGCCTTGGCCTCTGTGGCAGAATATTCTCTCTTGCCAAAATAGTCTCTTCTCTCGGTGCGATTACCGGTCACATTCTAAGCTAGAATAATGATGATGATGATGATAACAGCACTTCCTAGTTAACTTTCATTTCAGTGATTTCGTTACACGCACCCTATTAGATGTTGGAATTTTGCAAAGACCCTAGGAAGAAGGCACTGTTATTCCAGCTTTACCAAAAGGCTAAATGACTTGCTTAAGGTCTAGAGTTGGAAAATAGGTTTGGATTTGAACCCAGGTGGTCCAGATTCAGAGCTTGCACTCTTAGCCAGCCTGCTTCCACAACTGTGTCTCAGTGTTGTTTTAAAGACTGATGGGATTTGGCTTGATTTTGAAAAACTCTTGTTTCTTTTCAAAAGTTTTCAAGATAATGAGTTCGGTTTGTTATTACTATAGTAAAAATACATAACATGAAATTTACAGTTGTAGCGATTTTAAAGTGTACAGTTCTGTGGTGTTAAGTGCATTCAGACAGTTCTGTGGTGTTAAGTGCATTCAGAATGTTGTGTGATCATCCACTATCTAGTTGCAAAATTTTTCATATACCTCAAATGGAAACAATATACCTGTTGGCAGTCACTCCCCATTCCCCTCTCCTTCAGCTCCTGGCAACCACTAATCTACTTTCTGTCTCTGTGAATTTGCCTATTCTGGATATTTCATGTAACTTGAATCATACAATATGTAGTCTTTTGTGACTGGCTTCTTAGATCAGCAATTCATGTCCTTTTATTGCCAAGAACATTCCACTGTATGGCTATATCACCATTTATTGATCCATTCATCTGTTAATTTATATTTGGATACAGGTTCAATTTTGGATTAACTTTAGGTGCCCATCCAGGTTGAGATTATAGGCAGATAGCTGGAAAGGTGAAATGAGAGCAGTTTTTCAGCATTATTGACATTTTTAACCAGATATTGGAGGGGGGAGCATGGCCACAGGGATTAGCCTTTGCATTTCATAATGTTTAATAACTTCCCTGATGACTATCCACTAGATGCCAATAGCACCTTCCACCCAGTTTTGACGGGAAAAGTCTGTAGATACTATCAAGAGTTCACTGGAGGACAAAATTGCCCCGATTGAGAACCACTGGGTTACAGGTTTTTGTAGCTCTCTCTTCTTTTAGGTAGGATACGTATGAAAGGATTCTTTTGCACATAACAAAATATTCTTGCCTTTATATATGTCGTAATGCATGCTACATTGTATTTTAGGGTTGAAAAATATCGGCCACAGACACTGGATGATCTCATTTCTCATCAGGACATCTTGAGTACTAGTAAGTATCCATGTGTCAGTGGCTGGTATCCTAGTTGAAGGACCTGGATATATTTCTTAGGGATGTTGTCTCTGCTGTAATAACTTTAAAGAATCTGATTAAGCTCTTTGGGATGTGGCTTTGACAGCTGCATCCTTCAGATTTTTCATTCCTGCCTGAGCCCTGGATTTGAACATAGAGTTGAAGTAGATTCAGTCCAACTCTGGCCCGCAGTGAATGAGGCGACTCTAAGACTGATAGCATCTCTCTTTTTCCCCCCATCTTCAGTTCAGAAGTTTATCAGTGAGGACCGCCTGCCGCACCTCCTTCTGTATGGTCCTCCAGGGACAGGAAAGACATCCACCATCCTGGCCTGTGCTAAACAGCTGTACAAAGATAAGGAATTTGGCTCCATGGTCTTGGAGGTAAATGAGAGGATTACCCTTAACTTTCAAAGAACTCTGGTCTCTTATTTTTAGTTCTGCTAGTTTTGTTTTCCAAGTTAGTTGCCGTGCTGGTGGTTGGGAAAGAAGCAGATGTACAATATTTCAATTCACTTTTCCTATAATTGACATTTTTGCCTGGAGATTTTTGGTGTAGCTAGAGGGCAGTGGTAGGGCCAGGTGTTTTTGTTTGCTGTTGCCAGCTTTTACTCAAAACACTCAGGGGTCACTTGGTTGCTAGCTGTCTCCCATGTGCCCTTCTGCATGTTGCTCCACACTGTTCTTGTCCCAGAAGACTGGGCTGTGTTGCCAACAAGCTCTCTTGCCCTCTGGCTCCTATTGGGTTTGGCCCGTAGGGGCCCTGGCAGGAGTTGGGGGAAAAATGATGCCTGGTCCAGCCCCGGGTCACCACATTACACAGATGGACAATGTCCCCTCCCACAGGGCACAGCACCCAGCATTTCCCCAGGAGCCAGCACCACTCCCCCAACAACCCCTTAAGACTTGGGAGTGGTAATGGGCCCCAGTAGCCCGTAAGGTATTGCATAGCTCTTGTGGTTTCTCCCACACCTCATAAGCACCTTTTAAAATCTCTCTTCATTTAGTTCTCTTCAAATTACTGAATTTGAGTGTGCTGTCTGTTTACTGCTGGGACACAACTGATCCACTTAGATTATGAAATTCTAAATGTTGTCTATTGTTAAGAAAAAAAATGGTTTAACTTACTTTTTTTGTTATAGATCTTAGAATCTTGCTGCTACCAAGATTCTTAATTGTTCTTACTTCAGTTTATTAAAAACTTGTTAACTTCTGGGTTGCTCTGGGTTGTGGTAGCTAAAATTAGTATCATTCTGCTCCTGCCTGGGGTGCTATTCACTGTGACCAGACCAATTAATTATTCCTCCAAAGCATGTCAGTGATTGTCCTCAAAAGGGAGAAGAAAGATAGTCATTGGCCTTTCAGAATATAGTGGAATGATCTAGTGAGCTGTGAGTTTTAAATATAATTGCAATCTTTTTTTTAATGATCATCTCTTTATCTGTCCTTAGACCTAGAGACCTAGCTTGCTGAGCAGGACTGATAAAAAGATACATTAATTCATAGCACACTAATACGTTTTCTATTTATTCTGGCTTCTTTCATGTTTAGCTGAATGCTTCAGATGACCGAGGAATAGATATCGTTCGGGGACCAATCCTGAGCTTTGCTAGCACAAGGACAATATTTAAGTAAGAATTCTTTGCATGATTTCTCTCCCTAAAGATTTTGATCAGTGAGTTGAGTTTTTTAAATCCTCTCCTTTGCCAGTTTATAAAAGTGTAAGAAAAAGAGCGGGGAAGGCTTTGTCAAAAGCAGCCATGAGAAAGACATAAAGTATAGGAATGGTGGTAAGAAATACTAAAATGAAAATATTATCTAAATCTATTTGCAAGTACCCTGGGGAAGCATTAGTTCCATTTTATTGGTTAACAGAGAACTGATTACATCATAAGACTGGGTGAGCTAGTTTGAATTTAAACAAAAATGAATTGAGATCAGGGTGGATAACTAGGATGGTGGTGAAAAAAGAGAGGAAAAGACAGGCAGAAGTAAAGGTGGTAGGGAAAAGGCAGCACTAGGATAATAGGATTCTGGGAGGAAGAAAGATGAAGGTGCCAGAGGACAGAACCTGACACAGAGGTTAGACCTCTGTTCCCTTTAAGAGTTGAAGGAGCAGTGGGGTATTTGCTCTGTGTTACCACAAATGTCTGCTTTGGTCAGAGTTCTAGGAGAAATGAACTTTGTGAGCCGGGGCCCAGTGGCACAAATGTGAAGGTGTAGGTTTGGGCCTGGAAGTCACAGTGAGATTGAAGCAGCTTTTAGAAAGTACCACTTGTCTTCCCAGGAAAGGCTTTAAACTGGTGATCTTGGATGAGGCTGATGCCATGACTCAGGATGCCCAGAACGCCCTGAGGAGAGGTAAGGAGTATGGCCATGTACAGTGGTTGGTGAGGACAGCTCTAGAGGAGAATTAGCATCTTTGGACATGAGATAGGACATGGGTTCTTTTCAGTTTTCATTCATCTTCTGACCCAAAGAAATTTCTGTATGCCTTTCACTGCATATCCCATCTGACGATCTAGACAAAAATCTCTGCACTGGGGTATTACCTCTTTTAGTAATTTAAAGACATAAACCTTTTGGGGACTCTTAGGTAATGACCAGACACTGGTGTTTTATCCTCCTTTTCCCTTGGGTTCAGTTTCAGAGTTGGGAATTTGTACTGATGGATGGGGGCAGGTAGGAAGTTGTTCATTTCTAAACTGCTAGATAGGCCTTTCTGCTATTGGTACCCTTAGATACAAAGGAGCCAGGAAAATAATACTAGAAATTTAGTTGCATCAGTCATGTCAGAAAGCTGACATGCTTTCACTTCTTGCCAGAAGAATGATTTGGCCAGGAAGGGAGAGTATGCTGTAATTTGTCAGTCTTAAGGGGCCCAGTGCAGTTAGTTTCTTTGCAAGGACATTCTTAATCTCTCATTAAGATTCTGCAGTGAACAGCTAAGAGAGAAGAGAATCTTTAAGAATTTTAGGGAGGAGTAGATTGCAGCCCATGTTTAAGGAGGAGGAGAACAGAATATCTTTTGGTCCTAAAGGCGTTGGCAGCCTTTCTGCAGCATCTTGTTCTGTTGAGTCAGTCTGGGCAGATCCCAGCGTGAGAATGTTGGTACAGAATGAAACTGATGTCTTAGGCATCTCTGAATTCAGCTTAATGCTCTCGAGAATGCTTTAAGAGTTTGAGACAAAGTCCACTGGAAAGTCTTCAAAAAGCCATTCTCCTCCCCTGCCCAGTAAAAGTTGGGGCATCATCCATCTGCCAAGTAGAATTTTATGCAAAAGGGAAGGAATACTGGATTTCACATCTTAATGGAGTAGAATGGCAAGAGTGCCAGAATCATGGCCACTCGTGGAAAAGGAAGCTTTTTGTTCCGTCCTGTTCATCAGCTTGGGAAAGAATGGCTGGTCTCCAGGGACATCCTCTATCACTACCATAGCATCTCCACTTGTCTGCATTCTTGTTTTCTGTACCTTTCACATGACCCTAGAAAAGTGCAGGGTTTCTGGGTCCCTTGAAGAATCAGAATGGAAATGAGGTGGTTTTCTTTTCTCTTGCCAGTGATTGAGAAGTTTACTGAAAATACCAGATTTTGCCTCATATGTAACTATCTGTCAAAGATCATCCCTGCCTTGCAGTCCCGGTGTACAAGATTCCGATTCGGACCACTGACTCCCGAACTCATGGTTCCCCGCCTGGAACACGTCGTAGAAGAAGAGAAGTAAGTATGTTGAAAAGCAGGGAAGGAGGTGGGCCTTGGGAGACTGGGTGTTGGGTAAGGCGACTGGCTGGTATGTTTCAAGGTGATACCGTTTGTAGACAATTCAGGAAACCTGGCACAGGTTAAGCCTCCCTGTCTGTTAGCTGCCCTGGCATCTCACAGACATTCTTCATGAAAGTCATTTGGTTCTTCACTGGATTCCATCCTTCTCCCCTGGAAGCTGTCCCACCTTCTTCCTGCTCTTCTTTTGTTGTTGGGAACTGCACATTGCCAAGTCTCTTCTGCTAAGATGCCACTAGCCTTTCTTGACTAGAAGGGAGGGTCCTGAGTCATCACATTCTGTGTAATCAGATGCCAAGCAAGTAACCAGCCCGAGCCGCTGCTGTTGTTAACAGGTGCCTTGGCTCTGCAATTGCAGATCTCATCAGGACCCTATCCTCCCAGAGAACAGATTTCAAAGCTACCTGCGCAACAGAGCAACACTTGATCCCAGTAAGAGTCCTTCTAGACTTGAACTGGACTGTGACTCAACATGAGGCCAATGTCCCCAAAAGCCAGTGAATTCTGGAGTCTGTAGATCAGGAGAGTATTGTTAACTCCATCCTTCCCTTTTCTTTCTTTCATTGTTTAAATGCCTCGATCATCCCAGGCCATCTTGTTCTCTCCATAAGCACTTGTGCTCTCAGGACCTCTGAATCCCTTCTGCCTGTTTCCTTTCAGAGTTGATATAAGTGAAGATGGGATGAAAGCGCTCATAACTCTTTCCAGTGGAGACATGCGAAGGGCTCTGAACATCTTACAGGTATGGCACCACTCCAAGCAGATCTCTAGTTGCTTTGGAATAGTTTTCCAAGAAAGACATGAGTAACAGTACAACAGAACTGGTAAAAACTTGATCTTGTTATATATTAAAGATGTACCCCCACCCTTGTGTTTCGATTAACTGAAAGAATAATTTGTTGCAAACAAGGGAGAGATAGGGAAGGACTCTGCAGCAGTAACATAGCTGACTGGCAGCGGCATCCTCCAGACATGGCCAGATCTTAGCAGTGTAAGAAGTACAGGGTTCGGCCTGTCGGGTACCTCCCCACCCCCACATTGCTGCCTCCGCAATTGCCTCCTGATCCGCCTGCAGCAGCCATGGTGATTCTCCCCCTCTGACTGCACAGAGCACCAACATGGCCTTTGGGAAGGTCACAGAGGAGACTGTCTACACCTGCACAGGGCACCCGCTCAAGTCAGACATCGCCAACATTCTGGACTGGATGTTGAATCAAGACTTCACCACGGCCTACAGGAATATCCTTTCTCTTGCCCTACAGTCGGTGCATTAAGTGTCCAGGGTCTGAACATGGAACTCTTTTCAGCTCATGATGGAACACGATGTCTGTGGGTGGAATGAGTGCTTGTCTTTAATGTCACAGAGTTCTTCCTGAAGGGCCCTGACCTGGGTGTGGCTTGCAGCCGCTCCACTCACAGATGGGAGGGAAGCACTTAGACCTTGGGTAGAAGATGCAGTCATTTTCAAGATGTCACTGTTACTCTTGTTTTCCTGTAAAATTAAGAGCTAGGTGTAGTGATGTAAAGCCTTTTGGGGAATGCATTTGGTTCTATTCTCTACTAGACAGATACAACTGTTATCTTTCAGAAAACTCTTATTGGATGGAGATGAAAACAGAAAAATAAGAATTTGGGTCCAACATATGCCACTTCAGATGGAAAGCAACAGCTGTGTTGGGGTGAAAAGCCCTGCTTTCAAAAGTCACTCTCTACAGTGTTTGTCCTGGAACTTGGTCCCTTTGCCTTAACTGTTCCTCTCTAGATATCATGGAGTTAAAAACTCTGAAGGGGTTGGCGTTACACGACATCCTGACAGAGATACACCTGTTCGTGCACAGAGGTAACTCATGTTCCTCCCCGGTTCAGAAGCTGTGTATAAAGCAGCATTCTTTGAGGTTGGGGGTGATTGGAGAGGGAACCTGAAGCTCCACTGTCCACTTTGGAAACAAAGAAACAGGAATGAAGAGGTGTAAACCTGGTCCCTCATTTTTTGTTTTATCTTGCTATTTAAAACCTTGTTCTAAAAATACTCTTGACCTCTAGAATGCTGGGGGGAAAGAAGAAAAGAAATTTCTCAAAGGCTAACTTATGTCCTCCAAGGGTTCATATTTTAAAGCAAAAAGTAGGATATTGTAATTCGTATTTCTAAAAGGGTATTTTCCCCAAAAGGAGAGAGGGAGAAGGAAGATCTAGCTTCACATCAGCCAGAGTGGTCTCACCTAAACCATTTTAAGTTCCCCACTTGGTTGTATGTTATGTACAGAGAACTGCTTCTCGACCCTGGCCCATATACAACCCACCCCAGGCCAATCCAGTTAGCCCTTTGAGGGAGGACCAGACACTTGTGTCTTCCAAGCTCTGAGTGGTCTGCTGTTCAGCCTCATGGAGAAGCTCCTCCCTGACCCGCAGTCACCTGCGGACCGTCTGGTCCATGAACACTGGTTCTGCCAGTTCCTTTCTAAGCCGCTGGCTGGTGTGAAATTCTGCCCAAGAACATGGTTGGCTCAGGCCCAGCTCTGCACTTTGTGGACACTGAGAATGAATCGACCTTTAAAAATCAATCGTTTTTAAAACTGGGATAGCAAGTGAGAACTCAGCTTTGACGGTAACTTAGAGTGACCCAGCAGAGAAGGCAGTGGCACCCCACTCCAGTACTCTTGCCTGGAAAATCCCATGGGTGGAGGAGCCTGGTAGGCTGCAGTCCATGGGGTCGCTAAGAGTCGGATACGACTGAGCGACTTCACTTTCACTTTTCACTTTCCTGCACTGGAGAAGGAAATGGCAACCCACTCCAGTGTTCTTGCCTGGAGAATCCCAGGGACAGGGGAGCTTGGTGGGCTGCCGTCTGTGGGGTCGCACAGAGTCGGACACGACTGAAGTGACTTAGCAGCAGCAGCAGTAGAGTGACCCAGTGGCTGACAGCATTATGGACGGCTCTTCCACCTTCTCATGATCACTCTGGAACCTGCTCATTTTTTTAGCTGCCCTACAGACTCAAAAAGAATAAAAACTTTGAAAACCTACACACTGTACTTCTAGAAGCATGGTGTCTCAAGATCTGTAGCTTCAAGAGATTAGTCTTATCTGATGTGGAAACTCATACTTGTCCTCTGTGATGTTTTTAACAGTAAATGACAGACCCCACTCATTTGATTTTTCTCCCAGTTGACTTTCCATCTTCAGTTCGAATACATTTATTGACCAAAATGGCAGACATTGAGTGAGTATTTATTTTCCGGTTTTGTTTTCCTGCTTTCCCTTTGTTCTTTGTTTCTACTTGTTTAGGATCAACGGTTTGGTCTAAATCATTCATACTTGGTGGAGTCTAGTTTTGGGTGGGATTACTGAACCAAGCGGGGGGAAGGGTATGAGCTGCTTTTTTAAAGCACAGGGGTTAAGCAAGGACAGGTACAGCTCAGTTACATATTTGAGATAAAGGCCTCTCCTTCAGCCTCAGAGGCTGGGTCCACCCTTGTTCTCCACGTGCTCTTGTTATTTGGGAGGTCTGCTTTAGTTCAAACATCTAGGTTGTTTGGGGACAGCCAGCTATCCAGCTGTTATTAAGGCATTTTGGCATATGAAAGCATATTGCAGGGAAAGTAAACATAAACTCAATTTTCCACTTTGGCTGCTTCAGTAAACACAGTTATTAGCCCCCAGTGAAGCTGGCAGCTCTCATCTGAGTAGACAAAAAGCACTGGGTTCAAAATAGACATCCACCTCAGCCAGCTCCAATTCACCATCACTGGTATTCACACGTACCAATTAGGTCACTTCTTACTGCTATACTGTGAATTGCAGTTTTACTTTCAGTAGCTGGGCACTTGAAAAGGTTGCAAGATAAATACCAGTGTCTTGCTTTATTGACTAGACCACAGAACCACAGATATGGCAAACCAAACTTCCCAGTGAATTAGGAGAAAGGAAACTTAATTAAAATCCTTCTCAATGCATTTTGTAGGTGAAGAAATAATCCCTAGTCACACGCATTTTGCATATTCACATAGAGCTTCAACAAAGTTAAGTTCAGATCACTGCTACTGGTAACAATTTTTAAAAAAATTTTTACTTTGAATCAGATTTATGAATATTTGAGGCAGCAAAGAAAATGTCAGGGAACACAAAAGATTGCTGCCTGGGATGAATTTCCATTCCCTCCTTCCAGTCCTGCAGCCGACTGTAGGTCTGATTGCTGTTGTTCTGTGGTCGAAAGGCAGCTGCCGTGCTATTCTCTCTCCTTACTTCGGTTTGCTTTCTTTTAGGTACAGACTTGCTGTTGGCACCAGTGAGAAGATTCAGCTGAGTTCCCTCATTGCCGCTTTTCAAGTCACCAGAGACCTGATTGTCACTGAGGCCTAGATGCCGGGGACCACACGCTGCCAACTAACTCTCAGGCCCAGAAGTGACAAGAGAGCAGGGGACACAAGTGAACAGCTGCCTGGGCTGGCTGTTTACACAGTCACCCCCACCTGTGTAAAATTGTTCCAGGCATGGATGGGCAGACATTTAAATACTGTTTGTGGCTGTTTGGAGCAGGGCTGTACAAAGCAGTTTTAAAGTCCAGCTCTCTTATTGCACTATGCGTGTGTGTCTTACAAGGGAACAAAGCAAAACCCATTTTTAGCCTTAAGGCTTTTACCCTTCAGTTGCTTGGATGATAGGAAACTGGCGTACCCTATTTGGAACATCAGGCTTTCAAATCTAATACGGCCCAAGTATCTTCCAACACAAGGTAAAAAGAACATCACCAAAGTCACGTTTGTAAATCTAATCTGTGCTATACTTTAAATAGGTGTTAATGGGTTTCTGGCCCAAGCCATTATGCTTTTATAAAATGAACTCAATTTTCTTCCTTTAAAACCTGGCCTTTTTATTTTTGCTCTTGAAGTAGAATAATTGCTTGCCAGTTCCTAATTGTAGTGTGGACAGGAGAGAAAACGTTTGAAGTGATGCCACTGGGGCCAGAGATCATCCAACACTGACTTGTTTAACCCAGGGCACATGAGATGAAGCCTGACTAAGCCTGCCAGTGCTGAAAGGATTGGAACTCTTCGTATTTAAATAGAAGACAGTTTATCTGCAAGCATTTGTGCTGCATCTGTGACAGGGTTCTGCACAGTAAAAATAAAGCAGCTTACTTACTGTTTAAGTGACTCCTCTTTCCTTAGCCGGCTACACAGAGGCTGACTTGTTCGACTTGCATTTATATGAAAAAGCCGCCTCCGACCCTGATTATCACAGAATTAACTTTCTCTGGAGGCTGTTCTTTATAAAGGTGTCTAATTCTTATACTGTCAAAAGGGAGAAGTTGGTTACACCCATCACTCAGGTGGGCCTTGTCTGAAGCTAATGGCCTGGGGGTGGGGGTGGGGGATTGTCTCAAGGTAGCTGCCCAGGGCCTCTCAGACTACACCGTATATGATATTTCAAGATGAACACGAAATCTAAATGCTGCCCGATCTAGTCCCACTTGTTTTAAAAGGTGATTTTTTTTTTTTCTTAATGGAAAAAATGAAACGGTGAGCCAAAAGCTTTCTACCTTTTTTCCTTCAATGAAAGCCTCTCATCCTGAAAACAAAAGTTTTTCTTTTAGCAACAAAGGCAGCAGAGGAGAGGCTCCTCTACCTTTTCAACACGCTTTTTCATAATACACAGGCCTCTACAAAGCACCTAGTAAGAAAGCCAAAGGATAAGATGTTGCATTTCTTTTAAAATAATTTAAAATATATTAAATTTTCCAAAGGCAGATTTTGTTTGAATGAGGTGTCTTGATTAGATAACTATACACCACTGAAGGAGAACAGTACTTTTAAGGAGCTAGTTGTGTTTAGGGGCAGAGTTGAGACTGGCTGATGAGTCCAATGAGTTGAAGCAGTCAAGTCAGATCTCGTACAGAAGAAAATCAGCTGAAATGATGACACCAATTCTTCACACAATTAAGGAGACATCTTCACAACTGTTCAAATTGAGTACTATGGTTTTTAGATACCATTGACAAAAACACAGCTGTACCTTAACATCTGTTGAGGAAATACAAATAAATATGCTAACTGGCAAACAACTGACAGATAACTCAGTAGCCACTGGGACAGTCATGCAGTTGAGGAATACGTTCTGTGTAACCCGACACACAAATCTGACACCTCCGGCACATGCACACCATTATTTAAAAAAAAAAAAGCCAAATCTACTAGCAGGAGCACGGCCTCTTGAGTCACCTGGACTTGAGCTGACAGTGCCTCCCACCAGACATCTCTATGACACCTGTCCTGCGGGCCAGAGGGGAGCAGGGAGAAGGAAAGCCCTTGCTCACTCACATCAGAGCCGCTCTGACCAGCAGGACAGAACCAAGGCCTCTTCTGCATCTGGATCAGTGACAGACACTTAGCAGAAGCCACACTCCAGTCAAGGGAGTGGGAACTTTCCTGCTGCCACAGAGGCGTGAGGCCCAGGCGCTCCTCTCTGTGAAACAACTCCTTAACTGCACTTGGAATTAAAATGACCAGAGGGCCCAGCACTGCTGTGCGTAAGTGGACTGAAGGTAAAGCTCAGGCTCCATCACTCTGTCCCTCTTCTAAGACTGACACTCTTGTGTCCTGGGGAAGAGACCCCGGCGGGTCCACTGGAATCTGGCTTTGCTACATTCTGTTCACAGCTTCCCAAATAGAAATTGTATTTCAAGCCAAGGCCAGATGTTTGGCCCATTATTCCACCTACTCCTTTGTCAGGAAGATTTATCCTGCTACAAAGAAAACAAGTAAGACTATGGAGACTGGGTTAGAAAGTCCTGTACGTGAGGAACTCTTTCATTTTCTTGGGGATTGGCAGTGCTAGCACTTGGTATGTCGTGAGGAAACTTCGAAGGGCTTTCCGGCATAAGTGCTTCAGTGATGACAGGACCCGAGGAGCCGTCCAGAACTGGACGTGGCCGTCCCTTGTCCTGAAATGAAACGAAAGACAGACCTAGGAGTTGTCTTTTCACCGTGACAGTTATTAACGTTTCTACTGACTTGCACTGGCAGGAGACTGCAGAGAGTGAAATGCAACCTGGACCTTGGAAATACATGTGAAGGGTGTGGCGCTGAATAATTAAGGCTGCCGAGAGCACTAAGAGAACTCTAGACACCTCCGAGTCCAAAGTGCTATCTCTGGGAGTGCAGGCCTTTATAAATCATTCTATGGCTTCAAATGTAATGGGGCAGAGTGCCACTTACTGCATTACAGATGTTCCCTGTCAGGTGGTCTCTGCCCCAAATGGTTTCCCATATAAATTCTGCATCATCTTAATTTCTGTTTCCTTGCAGACTTGGCCTGTTTGGTAGCATGAATTGTAGATTTTTCATTACATTTAGGTTAAATATTTAAAGTGAATGATAAACTACACTGGCAGAAGTAAATATTAGAATTTTATGTAATCTCAGATTTCCTTACAGCCGTCCTCATAGGCAAGAAAATTCTAGATGCTTTCTTTCCTTAAAAAGCTGCATGGAATACTCAGCAGAAATTGCTACCCATCTGTTCAGCTAACAGATACATACCCTGTGGCAATAACTCCACCATGTGGAAAAAATGTGCAGCAAAGACCATTGGTCATAGGAGCAAATGCAATCGGAGTCTTCAGTTCCAGGGCCCAGATCCTGAGGAGCCTGGAGGAGAATGGGACACGTCAGTAGGCCTGAGGTCAGACCCTGAAGGTGATGGTACAAGTCCTTTCAAGCACTTGGCTCTGAGGCTGCGTAAAGAGGTTTCTCTTCATTACCTGTCATCTGCCACCGTGGCGAGGTACAAGCCTTCGGGGGAGAAGCACACAGATCTCAGGGAGCTGATGTGGACGTCGCTATCATCCATGGGGGGGTTGAGCTGGGTGTGGCTGAGGAGAAGGACACAGGACAGTAGGCGGGCCTGGAGTTTCAGCCACCCTCCACCCTTCAGTGTTCATCCCCAGGCAGGAGGCCAAACTGCCTCGGCCACAAAGAGGTTCCAGACATGTCTTAGATCCTATGTGGAAAACCTGGGGATTTGCAGACTGGGTAAAAGACAACTGGAAACAAGTGCATTTCATAGCTCCAGTGTCTCATGGAGAGGGCTGAAGAGCTACCAACACTCCCCGTGCTAATTTCCTTATGCAAAGTAGGTCAGCCCTCACTTGTATGCCCCAGTACAAACTGAAAGTCTTTTTTAGGCTAAGATACATGATAATTATAGGACTACCTATTATTTGCTTCAGAAAACAACAGAGACAAAGGGGAAAAGGAGACCAAGTTGGTGAGAATATGAAAACTCACTTTGGAAATAACAGTTTCGATAAGAGGATCATTCTGAACCTGTTACTACAGTTATTAGTAAATGGAAAGAAAGAGTCACTGTGAGGTTTCATAATGCTGAATCCAAGCAATACAGTGAGCCTCCGATCACAGGAGACTTGAAGGCACTGGGGGCTCATTTGAGAACTTCACTGACAAACACCGCCACACACCAGTGCCTTAGAATAAGCAGGACCGCACTGGGTCCTGCACCAAGACAGGTTTCTCATCGGTTACCCCATCAGGAAGCTGAAGCAGGGGAGTGGTCCTTACTGGAGTGATCGCAGCCGCTCGCCGGTGTAGGGGTCCCACATGATCACATTGGTATCGTAAGAAGCCGTGACGAGCAAGGCAGAGTCAGGGGAGAAGTCACAAGACACCACACTGCTCTGGTGGCCCTCTAGCTTCCGGATTAACGTGTAGGAACGCATGCTCCACAGAAAGACCTGTGGGAAGAGCAGGTGCCTGGTCACGGTGGAGACAGCACTCAGGACATGACCAGCGAGGGGAAGGTACAGCCCTGCCTCTCCCAGCTCGACAGCCAGGGGAAGCCAAGCTCTCTACCCGCTCTTCCACGTTTCTTCCAGTGTGTGTCATTTGGGCTTAAATAAAGTGACGGGTCTGAATTCTTGAGACGCCTAAGCAAGGGACATGCTCAAGACACTTACTTCAAGGGAGATAAACTGACTGACCTTAGGAAGATGGCTGCCAACATGGCTCAGGGGAGGCATCTGGGTTCTGCTTCTGAGCTCTCTTACCAAGTAGGGCAATGCATGCTGAAGACCTAAGCCAGTGGCTATCTTGCCCTTTCACTTAAAACTAAAAACAGGTGTCAGAGGTGAATTCCAGGGCACCCAACAGAGCCATCTGACACCCCGCTTTGGTTTACAGGACCAGAGAAATCTGCCCCACAGCTGTAGGTCTGACCTAGCTCATTAACTTAAAACTTCTGAGAATCATTAAAAGAATAATTTTTTTCTTTCCTTTAAGAAAACTCTCATTTTCACCTAGTTCCAAACCTCAAATCAATGATTAACCTCCTGGGCTGTACCAAATAGTGGACTCTTAACTTTCCCAAGTCAGTCACAGCAACCAACAGCCCGATGCAGATACAAAACTCAAACGGTTTCCAAACTGTTCCTGGGTTTCCAGTACTTTTCTTATAAGAGATAGGATTTCAGGACAAAGTTCAAGAAGGTTCTATATATTTTATGATTTGAAATGGAAATCCTAATCAGATGGATTCAGATTAGATGGTTCGAAGGAAATATGGATCCAAGTGTGGGTTGCAACTTTTAAAATCTTAGACTTTGAGGGGGAAAGACATTTAAAAAGCACCACTTTCCCATCTTGTGAAGGCAAACGGCCCTCCAGTGGTGCAGCGGGTCCGTGTCACAATGCAAATCAGAAGGCAGGCGTGCAGGAGGGGCCTCAGCGGGCAGTGCGGCTCCCGCTGGGGTGGATCTGCAGGCGAGTTTCAAGGACACTGGCTCGCTTACCCTCCCACACACAGGCCTCCACGTCTCATGGAACTGAAGCAACACAGCATAGGGCACCCCTAGTTTGAGACTCACCGACTTCTCTCCGGCCGCGGAACATAGCATGCTGCAGTCTGGTGAGATGGAGCAGCAGTAAACCCACTGCAGGTGGCCCGATAACACCTGAATCTGTTTACCTGGCAGAGAAGTTGGAGCACACAGTTAGCCAACTCCCTGAACCACAAAGCAGGAAGCCCCAAAACCAGTGGTGTTGGCCCCCCTACCTGCTGTATCCAATGGTTCTCCAGCAGCTGAGCCCACACTCCCCCCTTTTTATTTGGAAGACAGTCGCTTTATAATATTGTGTTGCTTTCTGCCATACATCAACATGAATCTGCCATAGGTATATATATGTCCCCGCCCTCTTGAACCTCCTTCCCACCCCATCCCACCCACTCTGGACTGTCACAGAGCATAGGTTTGAGCTCCCTGAGTCATACAGAAAATTTCCACTGGCTATCTCTTCTACATATGGTAGTGTATCTGTTTCCATGTTACTCTGTCCATTCATCCCACCCTCTCCTCCCCCACTGTGTTCACAAGTCTGTTCTCTGTCTACATCTCCACTGCTGCCCTGCAAATAGGTTTTATCAGTACCATCTTTCTAGATTTGGGCTCCTTTTTTAATGCAGAGACATATGACAAGACTTGTCATTTAAATGCCTGAAACCTATTAACGTGACATTACAATGCCCACAGGAAATCATTACCAACTGCTTCACCAAAATCCACAAGGTCAATGGGATAAGGGCTGGCCACAGATTAGATTGGACACATTCCTTTTATAGCAGACTATTCTTTTCAGGTCCTCCAACCACCTGGATTACTCTGAAGCATCCTCCCAAATTTGAGACCTTCAATTCTGTCATTCATGCTCTGTAATGGCTTCCCCCGGTTACAGGATCCCACTCTCCACACCTCGCCAGAATGAATGGATGAGTAGTGGTGCAGGGTCATTAGGGCCACGTGCTCTGAGGCAGGCAAACTTGGGCTTGAACCCTGGCTCCACTGTCTACTCAGTGCATTATGCTGGGACACTCATTTCATCTCTCCAGGTCTCCATTTTGGGAAAAAATCAAATGCCCATCAACAGAGGAACGGATGGACAAAGGGTAGTAATTCCATCTGTTAAGTCACATGAAATTAAGGAACTAGATTTTCTATGGAGTGTTTAATTTAAAAAAAAAAAAAAGGCAAGATGCAAAAAAATGTAAAAAATGAGATTCCATTTTTGTGAGACAATGACCCCCAAATCCATAAATGGAAACGTGAGTGTCTGAATAGATTATGTAAGTATAGAGAAAAACATGGAAGGAAACGTGGAAGGCTCTTAGCATGGGTGACAGCACTACAGGGGGGATCATGGAGGAATGCAGTTGAGGGGAGGGTGAGACCGCTTAGGGGGAGAAACCCCAACAAGGGGGGGGAATGTCTATGGTCATATATATGCATTTATGAGTTTATGTGTATGTGTGAGTATACATTGGAAATAAAATTTTTTAAAGTCAGTCATGGTTTCTTTAGCTGTAAGAAGTGCACCTGCCCCCGGGTAGGTGTGAGTGAATATATCAAGGCAGGGTAGCACGGCAGGGCCGGGTAGAGACACAACTCTAGCCCTTCTCTCCTTGAAAAGCCCTAGTAATTGGCCTAGGCCATTCTGCCCACTCTCGGTCCCCTCCCCCTCCTTCCTTAGGTGGTGGCCAGCTGCCTGTGGACACACATTATAAATGGCGCTGCCTCTGAGCGGTGCTCCCAGTCTGCAGGCCCACCTCGGACCACGCAACTACAAGCTCCAGAGCAACAGGCAGAAGAGGCTCCAGGGCTGTGTGGGTGACGAGGCGCCTCCAGGGAAGGCCACCACACGCACCTCCTTAGTCGTCTGACAAGCTAGCAGGCTTGTTTCTGAGAGGAAAGGGACAGGTAAGCGGGAGCTGCAGTAGTCACGACTCGGACTTTGCACTGTCAGGGGGACAAGTGCGCTCTTCACGGGCCACGTCGCCACTTCCTCTTTCTGCCACCTCCCTCCACACCCACGTCCCTGCCCACATGAGGGAGAAATATCCTGGAAATAAATTCCTCTTCCCTGTGTCACCATTCCAGCTAAGGATCAACACCAGAGATGAATGGAAT
The DNA here is from genome assembly GCF_002263795.3 of Bos taurus. Taxonomy (NCBI): domain Eukaryota; kingdom Metazoa; phylum Chordata; class Mammalia; order Artiodactyla; family Bovidae; genus Bos; species Bos taurus. Next base: position 57,176,372 of record NC_037344.1, on the reverse strand, counting down.
TCTTCATCAGGCCACTCCTGGATACTGTTCTGCTTAAAGGAGAAATGAACACCCTGCTCCGCCCCACCCCTAGCCTGAGAGAATTCTTCTAACCTAGATTCTTTCTAACTGTATCTCTAACAGGAAGTACCCAACATGGATGATTTCTTCTCAATCACTGGTTCTCAACCCAGGGAGACTGTGGCCCTCCATGTGGAAACCAGGCAATGTCTGGAGACATTTTTGGTTGTTACCACTGGAAAAGGTGCTACTGGCATCTCACGGGTACAGAAGTATACTGCTCCACAATCGAGAACCCAAAGGTTGGCCCATGACAAAGAATTATCTAGCCCAAAGTGCAAGAGTGCCAGAGCTGAGAAAACCTATTCTATACCATGTATTTTCATCAGCGGTGAAAACTGGTTCTTGATGGTCAGAATAATCTTACCTTTTTTATGTACAAAGCATAGATAAGCATTCAGCACCTGAACAGATACACAGTGTATCTCTGTATCTCTGGTATGAAAATCTCCCAGGTAGTTGGGGGGGGAGGTGGTGACTAGGAAAAGTATGTCTAAAAAGTCTCCTTAGGAGGCACTAATAGAAAAAAGGTTAAGAAACACTGTTCTGGATAAAATGACACTGGTCAAGCAGAGAGGGGGGCAAATAAAGAGTATATGGGGGCTTCCAAGTCATCCCTTCACTTCCATACCATGTTTATTCAGATCCCAGATGCGAAGAGTCTTATCCCGAGATGCAGAAACCAAAATCAAACTGCCACTGGGTGTGAAGCTCAGATCTCTCACGACATCCTGGTGGCCGGAAAGATTCAAAAGCAGGAGCCCTAGCGTGAGAGAGCGGGGCACTAAGTCAGGGGGAGAGGAAGCCCTGGTCCTCGGGTCACGGCCACACCCCTCAGTCAACAGGCCGTCCCTGATCAGAATGTGCAAGCGAGCCCTGGGGTCCTTGATCCCAGCCAGAAATGACCTACCTGTCTGTACCTCCCAAATCTTGATCTGCCCATCGTTGAGCCCAGTAGCAAGGATCAGGCAAGAGACATCTGGCACCTGCGGATGGTGGCGAGCCCAGAGTTTCTTGCTGGGTGGAGAAGGCCATGGGCTGAAGGCCAAGCCCCAGACAATCTGCCCACAGTCCAGTGTCTTCTCCTTTGGGCTGCCTCGCCCTTTTGTCTCATTTTTGCTGCTTCGGCTTTTGGCTTCAAACCCTTTAGGGATGCTAGGGAAAGCAGAAGAGTTCTTAATGAATCTGAAACTGCCAAGTTAACCAATCTTTCACTCTGGGGCATCTAAGCCTTTGAAGTTCTAGAAACTACTTTGGTGAATTCTAGCATGACTTTCGGAGAAGGCAATGGCAACCCACTCCAGTACTCTTGTCTGGAAAATCCCATTGGCGGAGGAGCCTGGTAGGCTGCAGTCCATGGGGTCGCTAAGAGTCAGACATGACTGAGCGACTTCACTTTCACTTTTCACTTTCATGCATTGGAGAAGGAAATGGCAACCCACTCCAGTGTTCTTGCCTGGAGAATCCCAGGGACCGGGGAGCCTGGTGGGCTTCCGTCTATGGGGTCGCACAGAGTTGGACACGACTGAAGCGACTTAGCAGCAGCAGCAACATGACTTCTCTTTTTGTTTCTTTTTAGAATGCTTGTAACAGGGACTTCACTGGCCATGGCTCATTCCACTTCTGACAGCCCTGCAGTGGCGTGACCTGCCTTGTGGGAGAACTAGATCACAGATGCTCCAGGGAGTCATTCTCTTCTTTGGAAAGTTTTCCTGGGTTTTGGTGCATGGAAGGAGAGAGACATTCAGTGTTCCTCATGAGAAAGAAAGCATGCTGTAGGTCTGGAACTAGGACAGAACTTAGAGCCTGATTACGCATTTGCTACTCTTCTGCCTTGTAGCATTCCTTTATCTCTAGCTTAGAAAGCACCCTAGGAGCAGAAAAATAAACCCCTTTCTGGACAACAGTTTTCGTGAAAGTGAAGTCGCTCAGTCGTGTCCAACTCTTTTGCGGAGTCACATAACTATAGCCTACTAGGCTCCTCCATCCATGGGATTTTCCAGGCAAGAGTACCGGAGTGGGTTGCCATTTCCTTCTCTAGGGGATTTCTTCCCAATCCAGGGATTGAACCCGGATCTCCTGCATTGTAGGCAGATGCTTTACCGTCTGAGCCACCAGGGAAGCCCAACAGTTTGCTTAATACACGTGATTTCCACCTTCCCTCACTTTGCTCTGATCCATGAGTGGGGCTCTTTCATTTCTTTTCTGATGACTCTTCCAGCCCAGGAACCAGTCAGCAGGGCATCAAGGAAAGAACTCAGAGCTGTTCACAGGTACGCTGACCTCAAAGATCTTGTAGCCCAAGCCTTGCCTTTTACCTTCTACTTATGCTGAAACACAGGCCTAGACAAGCTAAATAAGACTCTGTCCCTAAGAAACAGGGCCCTGCCCACACTCTGCCTCACATAACTCTCAAAGGAACAAGCAATTAAATTGCCCTGCAGTTCAGCCCGCAAACGCAGTTTCTGGTCTGTGGTATACTTTATCAGTGCAAGTACTCAGTCCTGCTTTTCTACCTGACTCTGACCACACTCTTGGATTTATCAAACTGAAGGAATGGTGATGATAAAGCTGGAACTCATTTCCATGAAAAATCCTATAGTCGACGTACATGCAGCTGAACCTCTTTCTGTATTACATTTGTTCCCCAAAAGTTAGGTAAATCATACTTTTGTCAATCACTTGGTTGAAATATATTAAAGAATTTTAACCAAGTTCACCTACAAAACTGGCAGCAAGAGACTGAGGCCAGTGTAGGTTCTTTCAGCTCTGGAAACCCTATTATTCCATAGCAGAAGCTGGCAGGGAGTGCCCAGGTAGGCAGTCTGTTTTGCATATGAAGTCTGCTTGTTTGCCTGCATCTCATCGAGGGTTGCTTAGACCCTCTAGCAGCAGAGCCGACTTGTCCTGATGGAGACATATGCCCCCAAAGCCAAAATATTTACTATCTGGGCCTTTAAAGAAAAGGTTTGCTGACTCCCGGTCTAAATGGCCAAATGTGCTCTGAAAATTTGTCATTCTGACACAACACCTGAGTATGACAGTGAACTTCTTTTCAATGAAGGCCGCCCAGTGCACACGTGGCCCAGACAGGCCGACACATGCACTTCAAAGACCTGCCCGGCTCTGACTTGGGAGCCCGAGTTGGCCATGGAGCTCTGCAGGACAGCTTGGAACCTCCAAAGTTACCTTTTATTTCTTTTATAAAATCCTAACTTCTGTATTTGAATTAAGAGATGCATCTGTAGCTACTTTACTCCAAAGGAATTAAGGCACATTTATATATTAATTCATTTTAACATCATAGATTCTCTAGAACAAGATATTAAAATCTCCATGCTTGGGATAGAGATAACTTTCCCAGGGCCACAGAATTGCAGGCAGAATCAGAGCCAAGTCTTGGGTGTCCCAGCCTAGTGTCCAGCAAATGCCTTGGACTTCAGAGTCTGCAATGAATTCAAAGGGTGAGCTACATGGAAGGTAGGGGGTAGCTGGGGACCCGGGTAGAGTCATTAGAACTTAAATTCATCAAAATTAAAGTGTCTGAAAATGTTATTTCTAAAAGTAGTACATTATTTTGTTAATATCAATTATTTGCTCAATCTTGAAAGCACTGTATGATTTCTTAAGTGTGTAACAATCCTAACAAGAATATAAAGGACTCAGATTTTCTCTTTTAAAGAACTTTTAAAATAACAATTATTTCAAACTATAAAAATAATAGTGGAAAATGGGGAAATTTTGGAGATGAGAAAATTATAAAAATTACCCAGATCCTAATAACAAAGATCCGTCTAGTCAAAGCAATGGTTTTTCTAGTAGTCACATATGGATGTGAGAGTTGGACTATAAAGAAAGCTGAGCACTGAGAATTGCTGCTTGAACTGTGGTGTTGGAGAAGATCTCATGGACTGTAGCCTACCAGACTCCTCCATCCATGGGATTTTCCAGGCAAGAATACTAGAGTGGGTTGCCATTTCCTTCTTCAGGGGAACTTCCCGACCCAGGGACTGAACCCGGGTCTCCCGCACTGTAGGCAGGCACTTTACCGTCTGAGCCACAAGGGAAGCCCAATAACAAAGATCCGTCTAGTCAAAGCTATAGTTTTTCTAGTAGTCATGTATGGATGTGAGAGTTGGACTATAAAGAAAGCTGAGCACTGAGAATTGCTGCTTGAACTGTGGTGTTGGAGAAGACTCTTGAGAGTCCCTTGGATTGCGAGGAGATCCAACCAGTCCATCCTAAAGGAAATCGGCCCTGAATATTCACTGGAAAGACTGATGCTGAAGCTAAAACTCCAACACTTTGGCCACCTGATGCGAAGAACTGACTCATTGGAAAAGACCCTGATGCTGGGGAGGATTGAAGGTGGGAGAAGAAGGGGACGACAGAGGATGAGATGGTTGGATGGCATCACTGACTCAATGGACACGAGTTTGAACAAACTCCAGAAGATGGCGAAGGACAGGGAAGCCTGGCGTGCTACAGTCCATGGGGCCGCAAAGAGTCGGACGCGACTGAACACCACTCTAACCACAGTAAGCACGGTACCATGAATTCTTATTTATGTATATACATGTTTTTCAAAAACAAATTTGGGATCATACTGCATAGAGTTTCATAGCTTGCTTTTCTGAGTAAGCCTTATACTGTAAATATTTCCTCAAGTTATTACTCTTCAAAATATATGGTTTTTCCCTAAAATAAGTAACATGCCATTTAACACGCTAAACAATATTCCCTCCATTATATTAAACAAAAGATACACAAAAAGGGCTAATGCTCAAATTTCTATTTTCCCTAATTAATATGGGAAAGTTATATTTATGTCTAGTAATATACATATCTCCAGTACTCCTGCCTGAAAAATCCCATGGACAGAGGAGCCTGGTAGGCTGCAGTCCATGGGGTCGCTAAGAGTCGGACCTGACTGAGAGACTTCACTTTCACTTTTTATTTTCATGCATTGGAGAAGGAAATGGCAACCCACTCCAGTGTTCTTGCCTGGAGAATCCCAGGGACGGGGGAGCCTGGTGGGCTGCCGTCTATGGGGTTGCACAGAGTCGGACACGACTGAAGTGACTTAGCAAAAAAAAAAAAAATATATATATATATATATATATATATTTGAATACAGAAGTGATTTTCAAAAAAAAAAAAAAAAGAAGTGATTTTCAAGGAAATAACAGATTTCCCACTTTATGCTTTTTAAAAAAATTATTTTTCAGACTAAATATACATTATACCCAAATCTGGATATGAAGCTGAATCTCTAGCATTTAGACTGGGGGATTAATAAATAATGAATGATCTTGACATTTTCATTAAACGAGTATAGAAGGAACTGAAAAATGTAATTAAAAAAAAAACAAAAACAAAAAACAGAGCTTCCCTGGTGGCTCAGTGGTAAAAAATCCCCCTTGCCAATGCAGGAGACACGGGTATGATTCCTGATCCAGTAAGGTCCCACATGCTGTGGATCAACTATTGAGCCTGTGCTCTAGAGCCCAGGCACTGTGACTACTGAGCCCACCGTGTGGCACCTATTGAAGCCACAGCAACCCAGGGCCCAGGCTCTGCAACAGGAGCCACAGTAACGAGGAGCCCTCGAGCCACAGCTATAGAGTAGCCCCCGCTCGCCACAACTAGCGGAAAGTCTGCACAGCAATGAAGACCAAACACAACTGTAAATAAATAAACATTAAAAAAAAAAGCCTACATGCAATCTTCGATGGCTGCAAAAATATCAGATGGCAATGCCATAATTTCCTTAACCATTCTTGTTACCAGATTTTAAGCTATTTCTGACTTTTAACTATCATATGATTAATTTCATATTGAAAAGCAGTGTAAGTAATACATGACCTCCCATTTACAGCAACATGGGTGAACCTAGAGGCTGTCATACTGAGTGAAGTAAGTTAGAGAAAAACAAATAACACATTATAGCACTTATATGTAGAATCTAAAAAAAAAAAAGGTACAGATGTACTTATTTTACAAAACAGAGCTGCAGATGTAGAAAATAATGTTATGGTTAAGGGGAAAAAAGGGGAGGGATAAACTGGGAGACTGGGATTGACATATACGCATTTGCCGCTGCTAAGTCGCTTCAGTCGTGTCCGACTCTGTGCGACCCCATGGACTGCAGCCCACCAGGCTTCTCCGTCCCTGGGATTCTCCAGGCAAGAACACTGGAATGGGCTGCCATTTCCTTCTGCAATGCATGAAAGTGGAAAGTGAAAGCGAAGTCGCTCAGTCGTGTCTGACTCTTAGCGACCCCATGGACTGCAGCCTACCAGGCTCCTCCATCCATGGGATTTTCCGGGCAACAGTACTGCAGTGGGTTGCCATTGCCTTCTCCATATATGCATTACTATATATAAAATAGATAATGAATAAGGACCAACTATACAGCACAGAGAACTCTATATTCAATATTCCATAATCACCTATATGGGAAAAAATTTAAAAAAGAGTGGATAAATGTGTACGTATAACTGATTCACTCTGCTGTACAGCAGAAAATAATACAACATTGTAGATCAACTATATGCCAATAAAATTTTTTTTAAAAACAAATAAATAGATGACCTCATTTCTGAGATTTTTTGATTGCAGGAAGAACAGTTTTAAGATTGTTGAAATGGCCTTCCTTCCAGAAAATGCACAAATGTACACCCCTCAACCCCTGCAGCGTGCAAAGTACTCATCTCAGCAAATTTGCATCAGCATTACCTATTATCAAGGCAACAAGCTTCAGACTGGACTTATGAAAAACTTTAATATGCAACTTTTAAAATGCTTAAAGCAAAACAAATGAGACCTTCAAGGGCAGGGGCCATGTTTAATATATTTCAGAATTCTCAGCCCTTGGCTCCTGGTCAGGCAAGGAAGATTTGCAAAAAATGCTGGCTGAATAAATAAATACAGACATAGAGTTGCCCTGGGACAAATGAAAAAAATGCAGATGCTAGGCCATCTGACTGGGAGCTCACAGCCTTCAAACACTGAGACTTGTCCAGCGCAGAGAAAGAAAAGCTAGTTAATATCAGAAACAACTTAGTTGATAACAAAAAAGGCAACTAGCCAATTTTAAAATGGACAAAGGATCTGAATAGACATTTCTCCCAAAAAGATAGGCAAAGGGCCAGTAAGCACATGGAGGGGGAGGGCTGTGAGGGGCGGGGAGGCACAAGATCAGCAGTCAATAGGGAAATGCAAATCAAAGCCACAATGAGATGCCACTTCACACCCACTCCGATGGCCATGCTGCAAGTGTTGGTGAGGATGTGGGAAGTCTGGGAATCTCCAGCACTGCTGCTGGGATTATAAAATGGTACAACCACTCTGGAAAACAGCCTGACACGCCCTCAAATGGTTAAACGTACATGCAAACATACATCCACACAAGATACGAAAACATATCCACACACGAACCAGTACGGAAGTGTTCGCAGCAGCATTATTTCTAATAGCCAGAAAGTGAAAACAACCTAAGTGCTCACCAGCTGATAAACTTATAAAACAAAATGTGATGTCTCCATAAAATGGAATATCATTTGGCAATAAAGGGAAATTAAGTCACGGAGCATGCTAAAACACAGATAACCATGAAAATAGTCCCCTAAGTGAAAGAAGCCAGTCAGAAGATGACAACATACGATTCAATTCATATGAAATGCCTAGAACAGGCAAATCTTTAAAGACAGAAAGTAGATTAGAAGCTGGTCAGGGATGGATAGGAGAAAGGTATTAAAGAATGATGGGTTTCTTTTGGGGGTGACAAAAACGTTCTAAGATTGGTCATGATGATGGATGCACAACTCTGTAAATATACTGAAGTCACTTAACTGTACACTTTAAATGGGAAAATTGTATAGTATGTAAACTATACCTCAGTAAAGCTGTTAGAAAAAAAAACACTTGGGGCTATCAACAGAATGAGGTTTCACAGGTACAGGATGAAGGACCCTGGAAACCCCGATGATCAATTTCTGAACTGGTCGGCCAGCTTCCCTCTTCTGCTCTTGGGCAGGATGTCATTTGGGAAAGTTCCCCAGGACATCCGCATTCCTTTGGGTGTGAAAGAACTTACAACTGCTCCTCCAGCGGCCAGGGGATCAGCTTCACAATGCAGTGTCCTTGAGACCAGGCAAACCAGGAACCATCCGGGGAGAAGGCAACGCTCCACGTTTCACAGCTCGACTTCCAATCAAACTGGTGGGGGCGCCCGGGCTTGAGTTCGGCCAGCAGCAGCGGCTCCTCTGGGGCAGGAGATAGCATACTTCAAGAAGGCACCCGTGCCTCACCGGAAAGGGCAGAGCCCAGTCCCCCAGCACCTTGCTGACTCAGACACAGGAAAGCAGAGGTCGTCCCCTGGCAAAAAGTGACAGTCTGGATTCCGGGAGGGAGTTGTCATTTAAATGACCCAGGGCAATAACAGTAGCCACAGGCCAAATTCCAGTGGGGTTACTCAGTTCTGGCACTGCTGGTTAACCATGACTCAGAGTAACCTTTGTCAGGGTGAACCCAGTGAAGGGGGGCCTCGTTTTCCCATGAAAGCCCAAAGAGGAAGAAAGGAGACATGCCAGGCAAGGATTGAGCTAGAAGGTACTAATCAGGAGGCCTTCAGATGTACTTAAGTTCTCTCCCGAAAGGAGTATTTGAAACACAGGCTTCCCCTCACTTGCCAGCATCCCTCCCATCACCAAGGCTAACACTGGCCCTGCTCACCACCTCTTGATCTGCCCTCCTCTTCCATCTCCTTTCTGTTCTGGCTTAAATCTTCATCCCATCTTGCCCATATTTTTTACAAGATTCATGTTTTCCCTGCCTCTAGGGACCCTGCTAAAACTGAAACACATATTACATCACAACATTTCTTTCAAATACATTCCAAGGCACCCACTTACCTACCACTAAAGGCAACCTTCCTCCCCACCCCACTGGCCCCAGCCTCCCTTTTCCGGTCCATACCGCGTGCCAGCCACACACGTCTCCTTGTCATGCCCCAAGTAGCTCATTCGAGTTCACACCTGGACTCATATTCTGCTTATGAGAATCCCACTGAGATTAGCAACTGAGAAGCGTACCCAGATCTCACACTATCAAAGCGGAAATAAGTCCTACCCTGTTTATTGCACTGCTCTCCTGTAGTTATCAATTCCCTCTGCCCCAACCCCATCTCCAGCTCGGGATTTATACAGCCTCCTTCAAACACCAAGCCAATTCAATCCTTGTTTCTCGGGGTGAAGGGTGGGGGCTGGACTGGTGCTTCTTCATTGACTTGAAGGGCAGTCCCTAATTCAACTCCATCCTCTGACAGAAGATTCTCAATGGCTGACAAAGTCTTTAAGTTCAAGGCCTTCAGAACTGATCCTCTGATTGCAATACATATGAATACAAAAACTGGCTTCCATCCTGAATGAGGTCACTGTCTGATGAGTATGTTCCACTTTAGCAGTTTTGAGACTGACCCTTTTATAGCTGTTACCAGATAGATACTAATTTAACAGCTCCTGTTTTGTGTATTTTAGGACATATCTCTATATGTCTTCTCGTAGTTTGACCTTGTTAAAATCAGGATGTGTCAAGTGATGACTTCTCATAGTTTAATAGGCAGTATTTTTTCAGTGATACATATGGCAATACAATCCATGATCTCTTAGATTCAATAAATCAGATAGTAAACATGCAAATATGTATATAATATTATGTGTGCATATATATAATATTTCCTGACGTATGCATTATAGGAAAATACAGGGGTACATCTTATTTACATGGATATATTTTGCTGAAAATTCTCTTTAAATAGAATTTTAATAAATTATATCAAGACTTTGTGGCTTTGCTATTTAAAGAAAATTTTTAAAGTTTCCTTTGTAAAGAGAATATTCATTCCCTGAGGTTCTATGTGGAAATCTAGGTCTGTCTAAACTGGCATTTGTACAGGCCTAGGTAATTCCTCCTAGAAATTTGTATTTTTGTATATGTGACCCTTTCACTTATACAATTACTTGTGTAATCGAGCATTCTCCTCTGGATGTGAATATTTGCATGGTAGGACATTATTTTATATTTCAAATCGAAAACAAGACTCAATGTTAGGCAGCAATCCTGTGGTGTTTTCTTTATTCTCATTATTTCTAGGTATCTTAAGGTAACAAGGCCCTACCCTGTCAACGCCTCCTTCATGTAATCCAGTTCTCAGCTGGGGGCACTTCTGTCCCTTGGGGACATGTGGCAATATCTGGAAATATTTTGGTTGTCCCAACTGGGGGTGGTGGTGCTGCTGCTGCTGCTAAGTTGCCTCAGTTGTGTCTGACCCTGTGCAACTCCATAGACGGCAGCCCACCAGGCTCCCCCGTCCCTGGGATTCTCCAGGCAAGAACACTGGAGTGGTTGCCATTTCCTTCTCCAACGCATGAAAGTGAAAACTGAAACTGAAGTCGCTCAGTAAAGAAAATTTTCTTGTCCAACTCTTAGCGACTCCATGGACTGCAGCCTACCAGGCTCCTCCGTCCATGGGATTTTCCAGGCAAGAGTACTGACCGGAGCAGGTTGCCACTGCCTTCTCCGGGAGGTGCTGCTCCTAGTATCGAATGGGAGGAGGCCAGGGACGCTGCTAAACATCTTACAGCACACAGGACGACTGCCCCCAACTCCCACAAGAAAAAAATTATTTTGCTTAAAACGTCAATGGAATGGTGTTGAGGCTGAGAAACCAGAGTAGTCAAATATTAAATGACATTGACCTGGAGGTACATTTTTATCACCTGACTTTATTCCATCTTGGTAACAGCCACACTTGGTTCACTTCCTCCAGGATATGCATGTCATCCATCCTTTCAACGCCACGCAGGCTCCACACAATATGAAAAGGGGTCGTCCCCGACTTCTCTCTTTTCTTGACCTCCCAATCCAGACCCATGAACAAGTTCTATCGAGTCTGCTCCCAAAAGACTTGGCAAACCTAACTTCCCTCCACCTCATGGCTGTTTATTCTCAACTATGTAACACCATCTCATCAGCATCAGCTCATCTATCCAACATTATCTCTAAGCAGCTTCCGACTGCTCTCCTAGCCCCCTCTCTGGCCCCCACCACCTATTCTCCTCACCTCTCAGTGATCAGTTTCAATCCATCTCATAATAAAAACCTCACCCTGCCCTAGAAGTCCTGCACATAGGCCTTTTCTCACCCCTTGGTGGTGCTAAATTAGTTCCAACCTCAGGGCCATTGCACCAGCTATTCTCTTCACCGTAGAATATGTGAAGAGAGAGAGCCCTAAGAAAGGCTCCTTAGAGAGCCCTTCTCTGATTCCAAGTTAAGGTTCTTCAAAACTTCTCACTTTATTTTCTTTACAGCACAAACACCATTGTGATCATTATCTGTCACCTTCCAACTAGGACATCAATGCCACAGAGTCAGGACCTTGTATGTTTATCTCCAGTGCCTAGCAGAGTTCCTGGCAGAGAGCAGGCCATCAGTAAATATTTGTGGAATAAATATACATGGTATCTGTCTATAATATACATGAAATGAAGTCCCTTAGACTGTTATGATGCCTTTGCCAAAAATTTAACATGAAATGCTTCTTAAACATAAGCCATATCCAGATTTCACACTCTATTTCTGTCATTTGGGGATTTAATCTCTTGCTATCTTAGGCTCGGGAATTCAAAGACTAAAATAAGGAGGAAAAAAAAAAAAAAATGAAGGAACTATGAAGATTCTGAAAGGGAGTCTGGGCCCAAACTAAACTTGGCAGCTGGAAGAGAAAGCCATAATTAGTGCAGAACTTAAAAAAAAAAAAACAACAACAAAACAAAAAACCCAGAGGCAAGAGGATCCAGCTTCATCTGGGATTGTACCTGCCCTGGACCTTCTTGGTGAAAAGGCCTATGGATCCGAGTTTTCTAACTAAACATTGGGATGTGTTTGGATAATCAGGCAGAGTAGAAAAATACGTACCATGGGCCTCTTCTGTGGGAGGAGATTTGCCTGTACACAGAGACAGAAGCTATGAAGGACTCTAGCTGGCAGGAAGCTTTACGATTTATCCTGCCTTGGGATCTTTACATTAGCTGTTCCATCATCCTAGAAAACTCTGCCTGGCTGGCCCCAGATCCGTGTCAACGTCTGAGAGACCTTCCTGGCCTCACTACCCAAAGTGGCCTAGTGACTTGCGTTCACTGCACTGAATTTTCCTTTTAACCGTCACTCACCCATCTTCTCTTGATTGCTTGTTTTTAGGTGACTGTAGTTTCTCTCTTCCCTATCCTCACTTCAAATTGTTCACTGCTATCAGGCTGCACTGTCCCATTCAGTAGCCACTAGCCACATGTGGTTACTAACCTTCTGAAATGTGGCAAGTCCCAATTAAGATGGGTTGTTAGCTACAGAATACATGCTTTATTTTGAAGATTCAGTACAAAAACAAAAATCTAAAAATGTTCAATAATTTACCAAGATTATATGTTGAGATGACATTTTAGATATGCTGGATTGACAAACATTTAATTTTAAGGTTAAATCCACCTGTTTCACTTTTTTTAACACCGCTACTAAAATATTTCAAATTGCATATGTGGCTTGAGGTTATAGTTCTCTCAGCCAGCGCCGGCCTAGAGAGTGCCTGACATACAGTAGTTACTCAATAAATATTTCAACGTATAAATGCATTCTAACCACTGCTCTGAAGATATCTACTGTTGCCCATTGTAATCCCATCACAATGGCCTTTATTCAGGTTCAAAAGAACATAAAACTGACCTTTTTTTAAAACAGTAGCTTGGCAGCTCTCAGTAGCTCAGCCCACACCCCAAAACACAGTCATCAATCATTAGGAAAAATCCAGAACTGGAAACAGATTCCTGCTAAAAAGGGAGACTAGCTCCAGATCACTGTCAGATATAAACTAAAAGGAGTCAATGGAAATGACAGCGGAAGCTAGAAAAAGATTCACATAAGATTTCAGGCAAACACTAGAGGCCATTTAACAAGAGTTCTATGGGTAACACACTCACTGAAAAGAAAGCCCTTATCTAGATGGGAAAGTAGAGAGAGCTACCTCTACACCTGGTATTGAATGCCTGACTCCAGCAAACAAAGAAATGTCATTTTCCAAATTAAAAAGTTACACCACCCTGGGGGAATCCCCTGATTTCAACCCACCCACCCACCAGTAATCCCTATTCCATCCAAGGAGTCAGGGAAACATAAAAACACCCACAATCATAATCTTCCAGACCAGAATGAAGCTTGCACTTCACTGGAAGAATACAAAGAGGTTCTGGAACAAATTCTGAGTCCAGGCCTTGACCCCTTCAGAGAAATTTCCCCTAGGGAAACTGCCTTTAAGCAAGGGAGTATATTCAAGAGTTGGGACTCCCAGAATAAACCACAAGCCCACCCCAAATTTCTATATTAGTGGGGTTTAGAGGCAAAGTGGTTGGAAAGATTCTGAAGCACGCGCCTTGAGGTTTGGCCTTAGCACAAGCACACCATTCCCCCTGAGGCTTATTAAGTTCATTTGGGCTGACCCTCCAAGTGCTTCCAATATTCTCTGACTTCCACACCATTTTCTGATACAGCTGTTAACAAGGATAAAGGCAAGTACCTCACTCATCGGTGTATCCTAACTTGTCCCCCCATCTATGTCACCAGGCTCGCAATATGGGTTTTCAAATGGAATTCCAGACCCGATTTTCATGCGCAAGCAAGTTTGAGAAGCTCCCAACCGCCCGCTAAGGCAGATACTATTATTAGCCCATTTTGCAGATACAAAAGAGACTTGTGTTAAATGGCTCGTCCACGATCACACAGCTTCTATGGGGCAGAGCGGACTCCCACCCAGACCTCGAGTGCGTCACATGACAGCTGGGCACCCACCTCCTCTCGGGAATCAAAACACCCACACCTCAGAGGGCCTGGCGTCCCAACCGGGCGGTGGCGTCTGGCCCCAGGCGCCCCCCCAACTGTCCCGGGGGTGGGGATCCCTGCTGCACAGAGGCCCGTAGTCCCCGGGTCCGGCGGGGAAACGGGAGAGGTTGGAGACGGTGTGGGGGCCGTTGACAGCGAAAGTGAAACAAAGCTCAGCGCCGGGCGTGCACCTCGCCGCCGGCCGACGCGGTCGTCCCAGGCCCGGTGGCCCATGCCACCCCACCCCCGCGGACCGTTCCCGGGCGAGCCTGCACCCCCCACCCCGAGGGGAACGGGCCCTGCCCCGCCGGCGGGGAACGCGCGCTGCGGCCCGACTCACCTCCGGCCTCCATGGAGGACGCGCGCGGCCTCGCGGCAGGCGGCGGGCGCCTCAGCCCCCCGGGCCGCCGGCCCTCATGCCGCCCCCACGCAGCCCGCCCCCGCCCCGGCCCCGCCGCCGCCGCGCCCGCCGCCACCCGGAGAGGCCATCAGCTGCTTCCCGTCACATGGCGGCGGGCGCGGGCGGGGACGCGCGGGGGGCGGGGCCGGGGCACGCAGGGGAGAAGCCGGGAGCCCGGCTGCTGGCCACGCGGGGCGGGCAGGTGGACCCTGGGGGCCCGGGGGAGGCGAGGGCTGAGGGGGAGTCGGGGATGTGGGGGCAGGTGGCCTCGGGCAAGATCGAGCTTGGATGGAGGGGCAGCAGGGCTGATAAGGAGATGGGGAGGGTGGTGGGCAGAAGAACCTGGGGTTTGGAGGAGCTTGGACCAGGGGAAAGTGGGGGCGGGGCGGCGTAAAACCCAGGGGTGGGGGTGGGGCTCGGAGGAAAACGGGGGTCGGTGCGGACAGGAAGTAATCCCGGGCGAGGGTGGTACTGAGGGAAAAACCGGCGTGGGAGGCGGGCAGGTGAGGCCCGCAGAATAAAAAGGGAGCGGTGGGGGGTATTCGGAGAGCTTGGCTGAAGGGAAACCGGGGCCGGCAGGGCACGGTGGTGGGAGAACCCAGGGGCAGAGGGAACGCCTGTGGTAAAGCTGAGAGGAGCGGGGCTCGGGTGAAGAGGAGGCGGGGGCTGGGGTAGAAATCCGGGTTGGGGGAGAGATGGGTCAAACGGAGTGGGGAGGACTATAAGGGCCAGATAAGGACCAGAGATGGAGGGAGGAGGTGTGGGTTAAAAAAGGGATGCGGTGGAGCTGAGGGAAAAACGAAGGCTGGGGTAAGGAAAGGCATCGGCGAGCTGAGGAGATGGGGCAGGGTGAAAATCGGAGTGAGGGGTGGGGCGGGAATCAGTTTGGAAGGTGAACCTGAAGACCCAAGGAATCAGTATTGGGAAAACAAAAAGCGAAGCCTGAGGAAATAATTGGGGTGGGAGGGTGAGGGTCTGGGAATTCCGGAGAGAGGGAAGAAATGAGAGGAATAAAACTGGGGACCTGAGGCGGCAGGGAGCTCAGAGGTTAAATGGGAGCCGCGGTAGAGGAATAAAAGGGCTGAGTGCAGGGTCAGAGGAAGGGGTCGTTTTATGAAAAAATGGGAACCAGAAAAAGAAAGCCCATTGGAAAATGGAGGATGAAAACGGAAATGCTGTGGTTATAAGGGGTAGAAGGCAAGGGGCAAACAGCCAGAGAAAAAGAGGAGTTGGGCTGGAAAAACAGAAGCTGGTAATAAACACACACACAACATGGAGTGAAAGTTGCTCAGTCGCGTCCAGACTTTTGAGACCCCATGGACACAGTCCATGGAATTCTCCAGGCCAGAATACTGGAGTGGGTAGCCTTTCCCGTCTCCAGGGGATCTTCCCAACCCAGGGAGAGAACCCTGGTCTCCCGCATTGCAGGCGGATTCTTTACTAGCTGAGCCATAAGGGAAGCCCCAGCACATGGAGAGACTGGATTTAAAACAACCTGGGAAACATGGGTTTGGTTAGAAGGTAAGGGACTTGAAAATGGGACAGCTTTGATTAGAGTTTAGGAAGCTTGGAGTGAAGTAGAGAAACACAGGAGAGACAATGACCCAAGAAAAAAGCCTCTAACAGGGATAGGGAGTGGAGCTGGGCCTCCTCAAGTGGGAGTTGAGGTGAGACTTTGTTACTGTTTCTGTTCAGTCAGTCTTGTCTGACTCTTTGCCACCCCATGGACTGCAGCATGCCAGGCTTCCCTGTCCTTCAGTGTCTCTCACACTTTGCTCAAACTCATGTCCATTGAGTTGGTGATGCCATCCAACCATCTCATTCTCTGTTGTCCCCTTTTCCTCCCCTCAGTCTTTCCCAGGATCAGGGTCTTTTCCAGTGAGTTGGCTCTTCGCATCAGGTGGCCAAAGGATTGGAGCTTCAGCTTCAAAATCAGTTCTTCCAATGAATATTCAGGACTGATTTCTTTAGGATTGACTGGTTTGATCTCCTTGCTGTCCAAGGGACTCTAGAGAGTCTTGTCCAGCAGCACAGTTTGAAAGCACCAGTTCTTCAGCATTCAGCCTTACTTATGGTCCAACTCTCACATCCATACATCAGTTCAGTTCAGTTCAGTTGCTCAGTCATGTCCGTCTCTTTGCAACCCCATGAATTGCAGCACGCCAGGCTTCCCTGTCTATCACCATCTCCTGGAGTTCACTCAGACTCATGTCCATCGAGTCAATGATGCCATCCAGCCATCTCATCCTCTGTCGTCCCCTTCTCCTCCTGCCCCCAATCCCTCCCAGCATCAGAGTCTTTTCCAATGAGTCAACTCTTCGCATGAGGTGGCCAAAGTACTGGAGTTTCAGCTTTAGCATCATTCCTTCCAAAGAAATTCCAGGGCTGATCTCCTTCAGAATAGACTGGTTGGATCTCCTTGCAGTCCAAGGGAATCTCAAGAATCTTCTCCAACAACATACATGACTACTGGAAAAACCATAGCCTTGACTAGACAAACCTTTGTTGGCAAAGTGATGTCTCCGCTTTTTAATACACTAAGTTTGTCATAGCTTTCCTTCCAAGGAGCAAGTGTCTTAATTTCATGGCTGCAGTCACCATCTTTAGTGATTTTGGAGCCCAAGAAAATAAAATCTCTCACAGTTTCCATTTTTCTCCCCATCTATTTGCCGTGAGGCGATGGGATGATGCCATGAACTAATGCTGAGTTTTAAGCCAGCTTTTTCATTGTCCTGTTTCATCTTCATCAAGAGGCTCTTCAGTTCCTCTTCACTTTCTGCCATTAGTGTGGTGTCATCTGCATATCTGAGGTTATTGATGTGTCTCCCAGCAATCTTGATTCCAGCTTGAGTTTCATCCAGCCTGGCATTTCGCATGATGTACTCTGCCTATAAGTTAAAATTAGCAGAGTGACAATATACAGCCTTGATGTACTCCTTTCCCAATTTTGAGCCAGTCCATTGGTCCATCTTCAGTTCTAACTGTTGCTTCTTGACCTGCATACGGGTTTCTCAGAAGGCAGGTAAGGTGGTCTGGTATTCCCATCTCTTTCAGAATTTTCCACAGTCTGTTATCATTCAGTCAAAGGCTTTAGCATAGTCAATGAAGCAGAAGTATGGGGACTACTATTAGCTGAGCCCAGTGAGAAACTCCAAAACCACCAGCCACTGCAGTGACCCAACAGCTTGCAGAAACCGTCTTTTCAGACAGTCCATCAATCTACTGCTCTATGATGATTCCTACCCTAACCCTTTAACGTTAGAAAACAGGCAATCTGACCAAAAAGAAATATGTATTTGAGGATATGCAAATACAATGGAGAGATGAGAGAGTAGGTAGCATCTACAAGTCATAGAAAAGAATAAAATGGCAGCAAGAACAATATTGTTACCAGTGTTGGGAAAGCTAGTTAAAAAAAAAAAAAAATTGTGGATGGCAATCCCATTTCCCCAAATTTTTTAGTTTACTAATCAGGCCTAAATGAAGATCACTAAAGCATTTATTTAAAAATAACTTTATTCTATTATCTTAAAAAAACAAATCCATGTTCTAACATCAGGATGAATTTCTCCCAACCCCCCACCTCCATACCAAATATTAAAATGTAAGTAGTGCAGAGAGAGCTGTTTCTTTTTGCATCAGTTCCTGGCCAGGACCATGGTGAGAAATACCAGTTGGCACATGTTGCATCATAATAAATTTTACCCAATAAAGATGATTTTCCAGGTTTCAGTGCCTAGGTTAGGGAGATTTTCCATCATGGGCTTTCCTGCTGCAGTAATAGTAATAGGTATGTGCTTGTGAGAATGGGAACAAATATCAAAGCCACAGGATTATGGGACCCCCCTCCCCAAGGTCCACCAGGTTTTGTGGAAAAGGAATGTCAGTTGCAATGGCCCACAAGTATTTATCTTCTAGGTTCTGATAATTATATCTCCTGGTCTCCAGTTCACAATTCATTCAGCTAAGTTTTTTTTTTTTTTTAAAGCACAATGTAATGAGTTGGACTTTGCCACAGAAAGTCTACAAACCACTGTCGACGATGTGCTAGTGGAGTTGGGGATGGGTCATCTTGAAGAACAAACAAAAAGCCCTAATTCTTTAAAAATCCTTAAAGCTTGAAGACACTACCCCCCGCCCCCAGTACTTCAGCTATTAACTGACCCAACAATATTATCCGTGCACACAGGGCTCAGATATACGTGACAGCAGTCACAGCTCAGCTGGACAAGGGTTTATCATGTTTGGCACCAAGACCTTGAAGCTCCCATTTGCAAGGGGAAAATCCTTTCTTGAAGATTTCCTATCATCAGGTGTGCATGCAAGAGAAGAGGAAGTCACGGGGAGCATTTCCGTCATATTGCAAATCATTGTATGCCTTCCAGGTAGGGAATTCTTTTTCCCCCTGCCTACAGTTTCTCTGCTTTTTCCTTTTTAAAATATGGTTGCCTCTGCACAGTGGACTGTCAGATCCAGAAATGGATTCATCAAAGACTAGCTCAGTGTTCAATGACTTTAAACACAGCCTGTCTTAAGTATCCCATTCTGAAATGACACTTAGACTGGTGAGAGTGGTTAAGTACATGAGGTACCATGCAGCAAAAGATCCAGCCCATCAAGAGAACAAGGCCACAGGTATTCCTGAGGGGTGGACACTGCAACCAGCCTCTGACTTCCCCAGTGTTCTGAGCTGAGGACAGGGCTCTCACTTCTGGTGACTTCCTCAGTTTTGTTCCTTCATCCAAGAAAACTGACCTGCCCCAACCACACCGGCAGGGTAATCCTGCAGATAACCAGCTTCTCATCTTAGAAGTCCCAGGCCCTGTTATTGGAGAGGGAAGTTCTCCTTTAAGTCTTGCCTGTTAGAGCAGAATATGCAGTATTAAAGAGTGCAAATTCAAGTCAGATTTTCAAGTTTAGCACACATATTTTATACCCTTAGAAGGTCCCTGACATTTAAGAGATTAGGATGAAATCAGAAAGAAAAGAAAAGAAAACTCTATACAGGGATCTACTGGAAACAATAGCAGCTTCAACTCATCACATGTTATTTTCATTCAGAATTTAGCATTATTGAGCAGCGTATCCTCATAACATCCTTAGGAAGGAAATACATTTTCCTAATCCCATTTCTGAGATCAAGAAACCGAGGCCACAGGTCTACTATGTTACAAAACATTCCTCCTGCCTTTTTCAAAGCCACAGGAGAAAGGAAGGGTGAGAAAGTCAAAATTAATAGTGCATCACCTAAGAGGCTTGTCTATAAATATGAAGCTCTGACATACGTGAGGTTCTGGTGAAAGGCACTTCCTCTTATTGGCCCCATCTCTTTTGAAAAGAATTTCATCTCCAGGAGAGCAAAAATCCGCAGGAGAGCTCTGATGATGCCCTGGTCTGGAACCATTCTACAGAGAATGAAAGGCCCAGGTAGCAGTTTGTAACTGAACCGAGGACATCTTTTTCCCTTCCACTAGAGAAGGCAAAGGAGAAGGAGCATCTGCTAGGCACTTTCACATCCTGCAGGACCTCAGTCCCCACCATAACCCTGTAAAGTAAGTGTGATTTCACCCATTTCACAGATGAGGAAATTGAGGCTCAGGGGAAAGGTAAAGCCCAAGCCCATGAAACAGGCAAGGAGCCAGGTCCAGATTGAAGCCTGGGTGTTTCCAACTCAAAACCCAAAGCAAACTGCCTCCCTCTGATTAACAGCAGTAACTGGCACCTCTTCACCTTTTCAGAGAGCTGATGTTCACCTGGTTCTTCAGCTCACCTAGGCAGTGAGAAAGGAAATGTCCTTATCAGCCCACACTGTTCCTTTGTGTACCGGCACGGGCTAGTTACAGACCTTTAATAGTGACAAAGGACAGTGAGGCCTACTGCCTCCCCCTACTCCTGCTCCCCCATCTCAGCATCAGTCAACCTGGAGAAAGCCCAAATGTAGCTTTCCCCCGACACACTACCCATTCCCAAAGCTTTTCACCATTGTTGAGAAAAGTTACAGTAAATCAAACCAATTTAGGAAAAAAAAAGGAGGAGGGGATAGGAAAGATGTATGTGTGTTTTCCTATTTTGCTGAGAACCTCCAAACCCATTGCAGCCCTCAGGCAGGGGTGCAAGTCAAGTAAAGCAGAATATGAAACTCATCTTGAACATAGCTTTCCAAGCTTTTAAGACAGGATATCAAAGGACAGTTGTATTCTTCACACTGGCCTGTCTTCTTCTTGAATGATGTCACTCTGCTGCTCACTGCTGTCATCTGTACAGGGGGAAAAGTAGACCCAACTCCTGAGTGGTGCTCTCAGTAGAGATGACTCCATTTCCCCCTTCAGTTTTCTTTTTTAGGAAGTTAGGGGCTGCTAAGGGTTGCTTGTAGGGTCTTAGTTCCCTGACCAGGGATTGAACCTGTGCCCCTTTCAATGGAAGTCTTAACCACTGGATCACCAGGGAAGTCCTTCCCATCAGTTTTCAGTCGCCTTGATTTCCAGTCCTTTACTGGTGAGTTTCATGAATGTGCAGTTGGAGCAGGGTGGGTTTCCCTGCCTTTTACCCATTCTTTCTACTCAGAATCCACTGACCTGCTTGACACTGTCCACATTTCTTGGCTCCTGACATTCCCCTCACCTGGACCACCCTCTGCTTTCTGCTTGCTCAAACTTAACTGTCCTGAAAGACATGCCTCATAGCCCACATCTTTCATAAAATGTCTCCCAACCAATGCATCCCTCTGGGCTCTCATCTTTCTCCTGAGGTCCTGTAAATTGTAAAAGTATCATTCATCAGGCAAGTAATCGTTCCTTTGTGCCACAACTCTACTACCCTTGCAAAGGGTTGGTTAAGTCTTCCTTCTATTTTCATTTTCCCTTCATATTTTAGTCTGTTCATGCTAACTGCTTTTGTAAAGCCTGTCACCATTGGTCTTGATTTTCTGGTGCCTGACAGTACCAATCTGTGTCTTTCCCAGAGCTGGCCCGCAGTAGGTATTTGTCAGTTTAATTGTTATGTTGGTAGTTAATGGGAGATTCTTAGATTCTAGATTAAACTTTAACTGTCTTTCCCAGCCCTTAAAAAGCAGACCCTTGGAGACTTCTTCCTGGGAAGCCCACCACGACCTTGCAGAGTGCTTTAAAGGGCAAAGAGCTTACCCTGCAGAGCCTGCAGTCCGTTGCCCATCTGGTCCACATTCCCGTTCACCAGTGCGGTCACTCTGTGAATGTGGCCATACTTGGTTATTTCTATTGGCGACTCCTCCCTCTCACTAGCTTCCTCCTCTTCCTCTTCTGCAGCATCTTCCTCCTCCTCCATCTCTTCCTCTTCCGAATCCACCAAAACCATGACATCACCCATGTCTTGCCTCCTAATTTCCAAAAGGGAAGAAATGATCAAGAAGATACCCTGTTTTCTCCAACTTCAGCCCTCACTTGAATAGGGAACACTCGGTTCTCTGCAGCCCCTTTGGTAACATGGACAATTCCTCATGGACTCAACGTGGTTGAGTTGTGAGATGGAGATGATGACCTTTCAAAGAGGTGCTGCCACAGACTGTCTAGATAATCACACTGTGTGCTGGGTGAATTTCATCATCCCCCATCCCCTCTCCCCACTGTTCGTCTGGCAGGTGACCTCAGGGTCCCAAGCTCTCACCATTTCAGTTCCCCTTGCAGCACGCACAGAGATGCTCTGTTCCTTTCCTGAAATGCCCTTATTTCTCCTCTACTTACTGAAATTTATCTTCCTTTTCATTATTCAAAGCCCTAGTAAAGTCCTCTCCCTCCCCCTGCAGCCTTGAGCTGTGACTGAGTTTGGCATCCACAGCCAGCGGTTTGGCACTTAATTGTCCTCTAGATGATTGCTAGTTCTGCCTCCCCAGCCAGACTGTACATTTCATGGGCCAGTCACAATCCTGTGAGCATGACATTCTCATTTAATCCTCACATCCTGCCTCTGAGAAACAGTTGAGGAAACAAAGGCTCAGAGAGGGTCAGGGCTTTTCCAGGAGCCTCAGGCTTGAAGGGCAGAGCAGCCATGTGAACCCAGGTCCACTTATTCCAAAGCCTTTTCCCATTATGCCAAGCTGCTCCCTCTTGTGAGAAATAAGCCTGGGAAGGACAGACTCATGCCAAAATGACCCTCAAAAATGGGGCAGTACAGGTAACACTCTCCCATGAAAGACGGTGCCAGAACAATGAAATCTCATTATTTGTCCCAGAACAGTAATACCCCAAATTATAAGCGGATAAGAGAAGCGAAGAGAAGAGTTCCTCGCTCCTGCGCAGGCTCTCCTGGGAAGTCAAGTTCCACTTAGTTGTTTCTCTCCTACTAAGGTTCCCTCCTTTTGGGAGGGGCTTCTGGGCATACGCAGACTAGTTTTCCAAAGCACGCTGTAAGATTATGACTTATTCTTCCTTTTAGCTCTTTCCAGAAAATTAGATAAATACATGAATGACTGAGCTCAACACATTCATGCTGTCTTTATGCCTCAACAACAAACCAGCAACGTGCCTCGCCCTGAGGTCTGGCATTGAAAAAGGAGCACAGACTTTGCAGTCAATCAGACCTGGGTCTGACTGCAGGTATGGCCATCACTTCCTAGATGAGCCTGCAGAAACTGCTTCGCTTCAGTGAGCCTCCCTCACCGTATCTGGAAGACGGCGATGCCAGCAGCACCCTGAGTGTATGATGGGGTCTCTAATAACGCCTGAGGAAGCCCCAGCCCCGGGTCTGGCCCCTGGTGGGTGCCCAGTGGTAGTGATTACTACTGCTCTTATGAAATGTTATAAACAAAACATCAGTGAAAACAGATTATGGAAATTGGTTTCTGATTTGAGTCTAGGGGACACTCACCTGAAAGTGCTTCCTACTGAAAGGAGAAAGGAAAAAACATTAATATCCAATAAGATCTACTTCGGCCTCACAGAAGTTTCTAAGCCAGCTAACAGTTACAAAACGATGGGCAACGAGAAAACTGACCCAAAACGAGAGATGACAGGGTGCTCAGGAAGGGTACTTGGGTGCTTCATTATTGCAAATCTGGACCCAGTTTGGAAGCCTACAGAATGGAGCTTCAGGGGGGAGCATAACAGGGACCATCTTCCCCCACCCACACCCTCTCAGGAAGCCTGCAAGAGAAACAAAGGGGCCCAGGAAGTCCTTACCATTCCGGGAAGCTCTTACCTTTCCAGCAGAACACAGGGCTGTAATACAACAGGAGCCCGGTGATAATGGCCAGTCCCAGCAGAAGCAGGCTCACGACGGTGGCCACGATTCCCCCGATGTTTAGAGGTTCTGCAGACACACCACACCCTTCACTTATCCACGTGATACACACAGCTAGGAGCACAACACCTCTCCTCCCCTGCCTGGATCCTGCTCTTATCTTGGTTTCGTGACCTTGGGTGAGGCATATGACCTCTCTGTGGACTGTGTTAGTCACTCAGTTGTGTTGGACTCTTTGCAACCCCATGGATTGTAGCCCACCAGCCTTCTCTGTCCAAGGAATTCTCCAGGCAAGAATCCTGGAGTGGACTGCCATTGCCTTCTCCAGAGGAACTTCCCAACCCAGGGACCGAACCTTGGTCTCCTGCTTCACAGGCAGATTCTTTACCGTTTGAGCTACAGGGAAGCCTCATGACCTCTCTGTGCTGCTGCTGCTAAGTTGCTTCAGTCGTGTCTGACTCTGTGCAACCCCATAGACGGCAGCCCACCAGGCTCCCCCGTCCCTGGGATTCTCCAGGCAAGAACACTGGAGTGGGTTGCCATTTCCTTCTCCAATGCATGAAAGTGAAAAGTGAAAGTGAAGTCGTTCAGTCGTGTCCGACTCTTAGCGACCCCATGGACTGCAGCCTACCAGGCTCCTCCGCCTAGGGGATTTTCCAGGCAAGAGGACTGGAGTGGGGTGCCATTGACTTCTCTGTAAAGCAAGACAAATATCTCATTTTCCTACTTCATACAGTTTGTGGGAATCAAATGAAGCATGTGATACAAAAGAACATTGGAAAGTTAAAATCTCTGTCTTCATACATCAAGACTGCTGTTAAGGCTACAGTAATTAGGACTGTGAATTACTAGTGCCGCAATGACATGATCAACAGAACAGAATAGGAAGGGACTTCTCTGGTGGTCTAGTGGTTAAGACATTGGGCTTCTACTCTACAGGGCATGGGTTCAATAAGAACAGGTCTATGAACAAAAGGAAACTTGATATAGGACAGACTAGTGAGTAAAAAAGGAACTCTTTAGGAAGTCATATTAGACCAAATGGTTATCCAAACTGGGGGTGGAGGAAACTTGATGTCTACTTCCTCCATTCACCAAAGTCAACTGTAGATGGACTACAGAGTTAACTGTGAAAGGCAAGCAATAAAACATTAAGAAGACAATATAAAAGAATGCCTTCATGACCATAGGATAGATAAGGATTTCTTAAGACACAGAAATGCTAGTGATACAAGAAAATATTCATAAAATCAACCACATTAAAGAACCTCTGCAAATCAAAGGATACCATAAATAAAGCAAGAAGGACTAACTGAAAGATATTTGTAACATGTAAAACAAGGAATTAGTGTGTGGAATTTCTGAAGAACTCCTATATATCTATAATAAAGAGGAAAACATCAAAAGAGACAATTATGGGGAGTTCCTTGGTAGCCCAGTGGTTAGGATTCCAGACCTGAGTTCAGTCCCTGGTTGGGGAAGATCTAGAAAGCCACATGATGTGACCAAAAGAAAAAATTTTTTTTTAATTTTTAAATAAACTATTTTTTAAAAAGCATAATTATATATTTCATAGAAGAAAACTAAATAGCAAATAAACATATGAAATAATGTTCAGCCTTCTTAGTAATCAAAGAAATTCAAATTAGAACCACAGTGAGATTTCATTTTGCACTTACTTGATGGACAAAAATCACAAAATCTGTGGTTGAAAATCTGGGACAACTGCCATTGCAAATGGAAATTAGTATAACCACTTTGGAAAATAATTTGATATTACCTCATAAAGATAAAAATGCACATAACCCATAACCCTTCATTTCTACTTCTTGGTACAGATATGCTGGAGACATATTTGCCTGGGGACCTGGGTATATGTGCACAGGGGGCTGGGTAAAAGATTTTCACAGCAAGACTGTTCATCACAATAACAAAAAATCAGAACAACACAAATGTCCATCAGCAGGAAAATCAACAGTTTAGTTGTGGAATAGTGCTACAGTGGAAAATTAAGAAGCCAGGAAGAGGCATAAAATATAATTACAAATGTCAGCATGAATAAATCCCGGAAAACAAAATGTGGAGTAAAAACAGCAAGTTACAAAAAGACTACATTTGTATAATAACACATTTTTTTCAAAACTCTAAAACAAAAACTAAACAATATATTATCAAGAAATGTGGAAAAAAAATGTGTACATATGCAGCAAAATTTTTCTTAAATAAAACATGAAACTCAGGAGTTACCTTTTTCAGAAGGCCCAGGATGAGACTGAAAACAGGCCTACAGGTAGGGTTGCCAGATAGAATACAGTATGCCCACTTAAATTTGGATTTCAGATAAACAATGAATAATTTTTTTTGAGTAAGTATGTCCCAGGATTTCCCTGGTGGGACAGTGGCTAAGCCTCCAAGCTCCCGATGCAGGGGGCCTGGGTTCAAACCCTGGTCAGGAAACTATCTCACATGCTACAACTAAGACCCAGTGCAGCCAAATAAAAAATAAAACTTTTAAATATTAAAAAGTTATGTCCGATGCAATATTTGGGACATAACACTAAAAAAAAAATTCTTTGTTTTTCTAAAGTGCAAATTTAAGTGAGCAGCATGTTTTTTTAGCTTTGCTGCTATTGTTTTCTAAATCTGCCACACTACCTACAGGTAACTTCAGCAGTGTGCTGGTTACTGTTCTATATCTTAAATGGGATGGTAGTTTCTTAGGTGTTCATTTTGCTGTTATGTTTCACAGCTTACAATATATAAAAATATCATTATATCTTTTATTTTAGACATGTATTTGAATATATATTTATATGTTTTATATATATATATATATATACATTTTTTTTTCTTTAGGATGTAACTGATATTAAATAACTTTTGTATCTTCCCTGGTGGCTCAGGTGGTAAAGAATCTACCTGCAGTACAGAAGACCCGGGTTTGATCCCTGGGTTGAGAAGAAATAAATTTTTTATCTTGATACAATAGAGATTTAGGACTGGACAGTAATTTCCCCATCCCTCTTGTCAAGCCACAGGTAAGCAGATATGCCTCCTCCCTGATGGCAGTGACACAAGTAGAGGGAAGCAACAAGCTGTCCCCATGATGGTCCTCTGAAGCTCTACTCCTCCAGGGTCACTTCCATCACTCACCTTTCACGCTCAGCCAGATGTCCACCTCCCTCACCCCCACAGCATTCTCAGCCCGGCAGACGTAGTAGCCCTCGTCCAGGTCCTGGGAGCAGTTGCGGATAGTGAGGGTGGAGCTCTGGCCACTCTGGGTGATGAGGTGGTGGCCGCTGGGCTGGATGACCACCTTGGGCTGGGTGAGGTTCCTCAGCCACATGATCTTGGCAGGGGGGTAGGCTCCAGACACCTGGCAGGTAAGCGTCACACTGCCCCCCACGAAGCAAGTCTTCATGGGCTCAGAGAGAAGGGAGGGGCTCCCTGGCCATCAGAAGAAAGTAAAGAAAGAGAAACATTTAAGGAGATTCAAGCGGTGACCTGAGAAGTTCAAGAATGTTACTTGTTTTGGAACAAAGAAACTCCAGGAATATCTGTACCACACCTGGTCTCGTATAATAATAAAAGATAATATTTGTTGAGCATTTACCATGGGCTAGGCACCCTATGTATTAACCCAACTAGTTCTCAACAATAATCTTGTTATTCCCATTTTGCAGATGGGGAAACTGAGGAACACAGAAAGTCAAGTAACTTAAAGTCACACAACTAAGGAAGTGAGCAACTAAAATTTAGGGGGACCACCTGTCCTGGGTTGCCCAAGACTGAGGGGATTCCCAGCACCTGGGGCTTTCAAGGCTTGTGAAATCCTAGGCAAACCAGGATGAACTGGTCTGTGTAAGAATGGAACCCAAGAAGTCAGGCTTTTGTGATCCACTTCTCCTTACTTCCTATGTACTAGGCTTCTGTGTGTAATAACCACACTGATCAGATAAAATACGGGCACACACCCTGACAAGGGTGTTTCAGGGGACAGGAGGGCACCTGAATTAGTTTCCTGTTGTTGCTGTAACAAATTGCACAAACAGCTTAAAACAATACAAATTAATCCTCTTAGTTTTATAGTTCTGGAGGCCAGGCATCTGAACTAATCTCACAGAACTAAAGTCAAGGTGTTGGCAGAGCTGGTTCCTTCCGGAGGCTCAAGGAGAGAATCCATTTCCTTTTTTCTCAGCTTCTAGAAAGAAGCCACCTGCATTGTTTGGCTCATGGCCCCTTCCTTGAATTACTCCTTCTGCTCGCATCTGTCATAACAAATCACTACCACACTGACCCTCCTGCCTCCCTCTTATGAGGAACCTCGGGATCACAATGGGCCCAACCAGAGAATCCTGGACAATCTCCCCATCTCAATATCCTTGATCACAGATGCAAAGTCCCTTTACCATGTAAGCAAACAAATTCACAGGCTCTGGGGACTAGGATGTGGATATCCTTGGGAGGCTATTCTTCTGTCTACCATAGGTCTGTCCTAGAAAACTCAAGACTGTGCATCCCTGTGGCCTTGGGGTCTGATTTAAGGGGGTGACGGGGAGCCATGAGATCTACTATGAGGATCAGTCTGTAGCCTTCACATGGGAAGCCTTTCCCCCTAATGCATATCCTCTTGGGAAGGGTAGTGAATTCATCTTGGGAGGACTTATTAAATCCATATTTTCAGCAGCTGAGGAATACAGAGCAGCATGTTGGGTTCCTGCCCAGGAGAGTGAAACTACACGCTTCCCCTTGGCAGTTGTTCCAAGAGAGAAATCTAGGGTTTCACTGCTGGTGTCCAGGGAAGAAGGAAGGGGGAAGGGGGAGGGGGCTGGGGGTGGAACAACCTCTCTCTAGGTCGGGTCAGCAGAGGAGAATCGCCCAAACCTGGTTTTGCTCAGAAAAATCACCTGTGAACACCCCTTCTTGAATCAACTATCAGATTCCCCCCATGTTGTTGCTAAATTGCTCCTTCCCTGCTTGTGGTTAACCAGAATTTCCTTTGGGGTCACAAAGCCGGCAGCAGTGACAAGCCTCATCAGTATGTTTGTATTTCAGGGTCCCAAGCCAAAGTTTGAGAAATGGCCCCTTCTTCCTTTACTAAAGGCAAAACAAACAGTCCCCCAGTGCACCTCCCCTGCAACCCAAAGATACGTACTTTCACCAAACACAGCATTCACCCCTCAAAAAGCTATGTCACCAGCCAGCTCGGTTAGAAATTCAGAGTTTTGCTTAAGACGATGCTGCATGCAAGGGTGGGGCAAGGGTGGGGTTGGTGCTGCGGAGCCTCACAGATCTGCAGGAGATGGACAGCATGCTAGAGCCCTCACACCTGGGGTTCCATAACACTGCAGCTTGTCATGAGTTGAGTTGGTTTCTTCAGTTTTAGGGGGCCTACATGCCATATAATATGGTAAAGGACAGGGAAGCCTAGCGTGCTTCAGTCAATGGGGTCTCAAAGAGTCTGACATGACTGAGTGACTGAACTGAACAGAACACGCCATATAAAGAGGGATCTGGGGAGTTCTCTGGTAGTTTAGTGCTTAGGAGTCAGCGCTTTCACTGCTGTGGCCCAGGTTCAATCCCTGGTTGGAGAACTAATATACTGCAAGCCATGCAGCAGAGCACCCCCCCCCCCAAAAAAAAAGAAAGGAAGAGAAAAATAAAGAGAGATCTGGGCAGCAGGAATCCCTGAGAGCACTGCTTTTCATCAGCTTGGGGGCTATGCTGCCCTGCATCCCTGGGTGGATGTTAGGATTGCCCTTCAGTGATGCTCTAGTCCTTCTGTGTGGAATAATCCAGAGCCCCTCAACCCCGAAGGCATTGCTACGCAAGGTGTGGTCCTCAGACCAGCAGGATCAGCACTTCCTGGGAGCCAGTTAGAAATTCAGTCTTGGATCCACCCAGACCCAGAGAGTCAGAATCTGCATTTTTGACCAGCCCCTCAGGTGACCAGCATGCACATGCAGGGTCGAGTGCCCATGAGTGAGGCGGGGAGAACTGGATGGCATCAGAGTTGAGAAGGGTCCTGGCTATTTCCCGTGCTCCTGGAATTGGGAAAACTTCCAGTCAGCTCCCTTTTCCAGACACATTTCTTAGCCCTGAGCACATATTTAGATTCAGATTACAGGTCAAGTCTCAGGGGCCATAGGAATAATGACTTAGGCAAGATCTGCAAATAAAATGAGAGGGTAAAGGCAAAATAACAAAACTCGGCAGCTGCCTCTGCCAATTTCAACCTCTTTCA
Source organism: Bos taurus (assembly GCF_002263795.3). Classification (NCBI taxonomy): domain Eukaryota; kingdom Metazoa; phylum Chordata; class Mammalia; order Artiodactyla; family Bovidae; genus Bos; species Bos taurus. The sequence continues at coordinate 57,146,526 of NC_037344.1, read as the reverse complement.
GCATCAGTCCATCATTTATTCACTTCCTGGGACTTACGGTCCACAACACACTTTGGGCATTTCCCGTTATGTACCACCCTGAGTGTGTCTACTGCTTTCTAGCTGCATGAGTCTGGGCAAGTATTTCACCTTCTGTAAAATGGAGCGTCCTCCCAAAATTTGTGTTCATCTAGAAGCCCAGTATGTGGTCTTACTCAGAAATGGAGTCTTTGCAGAGGTAACTAGTTAAGGATCTCAAGATGAAATCATCCTGGATTGAGGGTGACCCAAAATCCAAGGACTGGTATCTTGTAAGAAGAGGAGAGGGACTTCCCTGGCACTCCAGTTGTTAAAGACTCCATGCTTTCACTGCAGGGGTGCAGGTTAGATCCCTGGTAAGGCAACTAAGATCACATGTGCCATGTACCAAAAAAGAAAAATGAAGAGGGGAAGGCATAGGGAGACACACCCACAGAAAGGGAGGCCACATGAAGACAGACGCAGGCACCAGAGTGATGGAGCCGCAGGAACACACAGAGCCATCAGGAAGTGGAAGAGGCCATGAAGGATTCTGCCACAAAGGCTTTGATGGGAGCATGGCCCTGCCAACACCTTGATTTCAAAGTTCTAGCTTCCAAAACTGAGAGAGGATAAACAGCTGTTGTTTTAAGCCACCACCAAGTTTGTGGTACTGCAACTCCGGGAAACTGATTCTGGGGGATAATACTGCAAGGGCTCAGCTCACCAGCTGATTGAGGACTGAACAAGATGCTGTGTGCAAAATACTCGGCACCTGCACAGGGTCTGCACTCAATAAAACATTACTGTCTCTATTGCAGTTGGCCCTAGAACAACATGGGGGTTGGGGGGGCCAGTCTGTGTGGAATCTAAAATCCATGTCCTGCTATCTCTGCCTCAAACACAAAGAAAATGACTCACCCAAGGACAGGAAGCTGAAACAGTTTTGGATAGCATCAGGACTCAAACCCTAGTTCTTTTGATTCCACATCTTATGCTTTCTAATCAGACACAAACTTTTCCCACACTGAGTTGCTGCTGCTAAGTCACTTCAGTCGTGTTCGACCTTGTGCGACCCATAGACGGCAGCCCACCAGGCTCCCCCATCCCTGGGATTCTCCAGGCAAGAACACTGGAGTGCTTGCCATTTCCTTCTCCAATGCATGAAAGTGAAAAGTGAAAGTGAAGTTGCTCAGTCGTGTCCGACTCTTCACGACCCCATGGACTGCAGCCTACCAGGCTCCTCTGTCCATGGGATTTTCTAGGCAAGAGTACTGGAGTGGGGTGCCATTGCCTTCTCCGCACACTGAGTTAAAGATCTATAAAATGAAAATATAGGTACTATATTTATTGGGGAAAAAAAATCCACATGTAAGTGGAACCTCGCAGTTCAAACCCACCTGTGCTGTTCAAGGATCAGCTGTATTGTGATATTGCCATTTTCTGGTTTAAGTGTGCCAGACTTCCCTCTCCAAGTTTAAGTCTTTTAAAGGGAAGGACTCTGTATTCTTCCACAGCACCTGGCACCATACATGCATTGTGTCTGCCTTCAGTCTTGTCTGACTCTTTGCAACACTATATAGCCTGTCAGGCTCCTTTGTCCATAGGATTCTCCTTGAAATAATACTGGAGTGGGTTGCCATGCCCTCTTCCAGGGGATCTTCCTGACCCAAGGATCAAACCCGCATCTCTTCTGTCTCCTGCACTGGCAGGCTGGTTCTTTATCACTAGCCACCTGGGAAGCCCACTTGGCACCATGCTGAGTACCTAAATTCCACATGAAGAAAAGATTTGCCAGATCAAGTCTGGAAAGAGGTCACCTGGATAAAAGCAAGGGCCCTGGCGTCAGACCAGTCTGGCTTAGTGCTGCTCCATCACTTAAGAGGTCGCTGATCCTGGGTAAATTAGTTTACACACGTTATCATCTACAAGTTACAAATCATCCCAATTTGCACTCATCTCACACGCTAGTAAAGTAATGCTCAAAATTCTCCAAGCCAGGATTCAGCAATACATGAACCTTGAACTTTGAGATGTTCAAGCTGGTTTTAGAAAAGGCAGAGGAACCAGAGATCAAATTGCCAACATCCGCTGCATCATTGAAAAACAAGAGAGTTCCAGAAAAACATCTATTTCTGTTTTATTGACTATGCCAAAGCCTTTGACTGTGTGGATCACCATAAACTGTGGAAAATTCTGAAAGAGATGGGAATACCAGACCCCTTGACCTGCCTCTTGAGAAACCTGTATGCAGGTCAGGAAGCAACAGTTAGAACTGGACATGGAACAACAGACTGGTTCCAAACAGGAAAAGGAGTTTGTCAAGGCTGTATATTGTCACCCTGCTTATTTAACCTCTATGCAGAGTACATCATGAGAAACACTGGGCTGGAAAAAGCACAAGCTGGAATCAAGATTGCCGGGAGAAATATCAATAACCTCAGATATGCAGATGACACCACCCTTATGGCAGAAAGTGAAGAGGAACTAAAAAGCCTCTTGATGAAAGTGAAAGTGGAGAGTGAAAAAGTTGGCTTAAAGCTCAACATTCAGAAAACAAAGATCATGGCATTGGTCCCATCACTTCATGGGACATAGATGGGGAAACAGTAGAAACAGTGTCAGACTTTAGTTTTTGGGGTTCCAAAATCACTACAGATGGTGACTGCAGCCATGAAATTAAAAGATGCTTACTCCTTGGAAGGAAAGTTATGACCAGCCTAGATAGCATATTGAAAAGCAGAGTCATTACTTTGCCAACAAAGGTCTGTCTAGTCAAGGCTATGGTTTATCCAGTGGTCATGTATAGATGTGAGAGATGGACTGTGAAGAAAGCTGAGTGCTGAAGAATTGATGCTTTTGAACTGTGGTGTTGGAGAAGACTGTTGAGAGTCCCTTGGACTGCAAGGAGATCCAACCAGTCCATTCTGAAGGAGATCAGCCCTGGGATTTCTTTGGAAGGAATGATGCTAAAGCTGAAACTCCAGTACTTTGGCCACCTCATGCGAAGAGTTGACTCATTGGAAAAGACTCTAATGCTGGGAGGGATTGGGGGCAGGAGGAGAAGGGGATGACAGAGGATGAAATGGCTGGATGGCATCACTGACTCGATGGATGTGAGTCTGAGTGAACTCCGGGAGTTGGTGATGGACAGGGAGGCCTGGCATGCTGCGATTCATGGGGTCGCAAAGAGTCGGACACAACTGAGCAACTGAACTGAACTGAACTGATGAGGATTACAGATAATAAGTTAACAAGTAAGAGACAAAGACCTTTTGAGCACAGAAACCTAAAACAGGACTGACAGAGGCGACCCTTTCAAAATCAGAAATTGCTCATCACTAGCAGAAATGTCACAAATATGGTTTAGGAACAAGATATGCCAGAATAATATCTATAATGTGCATGACAGTTCTATGAAATTAAGTGACTCTTGTGACATAATAAGAAACGATGAAGAAACCAATAAAAAAGAATGGACAAGATATGAACAGATAACTCACAAATAAAATATAGGAAGCCAATAAGTGTATAAAAATTATCAACCCCACCAGTGATCAAAGAAACCCAGATTAAAACAATCAGCCATGTCCCAACTAGCAAACAGGAAAAGTTTTAAAAAATTAATAAGACTCAATGTTGGTGGAGATACTGGGAAATAAATATCTTTGCATGGTCTTTCTAGAGAGACTGACTGCCAGTAGGTACAGGGTTTCTTTTGGGGTGATGGAAATGTTCTGGATTAGAATGGTGATGGTAGTACAACACTGTGAATATACTAAAAAAAAAAATAAATAAAGCCCACTTAATTATACACTTTGCTACTGCTAAGTCGCTTCAGTCGTGTCCGACTCTGTGCGATCCCATAGACGGCAGCCCACCGGGCTCCCCTGTCCCTGGGATTCTCTAGGCAAGAACACTGGAGTGGGTATTATACACTTTAAAATAGTGAATTTTAGGGAATTCCCCAGTGGTCCAGTAGTTAGGACTCCATCCTTTCACTGCTGATTCAGGTTCATCCTGATTGGGGAACTAAGATCTCACAAGCTGCATGGTGCAGACCTCCCTCCACCCAAAAAAACGAGTGAAATTTACATTATGTGAATTATATCTCATTTCTTAAAAATTGCCCCAAAACAGTTCAGTCAGATTTGGTCCATGGAGCACAGTTTGCCAACCCCTGTCCTTGGACAGAAAGTGAGTCCTGGTCCCTTATGTTGCCCAAGGCCAGGTGCAGTGCCTGACACAGAGGGGCACCTGGGGACAGTGCTCAGTTAGTGGGAAGGGTCAGCCATTCCAATGCCACTTGCCTAGGAGGACAAGCACTTGCTGGTACAGCAGGGCTCACTTCTCAGCGTGTCCACTGTCCACACGCACCTCTGAGGAGTATTCTCATAACCTGTGAGGACAACCTCACCAGGGCCAACACAACCCAACATACGTCGGCCCTGGCTTACTCATTATATTGGTCTCCTGAGGCCGCTGGAACAGAGGACCACAAACTGTGTGGCTTAAAACAAAAGACATTTTTTCTTACAGTTCAGACAGTCTGAAGTCCTAAATCAAGGTGTTAGCACCTTGCCCTGTATGAATTTCTGGCCCACAGAAATCATGAGATAATGATTGTTGTTTGAAGCCATTACGTTTAGGGATAATTTGTTCCATGAACAAATTGAACCTTTGTCATTTGTCAACAGATAAATGAACCTTGTCTGTTTTGTTCACGGCTCCATCTCCAGGACTTAGAAACTTATGCCTGGCATGTAGTATGTGCTCAGTTAGTATTTGTCAAGAGAAAACCAGCTTGGACTAGAACCAAGAAGTTTCATTACGCATCTTTAAAGTTTGAAAGGAAGGAAGCATAAAGCAAAAGGAAGGGCGTAGGGAAGGAATGGAGTGGCAGTTTGGAGTTAGCAGATACAAACCAGTATATATAGAATGGATAAACAACAAGGTCCTACTGTCTGGCACAGGGAACTATATTCAGTATCCTGCGATGGGGACTTCCCTCGTGGTCCAGTGGCTAAGCCTCCACACTCCCAATGCAGGGGACCTAGGGTCGATCTCTGGTCAAGAACTAGATCCCACGTGCCCACAGTGAAGATTAACGATCCTGTGTGCCACAGCTAAGACCTGGCACAGTCAAATAAATAAATATTCTGTGATAAACTACATTGGAAAAGAATATTAAAAAGAGTATGTATATGTGTATATGTATATATGTGTGTGTGTGTGTATAACTGAATCACTCTGCTACCCAGCAAAAATAACACAATATTGTAAGTCAACTATACTTCCATTTTTAAAAATAATTTTAATCAATAAATTAATTTAAATTAATGATTGATTTTGTTAATAAATAATATTTGATTTTTTTAAAAAAGAAAACGGGAGGAAGATATGAAAGGAATTCAATTCACCCCAACACCCTGGGATCTCTTTCCCAGACCCTCTTTCAAAGGGTTGTCCCAGAAGACAGGAAGGTAAGAGGACCCCAACCCCAGGACAAGGCAAGGCAGACTCACTGATCTGTACCACACAGCTGGCTCCCAACTCCGGCCCCACTATGTGGCTCCCGACACACTTGAACTTCTTGCCATCCGACAGCTGGGACTGGCTCAGCATCTCCACCCCCAGCTTTGACGTTCCCACGACCACACCTCCTGGCTCTTCTGTCCATAAGAAGTCTGGGTCTGGGTATCCCCCAGCCCAGCGACAGTTGAGCTGTAGTGAGAACAATCCTGGTGACACCTCTGCCCAGCACTGGGGGGCTGACGGAGGGGGAGCTGCAAAATACCAGAGAACATGGCCTTAATCACAGGCTAAAATGAGCCACTGGGCTGAGTCTAAGGATTACAGAACCAGGGTATCGGAGAAACAGCAACTCCAGTTAGTGTACCTTGAAATAAATCCTAGCACAAATCAGTGCCTGGCAAAAGTCGGGTTTCCCCTGCTGGGTGTTAAGTCTCTGAAGAGATTTGCATTTCTCACTAGCCACATGTGGCTATTTGATTTAAATTAATTACAAATTTAGTTCCTCCGTCACACTACCCACATTTCCTAGTAATCACAGGTAGGAGGTGGCCACTGAAGTAGACCACACACAAGAGAATATCTCCATCATCACAGAAAGTTCTACTGGACACTGCTGATCCCTGGAGGGCATAACAGGAAGAGAGAGACTTATTCATCCCCTATCCTCAACACACACTTTTTTTTTTGCTATGTGCAAATACAATTTTTAAAAAAATATATATAATAATTTAACAAATTACAAACTTGTAATGTAACCCATGTATTCATAATTATACATAAAAATAGTTATGTATTATTATATATAATATATTTATATATTTTATATAATATATAAATATTTTATATAGAAGTATTTTCTATAATATGTAGATATTTTAAATACTTTATATATTTTATATAATATACATAAATAGAAATTTGGATCTCATGTGGGTAGATATGCGGCATCTACAAGAAGAATTATTGGAAATACATCCAAACGATGGTGAGAGTACAAGTGATTATTTTCTTCTTTCTATTCATCTGTGTTTCCCGCAACAAGGAAATGACTTTATATAACTTTATACACAATAAATGTCATTTATGATAGAGAGCATTGAGACTTAACAAAGGCTCTGAATAACATATAAAGTAAGTGTGTCATTACCTGCCTACTAATTTGTTGTTCTCATGCTCCCTTTCATTAGCATGGATTATGAGTGCACCCTGTGTTTCTACAGTGGTTTTCCTCCACTGAATGTGTGCATGAGTGTATTTGGTTGTTTCCTCACCTGCAAAATAAAGCTTCATGAACTACGTGTTCTTAACAGCGCTAGAGGGCCTGAGTTAACGGACAACGTGAGTAAGGACAGATGAATGGATAAACAAATTGTAGTAGATCCATAAAATAGATACTCTTCAGCCATATATGAAAACAAGTACTGACACAAGCTACAACAGGGATGAACTGTGAAAACATGATGCTAAGTGAAAGAAGTCAGTCCCAGGGATTTCCCTGGTGGCCCAGTGTTTAAGACGCCATCCTCCCAGTGCAGGGGGTGAAGGTTCCATCCCTGTTTGGGGAATTAATGATCCCACATCCCATGCATTGCTGCTGCTGCTGCTGCTGAGTCGCTTCAGTCGTATCCGACTCTGCGACCCCACAGACGGCAGCCCACCAGGCTCCCCCGTCCCTGGGATTCTCCAGGCAAGAACACTGGAGTGGGGTGCCATTTCCTTCTCCAATGCATGAAAATGAAAAGTGAAAGGGAAGTTGCTCAGTTGTGTCGGACTCTTAGCGACCCCATGGACTACAGCCCGCCAGGTTCCTCCATCTATGGGATTTTCCAGGCAAGAGTACTGGAGTGGGGTGCCATTGCCTTCTCATTGCAGCCCCTCCCCCAAAAAATAACCTCCATTAAAAAAAAAAAAACACAAGAAGCCAGTCCCCAAAGGTCACATAGTATATGATTCCATTTATATGAAATGTCTCGAATAGGCAAGTTCATAGATATAGAATGTAGGTTGGTGGTTGCTAAGGTCTGGGGAAAGAGGGTATGAGAGTGACTGCTTAATGGGTACAGGGTTTCCAAACTGGGGTGATGAAAATGTTTTGGAAATAAACATGATGGTTGCACAACACTCTGAATAGACTCAATGCCACTGAGTTGTACATCTTAAAATGGTTATACATTATATAGTTTCACCTCAAAAAAAAAAATACTTTAAACCTGGCATAAATTCCCTTCTGTGGCTCACAGGGACTCTCCTGTACCCCTAGTTAGCAGCGAGCTGTCAGAAAAGGTAACATTCTCTGACATGCAGTTTGGGTGTGTCCGTGTGTCGAGGGAACCAGAGAAGCAGGTTAGGACCTGTGTATCAGGGAAGTCTTTGCGCACAAAGGGAGGCACAAACACACAGGTCACCAAGGGTCAAGGTGGAGGAGAGGAGGGGCGCATTTCTTACGCACAGTAGACCAGGAGCTCGGTGGTCACCTTTCGATGTCTCCCGCTGAGCACGTTTTTGGCCAAACAGGTGTAGTTCCCTTGCAAGTTCTGTGACATTAGTAACAGCGTGAAGCAGCTGGCTGTCAGGTTGTTCCCAAAGAGTTCAGTGGTGGAATCTGGGGCCTGGAACCACCACTCAATCACAGGCGGAGGCTGGGATCTGCTGCTGCAGCTGAAGTCCACCTGGGAGCCCTTGGCTGCATAGAGGGTGCCGTTGGGGAGCCTGCCAGTGCTGGAGATGTTGACCTCAACCTGAGAGGGGCCGTCTGCAGACAACAGGGCAGTGGGGAAGGCAGAAGAGTTAACTAGAGCCCCTCATCAGAATTAAGGGACATAGAAATAATCAAGCAGCAGCCAGTGAAGATGACAATACTACTTACTATGCGACAAATGCTGTGCTGAGTGCCCTTAGGCATGCTCTTATTTGTTGCTATTGTTAAGTCGCTAAGTCATGTCTAGCTCTTTGCAACTCCATGGACTGTAGCCTGCCAGGCTCCTCTGGCCATGGGATTTCCCAGGCAAGAATACTGAAGCAGGTTGCCATTGCCTTCTCCAGGGCATCTTTCTGAAGCAGGGATTGAACGTCTGTCTCCCTTATTGCAGGTGGATTATTTATCAGTGAGCCACCTGGGAAGCCCATGATATCACTTATGTGACAAATGTTGTGCCAAGTGCCCTTAGGCATGCTCTCATTTACTCCTGAGCAATGACATGAGCTTTACTGAGGGGATCAATCCTCATACAATAGGGAAAATGCAAATTGATCCTTTTCAAAAACACTGATGAGCAAAAAAGGTATCTGTGCTTTAAAGAGTTAACATAGCAGGACCTCCCTGGCAGTCCAGTGGTTAGGACTCTGTGCTCTTACTGCCTGGCCAGGGAACCACAAACAGACAAAAAGAGAGTTAAGGTAACAGACCTGGGTATGCTTTCCTTAGAAAAGCCGGTCTATAAGGCTGGCCTTGGCTGGTGACTAAGACCTTGGATTTCAGGGGGGTTCCCACCATTCCCAGAACTGGTAAGAGTGGGGTTCACTGGGGTTCACTGGGTTTATGCTAAGCACCTGCTTTCCTTCTGAGAGTCTGGAGTTTTGGTATGTGCTGGGCAGAGGATGCCTACGTGACCAGCCTCAGTAAAAACCTAGGGCACTGTGTCTCTGATGAGTGTCCCTGGCAGACAATATTTCACATGTGTGGTCACAACTTGTTGCTGGAGGAATTAAGCATGACCCATGTGACTGCACTGGGAAAGGACTCTTGGAAGTGTGCTCCTGGCTGTCCTGTGAATTCTCCTATGGAATCAGTGAGCCAGGGGGTGGTCTTGGGGACCCCCCACACAGTGTCACACTGAAAGAGAAGGAACACTGGTTCCAGCCCCGATCTTGAACTACACTTACTAGCTGTGTGACTTTTGGCAAAGTATTTAACCTCTCTTAAGCCTCTGTTTCCTCATCTGTAAAATGGGGGGATGCTAGAACCCATTTTATGGGGTTGTCATGACAACTAAATGAATTACCATTATACAGTATTCAAAACAGTGCCAGAATTGTCCTCCCACCATTTTTACCCAATGCGCCTAAGATGCCACACCCTCTTTGATGAAGAGATCCATCACCTATTTATGCTAAAGTCCTGTAGAGTGTTAACCACTGCCAGAGACTTCCTCTTAAGAAGAGTTCAGAAACGGCAATGCTTGGCCAAATGAATAAATCTATGACTGTAGAATTCTGAACAAAAATATGCCAGCAAGGACTTCCCTTTTTGGTCCAGTGATTAAGAATCTGCCTTCCAATGCAGGGGACATGTGTTCGATCCCTGGTCCAGGAAGATTCCACGTGTTGCGAAGCAAGTAAGCCCATGTGCCACAACTACTGAGCCCTCAAGCTGCAGCTACTGAAGCCTGCATGCCTAGAGCCTGTGCTCCACGACAAGAGAAGCCACCGCAATGAGAGGCCCAAGCACAATGAAGAGTAATCCCCACTCCCCACAACTAGAGAAAGCCTGTGCACAGCAATGAAGACCCAGCACAACCAAAAATATAAATCAACAATTTTTTTTAATGCCAGGGGGATACATTATTAGAGGGAGCAAACAGCCTTCCCAGAGTCCCTTATAGTACAGAAGCTACTTCACCTATTTTGGGGCCACTGTGTAACTATAGGAATTGTGAGTTTCTGAGAAAACTATTCTTGACAATATGCATTTCTAGTTGGAGCTGGCTTCTAATAGTTACAATTATTTGCTGGAATCATGTCACTTCCCACGGAGGGTCTGGGGAAAAGTTATACTGTGGTTTGGGAGATGCTCAAATCTCCCATTGAATGTTGGCAACTAGCGGGGTAGGTATGTGGACCAGCAGGTCTTAGGGAGTGCCCACAGATGGTGCGCACCTGGTCAAGCACAGGGTATCTCTGTGGTATTAGTAGCCACGTCTGGACCAGCAGAGGTATTGTGGTAGGCTGGGCAGCCTGGGTCTACCAAACTGTGGTCTGGAGGGTCACAGAGGCCTGTCATGAACAGTGCAGACCCCCAGAAACTGACTGGGAAGGGCTTTTGACCAGCACAATCCTCAGAAAAAAAAAATGGTGTTGGATACAAGGAATGGATGAAATGAAGCAGATAGAAGGGTTAAAAAAAAATTAAATGAGGGAAACTGAAGGGTTTTCTGAATTGAGTGTTCAAAAGTAACAGTTCATCTATAAACCCTTGGGTTGAGTCTGCTTTTTTTTTTTTTTTTAATAGTTCTAGAACGTAGGACTCCTCATTCCCAACCTAGGGCTTAGGAGTCAGTTTATCCTCAGTTTTATTTGAGGATATTTTATTTATTTATTTTTTTGCCACACCACTTGTTTGTAGGATCTTAGTTCCTTGACCAGAGATCAAACCTGTGCCCTCTGCATTGGAAGCATGGAGACTTAATCACTGGACCTCAAGAGAAGCCCTGAGTCTGCTTTCTTAATTAAAGCTGATGCCACCCATATAAGATGAACTTAATAAATGTGTGTGTTTTAACTGCTCCACCAAAAAAATAACAAAAAAGCTGATGCCGTCTTCTTAAACCCTTGGGGTTCTTCCCCTATTCTGACTACGAAGAAGGCGGCACCTATTTCCATCCCTCCTACCTTTCTCTCCACCCTGCTGCTATTCCAAAACAGAAACCACCAGCCACTTCTGCTTGCAGGGTGATGGCGGCAATCATTCAAAGAGACAGATGGGGAGGAAACGAAAATAGAACAGCAAACAAATAAACAAAATATAGAGTGGTTACAAAGGTTTAGCATCTTATGGAGGCCATGGTCATGTCAAGTTCGGACTTGCGGATGAACACCTTAGCCTAATTGTTATGGGTGTGGACTCTGGACCCAGACACACCCAGGTGTAAATCTTACTGCCACTTCTAGACGGACAACTTCGAGCAAGTGTCCTTCCCTTCTCTCAGCCTCCTGTGCTTCCTGTGAAATGAAAAGAAAAGGAGTAGCTTCTACCACCAGGTTACCAAAGGCTCCAATGAGGTGAAAGAAGAAGAATTCTTACCCTGGTATTTTGACATGTGGTTGACATTCTATGGGCTTCTCCTGTGGCTCAGCTGGTAAAGAATCTATCTGCAATGCAGGAGACCTGGGTTTGATCCCTGGGTTGGGAAGATCCTCTGGAGAAGGGAAAGGCTACTCACTCCAGCATTCTGGCCTGGAGAATTCCATGGACTGTATAGTCCATGGGGTCGCAAAGAGTTGGACACAACTGAGCGACTTTCACTTCATTAATATTCTATACATGTTATCTAACATTGTATCAATAGTACACCTGTAGACTGATTCTAGAACAGGCATCAGCAAATCATAGTCCACTGTCTCTTTTTGTACAGTCCACAAACTAAGACAGTATTTACAGATGAACTTTCAAAATCGATTTGAGAGAAAACACTATCTTTGAACCTCAACTAAGCGAAATGTTATCTCCCTGACAAAGAATTCCATTGTTCTAATTAATAGGCCTATACTACCAAAGAGTACTCAATTCTCTGGCAGTCCATTGGTTAGAACTATGCTTTCGCTGCTGAGGGTATGGCTTCAATCCCTGATTGGGGAACTAAGATCCTGCAAACCGTGTGCAGCAGCCAAATTAAAAAAAGAGAGAGATGAAATATAGAGGCAAATGGAACAACCCCACTGACTCCCTGTCTCCCAACTGGCCACTGTTCCTGTTCAAAAGGCCAAAACCCAGAGGCTGTTACAAGCATACGTCTCTGCTTCAGATGAGCTTGGCAAGACTTGAGTTAATCAATCTTGGGCAAGGGCCATTCCATCTTCTGATGAGGCCAGCAATCATTCTTCGGTACACCCAACACCCCCTTTCCCTAGGACCTTATGTAGTAACAGGGTACAGTGTCACTTACCACCATCACAGAACGTGTACAAATCAGAAGGGCCCAATTAGTGAGAGAACATGTGGCTTTCTCGAGGCTCCCTTTCCTCCAAGTCTGGCATGGCAGTCACATCCCTGGCTAGCCAGAAGCACTCCTATCCTCCAAACCCCAACTGAGTCATCCAAAGGGGCTCCTGGAGGTGGATACAAACCAGCTTCCTCATTGCTCATGTGCCCCCAGCTCCAATGCTCCCTCAACACTTGCCTGGCCTGAGAAAAACAGACACAGCGAGAGGCTGGCATAGTGTACCACTCGACTCCCCAGTGGCTACAAAATGATCTCTTGAAAGAAGCACAAAGTCTACTGGAATGTGTTAAGGTCCATGCTACCCACTGTAAAGGCAGAAAGTGAAGAGGAACTAAAGAGCCTCTTGATGAGGGTGAAAGAGGAAAGTGAAAAAGTTTGCTTGAAACTCAGCATTTAAAAAACTAAGTGGCATCCGGTCCCATCACTTCATGAAAAATAGAAGGGGAAAAAGTGGAAGCAGTGACAGATTCTATTTTCTTGAGCTCCAAAATCACTGCAGATGGTGACTGAAGCCATGAAATTAAAAGACGCCTGCTCCTTGGAAGAAAAGCCATGACGAACCTAGTTGTTTGTTGTCGTTTAGTTGCTAAGTCATGTCCAACTGCTTTTCGACCCCATGGACTGTAGTCCAACAGACTCCTCTGTCCATGGGATTTCCCAAGCAAGAATACTGAAGTGGGTTGCCATTTTCTTCACAAGGGGATCTTCCCAACGCAGGGATCAAACCCGCATCTCCTGCATTGGCAGGTAGACTCTTTACCCCTTGGGAAACCACCTGGGAAGCCCAGGACAAATCTAGACAGTGTATTAAAAAGCAGAGACATCATTTTGCCAACAAAGGTACCTATAATCAAAGCTGTGGTTGTTCCGGTAGCCATGTATGGATGTAAGGGTTGGACCATAAAGAAGGCTGAGTGCTGAAGAATTGATACTTTTGAATTGTGGTGCTGGAGAAAAAAACTTTTGAGAGTCCCTTGGGCTGCAAGGAGATCAAACCAGTCATTCCTAAAGGAAATCAATCCTGAATACTCATTGGAAGGACGGATGTTGAAGCTGAAAATCCAATACTTCGACCACCTGATGTGAAGAGCTGACTCACTGGAAAAGACTGGGATGCTGAGAAAAATTGAAGGCAAAAGGAGGACATGGCAGAAGATGAGATGGTTTGATAGCATCACCGACTTGATGGACAGGAATTTGAGCAAACTCTGGTTGATAGTGGAAGACAGAACAGCCTGGCATGCTACAGTCCATGGGATTGCAAAGAGTCGGATACAACTTAGTGACAGAACAACAATAGCTAGCCCCCCAGCCTTTCTGCAGGTGAACACACGGCAGTTCTGCCATCATGCCCACCCAGTGTGGAGGCAAAAGGGGGCGGGTAAGGCAATGGAAGAAACAGCCATGGGAATCCTGAACTGCTCTGGAATAAGGGATTTCTGTACCCTCAGAAGCAGCAGCCCCAATCCTGATGGCTAGATTCTTCAACCGCATCATTAAATTAATAAGGAACAGTGCAGAGCCCTTGCTCCTGAAACAAATAACAAAAGCACATCACAGTGCCCATTCCAGGCAGGTTGAATCACCCCTAGCCTATAGAAAACCTTCCTCCCTGGAAGATAGAGGCATCAAATGCCCACTGATGGATAAACAGAGATCCAGGTGGTAAGGAGGGTGAAAGCTACCAGCCCTCATACAGCCAGCTTCGTGCTTCTGCCGCGTTTCTGTCCATTCACACATTCAAGGTCATTCTCAGCTCTTTGTATGTTTTGGATATTGATCCCTTATCACTTGCAACTGTCTTCTCCCATCCAGTAGTTGGCCTTTCTGTTTTGTTGATAGCTTCTTTCATTGTGCAAAAGCTTTTCAGTCTAATGTAGTCTCATTTGTTGATTTTTGCTTTTGTTCCCCTTGCCTGAGAAGACATATCCAAAAAAAATTACTGGGGAAAAAAAAGAAGACAGCATTCCAAGCATTGGGACAGTCACAATTGTGTGTCTGACAAGACCAGAGTTGTAACAGAATGGACAGTGATAGAACACTGATAGAAGAGTGATAGAAGGATCTTGGATTTGACTGATGATGTTGCAAGGCCACTGAATGAGCTTCCTGAACCTGAACAGGACAAGAGCAGCACCACAGAATCTGTTAAATAACCAGAAACGAAGTGGACCGACGTGGCCTTACAGTGCCTCCATGATAGTGTCCCTCCCATAAGAAACCGATGCCTGCCTCCTTGTCCATCATCAGATTCTTTTTAAAAGACACAGATATAAAACATTTTTTTTCAGTCTCCTAACTTGAATCTTTTAGTGATAGAGCAGCACTCAAAAATGTACAACTAACTTTGCAGTAGAAAAATGGTATATATACCATGTACATACCATGTATGTACACATATATACACATAATACAATGAAATACTATCCAGCCATAAAACAGAATGAAAGCTTGCGTTTGTGACACTATAAAACTAGAGAGTACTATATCAAGTGAAATAAGTCAGATTGAGAAAGACAAATTCTGTATGATTTAGATATGTGGAATCTAAAAAATAAAACAAATGAACAAATATAAAAATCAGAAACAGAGCCACAGATACAGAGAAAAAACACGTGGTTGCCAGAGGGGAGGGAGGTGAGGAGAGGAAAGATATAAGTGAAGGAGATTAAGAGGTACAAACTTTCAGTTACAAAATGAATGAGTCATGGGTATGAAATATACAATGTGGGGAATACAGTCAATAATTATATAATACCTTACAAATAGCTGTGAAAAGAAGAGAAGTGAAAAGCAAAGGAGAAAAGGAAAGATATAAACATCTGAATGCAGAGTTCCAAAGAATAGCAAGAAGAGATAAGAAAGCCTTCTTCAGCGATCAATGCAAAGAAATACAGGAAAACAACAGAATGGGAAAGACTAGGGATCACTTCAAGAAAATCAGAGATACCAAAGGAACATTTCATGCAAAGATGAGCTCGATAAAGGACAGAAATGGTATGGACCTAACAGAAGCACAAGATATTAAGAAGAGATGGCAAGAATACACAGAAGAACTGTACAAAAAAGATCTTCACGATCCAGATAATCATGATGGTGTGATCACTGACCTAGAGCCAGACATCCTGGAATGTGAAGTCAAGTGGGCCTTAGAAAGCATCACTACGAACAAAGCTAGTGGAGGTGATGGAATTCCAGTTGAGCTATTCCAAATCCTGAAAGATGATGCTGTGAAAGTGCTGCACTCAATATGCCAGCAAATCTGGAAGACTCAGCAGTGGCCACAGGACTGGAAAAGGTCAGTTGTCATTCCAATCCCAAAGAAAGGCAATGCCAAAGAATGCTCAAACTACCGCACAATTGCACTCATCTCACACGCTAGTAAAGTAATACTCAAAATTCTCCAAGCCAGGCTTCAGCAATATGTGAACCATGAACTTCCTGATGTTCAAGCCGGTTTTAGAAAAGGCAGAGGAACCAGAGATCAAATTGCCAACATCCGCTGCATCATGGAAAAAGCAAGAGAGTTCCAGAAAAACATCTATTTCTGTTTTATTGACTATGCCAAAGCCTTTGACTGTGTGGATCACAATAAACTGTGGAAAATTCTGAAAGAGATGGGAATACCAGAACAACTGATCTGCCTCTTGAGAAATTTGTATGCAGGTCAGGAAGCAACAGTTAGAACTGGACATGGAACAATAGACTGGTTCTAAATAGGAAAAGGAGTTCGTCAAGGCTGTATATTGTCACCCTGCTTATTTAACTTATATGCAGAGTACATCATGAGAAATGCTGGACTGGAAGAAACACAAGCTGGAATCAAGATTGCTGGGAGAAATATCAATCACCTCAGATATGCAGATGACACCACCCTTATGGCAGAAAGTGAAGAGGAACTAAAAAGCCTCTTGATGAAAGTGAAAGTGGAGAGTGAAAAAGTTGGCTTAAAGCTCAACATTCAGAAAACGAAGATCATGGCATCCGGTCCCACCACTTCATGGGAAATAGATGGGGAAACAGTGGAAACAGTGTCAGACTTTATTTTTTTGGGCTCCAAAATCACTACAGATGGTGACTGCAGCCATGAAATTAAAAGACGCTTATTCCTTGGAAGGAAAGTGATGACCAACCTAGATAGCATATTCAAAAGCAGAGACATTACTTTGCCAACAAAGGTCCGTCTAGTCAAGGCTATGGTTTTTCCAGTGGTCATGTATGGATGTGCGAGTTGGACTGTGAAGAAGTCTGAGTGCCAAAGAATTGATGCTTTTGAACTGTGGTGTTGGAGAAGACTCTTGAGAGTCCCTTGGACTGCAAGGAGATCCAACCAGTCCATTCTGAAGGAGATCAGCCCTGGGATTTCTTTGGAGGGAATGATGCTGAAGCAGAAATTCCAGTACTTTGGCCACCTCATGCGAAGAGTTGACTCATTGGAAAAGACTCTGATGCTGGGAGGGATTGGGGGCAGGAGGAGAAGGGGACGACAGAGGATGAGATGGCTGGATGGCATCACTGACTCGATGGACATGAGTCTGAGTGAACTCCGGGAGTTGGTGATGGACAGGGAGGCCTGGCGTGCTGCGATTCATGGGGTCACAAAGAGTCGGACACAACTGAGCGACTGATCTGATCTGATCTGTCTGGTGCCGATCATAACTCGAGTTATTGCAGTAATCATTTGGAAAAGTACGGAAATATCAACCTACTGTGTTGTGTAACATAGTGTTGTAGGTCAACTATATTGGGTTGACCAAAAAGTCTGTTCGGATTTATCCGTAAGTTTGGCCAACCCAATAGTTCAAAAACAAACAAACTCATAGAAAAAGAGATCAGATCTCTGGTTGCCACAGGTAGGCTGATGGGAAGAAGGGAAACTGGATGAAGGTGCAAACTTCTGGGGTCAAGCCCAGTCCATTTTCTGAAACTCCCATGCAGAAACGAGGGCTGAGTTCCAATCTGAGATGCCAAGGGCTTGCCTTCAGCCACTGTCTGAGGAGCAGGAAGGGGCTCCCTGGTGCTTGGAGGGGTATGGTATAGCTTGGGGTCTCTCTGAAATGGGAACACAACCTGACGTTCCAGAGGGTTCCTTTTGGTGTATGTGAAACCAGACGATATCTGTGCTGTGGACTGAACGCTTGTTTCCCCCGCCAAATTCATATGCTGAAGCCTGTGTCCAGTGTGATGGCATTTGGAGGTAGGGCCTTTGGGAGGGGGTTAGGTCCTGAGAGAAGAGCTCTCATGAAGGGGATGGGTGCCCTCATAAGGAGAGGCCCCCAGAGCTTGCTTCCTCCCTCCTTGTTTTCTACCAAGGAGAGAAGATACTCATTTACCAATCAGAGAGCAGGCCCTCATTAGACACTGCATCTGCCAGCACCTTGATCTTGGACTTTCTAACCTCCAGAACTGTGAGGAAGAAATGTTTGTTCTTTAAACTACTCAGTCTATGCTATTGTTATAGCAGCCCAAACTGAGTAAGATAGCCTATGTCCTGTTTTCATGAACAAGCCCTACACCAGTCAGGGACACCATATGTTTCCAAATGAAGTTTCCATAACACAAATTACACCACAGTAACTCAGAGAGCTCAAAGCACCATTTGAGTTTAGTGACTTTTTAAAAAAACATAAGTTCACTTTCATCACAAGAAGACCTTGCATTTATCTCCCTCAGGGCAATAATGAAACTAATCCATCCTCCAATAAACTTAGCCAATGATTAATAAGTTAGTGCCAGATAAAATCATCATAAATCAGAGAGAGTGAGGATAAAATAAAAACCCAAAGTTGTAATGCCACCTTACTCCTTGAGGTCAAAAGCAAAGACGTTTAGGGACTCCTTTGGTGGTCCAGTGGTTTAGACGCCACACTTACACTGCAGGGGGTGTGTGTTGAAGCCCTGGTCAAGGAACTAATAAGATCTTGCATGCCTCATGGTGCAGCCAAAAATTAAAAAAAAAAAAAAAAAGACATTTATTGACATTGATATGAAGGAATTATTATTATTTTTAGTCACATCATGCAGCATGCAGGATCTTAGTTCCCCAACCAGGGATTGAACTTGTGCCCTGTGCAGTGCGAGCACAGTATTAACCACTGGACCGCCAGGGTAGTCCCAAAGGAATTATTACTGTTTGGCAGCTGGAGTGAGGGAGGTCTGTTGGCACCTGCCAGGAACAAATAAGAACTGGGCCAAATTGGGTGACATTTTTTGATACACCCACATTCATTCTGGGTCATTCAGCAATTTATCCAGACCCAAAAACATTGTATTTGCAAATTCCATAAGCCTTGAGAGTTGGTGGGAACCTTAGAAACCATCCAAAAATCTAGACATGTCCTCGAAGCCTCTCTTTCCTTCATCCTCCATTTCCAACCCAGCAGCAAATCTTGGCAGTCTCCCTCCAAAATATTCTCTGAACTGTACATTTTCACCCTGACTCTGACCACTAACATCTTGCACCTCTGACTGGCTTCCTTGTTTTTTATGTTACCAGTTTTCTTTGTGATGAGACACATCCATTATGTGTAATTTAAATGATACAAGACCCCTGCTAGCTTACAGTCGCAGGGGTGCCTCCTACACCTAGAATAAGAGTCCCAATTATCTTTGCCAGTTGTATTAGTATCCTTGGGCTGCCTTAACAAAGTACCTCAAATTAGACAGATTAAAAGAACCGAAATTGGGACTTCCTTGGTGGTCCAGTGGCTATTCTCCATGCTCCCTACACAGGGCACTGGGCTTGACCCCTCGTTAGGGAACTAGACCCCACATACCACAACTAAAGAGTTTGTATGCTGCAACTAAGACTCAGTGCAGTCAAATATACAAATAAATATTTTTTTAAAAAAAGAATAGAATTGACTCTCCCACCATCCTGAAGTATGAAATCAGATGTCAGGAGGGCCATACTCCTCTCAAGGCTCTAGGAGAGAACCCTTCCTTGCCTCTTTCCTCGTGGCTGCTGCTGCGGCCATCTGTCTTTGGCATTCCTTTGCTTGCAGCTGCACTACTCCAATCTCTGCCTGCCACTGTGTGAGTTCTCCCTGTGTCTCTGTCTTTGCATGCATTTTCCTCCTATAAGGATAACAGTCAATTTTAATTAGGGCCCACTCTAATGACCTTATCTTCTGGGCTTCTCAGGTGGCAGAGTGGTAAAGAATCTGCCTGCCAATGCAAGAGATGCAGGTTCAATCCCTGAGTCGGGAAGATCCCCTGGAGGAGGGCACAGCAATCCACTCTAGTATTCTTGCCTGGGAAATCCCATGGACAGAGGAGCTTGGCTAACTATAGTCCACGGGGTCACAAAAGAGTTGGATACCACTACGTGACTGAGCACACAATGACCTCATCTTAGGTTGACTGTAATTGCAAAGAGCCTATTTCCAAATAAAGTCATATTCACAAGTACTGAGATTAAGAAATCAACATATCTCTCTGGGGGATACAATTCAACCCACAACACCAGTCCTACCCAGCCCCACGTGGTCTGGCCCTGCCTCTCATATCTCACACGTCCTGCCTGCTCACATCCTGGGTTCCCACCACACCAGCTGCCTTCTCACCTACACATGCACCATGTTCAACTCGTCTTGCACCAGTTCAGTTTCTGCCTGGATCCCTCTCTCTCTTTTGTGTGACTGGTTCCAACATATCATTCACTGCCAGTGTCACTCCTTCCAAAAGCTCCTGACCCACCCATGTAAAGTGTTTCAGAGAGTCACATCACACCACCTCAATTCTCTGCACAACACCTGTCACTCTGATACTGCCTGATGCATTTTTTTACCTGCTGTCTGTCTTCCCCCATTAGGATGTCAGTTCGGTGTGGGTAGGGACAGTCTCTGTCCGATCCATTCCTGTGGCCCAGTGCCTGGAACAGGTCTGGCATCAGGCTCTCAGTAAATACATATTGACTAAAGGAATGAGTAAATTCTTTAATTTATAGATGAGAAAATCAGGGAGCAATAAAATGATCACATGAGTATTTCCACTCAACTAGAATGTAGATATCCCTCTAAGACAGTGATCAACAAACTCTTCTGTGGGGGCCAGAGAGTAAATAGTTTAGGTTCTGTGGGACATACAATCAGTTTCACAGTCACTCAGCTCTGAGATTATAGCACTAAAGACAATCAGAGATAATATGTGACTGGATAATCATTGCTATGTTCAAATAAGACCTTATTTGAATCTAAAGTTGAATTTCATATAATTTTCACATGTCACAAGTATCATTCTTCTTTTGATTTTTTCAACCATTAAAAATGTAAAAAAATATTTGCCGCTTGCAGGTCATACAAAAATATACAACAGTCTAAAAATGGCCCACAGGTTATAATTTGCCAACTATTGGTCTAAATTCATGCATATATATTGACAGACATGATAGACTGACTTAGGAAAGACAGTAGTAATAGTGGTTCATACTAAGCCCTGTATTTAGCACTAGAGCATAAGAGCATATATCTGGTAAGGCATGCAATGCATTGTCCCCAGTTAACAAATAAGAAAAACTGAATCTCAGAGATATTAAGTTACTTACTCAAGATGACCTGTCCTTAGGGTTGGAACTCAGGCAGTCTGACTTGCTTATGTTATACTTTGAGTTTGTTGCATAATAAAATGAGATTAATAGCAAGGATGATATTAATAAGCTAAAAGTAATAGCTAACTATTAATAAATAATATGCCAGGAGCCATTTACAGCAAGTTACATAGGTATCAGTTCAGTTCAATTCAGTGGCTCAGTCGTGACTGACTGTTTGCGACCCCATGGACTTGAGCACGCCAGGCCTCCCGGTCCATCACCAACTCCCGGAGTTTACTCAAACTCATGTCCATTGTGTCGGTGATGCCATCCAACCATCTCATCCTCTGTTGTCCCCTTCTCCTCCCTCCTTCAATCTTTCCCAGCATCAGGGTCTTTTCAAATGAGTCAGTTCTTCACATCAGGTGGCCAAAGTATTGGAGTATATATGTAGATATACTGGCATTTATTCCTCCCAGCAATTCTATGAGGCAAGAATTCCTATTATCCCCATTATACAGATGAGGAAATGACAGATGTGAGAGCTTGCACGTGCGAGTGCCCAGAATGAAAGCCAGGCTACTGACTCCAAAGGCCTCCTCAGGTCCAAGGCTCTGAGCACCTCCCCACTAGTTGCAATCCCCACCCACCACTTACTGGCCACCTGCAGCCACACTTGGAACCTCCGGGTCTCGGTCTTGTTCAGGACCTCAGAGCAGGTGTAGTTCCCCTCATCCTGCAGATTCAGCGCCTCGATGTGCAGGGCGCTGGCATTCACCAGAGAGAAGCGTGACTGGGCTGGTGGGAGGCTGGAACTGGAGGACAAGAGGAAGACCGACTCCGAGTCATTGCGGCACCAGGTCACGAGGCCCCTCGGTCCCGAGATGTTGCCACAGTGCAGGGTGATGTTCTCGTGAATTTCTCCAATGGTGACAGCCTCCAATCCTGTGCAAGGAAAGGTCAGGCTGTTACTATCTTTCTTGATCCTAGATAATCTCCTTTTCTTGCCGTTCCCCTGCATTAAGATTTAAAAAAAAACAAAACAGGCATGTATGTTTGAGATGCAATAATACATCGAGCCCCACCCTGTTGGGATTATTGGCCAGTAATTGACAGTAGTGAACCTGTGGTGGATCACAGCTGCAAACAGTCCTAATAAGCCCCTCCTCCACTGTCTATGCCCTTCACAATGTCACTCCACAGAGCCCTCCTACTCTTGACTCTGGTAGCATCATGTGACTTACTCTGATCACTGGGGTGTTAACAAATGTGTTGCAAGCAGAGACTTAAAAAGCACTGGTGTGATTGGGCTTGCTCACTCTCACCTTCTGCTACCACCTTGAGATGCATGTGCCTGGGCTAGGTAGCAGGGGAGGGTGAAAAATACATGGTGCGGACTCCAGCTGCCTCAATCCTCTCAGCTATGGCCACTCACCTGATGCCCAGACACATGAGTGAGCCCAGGCAAGAACAGCAGGGCCAACTGTCCAATACTCCCAGGCCCTTCAGAAATAAGCACTCATTGCCGTTCTGTGATGCTTTGTTACACAGATTATTGTGGCAATAAATAGCTGATACAGAACCCGAGTGGCTTTACTTGCCTAGAAATCCAGAGTGGTGGAAGGAAGAGGGCTCTGGCTTTGTTTCCTCTTTCCTGCTGCTCTCTGTCTTTCTCCATCTCAGGTACAATGCAACACCACTCAGCAGCTCCATGCAGGAATGGGCTCAGAGTGGGGACTTTGGGGCATGCTCTGAGCTAGGCACTGGGGAGCCAATGACAGACAAAACAGGCAATAGGGACTCCCCTGGCAGTCCAGCGGTTAAAACTCCACACTTCCACTGCAGGGGAATGGGTTCGATCCCTGGTCAGGTAACTAGGATACCATATGCCATGCAGCATGGCAAAAAAAAAAAAAAAAAACAGGCAATAAACTGGCAATTAGGATGCAGTGTGATAAATAGCATGATAGGAGCTTGGAGAAGGGGCTCTTAAGTCTAGCTGTGGTTTGTGACAGGGAAGGCTTCCTCTAGGAAGCCACACTGAGATCTGACGGTCAGGAAAGAACTAGCTAGGTAGAGATGAAGCTGGTGTTCCCAGGCAGAATGGAAAGTGCATATCAGCAACAGCACTGTCAGAAATTCAGATTATCAGGTCCCATCCAGAACATCTAAATCAGAACCCAGGGGTGGGGTGGGAGGTAGCACTCTGCATTTTCACAAGCCCTCCAGGTGACCCTGATGCGCATTCAAGACTGACAAATGCTCAGGCAACTGATTTGGCATTAAGACTGCCACCAGGTAACAAGAAGCGAATGCAGCCCATTTTGCTGAGAAATGTCCTAATATTTCAGCCCCCTCCACAATCAGCACCCATATACAAAGAGGTCACAGGCGCAGGAATAACGGGCAGAACCAGTCTTACTCATGCTGTCACATTCAACAGATGAGAAAACTGTGATGCAAAGAAGGGAAGTGGGCTGGCCTGAAGTCCTACAATGAGAAGGTAGCAGTGTGCGACCAGAGTCTAGATTTCTTGCTCCATTCAGTGCTTTTTCCACCACACTGGAAGTTTTCAAAGTATGTGAATATTCTGGGGTTTTGTGAAAGATGGTATTTCATTACAAAATAAACTGCCCTCAACAGTGGTATTGGGACAATTGGCTGTCCACACACAGAAGAATGAAGATGGACCCCTTACCTCACATCACATATAAAAATTAACTTAAAATCAGGCGTTCCCTGGCAGTCCAGTGGTTAGGACATAGCACTTTTACTGCTGTGGCCTGGGTTCAATCCCTGGTTGGGGAACTAAGATTCTGCAAGCCAGGCAGAGAGGTTAAAAAAAAAAAAAGGAACTCAAAATAGACCATAGATCTATATGGTCTATAAAATACTTAGAAAGCTATAAATTACTTAGAAAAAAAAAAACAAAAGAATGTATCTTTGTGACTTTGGGTTAAGCCTGAGGGTGCCCGAGAACCTGTGCTTCGCAACAAGAGAAGACACTACAATAAGAAGCCTGCGCACTGCAACCGGAGAAAGCCCACACCAGCACAGCCAATAAATAAACAAATATTTTTTAAAAAGCACCCTGAAACAAGATGAATGGGAAACCATCCCAATAAACACATTTTGGATACAAAAAAATAAAGTGAAAAGAAGACCCACAAGCTGAGAGAAAATATTTGCAAATCACATCTGAGAAGAGATTTGTATGTGGAATATATATATACAAAAACTCTCAAAGCTCAACAATAAGAAGACAATGTAAAAATGAACAAAAGATTTAAATTGACATTTCTCCGAAAGATAAATAAAAGGCCAATAAGCACATGAAAAGCTCAACATTAGTCACTAGGGAAAATGCAAATCAAAACTACAATAAGATATCTAACACTTCACACTTGCTGCTACTGCTAAGTCACTTCAGTCGTGTCCTGTCAGGAAGCATTTAACAGGAGGCTTCCTGTGTGCTGTTTTGGATCTGTCAGGAATTCTCTGTTCCTTATTAATTCCTGAATATTCAGAAATTAAGAGGAGAGGCAAGCCTCTCCCAGGACTAAGGAATCCAGGCATTTCCTTCGTTAGTTTTTCTATACGGTGGTAAGTACCCTCTTCCTGTTTATGAACCATATGGTAAAAGTGGTTATTTACAACCCTCTCTTTCATATGGATGACCTCATGTTTTCTTGATAACTTGGAAGTTTTGACTTTATCTCTGCTGAAAACAGCTATCTTGTAAGACAGTATAAATACCTACACAATGTTGAATAAAACACCTTTGCTCCATCAGAGCTCTAGTCCCCATGTCTTTCTTTCTCTTTCTCTCTGTCTCTTAGGCTATTTCTTTGGAGCACAGAGGCCCTCTGAGTTCACTTTCCTGCCCAGGCTTCTAAGACCATCTCGAGAAGGCGCTCTGTGCCTTCACCCCATCAAGAGGGCGCCTGAAGCCTCTGTGAACAGAGCAAGCCCTGTGCCAGGGGCTTTATTGGCTTTCTGTGCAAACCAAGGAATATCAGCCTCTTTCTTTCCTTTACTTTCTTATCGTCGACTCCGGACCACCAGGTTCCGGTCCATTAAAGGACCTCAACAGTGTCCGACTCTGTGCAACCCCATAGACGGCTCCCCCATCCCTGGAATCCCGGGATTCTCCAGGCAACAACACTGGAATGGGTTGCCATTTCCTTCTCCAATGCTTGAAAAGTGAAAGTGAAAATGAAGTTGCTCAGTCCTGTCCGACTCTTAGCGACCCCATGGACTTCAGCCCACCAGGCTCCTTCACACTTGCTAGGATGGCTAAAATGAAAGACAATAACAAGTGTGGCAAAGATGTAGAGAAACTGGAACCCTTATACATTGTTAGCAGGATTTTTAAATGGTGCTGCTACATTGGAAAACAGTTTGATATTTCCTCGCAAGGTAAAGCTACCATATGACTCTACCCTGGCAAGTCTACCTCTAGGTATATGACCAAGAGAAATGAAAACTTGTCCACACAAAAACTTGTACATGCATGCTCAGATTATTCATAATAGCCAAAAGGTGGTAACAGCCTGAATGCCCATCAACTGATGAATGAATGAAATGTGGTATATCCATATAATGGTAATATTATTTGGCCATAAAAAAGGCCAAAAGCTATAGCATGGATGAATCTTGAAAACACTGTGTTAAGTGAAAGAAGGCCGTCATAAAAGACAACATATTTTGTGATTCCAATTATGAGATGTCCAAATAGGCAAACATACAGAGATGTCCAAATAAATAAATCTCCGGAGATAGAAAGTGGATTAGCTGTTGTCTAGGGCTGGAGAAGTGGCTTGTCTGGGGGCAGAGGCACGTAGTGGGGAGTGACTTTTGAAAAATTTTATTTATTTTTGGCTGGGTCTTCATTGCTGCGTTTGGGCCTTCTCTAGTTGCGGTGAGCAGAGGCTACTCTCTAGTTGCAGGGCTGGATCTTCTCATTGTGGTGGCTTCGCTTGTTGCAGAGCATGGGCTCTAGGTGCACGAGCTTCTGTAGTTGTGGTTCCTGGGCTCTACTGCACAGGCTCAACAGTTGCTCTACTGCACAGGCTTAGTTGCTCCATGGTATGTAGGATCTCCTCGGATCATGGGTCAAACCTGTGTCTTCTGCACTGGCAGGCAGATTCTTTACCACTAAGCCACCAGGGAAGCCCAGGAGAGACTTAATACTTAAGTAGAGGGCATCTTTTTGTGATAAAAATGTTCTGGAACTAATGGTGATGGTTGCACAATCTTGTGAATATACTAAACACCAATGAATTGTACAGTTAAAAGGGTAAAGTATATAGTATGTAAGTAAATTATATCTCAATTAGGTTGTAAAAAAATTGTTACCTGCCTTTGGAACTCATTCTCTTTTATAAAACAAAGAGTAACCGTTATCTGTATTTGGGCTTTTATCTGGTTGGAAGGGGCTACCTCTGAAAAATCACAGGACAGCTGAAGCTACAGCATGTTCCCACACTCTCCCATTGTAGCTACACCATTCCCCGAAGCCAGGGTAAAATGAAAATAAATAAATAAATAAATAAATTCTAATCACTTGTTGGAAGGCAGAAAATGTGACCTAATGATGGAGATTCCAAAACAGCAAGAAACACTTCAAAACAATCACTTTAAAAAACAAGTGAGAATTATTTTTAAATAGTTAGGCCTGGGAACCCAAGTTGTCAGTGGAATCCCCACTGAGGAGAAAAAAACTGCAGAATTACAGATGCAACAATGTGTTAGTGAGACCTGAAGACCTGCCCTTCCCAGGCCCTTTGGCAAAGGAATAAAAAAAGCCTTGGAAAAGCCCTGGTGAAACTTTAGTCTTGGAACTTGAGCTAACACTGTCTTTTCCTCCAAGGACTAGAATGACATAACCACAAACTACACCATTTTAAGGCCTTTCCCTTCTCCTGGCTTTCCTCACTCCATTCTTTTTAAACACTGACGCTGAAGGTGACCTTAGAGAGCCCTCAGTCCTGAGGGCTGAGTTCAGGACAAGCTGAGTCAGGGCTCGGTAGGGAAGAACACAGCCATCAACTAGTGATGTCTGATAGGGAGAAGGAATGGGTGGTCCTTGAGGGTGCACTGGTTCCATGCTTAATCATCCTAAACCTCATGTTATAGCTGAGAAAACTTAAGTCCAGAAAGCTGAAGTGATTTACTTACTGCTAAGTCACTACAGTTGTGTCCGACTCTGTGCGACCCCATAGACAGAAGCCCACCAGGCTCTCCCATCCCTGGGATTCTCCAGGCAAGAACACTGGAGTGGGTTGCCATTTCCTTCTCCAATGTGTGAAAGTGAAAAGTGAAAGGGAAGTCGCTCAGTCGTGTCCGACTCTCAGCGACCCCATGGACTGCAGCCTACCAGGCTCTTCTGTCCATGGGATTTTCCAGGCAAGAGAACTGAAGTGGGGTGCCATTGCCTTCTCCGAAGTGATTTACTTAAGCTCCCACAAAAGCCACTGGGAGAGCTGGGACTGTCATTCAGGTCTTCGATGTGCCAGGTCACAGGAATTTACTCGGTCTCCCAACCAGAAGAGTGAGACATTCTACGTTACTAGAAGTGGTCCATAAGGTATCCAGAGGGCCCCTGAAAGTCCCCCAACCTTAAATTCAGAATATGGACTGGAGGGGTGGGATGGTAGGGGTGGTAGGGAGGCTCAAGAGGAAGGGATATATGTATACATATAGCTGATTCACAATGTTGTACTGTAGAAACTAACAGTTATATCCAATTAAAAAAAGAAGAATATGTACCAGAGGAAGAAACAATATAAACAACCCTTTTCCAAAGCTGCCATCATATTAACATTTACAGAGTTGGGACTATATCAAACAGTTATTTTTTTTTTCCTATTCTTTTCTCAAGAATGATCCCAGATTT
The DNA here is from genome assembly GCF_002263795.3 of Bos taurus. Classification (NCBI taxonomy): domain Eukaryota; kingdom Metazoa; phylum Chordata; class Mammalia; order Artiodactyla; family Bovidae; genus Bos; species Bos taurus. Next base: position 57,118,628 of record NC_037344.1, on the reverse strand, counting down.
ACAACCTGAGGTGACAGCAGGGCCTTGAACACTGTCTGGAGTTAAGTGACAGGAGAAAGATGGTTTTCTCCCCCAAAACAACTCCCAGCTTGAAAAACAAAGAACAAAAATACGTCAAGCAAGGAAAGCCCTCTGGCACTGTACACAAAGGTGAACTTGACCTGGGCGTCAAAATACCTGGGCATGGCAATGGAGGAAACATCCTCGTGTGGAGAGCTACAGCCAGTTCATTCCACAATGATGATTTCAACCCAGGGTTCTGGGTTGAAAGGTCCCCAGGCCCTTGATATCCACAGTACAGTAAACACTGCAGACAGCTGGGAAGTAGGGAATACACAATCACCTTTAACTTTGAGGGTCAGCCGACTGGAGACGGTATATCCACTTCTCCTCCCCAAAGCACAGTGACCACCCCTCCATATGGAGGTGCCAGCCCAGTCATGTCTATGACTTCAGTGGGCCAGGGGGAAGCATTAGTATTAATACTACAGCCAGGAGCGGGGAACAAATTTGAAGTCACCTATCCTAGATGAAAACGGGTGACCACAACTCAGTTCCATTGGGAAAGCAGGCCCTGAGCGGCAAGATCCTCAGATTTTCCCACCTAAACTAGAAATCTAGCTTATGAGAATTTTATTGTTTTTAAATAATTGCTAAAAAGAAAGCAAAATAAAAACTTGTGAGAACCTCACAATTAGGAACTTTTGGCACTTGCTGCTGGGAAGCTCACAGCGGGCAATTCCTCTAGGCACCTACAAGAGATCAGCAGACCACACTGGACTGGGTGACTCCTGAAAATAGGGCTCTGTAAGTATTCTGGCAAACTCCATCTCCCTTCCCTCAGCTCAGGTCCTCTCACTGCTTGTCACACTGCCCTGAATGCAAAAGACATGCATTTGCTGGTGAATTAAGTTCAAAAATATTTTTTCAACCTTTTAAAAATTCTGTATGTTTTTGTAAGGGCTTCCCTGGTGGCTCTGTAGTAAAGAACCTGCTAGCCAATTCAGCAGGCATGGGTTTGATCCCTGGGTCAGGGAGATCCCCTGGAGAAGGAAATGGCAACCCATTCCAGTATTCTTGCCTGGGAAATGCCATGGACAGAAGAGCATGGCAAGTTACAGTCTATGGGGTCACAAAAGAGTCAGACAGGATTTAGCGACAAGACAACAGCAACAACAAAATGTTTTTGTAAGCAACCGTCTGTTCTTTATTGCTCCAAGGCAGATCACAGATGAAGCAAGTTAAGACTCTTCGCCAATCATATCAAGAGTAAGAGGCAATGTCAAGTGTAGGGGAAGTTTCCTATAAGTTTGAAATTATTTCAAAGTAAAAGTTTTTTCGTTTCTTTTAAGTAATGGAGAAAAGCATAATTTTGCCATAGTCCACACCGGTCGGCTTGCGGGAATGAGTAGGGAAATCACAGGTTACAGGTGCAAGGCGAGTTCAACCTTGGGCAGAGGGAGGAGAGGAGAGCAAACTGAAGGAGCCTCGAGTTTGAGAACCAGCGCAGCACGTAAAACCAAACCACGAATTTACATACGCCGTTTTAAAAAAAAAAGAATAAAAATAAACATTTCACACCTCTTCAACGTTTCCATCTTCAGTTTCCCCAATTTTCACCTCCGCAGGCCCTTTGCAGCCTCGCCTGCTGCCCACTCTAAGGAGGGTAGGGATGTCTTGCCCTTTATCAAGGGCTCGGTAAAATTCCTTCCTGCAAAAAGCTGAGCTGCGAGCAGGAAAGTCAAGACCCTCCCAGGGCGACTTCGAGGCCTCGGCCACGACTGGATCCAGGGAGTCGGAGGGAATTCGGTCCCCGGCTCTCCCCTCCCCACCGTTGCCTCGCATCAACTTTTTGCCTCCAGATCGTCTCCCCTTACCTGCGGCGACCCAGCGGGCCAGCAGCGCTCCGAAGCAGACGAGAACCCAGGACTCGGACGCCCGGACGCCTGCGGCCATCTCGCCCCAGATACGGGCAGGGGCCCTTCGGGAAACTCAAGCTCCGGCTCGGCTGGATGTGCACTCCCCAGGGGTACCCAGTACTCCTCCCAAGTCCTCGGAACGGCAGAGTAGCTCCACTTTCCGCAGCCCCCAGGAAGGATGCTTGGGGTGAGCCCGATGTCAGGGGCTAGAAGCTGCGCCGGGCTCCAAGCGCCACTGTCCCTGCCGAGAGCCCAGCCCGTGGTGGGAGGGCGCACCCCGCCCCCTGCGCCCGCCACCCACTCCCGCTGACGGAAAACAACAGGAGCTGAGTTCCCTCCCGCCTCCCATCCAGGCGGGAGCCCAACTTCCTCTACCTTGGCCGAGGAGGAGGGCTTTATGCAAAGGGCGCGCGCCCGGGCGCGCCGAGTCGGGTCGGGGCAGGCCGGGGGCGGAGCGCCGAGGCTGGTCCCTCCCCGAGCCCACTCGCCCGGGACAGCGGCCCTGAGTCGCGGGGAAAGTGGGCGGTGCAGAGCCCTGCAGCTGCCGCAGGACGGCATCCCCACTCGACCCGCCGGCTGCTCCCTCCCGGGCGCTCAGGCTGCGGCACTCGAAGGACCGTCTCGACTCGGACGGGCTGGTGCCAAGCTGCAGAATTCACGGTCCCCTCGGTTTAGCTGTTCTAGGGGTTCCCAGTTGTTTCCCTGTGCCCCCGGGCGGACTCCTGGGCCGCCATCGCTGCCTTTCTCTACCCTTTGCAGAAGGACGGCAGGTCTGGAGCAGGAGAAAGATGATCCTTTAGAACTTCCAGCCAAGAGCTGCCACGAGACTCTGGTCCTCTGGCTAACCGGCAGAGACCACACAGTAAGCGCGAGGGCAGCGGAACTGGGTGCTGGGAGCTTTTTTGTTTTTTCTAGTCGTCCCCCGCCCCCCCCCCGCCCCCCCATCCAGTCTGGTTCCCAGAGAACTGCATTCCCACACTAAAATCCCCCTCTTCCTGCCACACCCCTAACCCATCCTCTGTCCTAGGGAAAATGCGGTTATGACATCCTGAGGAAGAGATGATCCTTGAAACAGCCCTAACAGAAACTTACTCTTAAAAAACAAACAAACAAACAAACAAAAAACCTGCAGCTAACATAGTGAAATATTAACTGTGAATTAACTAGGAGGTGAATATATGAGAGCTCCCATCCTTTCAACTTTTCTATCTTTGAAAATTTCCCCATCATCTCACTGTAAATTTTTGTTGGGGAAAAAATAAAGAAAACAATGCTATTAAGAAAATCATTCATTCTGTTGCCGGAAGACCCCTTATTGAAATACTTCTTCCATCAGGAAATCCTCTTGAAACCAATAAAAATGTGTTTTGCCCACGAACTGAGACATAAAGTTGCACAGTCCCTTTTTTTCCTCCCTCTTTTGTTCAATGATTTTATGTCTTCAGCCAGCTCCTGAAAGTTTTCCTCATTCCTCTCCTTTTGTTTTTCATCTTTTACTTGGTGATGGAAAGTTAAGTCTATCCTGGATGCACAGGTCCTGTATTCCTAGCACCTGTTACCTCAGGTACCACCCAATGAATATTTGTTAAATAAACAAATGAGAGTTCATTGGTTTTGATATTACATCTCCTCAAACTTTTCTGACAGACATCTCACATCCTCACCTGAAGTTAACAAGATACAAATAAAATCAATAGGGGGCAAGTTTTTCAGCTGAGGGTCTGGAATTTTCTGTGACCCTACTGGTGCCTCACAGGGAACTTGCTCAGAGCACGCCCTCCTGGTATATTTGCTGAATCAAACACACTGCTCTTACACCCAGTTTTCCACTCCTAGAAGGATCAACCTCCTACACAATGTTTTACAACAGTGATTATAGGCACCTCATATTTGCATAGCTGGGGCTTTTTTCTAAAGCAGTTTTAGAAACTTGATCTCACTGGTCCCTCCCTCCAACCCTTGGACCTAAAAATCATTCAATCCCATTTTCACCGAGAAAGTACAGCTAGGAGGTTAAGCTCCAGTTGGCGGTAAAGCCAGGACTGGAACCCGTGTCTGTCTGACTCCAATTCCTGCCAAAGCAAGTTCCAATCTTGTCGCTTATACAGAGTCTTGTTGACTTGAAAGAAAAGTAAGTGCACAGCCGCGGATCACAACCATAGAGACAGTCTCTCAAATAGCACCGAGAAACCGCTTGAAGAGGTAAGGGATGAGCCAGGTTATATATGAACTTTCTTGCTGGGAAAAACAAGTAGTCAAGCTTTTAAAGATTACTGCTAATGATGAAGAACAGACATATCAAATTAACGATTTTAATGTTTTTTTCTGTGTATGAAAAGATGCAAGAATTTGGGGTCATTTGAAATTTTCCCTAGATATGCATCTTAAAAATTTTTTTTTGGCTGCTTCGGGTCTTAGTTGTGTCATGCGGAATCTTTCCTTGGGGTACAGACTCTCCCTCTAGTTGTGGCACAAGGACTCAAGCACCTAGGCTCAGTAATTGTGGAGTGAGGGCTTAGTTGTTCCACAGCATGTGGGATCTTAGTTCCCTGATCAGGGATTGAACCCACATCCCCTGCATTGCAAGGCGGATTCTTAACCACTGGACCACCAGGGAAGTCCCTAGATAGGCATCTTAACTATTCAAGGGGCTGTATATCCAAAGCACAGAATGTTTCCTGCTTTTTTTTCCCATCCTGAATTTCCTGGAGGGTGCACTGTCATGGGCCACTGTAGTGGCTAATGGCTTGATCCTTGTAGAACTGGAATGGCAGGCAATAATTCTTTCTTTACACTCTGGATGTTTTGGGTGTCACCAGGCCAACAGACATGGGCATTCCCCTAAGCAATGCTCAAAGGAAGCCTCCAGACCACTCAGAGCTGGGACAGGGCTGGTGCAGGTAACACCCACTCTCTCTGGTTTGAGCAAGGCTGTGACTGACTCTGAGAGAGGACCTGTTAGGAAACACCCTGCCCTAACATCCGGTTGTGTTCCAGGCCACTCTGGACAGTAGAAAATGCCCTACCTAGTACAGTGATGTTGGGGGTGAGTTGGGGGTTCACTATGGGGTCTCTAGCAAGATAGGAGTCTTTCAAAGCCGTAGTTTCACTATCTGTACCTTATGGTCAATGTTTATTGTATTTGCATACGTGCTCAGTTGTGTCTGACTCTTTGTGACCCTATGAACTGTAGTCCCCCAGGCTCCTCTGTCCATGGGATTCTCTAGGTGGGTTGCCATTTCCTCCTCTGGGGATATTCCTGACCCAGGGATCAAACCTGCATCTCCTGCAATGCAGGCAGATTCTTTGCCACTGAACCACCAGGGAAGCCCCATGGTCAATGTTTACAACATGAGATTGTCATGAAAATAAAGTGAGGGATTCAGTCTTTAAAGCATCGCTTTAGGGTTTCTATTTGAGATGCACCCTGTCAGAACCTGTCAGGACTTTTAAATCGCACAATTAGATATTAAACATGAGGCTCAAACACCTCTTAGCTCAGGCTGCTATGCATGGCTACTTTTGTTTTCTTTCATTTTCACCTCCTAAGAATTGAAAAAACTCTCTCTATGCTAGGTGCTTTGTGTCTGTTCATTGAATCTTTAGCACAACCCTAAGAGGTTGGCATTAAAATTTCCAATTGACAGATGGCTCAGAGAAACCAATTTACATCTCAAGTTAAAGGGGGAATCTGGATTTGAACATATATCTGAGGCAGTGTCATCCTGATCAGTCTTGGTGGGAGGACTGTGCTGGGGCTCCTGCCTGACTCCAGAGCCAACAGTCTTTGAAGCATCCTGGGTCTTTGAAGCCATCCAGCCACCTATTATTTCTGCCCCACTACTCCTCTTGCCAAGTCCCCTCCCTAGAGGTAACGCTGAAAGGTTTCTTAGCAACAACCTGCTTTTCTGTTTAACCTCTTGGGGGCTCAAGAAAGGATGGGCCAGTCGGGAATAGCTTGAGTAGCAGCCTGGCCCTGGGGTCTGGCTCCGAACCCCTTGCTTCAAGAAGTACTAAAAGGCGGATGACAATATCCTACCAGTCCCCTGAGAAAGGGTTAACCAGGGACTGACAAGAGATGGAAGACTCACTCATCCTAAGGGGTGAAAGGAGCCCAGTCATGTGCTGGTGAACATGGAATCTCTCCTGGCAGTGAGAAGAGAGTATAGTGTCTGTCAGTTTCCATAGTGTAAATATTTCCACAACAGCCAATTACAAGTTATCCCTGTGAAGTTACTGAGCCATAAGCACAGTCAGCTCTCCCAAGCCTGTACCACTGGAACTTTGTTCCTATGAGATGACTCCAAGGTGGGAAACTTGCCAGGATTACCCAGGAGGAGAATGCCTGGGAGCCAGCTGTATCAGATGCCTCAGGTGAATACATTTTCCCATCAAACTCCTGTTGTCAGGAGTTCCCTGGTGGTCCAGTGGTTAGGACAGCCACCCTCATTGCTGAGGGCATGGGTTCAATCCCTAGCCGGGGAACTAAGATCCTGCATGTGTGTGACCAAGGGAAAACAAACAAAGAAGTCCTATTCTCTGCTCTCACACTCACCTATTTTTTTTAAATTAATTAATTTATTTGGCTGCACCTGGTCTTAGTTGCAGCACTCAGAATCTGTGATCTTTGGTGTGGCATGTGAACTCTTAGTTATGGCATGTGCACTCTAGTTCCTTGACCAGGAATTAAACCCAAACCCCCTGCATTGGAAGTATGGAATCTTAGCCACTGGACCACCAGGAAATTCCTTTACCCTCACCTATTGAGTGCATCTGTTGGCCAACATAACTGTTATCTTCTTAATTCCAAATCCGGACATATGGATTGACAATTACAAATGTATTGAATCCACGGGGTCAGAAAAAACTAGCAAACTCAAGGTACCCTGAGAAAGCTTGATGAAGCATTTCCCCGAAGTTGTCTGTTTTTTAAATAGCTTTTGCTGTGTTCCTGATTATCAACATAGGCATCTTATGCTCATTCTAGACTAATGGGGGAAAAAAGAGAAAATAAAATGTAACCATAGTCATCCAGAAGTAATTACCATCATCACTAGAAACTTCTAGTATTTTCTGCTGAGTTCCAATATATGATTTTTTAAATGCAAAGTTGTGATGACATTTTACAGGGAGTTTTCATTCCTGCTTTTTTCCCTTAATTCTATATTAAAAGTAGACTTTGTGTGTTTTTGATAACTATTTTTTTTTAAACTGGAAAATTAATAAAATGCTAGTGGCTTTAAAAAAAAAAAAAAAGTCCAGATGAACCTTGCAGACACTGTGCTAAGTGAAATAAGGCAGTGACAAAAGGATAAATACGGTATGATACCAGTTATTTCAGAGGTACCCAGTGAAGTCAAATTCCTAGACACAGAAAGTAAAGGGGGAGAGGGGGTAAATAGGAAAATGAGGAGATATTTAATTTGTCTCTCATTTGCATTTTACAAGATGAATTCTGAAGATAGTTGGTGGTGATGGTGGCACATCCATGCGAATGTACTTCATGCCACTGAACCACACACTTTAAAAGGTTAAGACAGTAAATTTTATTTTAGTTTTTCATTTTGGCCACACTGTGCAGCTTGCAGGATCTCAGTTCCCCAACCAGGGGTTGAACCTGGGCCATGGCAGTGAAAGCCCAGAATACTAACCATTAGGCCACCAGGGAATTCTCAAAACAGTAAATTTTATGTTATGTATACTTTAAAAAGTATATTATTTATTTATTATTTGGCTGTGCTGGTCTCAGTTGCAGCATGCAAACTCTTAATTGTAGCATGCGGGATCTAGTTCCCTGATCAGGAATGGAACCCATGCCCCTGCATTGGGAGCGCTGACTCTTAGCCATGGACCACGAGGGAAGTCCCATGTTATGTGTATTTTACCACAAATTTTTTTAATGCAGAAAAAAATGGGAAAGTGACAAAACAATGAAGGGAGAAATGATACATAGACAGGACAGAGAACAGAGATACTTCAATAGATGTGACGAAAAAATCAAATCAGGACTTCCCTGGTGGCCCAGTGGTTAAGAATCTGCCTGCCAACGCAGGGGACACAGGTTCAGTCTCCAGTGGAGGAAGATCCCATGTGCAGCAGGGCAACAGCCTGAGCACCACAACCACTGAGCCCATGCTCCGAAACAAGAGATGCCACTGCAGTAAGAAGCCTGAGCGTTGCAATGAAGACCCAGAACAGCCTAAAATAAGGCTTTAATTTTTAAATTAAAATAAAAATAAGATTTTTAATTTAAAAAAATCAAACAAAATCCAAGCACTTTTATAATGTAGTTATATCTTGAAAGTAAGTCATCTGCCCACCTCCCCCAGGCTTCTATCCTCTTCCCCAAAGACAACCAGACCCAGCAACTTCCAGAGACTAGTCTTTGCTGGTTACCTAATATACACCCATTGAAATATTATATATCCAGGAACACTTGTTTTCAAAGTTTATGATAGGAAGTAATGATAGTGAAGTGAAAGTCCCTCAGTCATGTCCAAGTCTTTGCAACCCCTTGGGCTGTGTAGCCTTCGAGGTTCCTCTGTCCATGGGATTCTCCAGCAAGAATGCTGGAGTGGGTAGCCATTTCCTCTTTCAGGGAATCTAACCTGGGTCTCCTGCACTGCAGGCAGATTCTTTACCAGCTGAGCCACCATGGAAGCCCAGGTAATGACAGAAGATCCATCTATTAGGATTACCCAGATGTGTGACTTTCAATAAAATTTTTTTTCAACATAATTATTGAGGTATGTTTCATATGCCATACTTTCAATCTGCCATTTAAAATCTATAACTTTTTAGTATAGTCACAGAGTTATCCAACTATCACCACAATCAGTTTCAGACTTTTTTCAGCTATGACTCTCAATTCCTTCCACTTGCAACAGGCAAATGCTGGCAACCACTAACCTACCTTTTTTCTCTACAGATTTGCCTATTCTGGACATTTCATATAAGTGGAATCAAAGAATATGTTGCAATAGGCTGCTTTCACTTAGCATGTTTTCAATTAGCAAAACATGCTGTAGCGGGTATCAGTACTTCTTTTCTTTTTATGGTGGAATTATATTCCAGTGTACGGAGATAACCACATAGTGTTAACCCATTCATCACGTGATGGCCATTCAACAGACATTGAAGCTATGAAGGGACTCAGAGAACTTGGGGCACCTCTTTTCTAATTTCCTCTCTGCCTCAACCATAATTCCACTCACATCTTCTGGAAAGAGATTGTTCTCACTTTCTGTGAGGCTGAGATGCTGGCATTTTACAAAAGCCTGCCTCTCTTCACTTAGACTGGGCTCTCTGTATGCCAAGGCACTTGCCTGGAATGTGGTCAAGTAGCATTTTATGCCATTATTTTTTCTTTTTCCAAAGGCAAACTCCTTTGGCTGTGTAGCCAGGAATTCCCAACCTCTTAGGGTCCCAGCATCTGATCTTTGTTTGCTTTGGTTCTTTCTCCTGTGTGCTGCATAAGTTCTATCACATTTCTCAAATACAAAGTGTATGATGCCTGATTCCACTCTAAGATTTTTGCATTCCCTCTCTGGGAGAATTCCCTGTCTCTGCTCAACATGGCATGTGGGATCTTAATTCCCCCAACAGGCACAGAACCCATGCCCCCTGCATTGGAAGGCAGAATTTAACCACTAGACTGCTGGGGAAGTCCCTCTTGTAAGAGTTTTGAGAAAATTTCCTCATAATATATACTAATTGCTCTTGCCAGGCACACTTTCCATGGATTTTCTCCTATCCTTTGAGCAAACTTCAGAAGGAGGCACTAATCTTATCTACATATTATAAATGAGGAAGCTGAGGCTCAGAAAAATAAAATAACTTTCCAAACAAAGTCATAGCCTCAAGCCCATGCTTATCGAATGAATCACTTCTGCTCTGGGCCTCACATTCAATGACAGTAGTAAAAACTTCAATTGAAGAAAGGGGGTACTAAGAAATGTTGGATGAAAACTATATACCCTCTTTCCAGGAAAATGGACATATTCACAACATTTTAAAAAGCAATTTCCAGGAGTTAGGGGAAAAAACCATCCTGCAGGTCTAAACTGGAACTGTCAACTGGGTTAGCTGGGCACAGGAAGTGAAAAATCTCACTCACAAGTTTGAATCACAAGGTGGCGCTCTCAGCCCTGAATGGATTTCGGGTTCGACAGCCAAGGCCTTCCAAGAGATAGGAGTTGGCCCAAGTTGCCTGGAACTCAAAGAATTTCAGAGATTGTTGATTCAAACAATAACCTTCACCATCCAGGGGAGGAAACAAGGCCCAGAGTTGTTAGGCAGCTTGCTCAAGGTCAAAGCTCATGGACAAAGCCAAAACTCACCCACTTATCCAAATTCTGTTATTTCTGAAATGTAACACAGTTCTCTTACTCTGAACAGAGCACAGTGGACACAATGCAATCTTTTCTCATAACGATTCCAGGAATGAGCTTTTTTGCATGTGAACATTGGCTACCATGCTAACTGTGGGAACTAGAAGAGCTTATCCCACACACAGAATGGCCCCAGACTGCTGTTTCATTGTTAATTCCTCCTGCGGATTAGGCACTGGGTTTGGGTCTTCCTATCTGTCAGATTTGCTTACATTTCATTGTGTCTTTAGGAAAGTTATTTCCCGCTCTTAGAGCCTCTGTTTCCGGGGGTTATTGAGTGGATTTGATGAGGCATGTGCCAGTAAAGTACCCTGTAGACAATAGATGTTCAGTAATTGATAACTACTGATATAATTGTTCTTGCTCCAGTCAATTTACTGCTTTATATATTCTCTACCTTAGAACCCAGACAACTAAACTTATTAGACCTGGGTAAAATATCTGGGACTTGCCAAGTAGTCCAGGGCTAAGGAATCTGCCTGCTAATGCAGGAGAGACAATCCCTGGGTTGAGAAGATCCCCTGGAGTGGGAAATGGCAACCCATTCCGGTATTCTTGCCTGGAAAGTTCCATGGACAGAGGAACCTGGCGGGCTACAGTCCATGGGGTCAGAAAGAGTGGGACACGACTAAGCATATACAAACACACACACAAAACATCAGTAAGAATACAGAGACACTAAGTGAGAAAATTACCTGCTCCATTATGGACTCTATGACCTTTGTTTTGTAACTTGGCAGTTCGGATTCTTGGCTGGGTTCTGGAGAGGCAGGGGTTCCAGGTGGAACCTTCTTCAAAGGATATAGAGCATTTGTGGACATAGAAGGGAGATGGAAGATTAAACTTCTTGACAAGCAAGTTACTTTTAAGTTTAACTTCCCTAGACCTCTTCTTTCTTTTCAACATGTATTTCTGACCATTCTGTGGACAGAAAGAAGAAAACGTAAAGACTTGTGAGTTTCAGTTTTATTCAGGGATCTTACTGAGGAATACAGTCTGAGAAAGTCTCTCTCTGTAACCCTGAGAAACTGCTCCAAAGGTGTAGGAGAGGCCAATATATGTATGATTTTGGAGAGGGAATACGTGCAGTCAAGCATATATCTTAGTAAAATGATGATTGCTAGTCATAAGGAACAGGTATCTTAGTTCAGGATTTTAGTGCTTTACTATGTATGGGAAGATGTAAGAATCTGGGTTCATTAAAATTGATCCTGAAAAATACACCCTAACTAAGGGGCCTGTTTTCCAAAGCATAGAGAGCCCCATCCTGTTTTTCATCCTGAATTCCTATCAGGATGCACTGTTGGTCAATCACTGGAGTGGCTAATGACTTAATCCTTGTAGAAACGGATGGTGAGCAACATTCTTTGTTGTACAATTCCAATGTCAAATAGCAATGAAATTGTATTTTTACAAATAGGAGATCTCCAAAAGGCAAAGCTCTAAGAAATGTGAAATTTCACTTTTCAGTAGATATGTTTATTGCCAAAGTTCTTTTAGAGATGTACACCCTTAAGTTATTCACACTGAATAACTGAAGACCCCATGAAGGGAAGATGAAAACCCCATCTCTTCCCTCTCCATCTCTTCCCTCTGTTCCTACACTCCTCACTGGAGTTCTGACCTTTTAAATATATATATATGTGTATATATATATATATATACATATATATATATACACACACACACACACACACAATATCAGTAAGAATACAGAGACACCAAGTAAGAAAAATACTTGCTCCATTATGAACTCTATGCCCTTGTATTGTAACTTAGCAGTTCTATTCTTGACTGGGTTCTGGAGAGTCAGGGGTTCCAGGTGGGTACCTTCACAGGATATAGAGCATTTGTGGAAATAGAAGGAAGCATGTGCCAGACACTGTGCTGGATACTACAGTAACAAAGCAGAACAACACACAGAGTGGGCTTTCCCCTGGTGGAGCCCACACTCATTCCCATAGCTCCAGCCATGTCTGACAATGAACACTGTGGTGTACTCTTTACACCTCCTTATCCCTTACCCATGTTCTTGCTCTTTACTACTTGTTACTTGTTCTCCACCTAGCTAATTTCCAGCAATTCTTTGGGCTCAAGTGGTCACCTCTTCCAGGAAGTCTTCCTTAATGTACACAACAGAGACAGATACACTTCTTCTGCCTTCGCGTAGCACTCTGTGGAAATTCATATCAGAATCCTTGCTACTCTGAATTGTGAGAATCACTTTCCATGTCTGTCTTCCTGCTCCAGTCTGGAATCTCCTTAAAGGCATGGACAATGTTTCATTCATGTCTCTGCCTTCAGAGTCTAGCACAGGGCTTGGTAGATGTTCAGTAAATGGTATGCCAAATTGCTTCAGTCGTGTCTGACTCTTTGCGACTCCATGGACTCTAGCCCACCAGCCTCTTCTGTCCGTGGGATTCTACAGGCAAGAATACTGGAGTGGGTTGCCATTTCCTTCAGGGGATCTTCCGCACACAGGGATTGAACCCACATCTCTTAAGTCTCCTGCATTGGCAGGTGGGTTCTTTACCACTCGCGTCACCTGGAAGCCCTCAGTAAATGGTACGTGAACAAATAGAGTGTTGGTCCCAACAGAAGCAAATGGCAAAACTGAATATAGCACTCAGGAGAGGATTTATTTTGGCAACTCATGCTCACAAAGATCTGGAATCTTGATGATGTTTCTTGTTTGCCCAAAACTATCTTCTTGACAATCAGTTCAGTTTGTCCCTTTCCAGGGGACATCTGGCCTCCCCAGGAGTTGCTTATCTTCCCTGCTTCAGGCTCAGCTTGTCTTTTGATCATCTTTAATGGGTCATCTTCATTTCAGTTTATATATAGTCACAGGTAAGTTTCACTGCTCTTGTCCTCAACATTTATCTCCTTAGTGACTTCGTTTTTTTTTTTTTAATTTTTAAAGTTTTAATACAGTTCAAACCAGCACACGTGGTTCATTTCAGCTTCTTCACTGTCAAATCTGGAGGAAGGGACTGCTTCAGTTTGTCTGCCTTCTCTTTGTGATAATTAAGGTGTAAACATATCTGCTGCATCAAATTTTAATCTTCACATTATCCTTATTTTTCTTGATATTGACAGGCTTGAGGTCCTTTTGCCTGGTTGTAAACAGTAAGTCCTTATTTCCTCAATTTTGCAGACATGGCAATGAGGCACAAAGAGTGGGGCCAGCACCTTCGATCTAGGCCCGGGGTCACCAGATGTCACCTGGTCTGGATTACCAAGGCTCCAATGGATTAGCCCCCATTCCCCATGTACAGCCTGAGAAACACTCCCTGGCATTTCACTTTTCTTATGCTCGCTATTCCCTGGTCTGCATTCCAATCTTTTCTAACTGGATGCAGGATAAGACCCTGTGTTCTGGTATCAAACACACTTGGATTTATATCTCTATCCCACTGCTTCTAAGCTTCCCTAAGAGATCTCTCTGAGCCTCAGTTTCCTCTGCTATAAATGGGAATAATAAGTATAGCCCTTACCTTAGGATATGTTGAGAGGATTATATAAGAGAAAATCATTATAAGATGCTTAGCATGGAACCTGGCAAAGAAGAAAGCTGAATAAATATCATTATGTCATTTGGGACATGCACAATATGCATAATATTATTTTATTTTATAATTTATTATACTGATAATATTATAATTATATAAAAGATAATTGTTGAGTCTTGCCCCAAGGCCACAGAAATGGAGCCCAGAACCAAGGACACCTCCAAAGCTAATTGAGCTCCTCTGTAACTGTTGTCAAAAGCCCCTGATCATTAGCAACAAGCTTCCTGATGCCAAATTAGTCAAAGATGCTCACTTCAGTAAACACCTTATATAGCCTATAGCAGCCTAACCAGCCACCTAACGGCAGCCTTCCAGGAGGGATTTTGTCTCGAGGCTATAAAAAGCGGCTACTAACCCACACAAAGTTGGCTTTCCCTGCTCTGTCAGGAGGTCAGCCCCCTGCACTCAGAGTGCTCACATTATCTCTGCTCTTTGTTCTTAAAAAACTCACTCCCTTCTGAAATGCACTCTGTCTGGAAATTCTTTTCCAACCTGTGCTCAGATTGCCTCAGCAATAATATTCATAAAATAGGATAGTAAATATCACATTATAAGTATGTACGTTTATAATACATTACAATTTATAATACTTTCAATTACAATTATAAAAATTATAATTTTCTCTACATTTTATATATTAAATAATCTACATGACCATACTAATGATCTGGATTACTTTAGTCTCCTATCTTTTAAAATGCTTTTTGCTTGTCACCTAAGAAGAGCTATGTTGTCTTAAAGGGAAATTTTATAAATCTTTATTTTAAAATAATTTAGTCCACTTGTGGGAAATAGAAGTCCTTATAACAAATCTTCTTAAATTTTAGATTTCTCGCTGAAGAAAACCACAGTTAAGTGTTATTTATGCTTCTAGTTCGGAGAAGGCGATGGCAACCCACTCCAGTACTCTTGCCTGGAAAATCCCATGGACGGAGGAGCCTGGTAGGCTGCAGTCCATGGGGTTGCTAAGAGTTAGGCACAACTGAGTGACTTCACTTTCACTTCTCACTTTCATGCATTGGAGAAGGAAATGGCAACCCACTCCAGCGTTCTTGCCTGGAGAATCCCAGGGACAGAAGAGCCTAGTGGGCTGCCGTCTATGGGGTCGCACAGAGTCAGACACGACTGAAGCGACTTAGCAGCAGCAGCAGCAGCAGCAGCAGCATGCTTCCAGTTGTGTGTTTCTGTACACACACATTATATACAACATGTAAACAAATAGATTTTTTTTAAAGCATAGATGAGATCACACACTATATATTTTTAAGCAGCTTGCTTTTTTTGTTTTTTTACCCTTTTAAATGAAGTGTACAATTCAGTGGGTATTCATAATTCTCAAGGTTGTACAACATCACCATTAATTCCAGCTCATCCTCATCGCCTCTAAAAGAAACCTCATATCCACTGGTAGTCACTTCCCATTTCCTCCCCTTACAACCCCAGCTCCTGGCAACTATTAATCTAATTTTTGTCTCTATGGATTTGTCTACTGTGAATATTTCATATAAGTGGAATCATATAATCTATGGCCTTTTGTGTCTGGCTTCCTGTCACTATATTTAGGTTCAGCTAATACCTTTTAAAGATTGCCCAATATTCTGTAGTTATGATGATTCCATACTGTGGCTTCACCGTAATTCAGTTAATCCTCCACTCAATGGTCATTTAAATTGCTTCCTCTTTTTCATTATCACAAACTACAAAGCAATGAACACCCATGGCTTCACAGCGATGTTCAGGCTTTATGAACCTCATGAGATTTCCTGCAGGAAAAAGTCTTATAGGAGAGGTATTATTATTGGATAAAAAAGCATGAATAGTTGAAATTTTGATTGATCTTCCCAAACTGCCCATCAAAAAAGTTATACTACTCTCTACTCCTGCCAAACAGTATGTTAGCTGACCATTGCCCCCCGACCCTTACTAATGATATATATTTTTTTTCTTTACTTTTTTTGGTTATGCCACACAAAATGTAGGATTTTCTCTAACCAGGGATCGAACCCGTGTCCCCTGCATTGGAAGTGCACAGTCCAAATGCTGTACATTTTAGACTTCAAAGAGAAGTTACTTCAAAGCCCACTTGCAATCACACCAGATTTTGCGGTAGAAGTAGTGATATTTTGGGGTACATTGAGTTTACTGGAATATAATATTAAAATTAATTTTACCAGCTTTTTTAAAAAAACCACATTTTTAAAAAGTGACTACTTGAAAAATTTTAAATTACATATGTGGCTCAACTTTTATTTCATTGGATGCTGCTGCCCTAGAGTTAACCATGATCTCTATCCTTCTTTCGAATGTCCTGTTATTGCTTTTTATAATCGATGCACATTGATATTTATCCATATATTTACCAGTGTCTTTGTTCTCCAAGTCTTCTTTTTTGTTTCTTTGTTTAGTTTTTTAAAACTTATTTTATTTTTTGGCTGCACCACATGGTATGAGGGATCTTAATTCCCTAGCCAGGAATTGAACCTGCACTCCTGAACTGGGAGTGCAGAGTCTTAACCACTGGGCCACCAGGAAAGTCCCGTTTGTTTCACTTTTACTGAAGTACAGTTTGTTCAGAATGGTGTGTTAGTTTCAGGTGTATAGCAAAGTGAATCAGTTATGCATATGCATATGTCCTCTCTTTTTCAGATTCTTTTCCCATATAGGTCATTACAAAGCACTGAGTGGAGTTCCTTCTGCTATACAGTAGGCCCTCATCAGTTATCCATTTTATATATATAGTAGTGTATATCAATCCCAATCTCCCAGTTTATCCTCCCTGTTACCCCCATCTCCATTAGTTCTTGCATCTCTTTCCTTCAGGCACATATATCTTCTCCAAAGAACCATTTTAGGGGTAGTTTTTTCAGCAAAAAATGAGTGTGGGAACCACTCTATCTTAGTCTAAAAGGTTATTGGAAGATAGTATGTGTGTGTATATACATATATATGTACATATATTTCTGTGTAAGGGGGGTTATCTAGAATTTTTGTGGGTGGAGGAGGGGTTGAGTTAGAGAGATGATGACAGCAATTGAGATGTAAAATCATAGTCAAGGGCTCTCACAAGAAACTGAGAAGAAGAATATACCATATCTTATGTAGGAGTCCAAAGTCAGTGTGTAAGGCCAAAGCAATGGCACCTCACTCCAGTACTCTTGCCTGGAAAATCCCATGGATGGAGGAGCCTGCAGGGCTGCAGTCCATGGGGTCGCTGAGGGTCAGACACGACTGAGCGACTTCACTTTCACTTTTCACTTTCATGCATTGGAGAAGGCAATGGCAACCCACTCCAGTGTTCTTGCCTGGAGAATCCCAGGGACGGGGGAGCCTGGTGGGCTGCCGTCTATGGGGTTGCACAGAGTCGGACACGACTGAAGTGACTTAGCATAGGATAGCATAGCAAGGCCAAACATGTAGCTCCCTAAACTACTTACATTATAGTCAATTTGAATTTTAAAAGTAAATTTCTTTTTTTTTTCAGCAGGGGGCTTCCCTGGTGGTCCAGTGGTTAAGAATTTGCCTTGCAATACAAGGGATACTGGTTTGATCCCTGGTCCGGGAGGATCCCACATGCCGTGGAGCAACTAAGCTCATGTGCCACAGTTATTGAGCCCACACACTGTGACTACTGAAGCCCGCAGAGAGTAGCTTCTGCTCACCACAACTAGAGAAAGCCCGTGTGCAGCAATGAAGACTCACCACAGCCAAAAAATGAAATAATTTTTTTTTTAAAGTAAATTTCATTTTAAGTAAACTTAAACTCTCTTTCCTAAGTGGAAATTACAAAAGTTGTCTATGTAGATAATACATTTATTATTTCATATACATATATATTTCTGTATTTGTGACATTTGCCCTTCTAGAACTTTGACTAAGGGAAATAGCTGGGCACCCTTTGGTTATCTAATCTCTGTTCACTTGCCTTGAACTTCTGGACAAATGTTAATTAACAGCAAAACCTTCCTAATTTGAACAAGTTGGGGAAGTCAAAGCAAATGGTAGGTTAATATGTTTTAATAAATGTACAGTTGACCCTTGAACAACATACTGGTTAGGGGGTACCAGTTCCTTCATGGTCAAGGCTAATGCTGACCACAAGCCTTACTCATACCATAAACAGTCAATGTATATTTTGTATGTGATATTTTTATTTTTAAAATTCTGTATGTTATTTATTTACATACATTTTATGCACTCATGTCTTACCTTTTTCTTAATTTTTTCTATATTTCTAGGTTATATGGTTCATGTGCCAGTTTTTTCAAATTGTCACAAATATCCAAAACATTTTTCAATATATATACTGAAAAAAACCCATGTGTAAGTGGAGCTGCACAGTTCAAATCAAGGGTCAGCTGGAGTTGCTTAATTTCTGGAGTATGCAGAAAGTTCTAGTAAGCTCATAAAATTTTAATAAGTAATGATGGAGTGTAAAAAAGTGGCCAGTATCATAAGTAATTAGTATTAGCTGTGAACTCATGCAAAAAGCTTACTAACACAGTGCTTGAAAGTTGCTCTTTTGAGCTGGTCAATAAGACCTCTGCAAAGGTGTACACTTTTACCCCCTTGCTACCTGTAGAATATATGTCTTGCTTTTGCTTTTCTGCCTCTGTTTCTCTTCTTTCTGGTATTGGCACAATTATTTTCCTTTGGAAAGCTGCCCCGCCCCAATTCTAAGCAAACAGGGTTGGAATGGAGCTATGGAGGGGATGAGGACCCAGGCTGGTCAGAGTGATAATGAGTGGGTTAAGGCGGGGCCCACAGTTGGTCTGGTTTAGTGAAAGGCAGTCCTTGTATTCCGCTGGCAACCCCTCCTCCTGCTGGAGTTGCTAACCTGAACAAATTCAGGCCTGAAGTAGCTGGTGGCTGTCATTGGTCAGCTATTGCTGCATAAGAAATCACCACAGACTTTGCAGTTTAAAATAATATTACTATATTATATATCATCTCACAATTTCTGTGCACCAGGAGCTCTGCCTCAGGGTCTTTCAAAAGACTGCAATCAATGTGTCAGACTTCCCCGGTGGTCCAGTGATTAAGACTCTATGTTCCCAATATAGGAAGCATGAGTTCAATCCCTGGTGAAGATTTGGCATAAGCTGGGGTCTCCTTGGAGAAGGAAATGGCAACCCACTCCAGTGTTCTTGCCTGGAGAATCCCATGGACGGAGAAGCCTGGTAGGCTGCAGTCCGTGGGGTCGCACAGAGTCGGACACGACTGAAACGACTTGGCGGCGGCGGCGGCGGGGTCTCCTTGTCAGGATCCCAGTCTAGCTGGGACAGAGTGCTCAAGTGTCAGGTGTGCAAGTAGCCAATTAAAGCTACAAGCTGAAAATGAAAAAGTTAAGCCTTTGATCATTTGCTTAGATGGTTTAGAGAAGAGACTGAAACTGGAGGAAGTACCTACTCTCCCCATTGAATTTTCCCCTATATACATCTCAGGGTTGAAGAGATTTTATAGCCCCTGGGACTTTCAGGGTGGGGACGGAGAGAGAGGAGGGATAGGAGTAGAAGAATACTGGGTATGAGGTCAGAGTGAGCAAGTGACTGCAAGGTCATGCCCCACCCTCCCCCATAAGAAGGCCTTGGCAGAGGTGCCTGGAGAGGACCTCTGCCTAGGACCTCAGATAAAGGGACCCAGGAAGCAAGGAGCACAATACACATGAGAGTTTGACAGGTAAGAGGGGCTGAGTCCTTGAATGCAACTCCCTTAGAGACAGCAATCTGCTGCCCATGCACCAGGTCTGGTGTGGGAAGGGCAGCTTTCCTCCCAGAGGCCTGCCAGGTAAAGCCTTTGAATTGCCTATGGCCTGAGAAATTACACGTAGGTTTTTCGCTGGAAGCCAGACAGTTCATTCATCTGGAGCCTTGACTGGGGAGCAATCTGCTTCCAACCTCACCCGGTGGTTGTTGGCAGGATTCAGTTCCTGGTGGGACATTGGACTGAGGGTTTCAAGTCTTCACTGGCTGTTGGCCAAGGGCCACCCTCAGTTCCTTATCACATGAGTCTTTCTACTTGGCAGGCGATTTTATGAAATTTAACCAGAGGAGATGGCAATAGAGTCTGCACCAGTAAGAGCTAAGTCCCAGTCTTATATAACCTAATCACAGAAGTGACCTCCATTAACATGACAGCGACAGTGACAGTGTTAGTCACTCAGTCGTGTCTGACTCTTTGTGACCCCATGGACTGTAGCCCATCAGGCTCCTCTGTCCATGGGATTCTCCAGGCAAGAGTACTGGAGTGGGTTGCCATTTCCTCCAGTCTATTGATTAGAAGCAGAGAAGGCAATGGCACCCCACTCCAGTACTCTTGCCTGGAAAATCCCATGGATGGAGGGGCCTGGTGGGCTATAGTCCATAGGATCGCAGAGTCAGACAGGACTGAGTGACTTCACTTTCACTTTTCACTTTCATCCATTGGAGAAGGAAATGGCAACCCACTCCAGTGTTCTTGTCTGGAGAATCCCAGGGATGGGGGAGCCTGGTGGGCTGCCATCTCTGGGGTCGCACAGAGTCAGACACGACTGAAGTGACTTAGCAGCAGCATTGATTAGAAGCAGGTTACTCAAGGGGAAGGGATTGCACAAGGCTGTGAATACCAGGAGGTAGGGGGATCACTGGGGCTGTCTTAGAAGCAGCTGACCACAATGACTGTCTGGTAACATTAAGGGAGAGTCTACTTGGGATTGACACCAGCCCAGAGGCCAAGAAAGTTGACAAATAGAAGGGATACTTAGGGCACCATTTAAGCCTGTGGACCCAGATACTTCTGAGGTCAACTATCCATTGGCATCCTAGTACCAGAACTAATACCTTTTCTTCTTTAAGGATTCCATTTGCACTGCATTTTAGTCACTTGCAACTGAAAGAGTACTGATTAACATAAAAATAACGTGGGCAGGTTCTTTTGGTTTCCTTGGGACAGAGAAGTGCTGAGGTCACCTTAAGAATAAGGTGTTTCTTTTGGTGGCAGGAATGTAAATTGAGAAATTTACTGTGGAGAACAGTGTGGTGGAGGTTCCTCAAAAAAATAAAAATAGAGTTACCACATGATCCAGCAATCCACTCCTGGGCATGTATCTGGACAAAACCATAATTTAAAAAGATGCCTGCACCTCAGTGTTCATAGTAGCACTATTCACAGTAGGCGATACATAGAAACAACCTAAATGTCCTTGGACTAATGAATGGGTAAAGATGTGGTGCATACATACAGTGCAATACCACTGGGCCATAAAGAAGAATGAAATGATGCCATTTGCAGCAACATGGATGGATTTAGAGAATATTAAGTAAGAAAAAGACAAATACCATATCTGTCACCTACATGTGGAATCTAAAATATGACACAAACTTATCTATGAAACAGAAAAAGACTCACACAGAGAACAGAATTGTGGTTGCCAAGGGGATGGGGGTGGGAGGGATGGATGGGGAGTTTGGGATTAGTAGATGCAAACTGTTATACAGAGAATGGATAAACAACAAGGTCCTAGTGTATAGCACAGGGAACTATATTCAATATCTTGTGATAAGCCATAATGGAAAAGAATATGAAAAGAATGTATATATATATATATATATATGTAGCTGAATCACTTTGCTATATAGAAGAAATTAACACAACATTGTAAATCAACTATACTTAGTTAGACAAAATAAATTTTAAAAACCAAAATGTTTGCTGAAAGGGTGCTGGTGGTCTGGAACCCACCTGGAGCCTTTTTGTGGAGTGGTCAGCTCTGGAGAAGGGAAGCCATCTCTTCGGTACTCACTGTTCTCTGTGAATCTGCTGTTTTCCCACTATCTGTGGGCCATTTCTTCTCCATACTATTTACCCTTTTACCCACACTCCCTGTTGCCTCCGATTTCTAGCCTGCGCAAGACTCCTTTAATGGCCCCTTTGCACCATCTGTACATCTTCTCCTTTCTGCACTAGCTCCTACCAGTTACTTACACCTGCCTGTTCCTTCTCATATACTAGTGCAGATTCAAGAGGTCGAATCTGATTGGTGTGCATCACCTTTTTTGAGCCAGGCTAGTTCACAGGTGGTTTGACAGGCCTGTGCACTGCCTATCAGGTGGGGCAGGAATGGACTCATGAGGGCTTCCCAGGGGCTGTGGGCAGGCTGGGCATTCTATGGCTTCTCTTGTTTAAGGCATAAGGCAAGGGACTTCCCTGGTGGTCTAGTGGAATCTACCTGCCAAAAGCAGGGGACATGTGTTCAATCCCTGGGCAGGGAAGATCCCAAATACTGCAGAGCAACTAAGCCACAACTACTGAGCCCATGCGCCGAAACTACTGAAGCCTGCATGCCTAGAGCTTGTGTTCCGCAACAAAAGAAGCCACTGCAATGAGAAGCCCACATAACGCAACCAAGAGTAGCCCCCTCTGGCTGCAACTGGAGAAAGCCTGGTGCACAGCAACAAAGATCCAGTAAAGCCAAAAATAAATAAATAAATCTTAAAATAATAATAATAAAAATACAGATTCCTGGATACAGAGATTAGGATTTTTAAAAAAGACATAAGGCAAGCCATTTTTCATGAAGATAGTAAAGATTCCAGTTTGAATAATCACTGTCTTGATAGTTTAAGGTCTGAAAGAATGAGGCTTCACTTAGTTTTAGCATGACTTGGGAGACCTTGTTTCTATTTCTAGCTACTTTTTGATGAGCAGATCATCTGCAGTGATCAAGGACTCATTCTGTTGCAAATGAAAATCATTCAACTTAAATAGGCACACGTCCAAAATGGAATTTGCTGGCTCCTGTATCTGAAAAGTCCAAGGGTAGATCTTGTTTCATGCTTGGCTCCATCTAGGGGTCAAACAGTGTCAATGTCATCATATCATGATGACTATCTCAGAGATACTTTCCTCTGTATTGGCTCCTTTCCCAGGCAGCCTCTTTGGTCCTGGTGGGAAGATGACCACCAACATCTCTAGGCTGACATATTCTATCTTCAGCAGCACTGCTGGAAGAGAGATTCACTCTTCCCAGTGTCCTGGAACTGAGTCTCACTGGTTTGGCTTGACACACCTGTGCTTCCCTGAACCAATGGCTAGACAAGAGGGATCCAATGCTTTGGTTGGCTAGAGTTGGGTCACGTGATTATCCCTGCAGCCCCACCTAAACCACAGGAACTGAGAGTGACAGAAGGATGATTCCAAAGGAAGAGTGGGGAGATATTAATTGAAAGAGAAATGGGTGTTGGCAAAGGCAACACCAGTGTCTGTATTCCTTAATCTATTGTTGTTTCCCAGTCTCTGAAAGCACATGCCAATTGCAGAGTAACCATGTAAGCAATCTCTGAGCCTAAAAACATCTGCAGGTGACTTCTAGAATTTGCTTATATTTTTAATTGAAGTAAGATTCATGTAAAACAGCAAAATGGCTGAGGAGGCCTTACAAATAGCTGTGAAAAGAATACAAGTGAAAAGCAAAGGAGAAAAGGGAAGATATTCCCATTTGAGTGCGGAGTTCCAAAGAATAGCAAGGAGAGATAAGAAAGCCTTCCTCAGTGATCAGTGCAAATAAATAGAGAAAAACAATAGAATGGGAAAGACTAGAGATCTCTTCAACAAAATCAGAGATAGCAAGGGAACATTTCATGCAAAGATGAGCACAATAAAGGACAGAAATGGTATGGACCTAACAGAAGCAGAAGATATTAAGAAGAGGTGGTGAGAATACACAGAAAAACTACAAAAAAAGATCTTCATGACCCAGATAATCACGATGGTGTGATCACTCACCTAGAGCCAGACATCCTGGAATGTGAAGTCAACTGGGCCGTAGGAAGCATCACTACGAACAAAATAGTAGAGGTGATGGAATTCCAGTGGAGCTATTTCAAATCCTTAAAGATAATGCTGTGAAAGTGCTGCACTCAATATGCCAGCAAATTTGGAAAACTCAGCAGTGGCCACAGGACTGGAAAAGGTCAGTTTTCATTCCAATCCCAAAGAAAGGCAATGCCAAAGAATGCTCAAACTACCACACAATTGCACTAATCTCACACGCTAGTAAAGTAATGCTCAAAATTCTCCAAGCCAGGCTTCAGCAATATGTGAACCGTGAACTTCCAGATGTTCAAGCTAGTTTTAGAAAAGGCAGAGGAACCAGAGATCAAATTGCCAACATCTGCTGGATCATCAGAAAAGCAAGAGAGTTCCAGAAAATCATCTATTTCTACTTTATTGACTATGCCAAAGCCTTTGACTGTGTATGCTATGCTATGCTAAGTCGCTTCAGTCGTATCTGACTCTGTGCGACCCCATAGATGGCAGCCCACCAGGCTCCGCCATCCCTGGGATTCCCCAGGCAAGAAAACAGGAGTGGGTTGCCATTTCCTTCTCCAATGCATGAAAGTGAAAAGTGAAAGTGAAGTCGCTTCTGACTTTTAGCGACCCCATGGACTGCAGCCTACCAGGCTCCTCCGTCCATGGGATTTTCCAGGCAAGAGTACTGGAGTGGGGTGCCATTGCCTTCTCCATTTGACTGTGTGGATCACAACAAACTGTGGAAGATTCTGAAAGAAATGGGAACACCAGACCACCTGACCTGCCTCTTGAGAAACCTGTATGCAGGTTAGGAAGCAACAGTTAGAACTGGACATGGAACAACAGACTAATTCCAAATAGGACAAGGAGTATGTCAAGGCTGTATATTGTCACCCTGCTTATTTAACTTATATGCAGAGTACATCATGAGAAATGCTGGGCTGGAGGAAGCACAAGTTGGGATCAAGATTGCCGGGAGAAATATCAATAACCTCAGATATGCAGATGACACCACCCTTATGGCAGAAAGCAAAGAAGAACTAAAGAGCCTCTTGATGAAAGTGAAAGAGGAGAGTGAAAAAGTTGGCTTAAAGCTCAACATTCAGAAAACTAAGATCATGGCATCCGGTACCATCAATTAATGGCAAATAGATGGAGAAACAGTGGAAGCAGTGACAGACTTTATTTTTTTGGACTCCAAAATCACTGTAGATGGTGATTGCAGCCATGAAATTAAGACTCTTACTCCTTGGAAAAAAAGTTATGACCAACCTAGACAGCATATTTAAAAGCAGAGACATTACTTTGCCAACAAAGGTCCATCTAGTCAAAGCTATGGTTTTTCCAGTAGTCATGTATGGATGTGAGAATTGGACTGTGAAGAAAGCTGAGCACCAAAGAATTGATGCTTTTGAACTGTGGTCTTGGAGAAGACTCTTGAGTCCCTTGGACTGCAAGGAGATCCAACCTAAAGTTGGATCCTAAAGGAAATCAGTCCTGAATATTCATTAGAAGGACTGATGCTGAAGCTGAAACTCCAATACTTTGGCCACCTGATGTGAAGAGCTGACTCATTTGAAAAGACTCTGATGCTGGGAAAGATTGAAGGCAGGAGGAGAATGGGACGACAGAGGATGAGATGGTTGGATGGCATCACTGACTCAATGGACATGAGTTTGAATAAACTCCAGGAGTTGGTGATGGACAGAGAGGCGTGGTGTGCTGCAGTCCATGGGGTCACAAAGAGTCAGACACGACTGAGCAACTGAACTGAAATGAACTGAAGATTCATGTAACAAAAATTAACCATTCTTAAAGTGTGGAGTGGCTTTCCTGGTGGTCCAGTGGTTAAGACCCTGAGCTTGTGCTGCGTGGGGCTCAGGTTTGATTCCTGGGTGGGGAACTAAGATCCCACATGCCGCTTGATGTGGCCAAAAAATAAATAAAAATTAAAAAATGAATCGTGCAGTGGCATTTAATACATTCACAGTGCTGTATAACCACCACCTCTATCAGGTTTCAGAACATTTTTATCACCTCAAAATAAAACTGTAGTAGTTTCCCATTTCCTACTCCTAGGCATGGTGACCATCAGTCTGCTTTCTGTGCCTGTGGATTTACCTATTCTGGATATTTCACATAAATAGAGCCATAAAATATTTGATTTTTGTGTCTGGCTTCTTTCACTTATACCAGGGTTTTCAAGGTTCATTTACATGGTAGCATATATCAGCACTTCATTCCTTTTCGGGGGGTGGTGCTGCTGCTGCTGCTGCTGCTGCTGCTAAGTTGCTTCAGTCCTGTCCGATTCTGTGCGACCCCATAGATGGCAGCCCACCAGGCTCCCCCATCCCTGGGGTTCTTCAGGCAAGAACACTGGAGTGGGTTGCCATTTCCTTCTCCAATGCATGAAAGTGAAAGTGAAGTCACTCAGTTGTGTCTGACTCCTAGTGACCCCATGGACTGCAGCCTACAATATTCTATTGTGTTATTATATTAGACCATTGTGCAACCAACCTCTGGGACGTTTTCACCTCGCAAAACTGCAACACTATTCTCATTAAACAACTCCCTATCCCCTCCTCCCTACCTGGTTCTTGGCTACACTATTCTATTTTCCGTGTCTATGAATTGACAACACTAGATATCTCATGTAGTGGAATCATACAGTATTTGTCCTTTTGTTTCTGGCTTATTTCACTTAGCATAATGTGCTCAAGTTTCATTCATGTTGTAGCTTACGTCAGCATTTCCTTTATAAAGCTGAAGAGTATTTCATTGTATGTATACACCACATTTTGTCTATTCATTCATCTGTCGATGGACACTGGCTGCTTCTGCTTCTTGGCTATTGTGAATGAGGCTGTTGTGGACACGATTTACAAAGATCTCTCTGAGACTCTGCTTCCAGTTCCTTTGGATCTACACTCAGAAGTGGGGTTGTTGAATCATATGGTAATTCCATTTTTAATTTTCTGAAGAACTAGAATTTCCTTGTTTTTAAAATTAATTTTCTGCCTCTTTCCTGAACTATTTTATGCAGAAGGTGCCAATGGGAATGAGTGTGTTTTAAAATGTTTTGAAATTCTCGGAGAGGAAAAGCAAAAATCTCAAAAAAAAAAAACTAACAAGTGGAATGATGGAAACCAGTTGAAGGTCAATTTCTAGAACAATGTCTCAGTCCATCTCCTTGGCCAAGAGCCAGAGCCTGGACCCCTGGAGTCACAGTTCCAAGGTCACTGAAATGGCCTTGATGACAGTTTATGAACTCAAGTTTTGGCCACAGGTGGGAGATTTATCTTTGTTCAGGCCTCCCTTATGAACACTTTCTCTAGCAGAAGCACTAGAGTAAAACTGGAATGAAGCCATTCCGCTGAATAACCACATCAGTGAATTTCCTGCCCTTACTCAACAAACAAAAACAGCCTGTGGTTTTACAGGCTCATTCATTCTAGTCTACCCAGAGCAGCCCTACAAAAGCTCCTTGCCCAGACTCACAGACAATTTACAACCCAGAAAGGCAAATGTACAGAGTAGATGTGTGTCCATAAATACTAACATTGTTTTTCTTTTTAAAAATTGCTTTTTCCACCTCCTTTAAGACCTCTACTGTGACCTGAGTCAGCAATAAGTGTCAGGAGCTAAAAAAGTCCCCCAGGGCTGAGCTTTTACCTGGATTTTTAAAGCACTTCTTGGTTTCTAGACAAAAACAAGGCTTTCTGGAGGCATCTGCAAGTGTGCCTGGCTCCACCGCTCTGGCTGGCAGAAGTCCTCTCCCCACATACAAGATATGTTCTCCTTTCAGTTGGATTTCAGCCTTTGGCGAGTCCCTGAGGCTTTCTGAACATCAGTTTCCTAAACTATGGGAGGGTAAATGAGAACCAGTCTCAATATCTAACAACAAATGCATGATCAAATTATTCATGACATCATAATTGACAGTTGTTTTAAAAAACAATTTTTTCAAATGTATTTAGTAACAGAAAATATTCAACATAGAATATTAAATAAGAGATAATACAGAAGTTTGTGTTCTTATGTGGATCGAATATATTCTATATATATTGTTAAAATCATGAATATAAAACTTCATGGAGATAGAAAGGAACATTGAAAGACAAATGAGAAGGTAAAACAAAAACAAGCAAACAAAAACCATGAGAGAAGGATGTCCCCGGTAGTCCAGTGGTTAAGAATTTGCCTTGTCTGAGTCCCTTCGCTGTTCACCTGAAACTATCACAACACTGTTAATCGGCTATGCTGTGCTGCGCTGTGCTTAGTCACTCAGTCCTGTCTGCTCTTTGCAACCCCATGGGATGTAACCTGCCAGGCTGCTCTGTCCATGGGATTCTCCAGGCAAGAATTCTGGAGTGGGTTGCCATGTCCTCCTCCAGGGGATCTTCCCGACCCAGAAATTGAACCCGGGTCTCCTGCATTGCAGGTGGATTCTTTACCAGCTGAGCTAACATAGAAGCCCATTAATCAGCTATACCCATAACACATGTATACCTGTGGCGGATTCATTTTGATATTTGGCAAAACTAATACAATTATGTAAAGTTTAAAAATAAAATTAAAAAAAAAAAAGTTCAAAAGAAAAATCTGCCTTGTAATGCAGGAGACGTGGGTTTAACCCCCGGTTGGGGCACTGGGATCCCCCATGCCACAGGGCAACTAAGCCTGAGCACCACAACTGCTGAGCAGGCCCATCCTGTGTGCCGCAACTCAGACTCAACACAGCCAAATTAAAAAAAAGAAAAGACACAACAGAATAAATCTGTTGATCATAAGGTTTCCTTTTGGCTTAAAAATCAGTCAGTCACAGAGACTTCACACAGTATGGAATATGGTATCCCAAACTTAAAATGCAAATGTTTGGCTCACTTCTATGATTTTTGTCCTTAGGAGAAAACAACCAACCAAGTAAGTGTACACGTAAAGAATATGTACATGTAAAAGAACACACATTGTGAGATGTTTCTAGAGCCTACTAGTGAGATCACCTAAAGTATTCCCAAATGGCAAATGTTGTGTTTAAACAAGGGATTGATAGACACAATAGAATCCTGTGCAGCCATTAAGAATGTTGCTGTAGTAGTTTATTCACGGACATGACAGGAGGAAGTGAAGAACAGCAAATTACACAGTAGCATGCATGTATAATTTGACCCAGTTCATATTGAATCCAAATTATCATATATGCATATTCACATTTATATACAACGAAGTCTGGAAGGAAAATCATAAGATGCTCATTGCTTTTGGTTGGTTGGATTATTAATCAATTAGTTAATTAATTTTATGTTTGTATTTATGAGTTTTATATAATGTAAAAATAGTAATAGCCTCCCATTAGGAGGTGCTCGGAGAAGGCAATGGCACCCCACTCCAGTACTCCTGCCTGGAAAATCCCATGGATGGAGGAGTCTGGTGGGCCGCAGTCCATGGGGTCGCTAAGAGTCGGACAAGACTCAGCGACTTCCCTTTCACTTTGCACTTTCATGCATTGGAGAAGGAAATGGCAACCCACTCCAGTGTTCTTGCCTGAAGAACCCCAGGGATGGGGGAGCCTGGTGGGCTGCCGTCTATGGGGTCGCACAGAGTTGGACACGACTGAAGCAACTTAGCAGCAGCAGCAGCAGCAGCAGCAGGAGGTGCTAGGTTGTGTATGAAGCATACCACCTGTGTTTCATTTAATTCTCACTATGATCATTTCAGGGGTGTTGACAAACCCATTTTAGAGATAGGAAAACTGAGGCTTAGTGAGGAAAGGTCATATTCTGTATAACTTTCTTATTGTTGCTACAACAAATTACCAGAAACTTAGTGGCTTACAGCAACATGAATTTATTATCTTACGGTTCTGGACGTCAAAAGTCTGAAATGGGTCTCACTGGGCTAAAATCAAGGTGTCAGCTGGGCTACATTCATTCTGGAGCCTCGAGAGGAATCTGGTTCCTTGCCTTTTTCAGCTTCTATAGGCTCCCTGCACTCCTTGGCTTCTGGCCCCTTCCTCCACCTGCAAAACCAGCAATGGCTGGTCAAGTTTTTCTCACGTGGAATCCCTCTCCTTCTAACAAGCCTGCCTTCTTCTCCATTTAAGGACCTTTGTGATTACATTGGGCCCACACAGATAATTGAGGGTAAACTCCTGATTTTAAGGTCAGCTGATTAACAACCTTATTTCCATCTGGTATCACAATCCCCCCTAGTCATATAAACGGAATATTTTCACAGACTCTGGGAATTAGGATGTGGCCATCTCTGAGAAGCCATTCTTCTGCCTGTTCCCCTTGCCCAAGGTTTCACAGGTACTAGGTGATGAATTAGAACTGTGAATGCATTCTGATTTCCATTCCTGTGCCCTTAGATTATGTTATTTGGCTGATTAACTGTGTATCAGTGGTTGTGGTTTAGCCACTAAGTCGTGTCTGACTCCAGCAATCCCATGGACTGTAGCCCACCAGGCTCCTCTTTCCAAGGGATTTTCCAGGCAAGCATACTGGTGTGGGTTGCCATTTCCTTCTCCAGGTGATCTTCCCAGCCTAGGGATCGAACCTGAGTCTTCTGCATTTTAGGCAGATTCTTTACCACTGAGCCTTCAGAGAAGCCCACTTGTATATTAAAGATGGTTAAAATTTTTTTATATGTTAAAAAAAAATAAAAGGACTTTCCTTTCGCTGTCCTTTCAGCTTTTTTTGCTATGTCATCCATCTGCCCCTACCTAAATCTCCCATTCTAGCAAAACCAGTCTGCTCACTGGTCCAAGCCCAGCATCCTCAAACACACCCCAAGCTTGCTTCCACTGCAGGTGGTCCTCATACTGTCTCTTAAACTTGGGAGTGTCACTCTTGGTCATCTGAGAAGCTGATGACAAGATGGGATTCAATGTGCAAGGAATTTATTAGGAGATATGACTGAGAAAAAAAGGGGAGAGAACCTGAGTGAGGGAAGGTAGTAACCTAGCCTGAGGTGCAGTTCCAAGGAAACAGGCAAGCTGGTTCTGACCACAGAGAAGCCCTGAGCCTCCCAGCTGTGGCAGCTTAACCCTGCCAAGTTTGGTCATGGGCTGGGGGCAGTCTGCCAAAGCATAGTCTTGGCCTCAAAGCAGAGACCAGCAGTGAGGGCCCTGGCCAACTTCTCTCCCTGCAGTCAGAGGTGTGAGAGTTGCATTCTCATGGCAGCCGGGCAGGGTCGTAATGGTGATTTACTGTATAAACCTTCACCAGTGGAAAGTTATCTGGAGTCAAAGACCATGCTTGCCTCATCTACTGCCAGCACTTCCAGCTAAAGCATGCTTAAGGACTTTGTGTCCATCTGACACTGGGGGCCAGGTGGGCTTTCAACCTGCTTTGTCACTTCTACTTCTCCAAGTCTCAGTTTGTCTATGAAACGGGTGAAGAGCACTGCCTCACACACTGGATTGGTGTGAGGCTGAAATGAAACTCTGAGCATCAGGGTCTTTGGGCAAGGCCTCGCATGGGGAAGTGATAACCATGAGGTGACGGAAGTTGTTCTCACTGGAGCACACTGACTTGCACGCAGTGCTTAGTAATGATAATTGTTGTTACTGGGGTATACCTACAGTGGATGCTTGGTAAATGTTAGTCATTCTTGGAATGAACTGACCTATAGGGAGCATGCACTTGGTAATGGCAGCAGTCCTTATGGGAACAGGCTGATCTGCACACAATGGATGGTAGTAAATATAGTTTGGCTGGTTCCAACTTCCCTGATAGCTCAGTTGGTAAAGAATCTGCCTGCAATGCAGGAGACCCTGGTTTGATTCCTGGGTATAGAATATCCTCTGGAGAAGGGATAGGCTACCCACTGCAGAATTGTTGGGCTTCCCTTGTAGCTCAGCTGGTAAAGAATCTGCCCACAATGCGAAAGACCTGGGTTCAATTCCTGGGTTGGGAAGATCCCCTGGAAAAGGGAAAGGCTACCCACTCCAGTACTCTGGCCTGGAGAATTGAAGGAATGTACAGTGCATGGGATAACAAAGAGTAGGGCACAACTGAGTGACTTTCACTTTCAACTATTGTTTTAATGGAAGTGGTTCTAGTTCTCTCTCTCACACACACATTCATTTCAGTTTGTAAAATGAAAAAACAACCAAAAAAGCACAAATGTCCAACATAAAGAAGTGAATAAATTGTGGTGCATCTAAACCATTAAAGTAATGAAGTTTTAAAAAAATTTTTTTCAGGGTGTGGATCATTTTTAAAGTCTTTACTGAATTTGTCACAATATTGTTTCTGTTTTATGTTTTGGTTGTTTGGCTGCTAGGCATGTGGGATCTTATTTCCCCAATCATCAGGAACTGAACCCACACCTCTTGCATTTGGGGAGAAGCCTTAACCAATGGACTTAGAGGGAAGTATCATGAAGATCTATTTTTAAAACAAATATTCTACAATGGTAAAGTAAATGTAATTGTTTTGGTGAACAAACGAACAAAATTATTTCTATTCATAATTTTAAAATTGGAAAGATATGTCCCAAATTGTTACCAATGTTTATGTCTAAATAGTGGAATAGAAGCAATTCTTAATTATTTCTTTGGATTTTTTTAATCTTAATTTTCTACAAAGCACTTGTATTATTTCCTAGTAGTAACTAAAAAACAACAAACAACTTGGGGGGAGGGTAGTGATCAATGTCAAAAATTGTCCTATGGTCTCTTCAGTCGTGTCCCACAATTAGCAACCCACGGACAGTAGCCTGCCAGGTTCCTCTATCCATGGGATTCTCCAGGCAGGAATACTGGAGTGAGTCGCCATGCCCTCCTCAAGGGATTGAATCCAGGTTTCCTGAATTACAAATGGATTCTATAACGTCTGAGTCACCAGGGAAGCCTTAAGGTCACATTAGGTAAGGACTAGTAAATAGTGCCCATCATATTTAGCAAAAATAAAGCTGGTGGCCACAACGAAAGCAGTTTTGAGGCAGAGTCACTCGTCAACAAAGGAGGAATAGTAACTATGGTTTGTTGACTAAAACAAAAATGCACAGCATAGCTCTGAGGAACTGCTTGGAAGAGGAAGGGGGAGAAGCCAGTACATATGTAATTTTGGCTAAAGGGGTATGTGCGATCAAGCTTAAGTCTTAGTATAAGGTTGCTTCTAGGAGCAAATAGTTCATGATTTTAGCGCTTTTTAAAAGAAGTATGGAAAGATGCAAGAATCTGGATTAATTTAAAAAAATTCTTAGAATATATCTAATTATCTAATAGTTTTGCCTTTTCTTCCCCAAAGCACAAAGTGCCTCGTTCTGTCCCGAATACCTCTCAGGGTACCTATATTGTAAATCGGGGACTGCAGTGGCTGACTTCATTCTTTTAAAACCGGATGGTAGCAACTATACTCCAATAAAAATTAATTAAAAAAACACACACACACTAGATGGTGAGCAACATTCCTCGTTTCACAAGTTAAAAAATAATTTCTCAAAAAAAAAAATTTTCCCCCAAATCTTGGCAAGACCAAGTGCGGATAGGAGAATCAAACGCTATGTGCAAATATTCTTGCCAGTTGAGAAAAGCGCAGACAGAAAGAAAGTGAAGTCGCTCAGTCGTGTCCGACTCTTTGCGACCCCATGGACTGTAGCCTACCAGGCTCCTCAGTCCATGGAATTTTCCAGGCAAGAGTACTGGAGTGGGTGGCCATTTCCTTCTCCAGGGGATCTTCCCGACCCAGGAATCAAACCCGGGTCTCCCGCATTGGAGGCAGATGCAAGAGGGGATAGGAGAATCAAACGGCATGTGCAAATATTCCTCCCGGTTGAGAACAGCGCTGACAAGCTCCCCGCAAGACCGTCTCCAGGCCGTTACCGAAGCCAGTGAGCATGCGCGAAAGTACAACGAGGCGGGGCAATGTGGGTTGCTTTAAGAAGTGCGAGAGAAAAGCGAGGCCTTACCATTTCTGCATTTATAAGGTTGAACAAAGAAAAAGGCAAAAAGCTTAAAAAAAAAATCGAAAGTAGCTCAATTGCAATTCTTGAAACAACAGTCTTGCAAGCTCAGTCATAACTCTTCGGAACTCCTACAGCAGCGAGTAGCTAGATCTCCCTCTGCAAAAAGAAAGGCCAAGCTTGGTGCATTGACCCAGGAGCGCCGGACGGCCCGCGATACAGGGCTCGACCAATCAGAGAGCAGAGTGGGGCCCCTCCCCGCCGGTGACTGGAGGAGCAGGGATGAGGCGGGGCGGTGGCTCAGGCGCATGCCCTCCTCGGCCGTGTGACTTGAGGTTCTTCGGTAGTGTGCAGACTGCTGTGAGTCCACAAGCCGCTTTCTCTGCTGTCTGACCCGCTCGGCTCCGCGATGCCGGTGGACCTTAGCAAGTGGTCCGGGCCTCTGAGCCTGCAGGAAGTGGATGAGCGGCCGCAGCACCCGCTGCAGGTCAAATACGGCGGGGCGGAGGTCGACGAACTGGGCAAAGTGCTGACACCCACCCAGGTACCGAGGGCGGAAGGGGTGCAGCTGCTGGAGGCTGGGAGACTCTCAGGTCCGTGGGTCGGCGACCCAGTGGAAGTGGGGAGGACGTTCCGGTCTCTAGTGCGCCGGATCTACCTAGGGAAGGGAGTCGCGGTGCCTAAGCCGCAGGCCTGCTGACCGCTCCCTCCCCGTTACCGGCGCCCGGAACCTGGCACGTGGCGGGCGGGGCTTCCCCTGTGGAAGAAATTGATACACTCTCCTGGGACTTCGAGGAGCAGGCAGGGGAGGAGGCCTTCCCCCGGAGGAAGTGGGCAGTGGCTGCTCACGCCCCCAGAGCGTCCCCTCCCGGCCCGGAATATTAGGCCGCAGTGTGGGGAGTAAAAGCCCCACCCGAGGGCGTTTGACTCATTATGTAACCGGTGAGCAGTAGAGCCCTGTGATTCCTCCTTTGTTTTTAACGGTCTGGAGCTGGAAGCCACCCAAAGGTAGGTGCGTTCTGCAGCTGGAAGGCTCGAGGGTAACGGCCGTGTTTTACGGTTTGGCCTTTGACCCCCGGCCCACCAACCCCACTTGGCTAAGGCCTAACCAGGTTCTGGCTGCTGCCAAGTGGGGGAACTAGGTGCCCGGACACCGTGGCCAGTAGTTGGTCCTGAAGCTTCGGGGCAGCAGTGCGAATAAACAGTGCTCAGATGGTTTATTAATTTAGATGTTTACAGAGTTTCTTGTTTTGGGTGTGTAAAGTGCCCGTCTGGCAGCCTCTTTTTGCCAAACTCACTGTCCACGTCTATCCATCTTGGTTTTCTCTGCCCTTTTAAATATACACTTAATTCAGATTTCACTTTAGCAGGCCCCAGATAATGTGGTCTCCAGTCTAGAGATTGTGTCATTCCAAATAATGTAAGGTTGTAGTCAGCAACCCTTGAAATCCTGACCCACCTCTTTCTGTTAATAACATGCTAGGATACTAGCCCCATAGTGTTGTTGGGACTAAAATAAATAACGCATATTAAACATCAGTTCTGGGTTCTTTGTTGAGTCAGTACAGTTGAGCTTTTATTAATAATTTCTGTGCTTGACCTTTGAGGAATCCAAGGTCAAAGAAAGAGTGCTGGTTTCTTCAGCATTTCTGACTTTTAAGCTCCAAATCTGTTCCTTCCTACAGGTTAAAAACCGGCCCACCAGCATTACATGGGATGGCCTTGATCCAGGTAAATTGTACACCTTGGTCTTGACAGATCCGGATGCTCCCAGCAGGAAGGACCCCAAATACAGGCAAGTTGGAGAAAGATGGGGAATAGTGGGTCATCCAGTGTGACCCAGTGCTTCTTGCAGTGTGTAAGTCCCTTGCTGGACATGCTGTGTGGGAAAAAATAGACTTGATTTGGGGTGTTCACTTCCATGCTTAAACCTGAGTGTGCTTTTTGCTCCCTAGAGCAAGATTCTAGAATAGCCGAGAGCTGGATCTACCCAGGCCTGTTTTTGTACAGCCCCATGAGCTGAGAATGATTTTAACATTTTTAAAAGAGCAATAATACTTTGTGACATGTGGACATTACATGAAATTCAGACTTTGGTGTCCCTAATTAAAGTTCTGTTGGCTGACTTCGCCTGTGAGTATGTACCGACTTCCTGTGATGCTGATGGTCCTCTCTTCCTCCATGCAGGGAATGGCACCATTTCCTGGTGGTCAACATGAAGGGCAACAACATCAGCAGTGGCACGGTTCTCTCCGATTATGTGGGCTCTGGGCCTCCCAAGGGCACAGGTCAGTAAAGGTTGCATTTGGAAGGAGATGGGAGGGGAGCCTGGGTGCATATTAGGATTGATATAAAGTGCTACAAAATCCTAGTCTAGCTTTTAGAGTTTTATATTTATGAGAGCCCTTACCCTAGTGAAGATTTTAGGCAACTCCGTTCCCCTCTAAAGCAGCTGCCTGTCGGGGACACTCAGACCCACTGTAGTGTCACGTGGCCAGAACCATGGTACTGGTTAGATGGACGTTCTTTTAGAGAATAGTGTATTGGACCTTGCCAAGTTGGATCAGTGCTGCCTAGGCTAATGGTGGGAGATGCGCTGTTATCATGTTGTGCCTGACAGGTGTTGCCATTTCCTGGAACAAGGAACTGGAATGAGGCAGAACACTTGATCTTGTACACACTGTTCACCCATAAGTTACTCTGAAGAGGTACAAGAAGGTCCCTGACAAGGGACCTGGTGTTTTATCTATAGGCCCAGAAGCTCAAAGTCCTCTCATGCATTCATAAGAGGGACCTCTGTCCCAAGCATCTCTTTAAGTTCTCTAGAGCCAGTTATAAAATCAGGCAATTTAATTATGGAAAGTATACCTATGAGAATAAAGCAGTTCTCTCAAGTAGCAGCTGTGTTCTCATTAACCAAAAAAGCTTCAGTGACTCACTTCTTTTTCCTTTTCACATTTGTTTAGTAAGGTATAATTTACATTTAATAAAACACAGATCAGAAGGGTTTAATCAATAAATATTGACTGGTGCATAAATTCATGTTAGCACCATGGGAAATAAGATGTAGGATGTTTCTGTCACCCCAGAAGGTTCTTAAGGGACTTTTTAAGTTAAATTTCCCCAGAGCTAATCATGTTCTGGCTCTTCTCTCTATGGATTACTCTTGCTGTTCTTGTATTCTTATAAATGGTGTCATGCAGTATGCATTTGTGACTGGTCTTCTGGACTTAAGGTAGTGTCTGTGAGACTCATCCAGGTGAGATTAGTAGCTCCTTCCTTGTCATTGCCAAGTGGTATTCCCTTGTGCAAATATACCACAGTTTGTGTAGCCATTCCCTGGACATTTGGCTTGTATTTTAGTGTTTGGATATTATGAATAAATTTGCTATTTCCATTCTTGTCCTTTTATGGGCATGTTTCCATTTTCCTTGGGTAAATACTTAGGAGTAGAATTGTTGAGTCATAGAAGTCCAAAATGGTTGAAAAACTTCTATACTCTAATCAGCAGTATTTCAGCAGTATACTGAAAGAAAGTTTCAGTAGCTCCATATAAGATTCATGCCATATGTATTGATAGAACCATTCCAAGATTCATCCATGTGGTAGCATGGGACAGGATTTCCTGCCTTTTTTTTAAGGCTGAATAATATTCCACTGTACATATATACTATATTTTGTTTATCTTTTCAATTGTCAGTGGACATTTGGAGTGCTTTCACCTCCAGGCTGTTGTGAATAAAGTTGCAGTGAACTTAGCCCCCTCTCATAAATGGGGGGTGGTCTGGGTCCCTCCGAGTTGGTGCATTCTCAGAAAATGGGTGACATCTCCCTCTCAGATGCTTAGCTATGTGTATGTCTTCCCTTCTGCCTCTCCCCCCAGGCCTGCACCGCTATGTCTGGCTGGTTTACGAGCAGGAAGGACCACTGAAGTGTGATGAGCCCATTCTCAGCAACCGATCTGGAGACCACCGTGGCAAATTCAAGGTGGCCTCTTTCCGCAAAAAGTACGAGCTTGGGGCCCCAGTGGCCGGCACGTGTTACCAGGCCGAATGGGATGATTATGTGCCCAAGCTCTACGAGCAGCTGTCTGGGAAGTAGAGGAGATGGACACCGTCTCAGAGTTCCCAAACAGTGTTTCAGTTTAGTGATGCATGTAGATTTTCCCCCATCTCTCTGCCTAAGCCCTGAGTGGTCAGATTTAGATTTAGGGTGACTTTTCTTTCCTTCTGCCTGTATTGTATAATTTTAGGGGGGTTATGTTTTGATCAAATTTGAACTCCATTTTGGTGGGGGATTCTTTGGTACTGTGATGCAGTTTATCCAAATGTTAATAGACGAACAACAACCCAGACTTTAAAGAAGAAAAAAAATTCTGGTAAAAAGACCAGGTCTGCAGTATTAGAACAGAACTTCAAAGAGTCTTTAAGGGAGGTTGAAAACAAAAAAGAGATTGACTGTCTCCGCCTTTGTGACCCTGAGCACAGAATTGTGTGTGAAGGTACCTACTGGCATGTGTTTTCACGGCTCTGTCTCACCAAGACAACCAGGGGACCCCCAACGTCTCAGGCTGGTTACTGCGTGTCAGTGTCCCACTGTGGCTCCTTTAAAGAGCAATACTGGAAAAAGCTCCATAGAAGAAATTGCTTTGCTGTTAAAGCCTGGCCATCTAGATGAGCAGCAGGGCTGGGTTGGGTAAGAGGTTATCAGAATCTGAAAGTCTGTGCTTGTTAAATTAATCACACTTTGGTTTAAAAAAGAAAACTGTTCTGGAGTTGGTGAATATTGTGTTAATTTTGCTGTTTGCTTATAGTTGAATAAAAATAAAAACACTGTGTAGATGAACCCGGCCTTCAGATACTTTGCCTTTTTCAGTGTGGGGTTTCATAAATAATGAGACAGCAAGAGATAATCTTTAGGGAATTCCCTGGCAGTCCAGTGGTTAAGACTCCATGCTTCCACTGCAGGGAGCCTGGGTTTGATCCCTGATAGGGGGAAGATCTGCAAGTCATGTGGTGCAGACCAAAAAGAAAAAAAACCCTGACCATCTGTTAAGTGAGTAGCCCCTTTCCCTGATCAGCAGTGATGACTGGGACTTGATGTAGGAACTATACAGGGGGTTCATACTTATATACGTGTCATTACACAATAGCAGGAGCAACTATTAAAACTGGAGGTCTTAAAGTCACAAAACTTTAGGCCAAATCTTGCCTGTAAAGCACTTTGTATTTTGTAAGTGGTCCTTTCCAACCTGAGAGTGAAGCTGGTTGAAAACGTTCCCTTTTGGTGTAGTTCAGTATAGAAACCACAGCAACGACTAAGAAGTTAGTCCATGCTTCTCATTGTTCCGTGATCCATATAGATCTATACCAAAAGAGCGGGGGAAGGGGAGACGGAGGTCTGTTTCACTGACCTGGTCTGTAATGGAGAAGCATCCTGGCCAGACCTGGCAGGTGTCAGCAGAGCTGGGCCTTTCCCCACCTTTGGCTGCAGTACCTCTTCTGAAAAAACTGTTGGGAAATGTTGCCTCGTGTAATCTCTGGGGACGAGTAAGGGAGAACATAATTTTTTTTAACTTCAGGGTTTTAAAATTCAACTTTTAAACAATATTTTGTAAAACAAAAGCTATAAAGGGAATGACTACCCTATTGCCCTTAAAAATAAATGTAAGGGACTTCCCTGGTGGTCCAGTGGCCAAGACTGGGCTTCCAATGCAGGGGGCTTGGGTTCAATCCATGGTTGAGAAACTAGGTCCCTTACGCCACAAATGAAAGATCCCACATGCTACAACTAAGACCCAACCAAATACATACATAAATAAATATTTTTTTTTTAATGTGAGAAGCAAGACATGCACTTGGTAAGACAAGGCAAATGGTAAAGAAAATGCCAAGCCTCCTCCATGGCAGTTAGCAGTTACTTGTTTTCTTTCAGAAGCAAATGTAAATATTCATATCAGCATATATCTGCATGTATATTGTTTAGTCTTCTATACACTGGTATACATTGTTCTGTACTGTTCCCCCTAGCTAATGTACCTTCATGTCATATGTCTTAAGGTAAAAGGTCACCACAATTCATATCATTATTTTGAACAAATTATCTACTTTATAGATGTTCCATAATTAACCAGTCTAGTGCCTTCTGTGGTTAGATTATTTCTGGTTATTTGCTGTTTTAAAAAGTGCTTCAGCATACGTTTCTATGTGTATAAAATGCTTTTGTGAGTAATTCAGTGGGAGTAAATCCTTAGCATTTTCAGTTCTGATACTGATAAACCACCCTCCAAAAATATCACTCTGATTATATTCATGTCAGTGGTACATGAAAGCACCTGTTTTTCCGCTTGCTCACCAGTTTTCTTGTCTGTTTACCAGTTTTCTCAAACTACCTGTTTGAACAGTTTGATATTTATGTATATTTAAAATCATTTATTCTTTTTATCTAAAGTTCTGTTTTCTTTGAGAGTTTTTAAAAATCTGCTAACCCACAGTATTTTTTTGATTCTAGATATAGAATCTAAAGAGTAATGAGGAATTATAGTAATCTATTAGTTTCCTTGTTAAAACAGGTACAGACCCAAAAATGATTCAGAAACAGGTAAGCAGCCTAACCAAAATTATGAAGTGTATGCACAAGAAGTTCACACAAAAAGAATACATATGAAAGCACATATTAATAACCTTAGAAGCAAGGAGATACCCTGCTTCACCTATTAAATTGGAAGAAGTGAATTTGCCCTCAGAATCCCCTACTTCCAGCTAGGAAGTAGGGGATTCTGGTTCTGAATGCAGCTCTGGCTTCAGAGCCAGCTCATCACCACTTCACCCACTTGCACACAAATTCCTTGCGAGGTTTAGCATCCTCATGTGAAAAAATGGGCGGGAGGGAATCATTAATCTGCCTTATTTACCTCAAAGGGTTTTGGAGAACCAAAAAATGATCTGTTGAGATTAAATGGATTAATACAGATGAATAAACTTGACCTGACTGACATACAGGGATCATGTCTACAAATGGCTCACTTTGCTAAAGGCTACACAAAAGTGTGTCTGTAGGTTTTAGAACAGAAAGACACAGGAGTCTGTTCTGTAACATGGTGCAGCTTAGCAGCCCTTCAGAGCCCAGTATTTCTAATAAACCTAAACCCTTGGGAGCTGCTCATCATACTGACTTAATTATAGAAAACATGGCAGTTACTCTGGAGGCCCTCAATCCCTGGTGAACACAGACTCTAAGACCATACATATCTAGTCCAAGCTCACAAAAATTTTGTTTTCTTCTAGAAATTTTATAGTTTGATTCTTTACTTGAATCTGTCATCCATTTTGAATTAATTTTTGTGGATAGTGAAATAAGGATTGGTGTTCAAGGTTTCCCATGTGGATGTCCAGTTGATCCAATACTATCTGCTGAAAAGATTTTCCTTTCTTCATTAAGTTGTACCTTTATAAAAATATGTGTAAATTAACCATATGTATTAATCTATTTCTGAATTGTCTGCATGGTCCCATTGTTCTGTGTTTATCTTTTTGCCCATATTAAAGTGTCTTGATTACTGTAGCTTTATAGCAATTCTTGAAATCAATGGAGTAAGTCATCCAATTTTCATCTTTTAAAAATTTGCTCTGGTTATACACATACATTTTAGGATCTGTTTGTCAATACCTATAAGAAACTTTGCTGGAATTTTTATTGGGATTGCACTGAAACTACAGATGGATTTAGGGAGAATATATATCTTAATACTATCGAGTCTTCCTACCCATGTGCAGAGGATGAGATGGTTGGATAGCATCACTGACTCAATGCTCTTGAGTTTGAGCAAGCTCTGGGAGATTGTAAAGGATAGGGAAGCCTGGCATTCTGCAGTCCAGGGGGTTGCAGAGTCAGACATGAATTAGTGACTGAACAACAACAATTATTGATATGGTGGGATTTAGGTTTTATTGATATGATAAAACAACAGAAAAATGTTTTATGTTTCATCATTTCTATGGCAAATATATTACTAAATTAAAACCAGAGGTATATGTAATTCTTACATGTGCATGTTTTCAGCTACCCAGGAATACTTTTTTCAGTAGATATTTAATTTTCTGTTTTTTGTTTGCCCTTTTATGTATACCATTTTATGTTTTCTGTTTGCCCTTCTTTTTCTTTATATCTCTGTTCTCCCTTTACTGCCTTCTTTTGGATTATTTGAATTTAAAAATTTTTAATATTGTTTGAGTATCTTAATTCATCTCTTGGATTTTTGGCTAATACTTTTTTGGGTTTTGTTTTTGGTTAAGTTACTCCAGGAGTTAAAATATACATAACTTTTTTTTTTTTTTTAACTTTTTGGTTGTGCCATTCAGCATGTGGGATCTTAGTTCCCCACCCAGGGATCAAACCCATGTCCCCTGCAGTGGAAGCTCAGAGTCTTAAATATTCATTGGACTGCCAAGGAAGTCATACATAACTAATTTTTCATAGTCTGCTTAAAATAAGAATTGTACCACTTCATGTAAAATCTAGAAGCATGGCAACCATATGGGTCAAATAACCCCCAACCTTTAATTTATGGTTCTCATATGGATTGCATTTATATACAGTGAAACCCTCCCCAGACAATGTTATATTTATTGTTTATAAGTATATATATATATCTGTATATTTTAAAGACTTACAGGGAAAAAAACCTTTTCTATATTTATCTAGATATTTATCATTTCTTGCTTTTCCTTTCTTCCTAGAGATCCAGTTTTCCTTCATGTTATCATTTCCCTTCAGTATGAGGAACTTCCTTTAGTGTTTATTGTAGAGTGAGTCTGGTATTGGTTTTAGTTTGCCTTCATTCCTGTGTCTAGGCTGCTTCTCCACAATCCACCTGATTTTATTCCTCTGTATCTTCAGATAGTTGTTTTTGCATTTTTGTCTATTTTTTAGCTGTAGGAAAAGCACACAGCTATGCCAAACTAGAACAACAGAAAAATGTTTTATGTTTCATCATTTCTATGGCAAGTATATCACTAAATTAAAATCAGAGGTATATGTAATTCTTACATGTGCATGTTTTCAGCTACCCAGGAATACTTTTTTCAGTAGATATTTAATCAACTAATTACAGTTGGTGGTAAGTTCAATACATTTTTACTCAGTTAATTAGACATCAATGGTAAGTGTTCTCTGATATTCCCCATGACTGTAATTTTTCCTTTAAACTCCTGGTCACACCTGTCCTTGTCCACTATTGATTTAAATTACTCCATGCTTATTTACTTTTCAGTGGAGATTTAAACCATGAGCAGACCCCATCCATCTTACTTATTGCTACATCTCCAGGCACACAGTAGATGCTCAATAAATATTTCTTGAATGAATGAGCTGAACGTATGCTGATCCTGGCACTTCTGACCCCCCTTACTCTTTCTTTTATCTATAGCACTTATTTCTATTTAAGATCATTTAAAATTGTAATTCTTATGTGTCATCATTTTCCTCCTAATGTAAGCTCCATTTGGGTGAGGATCTTTAAGGTTAAGATACATTGACAGAGCTTAAACATCTGGCACTGCATCTGACATACAAGGTAGTCAGTAAATATTCAGTGAATAGTTGCAAACCAAAGGGAAGCAGTCCTTATATTATGACAAACCTATAATAATCAACTCAGGGGAGTTTAGTATATGCTGGAATAATACCAGACACTGGCTCTCTGCTCCCGTCCCCAGTACTTTTATACCTCTTCTAGCTACTATTCTGGTCCCTGTCTGTTCTTACTGCCTAAGGTACTAGGATTTGGAAGACAGTCTGTACCAGATGTTAGGATCACAAACCCACATTCCTTCTGATAACTCCACCTTGGGACATATCATTGATAAAACTGTGGAGAGGGAATTTTTACAAAGCTCAGCACCTATAATCTCACAGACATAAGGCCTTTACATAAGCTAGCTAGCTAGTTTTCACTACAGACAGAAATGGATGAAATAAACTACAGGAAGTTTAATGTCCCTTTGCATGGCAGTGTGATTATACTTAGGAGTGTGGGTTCAGAAATCAGGTCTCAATTCAGACTCTATTGCCTCCATTTACCCTGGTCTGAGCTTAATTTCTCATCTACAAAATGTTTATAGAGTTCCATCACATGGTAAGCATAATGCAGTACAGCCTTTTCCAGTATTACTTTCTGATGTACCTAATATGGGAATTTTAAAGACCTAAGCTGCTTAGGAAACTGGATGTTAATTATTAAAGGATGGACTTCCCTGGTGGCCCACTGGTTAAGAATCTGCCTGACAATGCAACGGATATGGGTTCGATCCCAGGTGAGCAACTAAGTGACTGAGTCACAACTACTGAGTCCGCGCACGTTAGAGCCCATGCTCCACAACAAGAAAAGCCACCCCAGCAAGAAGCCCCGTACAGCAATCAAAAGTAGCCCTTGCTTGCTGCAACTAGAGAAAGCCCACATGCAGCAACAAAGACCCAGCACAGCCAAAAATAAATAAATTGATTAAGTCTTCATGCTAGAGATCAGTTCTCAATGACCAGGGCTCAGAACCCTAAGAATATGAAATCTTACTGAGACTGTCTTGACCCCAAAAAACCATACCCTAGAAGTTATATATTAGTATTTTACTCCCTCATTGTCATGTGCACAAAATTATTCTAATAAAAGCTGACTATGAGGGGACAGGGTATCTACTATTACAGTGGGATCATTTCAAAATTTGGTTATAATGTCTTCTTCACAGCCTGCTTTAAGGTGCCTCACTTCTCTGAGAGACAGGGATCAAGACCATCTCCAAGAAAAAGAAATGCAAAAAAGCATAATGGCTGTCTGAGGCGGCCTTACAAATAGCTGTGAAAAGAGAAGTGAAAAGCAAAGGAGAAAAGGGAAGATATACCCATATGAATGCAGACTTCCAAAGAATAGCAAGGAGAGATAAGAAAACCTTCCTCAGTGATCAGTGCAAATAAAGAGAGAAAAACAATAGAATGGGAAAGACTAGAGATCTCTTCAAGAAAATCAGAGATACCAAGGGAACATTTCATGCAAAGATGAGCACAATAAAGGACAGAAATGGTATGGACCTAACAGAAGCAGAAGATATTAAGAGGTGGTGGTGAGAATACACAGAAAAACTGTACAAAAAAGATGTTCACGACCCAGATAATCATGATGGTGTGATCACTCACCTAGAGCCAGACATCCTGGAATGTGAAGTCAACTGGGCCTTA
Organism: Bos taurus; assembly: GCF_002263795.3. Taxonomy (NCBI): domain Eukaryota; kingdom Metazoa; phylum Chordata; class Mammalia; order Artiodactyla; family Bovidae; genus Bos; species Bos taurus. The sequence goes on along the minus strand of NC_037344.1, from coordinate 57,073,820 downwards.
GAAAGCATCACTACGAACAAAGCTAGTGGAGGTGATGGAATTCCAGTGGAGCTATTTCAAATCCTTAAAGATAATGCTGTGAAAGTGCTGCACTCAATATGCCAGCAAATTTGGAAAACTCAGCAGTGGCCACAGGACTGGAAAAGGTCAGTTGTCATTCCAATCCCAAAGACAGGCAATGCCAAAGAATGCTCAAACTACCACACAACTGCACTCATCTCACACACTAGTAATGCTCAAAGTTCTCCAAGCCAGGCTTTAGCAATACGTGAACCGTGAACTTCCAGATATTCAAACTGGTTTTAGAAAAGGCAGAGGAACCAGAGATCAAATTGCCAACATCTGCTGGATCATCAAAAAAGCAAAAGAGTTCCAGAAAATGATCTATTTCTGCTTTATTGACTATGCCAAAGCCTTTGACTGTGTGGATCACAACAAACTGTAGAAAATTCTGAAAGAGATGGGAATACCAGACCACCTGACCTGCCTCTTGAGAAATCTGTATGCAGGTCAGGAAGCAACAGTTAGAACTGGACATGGAACAACAGACTAGTTCCAAATAGGACAAGGAGTACGTCAAGGCTGTATATTGTCACCCTGCTTATTTAACTTCTATGCAGAGTACATTATGAGAAACGCTGGGCTGGAGGAAGCACAAGTTGGAATCAAGATTGCCGGGAGAAATACCAACAACCTCAGATATGCAGATGACACCACCCTTATGGCAGAAAGCAAAGAAGAACTAAAGAGCCTCTTGATGAAAGTTTAAGAGGAGAGTCAAAAAGTTGGCTTAAAGCTCAACATTCAGAAAACTAAGATCATGGCATCTGGCCCCATCACCTCATGACAAATAGACGGGGAGACAGTGGAAACAGTGGCTGACTTTATTTTGGGGGGTCCAAAATCACTGCAGATGGTGACTGCAGCTGTGAAATTAAGACACTCCTTGGAAGAGAAGCTATGACCAACCTAGACAGCATATTAAAAAGCAGAGACAATACTTTGTCAACAAAAGTCCATCTAGTCAAGGCTATGGTTTTTCCAGTAGTCATGTATGGATGTGAGAGTTGGACCATAAAGAGAGCTGAGCACTGAAGAATTGATGCTTTTGAACTGTGTTGTTGGAGAAGACTCTTGAGAGTCCCTTGGACTCCAAGGAGATCCAACCAGTTCATCCTAAAAGAAATGAGTCCTGAATATTCACTGGAAGGACTGATGCTGAAGCTGAAACTCCAATACTTTGGCCACCTGATGCGAAGAACTGACTCATTTGAAAAGACCCTGATGCTAGGAAAGACTGAAATTGGGAGGAGAAGGGGATGACAGAGAATGAGATGGTTGGATGGCATCACTGACTCAATGGACATGAGTTTGAGCAAGCTCCAGGAGTTGGTGATGGACAGGGAAGCCTGGCGTGCTGCAGTCCATGGGGTCACATGACTGGGCTACTGAACTGAACTGAACTTCCTCTCAGCAATACACGCTCCTACCATGGCACAGTGTGTGTGTGTGTGTGTGTGTGACATGTGCCACCTTCTATTCTTTTTTTTCACCTTCTATTCTTAAGGGTAAAAAGGTGAACTGACAACTTCAGACAGTGTGACACCATCTTCAGCTCTGTAGAAGAACTTGAAGACACAGCTTTACCTGAAAATCTTGAATGGCTCTTCCTGAGGGGCCATGGAGAATGGTTTCTGGATGGTGGCTCTCCTTCTGCGTTAGGAACTGACGAACCTAGAAAGGAAACTTCCTGCTACAAGAACACAGCAAGGCAATGTGATGAACACTTTTATTTACAAATATAATTAAAAGCTCTGACAGTTATCATGCTCTTCCTTGGAACCTGAAAAATGTTTTTTTTTTTTTTTTTAAAGTGCATGCAAAAGAAGTAAAGCCTTTTTTTTTTCCATCATTTTTTATTGTAAGAAAATACACAGTTTGAAAGTGTGAATAATGCAATATTTATGACCAAGATATGGGATTTAGGGAGGGGCAGGGAAATAAAGAAAAAAGATCAAGATGATCTGATTGAGAGACAGTGTTGAACTCCAAATACTGAATTGGAAAAGGAGGGAGGTGGGGAGGACTAGAGGAGGAAGTAAAAAAATTTGATCAGAGAAACAGTTAAAATACAATATGAAAATAAGTAATACCTCTCCTTAAATTCCTTCTATACACAAAATACACGATTTGCCAAAGCCCAATTTGTGCTACTGGGATTCTGTGAGCTCCTTAAGTGTATTCACATCCTCTGCAACAGCAGAAAATGATTATGATACAATCAGAATATGCTGAAGACAAGTTAAACTCTTGCCAGCAGGTTCTTAAAAATCACAAGATCTCTTCACCCCACCCACCCACCCCATTCCCCAAAAAAGTAATAATATGTCACCACTGATATGTACATCACAATTAGTTTCTGTAAAATGTATCAAATTTTCAATCTTTAATAAAACTTTGTTTTTTTTTTAATTCCTGATGAATAAATACCAAAAAATAAAATAAAATAAAATAATGCAGCAGCTAGTTAAGGTGTAAGGCTGCGGATATTGTGTCTCTCTCCCCCTTGGCATTTATTATTATTATTATTTTTTGCTTTACTTTCACAGATTGGTGGTAATGAGTGATTGCTTAAAGCAATATACATCCACTTTTTTTGTTGTTGTTGGTTTATTGGTTTTGTTAAAACTGTCTCCAAAGTTTTCACTGAAACACTTTGAATCACATCAATACTGTGACGTGTACTATGAATAGAAGAGATGGCCAAGTTCTGGCCAGCACTGAAAGTTGACACGGGGGGAGGAAGGGGGCCCCTGATGGAGTAAGAATAAACAGGCACTAGTCCGACACGATGTCAGTAAGAGTAAGAGAGAGAGAGAGTGAGAGCAACGCCCGTTAAAATGGGGAATGTGGTTTTGTAGGGTCTGAATTTTTTTCTGTTTTCTTTTTTTTTTGTAAATGGCAAAAAAATTTAATCTTATCTATAGTCCTCCTTAGGAAAATCTAATGTAACCAAATTCCCAAATCCCATTCTGAGGCTCTCCATGTCAAAAGTTTCAATCTCTCGCTCTTGCCTTTCCAATAGGTACTTTATTCTCTCGCTGCGTTCCTTCTGAAGGGCAGCCAGCTCTTCTTCAATCTGAAATAAGCACAATGAGCAGTTCTTAATGGAAAGCAGCTCCTAACAGGCATACATATACACACAGATGCACACAGATGACACACAAACACACGGGAACCAAGCGTTAAACTAGTCTGGGGCAGGCTGGGAGAGTCTTGTAATAGATGCTGTGTGTCCCATCCGTCATATTTAAAAGTTGCTCACGAGAATAAAAATGTCTGGGGCCACCTAGGGCTGGCACTGCCCTGCTAGCAAGTCAAGCAGCTGGGCTGATCTAGGTCAGTGTCCTGTCTCAGCAGGAGATGGTTCAGGAGAAGCTAAAAGACACTCATGCACAATTAGATTATGTAGCTTTCCCAGAGAGAGTCAAAAGCCCCCTGGGTCATTAGCAATTTAGTTCTAGATCAGGAGCTGGGAAAATAGTCTTTCTCGTTGACCTCTGGGAACTACCAGAAGAAACCCCAAATAACTGGTTAAGCAAATACACACTTAATGGCTTTGAGATGCTTTATGGCATCTTTTCTACTTCATATTCCTCGTAACATCTAAAAGCAATAAATATTTAAAAATCTGATAACATTAAGTATAGCAATATCAGTCTCTCTTCATTTTGACTTTTTTTTAACAGCTCTGCAGGTGATTTCTTTTGGTTTAGAAACAGCTGAGAACAAAAACCAGATCTGCATTTGGCTTCCTTGGGCCATTCAGTGGCCATACTATCAACTTAGAATACCTTTTATATGTCAAATCAGCTACCTAGTTATCTGTGTCAGCCCTCAGACTGTGAAGGTGGAGGGTTTCTGAGCAGAGTAATAGACAGAATTCAGGCTGTGGGATCAGATTTACGCATGTAATCTAAGCCTTTTGAGCCTCAGCGTCTTGCCTGTGGAATGGGGACTGTGCCTACCTCTCAGGCACTAGGAGGGTCAAAGCAGGTACAAAGGGAACGGCACCTTGTTAACCCCCCATTACACAAACAAGGGTCACGCCCAACCTCTGTCCAGTGGTACAGGACCCCTTGGCAACACGCTCATACCTTCTGTTCAAGATGTGCTCTGCGCAGAGACACCCTCTGCTCTAGCTTCTGGAGCTCACGTTCATGTTGTGCCTCTGTTTGCATCTTGATTTTGCTCTGGTAGGCATTGAGCAGCTCCATTTCCTGCTGGAGCTGTAGCCTCAAGGCCTGGCATTCTGCTTCTTGAGCCTCATCTAGCCGTAACTGCGGGCACAGAAGACAAATACTGTGATTGGCTCCTAGCTTACAGTGCATGGTGGCTAAGGGAGGATGCTTCCTTGTCTGGACTGAATTGGGCCCCTCAGGAAAACAGACGCCCTGGTTACATTCAGAGTTACAAATCAAAGATAGCACATTCTGCCTGATGGGCTACAAGTTCTAAAAACACTTCCATTAAAAAAAAAAAAAAAAACATTCTTAAGAAAGCAAAAACACTCTTTTCTTAAGGAAATCTGGCTTTCTTAAAACTACACTAGCCAGGAAAGTGCCACACTCCAGAGATTAAGCCTGTGGGCTTTCCTCGAGGCAGACTCCTGAGCTAGAATTCCAGCCTCACTATTCACTGAGGTGTGTCACCTTACTAAGTTACTTAACCTCTCCAAGTCTCTCTCTCTCTTTTTTTTTTTTTTCCATCTCAAGCAAGTAACAATAATATTTCTTGCTTTCTAAGATTTGTATGAGGATTAAATGAAAAAATTCATATAAAATTCTAGGCATAGTTCTTGATGTCTACCAAAGGATCAGTAAAGAGCAGCTGCTATCATTATTTTGACTAACCATTTCCATATTTAGATATCTTTAAGCCCCAAACCATCATACATTTAGATATCCTTAGCTCTAAGAAGAAGAGGAAGAAAAGAGTTCAATCTCTATAATATTTGAGGAGTATACCACAGTACCATTATGTTCCTAGCAAGTAAAGTTGGTCCCTATAATGTTGGCTGTACTTTATCCTGCTGGCCAGCCATCAAAAACTCAATTGGTTCAAAATCTCCTCCCCATAGAAGGTAGCCTAGATAATCTTAAGGAGCATATTCCAGTTTGAAGTAGTGAAATCTAGATAAAGTTTTCCTTGCGCCCTGCAGCACCCATACTTTGTATTATTTATTCACCAGGATACTGATCCTGTGTGGGGAATGGGCCAAGGCAACCAGCAGAAACACCAACCTTTCAATAAGTACAGTCGAAAATTTAGGGCCATTAGCAGGACTGTGTTTAGGGATGATGGCCCTCCTGCCCCACCTGGTTTAGTTTGGTCTAGATTTAGCAGGCCCTCAGTTCAGCTGGGAACTATAAGATTAGAACCCTTGAATTAGACAGTTCTGTCTACCCTGAGTATATTGGCATGTTTCCATACAGACCGCTTAGCCAAGATATTTACTTTCTATCTTAAACTGCCTTCCCTATTCTGTATAATTTATGACAAGTAACAACATTTCTTAATCTCTTGACTGAGTTATGGCTTTTTGAAATGTTATTAGAATAGTTTTATAAAGCTATTTTTATAGTGTCTTCTTTTGTACTTTTGGAGAAGTATACTCTATCAAAGGAACACAAAATAAATAATGGAGTCATATTTCCAAAGTACTTTCTAATAATTAATCCTAACCAGTTTTCACTCAAACCCACTAGAGAGGATACCACTCTTCTTTTTCCCAATCACAAGTGAAGGGAGAAGAGATACTAGACACAAAGAATGGTCACTCTGTAGCAGCAACAGCTCAGATAAAGCCCAAACGGCTCCCAATGAGGTTGTTCTTGATTCCCTCTTGATATGGGAGGCTTCTTACCAATAAAGGGAATGAAGTCTATTATTTTCTACCTGGTTTGGTTAACTGTCATGAGTACTGGCCAGAGGCTCATTCTCTGGACAATTCAGACCACTGAATTACCTCTGTCTTCTTTTCTTTCTGGCAATCCATTATTAATATCAGTAACTATGTTACTCTTAACCAGCTCTGACTCTAAAAAAGTGTCAGTCTAGAAATCAGAGGATATTCCAGTATTTGATATTCATCAACCCAAAGTTGCACATACCAAATCCATTAAGAAGTTTTATAAAAATATAGGTAAATATCAGGTTTGTTCCCTCTACTGGGTTAAATTCAAGAAAGGGATGTGACAGAAGCAGCATATGTAGTAGTGGCCAGGCATACAGGTTTACAGGGTCCCCCCAAACGTGTTCAAATCGCAGTTCCATCACTAATTAGCTACTTACCAGTAAATGACCCTCTAAGTCAAGAGCGGGTACACTATGGCCCAAAGGGCAAATTTGGCTTGCTGCCTATTTCTGTAAATGAAATTTTCCTGGAACAGACAAACTCATTCATGGCTGGACTATCTATGACTGCTTTTGTATGACAATGGCAGAGTTGAGTAGTTGTGACAGAGACTTTGTGGTCCACAAAAGCCTAAAACATTTACCATCTGCCCCTTTACAGAAAAAGTTTGTACAACTTCAATAAACCTCAGGTAAATCAGGGTTTAAAAAAAGTAACTACTTCAAAGGTTAGAGGGGATTCACAAAAATTAGATAACACAAAATACTTACAACAGTGCCTAGCACATGGTAAGTGGGTAGTAAAGGAAGCTGTAATTATCATCTGTACTTTTATCTCCTCCCTGACACAGAAGGGTTATTTCTCTTCTTTTATTCAAGGGCAATCATGAACCTATATTCCTGACCCTGTTCTCTCTCATCTTATGTAACAAACATCCATTGAGCACTTGTTGGATGCTAGGCATTGTAGCAGATGCTGAGAATTACAAATAGGAACAAAACCCAATCTTTACTGGAATCCCACCAATCTTTATGTTCCCACTGCTAATTCTCTCCTTACCTTTAACCCCTGTATGCACTCCTTGTCCTGATTCTACATCTCATCTCTGACCATCCTGCAGGGGCGCTTATCTTACCTGTCCTCCCAGCAACATTTGATACTGTGGGCTACTCCTTCTTTCCTGGAATCTATCCTGTCTTCTGAGACATTGAACTCTCTTGGTTTTTCCTTCCTTCCTCTCCTTTTCCAGTTATTCTCTACCCCTCACTGGGTCATTAAATGTGGGTGCTCCTTAGGGCTTTGTTAGTCTTCTTCCTCTAATCTCCCTTCCTAAGGAGTCTCATCTATTTCAAAGGTTTCAATTACCATCTTTCTACAAATGATTCCCATAACCACACCTCTATTTCAGACTTCGTTTCTGAGATCCAGGCTAGCTTATCCACTCTATATGAGATACCTTCATCTGGATGGTTCCCAGGCCTTCAAGCTCAACATGACTAATATTTATATATATATGTGTATATATGCACACACACACACATACATACATATATGTGTGTGTGTTGCACTATGCAGCATGCAGGATCTTAGTTCCCTGACCAGGGATCGAACCCTTGCCCTCTGCAGTGGAAGTGCAGAATCTTAACCACTGGACTGCCAGAGAAGTCCCTCAACATGACTTCAGTTCAGTTCAGTTCATTATGTTGGTGCAAAAGTAACTGTGGTTTTGCATTGCATTTAATATCGAAATACTTTCTTAAATAAATGTGGTTATGTTATACATTTTAAATCACATTTCTTGATTTATGGTTTTTGCTAATGAATTATTACTTACTGTTTATTTTACACATACTTTGTACTATGGAAATGATGTTAGACAAAAAGCAAATTCAAGTGATTTTCTTATTTGAGTGTAAAATGGGTCATAAAACAGTGGAGACAACTCACAACATCAACAATGTATTTGGCCCAGGAACTGCTAATGAACATATAGTGCAGTGGTCACTCAAGTTTTGCAAAGGAAACAAGAGCTTTGAAGATGAGAAGCAGAGGCCAGCCATCAGAAGCTGATAATGACCAACTAAGAGGATCATCAAAGCTGATCTTACAACCACATGAGAAGTTGCCCAAAACTCAGTGTTGACTGTTCTATGGTCGTTCAGCATTTAAAGCAAATTGGAAAGGTGGAAAAACTTGGTAAGTGGGTGCCTTGTGAGCTGACCAAAAATAAAAAAAATAATTGTTTTGAAGTGACATCTTCTCTTATTCTGTGCAAGCGATGACAATTTCTTGATTGAATTGAGATGTGCAATGAAAAGTGGATTTTATACGACAACTAGTGATGACCAGGTCAGTGGATGGACTGAGATGCCAAAGCACTTCTCAAAGCCAAACTTATACCAAAAAAGGTCAAAGTGAGTGAGTGGTGGTCTGCTGTCACTTGATCCACTACAGCTTTCTGAATCCCAGTGAAACCATTACATCTGAGAAGTATGCTCAGCAAATTGATGAGATGTACCAAAAACTGCAACTCCTGAAGCCAGCATCAGTCAACAGAAAGGGTCCAGTTCTTCTCCACAACAATGCTCAAGTGCACGCTGCACAACCAATGCTTCAAAAGTTCAATGAACTGGGCTAGAAGTTTTGCTTCAGCTGCCATATTCACCTGACCTCTCGCCAACCAACTTCCACTTCTTCAAGCATCTAGACAACTTTTTGTAGGGAAAATGCTTCCACAACCAGGATGAGGCAGAAAATGCTTTTCAAAAGTTTGTTGAATTCTGAATCACAGATTTTTCTGCTACAAGAATAAATAAACTTATTTCTTATTGGTAAAAATGTGTTGATTATAATGGTTCCTATTTTGATTAATAAAGATGTGTTTGAGCCTGGTTATAATGATTTAATATTTAGGATCTGAAACTGTAATTACTTTTGCACCAACCTAATAATACTAACTAATCATTGTTTCCTTCCCACTTTCCCAATTTCCAATTCATTTTTTGACCATATAGATAAATGGTATCATCATCTACCATTTTATTCAAACCACAGACTGGGTGTCATTCTTAATATCTCACTCTCCACATTCAATCTGTTACTAAATGCTTCTAGTTCCACCTCCTGCCTCGCTCTCAAACTGAGTCACTTTCTGCTTCATCCTGTTCCCTCTCTAGTCCGGCCACCATTCCTTCACACCCAGTTAAAGGCAGCAACTTTATACACGCTCTCCTTATACCTGCACTTGCTATCTCCCAAGCCATTGTCCACATTTCACCTGAGTTATCATTTAAAAATGTAAATCTGAAATCAGTCTCCTCCTTAATGCTCTTTAATCGCTTCCCAATGCTTTTAGGATAAGATCAAAATTCTTAAGAAAGCTTACTAGCCTATACATGATCTCGTCTTATTCTCGTGTTAGTTGCCTCCTAGTTCTCTATATTCCAAATACAATGGACTTTGAGTTTTTTAAAAGTGACACTGTCTTTCCCATCTTTACATATGTATAATAGTTTCTTTTGCCTAGAATGTGCTCCCTACCCCTCGGCTTAAATAATCATTTTGTCTGAGAGCCCTTTCCTGACCCTCTAGACTAGGCACACTCTGTGGGTGGGCACACTGCACTTGTTCTGCTGTTACATGTAGACTTTTCCAACATCTTTTTTCTTCACTCTTTCATAAATTCCATGAGGACATTATCAACCTCTGTTTTTTTCACCACATTATTTCTGGATGTCAGGGGCAGAGCAGAGGCATTCAATAAATACTTATTAGATGAAAGGATGAATGAATTACACTGGTTTCTATTCTCAACTAAGGACATATTTAAGCCTTTCCAATTAATAGAAGTCCCCCTTTAACTGTTTCTTCCTTTAGCTAGAGCTCTATTTCGCCTTTCCTTCACTGACAAGAATCTGGGAAGAGCAGTCTCACAGTTTTTATCTCATTCTATAATCCCTTTTTTCCATTTCCAGCACTCCACTGTCTGTGACAAGCAATGGAAAAAGCCACTGCTGGGTCCACCTGGTCTCTCTGAAACATCTGAATTCATCAACTAGAAACCTTTGTTCTGGTTTCTGTGACACTCCCTTTGGTTCCCCTTCCACAATGCTGGTTATTCATCTTCTTTGGTCTAACTTCTACTTTGCCCTCAAATGTTGGTGCCCTCTACTCTGTTCTGAGTCCTCTTCCTCTTTAAACACAATCTTCTATCCCTTGGAGGTCTCAGGTATTCCCAACAGCTACAACTGCCCCCATATAATAATGACTTTTTTTTTTTTTTTTAAGCTGTGTCTCATGACATCAGCGATTTTAGTTCCCCAATCAGGAATTGAACCTGTGCCCCCTGCATTAGAAGCACAGTCTTATCCACTGGATGGCCAGGGAAGTCTTTTAAATTTAAAAAAACTTTAAATTAAAAATTCTGGGGGGCCATGCTACATGGCATGTGGCATCTTAGTTCCTCGCCTAGGTATCAAACTCAACCAGGGATCAAACCTGAGCCCCCTGCATTTGAAATGCGGAATCTTAACCGCTGGACCACCAGGGAAGTCAACAATGATTAACTTTTTGATGTTAATCCGGACACCCTTTTGAACTGAAGATTCCCATCTCTGTACCTTTCTACCTAGATAGCCACACAGCTAACAGGTCAAGTAATCTTCAAGGCACCCTAACTCATTTCTCCTTCTGATTTTCTACCTTGGTAAAATGATGACCCGTTCTGCTGTTATCAAACCTACCTCTCAAATTGGTCCCTAAGTTCTCTCTATTCTACCTCCTAAATATTTCTCAAATCCTCCTCTCCCTCCTCAGTACCCCCATTATCATGTTCTTAGTTCAGGGCTTCATTTTTTCCCCCTGGACTATTACAACAGCTTTCTAACAGGTCTCGTTACCTGCATTTGCCACATTTACAGCCAGTATCTTTCTACAGCCCACATCGGATCCTGTCACTTTCCTTCTTTAGATAGGTTTCAGCAGCTCTCTCTCTCTTTCTCTTTTTGCCACACTGCACGCATGTAGGATCTTGGTCCCCTAACCATGCCCCCTGCATTGGAAGTGCAGTCTTAACCACTGGACCACTGGGCAAGTCCTTTTAGCAGCTCTCCATTGTTGACAGAACAACGTCCACACCGCTGGCTTTTGAGGCTCTGACCCCTGACTATCCACCAGCTGCCTGTCATCCTTCTACCACCAACTACTCATCGTTTCTCAAATGCACCATCCTCTTTCAGGCCCTGGAATCTTTACATATACTGTATTGTCTGCCAGGAGTAACTTTTCCATTTCTGCTCATTTGACCAACTATTACTGTTTTTAAGATTCATCTCCTTGTGAAAGCTTCACTGAATTACTGGGCAAATTCCCATCCCTGGCTCACTAAGTTATGACTTCTCCATTTTGGGCTCCCACAATCCTCCTCCTTGAACTTTTGGGCTCATACCAAAGTTCTTTCACTCCCCAAATGCACACTTTCTATCTTTGAGCCTCTGTCTTTGTAGGCCCTTTTCCACGTAACCTGTTTGCATCAATAAATTCCTTCATGCTTTTTGGCTCCTGATGAGAAGCTTTTCCTCGACCAGATTAGTTGTTCCTACTTACCCTCCCATAGATCCTGGCAACTCCCAGTTCAAAGCACTTTTATGTTTTATTTTCATTGCTTAATTATCTGACCTTCTTACTTGACTGACAGGTGTGTGAGGACAGGGACCACTATCATCTCTCTAGTTCATCACTCTTACCTCTGAGCCCAGCAGAGTGCTGAGCATAGGTGCTTAATAAGATTTTACCAAATGAATGTGTCTGTGTGTCTCATTCATTTGTGCCTGACATTAGCTGTGAAATCTTTGGTGAATGAAATTATGATATTACAATGCAGTATCTATCGCACTGTGCCCTCAAAGAACCTATGTGCCACAGGTCTCATTTAGTGCATTATTCCTTGAATTCCATCTCTTAAAACACACTCCAGCAAGTATCCGCACTGGCTTGGCTTTATTCAGCGTCGTCATTTCCTTCAGTTCTTTGGGTGGAAAAATACCAATATCTTAAATGTGCACAAGAATCATCCTGGGACCAAAAGGCTGGATCTTGAATTTTCTTGATTCCTAAAGCTCTTGAAGCTGTGGCACTGAACCTAAACCACTTACCGCTTGAGAGGCCATCATTTCATTTATACTCTGTTCATACTGCTCTGCCAAAATGGCAAGTTTTCTTGTCTGCTCATCTTTCAGTGTCTTTAAGATTGTTTTGTGCTCATTCTTTGGAGTAACTTCCAACTGGTGATTCTTGAGTGCTTTATACTGTTTGGTCTGTACTTTGCAAGTGTCCTGAAACTGTTTTTTAATTTGCATTTCCATGGCCTGTATAGAAAAAGTGACAAAAGGAAAATAAAGACACATCAGTAAACACAGAAAGTCTTCCATTCTTATCATACAGTATAGGTTCTGGGACCAACTGTCTTTTGGTGCAGTGACTGATACTACTAGTCAATGACAATGAAAATAATACATAAGTCACAGACAGGAGTTAACTCCACCAATACTTTTGGTTTTATTGTCTGAATAGAAGTTGTTTTGAATTTACAAATAGATTTAAAAAACGAATTTTTACAAAATCACAACTCGAAGAAGATTGTGGAATATTGTGAAGCTTAATTTGTTAAAAGCTTGTTCATTATTTCAGTGGTTTCCTAATTAAAAATTTCAGTGTCTTCTATTGCTTGTTGCCTCACCTCTTTTTAATTGTTTTCCCCCATTTCCAAGTAAGAAAGGGGACAGCAACATATAAGTCATCTCTCACTGCTCTGTGTCTCCTTGACAAATCAATAAAGGACAACACTGGATTACACTTCACACCACAACCCATTCCCACTACTTGCATATAGCAATATCAAATATGCATTTTGGCAAAGATAAGGTGGGGTTTTTAATTGTTAGTCCAAAACGCATTCCATCATGTTGCTTGATAGTCACATGTACACTTCATGAACATGTGGAGGAATTTGGAAGACAAGGATCACTAATTAGACAAGTTGGCATCTAGCTAGAGAGAAGCATGGCCAGTGTGGTTGAGGTTGACCTTGTATCTTTGAAAATACTGACAATGACTTCCTTGACATATAGCAATGGCTTAGTCCACATAGCTTGTTAATGAGCAGTCGGCTAAAATTCTCTGGAGCTAGTGAGGGCTAAAGGAGCTCTCTATTTCTAATGTAGGTAAAATAAATGCTTGGTATGTCACTGCTGATTCCCATGCCCGGGACAGATGTCACTAATAAATTATACTCTTTGTTACTAAGTGTGGATATGGCCTTAGAGTCTTTCTCAATAGAGTAGCACTCAAGGTAACTAACACCAATAATATGACTGGCATGACTGATAAAATTTATCTGCTATATTTTGTCAGGTAACTTTCTCATTTCCTGGGATAAGAACCATGGACTGCTTTTATTTTATGTGTTATAATTTTAAAGAGAGAATGTCATGAAGGGGGTCAAAGAGGTTGTATATAATGGATACAAAGAAAAAACAGAGGTATCACATGGCCCAGAAACATCCCTTTAGGAGTCTGTTATACCTAGACTCTTGTGCTTCTGATTCAGTAGCCGAGGGGCCCTGAAAAGTGCAATTTATGGAGCTTCCCAGGTGACTCTGACAGTCATCCATGTGTAGGAACCACTGATATAGCCTAGCTGTGTTTTGGAACACAAACCAGGGAATTTCTTCTCACCTTTAAGTTTTTTGGCTGTTGCCGAAGTTCCATGACATGCTTTCTGTGCAGTTCCCTTTCTCGCCTCTTATTGTACTCCAGCTGGTTTTCCAGTTCAGTCTGGTGCTGTAGCCGGATCAGATCCATGCGGAGTTTCTGTAACGTGTGCAGCTGCCTGTACTCGAGCTCTCGGGTGGACTCGTCGTGCCGAATCAGCATGGCATGCTCCATCTCCTTCTGTGTCCTCTTTTTATTTAGTTCCTGCATTTAGCAACAAAAAGTACATGGAGAGAGATGAATGGAGATGAACTGGAGGAAAGTCACCACTCAGTAAGGGATGGCAAGGAATAGCACTGTTAACTGTCTCTTAATTGCCCATTAGTGTTTGGGAGCATGACTTAATAAGACTAGATGAACAATCCCTGGAGACTGAGATTCTGTATGTTCCACCATTTACAACTTGGGCATCTTCAGAGCCACCACAACCACTCCACCTGTAAAATGGGATTAATTCTGCCTGACCCCTTCTTACCTCACAGAGCTGCGGAGAGCCTTAATTAGGTGATGTGTTATGCATGGGTCTAAATAAACATTTATTTAGTTAGGCTGGCTGGCTGCCTGCCCATTAAAATCATGTGAGGAAGCTTTTAAACCAAAAGATGTCTGAGTCTCATAACCTGAAATTCTGAAAACTGAGTGGAGTGTGACCCTGACATCAATAGTTTTAAGAATTCTCTGCTACTGTTTCGTTGCTAAGCTGTGTCCAACACTTTGTGACCCCACGGGACTATAGCCTGCCAGGCTCCTCTGTCCATAAAATTTCACAGGCAAGAATACTGGAGTTGGTTGCTATTTCCTTCTTCAGGGGATCTTCCTGACCCAGGGACTGAACCCACGTCGGCTTGGCAGGTGGATTCTTTACCACTGAGTCAACAGGGGAGCCCTAAGAGTTCTCTGTTGCTGCTGCTGCTGCTAAGTCGCTTCAGTCGTTTCCGACTCTGTGCGACCCCATAGACGGCAGCCCACCAGGCTCCCCCGTCCCTGGGATTCTCCAGGCAAGAATACTGGAGTGGGTTGCCATTTCCTCCTCCAATGCATGAAAGTGAAAAGTGACAGGTAGATCTAATATGCAGTCAGAGTTGAGAATCACTCTATTAAACTGATCATGTCTGCAATGTTCCTAGTTTTGGGGGAAATACTCTGCTTTTGCATGTATCAAAAGTAGGCCAATTATCTATTTTTCAAAATCTCAGAGGTCAGCGCTCACTGGGGAAAAGCAGATGAGATCTTTCCCCATTCATCTTTTCCATTACAGTCTGTTTGGTCATTTCTAGAGCTAATCATTCTGCTCCTCCCAGTTTTACTCATGTCTTCCTCTTTTGTTGAAGGGAGAAAGAAAGGAAACTAGAATTAAAAAAAAAAGGGGGAGGAGGAAGTTGGGTGAAACTTTTTTATTCACCAATTCAAGAATATTTCCTGAATGGCAGTGTATCAAAGCTGTGAACCATGTTCTCTGGGTACATAAACATATTTACTAAGCCATGACTTGGTGGCCAACTTGCTAACACCCTGACAGGGAAATGTAGTAGACACTTATGAAAGTATATGCTCAGCTCACAACACACTGAATCAGTCTATCTTCTCTCCTGGGAATTTGGATTCAGGGACAGTTAATCTGTGTGTGTGTGGTTAGAACTGAGGGGCATATTAAGAACTACATATGTGGAAGCCACCTGCTGCTATAAGGGCTAAGGATTAGATAAAGCTGAGCTTCAGAGCAAGAAGAATGATAAAGAGAAGAAAGAAGGGCAGGAAATATACTGCTACCCAAGTTCCTAACTGGTTCTAAGCTCTCCGTATAGGTCCAGATATGTTATTGCTACTGGGCTTTATGAAACATTCCTATCTTTCTGTAGAAAATACCTTGGTTTTGGTTTTAGCCAGCTCAAATAAATTTTAGTAAGACACAAACAAAAGAAGCTTGATTAATACAGGGACATAAATTTTATGTTTATTTATTTTTTTTCCCCAAAGTGCAAGGTTGGAAGTGGTAAGAGATACAAAAGAGATGAAGATTATTTGCTAGAAGATTTCCAAAAAGAATGTTATCACTACTAGTTAAGAAGAGCAAGGAAAGGAGAAAGCCCTTGAGCTGAACTTTATATCAGAACAATAGGGTGCCTCTCTTTTCCAATGGCATCCACTATGGAGAAAATGCAAGATCATTTTCATAGAGATATCATTAATATTTGTGCCCTGGCATGGTTGAGAAATATCTTGTGTGTTTGGGCCTTCCATTCACTTGAAGAGAAGTCCTTTAAACAGCACAGTATCTGTTACTGGAGCAAAGTTGCTAGTCATTCATTTACTTATTCAACAGATATTTGTTGAGCATTTCCTGTATGTTGGGCACTGTTTTAGGCACGAAGAAGGGTCCAGTGAACAAGTACATCCCCTCATGGGCTTATTTTCTAGTGGGGAAATACCTGGAGTATAAATGCCATTTACATTTGTTACAAACAATAAAAGATCATCTCCAGAGTATCTCCCCACATCCTCTCCCACGTTTTTCTTTTCCTTCCTTACCTGGACCATCAAATGTCTTTTAAAAATCACTAACTGGCCCCTGCTGCTGCTGCTAAGTCACGTCAGTTGTGTCCGACTCTGTGCGACCCCACAGACGGCAGTCCACCAGGCTCCCGTCCCTGGGATTCTCCAGGCAAGAACACTGGAGTGGGTTGCCATTTCCCTCTCCAGTGCATGAGAGTGAAAAGTGAAAGTGAATTCGCTCAGTCGTGTCCGACTCTTCGCGACCCCCTGGACTGTAGCCTACCAGGCTCCTCCGTCCAAGGGATTTTCCAGGCAACTGGCCCCTAGGTGGCACCAAAGGATGGTGAGGGCCTCTCAGAGACTAAAGCCAAGGAAAGCTTTTTGGATGGCTCAAGATTCTGTTCCTAGAACACTATCATCTTCAGTCTTTGAGTACCAGGAGCCCCAGTATTGGGCATTTATACATTTCACACATTTTCCTAAATGGAGAAGTTCAAACTGAGTCTGAGCTGTCCAGAGCTCAGAAATTCACAGGGGGAAAAAGATACAAAGCAAACAGCACTTTCAGAAGAAAACAATTGCTTCTCTGTTTAACGGAATGCTTCAGGATGTTGTCCTTGGAATATCTGCATCAGAATCACCTGTACTTGATAACATGCCACCCAGGTAAGTCTGATAT
This sequence comes from Bos taurus, assembly GCF_002263795.3. Taxonomy (NCBI): domain Eukaryota; kingdom Metazoa; phylum Chordata; class Mammalia; order Artiodactyla; family Bovidae; genus Bos; species Bos taurus. The sequence goes on along the minus strand of NC_037344.1, from coordinate 57,056,961 downwards.
GTACTAAAGTTTGAGTATCAGTGGAAAAATAATTCAGGGTGTGAGTCAGTTTTAGCTTTTCCATTGACTCATTATGTATGGCATTTGGTAAGACTTCAAATCTACATTTTGGTTTCCTCAAGTGTAAAGTACGGATAATAGTACCCATCGTGAACTACCAGTCTTGTGAAGTTGAAAGGAAAGACCATAAGAAAATGCTTCAGAATATATATAAACATGCCATTACTATTTTTCTACATTCAGAAGCGAATATCTGGCATACAATAACAAATCTAGATACTATAAACTATTTAAAAGGTGAGAGAAAAATAATACTGAAATGTTTTTTCTATTACAATTATAATAGAAATTACCTTTAATTAATTATCTTTAATTCATATGTCTGAGTTGCAGAGATGTTAAGCTGCCTATAACATTTTACACTATGGGAAAAAACCATTATTCAGCTTATTATGAGCCCATTGCTGTACCTACATAATAATGTGTAGTGTGCTCTCAATTATTAAAAGTGATTTTATATATCTTCCTCAATCCTAGCTGCAATCCTTATGCAGTGGTAAGACTGTTAGGATTTAACCATTTTTATATATGATAGTAAGGCATTTGGGAATGGAAGGGCTAACATAAGGTTACATAATTTCTATAAAGTAGAATTGAAGCTAAAACTCAGGTTTTTAGCTTTTCAACATTTTCCACTAAAAATGTCCCAAAGAATGGCTTATGTTTTTCTGTTTTATGCTGTTTCAGTCTGGAATACAATATTCTGAAGAGTCCCTCTGCTCTAGCTAGACATGATGCAATGGTTGCTTAGTCTGTACAAATGATATAATATATATAGTAGGGCCATATTCTAGCTTATATAAATTCAATAAAATTAGCTGAGCAAAAATACAAAAACAAATTTCACAGTAAAGGTGATTCTGTGCACTCCAGGTATATATGCCTTGGAGGGAGTATAAGATAAGAAGGCAGCTCCCTTTACCCCAGCCCACATCACATACATTGAGCATCACATCAGGCTGATGTGAGCTTAGGGGTGAAACATACATACAACATATGGCCATGACAGTACACCATGGCCACAAAACACATTTCTGTACACATTATTTGAACCTACTTCCTCTGAGATGTGGATCTAGGGTGTATCCCCAAACAAACCTTCCCCAATCATGATTCAAGCATTCTATTTAAGTTTCTATGGACGTACTATTGACTTCTTTAAAAGCATCTGATCTGACTCAAAAATTTTTGTGTTCATGCCCACTGACACTGAGTAAGAATGAGAATTCAAAATATAAGTGGGGATGTTGTTAGCCTATGACATTTAATATTTTCTTAGCTTCAGTTCTTAGCTGCATAACTGGTTAGGAAACAATGAGCACTGACGTGTAGTGACGATAAAAGAGGCTCAACTCAGCCTAAGGTGATCTTTTTAAATGTTTTCATTAACAAAAAGGAATGCTGGGGACTTCCCTGGAGGTCCAGTGGTTAAGACTCCATACTTTCACTGCAGGGCGCATGGGTTTGATCTCTAATTGGGGAACTAAGATCTTGCATGCTGTGTGGCAAGGCTAAAAAAAATTTAAAGTCTACCAAAAAAAAAAAAAGTGGGGGGTGGGGAAGATTACTAATTCTCAGTTTTGGCAAAGGTAGAGGAAAACAAGTAGTTTTTCTTGGTGGGAGTTATAAATCCTTAGAGGGCACCTAAAAATTCTCCTCCTGAGAATATTATATCCTACAAAATACTTGCTTACACGTAAAAAGTGATATTGCACAACTCCAACAAAATACCCAGAGAAGTGCTTCATTAAATAAATTATTCTATAGCCATACCAAAAAATACTATTGATGATTAAAAAGAATGAAGCAGAGTTATAGGTTTTAGATAGTAAATGAAAAATAATACAAACGGAAAGAGAGTTATGAAAGAGTAAACTGGATATTTTTGTAGGTTCAGTATCCATTTTCCCTTCTTTTTGTTAACAGGCTCCTCTTTTTGCTTCAGAAACTACTCCACCCTATGTGGAAATCAGAGAGACTACTGAGTAAGTGAATAAGCACATTACCCAATCAAGGGCTATCTCTCCTAGGAATTTGAGTCTTAAGCAAAAATGATACAAAGATGAAACATGGTTGGAAGAGGTACATCCAAATGGCAGTGTCTTGAGGAATGTCAATTAGCTCTTGCCCTCTAGGTCACGAAGTTGCTTTCCCAGCTTGATTCTTCATCTTTTCCAGCTTGGGTCTTCAGCTCTGTCATCTACCCCATATCCTTCCAATTAATTACTTTCCACGCTAAGTCAGTCAGTTTGTTTCTATTGCTTGCAAATCAAATAAACCCACTGGTACTAACATAATCTTATTTTTGTAAGATTAAAGTTATATATAATATATAAGTTGTACACACACACACATGCATATCTGAAAAAACTCTGGTAATATATCTGCCAAATTAATGGTGACTGTCTCAGGGGAGAAAATGGGTGGGATGGGATTATCAAGCACTTTCACAACTCAGTGTTTTTCTGCATTTGTCATTTTCAATGTTCTTTTATAAATAGAAGACAAAAAACTGAACATTTTCACTGAGGTGGCTCCAGGATAAGACTAAACAAAGGAAAACCTAGACTTTTCAGAAATAAACCCTTGTAGAGTTATTCTTCACCCAGTAGGTTAGAACCTGATACTAATGAATATAGTTTTTATCATTTGGAGGAATAATTGTCTTCTATAGTTTTTATTGGCACTAACTGCCCCTTAATCTCAGACTTCTTCCAAATACGTGACACTGGAACAAAAATAATAACTGCCAGATGGAAAGAATCCCAAATACCTTGTTTGTAACTGGCTATTGGACTTTTTGATTTGAAATTTTTAGCCTTCTAACAAACTCAACACATGTAATATTGAATTAACCAGTTTCTTACCAATATCTCTCTCTAAGCTTCTCTGTTTCTGCCCAAATCTACATTTCCCCAGCTCTTAAATCCTAGAAATAACTTTGACTCTACCCTCATCTCTTTCTCATATCCTTCTGTATGCCAAGTCCAGCTTATTTTATACTTCAAAATGTTTCAAACCCATCTCTCTTTTGCCAGCTAACACCCTATCTGTGTCTATAGCCTATTCCTCCCACCGGATCTCTTTGCTTCTAGTTTATTCCCTCTAAATTCAATGTTTCTCAACCTTTTTTCTCCCCCATTATTTCCATCAGGGGCCTTTTTAGCCTCCACCCTTCCCTGATCATCATCACCATTGAAATGCTAATAACAAACATGTACTGCATATCTTTTTATGTACTGTAGCCCTTCAGAGAGCCACAAGTCACTATAATATCCCCTCCTCCACAAGAACTCCCTTTTTACTCCCCAGGGGGTTATACTGCTCCCACTGACCATGCATGCTCTAATCAATCTGTGCATCACCACCAAACTGGGCTAATCTCTGTAAAGTAGAATGTTAGCCATATCACTCACTGCCTGGCTCAAAAATGTTCAGTTTCTCCCTCTTCCAATAAGATGAGATAACATAGATAAACAGCCTGAGCCTGGCCCATGATTATGTGTTCAATAAATTTTAGTTTGCTCTTTTTCTTCCCATTTGAATACTGCTCTCCAAAAAGCTTACACCAATTCACATTCTCATTAAATGTGCCGAAGGGCTTGTTTCCCTCCTGCAGCCTAACACTGGGTTTTTAATCTGACTTTGATAATTTTACCAATGTGCTAGCTCACTTGAGGGCTTCTCGTATTACTCCAGGTCACAGTGATTTCCTACTGAACTTTGTCTCTGCAACCAATTCACATTCTGTATTCCTCGTCTCAGCGAATAACATCATATTCGTCCAATTTAGAAACTCTGCATTCATTTTTTGACTCTTCTTATTTCTGAAATTCTCACAGCATTTGGTTTGAATTACTGTCATTTCTGCTTTAGAAATGTCACTCAGATCTAATCTATATCCCCACTGCTTCTTCCAGGTAGAACTAGAGAAAAGGCATTCTTACTGACCTCACTGTATTTTGCCTTGTACCACTCTAGGCTATCTTCAACGCTGAGGCATTCATTCTTCAAAACAAAGAAAAACTCTCATTGTCATTTCTCTGCTTAAAATTCTCTCATTTTGACTTACTTCACTCAATATTGTAGAGCAATTATCCTTCAATTAAAAAAAAACACACCTCTCATACCCATGCAACTGACTTCAGGCTGAAATCTAAAAGCCTTGCCTTCAGAATCAAGGCCCTCCGCCCTCCATTCTGCTTCCAACTGTTCCTGCTCTAACACTCCACTCCACACACTCAGAACACACAACTCCTCTTCAATCACAGACTCTTCCAAGCCCTTTCATGACTATATGCCTGTCAGAATTTATTTATGTCTACTATGGTAGACAACATATTACACTGTGATTAGCGTGTTACGTGTCTATTTCTCGTGTCTTCAGAGAAAGCTGAAGGTAGGGAGGATAGCATTTAAATAGCCCTGGCATCTCCAGTAAGTAAGAAGGCACTCTGTAAGTGCTGGATGACTGAATGAATTACCTTAACTGTAGAGCACCATTCTGTTCTTTTAAGTGCTTCAGAGAGAGTCACAAAAACTCAAGTCTTTGACAAACAGGCTAAAAGCAAAAATTCTCTATTCTACTTCTTTTGATTCTCCACTGCATGAATTTGGCTTATAATAGGTGTTCAAGAAAATTTTATTTGGAAAAAGTTGATTCCTTGTTCTGTAAATGGGCTTTCTCTGATCAATGGTAAACTCATTCCCTTTCACTTTTGTCTATCTGCTTTGTGTCAGGCATCACACTGAAGTCTGTATAGGTTAAGGATATAGGTATGGTCAAAACAGACAGTCATGGTCCTCACAAATTAACTTATGTCTTCATAAGTTAATGACGATAGTTGTGGACAAAATACATACCTCCCGAATATTCTGCTGCTCCACTTCATGCCGCTTGATCATTATTTTCCGCTTGAAGAAACGACAGTTTTTGTCATAGTACAGTCTCTGCTGAGTGAGAAGGTGGGCTTCCTCTTCAGCCTGTGTGTGCTGCAAGTTCTCTTTATGCTTAGATATCCGCTCTTGCTTTTCCTTCTTGGGTGTGCTATGGTCCTCATTCATCTCCTTCACAAAACCAAAAACCAAAAAAAAAAAAAAAAGAAAGCTAAGCTCATCAGGCAAAAGGAACTATAATAGCTTATTGCAATGTAGATTACATTATTTTTGAAAGCAATTGAGAATGTAAGGTCAGAAAGTCTTGGTGTTGCAAAAAACACTCCCCTGCCATACGTCCCTCTCCCTTTTTTTTTTTTTAATCCGTTGAGAGGGAGACATGTTAGCATTCATGTCTCTGTCTTCTCACGCTCAGAAATCATGGGTTCACTCATTTAACCAATATATGCTTGCTGAGTTCTTATCATGCAACAGATGCTGTGCAAGGCAAAGGAGACAACGGTGAGCAAACATAGTATCTGCCATCATGGGGCTTTACAGTCTAGAATCAAAAATAAATCAAAGAACCACAGAAATTAAGTGAAGATTACTGTGATAATAACTACTGTGTAGTTGAAGTACTTGGTTTGAAGAGTGTTTAATAAAATATATTTGACCTTGGTAACAACTAAGCTGAAATTTCAAAAATCTGTAGCGAGAAAGGACAGGGAAGAATACTCTGGGCAGAGGAAACAGCATGTGCAAAATTGCTAGGGAAGGTTAATTGAAACATGGTACAGTTAAGGAACTGAGAGAAGGTCAGGGCAGGTGATACAGTGTGACATGAGATGAAGCTGGACTGGTAGGCAGGACCACTGGAAGTCTTACAGGCCAAGTTAAGGATACTGAGCCTTAGCACAGGAGAAATGGATTTTATATATACGTGGGGGTGTCATAATGAGATGCATTTCAAAAAAGATGACTCTGGCTGCCATGTGGAAAACAGAATGAAGGAGGCAAGAGCATGTCCATGGAGACAGCTAGGAAGCTATCACAAAGTCCAGATGAGATATAATTGTAGCTTGGACAAAGGAGGTGGTGACAAGATGGAGAGAAGTACATAGATGTCACAGGCGGGAGGTAATACTGCAAATGTCGCTAGTTTGAATTTTAGGAAAAAGCATTCTTCATTTGGTATTAGACCACCTGATCTGCCTCTTGAGATATTTGTATGCAGGTCAGGAAGCAACAATTAGAACTGGACATGGAACAACAGACTGGTTCCAAATAGGAAAAGGAGTTCGTCAAGGCTGTATATTGTCACCTTGTTTATTTAACTTATATGCAGAGTACATCCTGAGAAATGCTGGGCTGGAAGAAGCACAAGCTGGAATCAAGATTGCTGGGAGAAATATCAATCACCTCAGATATGCAGATGACACCACCCTTATGGCAGAAAGTGAAGAGGAACTCAAAAGCCTCTTGATGAAGGTGAAAGTGGAGAGTGAAAAAGTTGGCTTAAAGCTCAACATTCAGAAAACGAAGATCATGGCATCCGGTCCCACCACTTCATGGGAAATAGATGGGGAAACAGTGGAAACAGTGTCAGACTTTATATTTCTGGGCTCCAAAATCACTACAGATGGTGACTGCAGCCATGAAATTAAAAGACGCTTACTCCTTGGAAGGAAAGTTAAGACCAACCTAGATAGCATACTCAAAAGTCAGAGACATTACTTTGCCAACAAAGGTCTGTCTAGTCAAAGCTATGGTTTTTCCTGTGGTCATGTATGGATGTGAGAGTTGGACTGTGAAGAAGGCTGAGCACTGAAGAATTGATGCTTTTGAACTGTGGTGCTGGAGAAGACTCTTGAGAGTCCCTTGGACTGCAAGGAGATCCAACCAGTCCATTCTGAAGGAGATCAGCCCTGGGATTTCTTTGGAAGGAATGATGCTAAAGCTGAAACTCCAGTCCTTTGGCCACCTCATGCGAAGAGTTGACTCACTGGAAAAGACTCTGATACTGGGAGGGATTGGGGGCAAGAAGAGAAGGGGACGACAGAGGATGAGATGGCTGGATGGCATCACTGAATCGGTGGACGTGAGTCTCAGTGAACTCCGGGTGTTGGTGATGGACAGGGAGGCCTGGCGTGCTGTGATTCATGGAGTTGCAACGAGTCAGACACGACTGAGTGACTGATCTGATCTGATATTTCCAAAAGAACAAAATACATAATTGTTTTAGATCATATGAGTGAAGGGAAGAAAGCAGTAAATCAGAGCAGTTAAGAAGATGTTAGTCTATGGGGAAAGTAAGAAGATCACTTTTAGAGAAAGTATTGGGCATCCTTTGTTCATACTGTTCATAAAGGTCCAACTACAAGCTGGACCTTTAATATCTGGTTAACTATTCAGTTGAAATCTTTTATTTATACCTATTTTACTTATGTTTTGTAATGTGGATGTCACACACTGTTTAGATTGTTTTGGCACTTAGCTAAGAAGTATTTGTAAATCAACTTTCAATTTTCCTGTTCCAGTGAAATCTCAAGTGAAATATTAGAATCAACAAGAACAAGAGCTATTTCCATTATGGAGTAAGCTGGGATCTAGATGCTGTGACTTCACTACTAGGTTTGGCATTAACCACTATATTGGACATCTAAACTGAAATATGATCATAAAAATTCATTTCAAAATCAAAAATAAATTATTTCTGGATCATCCATCATTCTGGATTACCCAGACCCCAGTTATCTATCAACAGTAGGGATAATGGAGATTGTTCTGTCATCTCAAGGATTATACCTTTTATTTTATTTTTTTTAGGATGATACCTTTTATATCAATATTTAAGCATACATGACATTTTCTTTTTCTAAAGATTTTTTTTTTTTTGATGTGGACCATTTTTAGAGTCTTTATTGAATCTGTTACAATATTGCTTCTTTTTTTTTTAATGTTTTGGTTTTTGACACAGAGGTATGTGGGATCTTAGCTTCCCTACCAGGGATAGAACCCCCTACACTAAAAGGCAAAGTCTTAGTCACTGGACCACCAGGGAAGTCAACAGTCTGAACTAAGCTTTACTTCATAAGGAGTAATACTAGCTTTGCATAGAGAAAGTATTATAGAGGCTGTCTTAAATTGAGTGTAGGTTTGTTTTTCTTCATGAGAATGTGAAAGACTTGTACGCTTAGGCCCGTGGTCTTTAGCACTCATAAATCTGAGTATGGCAAACCCAAAATAGCTCTATGCCTGAGGACTGAGTGGGGACTCTCGAACGCTGTTCTGTGGGAGCATCTTCTAAAGATGGAGTTCATACAAAGCTCCAAATACCTTAGTGGTACAAATGCTCAAAATGGTGGCTGCAGCCATAAATATGGCTTCCAGAACATGAGAAAACACATGGAGCTGTAAGTAAAAATCTATCTGCAGTTGAGAAAATTCCAAAATTTGTTACTGAAAAATCAGGTTTATCTCTGTGATCTAGTAACATCTATTAGGATATAATAATCCAGATCAAGAAATAAGTAAGAGAAAACGGAGAGCATGTAAACCTTCTTAGTTGGGCTATTTCTCTCCATAGCCTAGTTTTCCAGACCTTACAGTGTCAGACAGAGATGATTCTCATTCTGGCAGTGCAGGTTAGATAGAAATTTCTGTCAGTTCCAACAACTACCAGTGACCCATCTGGGCAGAGCAAACCCCAAGGCACTTGCTTTTAGTTATTGATTTAAAAATAACTGTTTAAAAAAAAAAAAACAACTGAAAAGGAACCTAGCTAACTCTCATACTGTTAACTTGGAATATGTGCCCAAGTGACTGATTTCATATACTAAATCAAGTCCCATCTGACTTCTGTTAAGCCTTAATACACTAGTAGTCCACAAGTGAGAAACCCTAAGTCTTATGAGAAGGAATGTCTATGGACCTGCAAGCAATTCAGCTGTAAGTCCTGGTAAAAGAAGAAGTGAAGTCACTCGAGCTTCCAGTTCAAACTGCAGTTCCTCAGAGGAACTAAGTCCACTAGAGGTCTTCAACCTAATACTAAAGAATCACTTACTCACTGATCAAATATTTCACATGTACCAGGCACAGGGAAGTAATGACACAAAGAAAAAAGACATATGGTCTTTGCTCTTACTGCTTACTGGCTAGTAGGGTAAAATAGCTCAAATAATCATATATCTATATATAGATACATATAAAACAGAAAATTAGTGTTATAATACCAGAGGTACCTATCTTGGTCAAGGCAGTCAAGGGAAGGTTTTCCTGGGGAAGTGAAATTTAAGTTATGGTACTAATAAACAATCCTTAGTCTTACAAGGAGGCTGGAAAGGGATTGGGAGTAGGGATGGGGATGCAGAGAGCACCTTGGTGGAAGAAAGAGTGTGAGTGAAGACTGTGGAGATGGGCAGAGCTAAAGGACCCAAAGGTGACAACTGTGGCAGGAGTAGTGCTGAGCTGGGATGGGTAAGAGGTGAAGGGAAAGTTGGTATGAGGTAAGAAGGGAGGCTGGTAGCTGACCACATAGGGACTTCTAGTATTTTGATCAATGAGCAAATACAAATGAAAGAGCAATGAAAAGTCAATAAATATTATACTCATGAAGTGATATGATGGTTTGAAAACTTATGGTTTGAAAAGATCACTGGCTGACATGTGAAGAATAAACCAGAAATAGGCAAGAATGGTTTAGAGGGTTCCTGAAGTGTTCCTGGACAAGCACCATGAGCATCATGTGGGAATTTGTTAGGAATGAACATCTCAAACTTCACCCCAGATTCACTGAATCAGAACATCTAGTAGTGGGTTAGCAATCTGTTTTAATAATCACTTCAGGTGATGATATTAGAAAGTTTGAGCATTAATGGGTTACGATATTGTTCACAATGTAAGATGAATTAAGTTCTAGTCATTCTAATGGCAACTTGATGACTGCAAAATAATGGTATGCTTACCTCTTTTATTTTTTCCTTACAAATCTTATACTGCTTCTTCTGACTTTCTAAGAAAGTTGTCAAGTCTTTCTTTTGCTGGGCCAAGATCTGTTGCTGGAACTTCTTCTCATCTGCTGCAGCTACCTTTGCCTGATAAAACAACAAATATAATATAGGATGAATTGTTCTTAACACAGAATTCAGCTGTCTATTCTCCAATGCATTCAAAGAGTCCAAAAGTACCGAACAGCATAATTTTTTTGAACACATAATTCATAAAACACAGAAAAGGAAATACCTGTTTTGATTCTCTTGTATCTTAAACAAAAAATTTTTAAAACTTATACCATCAAAAAATATATTCCCAATTATGGGAAAAACATGAAGGTAAACTGTAAATGTGTTTTATTGGACACATACATAAAATAAATGGGATGAAAGGTGGACCAAGGATTATAATAAAAACTCTTCATTATACTGCTGGTGGCCGAAGGGCTAAAGTATAAAATAGATAAATAACCATGACTGGCCAGTTTCTTTCTTTCCCCTCAAGAATTTAACTCTCTAATTGGTTACTTCAACCATCAGATATCTGAATGAGGTCATCTTTAGTATAACAGGCAAAAATTAATGACTTTTTGTTTTCTGAAGGATCTGCTATAATCCACAATAGTTGGGTATCAGGACATTTTGAGGACTCCTAGATGGATAGAAAATAGACTAGTCTTTGGCCATATAAGCCTGAATGCATCCAATCTCATCTGATCTCAGAAGCTAAACAGGGTCGGGCCTGGTTAGTACTTGGAAGGGAAAAAATAGACCAAATAAAAGATAACCCAACCAATACTGGCTCCTGAAAGTGACCAAATCTAAGCTTAACGGAACCATAGGTGAAGTACATGTGTAAGATGATATACTTAGAGAATAGAGGGGGGAAGTATGCGTCTTGGTTCTTTCTATGAATCTTTTCACTTTTATCTTCTATTATTAACAGTTTTTCCATTATGAACAATTTTTTCCACATATTTACCAAATCTAATTCCCAAGAAAGACTGACTGGCTTATTTAATCAATATTACCCCTGTTTGGGCAGAGGTTTTCATGACACACTGCCTCTAGATTGGTGGCTGTTTGGGGGAATGATCCTACAATTCTGATGTTTCCTCCCATGTAGAGAGAGAGAGACAGCTAGTGAGCCTGATTACTGAAGCACCCCTGACACCCTGTCCCCAGTCACTCCATCCCCAGGGAGCACAAATTCATTCCTGCTTTCCCACACTATGTAACTATATAAGTCTTATCGGGGTGGGAAAGGCAACTGGTTTAGTACTGCCAGTGCCTGGGTGGGTGAGTCTGTTTAATTTTGTTTGGGATTGTTAGGCCCATTTCCCTTCAGATATAAATCACTTCTCTAACATTTATTGGTAATAAAGAGATATTTTGACTATCTGCATTACCCTTCTGTCTTAAAAAATTTTTTTTTAAATTTATTTGGCTGTGCAAGGTCTTAGTTGTGGCATGCGGGACCTTTAGTTACAGCACGTGGGATCTAGTTCTCTGACCAGGGATTGAACCTGGGTCCGTTGCATTGGGAGCATGGAGTCTTAGTCACTGGACCACCAGGGTAGTCCCCCATCTTGTCTGTTTTTAAAATTAGTTTAGAACCTGGATGGGGAAGAAAGATGTTCCTAGAAGACCCAACAGTAGCCAGATCAACTATTTGCTGCCATTTACCAAGGTAAGGTGCCCATTCGTAGGCCAGTCACCACTAAAAGGGACTATTTGTAGAGCAGTTTTCTTTTGAAGAGGACTGTATGAGGCAGGCACACAGTAACAGACCTGAAAGGTGCAAGTTTCCATAGGATAGAAGCATCTTGTTTCTTTTCATTTGTATCATACCTCCATCAGGGAACTGATGCTCAGAATACAATTGAAAAGACAAGGATGCAATATATACTTTCATTTACTATTTGAACTTATAATGACAAATTTAAGTAGCCTCATAAAACCTGGACCCCTCTTCCCCAAAGCAACCCTGTTCCTCCATCACTAAAAAGCACAATACACCTGCCTCCTGCTCACAGGATGTGGCTGACTGGGACAGGCTTGGCTTGGCTGTGGTACAAGGGCATGAGTGTGTATACTGACCTCCTTTTCTATGATAGCCACTTGCTTCTTGGCCAGCTTCTCCAGCTCGATGGACGAGTTGTTGGCATGCGTCTCCACCTCTTTCTGTAGCTTGAGGCGGTGCTCGTCCATCTCAGCCTTCAACTTGTTCTCCAGGGCGATCAGCTGCTTCTGGTGCTGGCGCCGCATCCGCTTATAACCTGACATCTGTTCCCGCAACTCGTTCTCCTGCTCATGCTCATGGATCTGTCGTGTAACCTGATTTGGGTTGGGGAACAGAACTCAGGTTACCAGATTCATGGAAGAGGAACGTTCAGGCAAAGCAGAAGAACCCTCTGGTAGAATTTTATTTATCATCATCAGCATCAGTTCAGTTACTATTTCCTGAACACTCACATGTTCCAGGCACTGTGAGTAGGGTCATCTCTAATCCTACAAACAATCTCATTCACTTGTTCATTCTATTCACTCATGAAGTATTGTTACCATCACCATTTTATAGATGAAGAAATTGAGACTTAAGGAAATTAATGTATCCATTCAGCCAAAAATATTCACATATTTTTGATATATCACAATATATATCCTCATGGTCATATAGCTAATAAAGATTAGAGCTGGGATACAGACCCATTTCTATCTGATTTCAGAAACAGCACATGCTATTTCCACTACACCAGGATCTTTCAACCTCAGCACTACTGACAATGAGCCAGATAATTCTTGGTTTTGAGAGGCTACCTTGTGTGTTGTAGGATGTTTAGCAACATCCCTGGCTGACCCAACAGATGCCAGTAGCACGTCCCAAGTTAAGACGATATTAAAAGTCTGCAGACATTCCCGAATGTCCCCTGGTGGGCATCTCTCTCTGGTTGGGAGGCACTGCACTATAGCATACTGCTTATTTGTTTCTTTTTAAAGATCACATCTCTAACAGTTATAGGAATCTTAAATATCCTTTTAACATAGTTTGAATGAGATTTATTTCTGATTCTTAGTATGAACTGAGTGAGAGTGAGAACAAGCTCTTTCCTTTTAAATCATCTATCTCCTTCCTCCCCTTCCCCACAAAAGAGATATTAACAATTACAAACACTCACTTGCTCTCTGAGGAGAAAAGATTCCTGTAATTTTGGGATGGTTACTTTTCTTAGTAATTTTTCCTTAACCCATTCTCAAGTGACTATCCAACAAACTGAAGATTCCAAGTGTAAATTTCAACATCTCTTGTTTCTATTAAACCTTTTCTGGTTTTCCAGTCCTTTCTTCAATTTACAACCCCTCATTATTGTCTTGTTAAGAGTCTCTGGTCACTTCCTTCTAATCTTCCCTAGTTTAGTAGAAAGTCTTAATTACATAATTATAACTTTAATTTTGTTTTACACTATATAATTCAGTCATTCCAATCTACTACTACAAGACACTTCTCCCCAGCCTAACCCTCAGACTAAGTTTTACTGGAAATTTTCAAGCTGCTCTTAATTCTCTCTACTGTTTTCCTTTAATGGGTCAAAGTACATTTTGTACAAAGGACAGTTTGTTTCTTTGCTCTTTTTAGAAGGTGTCCCTGCATTCTTGACTGAGTCCTTACTATCAAGAGAGTGCTGTTCTGTAACTGGATAGCATTATCAAAGTACACCATTAAACAGAAGGCGAACTCTTGAAATCTTTCCAGTTGAATCTAACACTAGGTTTCTCATATTCATGTTTCTTTTCTAAAGGACAACACTCTTTAAGAATAAAGAATAAGAGCAGAAGATGTTTCAAGACCAAAGAACAAACAAAAAACAGGATAGCATCACCAAAGAGACACCTGACACTTTAAAAGAAAATAATCTGTTTTGCCATCATTATTTTTTTAACATGTATTTATTTCATGATAAAAAGAAGAATTAGTTTGAAATATATGTATATGTTTTACTTTCTTGTGTCTTTCTGAAGTTCAATTATAGAGGAAAAAAATTCCAATCAACTGAAAGGATACCATTTAGTTCTTTTCACATTCACTTCTTTTTCAAACAAATATGGCAGTAAAGTGTCTGTTTTGGGGTAATGAGTTTGAGACATGTTTCACATATAAATTTATTTTTTTCTTATTTGATCATCCCTTTCTTAATCAGAGTCTCAAAGTTGAGGCATGGCACACTCTACATACAGCCATCATGACACATTTAAAACTTGCCAGCATATTGTTTGGCTTGTGGTCAATAAAATAGTCTCAGGATAGCCACTTCCCTAAACCAGGTAGCCTCAAGATAAAATGGAAATGAGTTGTGTCAAGAACATTTTCTATCCTAATTGGTGGGTGAGTCCCTGTGAAGAGGGTTGGTCCTATCACATACCAGATCATATAAGCATGTGGCAGAGACAAATTACAAGCTCACCATATTATCACTGTACATCACTGAATGTTGGGAGACATTTTGCTTGTAAATGAGAATGCATCCCGTAATTTGGATAATCACTTTCTTAAACTCCTAATATCACCTTTCATTTGTTACAACCATAATTTCTAAATTTCAAAGTAATTGTCTTTTCAGGTACATTTAGAGTTACTGAGTTTTAGAGTTCCATGCTCAAGTTAGATAGATGAATTTAAATAAAAGTATAATGATATTTCATTTATCAAGTCTAACATGAAATACATTAAATTATTATAGTTATGTATTCAGTATGTTTTAAGTTTATAGTTTGTGTTTTATGAATATACTATCTGGTCAACAATGAAAAATCACTCATAATTTTAATCATGCTTTACGGTTTACACAATGTGCTTTCACATGTAATTTATTTCTTTAATTTTAATAAAGCCTGGGATTTGAACTAAGGTCCTAGGCTCTTGAATTGATTAAGGAAATTCATAACACCAAGGCAGAGAAGAAAGGAAACTTTCTGTTATGAAGTAATGGAAGGAACCAAACACCCCGGAGAGTGAGAGCTGGAGAGAATGGTAAGTCTAAACTACAAACTGAATAACTTGAAGATCTGAAAAAGTTATCAAAATGTAATTGACTGGTTTTTACAACGATAGCCTCAAAAATGTGATCAGCGAAAAATGGGTAGTATCATCTTACTACACTAAATAGGTTTCTGGGAGATAAATCTCATTCCATCCCTCCCTAAATAACTGATCTTGGGCAAATTACATAATTTCTTGAAGTCTAACAATATCTTCATTTGTAAAGGGGAACTACTGCGATGATGAAATAACACTTGTGCCTAGCAAGGTGTCTGACACATAGGAGATGTTGAATATATGTTGGTTTCCTTCTTCTGCCAAACTAACAGAATTTTTTTTTTTATTAATTTTTTTTAATTAATTTTTTTTTTCCCCTCAGCATTTCTGGTGATGGAGACATAGTATAGAAGTGGATCCAAATTTGCTGTGTGACACAGAGAGCTCAACCCAGTCTCTTTGACAACCAGAGGGGTGGGAATAGGGTGGGGGGTGGCAGGAAGGTTCAGGAGGGAGGGGAAATATGTATACTTGTGGATGATGCATGTTGATGCATGGCAGAAACCAGCACAATAATGTAAAGCAATTATCTTCCAATAAAAAATTTAAAAAAAGAAGTGGATCCAAGAGAAAGGACAAATTTAACAATAAAACTGTACCTGTATCCAGGTTGTGGATTATAAGTATATATAATTTCTGACTCTGAATTAGCTATTTCATGTATCTGGAATAATATATAAAAATAAAAAAACCATAAATGAAGACTGAACTTTTTTCAGGAAGTTTCTGTAGCCATTGAATTCTACCCTACTTATTCCAGCAAAATTTGGTCCTAAAACAAACCACTTCATTCTAAGTGTACTTTGTGCCTATCCCAAGTACAGAACATTGCACTAGGAGGCTAATAAACAACTTACTAAAGATAAAAGAGGAGTATGGTGGCTGATAATGTTACCCTCTTAAGAGATCAAAGCCAACTTACAAGACTAATTATGTGGAAGAATAAAAATAACATAAAACTGGCTACCTCAGCCCTTAGAACAAATGAACTTTATAGCAAGTTCTTAAAAAGAATAGAACGAGTCACATACTGGCATCAGAAATTTGTCATTCCACTCTTTATAACACCTAGGGAAAAAAAATGTTTCAAATTCATACTAAAGTAATGACTGATCACAGGCAATTCTGCCTTATACAGAAAAACTGACATAAGGAGCTTTGAAATGCACACTTATAAATCCAAATTCTCCTGTGATAAGAGGACTGGAAGATACTTCATTTATTCATTCATTCAACACTTTTATTGAGAGACTATGGTCATGTGAGTTGGGCGGTAGCACAAGTGAAAAATACTATCAGCAATGATCTTAGTGAGATTAAAAAACCAAGAAAAAGGAAAAGAGGAGATGTGCAATATTTTGATAAGCAGCCTCTGGTATATTTATGCTGAGGTTCTAGTATTTTTATGCTTGTCTATCAAACTCTTTCAGGTACACAATTTCACAGTCAGCTCAATGATTAGGTTGCATTTTTAAAAATCAATTGAAGATTTCATTTTTATATGAACTTTTCTATTGAATCTGGTAAAACCAAAGTGAAAGAATCTATATTTGAATGGATAGAACAATCATCATCTTTCTCTCACATGCTTTCCTGGAGACTAGAAATTAAGAGTTTCATGCCCCTCTCCCTAATGTGCATTCTAACATAAATCCACACATGTAGCAAGACCACTGCATTCTAGTTAGAATTCCTTTACAAGGCCATACAGAGGCTGAACTATCTTATAGAATGGCCTTGGTGCTCTCTATAGTAACATCTACTTGGGAACTGCCAGGGACCCAGGACACTATGAAATTTTAAGAAATGACATCAGATGTAACAACAGCTGAAAACACACTTATGGGTCACTAATTTAATTAAAATATTATGGTCTCCATTCACCAATAATAAAAACTCAAGGAAAGCACATCTCAAGAGTCTAAGAAGTCAGATGAGTAATTCTGAAGAACTATATAAATAATTCTTTTCTTCAGACAACAAATCAGCCCAGTATGAACTTTCTTACAGAAAAAGAAAAAGAAAGGATAACATAAAAGAGATTCTATGAAATGACATTCCTTCTAATTTTTCAAAATAAGGTCAATAACTTCTGCTCTTAAATTATATACATATATATATCTGTAAAGTTTCCTTAGAGTTTACTCTGGCATCAAGGTCCTTTGTTACAAACATAATTGTGCAACAGTCCATGATAATGTGTAAAAAAAAAAAAAATCTCAGTTTTAAGGTGCCAAAATAATAAAAATATCTAGTAGTAAAAGCCTGTAGATCCCTGGCTTAATATATTTGTCAGCAGCCCCATTCAAAAGCACAATGTAGAAAGAAATGCTAAGGGGAAAAATAGCAGAGCTAGGCCTCTTACCAGTTTATGTAGAAGAGGTAGGCTGATACAAGAAATTTGAGGAATTGTAATTATTTTTTTTATCAGTTTGCAAGCCTGTTTAAAACAGACATCACTCATTTATCTAGTAACTGAAAAACTAATTTCTAAATTCTTTTTCTTCTTGTTGTTCACTTTTAGATCACTCTGTGGCTTGCTAACACTTCTGCTAGAATGTTATAAAGAAAGAGTAGGACCAAAATAAATAAATCAGTATAGTATTTCTACTAACTATGAGATGTGAAGTTTCAACAGTGACTTGATTATTTAAACCCCAGTCTTTCATTTTTCTGTGATCTTGTTCTTACTTTTATGTCATTTTAAGGAATTTTAGACTTTCTCACTTGAGTAGGGATCCACAAAAAATAATAAGGTGTGAGATAAGTTTTTAAAAATTAGATACTTCCTTTTGATGTTCCAGTATTCTGATTTATATATTCCTATTGGAATTAGCCTTTAAAATAACATAATGATAGCGGAACTGTAGTAATCGATAATACACATTAAAATATCCATACCAACAGTTAGATTGTCCAAAATGGGACATGGAACAACTCAACACCACATTACTTTTCCCTTCATTATTTTTTTTCTCCCTAAAAACCATTCGATACAAATACTGCTGAACTCTAATAAACTTACATCAATCCCACTCTGACTCCCAAATGATCACATTTGCAGAAAATTTTACACATAAACCAACTTATTCTGTGATTACAGAAACAGCCTATCAGCCACTCTGTTTTTAACTTAATGCAGGTGCAGGGGCCTTCTAGCAAATCAAAAGTCCATCAGATAGACTGATCCCAGCTGTTCTCTGAATGGGCACTAGGAAGTCTGCAGGATTCAGAAGGGCTCCTAAGGACTCTGCCTGTGGCCCTGAGATGGCCTAGTAGGGAAGCAGCTTTCATCATCCACAGAGAGGGAGACTGACGGCTGATGTACACACAGAGTAGCCCTGGGTGAGTCCACAAATGCAAGCGTGAGATCATTCTGGCATGGCAGTAGTGATCTTCCTGGGCGGCAGGAGAGGTCATGAATATATGATGTGGGAATGAGGGTGTGGCAAGTTGACAGAAGAAGAGAACCTGTCCTAGAGAGGGAAAACCCACTTGGTACAATGTCTGCTTCAAATATTCGAAACCTGTTTATGGAGCCCTGAATCTCAAGGGCTGTTGATTTCTCTCATTTCAACATGCATGAGTCTGGATAAAGGTACAAGTCTCAGAAGAGTCAGTGGTAAGTAGTCATATTCCAAACACACCATATTTCTTCTTTTATCAGGTATCATGGTATGAAGGTATTTATTCTTTAATAATTTCATGATACTTTATTTAGACTCAAAGCATGTTTTATAGTTGGCTTAAACAATCATTAGCAAATACAGAGTGGACATTTTAAGATCTCCATTACACAGTACGGCATGCATTTAAAATGAAAAATTGTTCATTGAAGAGAATACAAGAAACTTCTATACAAAGGAACTTAAAGGCAGGCTTATTTATAAGCAGCCTAAATTAAATTGCTTGCTTTTAGACAGCAGCAGGCATAGCAATATGTAGGTGCTTTAACTTCCATTTTCCTTATATTTTGGGTTTTTCAAAATTACAATCCATTATCAATCCCAAAGATAAATGAAGCCTTTTAAAACACTTGAGAATTACAAGTGGAAATCAGATTTTAAAAATAGGACAAGAAAAAAATCATCATTTCTGGGTCGGCCTTGGATGATGTCATCATAGGTTCTAAATGTAATAGCTGGGCAGTGTACACTAACTCTTCCTGCCCATGTGACCTCTAACATCAATTCAGGCAAAACAACTAATATTTCAATAATTTTTTTGGCTGAGAAGTGAGATTTGGAAACAAAAGATTAAAGAGAGTTTAGAGTGCCAAGGATGAAATGATGTGAATGTGTGTGTGTGTATGTGTGTGTGTGTGTGTGTGTGTGTGTGTGTGTGTGTGTGTGTGTGTGTGTGTGTGTGTGACTATGAGTGCGCACGCGCACGCGTGGGGGGCCAAGGGGAGGAGGCATGAAAACTAACTCTTCCAGCACACACCCCTTTTGCTACTACAAGGGCATCCAGCAATCACATTTGCAATAGTAAAAATGCTGAAGGATCCTACAGTATCTTTGCGCCCACAACCATCCCCACCCTCTCTTACAAAGCCCTTCTTGTTCTACGGGTGCCAGGAAATT
This sequence comes from Bos taurus, assembly GCF_002263795.3. Classification (NCBI taxonomy): domain Eukaryota; kingdom Metazoa; phylum Chordata; class Mammalia; order Artiodactyla; family Bovidae; genus Bos; species Bos taurus. Next base: position 57,037,354 of record NC_037344.1, on the reverse strand, counting down.
CTTCAGGGGTTAAATGGGGAAGTGCAGCCACTACCATTGTTGCAATAAATAAATGAATGAACCAGAACGAACCGGCAATCCATCCTTGGGAACCAAGTATCTTATTTCCTACAATTATATACGTTAGCCAGCAACCATATATATATATATTTTTTTAAATTGTGTTTTATCTTTTGATGTGTGTGTACACATTACAGACACACATGCATCTATACAAAAAGGAGCATAGTGCCCTGCATACACACACATCCAATACCTTTAAGATATTTTTTTAGCATTATTATTTCAATGAAAAGACAAACAGCTTTTACAAAATTAGATACATTAGCAACTTCATCTCAAAGGCCTTTTATTTTGCACACACAGCATATATAAATACACACACACACACACACACACACACAAAGGGTTTTTTTTTTCCATGCCGTAGACAATGCTAAAATATCTGAGATCAGGTTGCTATGCCAACAGATTTTTTCTAAAATGAAAAAAATTATTAGGAGGGAGAAAACATTCTTGACTCCTTTCCTCCCATCCATGAAGCCGAGAGAGGCTCAGGGAGGGCGAGAGGCTGCCAGATGGGGAGGAGGGGAAGGAAGGGAAGGTGGGTAGAGGGGTGTTTGCTTACCAAAGATGCTGATTTGATCGTGGCAAAGCGCTCTCTGTTCCGGTAGTGGAGGGCCTGGCTCTGAACTGACTGGGTAGGCCGCGGCTCAGGCCTGGGATCGCCGTGGCCCGCCTCATCCCTTATGAATACATGATCCTGCAGAAATGGATAAAAACAAGGAGAAAGTCCAGCTGTGCTCTTTCCTCGCCGGCTGCCTCTCTCTCACCCCTCTTTCTGCACAAGCACTGCTGTTTGAAATGCATAGTTTAGCTCTCTGCTAGTCCCCGCAGCTCCCACGGTACAAAATGAATAAGCAACACATTGCAGCCTTCAGTTAGGAATGTCAGCTGATCGCTAGTGGGATGCCTTCTGAATCCCTGGCAGGCTTTTTCTTTACCTCCAGAATTACATATATGCAAAAGAAAAAAAGAATAGAAAAAACAAGGCAATGTACAGACTCCTTAGAACAGTTTGCTTAAAACGCTGTAACCAAATAATTCCTTTAAAAATGTCATGTCCATGTCTAGCAAGGAGGATGCTGGTGGCTTTTAACATAAAAGCGAGCCTCCGCCTCATTCCCTTGAAAGATCTGCTTTCTCAATTTAATTTTATTTGAAATCTGTTCGGTAGGATCATCGTTCTGCCTAGAACCAGTGTAGGCTTGTGCTGAACTGCCTCTCTATCTTGTGCTGGGAAGATTCGGCAGTCACTGAGGGATCCTGCTTTCCAGTCATGATCGTACACAGTTCTAGCACCTTCTCTCTACAGCTTCTGAAAGGATTTTTTTTTTTTAGATTTAAAGAGACAGGCATACAATTTTAACCAAATGATACTTTCACAAATTCTTCCTCAACTCTGTGTCAGTATGGTCACAAGAGAGAGTATAGCTGGAATTTAATGCCCTTGACTGATTTAATCAAGTCTGTGCTTCTTGACGGGCAAAGATGATTAATCTTATTGTAGTGCCCAGTGAAAAATAACATTCCCTGGAAGGATAATAATGGATGTTTCTTAAATGCCATTGAAATGACTTTTAAAGGGGAAAATGCTTTCAAAGGGCGATGCTTTGCTCTATAAAAGATGAAGTGGTCAGTCAGTAAATAGCACTAACCTTTCAGAAAAAAAATTACTATAATAAGTAATAACTCAGAAACATGTACAACCATGGGGGATTTTCAAATAGTACATGTTCAGGATGGGGAAAGAAAAATTAATTCTCTTATTGCCCTGGGGTTTTAGGAGAAACCATTGTGAGAAGTCAGTTTTGCATTCTGTCTCTGGCTATTTGGAATCTCTTATAATTGCTCTTTCTTTCTTCAGGAAATAAAATTATAAAGAGGTTTAAAAAACAAAATTTTATTATATAGTGTAAAATGTTGACAAGTCAAAACATATAAACTCCTTGAGGAAAATTAAATTTTACACCCAGGTTTCTAAGTAAAAGAGAAGAGCCATGATTAAATTTATCACTGGGCTAATTTTCTTTTCCCTTTTATAAAGTTAGAATGCTTCAGAATGTTGCGAGGGTATCTACCGTTACATCTATATTTAGATTTTTTTTTTCAGAATTACTATATTGTGGCCTATTTTGCTTTCAAATAATTAAAGTACCTTTAATGCCACTGAAGACATATATATCAAATTTGAGGGGTGCTCTACCTCTGTGCTGTCCAATAAGATAGGCTTTAGTCACATGAATATTTTAATTAAATAAAACGTAAAATTCAGTTTCTCACATGGATATTTTAATTAAATAAAATGTAAAATTCAGTTTCTAAGTCATTCCAGCTATGTTTCAAGCTAGCCACTAACTATGGCTACCATATTGAACACTGCAGACATAAATAATTTCTATCATTGCAGAAAATTCTATTAGATGGTGCTATAGATTAAGAATGCATCTTAACCCATATTTTTGAAATTTGTAAAAAAAAAAATACTTGATAGGTCAACTTAAAATTTTCTTATCATCTCCTTGGAAATCTAAACTCTTATTTCACTGGGCAAAGAGAGATTAGGTGCAGGATATATGCACCTAGATTTATGGTTCTAAAGATGAAGGCCCTGAGATCTACTGCCATTCAGATTATTTATTAATAAATATTTATTCTGAATATTAACTCCAAAATCAACCTTACTTAATATTATAATCCCAGAAAAGCAATAAGCTTCTAAATGCCAACAATCAGAAGAGAGAGGCTCAGCAGAGGCCTGTGGTTTTACAGGTCAGAGTTTTGGTATTAGTTAGCTAAGTACACTTACTGAGAGGGAGCTCTTCAATGCTGTGGCAGCAGCTAAATTTCAAATTTTAATAACTTGGTTTACAAAGTTAACCAGTGACATTAGAATCCACGCTATTCACATAACAGAATAAAACAGAACACATTCATGTGCAAATAAGTATAACTCTAATATTAGTTTTCTATAATTTTCTAATAATTTTCTCTCAGATAAAAATTAACACTTGTAGGTTAGGACTCTGCTTATCAAATTAAAAGTCACATCATATTAGCTAAGTTTTTAAACTCAAGGATACTGAAATACACTGGAAAAATTAAAATCTGAAATCATAGTGATTTTAGTTGACATGAAGCAAATTAAATGACCAACTATGGCATATTTTAAAAATAATGCTATTTTAGAACTTAGTCTGAGAGAATAGGTCCAAAATTTTAATCTACTTTAAGTATAATAAATAATATTAAAAGTATAATCCCTTGTGTTCTTCCTCATTTTTTTTTTAAATTTTATAAAAGAATTCTTAGTTCCTGTAGTAGCTTTGTTACAGAGATCACAAACATTAAAAGTCTCCAAATAGATGAGAGACCACAGGATGAGGCAGTATTTTCATCTAACAGTAGATATCCACTTCAAGAACACAGGGATAAATTTTAAAATATTCAACACCACTGCTTAAAGTTCAAAATTCTACAGACAACTTAAATAATAATGCAATTTTAAAATTAGGGCAATGTGACTTGAAAAGCAAGTAAGAACTTATTAAACTATCAGCTTTATTGGGTATGTACTCTGTTGGTTATATCACCCCTTCAAGCAATAGCCCCTTTGAGAATGACTGTACCTGCCTCCCAGAGTTTCCGACCTGAACACATTTTAAGATCAATACTGGAGTGGGTCAATTTGCTATTTTATGCAGTTAAGCACCACTGCATATGATTTACAAATGAAGATGAGAAGACCAACATCTTCTCTGACGCTGAAGAATGATTTTTAGAACAAATATCATGTTTTACTTTACCAAGACAATATATATGACTTGCTTATAGTTTATCCTTAAAATCTTATCCAGAAGTGAGCAAAATAGCTCTCTGAAATATACGGTTTTGGGACCAGTTTTAAGTAAATTTATAGTGTCCTTTCATTATAAAAAGAAATAAAATTTCTTCAGATTTAAAAACTTTACTCTTATTCCCTGGACAAAGGGCTTTACTTTTATGTAGAAGTTTTCCCCTAAATGTCTGACTATTTATGCTTCTGAAGTGATATGGTGTGATCACTCGCTCAGAGTTTCTAGATTAACTTGAAATTAACCTTGGAAACCACTCCACTGGACTCTATTATGCTTTCGGTATATCTTTATCACACTCCTCATCATACTTATACTCATCTGTGCATGAGACTGTGAGCTTTCTGAAGGCAGAGTAAATGTGGTTCAAAAAACCTCAGTCTTTGCAGCACCTATCATGGTGCTTGATACTTTGTGGGCATTCAAAAAATGTTTGCTGAATAAATAAGCTCAAGAATATAGGTCTGAGAAGATTCTGAGAAAGTGACTTTTTTTTATTATTTAATAGAATCCTAATTCATATTTCATAAAAACCTGTCACTTTGTACTTTAAGGCAGTTGCAAAACAGTGACACACACACAAGCACATCTTTACATGGGGGGATTGGAGGGGATCTAAGAATGGCTCTTTTTTCTGGTGATGAGAAGTCTTTTTATAGATTCCCATACCTTTCACACTGTGGAGAAGGGATCAGCAAACTCACCATCTTTTTTGTTTTGTTCACTTCAAAATGATTAAATAATTGCCTAAGCAGGTGCAACTATCAAAAGCTGGGGCTAGAGGAAGGGGAGAAGATGGAAAAGGGTGTCTTCACCTGGAAAGATAGCTGTTAGGGAGAAAAAATGACTGGCAGAACACTGAAAGAAGGTACCATGGAGGGGTGGTTTGTACGACTGCTCTGTTCAAGAAACATTATCTTCATATATTAATTTACTTTTACTTGGCCAAATGCAAGTTGAAGAGTCAAAGAAACTGCCCCGCTCTTCAGCAAAAATAATAGGAAAGGCCACTGAAGCAAGTGAAAATTAAACTAGAACATCCTATCCCCTCGAGGACATTTCTTTCTTTCCTCTCACGAAAATGGGGAAAGCTGTTCTTTTTTTAAATAAGGGGAAAAGAAAACCCTCACTAATATTGATTAATGGAAAGGGTCAAGGAAAGCTTTAGGAGTTAGAAGAGAACAAGTTTTTAAAAAACTGATCTCTAAACAGGGGCCATGATGACTACAGTTCATTAGGCATACTAGAAACAACAAATTGATTAGTGAACAAAGAATTTTAATACATAAGTCTCATGATCTATATTAACAGAAGGCAGCAGCAAGCAAAAATAATTGATTGTAGACTTTAACAAAATAAAAATATACCTTTCAATTGACAAATTAAAAACAATAGACTTTTGTTGCTTAGAACAAAATTAAAATCTGCTTGCTACTGCTGTACACCCAATGGTTAAGGTGTAGGGTGGAGGCTCAGAGGCAGCCTAGGCTACAGCAAAAAACCCAATCTGGATTAAGAGTTTACCCTGGACTCACTTGTGAATAATCAAGAACTGAGGTGTAGAGTTGTGTCCCATAAAAGTTCATCTTCATGTTAGTTCACAAAACATTTATTGGGTGCTTACTATGTGATAGGGATTTCCCAGGTGGCACTAGTGGTAAAGAACCTGCTTGCCAATGGAGGTAGACTAAGAGACACAGGTTTGATCCCTGTGTCAGGATGATCCCCTGGAGGAGGGCACAGCAACCCACTGCAGTATTCTTGCCTAGAGAATCTCATAGACAGAGGAGCCTGGCAGGCTGCAATCCAAAGGGTTGCACAAAATCATACACAACTGAGCAACTTAGCATGCATACATGCACAATGTGCTAAGACACCCAGCTAGGTGGTATTTGAAGAGAGGTGTCCTGGAGAAGCAAAGAGTCTAGAGATGTAGTGATAGTCATATTATTGGAAAAAGCAGTGTGGCAACGCTACAACGGAGGAAAGAAGTGCGTGCCTAAAGTTTATTTTGTCAGAATATACCTTTAGACTTATCAAACCATTCTTGTTCAAAAGGAAGATTGGATTAGGATTTCTTCAGGGCCAGGGAAAGACCAGAGTAGAGGCAAAGATTGTAGAGAGGGAAGTAACTTGAAAATCTGGTGTTAAAGGAAAATTTTCAGTGTGCCACTTTGCATTTTTTGGGCTTGATCTATGATAGGTCTGTCCTCCTAAAATTAGGTTATCTTTATTCTGGATGCAGAACAGTTAGTTGCAAATCACGCTCTTAATAGTTATACATGGCCCTTAAAAGTAAGTTTACTTCCTATACAAAATGGGCATTCTGTTCATATATATGATTTGACTAATTTAGCATATGTCTGCAATCTTAATTGTAACAGTCAAGAGCGGGGAACAAAACAATTCCCTATCCTTATTCTTACATTTTAATATTTATTAAGCCAGTTCTTATTGTCAAGAATACTGTTATTGGAGACAATCTATTGTTTAAATCTTTCAAACCATAAAAATAATACTTAATATTATTCAAGCCTTTTAAACCATTATGTTCAAAATAGCACGGTGTTTAGTATCTGGTAAGCAATTTATTCATTGTGTATTTTTTGTTTGTTAATTCACTCATTCCTTAGATATTTACTGAGTGCCTATGCTGTGCCAGGTACTGTTCTAAGGTGTTGAGATACAGCACAGAACAAGGTAAGCATAATTTTGGCTATGATGACATTTATACCCAAATCATGAAATAATGAATTAGTACATAGTATAACTTTAGATAGTGACAAGTATAAAAAAGACAACAAAATAGGATAATGAGATAATGGTAGAACATTATTTATAAAATGATAATTCAGTGATACATAGGCTTTTCTATATCAAGGTATCTCTTTACCAAACAACTTGAAAGTCACATTAGACATTTACTCTTTTAAAATTTACAGGAATAGAAGCACAACATTTTAGAGCTAGAAACAATGTTGGAAATCATACGGAACAACTCCTTATTTTACAGATGGAAAAACTGAGGTTTGGAGAGGTTTGTGACTTGTCCAAAGTAAAATAAAACTAACAGTGGCAGACAGAACTTAAAACTAATTTTCTCATTCCTAGAGTCCACACCTAACTTTCTGTTGAGAGTTTAAGATCCTACTTTCTTCACAGTGTCTTATTGATTTTGAAAAATGTATTATTTATTACTGAAAACATATGTTATGTAGGAAATAAATAAGTTACTTTTTTTAAAGCAAAAAAAAAAAAAAAATCCCACTTTATGTTCCCAAGTGAAAAACTTTGAATTCAAGTAAAAAAACAAATATGAAACTTATGAAAAATTTATTTCTATTATGTTTAAAGACATGAAGCCCAAGTATAAGGCTAAATGGGTTTCATGAAGAGATACCATTATTTAATATTAAGTTTTTATATGCAATGGGCTTCCCTGATGGCTCAGGTGACAAAAAATCTACCTTCAATGAAGGAGACCTGGGTTCTACCCCTGGGTTGGGAAGATGCCCTGGAGAAGGGAATGGCAACCCACTCCAGTATTCTTGCCTGGAGAATTCCATGAACAGAGGAGTCTGGGGGGCTACAGTTCACGGGGTTGCAAAGAGTCGGACATGACTGAATGACTAAGCACATATATATAACATGCTCTATTTTTTTAGCCTGCTTCTATGTTTTCCTTTTTTAAATTGTGGTAAAATAAAGTTACCATCTTGATTATTTTTAAGTGTATGGTTCAGTGCTGGACTGGAAGAAACACAAGCTGGAATCAAGATTGCCGGGAGAAATATCAATAACCTCAGATATGCAGATGACACCACCCTTATGGCAGAAAGTGAAGAGGAACTCAAAAGCCTCTTGATGAAGGTGAAAGTGGAGAGTGAAAAAGTTGGCTTAAAGCTCAACATTCAGAAAACGAAGATCATGGCATCCAGTCCCATCACTTCATGGGAAATAGATGGGGAAACAGTGGAAACAGTGGCAGATTTTATTTTTCTGGGCTCCAAAATCACTGCAGATGGTGACTGCAGCCATGAAATTAAAAGACGCTTACTCCTTGGAAGGAAAGTTATGACCAACCTAGATAGCATATTGAAAAGCAGAGACATTACTTTGCCAACAAAGGTCCATCTAGTCAAGGCTATGGTTTTTCCAGTGGTCATGTATGGATGTGAGAGTTGGACTGTGAAGAAGGCTGAGCACTGAAGAATTGATGCTTTTGAACTGTGGTGCTGGAGAAGACTCTTGAGAGTCCCTTGGACTGCAAGGAGATCCAACCAGTCCATTCTGAAGGAGATCAGCCCTGGGATTTCTTTGGAAGGAATGATGCTGAAGCTGAAACTCCAGTCCTTTGGCCACCTCATGCGAAGAGTTGACTCATTGGAAAAGACTCTGATGCTGGGAGGGATTGGGGGCAAGAGGAGAAGGGGACGACAGAGGATGAGATGGCTGGATGGCATCACTGACTCGATGGACGTGAGTCTCAGTGAACTCCGGGAGTTGGTGATGGACAGGGAGGCCTGGTGTGCTGCAATTCATGGGGTCGCAAAGAGTCGGACAGGACTGAGCGACTGAACTGAACTGATTAATCCTCTCCCCAAATCCCTAGTAACTATCATTGTACTTTCCATGATTTTGATTATGCTAAGAGCCTCATATATGTGGAATCATACAGCAATTGCCTTTTTGTGACAGGTACATTTGTTCCACTTAGCATAATGTCTTCATGGTTCAACCACATTGTATTAATGGAATCTGGCAGAATTTCCTTCCTTTTGAAGGTGAATAATACTCCATTGTTTGTATATAACACATTTTGTTTATTCATTCATCATTTACATGGCTTCCACCTCTCTGCTGTTTTTGTGAATAAGGCTGCAATGAACATGGGTATACAAAAATCTCTTTGAAATCCTTCTTTCAATGCTTTTGGATATATACTGAGAAGTGGAATTGCTAGGTTATATGGTAATTCTAGTTTTAATTTTTCAAGGAACCACCATTTTCCACAGTGGTTGTACCCTTTTCAATCCCTACCAGTAATGAACAGGGTTCTAATTTTTCCATATCCTCAGCAACACTTGTTACATTCTGTTTTTTTAAACAGTGGTCACTCTAATGTGTGTGATGGCTACACACATGGGTGGTATCTTACTGTAGTTTTGATTAGAATTTCCCTAATGATTGATAATGTTGGAGATCTTTTCATATGCTTATTGATCATTTTCATATCTTCTTTGGAGAAATGGTGATTCAAGTCCTTACTCACTTTTGATTCCAGTTGTTTTCTTTTTTTTTTCCTCTTTCATTGTTGCTGTTGCGTTTTAGGAGTTCTCCATATATTCTGGATATTAATCCTTTAAAGATAGATGATTTGCAGGTATTTTCTCCCATTCCGTGGGTTTCCCTTTCACTCAGTTGATTGTTTCTACTATCTTACTTCCTTGCTTATATTTTAAAATTAACTAATTCATAGTTTTATTTTCAGATGTTTTTCAATATTTTTCATCACATTACCTCTATATTTAGTAATTAAATAGAAATACATTTTGGAAAAAATTTTCCTGACAAATATTTTCTGTATATCAAACACAACTACCTTCTATTTTGGATTATAAATTAAAATCTTATCTTCTTAAAATTACACCAAGGAGAAAAAGGCACTGAAAGGCTCATATTATTACAAGAAAGCTCTATACCAGCCTGCAAAAATTAAAATTAAAACCTCCAATGAGTTCAAGACCAGGGTCTTCTTTCTTGTTGATTATGCCAGTAATCTAATTTTGCTGATTATTCCAGTAATCTAATCTAATTATCTCTCTTCTAATTTTGGGTGCTCATTTGAGATGTCCTAGAGTAAAAAGATCCAACAGAATTCCTTTTTTTTTTTTTTTTTTTTGCTCTCTATCCCCACAAAGCCCTAGAGCTAAAAGAACGGAAAAAGTCAATATCTCTCAGCATCCATGATAACTCCTTCTAAAAAGAGAGCCCAGCAAAACCTTTTCCACCCTTCAAATACATGACCATTTGCCCATGTTTAAATACGGCTGACTGACAATGCTGAACTCTTAGCAGATTTCTTCATCTGCGTGGTATCACTGGTTTCCTCAAAATGCTTTTATGGCTTTCTAATAATCTGGGTCCTTGCTGTCACTCTGGTCCCAATTCAGTCTCCACACAGTCCTCCAAGCTCTAATTTCTCAGATTTTCCCTTTTTCTTGAACGTACAGAATTTCTTATCTCAGGGCCTTTGCACATATTGCTTCCTGAGTCACCCCCATCTTTCACCCCAAATTAGCTAACCTCTGTTTGTCTCTGAAGTTTGAGCTTAAATGTCACTTCACTGGGGAGATTTTCCTCTACTCCCCAATAGAATAAGTCCTCCTTTTACCCAGAACACGTTTTATAATTACACAATCAATTTACTTGTGTGATTATCTGCTTAATCTCCCCCACAGATAATAAGCTCTATGAAGGCATCATGTCTGTTTTGTCTGTATCCAAAGGACCTGCTACAGCTCCTTGCAGATAATAGGGGTCCCCACCAATGTTTGTTGAATAAATGAGTAAGTTAATCAGTTCAGAAAATAAACGTGATCCCTCCACTATTCATGACTAGGCACCAATATATTTTCACATGCTCTTCATCCTACCTGTTTAATTTTCTTTTTCTCCCAATAATAATATACAACCAGCAGACATCTAAGTGAAAAAATTCTTAAACCTGCTCTCCTACTTGGAGTTAGAATGTAATCACTCACATTTATTAAAATGAGTACATATACCAGAGAAGGCAATGGCAACCCACTCCAGTACTCTTGCCTGGAAAATCCCATGGATGGAGGAGCCTGGTAGGCTGCAGTCCATGGGGTCGCTAAGAGTCGGACATGACTGAGCGACTTTACTTTCACTTTTCACTTTCATGCATTGGAGAAGGAAATGGCAACCCACTCCAGTGTTCTTGCCTGGAGAATCCCAGGGACGGCGGAGCCTGGTGGGCTGCCGTCTACGGGGTACCACAGAGTCAGACACGACTGAAGCGACTTAGCACCAGCAGCAGCAGCAGCTGGTACATACACAACTCACATATACCTAATATGGAAAAAGTTATAAAGGATTCTTTTCTATAGTCCCATATTATGAACTGCTTACCTAAGGTACTTAAAACACTTTTGGGAATTCCTCCAAAAAATCATTGATAATTCTGTGCAATACTCATCTTATTGCTTTGAAAGAAGCTTAAAAATAATTTTTCATTTTAAAATAAAGCATATCAAATTATAAATCACAATAGGCTTTGTATGAAATGAATGATCCTCCATTGGAAAAGTAAAGTCAAAACAAAAAACAATCATTAACTCAAAAGTCAGACTATTTAAGCTGACACAGAGCTGGTCTTAGAAGAATTAGAAATGACAAATCCAAGAAACAACAAAAAAGAGTGGAAACTTTTTCTAAAACAAAGAGTATTTTAAGACTACTCAGGAAGAAACATACATCTGAAATACTTCTATAAGGTCACAACCAACATGTTTTACTTTAAAAGTAAAACCAATAGGTTTTACTTAAAAGAAAGCTTTTAAGGTCAACAGTATTAAGGTTATTGGTTTAGAAAGGAACTTAACTGGTTTCTTTGATGTGGAGATTTATAGATTTGTTTTTGTTTATTTGATGGTGGTGGACATCAGAGTATCAAGAGAGGAAGATGAAGAAACAGGCACAAATACAGCTTGCCTAGTCCTTCATTATCTTTTTTACCGAAAAGAACTATCATGTGCTCAGCTGAGTTCCATAATTTCAGCTGTAAAGAGGGAACTAAAATATCTGAATGCTAAGTGACCTGAGTTGGCTTCATAATGATGGGCAAAGCCTAGCACTGTGAAGGGGATCATGAAACTTACTTTCTTGTGCACAACAGAGGGAGTGGAATTTACTGGGCTTTCATCATCATGCATCATGACAAGTTCAGAGCTGCTATCGTCCATGACCTCTTGCATGCTGTTCACGCTGCTGCCCTGGCTGCCTGTACTCACAGACATGCTTGGGATGGAATGGTTGCTGCCCAGGCTGTCCAATTCCCTGCTCAGGCTGGTTCCATGTTCGCTGTCCTATAAAAATGGGGCACTTGGGTTAAAAAAAAAATGACTGGAGATAAAGCACCAATCCATTGACTAAGCTATTAAGTACATTCAATTTTGCAGTGCCAAGTTGCTTTTCTGCCAAATCTGCAAGATGAAACTTTTAATGTAGTGGCTCCACTACTCCACCACCATTTTCAGACATCTCCAATTCACTCTGATGCTGTCCCAAAGGCCTATTCTGGTGTTAGGGAAAGACTGCAGGCTACTGAACAGGGGATCTCTAGGAAAGCTACAAACATAGCAGTGGGCACTTGAAGCTCAAAGAGGATAAAAAGAGTTTTCAGAGATTTGACAAGCAATATGCTCTTTTTGCAAGTCATTATTGAGAAACTTCATATCTGAGCAGGGATATTAATTCTACTGTCCTGGACAGGTAATTAAATTCTGCCTCCCTCAAGCAATTCTATCAAGCTTACCTCTGTAATCTTATTAAATATATCTGTTAAATAATACTGGTATTCATCACTACTAGTCCAAAGACTACTATTTGAGAAATGCTAAAATAATTGGAACATATAATTTATCCATCACAGTGGGTATCTTTTGATACAAGATTAAGTAATATAATTAAAGCAACTTAGTTCCAAATAAACCCTGTTTTCAAAGAAGCATACTCTGTACCTACATAACTTTAATGAATTGCTCTTTAGCCATGGCAATATAAGGAATCACTGACAAAGGTAATTTGAGCAATTTAAGATGATAGATAATACATTATATTTTAAATAGATTTATTTCCCCAATTAAAGGGGCCCATTTGTATATATGCAATCAAGAGATTTTTATATTCCAGTTCAGCTTTCTGAATTTTATTTTTATAATTATTGATAAAACAATTTTATTTTCTTCTATATTAAAAAGTTAAACTAAAATTCATTCTTCATTTTTTCCCCCTTTTTAATCTATTTTTAGAAGAGTCCTTTCTTTTGTTCAAGGCTAATCCCTGCACTAATGCTCTTACTCCTATGCACTTTCTGAGATCCTAATTCCTTAATTGTGTCTCCTTCCTCTATTTTCAACGCCTCTGTCCTGGCTCCTTTCCTTCTGCATAGTATGAAGAGACTTGCCTTATATGTATGTACCTTTCTACATACTGCCCTTTGTCATTTTTCCTTCTTGACCCAGTTTATGAATCTTAAAATGACCAACTTTCACTATCTTTACTTTCTCACTTCCCACTTATTCTATAACCCACAGTAAACGACTATTCATCCTAACTATTCCTGTAAAACTGCTTTTACTAAGGTCATCAAGAAGATCCTACTTGAAAAACCCAGTTAACACTGTTTTTGGTCCTTGTTTAACCTGACTTCTCTGTGGCATCTGATGGTATTTGTAGCTCCCTCCTTGAAGCTGTGTATACTTGTAACATCTATGATGCCTTTATCTCCCCGGTTTCCCTTTTCTTAGGTGGCATGGACTCTCTTCTCATTCTACATTCAACTCCTGATTCATCATCATTTTAATGTCCTTGACCCCCAACCAACTACCCTTTACCCAGACCTCTTTCCTATGTTCTGGATTTGTATTTTCCAATCAAATGCTAGACATCTCTATTTAGGCCTCTTCGACTAATCCTTCTTAAACTATTTGAATAACTTAAACTAAAGTCATCTTTCTGAAAAAACTCCACCTGTACACTGTGTCAATAGCAGATGATGCCAAGACCTTACTCAGCAGGCATCAAACTGAAATCATCCTAAACCAACTCTTCCTTCTTGGTTCTTCTCTGTTCTTGGTACTGACACACTCTAGTCACTGAAGCACAAATGCTCAGAGTCACCATAAGCTCCCCTTCATCTGTCACTGTCAGTGAGAAGCACAGTATTATCAAGTTCATCTCTCTAGTGTTTCTCAGTGTTCCTTCTCCCCAATTCCCATGAATATTGCCCTTACTGCCTCTTGCATGGACTATTACCCAGAAAGTTATCCATTCAAATCCATCTTACATTCTGATGCCAGGATAATCTTCCTAAAGCACAGCATGAAAGTGCCCTGTAACTGCCGGTCAAAAGTGACCCACCTCTTCACTAATCCCACCAGCAGATGACTTATTCTGTCCCCACTATGGACCCCTACTGTGTGCTCTACCTCTGTAACACTGTTCATATTTTATCTTATTTTTTTCAATATCTCTTTTGCAACTGTGCATGTCTCTTAAGGCAGAGAACATCAACTGAATACATTGTTATTTCCCAAAGTGTTTTTCATAGCATCCTAGTCCAGAACTTTTACACATAGTAGGTACCCAATGAGTGTTCGCTAAAAGAAACTCAACCTACTTCTTCATCTTCCTGTGACTCATTCAAGGGTCCATTTCGTGTCTCTTGGAAAAGGATTTTTTTCATTTTCCGGTATTGTAGGTTATCTAGCTCACGAACGGCATCTTTTGTCCTCTGTATAAGGTCAATAAGGACACGAAGTGGACGGTCTCGTCGAACGAAGTCATGCTGATTAAGGGAAGAGAAAAAAACAGAAACTGATAATGAGGAGACATATTTTTAGGTGCAAGATTAAGATGTAAAGATAAATCAACGTAAAACAGTTCTGTGGATTTTGAAGATACAATTTTCATCTCATGTAGCCTCATACCTTGTATAAATCTCATAAAGTCATAATCATGTTTTTTCTCTTCTTCCTCAAGCCACGTTTTGTGGACTTGTTCTAGAATTTACTTGAGAATTCTTGAGGTTTACTTTGCCATGCAAATAATAACAATGACTAGAACTTTAAATAGTAGCTGAGAGCTTGTGCCTTTCAAACCTGAAACTATGTAATAAGCAAAAGCAAGGCAGAGTATAGAATATTCTTGTTATAATCTGCCTCAATCCTCTTTCTCACCCTACACTACCGTTTTAAAGACAGACTTCTGAATATTTTGTTTTCTATTTCTGTGGTCATATACAGTGTATGCTTGAAAATGTGGCAATTATTCCATTTATCTCAGAGGTCAGAATTTTGGCAACTTCATCTTCCCTTTACAGAGCTGTACAATGAGAAATAAGGCAAAAGGGTCTCCAAGGGGTTAAAATATTCACCCCAAGTCCACAAGCTTTTCTTGATGTAAACAAGCTTCACTTTCAATATTATCAATGATCTTTAACACATATTCTGGTTTCCTGGTTTCTCAGCCACAGCAGTTTAGAAAGAGGGAACAAAAGTAGGAGAATAGAGGACTGAGGACTGTTAGAGAGTTACTTGTTGCCAAAAAAAGAGTCTGTTGAAAAGGTATCTGACCACCTGACAGTAAAGAGAAGGAAATTCCATGATTAACACACCAAGCAACCAACCAACCAAATAAAAATGAACTAGGGTTTGTGGACTATTTTGTAAACGGGCAACTGTCCTTCATACACTTTTTTTATACTCCCAAGATCTCATGAAATGCTATTATCTCTGGGTAATCAAGAAGTGGCATTATATTCATTATGCTTTCTTGAGGAAGGCAGAGAAGCATATCACATATTTTGATAAGATCACCACACAAAATGATCAAAAGGAGGAGGAGGAAGTTTTGTTTTTTAAAGGAAAAGTTTCAGTTATGTGGAAAATTCGCTTATGTGAAATTATAATTTGAATATATTGGGAAAATGAGGTATTAATGTGGTAGGCCTCAGATGATGGAATGGATTTAATTTCTTTATAAGTTAAACAGATATAAAAGAGGAGCAGGACCACTGTGAGGAAAAAAAATCTGTATGTCTTGCAGTTCTTCACTCTGACTTTGCTGTCCAGGGAATTGTGGCTTTTGCTCCTATTTTAATAAAATATCTCTTTCTCTGCAAAGAATCCCTTCTGAAAATGAAACACCATTCCTGGAAGGAAGAGTAGCTTGCATATTTGAAGAGGAGAATTTAAGGGAGAAAGCAAAATTATTTGGCTACTTCAGTGCTTGCAATTAGACAAGAATAAATCAGTCTTTAGTAAACTTCAAGATATAATCTAGGATACTGAATTTTAGAGAAGTAGCTCTTAGTAATTCTTTTATTTCCAAGGTGAGGGATTTTAGGCCCAGAGAGGTTAAGTGATTTACCCAGCTAAACAATGCAAGAGCTAGAATGGACACCCAGGTTTCTTTATTTGGGAGTTTGTTTTCTGGTGGTCTACCACAGAGTTGATCATGGTATTAACTGTGACAGACACCTATTTATCCTTCATTCCAATCTCTTTTCCTTGCCTTTCTTTCTTGAAAGTAGTAAAAAGTATAAGACCTGGACTCTACCTTTCTTTGCAGGTATAATTAGCAATGTGACCAAGTTCTGGCCAAATTCTGAGATATAGGCAGAAACCCCAGAGGAAGGCTTTGTTTTCCAGGATAAAAAGCAAGGCACAGGAAGAGAAGGTGTTTTACTCTTTGTCCTGCCTCCTTTCTCCTGCCTGGAATAAAGTCTGAGTCCCGGAAACACAGGAGCCATTTTGTGACCAAGAAGACAAAAGTCAAGTGCAAAGAATGGTAAAGTAGAAGACAGGAGGAGCTATTGAGCTGCTTACAGGTCTGGACTGCTTCTAACACCTCCTTTCCTAAATCCTGGACTTCTTATTGTGGGAGGTAATTAAACCTTAAAATATTTCAAAACTGATACACCCAATGTCTTAAAAACATCTCATGGCCTCCATTGTAAAGTCTGGCCTGAACAGTCGGTTCCTGCTTGAATTTCTAGGCTCCACTCTAGTCACTCCTATTCCCTGTTCCACCCAATGCAGCATACTTGTAGATCATTCTTGTCTCTGCCATGGGTTTCACACCTGCATGTCTTTTCCCCTGTTGTTCTCTCTGCCTGAAATCCCATCTCTTCACTGTTCTCCAAACCCATACAGTTGAAAGGTTCTCAGATCATTTTCAAAGAATGCTTTCATTGTTCTTAGAAATATGTTTACTTTAAACATTTAAATAATAGAGAAATCAATAAAAGATAGTAAAAGAAAATCAAAATTCTGCCATCCAGAAATAAATGAAATATTATTTTAGACACTTTCCTTCCCTCTCTCCCCTCTCTCTCTCTCTCTCAGAATGATGGATATCCAGAAATAATTTTACATGAGAAACTTATTACACATGGTAATTTAAAAAATAATCTATTAAAATAAGGTATATTTGAATTTCATAGAATTAGAGGAGTTTAAAGTAAGATGACTGCTTAATGTTAGTTAAAATTTCTTCACCAAGAGTTACCAGTTCCTAAAAGGCCCTCTAAAGTTAAGGGGGGAAAAAAAAGATCATGTAAAGCTTTAAGAGATTAGAGTTACTTAAAAAAGACTTTCAGTTTAAGAACTGTTATTGACTATCTACCCTGAAAAACAGGAAAATCAGTACATTTACATTTCTTTCCTACCCCTACTTCTTTCTAGGCACATTATTATTTTCACATTGTTAATACATATACTGTCAATGTGTATAACATTTACATTCTGCCTTTTAATCACAGCAATGATTTTACTGTAGTTCTCTCTCTGTAGTTTTAATTCTTTGTGAAGGTGACATTTTAACACCAGGAAGAAAATGTTTGGAAAAGATGGATTATTTTAAAAATATTTGGGAATAATTAGAAAGCCAACTGGAGGAAAAAAAAAGTTAAATTCCTTATAACAAATTTCTGCACCTCCCCCCAAAATCCCAGAAAAAATAATGTCAAAAGTGAAATAAGAAAATAGTATCTATAAGATTTACTACAAATTAACAAGGGAAAAGCCCTCAGACAAATGAGAAAGATCAACAGAGAGTTCACAGAAGAGGAAATAGAAATGGCTTATCAACATAAGAAAGACAATCTAATTCATAATGAGAAATACAACCTAAAATGACAGTGAGAAAAGTTTTCCACTGAACTGATTAGAAGGTCAAAAAGTTTTGGTATTCATACTTTGCTAACAGGACCATAAACTGGGGCATCCTCTTTGGAGGAAAATTTGCAACACCTTTTAAAATTTAAAATTCACATTCCATTTGATTAGCAATTTCACTTCTAGGAATTTATTCTTTGGATATCTGTATATACAGATACAAAATGACACATGTGTAAGGATATTTATTGTAGAACAGTTTGTAACAGCAAAAGACTGTCAACACCATAATGAGTTGGTTATAAAAACAACCATCCATCTGACTATATAATGGAGTCCTTAGAGACGTTGAGATAGTTCTGCATGTAGTAACATGGAACAATACACAAAACACACTAAAACTTAAAATATTCAGGGTAGAACAGTTTGCTACCATTGGTTCAAAAATTTAAAAGGATATTTACTTCCATATGCATAGAATATTTCTAGAAGGACATGTACAAAATTGGTGACAGTGGTTGCTAACTCTAGAGAAGGGCCTTGAATGGGAAGGTTTTCTCACTTTTTATTCTCTCTTCTACTGTATTTTTATCTTTTGAAATTTGTATTGGTTATTCAAAATGAGGAATGTAGTCTCTTTACCATGCTAAACAAACACACAAACTAGTAGTGAATGAATAAATAAATGAATATTGGAGAGCAAACTTAAATTCAATGATCACCACCAGTTCTTTCACAAGTTTCTCCAGTCCCTAATTTACTTTTTCTTCCTTCTTCCCTCCCTCCCTCTCTCACTTTTTGTTTCATTGATAGACTGGCTGGATTTCCTTATCAAGCAATTGAGAAAAAGCTTTTAAGAAAGGAAAACTGCTTAAAATTTGTGAGGCTGGAAAATGTCCAGCTGCATTTATAATTGAGGAGCACCTTAGCTGGGTCACAAATCTTTGGTTTACATTTTCTTTTTCTTAGAACTTTGTAAATATTGTTATATAGTTTTCTGGCTTTGAGTGTTCCTGAAGAGGCAGATCTGAAGTCAAATGGTTTTTTTAGCCCCAAATAAATTTTTTTCAGCCTATTATGAATTTTTCTTTATCCTTTGAATTTAGAAACTAGATACAGGTAGGATTTGTTGATCACTGAAGTTCAGTTTCACCTCCCTAGAAATGCCTTGTATTAAAGAGCAGCTCCTGTCACTCTTTATCCCAGTCCTTGCTTTATTTTTTTGACATTATATCAAATTATTTGTTTGTTTTCTCACTCCTGCATTAGAATATAAGTTCCAGGAAGGCAGGGACTATCTTTTTCTTTGTACCACTGTATGATTTTCAGTGTTTAGAACAGTGCTTGGCACCAGGTAGATAATCAGTAAACATCATTGACTAAATGTTAGGCTTACTTGATTTGGTCCACCAAATCAAATAAGGGTAAATCAGGGGATTTCCCAGGTGGTCCAGCAGCTAAGACTCTGTGCTCCCAAGGCAGGGGGCATGGGTTTAATTTCTTGTCAGGGAACTAGATCCTGCGTATCGCAACTAAGATACGCATGGACAAGTATATATGTGTGTTTGTATACATGCGCACGCATGTGTGTATATACACTTAAGTAAATCAAATAAAATAAAGGTCCTAACATTAACTTTCAAAAAGTATATCTTCAAGTATATCTTTAAATATCTTCTACTCCATGTGTTTTGCTTTCTCTTTTAGGAATAACAGGTTGAAATATATATCTCCTCTGCCTTCCACATGTCATCTTTTCTATAATCATCTTTAGAAATTTTTCTTCTTCATTTAATTTTATTTCCCTCGGGCTATCCATCATTGGAAATACCCTACATGGGTGTGTTTATCATATTAGCTTGTTGTTTATGATATGATTTGATATGATATATCTTTAAATTTTTCTCTTTCATTTTCTTTTTCTACCTCTGCCCATTTGTTTTTTATATCCTTTTGTTGTCTGTTGCCCTATCATCTTCGAGGCATGTTTTTTGCTTTATTATTTTTAAAGCAAACTTTTAATTTTTTTTCCTCTTCTTTTCTTTCTCTAAACTGCTGTTTGTGTCCTGTATTTATAAATCTTTGCCTACTTCAAAGTAATAAAGACACTGTCTTGTGCTTCTGGTATTCTATTGTCTATAGTTTATGTTTAGAACATGTGATGCTTCTACACCAAAAGAGAATAAGGTAAAGCCCATTGTCTTGTTGCTTCTGTCACCATATTCCTGTGACCTGTTACTCACAAGAAGGAAAAACTTAATTTTGGGTAGAAAAGCTAGTCAGCTTCAGACCTACCTCTTCAGGATACTCAAAGCCAGAAAATAACAGAATAAGATTTTTGAGAAAAAGAAAATATAAACCAAGAATCTGTGACACTTAGCCAAGGTGCAATTATAAAGGCAGCTGACATGTTTAAGCTTCACAAATTTAGGCAATACAATTCTGAGGTTTTCTTAAACCAAAGAAAGAAACAAAAAAAGACTGGAAAACACACATACAGAAAAAGATTAAAGAAACCTGGACTATTCTGTGGCCAATAAAATACATTTATATTGTAAAAACAACTCCCACATACTTCACTGATATTAATGGAACACTGCCTATGTACACAGAGCCTATAATACAAAGTTACATGAAAACAGATGCTCAAAAATGCTATATTTAAATCAAATGAATGCAGTTAACACACAATAATTTTGTCACCAACATGTATGATGTAACACTATGTAAATATCTGTCTTATATATTTATCACATATCTTCACTGCCTGATGATTTGGCAACAACCTAACTGAAATCCTAGAGTTGGTATTTGAACCATTGGCAGACTCTGTCCTGAAAACTTTGAGTTAAAGTTCAGGCAGATATTAGTCACTGGAACATCAGAGTGATGACCAGAGCAAGGAGAAATGTTCTTTGTCATAAGGCAAAAAAGGTGGGTGGGGTGGGGAGCAGAAAAAGGGAAAAGTTGGAGGGAAAAGTATTCATGAGGAATATACAGTGTATCAGTTCAGTTCAGTTCAGTTGCTCAGTCATGTCCAACTCTTTGTGACCCCATGGATTGCAGCACGCCAGGCCTCTCTGTCTATCACCAACTCCTGGAGTTTACTCAAACTCATGTCCATTGAGTCGGTGATGCCATCCAAGCATCTCATCCTCTGTCGTCCCCTTCTCCTCCCACCTTCAATCTTTCCCAGCATCAGGGTCTTTTCAAATGAGTCAGCTCTTCGCATCAGGTGGCCAAAGTATTGGAGTTTCAGCTTCAGCATCAGTCCTTCCAATGAATATTCAGACGGATTTCCTTTAGGATCCAACTTTAGGTTGGATCTCATTGCTGTGCAAGTGACTCTCAAGAGTCTTTACCAACATCACAGTTCAAAAACATCAATTCTTTGGTGCTCAGCTTTCCTTACAGTCCAACTCTCACATCCATACATGACTACTGGAAAAACCACAGCTTTGACTAGATGGACCACTGTTGGCAAAGTAATGTCTCTGCTTTTTAATATGTTGTCTAGGTTAGTCATAGCTTTTCTTCCAAGGAGCAAGTGTCTTTTAATTTCATGGATGCAATCACCATCTGAAGTGATTTTGCAGCACCCCCAAATAAAATCTGTCACTATTTTCACTGTTTCCCCATCTATTTGCCATGACGTGATGGGACCAGAGGCCATGATCTTAGTTTTCTGAATGTTGATCTTTAAGCCAACTTTTTCACTCTCCTCTTTCACCTTCACCAAGAGGCTCTTTAGTTCTTCTTCACTTTCTGCCATAAGGGTGGTGTCCTCTGCATATCTGAGGTTATTGATATTTCTCCTGGCAATCTTGATTCCAGCTTGTGCTTCATCCAGTCCAGCATTTCTCATGACATACTCTGCATAGAAGTTAAATAAGTAGGGTGACAATATACAGCCTCCACGTACTCCTTTCCCTATTTGGAACCAGTCTTTCGTTCCATGTCCAGTTCTAACTGTTGCTTCTTGACCTGCATACAGGTTTCTCAGGAGGCAGGTCAGGGGGTCTGGTATTCTCATCTCTTGAAGAATTTTCCAGTTTGTTGTGATCCACACAATCAAAGGCTTTGGCATAGTCAATAAAGCAGATGTTTTTTTGGAACTGTCTTGCTTTTTTGATGATCCAATGGATGTTGCCAATTTGTTCTGTTTCCTCTGCCTTTTCTAAATCCAGCTTGAACATATTGTGTTAATCTTGCTACTTCTATGCCTAGCTACTGTCTCTGGACTTTAAATGACAAGGTGTATGTTCTAATCCACTTTGTCATGATGAGCTGCCACAGGAATGATTTATTATATTTCATTACAGTTCAGTTCAGTTCAGTTGCTCAGTCGTGTCTGACTCTTTGCGACCCCATGAACTGCAGCACGCCAGGCCTCCCTGTCCATCACTAACTCCTGGAGTTCACTCAAACTCACGTTCATCGAGTTGGTGATGCCATCCAGCCATCTCATCCTGTTGTCCCCTTCTCCTCCTGTCCCCAATCCCTCCCAGCATCAGAGTCTTTTCCAATGAGTCAACTCTTTGCATGAGGTGGCCGAAGTATTGGAGTTTTAGCTTTAGCATCAGTCCTTCCAAAGAACACCCAGGACTGATCTCCTTTAGAATGGACTGGTTGGATCTCCTTACAGTGCAAGGGACTCTCAAGAGTCTTCTCCAACACCACAGTTCAAAAGCATCAATTCTTTGGTGCTCAGCTTTCTTCACAGTCCAACTCTCACATCCATACATGACCACTGGAAAAACCATAGCCTTGACTAGACGGACCTTTGCTGGCAAAGTAACGTCTCTGCTTTTCAATATGCTATCTAGGTTGGTCATAACTTTCCTTCCAAGGAGTAAGCGTCTTTTAATTTCATGGCTGCAGTCACCAACTGCAGTGATTTTGGAGCCCTCAAAAATAAAGTCTGACACTGTTTCCACTGTTTCCCACATGACTTTAAATTCCCCCCCTCAAATATAAATTTGAAAAATTACCCGTAACAGTTCTGCTGATGTTGGCCTTTCCTGAGGCATTTTCTGCAAGCAGTAATCAACAAATCTCCTGAAGGAATCTGTCCTGTGTGTGCAAATACAATGAAAGAAAATAACATCAGAATCTGTAGAACATACTGATCACTTTAAATAATTTTTATCCAAGGGAAAACTTTTTGATTTGGGAGATTTTTATTAAAATACTTTGGAATATCAGGAGAAGTGGCCCATTTTCAAGTCTGAGGTATGTAAAATTAATTCTTTAGGATAATGAATGTGGACAGTTTCAAGTCAGTCAACACATAAAGGTATCTTATGATATAAACAAAGTCAAATTGTAATATATCTCAGAAAATGAAAAATACTATATTTATATAAAACAATTTTGTATACATTTTTCTCTCCAAAGATAACAGCTCTCCTAAGTCTAAAGCCTATATTCTTCATGACAAATTGGTAACTCTTTCATCACCCACAACCTATAACCAGGTAGTAAAACTTGAAGCATAAGGGACAGAGAACCTAGGAGTATGCTCTCTGGATGAAAAAGCCTTCTCTCTAGAAAATTTCATTCTGTGTACTCTTCTTGGACATTGCCCTTTTACAGTAGCTCTGTGATTCTAACAGTTATTAAAATGTTATAATTTTCAGAGAGGGTACTTTATCCTTGCTGACAAATGATAAGACTGAGATGATCAATATAAGACCAATCATGACTTAGAGATTAGACTTGTTAGGAAGGTAGCAGGAGATATATGTACCTGTTAGAATTTCAGTTACTACACATATTAATAACACAAACCATAGTAAGGGCAGAAATACTATGTGTGTGTGTAAAAAGTTCAGGCTTATAAAGCATCAGTGTCCATTATCATAGCATAAACGAAGGAATGAAATGCTTTCTAGGTCAGATATTTAAAACGTAATTTAGTGAAAGTGCCAAAAACATATGGTGATTTTCTTACAGATTTAAAATGACAGCTCAGCCTTACCATTCATTAGACTGTAACGTGGGGGAGTCATTCTGGGCAATGTGATATAAGGCACTCATGGCATTCATGTTGAAAAGTGGGGGCTTCCGTTCCGCTGAAAGAAGAGAAACACAATAAAGCAGTTCTTGAAAGACATTAGGCAGATGGAGAAATAAGGAACTGTGAGCAAAGCTTGGCCACTAGCTTGCTATTATCATCATGCTGTATAATCCACTTATTGTAATCTCTAAGGTTGCTCAGGATAGCCATTCAAAAGAAGCTGCTGGTCATCTTAAAGTACACTGGAAAAGCTCCAAACAGAATCCATTTCAAGAAAGTAAAAAAATTTTTCCTATGTATCTTCAAAAAGTTGAACTTTGTTTTCCTACAATGGGTATGAACATCTTTGTGTATTGTTTTATTTCAAATAAAAATGCGTATTCATTGAAAAAAAATCAGAAAGCAGAGCAGTCGAATTAAAAAAAAAAAGATTATGGAACATCTTAATCATCACCAACAGAGTATGGAAGATAGAGTAAATCAATCCAATAAACACCATTTGAGGGCTCATCCAGACTAACGAAGTGGTACAAGTAGGGGTGGAGGGGAAAAAGGAGGATAAATGTAAGCAAGGTTTGGCCCATCCACTTTCTAAGGAGAAACTCACTGAGTCAGTTACTTCTTTATAAAATACATACTCCACCTCAGCCCATTGTTAACTCCTCTTTGGAATTTCTATTACTCTTTTAGTAGAGTGCTCACTTGGCATGCACTCTCCTATTGCATTTACATAAACATACAACTCTTTCCTCTCAACACAAATCATAAACTCTTAAGAGCAAGATCTTATAACCTTAATACTCTTGTTCTTTTATTTATTCTCTAGCATATGTAATAAGATGCTATTCACATATTAGGTGTTCTACTTGTTGACCAAAGGAAAGAAACAAGGTTCTAGTTCTTAGTACAGTTAATTTTACGCTATTTACTAGTTATGTCACAGAAGATAAATCACTATCTTGTTCCACTGTGCTTATCCTAATGGATTCTTGATGTAGTTCCACTCTGTAATTCATAATCTGATCTCAGGTTTCATCAGAGCATCTTGGTTTTTAAGTAAAGATTTAACCACTTTAAAAAAAGTGATTCCAGCTTATTCTATGCAATTCTAAGAAACAGAACAAGAAGTAAGGGCAGGGAACAAGAAGTTACAGGTAAGACATTTTTACTCATAGAAGGAAGAACTTCTGAAAAACCAGAATGGTAAAACAAAACCAAAAAACCCCACGAAACCCAGAATGAATAATGTTGAGATAGTGAACTTTAAGCTATTGGCAGAGTTCCAGTAGAAGCCAACTATATTTATCAGTGATCCTCCGGAGGGGCCTCTTATATTCTTAACTTTCTCAATAGGATACTTTACACTTACCAGATATCAGTATTATAGGGACATGGATGGTTAACAAGTGGAAATTTGAAAGTTGCAGTGTGGACAAAAGGATTTTATACCTGTTTCAAGCATGGAAGGCAAAAAAAAGTCTCAGGTTTATTTTATTTATCAGGAGGTAGATCTGAGAAAGTTTTTAGAGCTTGGCCTTCTGAAAACTTCAAGTATTTGAAGCCATGTGGAAGCAGGAACTCATCATGTAACCATCAATGGATTCCCACTGTTCTTAGGACAAAGTCTAGATTCTTAAACAAAGTCTCCTGGCCTTTACTAACATGACCCTGGCTACTTCCAGCACATCTTTCTGAGAAGCAATTTTACCCCCACCCCGTTCTCATGCATCTGTTGCTTCACTGAAAGAACCAAGGTCAGAGCCTTTCACACATGTTGCTTTCTCTGTCTGGTCTCCCTTTTCACTTTTGTTCCTTAGACTTTACCTGGTTAATTCTTCCAAATCCTTCAGGTTTCACCTTAAATAAAGTTGCATTTCTGCATTAGTTTAATACATATTTATCCAAGGCTTTTTATATGCTCGCAATCTCTTCCTTAGGGAACCTCTGAAGACTAGTTGTCCCACTAGATTTTGTCACTGCAAATTACATTTTAACTTTTTACTACCTATCACAACCATAACTGATTATGTAATTCTTTCCTTGATGTATATCTTCCTTGCTAAATTTCATTAGGGACAATGTCTATTATGTTCATCTCTGCATTCTCACTGCTGAGTATAACATCTGGTATATATTTTTGGTGGCCCCAAAATACCTCTAAAATAAATACATAAAGGTTAATCAAATTAAGACAAAGAAGAAACTTTGTCAACAAAGAATCTTTGTGCAGCAAGAAGTCACAAAGATGACTGAGAAGTGACTAACTCTTGGGGCTTACATCAGATACTATATGGTGGCTTCATTCACTATTAGAATAGTAGGAACCCTCTCATCGGCCAAAGAAACACAATTCAAACTGCTCAGAACATGAAATTGCACAGGAGAAACAGTAAGGAAGGGGAAATAAAGAAAGAAGAAAGTAGAAATTTAGAAAGAGGAGGATGAAGGAACAACAAAATCCAATTCAATTATGATAAGGCTCCAAGATCTGTCTGTTCAAATAGACCTCAGTGTCTCTTCAATAATCCTGTGCATTTTATAAAGATAGTACTGGTATTTCAATTTTAAAAAGATTTAAAAAAGGAAGAAGCTCTGTAAGACTAAATATATCCCTATCCCCTCAACATACATTACAACATTCATTTATTAACCCAAACAGTGAGTGGCAATAAGAAAGTGAATGGAAGAAGAAAATTCCAGGCAGAGAAACTATGTAACAACATTTATGTCCTCCTGCCCCCATTCCTTGGAGAATTCATTTCTGAAAAGTCAATTCCCTGTCAATGCTGATGAACCATTTGCCAGCTTCTACCATGATCTGTGCTGGTGAACTAAGTGTCTGTAGATTAAACAGAAAAGCATCAGATGAACCTATTCTTGAAATAATCTCAAAAAATAAAGTATCTGGTGACTGGATAATTTTAATGTCCAAGAATTTTCCAAGGATGCATGAATTTAACTAGTTTTTTTTTTTTCAGTGGAAGATCAAGTTAGCAAAGATAATTTGTAACTACTCAGGAATCTTGGAGCTTGATCCAGGAAAGAGGGATGGTGCCAGTAAAAGTATCATCTTCTTGCTTTCTGATAATACCTCAGTGATTCAATGTACAGATTAGGGGGCTTCTTAAGAATATGCAATTCTACAGAAGAGGTATTATAAAAAAAGGGGACAACATATTATTCAGTCACTACAACTTGTACTGTAATTTCAATATTAAAAGCACAATTTAGAGTATACTGTCTGTATGTGAAATTTCATTAAACCTAAAATACACAGAAAACTTAGAAAAATTATTGCTTAGGATTATATACACAGCAGTTTAATCATCTTTCATGTAAAAAAAAAAAAACTTCTTTTATGTGTCCATTAACAAGACTAATGGAGAAGGAAACGGCAACCCACTTCAGTATTCTTGCCTAGAGAATCTCATGGACACAGGAGCCTGGTGGTTTACAGTCCATGGGGTCGCAAAGAGTCAGGCATGACTGAGAGACTAAACAACAACAATAAGACTAATGCCAAGGAAATAGAGATGTTATGGTAAAGTTGTCAAAAAGATACTTGTATGATTTATTACATTACCAATATAATGTTTTGAATAACTACTGAGAACTTTAATATCCTTGGTAGCAATTTTATTTTATGAATATTAACTGAGCATGTACTATCATCCTTCTCTGAATCTGTCATTGACAATAAGCTGCATTGCAATTTAAGATGCACCACTATTCTAACTTAGAATAAAATCTGCCAATTATAATCATGAAGTGCTGTTGCCTGTAAAATACCTTCCTGTTTAAATAAGAGATGTTAAAATGTAATTAAAAATTTGATGAAATATGACATATATTACTAGGATTGTGCTGACGATGCCTAACATTTACTGAACACATACTATACACAAGATTTAATAATAAGCACATTAAATCCATATTTTCATTTAATCCTGACAATCTGCATAAGGTAGGAGATCTTATTAGGCAAATTTCATAGAGAGTTAAAATATCTTGAACAAAGTCATACAACTAAGAAATGGCAGAGCTGGCATTAGAACTCAGGTTTATCTGACAACAGAGCCTGGGTGTTCTTAGGAATAATGTGATACTGTCATCTATCAATTTGAAGGAATAGCTGTTGTGGAGGATAAGACAATTTGAGAGAAAGTTACTTTGTTCTTTGATTCAGTAAGTTCAGTTCAGTCACTCAGTCGTGTCCGACTCTTTGTGACCCCATGAACCGCAGCACGCCAGGCCTCTCTGTCCATCACCAACTCTCAGAGTCCACCCAAACCCATGTCCATTGAGTCAGTGATGCCATCCAACCATCTCATCCTCTGTCGTCCCCTTCTCCTCCTGCCCTCCATCTTTCCCAGCATCAGGGTCTTTTCCAATGAGTCAGCTCTTCGCATCAGGTGGCCAAAGTATTGGAGTTTCAGCTTCAACATCAGTCCTTCCATTGAACACCCAGGACTGATCTCCTTTAGGATGGACTGGTTGGATCTCCTTGCAGTCCAAGGGAATCTCAAGAGTCTTCTCCAACACCACAGTTCAAAAGCATCAATTCTTCGGCACTCAGCTTTCTTTATCGTCCAACTCTCACATCCATACATGATACTGGAAAAACCATAGCCTTGACTAGACAGACCTTTGTTGGCTGTAAATCACTTTATAAAAGGCAATAAAAGTCAGGTTGATACAGAGAGCATGTTGTTATATATATTTCAATTTAAAAAGGTAAAATCAGAAATTAAACACATACAAGGGACTCTCAAGAGAGGAAATACCAAGGTATCTCCTGGAACCTGTACCTATTTTGCCAATATCCACTGCTGTTTGAAACTCTAGTCATTATTACATCTACAGCGTATTAAAAAGCAGAGACATTACTTTGCCTACAAAGGCCTGAATAGTCAAAGCTATGGTTTTTCCACTTGTCATATACAGATGTGAGAGCTGGACGATAAAAAAGGCTGAGCGCCGAAAAACTGATATCTTCGAACTGTGATGCTGGAGAAGACTCTCGAGAGTCCCTTGGATTGCAAGGAGATTCAACCAGTCAATTCTAAAGGAAATCAACCCTGAATATTCACTGGAAGGACTGATGCTGAAGCTCCAATACTTTGGCCACCTGACATGAAAAGCCAACTCATTGGAAAAAACCCTGAAGCTGGGAAAGACTGAAGAAGGCAGGAGGAGAAGGGGATGACAGAGGATGAGATGGTTGGATGGCATCATCAACTCAATGGACAAGGTTTGAGCAAACTCTGGGAGATGGTGACGAATAGGGAAGTCTGGCATGGTGCAGTCCATGGGGTCGCAAAGAGTCAGACATGACTGACTGACTGAACAACAACATATCTACATAGTATAAAAACTGATGTGATGATGATCTTGAATCATCATAAAAGGGTATGTGCCAAACCCATGTTATAGTTTAAATACATTTAGGTAAGAAAAAACTTGTTAAAACAATGGGTGGGCACTAATTAGCTGTAATGTTCAACTCAGGGGACATCCTTGTAAAGTGCTGTAAGTGAGGAGGTGCTACTATAGTTTCAGTGTTACAAGTAAAATTTTGATTCATTTTAGAATATAAATGACAAAATAGGAATAATCCTTTCTTCTAAAAAATAAGTAGATATAACTTCCTCTTCTATTCTCCAAAATTACTATTCTGAAATGGTATCTCTTACATCTATTAGTATATATGTATGCTCATAAACAACATATAAAGTTGCTTATAAAACTTTCATAATTGGTATCATACTGTATACTCTTCTGACGTTTTTTGTTCATTCAATGTTGTGATTTGAGATTTATCCATGATGACACATGTAGATCTAGTTCATCCTTAACTGTGATATAGTAATCCATACTTAATTTAGTCATTCTTAGGATAAGAATTTAGGTTGTTTCCACCTATTCTTGCTTCTACAAACAAGGTTGAAGCCTTCCACATTTTCTAGTGTACATGTATAAAATTTCTAAAGTGTATACTTAGAAGTGTTGAGTCACTGACACTCATCATCCTTACCAGATGTTGCCAACTTGCTCTCCAACACGGTTATACCAATTTACACTCCTATCAATAGTGTTTGGGAGTTCCTGTTTCTTTAGCAGTTTCCCGTCTGACTTAAAAAAATTATACCAATCTAATAAATATGAAATGGTTTTACTTTGCATTTCACTGAATATTAATGAGATGGGGTATCTTCTGATGTTTGTTGTTCATTTATGCTTTCTTTTCAGTGCTAACTCCTTGATCATACTCATTGCCCATTTTTCTGCTGGCAGTTTGTTGTTTTCTTTTTAATAAAGAAATTTGGTAAAGAAATTTTGAGAGTTCTTCAGAAATTCAGGGCAAATACTCTGTTAGTTAGTTATGTTTCAACTACTTTCCATTAGTCTATACGTAAAGTAATGCTCAAAATTCTCCAAGCCAGGCTTCAGCAATACGTGAATCGTGAACTTCCAGATGTTCAAGATGGTTTTACAAAAGGCAGAGGAACCAGAGATCAAATTGCCAACATCCGCTGGATCATCGAAAAAGCAAGTAAGGTCCAGAAAAACATCTATTTCTGCTTTATTGACTATGCCAAAGGCTTTGACTGTGTGGATCACAATAAACTGTGGAAAATTCTGAAAGAGATGGGAATACCAGACCACATGACCTGCCTCTTGAGAAACCTGTATGCAGGTCAGGAAGCAACAGTTAGAACTAGACATGGAACAACAGACTGGTTCCAAATAGGAAAAGGAGGACATCAAGGCTGTATAATGTCATCCTGCTTATTTAAATTATATGCAGAGTACATCATGAGAAATGCTGGGCTGGATGAAGCACAAGCTGGAATCAAGATTGCTGGGAGAAATATCAATAACCTCAGATATGCAGATGACACCACCCTTATGGCAGAAAGTGAAGAACTAAAGAGGCTCTTGATGAAAGTGAAAGAGGAGAGTGAAAAAGTTGGCTTAAAGCTCAACATTCAGAAAACGAAGATCATGGCATCTGGTCCCATCACTTCATGGCAAATGGGTGGGAAGACAGTGGAAACAGTGGCTGACTTTATTTTTCTGGGCTCCAAAATCACTGCAGATGATGACTGCAGCCATGAAATTAAAAGATGCTTACTCCTTGGAAGGAAAGTTATGACCAACCTAGACAGCATATTAAAAAGCTGAGACATTACTTTGTCAAAAAGGTCTGTCTAGTCAAGGCTATGGTTTTTCCAGTATCATGTATGGATGTGAGAGTTAGACTATAAAGAAAGCTGAGCGCAGAAGAACTGATGCTTTTGAACTGTGGTGTTGGAGAAGACTCTTGAGAGTCCCTTGCACTGCAAAGAGATCCAACCAGTCCATCCTAAAGGAGATCAGTCCTGGGTGTTCAATGGAAGGACTGATGTTGAAGTTGAAACTCCAATACTTTGGTCACCTGATATGAAGAACTGACTCATTTGAAAAGACCCTGATGCTGGGAAAGATTAAAGGTGGAGGAGAAGGGGACGAGAGGATGAGACGGTTAGATGGCATCACCGACTCAATGGACGTGCGTTTGGGTAAACTCTGGGAGTTGGTGATGGACAGGGAGGCCTGACGGGCTGTGGTTCATGGGGTTGCAAAGAGTTGGACACAACTGAGCAACTGAACAGAATTGAACTGAATTTTTAAATTTTTTGTGTTTTATATAGCTTTATATTTTAGAGCATTGGGTTGGCCAAAAAGTTAGTTTGGGTTTTTCCGTAAGATCTTATTGCTGGAGATATTCCCTAATATGAAGTTTTATCTGGAACTGCTCTCTATGTAGGTGAGTTTTTAAGAGTCTGATTTGATAAGCCTGTTGTTACTTTCCCAGAGTTCCCTTATATAAGCTGAAATGTAAATTAAGTAATGGATATTACCATGAAGGAAGAACATATGTCATCATTTGTGGTATGCAGAATGGATATTTTTCAAATATTAATACCAACTATTGTATATTTTTACACTGGTTAGCTGCCATATCTGCTCTAACTCTTTTACTTAAAACAATAACATGAAAATATAGCAGAGAGAAAAAGCAATCTTATGAGGTTATTATAACAAAGCATAGAAAAAATATACTAAACTCACACCACCTAGCACATATGTACCAGAAACTCATTAAATATTTAATAATAGCTGGATAAGTGAATTTGTAATTGTAATAAGGAGTGATTCTCAAAAGTACAATGAAAACAGCTCTTTGCTCACCCATTTCAATGCAGGTGATCCCAAGTGACCAAATATCAACTTTCCCATCATACTGTCCTTCATCCATAGCTAAGATCACCTCTGGAGCCATCCTGCCAAATATAATTCACAAAACTCAAGTTGCAAATTAAAAATAAAATTCACTTACTATATCCATATAAATAGCTGTTCTTGAGCATATTCTAAAGTTTTATCTGATAAAGTTATCATTTCTTTTTTTTCTTTTTTCTTTTTCTTTTATTTTCTTTTATTTTATTTTTAAACTTTACATAATTGTATTAGTTTTGCCAAATATCAAAATGAATCCGCCACAGGTATACATGTGTTCCCCATCCTGAACCCTCCTCCCTCCTCCCTCCCCATACCATTTCTTTACACAAATAATTTGAAAAAACACTATTGAAAATACAAAAATATACCCAGTGATTTACATGAAACAATACATCATTTTCAACAGGGCTTTTACTATTCTTTGATCTTGGCTAAGTTACTTAACCTTTCTTTGTATCAGTTTCCTCATCTGTAATATGCAGACAATTTTATTAGCTACCTCAGAGATATTTGTAAAGGATTAATATGTATGAAACACTTAAACTACTTTAAACAATATGAAAAATATTTCATGCAATTACATAAAGCAATATATAATCAGATATTTCCAAGATGTTATAAGTTAAAAAACAAATAAACTGGATATAGTAATGGATATTATTTTGTTTGTCCATAATGGATTTTCATTAGGAGGGTAAGGGTTATATAGATTAAGATGATCTATTCTCTATTAGTGTGTGTAGGTAGTTGCATAGTATATGTTATTTGATGATGGTGGGAAAAATTTCAAATAGTAACTGATTTTTTTTTAGTAGGCAAGTTAAGTTTCCAGGGGTGTAAGTCATTCCCCAAGGTACAGTGAAATTCCAATGTATCTATGAAATAAAGCAAAGGTGTCTTGAATAGAGTGAGATGAAACTTTAAGTCAGAATGACAAGTGAGATAAAGTATCAGAGAATTCAACAGAAATAACATGGATTTCTTTCATTGAAAGGTAAAATTTATGCTCATTGGCTAGAAAAGGCTAAAGAAATTAACTTGCTCTTGCCTAGGGACTCTGCCTGAAGAGAAAAGTTCAAAAGAAACTTCAAATGAAATATAAAACCTGAGCTTGGTCAGTGAGTTGATAATCCTACTCAGTTTACACACAGTGACATCAATCTTATTTGAACAATTTAAAGTCACTGGAACTTTTATACTCAGTCTAAGTATTTCTTTTTTGCTAGTGAAGTTTCTATCCTTCCTAATGAAATCTCATTTGAGGCACATGGTGAGGCAGTGTTAAAAAAAAAAACAAAAACAAACAAAACCAGTGCTATGAGCCCATCTTGGTTACACACACATACTGTAAAACTATGTTGTGTTTTCTAATTCCACATACCAGTAAGGTGTGCCCACGAAGGAGTTGGCAGGAGAAGCCATTGAGGCAGATCCAAAATCTGCTAGTTTCACCTGACCTGGCTCTGTTAGAAGAATGTTTCCTGCTTTAATATCCCTATAGGAAAAAATAAGAGGGTTAGAAAATTACTTTTCAATTTTGATTATGGAATAGGTCAGAGCATGCAATTAATAAGACAAAAAATTTATTAAAAAAAAAAAAAAAAACTTGCTCAGATAGCCAGAAGGGGATTTAGTAATTACTGCAAGTTATAAAGGGGACCAAATTCCTTGGTGTACTTACTGGTAGGTCATAGTAATTATTAAAAGATACAGCTTCCTTCAGAGGCGAGGAATGAAATGAGAAAAGAGGCAGACATGGCAGACGAGGTAACCTACTCAGTTCCTACACTTACAAAAGCATATGAGTTGCTAAATTCAGTCATCAACAGTATTCTTCATGCTGGGAAAACTGGTGCCATTTGTAACACTTTTTTTCTTTTCTAAATTTCATGACATTTTTTGAGTCTAAACAAACCTTTAATGACTCTGAATTGACTACCTACCAATAAACCTCAACTACAGACATACCTTTTCTTTCTTGCCTGTGACCCTTTCTCTCTGCCTTTAATTGTAACTGCAACTCTAAGGCATTTGAGGGTACATGTTATAGAGAAGGTGTTATTTTAAAAATAACACTGTACAGTAAAAAGAAGACCCTGAAAGATCAAAACAAACAAGGATTAGGGGTTAGGAAATTGCATTTCTATTGTATTATTACATCTCAACTAGTTACTATTAAAGCTATTAGAAGTTTTATGCAACAAAAAGTTAAAAAAACATGATTTTAAAAAATTCAATCTCAAGTGGTTACTACTAAAGCTATTAGAAATTCTATGTGGCAAAAATTTTTAAAAATATGATTTAAAAAATTCAATCTTTAGTATGAAAATTTGGAATGAGAAGATGTGGATGTACTCTTTATTATTTTTAAAAAAGGCATGAGGTGTAATGAGTACTAGGAACTAAGAATTATACATTGATGGGCAATGGAAAGATAAAGCAGAGGGAATGAGGAAAACTTATGTCAAGTTGAAAATAAAAGGTTCAAATGCTCCCAAAATAACTTTTCCAAAAATCTTCCCTTGAAAATTCAGTTTCTTTCCTCATGATGACATTAGGCATTGGCAGAGAGAACTAAAAAAAAAAGAAGCATTATTTAATTCTCATACAACAGAAAAATATCTTTTCTCTAACACTGACTTACTTGCCTTTTAAATCAAAACAATAAGAATCTGAATTTATTTTTAACTAAAGAGCATTCTTTAAAAGTTTTTTTGTCTTTTCAATTCCCTTTACATATTAAAAGATAAAGTGTAATATAGAACAAAACATTAATGTGTAAATTAAGGTAACAAAGGCACAAAAAACTGAACTGTGACTTTTATAAACAGAAACAAGCAAAACTGTCAGAAACAAGTTGACATTCAGTAATGGCACCTTATATACATTCATTTTAAAGTTGTCAAATCTTCAGAAATTATAGTTAAATTAATTTTGTCAATATTTATTAGCCATGGCTAGGGTCATCCTTCATCCTTATAAATAAGCCAGACTCATGGCAGGAATTTCGGTCTGTCTGTCTTGAGGGAGTTCTGTTTTGAAGTATGTACCAGTAACTGACAATGGCTACTCTAGGGGCATGAGAAAAGAAGCAAAAGGAGAACCTATGACTTAATAGTTTCATTTCTTCCTGGTAAATGTAAATTTTTTTCTTATGACTTTAAGCCATCTCAGATCCTTTATGCCTACCTCATATACCACTACTTGGCCACTATTCATTAAAGTAACAGTACTAGAAGTTCTTTACTGAGATAAGGAAAAACTGGTAATGACATCTTTGTTTAGAAATTAGTGCTGGGAAGTAGGTTGGAAAGAAGAGAGTGGGGCTGTGACAAAAAAAAAAAATGTAACTTAAGAGGGAAGCCTTGTGTTAGGCATTAGAAAATCTGAGTTTCAATCTTTATTACATAAATGCTAGGAAACTATGGGCTAATTATTTAAATTGCTCTAAGTCTCAGTTTCATTATCTGCTAAAATGAAGATGATAATACCTTCCTATATATCTATATGGACTAAAGAAATGCAAAAAATTTTAAATTGATAGAATAGCATATATTCACATGAGACTGACTTGTTATTGGCAACAGGAAAAGAAGAACTCAGCTAGGAAATAAACATATGCAAGGAAAGCTAATTTTCTTTTCTTTTTTTTATTGACACAGTATCAAAAGGTTGCTGGGCTCTTCAAATTTCGCTGCAGCATTAAGCCTGAAGAACAGTCACCTAGAGAACAGGGATGATATAAGTCTTTATGGATATATGGGAGAGACGAAGAGTTAGGAGCTAAATTCTGGCAACTTTACTCTTTACATTCAGAAGAGCAGCAACCTGTTTGCTTCCCATAAATCCTCAGGCACCCTAAAAATTTGAGCATGCACTAGTTTTCAAGGTTCCTTGAACAGACAGTCCTGTAACTGAAATGAAAATGTAACTGGTCTCTAATCTTACCTATGAATCAATGCATGAGAATGCAGGTAGGCTAGCCCCTGCAAGGCACCGTGAGTAATGGCAGCGATCTCCATTTCCTGAAGTGGTTTCTTATGAACTGAGGAAGGAAAAAAAAAAAGCCCAGTGGATGATCAGTTTCATTCCTATTTTTATTATCTTATATAGCAATACCAGATTGAATTATGTACTTTCTTAAATGACAATTTGGAAACACATTCACTTAAATACATAGAATATATATTTCCTATAGAATAGCAATAAATAATCAGATAACAGAAAACTCAAGCATAAAAACAAACTCCTTCAAAATAAAACAAAGCCTGATAGTCACTGTGCCTCTGTGCTGTGCTGTGCTGTGCTCAGTTGTGTCTGATTCTTTGCGACCTTATGGACTATAGCCCTCCAGGCTCCTCTATTCATGGGATTCTCCAGGCAAGAATACTGGAGTGGGTTGCCATTTCTGTCTCCAGATATTCACTGTGAGTAACTGTTAATTTGCTTGTCAGTTGCAAGTCAAAACCACACTGATTCCAATGTGTGGAATTTGGCCAGGTCCAAATTTACCAGTCCCGCTGACACTTTAAATGCCTAGAGTGTTTTCAGTTCAGTTCAGTTCCTCAGTCCTGTCCAACTTTCTGCAACCCCATGGACTGCAGCATGCCAGGCTTCCCTGTCCATCACCAACTCCTGGAGCTTGCTCAAACTCCATCCAGTTTGTGATGGAGTTGTCCATCCAGTCGGTGATGCCATCCAACCATCTCATCCTCTGTCATCCCCTTCTCCTCCCGCCTTCCGTCTTTCCTAGCATCAGGGTCTTTTCTTCGCATCAGGTGGCCAAAGGATTGGCATTCCAGCTTCAGCATCAGTCTTTCCATTGAATATTCAGGACTGATTTCCTTTAGGATGGACTGGTTGGATCTCCTTGCAGTCCAAGTAACTCTCAAGAGTCTTCTCCAACACCACAGTTCAAAAGCATCGATTCTTTGGCATTCAGCCTTCTTTATGATCCAACTCTCACATCCATACATGAGTACTAGAGTGTTTTAGATTGCATTATTTTCCCCTGTCACAAGCCACCTATAAGTACTCCTTCTAACTACAAGTTTTCATTATTGGTGAAAGCAGCTAATAAGCAATTTCTATTCAGAGATCAAGGATAATATAAGAAAGTCTTTTTTAAAAATGTAAAAATTTAACATAGTCTCTGGTTATAACAGTGTCCTGCATAGGAGAACTAGGTCAGTCAAAAGATGTGATAGGGTTAAATATCAATATAATTTGATACAATCTGCCTATATTTCAAAAATACACATGAATTTGATGTTTCTGACTACACATACTACATGACATTACCCAAATATTTTAGTAGTATCTGCCGTGGATGGCCATGAACTAAAATACTGAGAGGGCTGCTAATCATTAATCATTACACAGATATTATCAGTGACAGTGCAGAGATGGAGTCTGCATGGCTTATCCACGTAACCCTTAAGTCTAAGTGGCATTAGCCATTTAGTTTGCCCAAGGGGTGCTTTAGTATAGGAGCAGATAACATTCTGGTCAAGGTAAAAAGGAAAGAAGGGGAAAGTGCTTTTATCCTTACCTTCTAACAAATCAGAGGCTGAGCCTAAGCAATATTCCATCACCAACTGTAACAGATTGAAATAATAACCAGAAAAATTATTCTTATTAACCTAAGAATAAGAAATTGCTAATACCAATCAACTAACCAAGAATTAAGAATACTAAGAGAATAAATACTCTGATATACCTGAGCCTGGATTAAATCTTGGTCATCTGGCACTAGTAATTGATTTTTATAACTTTTATCATCTGCTTTTGCTATTTTCTATTTGAAATTGGAATTGGTCTAAGACAATATGGGGATTGTACTCAAGGATTTAAGGTGGTTAGGTTACAGTATAACTTTAAATTTTGTAACTTTAAAAAAAAGTGGTAACCAAATAGTGACCCAGTAAAATCTACACTAGGAATTACTAACTAGAATAAGTCAAAAGCTATAAATTCTCTACTTTCACATTTTAAAAAATTCTAAACAAGAAAATACTAGAACCTCAATCTAAAAATGTAGGCTTCTATGCGTCATTACATTAGCTTGAATTCCCAAGAGAGATGGGATGTTCAATGTATGTCTTAAAATATTTCTAGAATATTATTAAAATTAAAATAATATATTGTTTTGGGATTTGCAACCTTGGAAGACTTTTGAAAAGCAAAAATGAGAAAACTCTTTACTCTCATCTTAGATTATTTTATGCATCCCAGACTACTGCTGATTTGTAGCCAAGGTCAGAAGTGGAGTGTTCAATGACCAATCTACACACACATACACAAGCATGCACACTCCTACAAATTATTATTTCTTAAAAACATAATATGTTTATTATGAAATACAAATTTCCTATAATCACATAGACACAACTACTAATAACATATTAATTCCTTTCATTTAAAAAAGTATATGTGAAAACACTTGTGTATTATTTACCCTGCATTACTGGAGTATTTTAGAAGGATATGAGATATAATATTATATATTATATTATAATTATATGTCATAATATAATAAATAATTGTACATAATATAACAATATAATATATATCTCATATTCTTAATTATTCTAGTAGCAAGGCACACAATACATATTATATATCATACATATATTATATATAATAATATACATATAAATTTATATTATTAAATTTATTATATATTTATAGGTGTAATTAAATATATATTATATGAAAAAGATTGTATTTCTAGAATACTCTAAAAAGTATGAGAAATTTAGAAGCTTAAAGTTTAGAAACTTTATTATAGCTTTCTGCTTTATATTAAAAGTAAGGAGATTCAGAAATATTAATTTTATATCTTATTGTGAAATGAAACAGTCCACATAAGTGAATATTATAATGAACATTAGCCTTTTATGGGCTTCCCTGGTGGCTCAGCTGGGAAAGAATCTGCCTGCAATGCAGGAGACCTAGGTTCAATCCCTGGGTTGGGAAGATTCCCTGGTGAAGGGAATGGCTGCCCACTCCAGTATTCTGGCCTGGAGAATTCCATGGACAGTGTAGTCCATGGGGTCACAAAGAGTTGGACATGACTGAG
The DNA here is from genome assembly GCF_002263795.3 of Bos taurus. Classification (NCBI taxonomy): domain Eukaryota; kingdom Metazoa; phylum Chordata; class Mammalia; order Artiodactyla; family Bovidae; genus Bos; species Bos taurus. The sequence continues at coordinate 56,998,129 of NC_037344.1, read as the reverse complement.
TGATTTTCACTTTCAACCTTTTATGTGTACTATTTTTCTTTTTTATTCTGCATTATTAAGGTATAATTGACAAACACTATTGTCTTCTTAGTTTTGATGGAAACATTTCTCATCTGTATTACTTACTTTTCTAAGTTATTTTTAATTAAAAAATTTTTTTAAATTTTTTATTTTTTCAGTGGAGTTGTACAGCTTGCGAGATCTTCATTCCCAAACCAGGGATGGAACCTAGGCCCTCTGCAGTGAAAGCATGGAATTCTAACCACTGCATCACCAGGGAATTCCCTCTACTTTCTTAAATTGTGTAAACTAATATGCGCATGTAACTTCCATAAACTGAGTATAAGGAAAATGAACATAGAATTTTAAAAATGAATGGAGTAAATGTTTATAGTTATGCTTCTATTTTTTAAATTACATGTTAACTCTGTATTTCTGTCCCAAATATTCTTTTTCCAATTACTACAGAGCACAAGGGCACCTGAGCATGGCTAGATGTTTGACCCTGACATTTAACAGCTCTGGTTGTTCTGCTTTTAAATTATTAGGTCTGCTCTCTAAATTCCCTAACTTCTTCCTTAAGATCAAATTAGTTGTGCCTATTTGTATGCATGTCTCTGGCAGCTTAGTTCTATGAGGTTCCTTCTAATTAGCCTAACAAATTCTTATAGACAGAGACTAAGTAACCAAACTTATTAGCACTCTATGTAATCAAAGAGTAAATAGGCTTCAAATAAGAGCTCAGAGAATTTTCTGAAGTTCTGAAACATATGAGATTTAGCACTTGATTTTGTAACATTTACTCTGCCTGCTCAAAATCCCTTTCTTGACTCCTTTAAGATAGCTGAGATTGCCAGAGAACGGATTTCCACATAATGAGATACTCCTCTTAATTTCTTCTACTCAGGATAGACGCAGTGGCTCTACATATCTTAAGAACTGCTTGAGCAGAAAGGTTTTATGTTTAACCTTTGCTAGTCTATCTGAGAACAAAAATTCCATTCCCTAGCTGGAGATCATGTATAGGAAAGCACTTGTACAGTGGTGAGTATTCAGTAAATGATACTGATATTGAATACTTTAAACTGGAATGTGCAATCCCATAAAATACAAAGTATAGCATTTTCTGGTTCTATACAATGTCTAATGTGTCAGATTAAAATCAGAAGCAAAATCATGTAAAAATAAAAACATACCAAGAGGACAGAGTGGAACAAAAGATTGTTTCATTTAATCATAACCTAGCAAAAAAAATCCAGCAAAAAACCTTAGACAGTGATAGTAATATCAAGCACAATTCCGAATTTGTGGGGAACTGGAGTAGGGGATGAGAAATGACAAAGATAAAAACTGTAGGATGAGAATAAAAGGCCTTTCTCCTTACTTTTGCAAATAAATCATTATAAAATGATGTTATTAACTTTCCACTATCTTTTCATTGAATGTTTAACAATAAATTTCCTATAGACTCTTAGATGTCATATTTAAACTTAAGAATGTATACCATATGACACACACTGGAGTAACAAATATTAAATACTGAAAACGAAAATCAAATGGGACAGAAATGGGCTGATAATTTTATAAACCAAAGACGTAATAGAAAAAAAAGGAAAACACAAAAAATTTTATAGGAAAAGATTAAAAGATAATAGAGGTCCTTTGACTTACCCAAGCAGTGTGCTCTTTCAAGTAACAACCTTTGTATTCAATGGTATTAGGATGTCTCAATTGTTGTAAAAATTTGACCTCCTTAAGAATATCTTGCCATTTCTATTGAAATCAAAAAGAAATATCATGATTTTTTAACAGAAGACAGTGTTTTATTTTCAAGTATACATACATAACATTCTTTTCATTATTTTAAGTGGATAAAGAAAATGCTTAATACATGAAGAAGCTATTTAAACTTGTGTTACTTCTTGTTTTAGTACACGTAAATTAAATCAATCACCAAATATATTATAACAAATCCATTATACTAATCCTGTGGCTTCACAAGTGGTGCTAGTGGTAAAGGACCTGCCTGCCACTGCAGGAGATGTAAGAGACGTGGTTTGATCCCTGGGTCGGGAAGATCCCCTGGAGAAGGAAATGGCAACCCGCTTCAGCGTTCTTGCCTGGAGAATCCCATGTACAGAGGAGCCTGGAGGACTACAGTCCATGGGGTCGCAAAGAGACATGACTAAAGTGACTGAGCATACTAAATTCATATTTTATTCCACAAAAGAGTTGACTGAGGTAGAATATTAGTAAATGTTTATTAAATTATACATAAGGGGAAAAAATGCTCAGGAAACTTTGTTTCTACTGTCACTTTCATACTAACTTGCATATGTCAGTTTAGTGACACAATGTCTTTAACATACCTCATGTGCCTGCTTCCCACTATAGGACATTTTCTTAATTGCCACCACCTCATTGGTGTGAGCATTTGTGGCCTGTGTTAAGAGAATAGAGAAAAAAAGTTAAAAAGAATGAACGGTGTTTCAGCCAGTTTAATTTAAATATTTGACTTGACTTTTATAACATTTCACATTCATTCTCACAGCTTAAAGATGTTGCAACTTTTGACAGCCTAGACAGACCTTTCCAGCCCACTTTAAGGCACAACTTCTCTTTATCCCCTTCTGAATACATGCAAAGGCTATAATGTAAAAATGGATTGTTGTTGTTCAGTTGCTAAGTCATGTTTCATTCTTTGTGACCCCATAAACTGCAGCATGCCAGGTTTCGCTGTCCTTCACTGTCTTCTGGAGTTTGCTCAAACTCATGTGTTGAGTTTGACTCAGTGGTTGAATCAGTGATGCCATCCAACCATCTCATCCTCTGTCGTCCCCTTCTCCTCGTACCCTCAATCTTTCCTAGCATCAGGGTCTTTTCCAAAGAGTCGGCTCTTTGTATCAGGTGGCCAAAGTACTAGAGCATCAGCAACAGTCCTCCTTCCAATGAATACTCAGGGTTGATTTTGGTTTAACAAAACATATCCAGTCAAAAAAAGTCGTATTTCTAAAATATCCTTACAGGCTTCACCATGTAGAACGTCTACCACTGGAGAAACAGTTAATTAAATATGGTAGAGTCATGTAATGAAATAAACATTAAAAGAATGAGGTGATCAGGACTACCCCGGCAGTGGTTAAGACTCCACGCTCTCACTGCAGGGATCATGGGTTCGACCCTGGTCGGGGACCTAAGATGCTGCAGGCAGGGCTGTACAGCCAAAAAAAGAAATGTTAAAAAAAAAAAATGAGGTAATCAATATGTATATGTGATAACAGTAAAAACTAAGATGATCACTGGGCTCTGCATCAGTGTTATACCCTTGATGTTCAATATGATCTTATTTTTGCAAAACTGTAATAATGAGTATATGTGTAGAATAAATTATAAAAGAATTTATACTGAGATACTTATCAGTGATAATCTTGGGATTATTTAATATATTATTATTATAATTATTATTAATAATTATATTATTATGGTTCTTCTTATTATTATCTAATAGAACTTTCTGTGATGATGGAAATGTTCTATATCTACATCTACATAGTAGATGTATATAGTATATAGTAGGATGTCAAATGTGGCTCTTGTGACTGAGGAAGTGGATTTTTAATTTTAATTAACTTAAAATTTAAATAGTGGTTAAAGTATTAAACAGTGAAGCAAAGGATAACATTAAACTTAAGAGGGGCTTTGACTTTCAAAGATACTTATACTTTATAATAAGAAGGTATTATATAAATATATATACATATTTAAGTGTACATGTGTATATTCATTTATAAACGTTGCCTTGTCTCATAATTATCTGTATGTATCTTCTCCATGGGGCTTTCCTGGTGGCTCAGTCGCAAAGAATCTGCCTGTCAATGCAAGAGACGCAGGTTCGATCCCTGGGTCGGGAAGATCCCCTAAAGAAGGAAATGGAAACCCACTCCAGTATTCTTGCCTGGGAAAAATCATGGACAGTGAGAAATCCATGGAAATCCATGAAATCCATGGAAATCTCATGGAGCCTGGCAGGCTACAGACCACAGAGTTTCAAAATGAGTCAGACATGACTGAGTGACTAAAAACAACAATCTTCTCCAAACTGAAAACATAACAGTTCATTGAAAGCACGCATGACAACCAGAAATACCTCAGGTAATAATCTTTCCCTCCAAATTCACTTAAGAAATTAAAAACTAAGTAATTTTCTAAAAATTTTCAGAAAAATATAAACACAAGACATTAAAGATTATCTAATCTTAGCCTTCTTTATTAACAGGGTTCCATATCAATGTCATATCCTTGATGTTAAGTAAGCTGTTTTAGTTCTGTGATATTATTATTGTGGACTAATAAAGCTATAGCAGTGTTTCTGAAGTAAAAGATTGGAATTCACTCTCTGGTAAAACAAGGTCACCGATTTTAAAGAAAAATCCCTAATCAGTTTCTTATGTACAATTAGAAAAGCTCCTCAGATACAGCAATGGTTTCTTTCTAATTAGAAAAAATAATTTCAACAATAAATAATAATGGTATACAAAGAATTTAACCACAGAGTCTTATTCCAAAATGCAGAGAAAATAGAAACTTACTAAATTTTTTTTGTACAAGCACTCAGGTAAAAGTATCCTATTATAAAAACAAGGTCTCCACTAGTTACAGTTTTTAATTGGCAGGACTGTGTAAAGGCATTTTTTAGTATTTTATTCATTTAGAAGGTACAGATTGACTTTTGTTAAAAGCAAAAACCTCTCACATTTTGCTGGTTTTTAAAATGCAATATTAAGACTATGCTTGTGTAACAACAAAGAAAAGTTGGTGTAAATTCAGTAATACAGGTAGAGGGACTGTATCTGTAAAGCAGGTATTTGGGGTATGAATCTATGTACTATGCAGCTTAAGGAGTCTGGGAAAGGCTTAGAAAATGCTAAAACAATGCTGAATTTTAACTTATAGTAGGGGTTTATAACAAACAAATCCTTACACTTTATAGAAAGAAAAAAAAAGGTCCACACAAATGTAATCCAATAGTATTATATAATTGCAATATTATTAAGGTTATTTATTATCAACACTTATTTGGAACAAGAGAAACGAAAAAAGAATCACCTTACAATAAAAATGTATTTCTTCACATTTACAGAGTTACCATCACTTAGAACTTGATATGTATACTTGTTTACAGAACCTATTGGCTAGGCAAAGACTTGAAATTTGAAAAACATTTCCATTTATCTATACATGGGAAATTTTTAATGCATTTTACACTAGTTAAAATTCAGAACTGAAACTTAAAAAAAAAAACCAGAAATCAGTGTTTTAGTACAGAGAAAGGAAACTATCAATGGGATTTCAGCTTTCCAATGCATCATACTGCTTTATGAATCATTCAGTTCAGTCTCTCAGTTGTGTCTGACTCTCCGCAACCCCATGAACCCCAGCACGCCAGGCCTCTCTGTCCATCACTAACTCCCGGAGTCCACCCAAACCCATGTCCATTGTGTCGGTCATGCCATCCAACCATCTCATCCTCTGTCGGCCCCTTCTCTTCCTGCCCTCAATCTTTCCCAGTGTCAGGGTCTTTTCAAATGAGTCAGCCCTTCGCATCAGGTAGCCAAAATATTGGAGTTTCAGCTTCAACATCAGTTCTTCCAATGAATACCCAGGACTGATCTCCTTTAGGATGGACTGGTTGGATCTCCTTGCAGTCCAAGGGACTCTCAAGAGTCTTCTCCAACATCACAGTTCAAAAGCATCAATTCTTCGGCACTCAGCTTTCTTTATAGTCCAACTCTCACATCCATACACAACCACTAGAAAAACCATAGCCTTGACTAGACGGACCTTTTTGACAAAGTAATGTCTCTGCTTTTTAATATGCTGTCTAGATTGGTCATCACTTTCCTTCCAAGAAGTAAGCGTCTTTTAATGTCATGGCTGCAATAACCATCTGCAGTGATTTCGGAGCCCCAAAAAATAAAGTCTGACACTGTTTCCCCATCTGTTTGCCATGAAGTGATGGGACCAGATGCCATGATCTTCGTTTTCTGAATGTTGAGCTTTAAGCCAACTTTTTCACTTTCCTCTTTCACTTTCATCAAGAGGCTTTTTAGTTCCTCTTCACTTTCTGCCATAAGGGTGGTGTCATCTGCATATCTGAGGTTATTGATGTTTCTCCTGGCAATCTTGATTCCAGCTTGTGCTTCATCCAGCCCAGCGTTTCTCATAATGTAGTCTGCATATAAGTTAAATAAGCAGGGTGACAATATACAGCCTTGACGTACTCCTTTTCCTATTTGGAACCAGTCTGTTTGTTGTTCCATGTCCAGTTCTAACTGTTGCTTCCTGACCTGCATACAGGTTTCTCAAGAGGCAGGTCAGGTGGTCTGGTATTCCCATCTCTTTCAGAATTTTCCACAGTTTATTGTGATCCACACAGTCAAAGCCTTTGGTATAGTCAATAAAGCAGAAACAGATATTTTTCTGGAACTCTCTTGCTTTTTCGATGATCCAGTGGATGTTGGCAATTTGATCTCTGGTTCCTCTGCCTTTTCTAAAACCAGCTTGAACATCTGGAAGTTCACGGTTCACGTATTGCTGAAGCCTGGCTTGGAGAATTTTGAGCATTACTTTACTAGCGTGTGAGATGAGTGCAATTGTGCGGTAGTTTGAGCATTCTTTGGCATTGCCTTTCTTTGGGACTGGAATGAAAACTGACCTTTTCCAGTCCTGGGGCCACTGTTGAGTTTTCCAAATTTGCTGACACACTGAGTGTAGCACTTTCACAGCATCATCTTTCAGGATTTGAAATAGCTCAACTGGAACTCCATCACTTCCACTAGCTTTGTTCGTAGTGATGCTTCCTAAGGCCCACCTGATGCTTCCTAAGGCCCACCTGACTTCACATTCCAGGATGTCCGGTTCTAGGAGAGTGTGAGTGATCACAGCTTCATGATTATCTGGGTCGTGAAGATCTTTTTTGTACAGTTCTTCTGTGTATTCTTGCCACCTCTTCTTAATATATTCTGCTTCTGTCAGGTCCATACCATTTCTGTCCTTTGTTGAGCCCATCTTTGCATGAAATATGAATGATTACAACTTCTAAACATTTCAAGTTTTATTCTTGAAACTTATGTTCATTATTATTTCCAATTGTCTCAATGGTCTCAGTAATGTTAAACAAGATCACTGATTCAAAATATATTTATTGTGAACTTACTACATATGTGCTTCTAATATTTTCATAACCATTTCCAGCTACATTTAGACTATTGTCAACTCTTTGCTAGTTTATGGAGAAATATAAGAATTAAAACATAAGTGTTTCCTTTTGCCCTAGTTATTAAGCCTCAACTAAAACTAAAAGGCATTTATACCCAGAAAAACAAAACTAAATGATCTGCTTTAGGTAGATTATGGATGATATACTGAATTCAACAAGGCAACACTAGAACCCTAGAAACTTTATAACTGTCTTTAGTGAATACACTGTCTTTAAGTGAATACAAAAATGAACACATTCTGCCCTTATTTTCCTTTAATACAGAGTTTTTCATTATTTCATTTTTACTGCTACTAAATTCTAAATTACTTATGTAAATCCAAATACACAGAGATATTTCATCAATAGTTTCAATTTTCTCTGAAAATAATATATATTCTTAACTGATTGATTCTATAAGAGCAGTGCCAGCATACTATTCACTTTTAACATATTCCCTGGCATCATTCTGCATAAAAGTTATAAACTATAAAAAGCCTAACAGAATTATAGTGCTGAAGTGTAAAAATTTTGAAAATGTTGGTTGCTAGACTCTGGTCTTTACAGCTTGCTAATATGACTCTGCCACAAGAAAAGTACTAATAAGCAGTGGCAAATTCTCTGAGTTCTTCATAATTCAAGTATTTATTAGGTGTTTAAAATTTGGCAGGTATTGGGCTAAATGTTAGGGATAGAATTGTGAGTAAGTATGCCAAGTACCTCTCTCTCTTCTAGTAGCATAGACAGCAACAAAAATAAAATCATAATTAGTATAGATCCTATGATGGATGATTACAAGAAAACGTTTATGTATTAACTAGAGCAATGAGAATAAGAGGGAATATAGAGCAAACCAGTGAATCCTAAAGGAAATCAACTCTGAATATTCATTGGAGGACTGACGCTGAAGCTGAAGCTCCAATACTTTGGCCACCTGATGGAAAGACCCAACTAACTGGAAAAGACCTTGATGCTGGGAAAGACAGAAGGCAAGAAGAGAAGGGGGTGGCAGAGGATGAGACAGTTAGATAGCATCACTGACTCAATGAACATGAATTTGAGCAAACTCCTGGAGATAGTGGAGGAGAGAGGAGTCTGTCATGCCGCAGCCCATGGGGTCACAAGAGAGTTGGACACGACTTAGTGACTGAAGAACAACAATAGTTCAGATATAGAGGGATCACCTCATAAAGGACCTTAGAGGCTGAATGCAGTAAGGAATTTGAACTTAACCTAAGGACAGAGGAGGAGATCCCCTGAAGACTTTATAGAGAAAAGGTGATGTGATCATATTAACATGTTTCTGCTCCCCAACAACCCTCAAGCTCTCTGTGGTGTTGCCGAAAGACTGGAGAGAGACCAGAATGGATGTACAAATATCAGTTTGGAGGTTACAGCAGTTGTAAGAGATGATAGTCTTCTCGGTTATAATGGTATGAGTGACAAGAGGAAGAATCTATTAATAGGGAGGAGCAACATGGACTGGCACAGGAGAAAATCCATTTTATGCCTATGAGACCACTGTAGATAAAAGGTTAAAGCTTTTTAAAGTTTTATAGTAAAGTATCAGTTAATTTCCCTTTAATCTGTTTTTTTTTTTTTTAATGTGCCTTATGGGTTTATATGGGGCTGCACTATATACTTTTGTATACAGGCAATATATAGTTAATGATTACATTTCAGTATCAAAGCCATCCAGGTATCTTTGTGATTTCTCTAGTCTATCATTATCAACAAATAACAATTTTTTTCAATACATCATGTTACTCAGAACATCTAGCAATTTAAAACTCAAGAATTGCTTATTTCTGGATTTTTCCATTTAGTATTTTTGGACTGAGGGTGACCACTGATAACTGAAACTGTGGATAAGAGGAACTAGTGTACTCTAGCTAATCAGACAGGACTTAGTCCAAAAAGTACTGGGTTTTCTATAGCAAAGTAGGTCTCATTTAACTCCTAACACAAACAGCCTGTTAGTAAGTTTCAAAGCATTCTTGGTTTATTGTATTTATTCTAAAAGAGAACTTTGAGAAGGGTCTGGCTGCTTTTTAAATCTGAAGAGTCAAACAGAGATTGGAACCACTCTCTTTCTTTAACCAAGGGAGATTCTGAGATAATGAATTAGTCATAAAGTAATAGAAGGACAGTAAGAAAGATGACTGGCTGAAGAAAGTATCTCTAAGCAAAACAAACAGGTCACAACCAAATGTATACAGAATACTTCCGTGTTAAAAAGTTCAAAATGAGGCAAAACCAAATTACATTATTAGGGGGTGGAGAAGTAAGTGGGTTATATATAAAGACAAGGAAGTCATTGTAACAAAATTCAGCATAGTGTATTCTTCTAACCAAAAAGGGGCTTTTGGGTGTTGGCAATATTTTATTTCTCAGCATGGCTGGTGGTTACAAAGGGATTTACCTTTTAATTATTCTTTAAATTATATATTAAAATATACGTGTGTATGTGTCATGTACACTCTGTATATATGATATAATTGTAATTTTAAGAATCCTTTTTAAAAATGGTGTCTCAGTGAATGAGAAAGATAGGACTTTGATTGGCCTGTAAATACTACTCTAACCTCAAAGATTAACATGAGTGTATTAACTAGAAAATTAGCACTCTCTTCAGCCCTGGAAGGTAGTACTTAATGATAAAATGTACTTGAGTGGGAGCCAAGTATTAGATGAGGGAAGAGGAGTAGTGGTAGTGCTGAGTATAGACATGAAGGAATGAGAGAGCACTCAGAGAAAACTCGGGCTTAAGATTTGGCTAGAAACAAAAGGATGAGCTCAAGATGCAATTAATATAATCGTGTTTGGAAGGACAACTAAAGATAAGCCCTATCTAGATGGAAGGACATAAAGGACCACTTTAAAAAAAGTCAAATACTATTTAAGAAAAAAAAATGTGATAACAGGTTTGGAAGAGAAATAGGTAGTAAAGTCATACTTAAATATTACTTGCTTTAATGAACTAGTACTCTTAAGGAAGTATGTGTTAATTTGATGATGCAAACTCCTACAGTTATTGAAATAAAGTAGTACATGTTTTATGAAATGAACTTTAGGTGAAGGAGGTATGTTAACACTTAGCTGATCATTTCTCACTCTTCTCATCAGAAGCTAAAGTCTTGGAATTCAAATTGACTCTATGGAGCTAGGCCAAGTATCCCTTAACCTAAGATACTGGGTTAACATGATTGCTACTAAAAATCTGTCAGTCCATCTAAGTGGTTACCCATTTGGCCATCCACCCATCTATCCATCATTTACTGATGTCATTTACATCCTACTACTCAGACATTATACTAGTTACTGGGGATATAGCAATGAACAAGTAGATATAACTCTTGTCCTCATGGAGCTTATTATTTAGTGAGACATAGAGGAATCAAAAAAATTCACACATAATTATACAATTGTAACTGTGACAAATGCAACAAAGTGGGCTAAGCACAGGGGGCTATGAAACCATAAACGAAGTCTTAATTCAGTGATGCAGGGTTGAACAGAAATGGCTTTCTTGTGGATTTAACACCTGAGCTGATATCTGTAGGAAAAACGAGAGTTAGACAGGAATGTAGAATGTAGAATGTAGACAGGAATGTAGAATGTAGAATTCCTGGTAGGAGGAATAGCATATATAAATGCCCTGAGGCAGAAAAGAACATGGCATGTAAGGAAAATGTACAGGGTTCAAATTCAAGCTTATAATGTTTTGGCCTCACTTTGAGAGCAGAGTCATTTGATATAGATACCACTGACTTGAATAAGGCCTAGAATTCTAGGACTGGCTTTTCTGCAAAGACTATTTGCCTGGACTGTAGACATAATTTAATTTGTAGAATAAACATTAAAAACATGTGCATTTTACAAGTAATAGTTGGAATGTATAGAAATCAAACTTTCGTAATTTGATCCAAACAATTTTTAATCACTTACAAAATAAACTGCTCCAAAACTTCCATGTCCGATTTCATGTAAACCAATAAAAAGTTCTTCAGGATCATCTTTATAGAACAGATCAGCAATCTCTGGGTCTCGTGGCACGCCTTTCCGCATGATGACCAATATGTGCAAGCACTTTGCTTTTGAAATCCCAATCAGCTTTCTCTCTCATTGACAAATATTTGAGGGGGGAGGGTGTAAAATTTCAGTACCTGTAGGAAAATAAGGTTTGACATTAGATTATACATTTTGTTTGGTGGCAATTACATATTAAATTCATATTAATTAAATTCATTAATTCATATTAAAAAGCATCTTGGTCTTATAAATTATAATAAAAAGACAGGTAATCCAAAAGAAAAATGGGCAATGGATCTGAGTAGATATTTATCCAAAGACATACAAGTGGCCATTAAGACATAAAAAGATGCTCTACACCATTAGTCATAAGACAAATAAAAACTAAAAACACATGAGACACCATTTTCATACCCACTAGGATGGCTATTATCAAAAAGTCAAATAATAAGTACTGGTAAGGATATGGGAAAATTCAGACCTTCCAAAACTGCTGGTGGAAATGTAAAATGGTACAGTCATCTTGGGAAAAAGATTGGGAGCTCATCAAAAACTTAACATAAGAGTTATCACTTGATCCAGAAATTCTCACTTCTTGGTATATACCAAGGGAAATAAAAACACATGTCCATACAAAAACTTGCATGGATATTGATAGCAGCATTATTCAGCAACAAACCAAAAGTATACTTGGTGAAACAAAATAAGGTGTATCAGTACCATGGAATATTATTCAGGGATAAAAAGAGATGCAGTACTGATACACACAACACAGATGAAACATTACACTAAGTGAAGGAAGCTAGTCACAAAACACTATGTATTGTATGATTCTATTTATATAATACATCCATCACAAGTAAATTATATTATAGAGACAGGAAGTAGACTTTTGGTTGCCTAGGGCTAGGAGGTGAAAGAGTTGGGTTGATAGCTAAAGGGTACAGGCTTTCTTTTTAGTATAATGAAATGTTCTGAAATTCATTGTGGTGATGGTTGTAAAATTGTTTATATACTAAAAACTACTGAAATGTACTCTTTAAATGGGTGAATTGTACTGTATCAGAGTTATATCTGAGATGCAAATCAAAACTACAATGAGATATCACCTCACACCAGTCTAAAGGGCTATCATCAAAAAATTCACAAACAATAAATGCTGGAGAGGGTGGAAATGTCAATTGGTACAGCCACTATAGAGAACTATGCAGGCTCCTTAAAAAACTAAAAAAAGAACTACCAGATGACCCTGCAATCCCACAGGGGATATAACCAGAGAAAAACATGGCCCAAAAGGATATATGCACCTCAGCGTTCACTGGAGCACTGTTTACAACAGCCAAGATAGGGAAGTAACTTAAATGTGCAGAGAGAGAGGAATGGAAGAAGAAGATGTGGTACATGTATAGAATGGAATATTACTCAGCCATTAAAAAGAAACAGATAATGCCATTTGAGACAACATGGACAGACCTAAAGATTGTCATATTGAGTGAAGTAAGACAGACAGATAAAGTGAAAGATCATATGATACCGCTTATAAGTGGAATCTAAAAAGAAATGATATAAATGAACTTACTTACAAAACATAAACAGACTCACAGACATAGAAAAGGAACTTGTGGTTACCAGAGGGGAAGGGTGCAGGGAAGGGATAGTTCGGGAGTTGGGAACTGACATGTACACACTGCTATACCTAAAAATGGATAATAAACAAGGACCTACTATATACCACAGGGAACTCAATTCAGTATCATGTAACAACCTAAACTGGAAAAGAATTTGAAAAAGGATAGATACATGTATATATGTATAACTGATTCACTTTGCTGTACACCTGAAACTATCATAACATTGTTAATCAACTATACTCCAATAAAAATATAAAGCTAAAAAAACCAAAAATAAATAAAATAAAACAGAAAGACTTCTGTTTTAGATAACTGAAACAAATGGGAAGTAAAGATAAGAAAATCAAAATATCAATGACAGATTTTGAGAAGAGAAAGAACAGATAAATTATCAATTATGTAAGGGGAAGAAAACTCAAAAAATTTCCAAAAGGGGACTAAAGAAATATAAACATTATTATTCTGAATTGATTCTCCCATTAATGAGTTAATCAAACAGTCTGTAAGACTGCAAGGCCAAGTATATATCCTTCCTGACCATTAGCTACATAGATACTTTCTCTAGTTAATGACAACTGCAATAGGCAACTGGAAAATGTCACTTAGCCAGCATGCCAGCTGGATCTTCCTTGACTTCTATGATGAAAGCTTTTCCTAGGGAGAGACTACATATTTATCCCAGATACATGACTGACAATAGAGGTAAGACATGCAATGTACTTTAGAGTTTGTAGACTGCTATCTAATTTGGGGTAGCGGGTGGTTAGTACTACGTAGATTCAGAGAGAAAAGTCTGGTGAGAAAAACATGTGTTAAAATATATTACAATTCAGCTGCTACCTTTTTATGCAACAATGATTCTGCTTTTGAAGTATATTCATTTAGGTGTGATCTGTTGTATTTAGAGCATCAGCAGTGGTATTTAAGTTTCTATACTGGGAAGGTTACTTGGACAAATGCAAAAAAACAATGAGCATTGATTTCAAAGTGGGTAATAAGCAGTCATTTAAAAAACAAATTAGCTTAATTTTAGTTTACAATATAATCTAAATTTTGGATAAAACTGTTCTTGTCATTGTTGTTCAGTCACTAAGTAGTGTCTGACTTGTTGCAACTTCCATGGACTGCAGCCTGCCATGCTTCCCTGTCCTTCCCTATCTCCTGGAGTTTGCTCAAATTCATATCCATTGAGTTGGAGATGCTATCTAACCATTTCATCCTCTGCCACCTCCTTCTCCTTTTGCCTTCATACAGTCCATGGGGTCACAAAGAGTCAGAGAGGACTGACTGACTAACATTTTCAACTTTTTTCCCAGTATCAGTGTCTTTTCCAGTATCAAAGCCTTCATGCAGTAATGAAGACTCACCACAGACAAAAAAATAATACTAACTAACTAAATAAATCAACTTTTTAAAAAGCCTAAAAAATAAAAGCACAATCCATAAAGGAAAAAAAGGTTAAATTAGATTAAAAACATTCTTTTTGAAAGACCTGGTTAATAGAATGAAGCCACAGTCTACAAGAAGGTCTTTGAGAAACATATGTCTCATGATGGATATGCATTCAGAAAATATAAACAATCCTCAAAACATGAACAACCCAATTTTAGAAATGAGAAAAAGAGGGTGAGAGACTTCCAATTCAAGATGGTAGAGTAGAAGGATGTGCACTCATCTCCTCCTGAGAGAATACCAAAATTGCAACTAACTGTTGAACAACCATTGACAGGAGGATGCTGAAACCCACCAAAAAATGATACCCCACATCCAAAGACAAAGAAGAAGCTGCAGCAAGACAGTAAGAGGGGTGCAATCACAATAAAATCAAATCCCATACCTGCTAGGTAGGTGACCCACAAACTGGAGAACAATAATACCAAAGAAGTTATCCCACTGTTGTGAAGGTTCTGAACCCCACTTTACGCTTCCCAGCATGAGGATTCAACAAAGGGACTGGGAATCCCCAGGGAATCTTGCCAGCAGGATTTGATTATAGGACTTCCATAGGACTGGGGAAAACAGAGACTCCCATCTTGGAGGGCACAAACAAAATTTTGGACACATTAAGACCCAGAGGAAAGGAGCAGTGACCCCGCAGGTGATGGAACCATAACTACATGCTAGTGTTGGATGGTCTCCTGTGGAGGCGTGTATCAACAGGGGCTTACCACAGGGACAGGGGCACTAGTGGCATTAAGCTGGGAAGGTCCCCCTTGGTGTAAACCCTCTCGGAGTTAGCCATTAATCCTACCACAGAGTCCGTAGACCCCAGGGCTGGGTCGTCTCAGACCAAACAATTAACAGGAGGGAGTACAACTTCACCATCAGCAGATAATTGGATTAAAGCATTACTGAGCAAAGCCCTGCCAACTAGAGCAAGACCTAGTTTTCCCTATCACCAGTTCTTGCCATTAGGAAGCTTATACAAGCCTCTTAGCCTCATCCATCAGAGCGCAGACAGAAGAAGCAAGAAGCACAGTCCCACAGTGGCCAAAACAAAAACCATATTACAGAAAGTTAAATATGATGAAAAAAGCAGAAAGTTACATCCCAGATGAAGGGACAAGATAAAACCCCAGAAAAACAACTAAATGAAGGGGAGATAGGCAAGCTTCCAGAAAAAGAATTCAGAATAATGATAATGAAGATGATCCAGGATCTTGGGAAAACAGTGGAGAAGATGCAAGAAATGTCTACCAAAGACCTATAAGAACCAAAGAACAAACAAACAGATGAATAATACACTAGAAGGAATCAACAGCAGAATAACTGAGGCAGAAGAACGGATAAGTGACCTGGAGGATAGAATGGTGGAAATCACTGTGGCAGAACAGAATACAGAAAAAAGTATGAAAAGAAATGAAGACAGCCTAAGAGACCTCTGGGACAATATTAAACACACCAACATTTGCATTATAGGGGTCCAAGAATAGGAGAGAGAGAGAAAGGACCTAAGAAAATATTTGAAGAGATAAAAGTGGGAAAAAGACTAGCACACACACTTCACCAAGAAAGATAAATGGATGGCAGCTAAGGGGAAAAAAAAGATGCTTAATATCATTATTGATTAGGCAGGTACAAATTAAGACCACAATAAGATACTACTACACATCTTATTAGAAAGATTGACATTAAAAAGACAGACTATACCAGCTGATGGTAAGATCTGAGGTAACTATATCTCTCAGATGCTGCTGGCGGGATGTAAAAGTGGTAGAAATACTTTGGAAAACTATTTGGCAGTTTCTTAAAAACTGAACATACATCTACCATATGACCTAACTATTCCACTCCTAGGTATCTACCCAAGAAAAATGAAAGCAAATGTCCTAAAGAAGCACAGCACACAAAAGTTAATAACAGTTTTATTTTTAATAGTTAAAACTGGAAACAACCCAAATATCCATCAACAGATAAATAGATAAAAAAATTTGTGGGACTTTCAGACAATGGAATGTACCTCAGAAAGAAAATGAACTATTGATATATGCTACAACATGGATAATTCTCAAAATAATTATGCCGAGTGAAAGAAGTCAGAACAAAAATAGAGAATATATTTTATGATTTCACTTACATAAAATTCTGGAAAATGCAAACTAACCTAGAGTGACAGCACATCAGTAGTTGCCTGGGGACAGGGCTAGGGTGAGAAGAGAAAGGATGTGAGAAGCTTTTGGGAGTGATGAATATGTTTACTATCTTCATTATGATGATGGATACACATACACACACACACATGTTAAAACATTGTGACTTAATATGTTCAGATTATGGTATGTCAATAATTATTGCTTTAAAAAGTTGAAATAAATAAAATTGAACAGCAAGTAGAGATTGTTCTTGCAAAATAAGTCCCAGTTAATTTATTCTTAACATCAGATAAGTAAACATATACATACACATACCAACCCACACACTCAAAGGACATAAATAGGAAATTAAAGAAGAAAAAAAGCAGTGTCTATTAATGATATGAAACACATATAATTTCAATAGTAATCAAAGAAGTATAAAGTAAAATAACAAAAAACCTAATTTTACCCACCAAATTGATAAAGTAATAAAGAAAAGATACATTTTATGGTGAGAGCATAAGGAAACAGTCATCTTTATACATTCCTGAAAGAATAAAATAGGAATTCTCTGACCAAGTGTTATTCTTCTACAAGACAGTTTCTACTTGTTTTGCTTTGATTTATTTTAGTAAATAAGCCAGGGTATAAGGTAGAGTGGGCTTCCTATCTGGCTCAGTGGTAAAGAATCCGCCTGCCAATGCAGATGACATGGGTTCGATCCCTGGGTCAGGAAGATACATTGCAGAAGGAAATGGTAACTCACTCCAGTATTCTTGCCTGGGAAATCCCAAGGACAGAGGAGCCAGGGGTCCCAAAGACAGAGATCGCAAAAGACTCAGACACAACTTACTGACTAAACAAGAACAACAATAAATAAGGTACAGTACAAGAGACATGCAACAGTGGAGATGGGAAACAAGGCTTCTTTCACCTACAAATTTGAATTTCTTTGCAGGCTTGTGTTTTAGCTCAGGTAGGAGTTGGGATTTCAGGTTATTTTTTATTTTCTTCTTTTTGCTTATTTGTACTTTCTAAATGTTTTGCAAAGCCTGTTACTTTAACATGAAAAAAATTTGTTATTTCAAAGTCGAATTATGAAGCAAAAGCAATATATATACAACAAAAAAAGCAATATATATTTCTGCAAATAACAATAATAGGAATAAAATAACTTTAGCCAGGTAATTATCCATATTTTATGCCATCATCGAAAATAATGAAAATGGGTTGGGAAGATCCCCTGGAGAAGGGAACAGCTTGTGGCTGTTCTGGACAGTATTCTGGCCTGGAGAATTCCATGGACTGTATAGTACATGGGATCGCAAAGAGTCGGACATGACTAAGCAACTTTCACTTTCATAAGGAAATAATTTGAAACTAAAAAATTTTTATAAAAGAATATTTTGTCCCAATTTTATTAATTCCTTTTTTTTGTATAAATATAATAAAAGTTCACTGCAGAAAACCCAGAAAATATCATTTGCTCCCATTTGGTAGGAGAAAGCTAAGTCATAAATCTATAGACAATACCTTTTCATATATGGCACAAAATATACTGTATTGTTCAGAGTCATTAAAGCAGCAATCTTTTTTTTTTCTCTTTTATAACTTCAGTCTTTTGTATTTATGGTGCACCTATGGAAAAAGAAGAATAAAATATGTAATTATAGGGGTAAAATTCAAGAAGCAGTAACTGATAACATGACAGTTTTAAGTATTTACAAATGTAGTATTACAAAGTTAAAATTTTATCTTAATCAGTTTGTGGATGACATATGTAAAGGTAAAATTTTCGCAACAAAGACCCAGGCTACTCTGGCATAAACAACACCAGGGGGACAAATAAGTCCTTAGATTTCAGAATCTACAGTAAGGCTTCCACTGGTCTGTCTGAGTCTTAAGGAAACTCAATAGAGGCTACTAGTAGACAAGACTAATCTGACAGCATATGGTGATGCTACTGATTCTCTGTCACAAAGGTTTATATTTTGAATTGCTTTTCTGAAAGGCATGATGATTTAAATGGACTCATCAATCTTCCCTTTCCTAGTCTCTCTATAACTCATCTCTCAGATTTGGGGGGTAGTGATAATTCTTTATTATCTATTAAAGAAAAATACATGCCCAGTGTAGAGTGGGAAATATGCACCATCATGAAAAAAAAATCCATAATCCTACCTAGGATAAAACTTCATTAACAATTTGGGATTGTTTTCTTCATGAACATATTTATTTCTTCATGCATATATTTTTTTGTTATACCTCTGAGATCACATTATACACATGATTCCACCAGTCAACCTCTTTTATCTAACTCTAGATCATTAGCATTTTGCCATGTTATCAAACATGGCAAACTATTCACAAAGATCATTTAAAGGCTGTTCAATGTTTATCTTATGGAAAAGCCACAATTCATTCACAACTGTTTATCCAAAATTTGAAATCAAGGCTGTATTCAATCCTTTGTTCAAATACTAAAAGTTACTGTGTTTTGAAGACCTTTGTCTTATTGTCCATTTACATTTTGGGGTTTTTTTGGGAATGTATTTCTAGAAGTAGAACTATTGGGTCAAAGAATATAATAATTTAAAATTTACATATATTGAAATAATTTGGGGATGCCTGACTAGCTTTGGATATGAAATCCCTACAGGGGGAAAAATACTATTAAAAAAAGGCACTGACCCCCATTTGCACATTTCTCCTGTAGAGGATATCCTAATCTCCTCTTACATCTATACTTATAAACTAATTTTTCATTATTTTGTTATTTCCTCTAATTCTATGGCTGTGGAATGCTTTAGATCAACTGGTAGCTAAAACTTGCCTGAATTCAGCATCACATTTTACCTAAGCATCACCCAGTCAAAAACTACAATGTCTGCATGTACGTCCTGCTAATCTAGTCTGACTATAGCTTCAAGGAACTAAAACATTCCTTGTTATATGAACACTAGTTGCGAAATTTCTGAGAAAGTAGTTTTAAAATAAGGCATTTACTAATATCTTCATGTCCTGACTAGTTTCAAATGCAGGAGGTGTTCACTCCTAGAAAATATTTTTCTAATGCTATGGACACACATGCTGAGTATTTTTCTTCTCTCTAAATACTTATTCATTTTTACATAATTTTCCTTAAAATGGGTACTCTCTCCATCTGCAGTTACACAGATCTATAAATGTTTTAAAATAAACTCTTTAAGATTTCTAGGAATTAAACTTTCTTGGTTTTATCATTCCCCCTCCCCCACTAGAATACTGCACATAGCATTACGGCTGAAAACCTTACTTCTAAAGTCCAGTTCTTTGGCCACCTCATGCGAAGAGTTGACTCATTGGAAAAGACTCTGATGCTGGGAGGGATTGGGGGCAGGAGAAGAAGGGGACGACAGAGGATGAGATGGCTGGATGGCATCACTGACTCGATGGACGTGAGTCTGAGTGAACTCCGGGAGTTGGTGATAGACAGGGAGGCCTGGAATGCTGCAATTCATGGGGTCACAGTCGGACATGACTGAGCGACTGAACTGAACTGAAAGTTTATTCATTACACCTAAGATGTTCTGGATTTTTCCCCCATTTAACCACCTTCCTTCTTTATTTATAAATGTCCCTTGGGTTCCCTGAAACTGTCCTCTCCTGTTTTTCCACATTATTCCTCCTGTAGTTCCTCTTCTCTCTGATCTCTAAATCAATGTTATTCCTCCAGGTATTTGCCTAAAGGCCTCTGTGTGATGTAGGCTGCTATCCTAATTTCTGTCCACTTAATGGTTTCAAGTAACACTTTGTCAATAGAAACTTCTGGCCACTGTTTTAAACCCCAGACCCATTCTTTCAACTATCCATTTGGCTTCTTCCCTAAATGTGCATGCATGCTCAGTCACTTCAGTCATGTCCTACTCTTTGTAACCCTATTGACTGTAGTCTGCCAGGATCCTCTGTCCATTGGATTTCCCAGGCAAGAGTACTGGAGTGGCTTGCCATTTCCTTCTCCAGGGGATCTTTCCAACTGAGGGATTGAACCTGTGTCTCCTGCCTTGCAGGCAGATTCTTTATCGCTGAGCCACTAGGGAAGCCCCTTTACTAAATGGCTCACATCAACTTTCTGACTCTTTCCTTCTCATTTTCCTTAACATTCAATTAAATCACAAGTGTGCTTCAATATTTCTTTTTATCTGTTCTTCACTTTCCCTTTCTGTTAGCATTCATTATCTCTCTCCTTTGTTTCTGCTCTTTCAGCTTCTAGTCTATCTTTTCTGGAATTCATCTTTAAAACACTACTATTACAATCATCTTCCTGAAGCACAGTTAAGATAGTAGCACAGCTCTGTTCAAAATACTTCCATGTTTCCATACTGCCTCCAGTAGAAACATTAACTTTACCTAAATAACATTCAGAGCTGGCCTCAAACCTCATGAAAAAATGAATTACTACAGTTGCCTCATCATACCTTTGTCTTTGCTTACGCTAATCCCTCTACCTAGAATATCCACATCCCAACTATTCTCACAGTCTAGCTAAATGTCACCTCTCTTCTAAGGCTGACTGTTTTCTCTTTTTGCTTTCAGTTTTAAAAACTTAAATATTGGTATAAGTAGTATAACTGGATGACAAGTGCTTTCTTCAGAGGAGGATACATGTGTAAATCTATGTTTTGATTAATCACTATATTCCCCCATTTTTTTGAGATAGAATTCACATACCATATGATTTCATCTATTTAAAGTGAACAACGGTTCTTAGCATATTCACCAATGTGTGAGAGCATCACCATGGACAGTTTTAGAACATTTTCATCACCACAAAAAAAGTTTTATTTCCTTCAAATATTAATCTCTCCCATCCAACCTCTCCATTCCTGAGCAACCACTAATCTGTCTCTATAGATTTCCCTGTTTTGAACATTTCATCTGAATAGAATCATATAATATGTGGTTTTTTTGTGACTGGATTCTTTCCCTAGCATAATGCTTTTAAGATTCACCCATGTTGTAGCATGACTCAATATTTCTTTTCATTGATGAGAATTCCATTGTACAGATATACCACACTGCTTACCCATTTATAAGGTGATAGATATTTGGGTTGTTTCCACTTTGGGGCTATTATGAATACTGCTGTTATAATCACTTGTGTACACATATTTGGTTTCTCTTAATTATATTCCTAGAATTGGAACTGCTGGGCCCTGTGGCATCTTTATACAACAGATAGTCTATAAAAATCTGCTGACTCTCCTTCCCTTTTCCACTCCAATCTCAGCACTGGGAATGATCTTTAAATTCATCCTTCCCTCAAAAGCTGAACTAGAACATTTTTCCTTCCAAGAGGATAACATTATAAGAATTAACTGAAGATGAAGTGATATGCATGAAATTATTTTTCCTCCTCTTCCTTGACCTCCTGCAACCTCAGGTATTACATTTATAGTGAGAACTCAGAACTGTGCCAAGAATGTAGAATTTCAGGTCTCAAGCTCTTGGGCCAACTGAACAATCCAGCTAGCTTAGAGGAAAAGATTGCATCAGAGATGTGGAACTGAAATACTTATCCTCATGAAATCCTTATCCATTTATTCTGAGGAATGGAAATCCTCCAACAGTGATAATCAAGTAAATTATTTTTCACAGACATTCTAACTTAATATACACTTGATAGAGAGCAGAAATATAAATATTTTTCATGTTTTCCCTTTTCCCAGAAACTTTCCAGAAAGATGATTCAGAGAAGATCTTAGTTGCTTTTCAATGTTGTAGTCACACTTCTGCAACAATAAACCTGGAGCCAACTAGACTGAAAATCCACAATATTTCAGCATTAAGAAAGGAAGTAAGAAAGCTTCATATTGGATGCTACACATATGAGGAAATAAAAAATATGACACAAATGAACTTATCTACAAAACAGAAACAGAGTCGCAGACACAGAAAACAGACCTGTGGTTGCCAAGCAGGATGGTGAGTAGGGGAGAAATTGCTTGGGAGTTTGGGATTAGCAGATGCAATGGAAAAACAACTAAGTCCTACTATATAGCACTGGGAACTATATTCAATATCTTGTGATAAACCATAATGGAAAAGGACAGGCATAATGAGGTGAACGAACCTAGAGCTTGTTATACAGAGTGAAGTAAGTCAGAAAAAGAAATATAAATATTGTATACTGACATATATATGGAATCTAGAGATGGCACTGATGAATATATTTTCAGGGTAGCAATGGAGAAACAGAAGTAGAGAACAGATCTATGGACATGGGGGAGGAGAGTAGGGAAAAGGGGAGATGTATGGAGAGAGTAACATAGAAATTTACAATACCATATGTAAAACAGATAGCCAGTGGGAATTTGCTGTATGACTCAGGGAACTCAAACAGGGGCTTTGTAACAGGCTGAAGGGAGGGGTGTGGAGGGAAATGGGAGGGAGGGGACACGGCTGTACCTATGGCTTATTCTTGTTGATGTATGACTGAAAACCACAAAATTCTGTAAAGTTATCTATCCTTCAGTGAAAAAATTTTAAAGCACACTTATGCAGTACTATTATCCCAAATTAAAATTCCTTCTAACTTCTCACTCCAGAAAACTTTTTTTCTGAATCAAGCTGCCTAAATCAGACTTCAAAACACCAAAAAGTTTTCTATTTTGGAGGGTGATAAGAAAAGTTTAATTTAATATAAGATTGAACTTCTCTGTCACTATTTCTCCAAATATACTTGAATAAATAGTGGTGGATTCAGTTATTATGGATACAAATTTGGAGATCTCTTTAAGAAAAATTTTTTTACAAACTTTCCATACAAGAATAAGGTATAGGACCTTAGGAGCTGGTATAAATAAGGAGCTCTGAAATGTAAGTTTCACAGTAAATCTGCCTGTGTAAATTTCTATTACTGTATTCATGATTTTGTTCCCAGAAAATACACAGAGGCTGGTAAAATCTTCATTTTACAGCAATGAAGAAAAAAGTAGAAATTGATGATTGGACTTTTTCAAAGTCAGGACTACTCTGATATATTTAATCCTCTGATCTTATAATACAACCTCCCATATAGACTTAAACTATCTTTAAAGAAAATAACAGAAAACTGGTTTTGAATAGTTTTTACCACTGTCTGTCACTAATACTTAATTGTTATGCTGAGGTAACAAACCATTTTTATGGTACTTTCAGTATGAAAATGAAGTGTTTTCTTTATGCCAAATGATCACACAGCCAATTGTGACAGAATTTGAGAACTGGAAGGGGATTTTAGTGATCATCTAACTTCTACTTAAGCAAATAATGCAGAAGTATCTGGGACTTACCATCATACCTTGTAGACTACTTCTAACTGACATTAAATTATATGAAAACAATCATAGTCATCATTTAAGACTATGTGTGCTTAAAAAGTAAAAATATCAATTATTTTGGTTTCTTAAAAAATATTACTTTCTCCCCCTCTTACAAAAAGAAAAAGAAAAACAAAAACAGGTTTAGGTTGTGAGACAAATGGGAAAGGAATCATTCCTTTAGATTTCTTAAATTTAATACCAAAAGGTTTTGTTCTGCCTGATAGTTTTATATGTGGCGAGCAACTTTAAATTATGCATTCATTTTGGGGAAAACAGTACATTCTTAAAATTAAGACCACTATAAAAATGGTGTCTGCTAAGTCACTTCAGTCGTGTCTGACTCTGTGCGACCCCATAGATGGCAGCCCACCAGGCTCCCCTGTCCCTGGGATTCTCCAGGCAAGAACACTGGAGTGGGTTGACATTTACATAAATTCTGAACTATTCGAATGGATTTAACCAATCTTTTGAAGTCTTCATTTTACACAACTTAAACATGTGTGGTATAAAAATTGTAATGATTATAATATACATAATTTACTCTCTAATACAGGGTTTTTCAAATCTGATTAATATTCAGCTTCCTTATAGAAAAACACTCAGATCTCTAATGTTTTCTCAAATTATTTTTAGTGATTTCTTTATTCATATGTTCATTCGTCCCAAAAATGTTTATAAAGTGCTTATTATCTGCCCAGAACTGACAAAGCTTTAGGCTCTTTCCTACTCTTATAAAACTTACATTCTAGTGGAGAGAGACACATAAATATTGCTATGTCAGGTACTAAGAAATATCATGAAGGAAAATAAGATAAAGTAGAATCAGTTAATATTTTAATATTTTGGTAACTTAGGAAAGTGAAAGGAGTATCTTTTGTCATCCATGACAAGTCCCTTCCAACCATGCCTGTGTGTGTGTGTGTGTGTGTGTGTGTGTTAGGTGTGTGTGTATTAGCTGCTCAGCTGTGTCTGACTCTTTGTGATCCCATGGACTGTAGCTCTCACCAGGCTCCTCTATCCATGGAATTCTCCGGACAAGAATACCAGAGTGGGTTGTCATTCTCTTCTCCAGGGGAATCTTCCTGACCCAGGGATCTGAGTTTATGTTAAATGGTGACTTAGAAAACCCCTTAGTAAAGGGGCTGATAGCCAGGAGAACCAAACCTGATAGAATTGGAATTTTCAGCCCTAATCCCTGACCTCAAGGGAAAAGGGAAGGACTGGAGTGACCAAAGATTGATTGTACTTCCCTCGGAGTTTGACTGGTAAACAATCCACCTGCAATGCAGGAGGCCCTGGTTCAATCTGTGGGTCGGGAAGACCCCCTGGAGAAGGGATAGGCTACCCACTACAATATTCTTGGGCTTCCCTGGTGCCTCAGTCAGTAAAGAATCCACCTGCAATATGGGAGACCTTCATTCAAAGCCTGGGTTGGGAAGATCCCCTGAAGGAAGGCATGGCAACCCACTCCAGTATTCTTGCCTGGAGAATCCCCATGGACAGAGAAGGTTGGTGGGAGACAGTCCATGGGGTCACAAAGAATTGGACTAAGTACTGTAATAAACTGGTAAATGTAACTGTTTCTCTGAGTTCTATGAGCCACTCTAGCAAAACCTGCTCCACAAAATCAAGGAAGGCTTTTAGGAACCTCCAATCTACAACTGGTTGGTCAAAAGCACAAGTAACAACTTAGACTCACAACAAGCACTGAAGTTGGTAGTAGGGGCAGCCTTGTGAGACTGCTTCCTAATCCTGGGAGATCTGATGCTACTCTCAGGTAGATAGTGTCAGAATTAAGTTAATACCTTGGTGGTGTTAGAAAACACACATCAGAACAGCCTATCTCACAGAACAAACCAGGATGTTCAAAAAACAGAGAAAGCCCTAGAAGAAAAAAGGCATAATCAAGATCATGACATAGTAACCATCTGCTGATGCCATTGCCACTGGTTTCTGTTCTCTTAGATTCTTCTTTTTTAAAATTTTTATTGGAATATAGTTGATTTACAATGTTGTATTAGTTTCAAGTGTACTGTTCTCCTAGACTCTTAATACCACAACTGCTAGAATTGTCTCTGTAATGCCCTAAGCTCTCAAGATTCAAAGTCCTGGGTGGGAGTATCTGACTGATCAAAGACACAGGTCCATGTCCAGCTGCCAGGCAATCAAGAAATGAATATCTGCTTGTGTTTCTTCCATATCCATAGCAGGAGACCACTGCCTCCCTCTTGAATCTAAGATGGGATTATGTTCAAGTGATGGCAACTCATAGGAAATGATGGAATAACAGTTGAGCTATTTCAAATCCTAAAAGATGATGCTGTGAAAGTGCTGCACACAATATTACCAGCAAATTTGGAAAACTCAGCAGTGGCCACAGGACTGGAAAAGGTCAGTTTTCATTCCAATCCCAAAGAAAGGCAATGCCAAAGAATGCTCAAACTACCATACAATTGCACTCATCTCACATGCTAGTAAAGTAATGCCCAAAATTCCCAAGCCAGGGTTCAACAGTATGTGAACTGTGAACTTCCAGATGTTCAAGCTGGATTTAGAAAAGGCAGAGGAACCAGAGATCAAATTGCCAACATCCGTTGGATCACAAAAAAAGCAAGAGAATTACAGAAAAATATCAACTTCTGCTTTATTGACTACACCAAAGCCTTTGACTGTGTAGGTTACAATAACCTGGAAAATTCTTCAAGAGATAGGAATACCAGACCACTTTACCTGCCTCCTGAGAAATCTGAATGCTGGTCAAGAAGCAATAGTTAGAACCGGACATGGAACAACGGACTGATTTCACATTGGGAAAAGGGTACATCAAGGCTGTATATTGTCACCCTGCTTATTTAACTTATATGCAAAATACATCATGCAAAATGCCAGGCTGGATGAAGCACAAGCTGGGATCAAGACTGCCAGGAGAAATATCAATAACCTCAGATATACAGATGACATCACCCTTATGGCAGAAAGCAAAGAGGAACTAAAGAGCCTCCTGATGAAAGTGAAAAAGCTGCCTTAAAACTCAACATTCAAAAAATGAAGATCATGGTATCCAGTCCCATCGCTTCATGGCACGTAGATGGGGAAACCATGGAAACAGTGACAGACTTTATTTTCTTGGGCTCCAAAATCACTGCAGATGGTGACTGCAGCTATGAAATTAAAAGATGCTTGCTCCTTGGAAGAAAAGCTATGACCAATCTAGACAGCATATTAAAAAGCATAGATATTACTTTGCCAACAAAGGTCCATCTAGTCAAAGGTTATGGTTTTTCCAGTAGCCATGTAGGGATGTGAGAGTTGGACTCTAAAGAAAGCTGAGTTCCGAAGAATCGATGCTTTTGAACTGTGGTGTTGGAGAAGACTCTTGAGAGTCCCTTGGACTGCAAGGAGATCAAACCAATCAATCCTAAAGGAAATCAGGCCTGAATATTCATTGGAAGGACTGATGCTGAAGCTGAAACTCCAATACTTTGGCCACCTGATGCAAAGAACTGACTTGTTGGAAAAGACCCTGATGCTGGGAAAGACTGATGGCAGGAGGAGAACAGGATGACAAAGGATGAGATGGTTGGATGGCATCATTGACTCGATGGACAAAAGTTTGCGCAAGCTCCGAGAGTTGGTGATGGATGGGGAAGCCTGATGTGCTGTAGTCCATGGGGTTGCAAAGAGTCAAGACACGACTGATTGACTGAACTGAACTGAACTCATTCATAGCCCAGAGGATAAGAAACAAACTTGGATTTAGAGCATTTCAGTTTTTAACTCTGTCTCGTTACTCAATTCCTTCTAATCTAAGTCCTATTTGTTTAAGCTTTTTCTACATCTACAAAATCTTGGTTTTCTTATGAGTTTAATAAATGGTATAATGACCCCAAAGCAGTGTTCAACTATTCATTCATTCATTTATTCATTCAGCATTTACTGGATACCTGCTATGTTTAAAGACATCATGCTATGTGTTAAAAATACATAACCCTGAAATGTGTTCATCAGAAAATAATTATCTAGAATAAGTGCATGTTCCAAGTACTACAGAAGTTCAAAAGAGGGAGAGAGAACTTCTAACTCTAAGGAGTAGAGGTTGGGGATGGGCAGGTGATTGATGGCTTCATGGTAGAAATAGCATTTGGAATGCTATGCTATGAACAGGAAATAACTGGAGCTTGCAGCATGTACCGGCAAGTAACTAAAGGGGTTGTTTTGCAGGTTCAGGATAGAATCCTTTGGAAACAAAGCTGGAAGAGTCTAAAGGATCTAGATTGTCCAGGTCAAGACTGAATACCATGCAAAGAATTTTAAGCTTTTTAACTGTAAATAATGAAATCATTTGATATTAAAATTAGTCTTCAAGAATAACACTCTAGTTGTTTGGGAGTAATATACAGGTTAGAATTGAAGTAGTATATTTAAAAACATTATGCACACATCATAGAAAAAAATTGGAAGAATATAGACCAAAATGTTAACAGTGATTATCTTTGGGTATTGGGAATACAGGCATTTTGTTTTCTTTTTACCTTTCTGTATTCCCTATATTTTCTCCATTGTAATAGAAAAAGTAAGCTAAAAATATCTTTAAAAGAATGGACTGGAATAGGAAACTAGAGCAGGAAGGTCAAGTTAGGGCTACCAAGCAAGAAAGAATGATAATCTTTTTCTATAACATTGGGAATAAAATTGAAACCAGAAGGCAGGTACCATGTCTCTGGATTCAAGAATAACACAGCAATCACATGGCCGTAGAACCAGCAATTGATGGGCTACAGAGCATGAAAAGGATACAGAAGTCAAAGTTAGCTCTGAGGCTTTAAGATCAAGTGAAAGAGAAGATGACTGTTCTATAAACAAAAATAGGGAATTCAGCAGAAGGCACAAGTTTAATAGTAGAAAGATGGTAAGTGTATCCCAGCCAAAATGATGTTTAAGTGCCAGATGGGCATCCAGGTAGAAATATACAGCAGGAGAAATAAATACAGGCTGAAGTTCAGGGGAAACAATGGAATCAGAGATTCAGATGTGGAATTATTTGTGTAAGGTAGATAAGAAACTCAAGAGGGAATGATGGTAACTTTGGCAAAAATTGCAGACAGAAAGGCTGAGAATAAAATTTGGGAGAAATATTTAAAGTTGAATCCTTAGTGATATTATGTAAGTACTAAATACAGTATTTCTATAATTATTCATTCATTCCATTCTATATATAATCAAAAGGTAAAAATGACTTCTCTGAGTTTAACAAATTAAGATGAATAGTCAAAAGAATAGTATCAGAAATAAAATTTAGGTTATTAACTGGCAGTTCAGTGGTTAGGACTCTGCATCTTCATTGCTGACGGCCCTGGTTCAATCCCTGGTCAAGGAATTAAGATCCCATGAGCCATGTGACATGACCAAAAAAAAAGAAAAAGAGAGAGAAATTAAATTCAAATTTTAGAATAAATTGGCTTGTCAGTTGCTTCATTTGCTATTATTTTCTCCCATTCTGAAGGCTGCCTTTTCACCTTGCTAATAGTTTCCTTTGTTGTGCAGAAGCTTTTAAGTTTAATTAGGTCCCATTTGTTTATTTTTGCTTTTATTTCCAATATTCTGGGAGGTGGGTCATAGAGGATCCTGCTGTGATGTATGTTGGAGAGTGTTTTGCCTATGTTCTCCTCTAGGAGTTTTATAGTTTCTGGTCTTACGTTGAGATCTTTAATCCATTTTGAGTTTATTTTTGTGTATGGTGTTAGAAAGTGTTCTAGTTTAGCAATAAATGCTGGAGACGGTGTGGAGAAAAGGGAACTCTCTTACACTGTTGGTGGGAATGCAAACTAGTACAGCCACTATGGAGAATAGTGTGGAGATTCCTTAAAAAACTGGAAATAGAACTGCCTTATGATCCAGCAATCCCACTGCTGGGCATACACACTGAAGAAACCAGAATTGAAAGAGACACGTGTACCCCAATGTTCATCACAGCACTGTTTATAATAGCCAGGACATGGAAGCAACCTAGATGCCCATCAGCAGATGAATGGATAAGAAAGCTGTGGTACATATACACAATGGAGTATTACTCAGCCATTAAAAAGAATACATTTGAATCAGTTCTAATGAGATAGATGAAACTGGAACCTATTATACAGAGTGAAGTAAGCCAGAAAGAAAAACACCAATACAGTATACTAACGCATATATATGGAATTTAGAAAGATGGTAAGAATAACCCTGTGTACAAGACAGCAAAAGAGACACTGATGTATAGATCAGTCTTATGGACTCTGTGGGAGAGGGAGAGGGTGGGGAGATTTGGGAGAATGGCATTGAAACATGTATAATATCATGTATGAAACGAGTCGCCAGTCCAGGTTCGATGCACGATACTTGATGCTTGGGGCTGGTGCACTGGGACGACCCAGAGGGAGGGTATGGGGAGGGAGGAGGGAGGAAGGTTCAGGATGGGGAACACAGGCATACCTGTGGCAGATTCATTTCAATATTTGGCAAAACTAATACAATATTGTAAAGTTTAAAAATAAAATAAAATTTTTAAAAAATTAAACATTAAAAAAATAGTATATTGTTATTTTCAAAAAAAAAAAAAATATATATATATAAAGTTCCCTGTTTTTCTGTCCTTGGAAATTTATTTTGAAAAAAGAAAATATGTGCAGTACAGCAATAAAATGAACCAAATGACTGGTAATTGCTAAGTTAACCTGTATATTTTTTACATTCTCTTTATAATCAGAATTTTAGATTTGGAATGGATCTAGCATGGTTCAAGTAGTTTCTAAATAGTTTAGCAGCAATGGATTGGTGTCATTATGGTCTCAATTGAATTAATGATCAGAAACTTGCCATGTGGATTGCAAGCATCCTGATTCAGTGGAAAGAATTCTGAGTGAAAGACAGAAGTCTTTGGTCCTAATCCCATATTGGTCCCCAAATGGCTTTTTAGCATTAATTAAGTTACTTAATTTCTCAAAGCCTCAGTTCCCTGGTCTTGGGGCTAACTCAGATAATCTAAGTTTCATTCAACTCTAAAAGTCTATGATTATGTATGATATCACTTTATGTGGATTCTAAAATATGAAACAAATGAACCTAAGAAACAGAAACAGATTCATGGACATAGAGAACAGATCTGTGGTTGTCAAGGGGGAGGGAGTTAGGGGAGGGATGGAGTGAGAGGTTGGGACTAGCAGATGTAAGGTATTACATGTGTAATAGATAAACAAGGTCCTAAGGAGTACGTCAAGGCTATATATTGTTACCCTGCTTATTTAACTTATATGCAAAATACATCATGCAAAATACTGGGCTGGATAAAGCACAAGCTGGAATCAAGACTGATGGGAGAAATATCAATTATCTCAGATATGCAGAGGACATCATACTTAATGGCAGAAATTGAAAAGGAACTAAAGAGCTTCTTGATGAAAGTCAAAAAGATGGCTTAAAACTCAACATTCAAAAAACAAAGAGCATGGCATCCAGTCCCATCACTTCATGGCAAATAGATGGGGAAACCATGGAAACAGTGACAGACTTTATTTTCTTGGGCTCCAAAATTACTGCAGATGGTGACTGCAGCCATGAAGTTAAAAGATCCTTGCTCCTTGGAAGAAAAGCTATGACCAATCTAGACAGCATATTAAAACGCAGAGATGTGATTTACTTTGCCAACAAAGGTCCACCTAGTCAAAGCTATGGTTTTCCCAGTAGTCATGTATGGATGTGAGAGTTGGACTATAAAGAAAGGTGAGTGCTGAAGAACTGATGCTTTTAAACTGTGGTGTTGGAGAAGACTCTTGAGTCCCTTGGACTGCAAGGAGATCAAACCAGTCAATCCTAAAGGAAATAAGTCCTGAATATTCACTGGAAGGACTGATGCTGAAACTGAAGCTCCAATACTTTGGCCACCAATGTGAAGAATTGACTCATTGGAATAGACCTTGATGCTGGGAAAGACTGAAGGCAGGAGAAGGGATGAGGATGAGACAGTTGGATGGCATCACTGACTCGGTGGACATGAGTTTGAGTAAGCTGTGGGAGTTGGTGATGGATGGGGAAGCCTCATGTGCTGCAGTCCATGGGGTTGCCAAGAGTCAGACACAACTGTGACTGAACTGACTGACTATATAGCATAAACAGCTAGACTCAGTATCTATGATAAACCATAATGGAAAAGAATATTTTTTAAAAATGTATATATATGTATAACTGAATCACTTTTCTGTATAGTAGAAATTAGCAAGCATTGTAAATCAACAAAACTTAAAAAAATGTGTATGATTATGGCATGTTGATTGGTTTTAAAATCTTATTCAAATACACACACATACAGAAAATGTCCTGAGTTCAATATAACTGAAATTCTCAGCAATCTTCACTTTAATTGTTCCAAATTCAAATAAAAGAAAAGCTAAAGATAAAAACACTTTTAGACTGTGAGTTTTACCTGCCATTGATGAAGGTACTGCAAGAGTCCTGTATTGATAACTTTTGACTCTCTGCTACAGGATTACAATGCCAGGCACTGGAGATAAAAGAACATGCAGCAATAAGTGCTCTGAAAATAAACCTTCTTAGAGCTAATGAAGGATTATCTGGCATGCAATTTTTCTAAAATGCCACAGCTATTAGCACGTTCTTTTCTCGTTTGTTTGTTAGGACAATTTCTTTCCTGTCTCCACTTTGTTGCCCAGAAAGCTTTAGGGACCTTAAAAACCTAGACTTAGGGATCCTAAAACATCAAAATTAAATTGTGTATACTTAAATTTGGGGCTTTCCCAGTGGCTCAGTGGTAAAGGATTTGCCTGCAATGCAGGAGCCTCAGAAGACACAGGTTCAGTCCTTGGGTTGGGAAGATCCTCTGCATGAGGGTATGGTAACCCACTCCACTAATCTTGCCTGGAGAATCTCCCATGGACAGAGGAGCCTGGTGAGCTACAGTCCACAGGGTCACAAAGAGTTGGACATGACTTAAGCGACCTAGAACGTATACTTAAATTTATATTTACTTTTATGGAAAAAGGCCTACTTAGCCTCTGCTATGCATTGAATTATATACCCCTCAAAATTCATATTTTGAAACTCAGCAGTGGCCACAGGACTGGAAAAGGTCAGTTTTCATTCCAATCCCAAAGAAGGGTAATGCCAAAGAATGTTCAAACTACCACACAATTGCGCTCATCTCACACACTAGCAAAGTAATGCTCAAAATTCTCCAAGCCAGGCTTCAGTAGTACTTGAACCATGAACTTCCAGATGTTTAAGCTGGATTTAGAAAAGGCAGAGGAACCAGAGATCAAATTGCCAACATGCGTTGGATCATAGAAAAAGCAAGAGAATTCCAGGAAAATATCTACTTCTGCTTTACTGACTACACCAAAGCCTTTGACTGTGTGGATCACAACAAACTGTGGAAAATTCTTCAAGAGATGGGAATACCAGACCACTTTACCTGCTCCTGAGAAATCTTTATGCAGCTCAAGGAACAATAGTTAGAACTGGACATGGAACAAGAGATTAGTTCCAAATTGGGAAAAGAGTACGTCAAGGCTGTATGGAGAAGGCAATGGCGCCCCACTCCAGTACTCTTGCCTGGAAAATCCCATGGACAGAGGATCCTGGTAGGCTGCAGTCCATGGGATCGCTAAGAATCGGACACGACTGAAGCGACTTAGCAGCAGCAGCAGCAGCAGCAGCAGCAGCAGCAAGGCTGTATATTGTCACCCTGCTTATTTATCTTACATGAAGAGTACATCATGTGAAATGGCAGGCTGGATGAAGCACAAGCTGGGATCAAGATTGCCAGGAGAAATATCAATAACCTTAGATATGCAGATGATACCACCCTTATGGCAGAAAGTGAAGAGGAATTAAAGAGCCTCTTGATGAAAGTTCAAAGAAGAGAGTGAAAAAACTGGCTTAAAACTCAACATTCAAAAAACTAAGATCATGGCATCCAGTCCCATCATTTCATGGCTCATAGATGGGGAAACAGTGGAAACAGTGACAGACTTTAATTTGGGGGGGGGGGCTCCAAAAATCACTGTGGATGTTGATTGCGGCCATGAAATTAAAAGATGCTTACTCCTTAGAAGAAAAGTTATGACTAATCTAGACAGCATATTAAAAAGCAGAGACATTACTTCGCCAACAAAGGTCTGTCTAGTCAAAGCTATGGTTTTTCCAGTAGTCATGTATGGATGTGAGAGTTGGACCATAAAGAGAGCTGACTGCCGAAGAATTGATGCTTTTGAACTGTGGTGTTGAAGAAGACTCTTGAGAGTCCCTTGGACTGCAAGAAGATCAAACCAGTCAATCTTAGAGGAAATCAGTCCTGAATATTCATTGGAAGGACTGATGCTGAAGCTGAAACTCCAATACTTTGGTCACCTGATGTGAAAAACTGATTCATTGGAAAAGATCCTGATGCTGGGAAAGACTGAAGACAGAAGAAGGGATGAGGATGAGATGATTGGATGGCATCACCATGGTCATGAGTTTGACCAAACTCCAGGAGTTGGTGATGTACAGGGAAGCCTGGTATGCTGCAGTTCATGGGGTCATAAAGACTTGGACATGACTGAGTAACTGAACTGAACTGAATGTTCTCTGTGACTATATTTGAAGATAGAGCCTTTGGGGAGTAATTTAGATTAAATGAAATCATGAGGATAGGGAATATCTGTTAGGATTGGTGACCTTAGGAGAAGAGGAAGAGAAGAAAGATCTCTTTGCACAACACATACCTCACACACGTAAGGAGGAAAGGCCGTATGGGTACAACTCCAGAAGGTGAACAGGAAGAGAGACGTCACCAGAAAACTTAATGCTGGCACATTGTTCCTGGACTTCCCACATTCTAAAACTGTGAGAAAATAAATTTTTATTATTTAAAGCACCTAGTCTGTAGTCCTTTGTTATAGCAGCCTAGGCAGACTAAGACCGCCTATTTAATCAATTTTTGGACTAAGAGTTCAAACAGTTTACCAAACGAATAGTCAAAATGTATTTTTTTTCCAGGTAGCTAGAGAAACTAGCTGGATTTTGAGTGGATAATCCTTTCCCATTCAAAAATATATCTTCGTAATTCAAAGCATTTGGTAGGGAAATATTATTTTTTGAACTACAAGAAAAAATTTACAATTACTCCATTAGTTTCTACCAAACAACTTAAAAAACATAAATAAATATGGTAATTAGAGCACACATACTTGATTAAGTGTAAAATCTTGACCTAAAATCTGTTTCCTAAAACTCTTTGCATTTATTTGATCTTTCAACAATGCTACTCTGAATGAAAAACCTCAAATGTATAAATTCCACAAGATATAAGTGATTACAAGTACTTTCCTGTTCAAGTATTTAAAGCAGTTTCTTCATACTTGAGTGATTTACTTGAAATTCAGAGTGAATGAACCCTATCAGTTCTCTATATACCACTTGATTAAAAAAAACAAAACAAAAACACCTCTGTAAAGCTGTTTATGAATGGAATCCATTCCCAACACTACTGCCAACATTATCAACCTGAAAGTAAAATCTCACCACACCACTCTCCAGCTTAAAACCCTTTAATCCCACCATGTATAGGATGTAAAATCCAAGCTCCTTGTAAGTAGATGGCAAATACAATCCCTCTGTGATCTGCTCCGTCTGCTCCTGAACTCTGTCCTTAGTAACTTCATGGCTTCACCCTGGACACCCAGCTACCTCATACTACTTCCCTGGGATATCAAGAAGCATTTGTTGGCAAACTCTTATTTTCCGAGATATCTAGAATTTCTTCAACAATCTGCTTATACAGTACCTCATCAGAGAAACTTTTCTGGTTCTCCTCCAGGCTGAGGTGGGTTTTTTCCTTTATGTTTCCACAGAAGGGCACTGTGAACATTTACATAAATGGTATAAACACAGATTTAGGTTGTCTTAGGTAAATCTTTCTCCATTTGGACCCTACACTGCTAGGAACAAGGGATCATATTTCTATCACCAGTGCCGAGCAAACTGGTTGATACACTGCATTTGACCAAAATATGTTGAATTATCCCAGATACCAAATACACTAAGTTGTTTATGATTTTAAGGAATATTATGGCAAATTTTTTTTTTGTTAAACGATAACCATCACTCCTCCAAGTGTTTTTGAATTACTATTTCTCCAGGCTGCTTTACTTCAAAATGATCTTGACCTTCATTTTGAAAATTTATAATTTTATTGAACTACCTGGTACCCAAATGTCAATAATTTAAGAGTTGTCAGCACTCTCAACTTACTTGTTCAAGAGCCTATTTTTAATGGGTGTCTTAAAGAAACTGGCATCTGGTAATACATCATTTAAACATTGAGAAACATCCCTGGGAGTTGAAATTAGCATTTATTATTTTTTTAGGTGAAATAAAATTTATATTACATATTAAACAAAAATTTAATCCCGTTATACTGTATTTTTTCCACATGGACAGTCATAATACATGGCATCTTTGCATTAAGTAATTTATAATCCATTCCTTAGGCCTGCCTTCCGTCAACAAGGCAAAAATTTCACTTATATTGGTTTACAGGACTTCAATCTTTTATTTCCATTATTGCTTTTGACAAATGAACTGAGCTTAGAACAAATATAAAAGAGAAAATCAACAAGCATTTATTTTAGATTATTATAGGCACTAAGGAAAGAAAGAAGTAAAAGCTGCTTTCATTAGTAGGGCCTAGTTAAATGTAATCAACACTGTCATGACCATACTGACATTTATTCAAAGTTCACTATGTACCAGGCATTATATATTACCTCATTTAAACTTTAACACAATACTATGAAAGACTTACCATTATAGATGTCAGTTTACAGATAAAAATCTGAGACCCAGCTTCACAGAGCTAGTATAATGTAGAGCTGGGATTTAAATATAGACTGTTCAATCTCAAGCTCATTCTCTCAACCACTATGGTATAGTTTTCAGTTAAATCGCTATATAAAAGATTTCAGAAATTAATGACTGGATAAATTATAAAGGATTCCATTTAGCCGACAATATTCCTGAATACTAGCCATTTAATCTTTTTGACTTTCTTTACCAAACCAGAAGATCAAGCCCCTCTGTCTAAAACTTTCTTTTCACTTCGTGCTTTAAAAAAAAAAAGTCATCATTGAGAATTTCTGTTCAGCAAATAGTAACGTGCCAATTCAAGACAAGGGAAGCCTAAGTATTCCAAAATCTTCTGTACAGGAGGTAATCCTGTCTTGGGACTTTCAGAGATGCCTTAATAAACAAGAAAGTATTTAAAACTTTAACTCTTGCCTAATTTCTAATGTTGAAAGAATAACTCAGCATTCTTAGTCATTTTTAATTTTGCTTTGCCACTGGCAGAAGGGCAAGCATCCATATATGCTGACAGGATACATGTTGGAGCAGTTTAATCCCGTTGAAAGTTGCCTTACACTGTTTCAGCAATTCTCTCTCACAGGAACTGCTGTTTTCAAAAATATATGAACCTACATCTATTATAGATAATATATAAGCAAACAAATAGCAGTACTAAAATGCCTTTAAAAAGTAAACAGTCTTCTAACAACTGACCTGGGATAGCTTCAAATTTTTAAATTAATTTTGAGTAGTAGAAAAAGTATAAAAGCAACTGAATTTAATATCCAAAGGAAAAGTTTTATCCTTTATGTATTTAAAATGTAGAAGGAGAGACAAACCACACAAGCAAATGATACTTATAGTAAATTCAATCTCCTCCTACATAAATCTTGCTTCCAATCTCATGGACCAGAGAAGAGGGGAATTAGTGAACCGCTAAATAAATTTAGCTCTACTTAGGTGTAAAGAAAGAAAGAAAGAAAGAATGAAAGACAGGATGAAAGAAAGAAAGAAGGAAGAAAGAAAGTGAAGACACTCAGTTCTGTCTGACTTTTTGCGACCCCATGGACTGTAGCCTACCAGTACTCCATCCATGTGATTTTTCCAGGCAAGAATACTGGAGTGGGTTGCCATTTCCTTCTCCAGGGGATCTTCCCGACCCAGGGTTTCAACCCAGGTCTCTGGAATTGCAGACAGATGCTTTTCCATCTCATGATCCACCAAGGAAGCCCTGACTGAAACAAGGCTTCTCAATAAATTATTCCTTAAATTTATTTCAATGATGTAGAAAGAAAACACTTTCTAGGATATAAAAGAATTGCCAATAATGTGAATAAATCTGTTCAGTCCTTCAATTTTTAGTCCAGTTTGTCAATTTTTAAGAAAATCTTAGCCCAATTTTGACAAATATAAAAATTCCATGCCATTTTAGGACATCCCTGGTGATCCTGTGGCTAAGACTCTCAATTCAGTTCAGTTCAGTCACTCAAGTCGTGTCTGACTATTTGCAACCCCATGGATTGCAGCACACCAGGCTTCCCTGTCCATCACCAACTCCCACAGCTTGCTCAAACTCATATCCATCAAGTCGGTGATGCCATCCAACCATCTCATCCTCTGTCGTCCCCTTCTCCTCCCTCCTTCAATCTTTCCCAGCATCAGGATCTTTTCCAGTGAGTCAGTTCTTCGTATCAGATGGCCAAAATATTGGAGCTTCAGCCTCAGCATCCGTCCTTCCAATGAATATTCAGGACTGAATTCCTTTAGGATTGATTGGTTTGATCACCTTGCAGTCCAAGGGATTCTCAAGAGTCTTCTCCAACACCACAGTTCAAAAGTATCAATTCTTCCGTGCTCAGCTTTCTTTATAGTCCACCTCTCACATCCATACATGACTACAGGAAAAACAATAGCTTTGACTAGATGGACCTTTGTCAGCAAAGTAATATCTCTGCGTTTTAATATGCTGTCTAGGTTGGTCATAACTTTTCTTCCAAGGAGCAAGCATCTTTTAATTTCATAGCTGCAGTCACCACCTACAGTGATTTTGGAGCCCAAGAAAATAAAGTCTGTCACTGTTTCCATGGTTTCCCCATCTATGTGCCATGAAGCGATGGGACTGGATGCCATATCTTCGTTTTTTGAATGTTGAGTTTTCTTTTTCACTCTCCTCTTTGACTTTCATCAAAAGGCTCTTTAGTTCCTCTTCACTTTCTGCTTATGGCACAGGGTGATGTCATCTGCGTATCTGAGGTTATTGATATTTCTCCTGGCAATCTTGATTCCAGCTTGTGCTTCATCCAGCCCAGGATTTTGCATGACATACTCTGCATATAAGTTAAATAAACAGTGTGACAATATACAGTTTTGATGTACTCCTTTACCAATTTGGAACCAGTCCGTTGTTCCATGTCTGGTTCTAACTGTTGCTTCTTGAGCTGCATACAGATTTCTCAGGAGGCAGGTAAGGTGGTCTGGTATTCCCATCTCTTGAAGAATTTTCCAGTTTGTTGTGATACACAGAGTCAAAGGCTTTGGTGTAGTCAGTAAAGCAGTAGATGTTTTTCTGGAACTCTCTTGCTTTTTACTATGATCCAATGGATGTTGGCAATTTGATCTTTGATTCCTCTGCCTTTTCTAAATCCAGCTTAAGCATCTGGAAGTTCATGGTTCACGTACTATTGAAGCCTGAGTTGGAGAATTTTGAGCTAGCGTGTGAGATGAGTCTAATTGTGTGATAGTTTGAACATTCTTTGGCATTGCCTTTCTTTGGGATTGGAATGAAAACCGACTTTTTCCAGTCCTGTGGCCACTGCTGAGTTTTCCAAATTTGCTGGCATATTGAGTGCAGCACTTTACCAGCATCATCTTTTAGGACTTGAAATAGCTCAGTTGGAATTCCATCACCTCCACCAGCTTTGTTTGTAGTGATGCTTCCTAAGGCCCACTTGACTTCAGACTCCAGGATATCTGGCTCTCGGTGAGTGATCACACCATCATGATTATCTGGGTCATTATGATCTTTTTTGTATAGCCCTTCTGTGTATTTTTGCCACCTCTTCTTAATACCTTCTGCTTCTGTTAGGTCCATACCGTTTCTGTCCTTTACTGTGCCCATCTTTGGCTTCCCTGATAGCTCAGTTGGTAAAAATTCGCCTGCAATGCAGGAGACCTTGGTTCAATTCCTGGGTGAGGAAGATCCACTGGAGAAGGGATAGGCTACCCACTCCAGTATTCTTGGGCTTCTCTGGTGGCTCAGCTGATAAAGAATCAGCCTGCAATGTGGGAGACCTGGGTTCGATCCCTGCATTGGGAAGATCCCTTGGAGAAACAAAAGGCTACCCACTTCAGTATTGTGGCCTGGAGAATTCCATGGATAGGCCTTGGAGTCGCAAAGAGTCAGACACAACTGAGCGACTTTCACTGCACAATATAGGAGGGATAAGATTCTATGCCACAATTAACAGTTCACATCCCTCATCTAAAGATCTCGCATGCCTCAACTAATATCGAGGATCCTGAGTGGTGCAATCAAATATATAAATATTTTTAAAATGTCATGTCCTCTTTTTAAATGATTTAAAATGTCAAAAGACCTCACCTGCACCCATTCTGAGTAATACACTGCACTTCCAGAGTTAAGAATCATTGTTCTAGTATTAAAAATGGGAGGAATGGATATAATATGATTAGAGTAGGCAACAGCTAATACATAATCTTCAGGTTCTAATTGATTCAGATCTCCTAGAATGCCCTGGTATGATATACTGGCAAATGACCAGATTTTATACGTGTGTGTTACTTTGACAATACAGCATCTTAGGCCAGCCATTTAACCTCTGTACCTCAGTTTATTTTTCTGTAGAATGGGTGACATTTATACTGTCTCCATGGTTAAAATATGTTACATTTCATTACTATATATACATTCTAAAACCTTGGAAAATGCCCAAGTATTTACACCTCAAAGTTTAAAAAGAATGAACATTTCAAACCACATTTAGCTTACTGCATCTAGCTATTGAGTACCTACAGTAAATTTAATATAGATAGGGAAAACTGAGTTATTATATATGAATATGGATTTTTAAACAACTAGGATATGGGAAGCAAAACTGACTAATGAAATAAAGCCACTCATCTATTTAGCTAGCACCTAACTGTTTTAGAAAACAGACAACTATGTATTTAAGAGGCTGTCTTTGGGTAGGAAAGGCACTATTTCCTATGCCAGTTTCTGTTATTTCCAATGTCTTCCACTACAAAGCTTCACATGTTTCCTTATGTCTCCAGTCCTGAGTTTGCTACCTACTCCTGGAAAGATTTCTTCTTTCTCGTGATTAAGAATTTTTTAAATGATGTATATTGGCCACAGTCACAGCAGAAGTGAACAAGGTAAAAAGTTGCCCTAAAGAACTAGAATGGAAGGTAAAGGGCTTAAAGAGTAAGTTTTAAAAACCTCAGATACCAGTCATTGGTTAAAGAAAGAGAGGTCATATTATGACAACTATTAGTCAAATGTCTTAAGGTTAAATTTTATGTGATCTGCCTTTCCTTAATTGCCTGACTGTATTCCACATCATTCTCTGCTCCTTTTTGCCACACCTCAGCCACACTGGCTTCTTTTCATACCTCACAGCTTGACTGGGCTGGTTCCTTCTGGACTTGAAGATCTCTGCTCAAATGTCACCACTTCAAACAGCCCCTCCCGGAACACCCTTATCTAAAGTACTTTTTCTTCTTCTCACTGACTATCACTATGCTTTCCTTTACATCACAGCCCTTGAATTTATCTGAAATTATTTTATATGTATGTTTGTTTATATTTTTATTGTTTCTCCTCTGTTATTTCCTGTTATATAACAGGCATTTGACAAGTAGTTGTTGAAAGAATAAAGGAGATACCCAAATTATGTTCTTTTACTGGGATCAATCACATGGTAAAAAGTTATCTGCAAAATTCTACTAAGAATTCAAAAATAACTACCTACTGTCTACTCAGATAAAGCACACTGTTTAAAGTGTAACAAAAATATAATATTCAGGAATGTGGACAGCACAGTTGGTAATGCCAGGTTATATATAAGGTGCTTTTCATTTTAATCCAAACTACTGTACTTCTTGGGCTTCCCTGGTGGCTCAGATGATAAAGAATCTGCCTGCAATGAGGGAGACCAGGGTTCAATCCCTGGGTCAGGAAGATGCCCTGGAGAAGGGAATGGCTACCCACTCCAGGATTCTTGTGTGCTTAATTACTCAGTTGTGTCTGACTCTTTGTGACCCCATGGACTGTAGCCCGCCAGGCTCCTCTCGGGAGATTCTCCATGGGAATTTTCCAGGCAAGAATACTGGAGAGGGTTGCCATGCCCTCCTCCAGGGGATCTTCTTAATCTGGGGATTGAATCCAGGTCTCCTGCATTGCAGGTGGATTGTTTACAGCCCGAGGCACCAGGGAAGCCTAGTACTCTTGCCTGGAGAATTCCATGGACAGAGGATCCTGTCAGGTTATAAAGAATCAAACATGACTGAGCGATTCACACACACACACACACATACACACACACACACAGTCGAACACGACTGAGTGACTAACACACACACATACACACCATTTCTCACAAATAGGGAGTCAATCCATATTTCAACACTTCCTTAC
Organism: Bos taurus; assembly: GCF_002263795.3. NCBI lineage: Eukaryota > Metazoa > Chordata > Mammalia > Artiodactyla > Bovidae > Bos > Bos taurus. The sequence continues at coordinate 56,955,758 of NC_037344.1, read as the reverse complement.
AAAGTCTCTCAAATTCCAAGGCGCTCTCACAAATTCTTTTGAACCATAAATTATTTATTGGGGAAGACATATGCTTTGAAATGACCCAATTAATGCTACATTAATTGGATGCTTACAGAGGTCCCTGAAAATAAAGGGAAGTTTAGCAATTAACTATTCTTAAGGCTGTCACTGTCTAGTAATTCTGGACCAGTAATTCTCAAACTCTGCTGTGCATCTATTACCTGGTATCCTGTTAAAAAGTAGATTCTGAATGACAGTAGGTCTGGGGCCAGAGACTCTGTATTTCTAACAAACTCCCAGGCAGTACTGCTGGTTTATGGACTACACTTTGAATTGCAAGGCACAAAATGAAATTGTAAACAAGGCTCTATTTTTATAATTAAAAACTGTCTTTTGACGTTCATTAGAAAGGAAAAAATGTGCTAGGCAGCTGAAAGCTGCAAAGGGAATGGGAGCTTTTCATAAAGCTTTTACTAATAATTCATCCTTGTCCCCTGATAAATTCAAGTTCACATTTATAAACCAGATTTTTTTTCAAGGCAATGCCTTTACCCAGAATTAACTACTTAAACTTAATTAAATACAAAAAGGAAAAATCCATTTATTATATTTAACTACTGTTTTCTACCTCCCAATAAGCCAAATAATTTCATTTTAATCAGCATATATGGAAGCATTACAGTTAGAAAGAGAACACTAATTTTGGTAGTAATATCTGGACAACTTTACTAGTCAAAAATATTTTTCCTCCTTTTAAATTCTTGGCATCTCTCAGGAAATCATTAGCCAATACATAAGTTTTCAAGTGATATCTTTGATTTTTTAAAAACATCAAGTAGCTAAAGACTATATAAGATTAAACTGAAATGATAACTATATCAAAAAAGTTAAACCAAAAATTAGAATCCCTCAAATATATAAACATGAAAATGAAACTGAGTAGGACCCTCTGGGACCTTTCCAGGTACAAAAGCCCCTCCATGTCACCTGTTTCTTGTTCACAGAAAAAAAATGTCTTTAGTCTTGGAGACCTTCCCAGAGTTCCAGATAACAGACACAAGCAGTTAATGATAAGAACAGCAGAGTCATAGGACTTCTAGTTCCTCCTGAAGGGACACAGATAACAGTCTCCTGCATACCTTTGAATTGCTCTAGTGGAGGACAGTGACTACTGTCTGACCACAGGCACATAGGCCCCAGACCAGTTTGAACCAGAAGGTTAATGACTGAGATTCCTGAAACATGACCCTGTTATTTCACCACTAACAAAACAGAAGAATGTCCAGGAGTTGCTCAGGCACCCTGCAACCCTCACCTCTAAGGCTGCCTTAAAAAACTCTTCCCAGAAATCCAGCAGGAAGTTGGGTCTTTTTGAGTGTGAGCTGCTCATCCTTCTTGCTTGACATCCTGCAATAAACACTGTACTTTTCTTCACCAAAACCAGTTGTGAGAAGATTGACTTTGCTGCACGATGGGCAAGTGGACCCAAGTTAAGCAGCAATGATCTTCACAAATCTTGGAAGAATATTCACTTGTTTCAGCACTGTTTTTCCTCCTTTCATGGGTAAACTTCTTTTAATTTAACACACTTAACACTTAACAGACTCATATAACCCTTTATAGCTATCTTGAGATCAGCACACAGCACCCATTTTTTAGAAAAAGATAATAGTTCATAATGACAAATCAAAAAAGACACAAATGTGTTCTGAGATGTTTTTAATGGGTCTATGGTACTTAAGGTTTCCCACAATTTTGTGAACCATTATTAACAGAGTTCTATTTGTGTTCAGTTTAAATTACTAAAGATTGTTTCTTGTTTTTTTTAATTAAGTGTTTTATTCTTTGTGGCTGACAACTAGGGGTAAAGAACAGTTACAATAAAAATGCATTCCTGCGAGTCTCTGTTGAGGGAGTCAGGCTGATTTGACATCAGGGCCAGTGGGTATTTTTTGCTTTCCTCTCCATCCATCCTCTTAACCGTATCCTGTAATTAAAGCCTAACATGTACAGATCGAGCAGGATTACTGGGCAAGAGCCATTTCAGGAGGGTATGAATTGCTTCTGTGCTAGTTCTAGAATATCAGCTGGGAAACATCATCAAAAGGAAATCAAGGCAATTCCTTTGCTGATAAGGAAATTGTAAAGAATCTCTTTAGGAGTAGAAACAGCCAGTTCAGTAATGCAAATGCCCTTGTGTTTATCTCAACAATAACAATCTCCGCATTTACTATTTAGCAAAGATTGAAAGAGCAAAACCAAAAACTCAAAACATGCAAGGTGTAAAAGAAGTCTCTCTACTGCTCAGTACTTTGGCAAGCATAATACCACATTTGCATCTGTCTGAGTGGTAACTTCCAAAAGTCTGAGAAAAAAAGTGTGAGCTGAATATCAAGCAACAAGAGAGATAATTCTGAGCAACTGTGTGTTGTGTGTGGAGGGAAGGGGTTGAGTACCAAAGAGGTGAACATTAAGCAGAGTGAAGAAAGCTCATAAAACTGAAACTCAGTAGCTTTAGCTGCTGAATAAAGATGAACTCAGAGCAAGTTTTCTAAATCATCTCGCCATGTTAAATACACACACACCGAAAAAGCTTCAGTACATTTAAGGATATTTTGTAAAGTACTCTTTTCTTCCTGAATTCTGCTATTCTTTCTGTTCCTCAATAATTATGTGTGTCCATGGTCTAATTATTTCCTCATTCTCTGCTCATCTCTCCTTTCTTAAGACCCTCCCTTCCCACTTTTTTTTTTCCGTATCTCCCTCATCCAGCCAGAAATGAGCAAATCCAGTTCTCCTTCAGTATTCATGTTTTAGTTAGATTCATATTTTTTGTGCCTTCTCCATTAGTACTCATTCACAACTGCCCTGGTTTCCTTGGTGCTTGATAAATGTTAGTATGATGCCACAAGTAGCTGGGAAATGTCACTTAAGAAGGCTTGATTACAGTGGCAAAGAAGTGGAAACATCAAAGCAAAATAGCTAATGGAAACTTAAAATAAAAAAATCCTCACACTTAGCTGAGTGCCTAAGAGGTACATGGAGGGAACTCAATAATAAGTTTGCTTCAGTGTTTGTGTGGAAATTTTAAAGACCTTTCTTACCACAAGCAACCTTGTACTCTGAAGCTAGACTCCTCCCCAAAGCTAGAAGAATTCATGAATGGTGATTGAACAAGGAGTTTTTTTTTTTTTTTCTTTCATTTAAATTTGCAGGTATTAAAATCTGAAGTTGTGGTCAGGATAAGTGAGAGTTCAAAGCATGACAAGAATGAGTGCATTAAAAATAAAAAAGGCTGGAGATGATCCTATTATGATATATATTTTTTTCTTCTCAGATCATCCCTCTTCAACTTCCACAGAATTACATGACTTATGAACAAAATAAAATTAAAAAAGTCTCTTTTAGAATTTTGGTATGCTTTCAGATATTTTGCTCATAGATATTTTTTGTCATCCTCTGTCTCCATTCACTCATCTTTCAGTTCAGTTCAGTCGCTCAGTCGTGTCCGACTCTTTGCGACCCCATGAACCACAGCACGCCAGGCCTCCCTGTCCATCACCAACACCCGGAGTTCACTCAGACTCACATCCATCGAGTCGGTGATGCCATCCAGCCATCTCATCCTCTGTCGTCCCCTTCTCCTCCTGCCCCCAATCCCTCCCAGCATCACAGTCTTTTCCAATGAGTCAACCCTTCGCATGAGGTGGCCAAAGTACTGGAGTTTCAGCTTTAGCATCAGTCCTTCCAAAGAACACCTAGCACTGATCTCCTTTAGAACGGACTGGTTGGATCTCCTTGCAGTCGAAGGGACTCTCAAGAGTCTTCTCCAACACCGCAGTTCAAAAGCATCAATTCTTCGGTGCTCAGCTTTCTTCACAGTCCAACTTTCACATCTATACATGACCACTGCAAAAACCATAGCCTTGACTAGACGGACCTTTGTTGGCAAAGTAATGTCTCTGCTTTTGAATATGCTATCTAAGTTGGTCCTAACTTTCCTTCCAAGGAGTAAGTGTCTTTTAATTTCATGGCTGCAGTCACCATCTGCAGTGTTTTTGGAGCCCCCCAAAAATAAAGTCTGACACTGTTTCCACTGTTTCCCATCTATTTCCCATGAAGTGATGGGACCGGATGCCATGATCTTCGTTTTCTGAATGTTGAGCTTTAAGCCAACTTTTTCACTCTCCTCTTTCACTTTCATCAAGAGGCTTTTGAGTTCCTCTTCACTCTCTGCCATAAGGGTGGTGTCATCTGCATATCTGAGGTTATTGATATTTCTCCCGGCAATCTTGATTCCAGCTTGTGCTTCTTCCAGCCCAGCGTTTCTCATGATGTACTCTGCATATAAGTTAAATAAGCAGGGTGACAATATACAGCCTTGACGTACTCCTTTTCCTATTTGGAACCAGTCTGTTGTTCCATGTCCAGTTTTAACTGTTGCTTCCTGACCTGCAAATAGATTTCTCAAGAGGCAGGTCAGGTGGTCTGGTATTCCCTTCTCTTTCAGAATTTTCCACAGTTTATTGTGATCCACACAGTTAAAGGCTTTGGCATAGTCAATAAAGGAGAAATAGATGTTTTTCTGGAACTCTCTTGCTTTTTCAAATGATCCAGCATATGTTGGCAATTTGATCTCTGGTTCCTCTGCCTTTTCTAAAACCAGCTTGAACATCTGGAAGTTCATGGTTCAGGTATTGCTGAAGCCTGGCTTGGAGAATTTTAAGCATTACTTTACTAGCATGTGAGTGAGTGCAATTGTGCAGTAGTTTGAGCATTCTTTGGCATTGCGTTTCTTTGGGCAATTTCACTCATTTTTAAGTGGGGAAAACGAAACACAGCATGACTTTCTGGACACATAGATCAAGGAAGGAAATTAAAGTAACCTGTGCCATTCTCAATAAATGGATCATATCTACATTCTGCTGGAGGGGTCAGGAGAAGAACAAAAAGGTTAGTAAGAGGAAAAAATAGGTCAAGCCCTAGGTTTCAGAATAAATGATGGTGCAGGTTTTGGCTATCTCAACTCTACTGCCGATTACTGAAGGCAGTTTAGATGCTAGCTAAGAATATTAGCTCAGATACGAGATTACCTGTGTCCTAAGCGAGCTTCTGCCTGACTTACAGTATGGTGAAGTAACTCAACTTCTCTAAGCCTCAATTTGTCATGAGTAAATATGGACACTAAAAATACCCGTAACTTATAGGTTCTTATAAGGATTATATGAGATTTTTCAAGGAGAAGGCTAACTGTCACACATCAAGACTCACTTAATAAATTCATCAGCAATATTGCTAGTGGAACTTCCCTGATAGCTCAGTTGGTAAAGAATCTGCCTGCAACGCAGAAGACTCTGGTTCGCTTCCTGGGTGGGAAAGATCTGCTTAAGAAGGGATAGGCTACCCACTCCAGTATTCTTGGGCTTCCCTGGTGGCTCAGCTGGTAAAGAATCTGCCTGCAATGTGGGAGACCTGGGTTCAATCCCTAGGTTGGGAAGATCCCCTAGTGAAGGGAAAGGCTACCCACTCCAGCATTCTGGCCTGGAGAATTCCATGGACTGCACAGTCCATAAATGGCAGTTCTTATTTTGTATGTAAACTGATACTCCTATAAATGCAGGCTCAGTCATGTCCTATTCTTTGTGACCCCACAGACTATAGCCCGCCAGGCTCCTCTGTCCATGGAATTTCCCAGGCAAGAATACTGGAGTGGGTTGCCATTTCCTCCTCCAGGGGACCTTCTCTACCTAGGGATAGAATCTGCAACTCCTGGTCTCCTGCATTGTGGGCAGATTCTTTACTGTTGAGTACCTGGGGAAGCCTCTCCTATAAATAGTATGTTCTTAAAGGAACAGGGTGTCTTTCTAAATCCCCAAGTATCTTTTATACTAAATATTCTGTATGTTGTAGTCCATGTTTAAAGGCAATAATCACAATATTTACTTTCAGAAAGATGGCTTGCTAAGATGTCAGTGCTTTGCACTGGATAAATCCAAAATGAAGAAATAATGCTAAGGCAGACTCTGCCTGTTGGTTACCTGTCTAACAACCACTTCTCATTATTCTGCTAACAGAACAATTTTCTGCCCTGTGGTGATACAGGATAAGCCACAGTAGGTATAAGCTAGTTGTGGTAATATTTTAATTGTCATCGCCAGTGATTGATCTAGGGGTAAGCATGTGCTCCAGTTTGGCCCAACAGAACCTGAGAGGATGTCTGCTAGAGGGTTCTGAATAAGTAACCTGTGTGTGTGTGAGTACCTAGTGAAATAAACACCTAGTGAATAAGTGAAATGAGGACCTAGTCAGTAAGTATCTAGTGAATAAATACTAGAAAAAAACAAAATTTTCCCCATCTGCACGAAGAATTAGTAAGTTAGCAGTATTTGTTATTTATCCAGTGTGTACAATTCTAGATAGATACAATTCAAATAAGTATAAAATTTCCAACAGCTCTCATTCATTTTTCACAGTATGTTTCTAAAATGATGGGGGACAATAAGTAACTATAGGGAAGTAACAAAAACACATATCAGATAGACTTTTCTACCTGTGTTAGACTTGTGTAAGGATTAGGCATGTATGTGTATATCCCTTGGGAAAAATACTATATCAGCTGATGTAAGGTAAGACAAAGAAATGGAAAAGAAATTAAAGATGGTTTCAAGTCTGAGTGATTAGAATGATTAAAGTGTCACAACTAAATTACTAAAAAGGAGTACATTCTGAGGTAATTCTGATGAGGTCTGCTTTAAACAAGTTGAGTTCAACATGATGAAAGCAAGATAACTCAGAGCAAGCAGCTGGAGGAACAGGATACAATGTCAATGTCTTTTAAACTGAAGTACAGTTAATTTAAAATGTTTCAGGTATACAGCAAAGTGATTGTTTTATACACACACACATGCACATATATAATTTTTCAGATTCTTTTCCATTACAGGTTGTTAAAGACACTGACTATAATTCCCTGTGCTATACACTAGGTCCTTACTGTTTGTCTATTTTATATACAGTAATGTGTATTTGTTAATCCTAAACTCTTAATTTATCTCTCTTCATAATGTCTACTCTTAAAGTGTTGATTTTGATGTCACTAGCATAGAACTGCCAATTGAAATCAAGAATGAACTCTACATGGGAGAGAAGAGTGTGAAGAATGGGCAGAGAACTAATATCTAAGTCCCAGAAAAGCTCAGTTAGTTTAATTGGTGGCTCCACTATGTACTGGGCTTCCCTTGTGGCTCAGCTGGTAAAGAATCTGCCTGCAATGCAGAAGACCTGGCTTCAATCCCTGGGTTGGGAAGATCCCCTGGAGAAGGAAAAGGCTACCCACTCCAGTATTCTGACCTAGAGAATTCCATGGACTGTATAGTCCATGGGGTCGCAAAGGCTTCCCATATAACTCAGTTGGTAAAGAATCCACCTGCAATGCAGTAGACCCTGGTTCGATTCTTGGGTTGGGAACATCCTCTGGAGAAGGGATAGGTTATCCACTCCAGTATTCTTGGGCTTCTCTTGTGGCTCTACTGGTAAGGAATCCACCTGCAATGCGGGAGACCTGGGTTCTATCTCTGGGTTGGGAAGATCCCCTGGAGAAGGGAAAGGCTACCCACTCCAGTATTCTGACCTGGAGAATTCCATGGACTGTCTAGTCCATGGGATCTCAGAGTCAGACACGACTGAGCAACTTTTACTTTCACCACCATGTATTAGCTAAATATGTGGGCCTGCTAATTCACTGAAGAGTTCTAAGTATCATTTTCCTCATCTGTAAAAGAAAAATAACTACCCTATCAAGTGGTTGTGAGAAATAAATGACATAATTAATACAAAGCCTTCAGCACAATGACTAATATATATGTTCTTAAGCAATAGGTTATGGGTCAGAAAGAGGAAGACCATAAAAGGAGATGGATAAGAAGTGATAGGTTCATGCTTTCATTCATACAAACCACAATGTACCAAGTATCTACAATATTTAAGGCACTGAGCTGGAACAAGAACCCAGAGATGGTAAAGTCATTTGCAGTTCAAATTCAATCAACATTTGTTGAGTACTGTCTTATGTCAGACATTATGATATGCTTTCACTGATCTCACTTAAGGAATATAACACAAGGTGGGAGACTTTTCCAAAGAGATCAGGTGGATAAGTTAGATAGGAACTTAGAAAAGATGATTAATGTGGGTAAAATGGAAATTACTGGTGATCTTTGAGAAAATCTTTTTGGTTTACAAGAACAGGGTTGGGATGAGTGGACAAAAAGGGAAGGAAATGTGGGCTGGGGAGTGTGGGGGGGGCGGGGGTGGGGTTAGGTGGTTTATAGGCACACTAGAACAAAACAAGAAAGTAGTACTGGTTTATGTAGGTGAATTAGAGATTGTGCTTGCCTCAAAGAAAGTGAGAAGGGGTCAGTGGAAAGGAAGAGACAAGAACAATTAATACTTCAGTTGGTAAAGCATCCAACTGCAATGCAGGAGACCTCAGTTCAATTCCTGGACTGGGAAGATCTGCTGAAGAAGGGATAGGCTACCCACTCCAGTATTCTTGGGCTTCCCTGGTGGCTCAGCTGATAAAGAATCTGCCTGCAATGCAAGAGACCTGGGTTTGATCCTTGGGTTGGGAAGATCCCCTAGTGAAGGGAAAGGCTACCCACTCCAGTATTCTGGAGAATTCCATGGACAATGTAGTCCATGGGATCTCAAAGAGTTGGACACAACTGAGCAACTTTCATTCACTCACTCACTGATTTTTTAAACTGTGAAAAAGAAATACTCAGATATACTTGGAAAAGAAAATATTTTTTGTACAAATTAGTCACTCAATGAATGAACAACTCAACTAATCAACACTTCGGTAGGCTCAGTTTGATAAAGAGACATGGAAGATGCAGATTTTTCTTAACTACGATAACTTCACAAGATTTTAAGAGGATAGACAAAACATTTTTTACTACAAGTGAAAATCTCATTCTCCTGAACACTACTCAGTAGGCATGTTCTTTATGCTTGCATACAGTGTGCGCCAAGATCTCAGGGCAAGGTGAAGGGAACCGTGCTCTACTATCAGTGAAAATATCTTGAATACCACGCTCTCTATCCCATTTTATCACAAGAATGAATCAGCACTATCAAAGCACCAAATTTACTTCTTTTTTTTTTTTTTTGCAGACTTCTTTTGGGGGGCTTCACTGGGTCTTTGTTGCTGTGCATGAGCTATCTCTAGTTGCGACAAGTGGGGGCTACCTCTTGCTGCAGTGCTGTACAGCATGGGTTTGAGGACATGTGGGCTTCAGTAGTGGTGGTACATGGGCTTAACTGCATCAAACCCATGTCCCCTGCATTGGTAAGTGGATTCTTAACCATTCCTAACCAGGGAAGTCCCAAAATGTACTTCTAAACACCTCCCAAACAAAAGGATACAACCAGGACCAGGAAAGGGGTAAACAAAGTGCCTGACACCAGTCTCATCCCTCCATTGACTTCCTCTCACCAATTTCTTCACTAGAGAGAAGAGCTTGGTCCTGTTTTAACTTTGGCTCCAACAGACTAACATGATTTTAATAAAAGATATATTATAAACCCTACCTACCCTTCTTAAAATTATAACCTCCCCCAGTGTCCATCTTGCTGCTTTAATCAGCTTCAAATACACTATGTGCTCAATTTGTATGTGTTCTCTCTCCCCCTTCTAGAATGTAAACCTCTTAGGGGAGGTTTTTTAGTCTGTTTTGTTCACAATTGCATCTCCAGATATAATGCTGGACAGACAGTACTCATGAAAAATAGAGTTGATGAAAAACTGAGTAAAATCAATCCCATCATAACAAAAACAATGCTGTGAAAAGTTTCTTTTGCATGGACTTTTGCACCATTTTTCCTGTGTTAATGTTATTTTGCAAATCTCACAATATTTCATATGAATTGGTTTCTTTCAATTCGACTGTGACTTTCTGGAATATAGCTCCACATATTATTTTTAATTATTTCCTTATTGCTCTCATGTACTAAATGCCAGCTAATAAATAAGGTCTAGTTACCTCTTCTTTACATTCCTGGTCTTGCCTTCTCCTTTTGCTGCCTCATGCCAACACCACTTCGCTGAAGAAGGTTTGGCACTGTTTCAGCGAAGTCATTCTCCACACTACTTTGTTATAAAGTGATTGAATAGACCACGGTTTTAAGTTGTTGAAATGGCAAGCAGTGTTTTTCAAACGGAATTCTTTTATGAGTTACAATGCAATAAAATAGTTCAGTGATTCAACTTGCTGTATTACGTTTCATTCACTTACAGAGAAATTCCACTACAGACAACTGAAGAGAAATCACTTTTATTTTTATTCTCCAGATACTTCACATTTGGTGAGATTTCTCAGACTGAGTACCTGAACCCTCAAAGGTCTCAGAATAGACATGGACTGTTTAGACTAGGTTAACTACAAAATATATTAACCACAAAGAGCCCTTCACAACTTGGTCTTCAGTTATTGATTGCCTCTTCCTAGACTTCTTTGTATGATATTTGAGTACTTCTTCATAATCCAGTTTAGAAAAACTATAACTTATGTTTACAAATAAGGAATTCCCTAAATATTTCTTAACAAGTTTGTAAGACTGCAATATTCTCTAAAAAATGAATGTAAATGGAAATTAAGACAATGTTAAAACAAGCCTCTGATAAATATCACCTCTATTGATTGAAGGCTTTTGATTTTTTCAAAGTCACATGAATACAACCTGTATTTCAGGTGTATTTAGTGATCACTACTGTTCATTTTAGAAAAATTATTTATGCCTAGAATAATCAAGCCACAATGGTTAAGTTCCACCTTTAAAAATAGTATATGTAATAAATATACTTTAGAATACTTATGAATTTTTGCCTAGCTAAAACATTTATGACATTTTGATTCCACTTATTTGACTTAGTATGAACAGAATGCTAGATTTCCTCCCAGAATATTGGAAATAAAAGCAAAAATAAACAAATGGGATCTAATTAAAATTAAAAGCTTCTGCACAACAAAAGAAACTATAAGCAAGGTGAAAAGACAGCCTTCAGAATGGGAGAAAATAATAGCGAATGAAGCAACTGACAAACAACTAATCTCAAAAATATACAAGCAACTCCTGCAGCTCCATTCCAGAAAAATAAATGACCCAATCAAAAAATGGGCCAAAGAACTAAATAGACATTTCTCCAAAGAAGACATACAGATGGCTAACAAACACATGAAAAGATGCTCAACATCACTCATTATCAGAGAAATGCAAATCAAAACCACAATGAGGTACCATTTCACACCAGTCAGAATGGCTGCAATCCAAAAGTCTACAAGCAATAAATGCTGGAGAGGGTGTGGAGAAAAGGGAACCCTCTTACACTGTTGGTGGGAATGCAAACTAGTACAGCCACTATGGAGAACAGTGTGGAGATTCCTTCAAAAACTGGAAATAGAACTGCCATTCGATCCAGCAATCCCACTGCTGGGCATACACACCAAGGAAACCAGAATTGAAAGAGACACGTGTACCCCAATGTTCATCGCAGCACTGTTTATAATAGCCAGGACATGGAAGCAACCTAGATGTCCATCAGCAGATGAATGGATAAGAAAGCTGTGGAACATATACACAATGGAGTATTACTCAGCCATTAAAAAGAATACATTTGAATCAGTTCTAATGAGGTGGATGAAACTGGAGCCTATTATACAGAGTGAAGTAAGCCAGAAAGAAAAACACCAATATAGTATACTAACGCATATATATGGAATTTAGAAAGATGGTAATGACAACCCTGTATGTGAGATAGCAAAAGAGACACAGATGTATAAAACAGTCCTTTGGACTCTGTGGTGGGGGGGGATGATTTGGTAGAATGGCATTAAAACATGTATAATATCATATAAGAAACGAATCGCCAATCCAGGTTCGATGCAGGATACAGGAAGCTTGGGGCTGGTGCACTGGGATGACCCAGAGGGATGGTATGGGGAGGGAGGTGGGAGGGGGGTTCAGGATGGGAACAAGTGTACACCTGTGGCGGATGCATGTTGATGTATGGTAAAACCAATATTATATTGTAAAGTAAAAAAAAATAATAATAAAATTAAAAAAAAAACAATAGGTATGCAACAACGATGGTTTATGTATAGCACAGGGAACTGTAGTCAATATCTTGTAATAATCTACAATGGAAAATAATCTGAAAAATAATATATATGTATATGTATAACTGAATCACTTTGCTGAGCACCTGAAAAATTGTAAGTCAACTCTACTTCAATAAAATAGCTATATCAAGGGAAAAAAAAAGGAATTTTTTTTACATACTATACTTTGGGCTTCAGTCATTTGTTTGTAAAGTACATATATTTAACATTACACTTTTGCTGTCAGAGTTTGTTCTAGATCAGCACTTTCAGTTAGAATGTTTCATGATGATGGAAACAGTCTATATTTGCAGTGTCCAATACATCAGCCTGTACCACATGTGGCTACTGAGCACTTGAAATGTGGCTAGTGTGACTGGGGAACTGAATTCGTAATTCTGTTAAATTTCAATTAAACTGTAATTTACATAGCCACATGACGAGCAGCAACCAGTTGGACAGTACAATTTTAGACAGTTCAAAAAATACTGGTAATTATTATTGAAAATAAATAATAATGATTCTCATAACTATACTGTAAAGCTTGTATTACTGCCTCAGGAAATGCTGACGCATCTTGACTACTTGTGCAAGAAGTACTCAGGTTTCAGTACTGTTTGACCATTTTATAAATCAACCTTCCACTGTCTTCTCCCTCCCCGCCATCACTTGTGGCCTCTACTCTCTCTTTGAAATCAATTGTGAAACAAAAAGCTAAGATCTAAAAATCTAACCAGTAGCCTAACTCTGACCCCAGGCTGGAGGTATAGCCACCAATGCCATCTGTTTAACGTACCTTCTCCTCAGACTAGTCACATTCAATTAACTCTTGACCAGGCTGTCTTTGTTTTAAGCAGGAATGAAAGAGAACCACAATGGGAAACAGGAACTGTTGCATTTAGTTATCACACAGCAGTGAGAGTGTACATGTATATGTGTGTTTTCACAGGGTCTAGGAGAGCAATTATACCTATCCCTTCCTTCTTCTTCCTGTTAGATATGTTTTCAAGCACTTGACAGAAGAGTCCCACAGCTAGCTAAAAGTAATTCCTCCCTGAATTGTTAGTGAAGTTCAGGGAGTCTTCCCGTAAAAGACTATTACTTGTTCTCAATGGTTGCTTGAAAGAGACTGCTAGAATTAAGCTTGGTTTCTTTTCTCATTTTAAGAAACAACAATATTAATGCTTACACTGGGATAAAATGCTTTCTTTCACATACCTGTGTGTCAGTCGCTCAGTCATGTCTGTTTCTTTATGACCCTGTGAACTGTAGCCCTCCAGGCTCCTCTGCCCACAAAATTCTCCAGGCAAGAATACTGGAGTAGGTTGCCATTTCCTTCTCCAGGGGATCTTCCCTACCCGGGGATCAAACCCAGGTCTCCTGCATTTCAGGCAGACCCCCAACCATCTGAGCCACCAGGGAAGCACCTTCACTTACCTAAATGCATTCAATTATTGTAACATCCTGGTAAGATAGGAAGATGTTATGATTATTCTGACTTTTTTATGAGTGGCATCTGATTCCCAGTTTCTCACATTTTTCTGGTATACCAACCCTTCTACATGGCAAAAGTGCTAACCCAACAATGGCTCTGGGAAAAAGTGGACACTGTAGAAAAAACCTATGACCCACTTCTTTATGATATTTGGGTTTAATTAACTGAGCTCTCAAATTTAGTCCATGAAACTTTTTCATTCTTTTCTTGGTACTAAAATGGTTTAAAAGGGAACTATGAAAAGTATCCATAGTTTTGCTTGGGAAGATTTCTATTATTTGTCTACTTAATATATGATCTCTGATAAAATTGGTTAAATGCTTATAATCATCCTTCTATTATATTGTTACTAGTCATATAAATAGGTTTACCACATTTGCTTGATGATGTTGCTAGCTCTTTTCTGCTTATGTGAGAATATGGAGAAAGGATTTAAAGAATGGGACAAAAAGAAGTCAAGAATATGTAAGTCATATAGTGAAGATGATGTTAATATGTTCTTAGTTTTAGAGTTTCAGGACTGTTGGAAAACTAATCACATTCATAAGACATTTTGCAACTATATTATTTCCCCAATAAATCTATAAATAATAGCTACTGGCTGTACCTACAGAATTAGTGTATATATTCATAGATTGTCTATAATTTCTACTTGTTCTTATTAATGTTTTGTGAATATTCATGCAATTTTGTTTTGTTTTTGTTTTTTGAGCATACGATAAAGCTTCTAGGATCTTAGTTCCCTACTGCTACTGCTACTGCTAAGTCACTTCAGTCATGTCCGACTCTGTGTGACCCCATAGACGGCAGCCCACCAGGCTCCTCCGTCCCTGGGATTCTCCAGGCAAGAACACTGGAGTGGGTTGCCATTTCCTTCTCCAATGCATGAAAGTGAAAAGTGAAAGTGAAGTTGCTCAGTTGTATCCGACTCTTAGCGACCCCATGGACTGCAGCCTACCAGGCTCCTCCATCCATGGGATTTTCCAGGCAAGAGTACTGGAGTGGGGTGCCATTGCCTTCTCCTGACCAGGGCTCAAATCTGGGCTCTTGGCAGTGAAACTCATAGTCCTAACCACTGGACAGCTAGGGGATTCCCCATTTTTTTTCTTTTTTAAATACAATTAACGAATTATGTCAAGAAAAGGTCTGTATTGGTCTTTCCTTCAAAATTAACACAATAAAATTGCTAATCTGTTCTTTCAGTAAAAGTAGGGACTAAAAGGACTCAGAAATAGGTTTGTTCTAATAACATTTGTCTCAGTTAAAATAAAGGCTAAAATAATTCATCAATAAGCTTGTCAAAAGGATCTCCACCAGTAAGCAGGAAAAACTCTTACTAGCACTATAATAAAACACGGTCCTGGGCCACCCCTCATAGGAATCTCATAAGACTAAGGAGAGCTCATCTCATTTAGAAATGAATACTAATAAAAAATGCTGTCATAGATCAGATGGAAGCTGAATTAAAAAAAAAAAAAAAGGAGGTATTCAATGAAGTAATTGCTATATAAAACCAGGGCTCATGGCAGGGATATAAGAGTCAACCCAAAAAGGGAATGAAAAATGAGGTGGCAAAAGTCAAGAGAGATGTGAGAAAAAAATAAAACCACTACTGAAATGTAGCCTGCACTGGGAGGCAAGACGAAAATGTGCACTGCTGCAGGAGCGTGGTAAGGGACATGCAGCACAGAACTGAGAAAATTAACCAGACGGCCCTGAACAAAGTTTTAAAAATCAGAGAAAATTAGAGCTTTTAGCGATGAATATACTCATAATCAGTAACTGGGAAGAGGATGAAAATATAATAAAATTTTAAAATTAAGATAATTTTTGAAAAAAGCTTTCTAAGAATAAGACTTAAAGCTACATACAGATTGAAGGGGTCCACAGTATGCCAGGGAAAAGGAACACAGAATAATTAAACACTGAAACATGTCCTAATTAAGTTACTAAATGCCAAAGATTAAAGAAAAAAAATTCTTCAGGCATTCAGACAAGAAAGGCTCAAGAATAAGACTGGGAAAATATTTACAACCTAAAGACTACAACAAATCCCGTATTTATTCACTTTAATTACTGGTTTAAAAATTAACATTTATCATTACAATAGTTTTTCACAAATGCATTACTTATTTTATAAAAGAAACCATAGATAAAAATTATAGAAAATTAAAACAGATTAACTGAATAAAACTGTAAAACCTAAGTGATTCCTTAGTATTAAGGATTAAATTTTTAAAGAAAATCTACTACCTTATGGTTTGACATTTATTAAGACTAGTTACAACTTCATAGAAGAAAAACAGTTAAATCATATAAGCAATTGTGATTTTTAAAATAAGCAACAATGCCATAATTTTGGAATATATTAGTTACCCATGTTTCTATAACTTATAATCAGTTAAGAAATTTTTTTTCTTCTAAAAATTTTTGTTGGAGTATAGTTGATTTGCAGTATTGTGTTACTTTCTGCTGTTAACCAGTCATGTCTTAAACAGCTGCAATAAAGTAAGGTAATTTTCTTGGGGTAGGGACATAGTTGTGAGAGAATAGCTTCTTACAATTATTTATTTATAATATTATAGGTTTAAGACTAACATCTAATTCAATGGACATAACAAGCTACAAATGTTTTATAATTCAATTATTTGCTAAATCCAAAAGATAGCTTGTTAGCTTCATTTTACAAATGAAGAAATGAAAGCAAAGCTAAAGGAAACTAATTGGCCTAAGTTGCATATTGAATCAACGGAAACAGACAAGTATCACTTCTACTATGAATTTTTTGTCTCTAACAGCTTCAGTCACAACTTTGCACTCATATTATTTTGGCTACTGAATAACACTGATCTAAAACAGAGCTTGTAGTATCATGATCTAGCACAACAAAATCACGAGGTGAATGCTGAAAGACTGGGGGGGAAATACATTTTGGGAAACACAACAGATGAGAATTCCATCAGTCAAAAAAGCACTTATCTGATAAGACTATTCTGCTGAGTCTTATATAAAAAACTGGAGTTTTTTTTGTTTTGACAAAAAAAAAAATTCCTATTATTGAAGAGGGGGAAAATGCAGAAAAGATGCTGAACAGCTAACTAATAAAGAGTTAAAAGAAAACAAAATGAAATCTTCTAAAAATGACAGTTTAAAACCCATACATAATAGGGAGCCAACCACCTAGAGGAAATGGTGGATCCTAGTACAATGGTCAGGCCTCACATTACAGAGGAAGGTGTTTTCAGCTGTATTACAAAGAAAGAAAGACCATCTCATAACTTCACCTAACTGGGACACCTAAGATTATTGTCAATAGTAACACCTTTACAAGGCTGTATTAGATACTTTAATGGTCATTTTTTACACAAGAGAAATTATTAAATTGTCCAGTAATCTAGAGATTACTGGATGTCCAGTAAACTAGAGATCTCTTTAAGAAAATTAGAGATACCAAGGCACAATTTCATGTGAAGATGCGCACAATAAAGGACAGAAACGATATGGACCTAATAGAAGCAGAAGATATTAAGAACAGGTGGCAAGAATACACAAAAGAACTATACAAAAAAAATCTTCATGACCCAGATAACCACGATGGTATGATCACTTACCTAGAGCAGGACATCCTGGAGTGTGAAGTCAAGTGGGCCTTAGGAAGCATCACTATGAACAAAGCTAGTGGAGGTGATGGAATTCCAGCTGAGCTATTTCAAATCTTAAAAGATGATGCTGTGAAAGTGCTGCACTCAATATGCCAACAAATTTGGAAAACTCAGCAGTGGCCACAGGACTGGAAAAGGTCAGTTTTCCAATCCCAAAGAATGTTCAAACTACCACACAATTGCACTCATCTCACATGCTAGCAAAGTAATGCTCAAAATTCTCCCCCTGGAGAAGGAATTGGCAATCTACTCCAGTATTCTTCCTTGCAGAATTCCATGGACAGAGGAGTCTGGTGGGCTACAGTCCATGGGGTCACAAAGAGCTGGACATGACTGAGTGACTAACTTTCACACGCTAGCAAAGTAATGGTCAAAATTCTCCAAGTGAGGGTCCAACAGTATATGAACCAAGAACTTCCAGATGTTCAAGCTGGATATAGAAAAAGCAGAGGAACCAGAGATCAAATTGCTAACATACAATTTGATTCCTGAGAAATCTGTATGCAGGTCAGGAAGCAATAGTTAGAACCCAACATGGAACAACGGACTGGTTTCAAATTGGGAAAGAAGTACATCAAGGCTGTATACTGTCACCCTGCTTTTTTAACTTACATGCAGAGTACATCATGCAAAATGCTGGGCTGGATGAAGCACAAACTGGAATCAAGATTGCTGGGAGAAATATCAATAACCTCAGCTATGGAGATGACTGGAGAAGGCAATGGCACCCCACTCCAGTACTCTTGCCTGGAAACTCCCATGGACGGAGGAGCCTGGTAGGCTGCAGTCCATGGGGTCGCTAAGAGTTGGACATGACTGAGCGACTTCACTTTCACTTGTCACTTTCATGCATTGGAGAAGGAAATGGCAACCCACTCCAGTGTTCTTGCCTGGAGAATCCCAGGGATGGGGGAGCCTGGTGGGCTGTTGTCTATGGGGTCGCACAGAGTCGGACACGACTGAAGCGACTTAGCAGCACCAGCAGCATGGAGATGACACCACCCTTAATGGCAGAAAGTGAAGAGGAACTAAAGAGCCTCTTGATGAAAGTCAAAAAGTGAAAAAGCTGGCTTAAAACTCAACATTCAAAAAATGGATATCATGGCATCTGGTCCCATCACTTCATGGCAAATAGATGGAGAAACCATGGAAACAGTGACCAGCTTTATTTTCTTGGGCTCCAAAATCACTGCAGATGGTGACTGCAGCCATGAAATTAAAAGATGCTTGCTCCTTGGAAGAAAAGCTATGACCAACCTAGACAGCATATTAAAAAGCAGAGACATTATTTTGCCGACAAAGGTCTGTCTAGTCAAAGCTTTGGTTTTTCCTGTACTCATGTATGGAAGTGAGAGTTGAACCATAAAGAAAGCTGAGCACCAAAGAACTGATGCTTCTGAACTGTGGTGCTGGAGAAGACTCTTGAGAGTCCCTTGGACTGCAAGAAGATCCAACCAGTCAATCCTAAAGGAAATCAACATTGAATATTCATTGGAAGGACTGACGCTAAAGCTGAAGCTTCAGTACTTTGGCCACCTGATGTGAAGAACTGACTCGATGGAAAAGATCCTGATGCTGGGAAAGACTGAAGGCAAGAGGAGAAGGGAACGACAGAGGATGAGATGGTTGGATGGCATCACCGACTGGATGGACGTGAGTTTGGTAAGCTGCGGGAGTTGGTGATGGACAGGGAAGCCTGGTGTGCTACAGTACATGGGGTTGCAGAGTTGGACATTTCTGAGCTGGTGATGGACAGGGAAGCCTGGTGGTCCACAGTACATGGGGTTGCAGAGTTGGACATGTCTGAGCGACTGAACTGTCCAGTAATCTGAGGTCAAAAAATTAAAGAAATGAAAACTCAACATTTTACTTTAAAGGAAAACAAAGACAATCTCTTCTGAAGAACTGGAGTAAATAATAATGGCTTGTCTAATTTGGTGACTCAGAGTAGTTATTTACCATTATTGCTCTTGAAGTTCTGTTGGCTTTTCTGCTTAGTATTTGCTAAAATTTTCTCCACACCATGACTTTAATCTTATCTTCCTTTCTCTAGAAGTAGTAAAATGAATGGTGCTGCTGGTGGAGAAAACAAAGCGTAAGAAGGAAGTCGTAGGCCCTTCCAAGACCACAAAATGCAAATCTTTTCGCAGTGACATTTTAATTTTCCATCACAGAACACACCATCCATATATCTTGAGTTATAACTGTATATTTGTCTAGGATTTCCTGAAATTAACGTTAAATTCGTTTGCAAGTGTTGGGTTCCAAATGCTTGCTTCCAAGTTAAGTATCTGTTTTTACCCACAAATCAATGTTTCATAAGAAATGTAAGTTAGTTCACAGAGTTTATTAACTATAATGCAAATCTAATACTTTATTTTGCATTTTAAAATATCTTTAAAAAATACAGTTGAGATACAACTAATTATGCAAATCAGAAAATACTGAATTGAGTAATACTTTCAAAGCTCTATCTTGAATTAAGATAGAGTACATACAAATGACATAGCAAGCGGAGACTTGAGACTATTGTGAACTGAACTTTTTGATTACTTAAAGACTTTAGGGACTGCTGACAGTAGCCTTGTATTAAATCACATTTCATTAAAAGTGTATGGCCCTTCTGTCGCTCAACACACGATACATCATTAGCACTGAAACCACAGAAAATCAAGGTTAGAAAAGACTTCAGAGATTACATTCAATTTGACCTTACTTTAGAGGTGGAGAAAACAGATTCAGATGGAATAACTTAATATAAGTTATGCAACCAATTAGTTCTGGAACTGAAACCTCATCCTAATTTTCATCTAGTATCTTTTCCATTATTGGGGCTTCCCAGGTGCTGCAGTGGTAAAGAATATGCCTGCTAATGCTGGTTCAATCCCGGGGTCAGGAAGATCCCCTGGAGTAGGAAATGGCAACCGGCTCCAGTATTCTTGCCTGGGAAAGCTCATGGACAGAGGAGCCTGATGAGCTATGGTTCATGGGGTCACAAGGAGTTGGACATGACTGAGGGCACACACACACACACACACACACACATATCTTTTCCATTATAATAATGCTTACTAGGCTGCAGTCCATGGGGTTGCTAAGAGTCAGACACGACTGAGAGACTTCACTTTCACTTGTCACTTTCATGCATTGGAGAAGGAAATGGCAACCCACTCCAGTGTTCTTGCCTGGAGAATCCCAGGGACGGGGAGCCTGGTGGGCTGTCGTCTATGGGGTAGCACAGAGTTGGACACAACTGAGGCGACTTAGCAGCAGCAGCAGCAGTCATAATCAATGCCAGTAAAAAGAAAAAAATTACTATAACCATTTTATCAGCATAATTTAGCATTATTTAGTGAAGCTGGGGATGAGTATACCAATTGACTGAAATATGGGCACACGAATTCATTAAGGCATTGTTTGTAATGGTAAAAAATGAGAACAACTTAGACATCTATCAACAGGGGAAAAATAATTATGGCATAATCATCTGATGTGTCAATAAATGCCATACTATAGTTTTTTTTTATTATTATTTTTTGGCAGTGCCACATGTCATGCAGGATCTTAGTTCCTTAACCAGAGATCAGAACCCATACCCCTTGCACTGGAAGCACAGTCTTAGCTACTGGACCGCCAGGGAAGTCACTGCCATACTGCATTTTAAATCAGTGAACTTGATTTAACTATTTCCTATATAACTCTTTCTTTGGGATTGGAATGAAAACTCACCTTTTCCAATCCTGTGGCCACTGCTGAGTTTTTCAAATTTGTTGGCATATTGAGTGCAGCACTTTCACAGCATCATCTTTCAGGATTTGGAATAGCTCAACTGGAATTCCATCACCTCCACTACCTTTGTTCGTAGTGATGCTTTCTAAGGCCCACTTGACTTCACATTCCAGGATGTCTGGCTCTAGGTCAGTGATCACACCATCGTGATTATCTGGGTCGTGAAGATCTTTTTTGTACAGTTCTTCTGTGTATTCTTGCCATCTCTTCTTAATATCTTCTGCTTCTGTTAGGTCCATACCATTTCTGTCCTTTATCGAGCTCATCTTTGCATGAAATGTTCCTTTGGTATCTCTGATTTTCTACAAGAGATCCCTAGTCTTTCCCATTCTGTTGTTTTCCTCTATTTCTTTGCATTGATTGCTGAAGAAGACTTTCTTATCTCTTCTTGCTATTCTTTGGAACTCTGCATTCAGATGTTTATATCTTTCCTTTTCTCCTTTGCTTTTCGTTTCTCTTCTTTTCACAGCTATTTGTAAGGCCTCCCCAGACAGTCATTTTGCTTTTTTGCATTTCTTTTCTATGGGAATGGTCTTGATCCCTGTCTCCTGTACAATGGCAATGTACAAAGGCAATACCAAAGAATGCTCAAACTACCGCACAATTGCACTCATCTCACACGCTAGTAAAGTAATGCTCAAAATTCTCCAAGCCAGGCTTCCGCAGTATGTGAACCGTGAACTTCCTGATGTTCAAGCTGGTTTTAGAAAAGGCAGAGGAACCAGAGATCAAATTGCCAACATCCGCTGCATCATCGAAAAAGCAAGAGAGTTCCAGAAAAGCATCTATTTCTGCTTTATTGACTATGCCAAAGCCTTTGACTGTGTGGATCACAATAAACTGTGGAAAATTCTGAAAGAGATGGGAATACCAGACCACCTGATCTGCCTCTTGAGAAATTTGTATGCAGGTCAGGAACCAACAGTTAGAACTGGACATGGAACAGCAGACTGGTTCCAAACAGGAAAAGGAGTTCGTCAAGGCTGTATATTGTCACCCTGTTTATTTAACTTATATGCAGAGTACATTATGAGAAACGCTGGACTGGAAGAAACACAAGCTGGAATCAAGATTGCCGGGAGAAACATCAATAACCTCAGATATGCAGATGACACCACCCTTATGGCAGAAAGTGAAGAGGAACTAAAAAGCCTCTTGATGAAAGTGAAAGAGGAGAGTGAAAAAGTTGGCTTAAAGCTCAACATTCAGAAAAATAAGATCATGGCATCCGGTCGCACCACTTCATGGGAAATAGATGGGGAAACAGTGGAAACAGTGTCAGACTTTATTTTTGGGGGGCTCCAAAAACACTGCAGATGGTGACTGCAGCCATGAAATTAAAAGACGCTTACTCCTTGGAAGGAAAGTTATGACCAACCTAGATAGCATATTCAAAAGCAGAGACATTACTTTGCCAACAAAGGTTCGTCTAGTCAAGGCTATGGTTTTTCCTGTGGTCATGTATGGATGTGAGAGAGGGACTGTGAAGAAGGCTGAGCACAGAAGAATTGATGCTTTAGAACTGTGGTGTTGGAGAAGACTCTTGAGAGTCCCTTGGACTGCAAGGAGGTCCAACCAGTCTATCCTAAAGGAGATCAGTCCTGGGTGTTCATTAGAAGGACTGATGTTGAAGTTGAAATTCCAATACTTTGGCCACCTGATGCGAAGAGCCGACTCATTTGAAAAGACCCTGATGCTGGGAAAGATTGAAGGCAGGAGGAGAAGGGGATGACAGAGGATGAGATGGTTGGATGGCATCACTGACTCAATGGACATGAGTTTGGGTAAACTGCAGGAGTTGGTGATGGACAGGGAGGCCTGGCGTGCTGTGGTTCATGGGGTGGCAAAGAGTAGGACATGACTGAGCGACTGAACTAAACTGAATGGAGAAAAAAACATAGAGAACAGACTCATGGACATGGGGAGAGGGGAGGAAAGGGTGAGATATACAGAGAGTAACATGGAAACTTAAATTACCGTATGTAAAATAGATAGCCAATGGGAATTTGATCTATGTCTCAGGAAACTCAAACAGGGGCTCTGTATCAACCTAGAGGGGTGAGATGGGGAGGGAGATGGGAGGGAGGTTCAAGAGGAAGGGGATATATGTATACCTATGGCTGATTCATGTTGAGATTTGACAGAAAACAACAAAATTCTGTAAAGTAATTATTCTTCAATTAAAAAATAAATAAATTGAAAAATAAAAAAGATATTTGTAATAATTATAATATTTAGTCTTACTCTAATTTATATTTTCAGATTATTAATAAAGTTTAACATTTTCCCACTTAATGAGAAACTATTTGTAATCTCTTTTAATCACATGTCTAGTCAAATATGTCTAGCATCATAGGTCTAGTGAAATTTAGTGATCTTGTAAAGGCTTATGACTTTTTTATGTTTTGAAAGTTAAGTTTACAGAAGTTTAAACCATCACTCCTTGAAACTGATGCTGGCAGCACATGAATAATGAAACATGAAAGTATATTGATTATGCCAGGATACCCAACAGGATATTCAGTTCAGTTCAGTCGCTCAGTCGTGTCCGACTCTTTGTGATTCCGTAAACTGCAGCACGCCAGGCCTCCCTGTCCATCACCAACTCCCGGAGTTTACCCAAACTCATGTCCATTGAGTCGGTGACGCCATCTAACCATCTCATCCTCTGTTATCCCCTTATCCTCCTGCCTTCAATCTTTCCTAACATCAGGGTCTTTTCAAATGAGTCAGCTCTTCACATCAGGTGATATTACATCCTCTTTTTTATACTGTTTCCCCCATTAAAATACGTATATTTGCCTAGTAGATGAGAGATCTGTTTTGGCACAAGCCCACCAGTAAACAGCATCTTGCTACCATTTCCTATACACTTTGTTTCACATACTTGATTATCAGCCTGTCTCCCTGCAATCTGTTGGAGGCTCAGGGCAAGTAAGTGATCAGCTCATAGTCATGACCAACATTTTACAAATTATAATTTATAGTAATTATCATCGATTTGATACATGATGGTCAACCACACTGAACTGTAAGCTCATTGATATAAGGACTGTTTTATTGTTGTTGTTGTTTAGTCACTAAGTCCTGTCCGACTCTTTACAACCCCATGGACATGTATGTGTCCAATTGTAGCCCGCCAGGCTCCTCTGTCCGTGGGATTCCCCAGGCAAGAATAGTGGAGTGGGTTGCCATTTCCTTTTCTTGGGGATCTTCTTGATCCAGGGATCAAACCTGGGTCTCCCACACTGGCAGGCAGAGCCCTTTTACTATTCAGGAAACAAACAAAACAGGACTTTCTGTTAGCAACTGCTTTACAGTAAAGAGGCCTTCATACTGATGAAGTTCAAGGAAAAAATAGGGTCCTCAAGCTGTAATACTTCAGAGTCAGAGTAGATGAACTGAAAATGAGTCACAGTGCTATTTATAATGATAATTATAGCATGGTTTATAATAGAAAACATTTGGAAACAACCCAAATGTCCATCAAAAAGAAACTGGTACAATTACATTTGACCATGTACCTAACAGAACCAGAGACAGATCTATAGCAAAGATGTCTACTAATGTACTGTGAGTAAACAGTAATAGGCATGATATGATTCCAATTAAAAATAACATCAATAATATGAACAATGTTAGATATAAAAGAAAAATTTAGAAGAATATGCTTCAAACTGTAGTGACTATATCTGGTGGAGAAAAGTTTAGTGTAATATGTAATAGGTAAATTTATTTGACTGGGGACATCTACTTTCTATACTGTGTATTGTTGTATCATTTAAAATATAAGTATCTTTAATTAAAAATAATTTTAAGCAACAAAATTAATACTTTTGCCTTTGATCAATTAAAATGTGTGCAAACACAGTAAGTTAGATTTTAAGATATTTCAAGAAAAAAATATGTAAAATTCCAGGAAAATAATTTCTTGCTGCTACTGCTGCTAAGTCACTTCAGTCATGTCCGACTCTGTGCGACCCCATAGACGGCAGCCCACCAGGCTCCCCCGTCCTTGGGATTCTCCAGGCAAGAACACTGGAGTGGGTTGCCATTTCCTTCTCCAATACATCAAAGTGACAAGTGAAAGTGAAGTCGCTCAGTCGTGTCTGACCCTCAGCGACCCCATGGACTGCAGCCTACCAGGCTCCTCCGTCCATGGGATTCTCCAGGCAAGAGTACTGGAGTGGGGTGCCATTGCCTTCAGTTATGTTTTAAGTAAACAACTTCTACATCTGTTGTTTCACTTATTTGATTGAGGCAGAAATCTTATTTTTAATCAGTGAAGTTCTTATGATACGTCTTCATTATTTCTGTAAGTATATATTTTTAAACATTTTTTTAAAAAACAAAGCATATACACAGAGACACAAATAAGAAAAAAAACCAAGTGTAAGAAAAGATCCCTTTAACAACTGTATTTAAAAAAACAACCCCCAAAAGTTCAGGAATAAATTCAGTAGAAGTAATATACAGGAACTAGATGGGAAAATACTACAAAATGCTAAGAGATATAATAGAAAATCTAAATAAATGAAATATCTTTTGTCCTTTTCAATACTGAAAAGATACTATTTCTCTTGAATCTATATATTACATGAAATTCCAATAGATTTTCCTTTTTAATTATTAAAAACTTAACCTAGTACAAGGCTCGGAGAACATTTTCTATAAAGTACCTGTAACAGTTTTAGGTTTTGTTGGTCATATGGTCTCCAAAACAACTCAATTCTATCTTGTAGGGTGAATTCTATCTTGTAGTGTGAAAGCAGCCATAGATAATAAATTAGTGTGCACTCTAATAAAAACTTACAGACATTGAGATTTGAATCATATAATTTATAAATTTCAAGAAATATTATTCTTCTTTTGATTTTTTCTCCCAATCATTAAAAAACTTGAAAACTATTCTTGGTTTGCAGGTTACACAAAAACTGGTCACAAGACAGATTTGGTTTGTGGGCTATAGTTTGCCAAATTCTAATCTAGATGAATAAATATCTAATGGCATCCGGTCCCATCACTTCATGGCAAATAGATGGGGAAACAGTGGAAACAGTGGCTGACTTTATTTTTCTGGACTATATTTCTCCAAAATCACTGCAGATGGTGACTGCAGTCATGAAATTAAAAGACGCTTACTCCTTGGAAGGAAAGTTATGACCAACCTAGATAGCACATTTCAGGATGGGGAACACGTGTATACCTGTGGTAGATTCATGTTGATATATGGCAAAACCAATACAATATTGTAAAGTTTAAAAAAAAAAAAAAGCAGAGATATTCCTTTGCCAACAAAGGTCCATCTAGTCAAGGCTATGGTTTTTCCAGTGGTCATGTATGGATGTGAGAGTTGGACTATAAAGAAAGCTGAGCACAGAAGAATTGATGCTTTTGAACTGTGGTGTTGGAGAAGACTCTTGAGAGTCCCTTGGACTGCAAGGAGATCCAACCAGTCCATCCTAAAGGAGATGAGTACTGGGTGTTCATTGGAAGGACTGATGTTGAAGCTGAAACTCCAATACTTTGGCCACCTGATGCGAAGAGCTGACTCATCTGAAAAGACCCTGATGCTGGGAAAAATTGAAGGCAGGAAGAGAAGAGGACAACAGAGGATGAGATAGTTGGATGGCATGACCGACTTGATGGACATGGGTTTGGTTGAACTCTGGGAGTTGGTGATAGACAGGGATGCCTGGTGTGCTGCAGTTCATGGGGTCGCGAAGAGTCAGACACCATTGAGTGACTGAACTGAACTGAACTGAAATAGTCAGGGAAACTCTGTCAGGGGAGGGAGGAGTGAGTAACAAAGAAGGAGTTCTTCCATCAGGTACTGAAACAAATTGTAAAACTACAGCATATCAAATATTGAGATCTAGCACTGGAAAAGGACAAAAAGATCAATGAAGCAGAATGGTGGTCTCAAAAACAACCAAATACATATGATATAGGTGGCACTTCCAATCAGTGTGGGAAGATGAATTATTTATTCACTAAAATGATATAAAGATAAGTACCTATTCAAAGTAAAAAATATAATAAACTTCTACTTTGTTCTTTACACCACAATAATTTAGACATTTATGCAGAAAAAAATAACACTGAACCATTACCAATGTGAACAAATATTTTTAAAATCTCAGAGTTTAAGTATGATACAAAATATAGAAAATTAAAGACATTAATTTTGCTAAATAAAAACATAAACCTCCAGAATGATGTTGAAGGGAAATCTCTGAACAGTAACTGAGTAAGTGCGAAGTAGTATTATGGAGACAACCAGTCCAGATCAGAGCAGAAGGACACAGAGATCCTACAGGGAAGTCTTTAAGAAGATGAAACTGATAGATTAACATATCTGAGTATACTAAATGGATATATTAGAGGATATTTATAATTCTGGCATAGAATATGGTGATTAGTTAACACATACTAATAAAAGAAAAATGAAGCAATTGTTTAGGGAAAACGAACTGTTATACAGAGAAAGCAAATTTAATCATCGTACACTAAAAATCACAGCTGTAAATAATATACAGAATCAGAACAATGGAAGTATTGTCTATTGAGCCAACCAAAAATTATAACTATATCTGGAAGATGGAGGTCAAATGTGTATATATGTAGGTATGTGTAAAAGCTAAATTTTCACCTTTTATCTAAGACTTGAGTACTGAGATGGCAGTCTAAATATGTTCTTTAGAAAGAGAGGGAAAAAAAATAGAGAAAACCCCTACTAAACTTTAAAGAGGTTACTTCCGGCAAACAGGATTTGGGAGTGGGAGTAGAAATGTGAGGCAGAAGACAACTGTTTATCATTATCAACTTTGAAGAAAAATCTTACTTTTTAAACTGCATAAATGTACAATTTTGATAAACATGTGATTACATAAAAAATTAATGCTTCTTTGGCATGAAATACTATTAAAAGATAGAAAAACAACAAATGGGGAAAATATCTGTCTCATATACTACAAAGACTGTCATTATCCTAAATATATAAAGAGCACTTACAATTCAAAAAGAGAAAGTAAAAAAAGGTAAGGTATCACAATGAGCAAAAGAAGGTGAATAGCCAATTTATAGAACTATAAATGGCTAATGAACATATGAAGAGATTTTTAACCACAGTAGCAAAGAAACGTAAATTAAACTATATTGATTTCTTTATTATTGTTGTTGCTCAGTCATTAAGTCATGTCTGACTTTTTGCAGCCTCACAGACTGCAATACATCAGGCTTCCCTGTCCTTCACTATCTCCCAGAGTTTGCTCAAACTCAAGTCCATTGAGTCGGTGATGCCATCCAACCATCTCATCCTCTGACACCCTCTTCTCCTTTTGCCTTCAATCTTTCCCAGCATCAGGGTCGCTCCCCAGAGCAGCAAAAAATAACTTATTCTTAGAGTTTACCAGCACATTCAGTGGTTTATTCTACTTACAATCTCTGCTCTACCAATTGCTGCCAAAACATTGAAGTGTTGGAACAAGTAATATTGGGCCCTGTGGGTGGATGGGTGGGTGTGCAAGTTGTATAATAATAGAATTTTCATTGGCAGACAATCTGGCACTGTCTATCAAATTTGAAAATAGAGATACCTTGTCATCTGGCAATTCTACTTCGGGCCATTTGTTCTACTAAAATGCACAATGGGATAGGAGTGTTTGACACAGCAAGGCAAGGCAAAAGCTTTAACTTTCATCAATAACATTGATTAGATAAATTATGGTACAAAAGGTTAGAGATTAAAAAGAGAGTTAAGTATATATATACTGATCTTATATAAATACACAGAGTGAAAAAAGGCATGCTGAAGAACAACACATATAATGAAATCTCATTTTAAGAAATGTATGTATACAATTTTATGTGGGTTTATGTATACCCAAAGGAAAAATTCCAGAAAAATATACATCAAGTAGTTAACAGTAAATAAACTTCAGTGATGGTGTTACTAGAGAGAACTCCACTTTCAACTCTTATATGTTGTTTACATTTTTTACAGAAAAGAAAGTACTCTGAATTAAAAACTATGACAGGGAATTCCTTGGCAGTCCACTGGTTAGGACTCTGTGCTTTCACTGACGAGGGTCTGGGGTTAATCCTTGGTTGGGGAAGTAGGAACCCATAAGCCTCATGGCATGGCATCTTTAAGGTACCTAGCATTTTGGCAGGTATTTGGGATTAATTCATTGTAATTTTAACATCAACATTTCTATATCATTCATTTCTATTTCATTTTTATGATCATGGGTTTAATTCTTCTGATGCTTTTATAAAAAAAGATAACTTACTCTTAGATTTCACCAGCACATTTATTCGGCAGTTTATTCTCATTTACAATCTTCACTCTACCAATTGCTGCTAAAACATTCATTTTTTAAAAAAAATAAAAGTAATATGTTGAACAACATCAGCTCAAAAAAGGGTGCAGAGAAAAGAAAAGGTTTCTCTCTCCCCTTAGTATCTCTATTCTCACTCTTCAAAGGTAATTCCTAAGAAACTACTGTGTATTCTTCAAAATTTTTCTATCAATATGTATAATGACTGACCCCTTTTTCTTACATTAATGAAGTCATACTATAATACTAATCTGTAACCTCCTGACTTACATCTTCACCTATCAGCCTAAAGAGATACCTACAAGATTATTGCAAAGTATTCCTTAGTGGTATTTCTTATTTAAAAGATATATTTAGACTAATTTGGGTCTACATGATCAAAAACAAATAAGCAAAGCAAAATACCTAATTCAATTCCTGTATATGGTTTTAATAACAAAAATGACTACTGATTCCACCTTATCACTTACCTATCTGTGAAATGCTTATTTTGTGGTGCTGGAGGATTTATATATATTATGTCAATTAATTCTCCCCAAATCCTAAGAGATAGATACTTTCATTCCCATTGTCCAGAGGAAAAAGCTGAAATTCTGAAAAGGTTAAGAACCAGGACTAGTGGAAGTTCATTTTGCTAACTTTCTAATTATAGCATGAAAGCCAAAGTCTAAACAAGTTTGAACCATTTTTTTATATAATGTAAAATATATCACTCCGAAAGAAACATACTTATTTATATTAAGAAATAATAATAGTAAAGGAAAATTCCCAAAACATACATATAAATGGTATGTCTAAGCTATTTTTACCTTGGGCCAAAAATAATGAAGCCAACCAGTGCTAGACAAAGAGTTAAGTTCATTCAATATTAAGTCCTTAGAGACTGGTTCTCAAACTCAAGTTTCCTTTTTGGCAGAAGACGAACTTTTATAAAAATCTTAAAATATAATGTTCACAATAAGCCTCAGGATTATTGGCATTTAGAGTTTCCATTTTAAGTCTTCCTGAATAAAGATTTACTTAGAGGCCACAAACACTATCCTTTTCAATTTTTATTGGTAGATAAAATTTGAAAGGTCGATTTGCTCTTTATGGATTAATTTTAGACTCACTAGGCCTGAAAGCGGAGAAGGCAATGGCACCCCACTCCAGTACTCTTGCCTGGAAAATCCCATGGATGGAGGAGCCTGGTGGGCTACACAGTCCATGGGGTCGCTAAGAGTCGGACACGACTGAGTGACTTCACTTTCATTTTTCACTCTCATGCATTGGAGGAGGAAATGGCAACCCACTCCAGTGTTCTTACCTGGAGAATCCCAGGGACAGGGGACCCTCGTGGGCTGCCGTCTATGGAGTCGCACAGAGTCAGACACGACTGAAGTGACTTAGCAGCAGCAGGCCTGAAAGAGTAACGATACTGTATAAAACCGATGCCAAAGTTGTGGTTTTCCTAATCCCAATAGAACCTTTTTGCTTATTTCCAGAAATCATACTATAATATTTAGACAGTAAGTTCTACTTTTGATATTGGCCATATATGCATTCTACCACACAGAGTTCACATAAAAAACTAAGAATGCCACTGGAAGGTTCCCCTTCTTTCATGAATTTATACAACAAATTTTAACTGAGTTCCTAAAATGACCAGTTTGTGCTGGGTACTAGACAGAAATGTGACAGCCCCACACCCTACTTCCAGGAAGCTTGTAGTCTACAGAGAAACAATTAATTTAATGATCTACCCATCACTTTCATGGGAATGGAGAACCAGACTCTACTTCCCATTCAAGCTCAAAGCTCTACACTGGGAACAGCAAACTCTAACTTACTATTAAAAAAACAAACAACCCAGCTATTTCAAAAATTCACATTAGTGGGTAACATGTTATACTAATGATTTCCTCTGGGTAGATGAGCTACACCTTTTTTTTCTTCAAAGGAAACTGGAGATCTCTTACTAAAGAAGCCATTTTGCCAGTCCCAAATTTAAAATATAACCAAACTATTGAAACTTTCCATTTGTATGAAGAAATGTAGTGTTAACAAGGTAACATATATCTTGGTATATGGGATCCATAATGGCTTTTAATTCTAAAGAAATATGAAATTAATCAACATTATTTTTCCTATAAATTGTATTCATATATTCAGCAAATACTTAATATCTATTGTGTGCCAGGCTTCATGCCAGATAAGGACATAACTGTGAACATATTAAGATTTCTGTCATGGACAGAGGAGCCTGGTAGGCTGCAGTCCATGGGGTCACTACGAGTCAAACACAACTGAGCGACTTCACTTTCATTTTTCACTTTCATGAATTGAAGAAGGAAATGGCAATCCACTCCAGTGTTCTTGCCTGGAGAAT
Source organism: Bos taurus (assembly GCF_002263795.3). Lineage (NCBI taxonomy): Eukaryota > Metazoa > Chordata > Mammalia > Artiodactyla > Bovidae > Bos > Bos taurus. The sequence continues at coordinate 56,923,941 of NC_037344.1, read as the reverse complement.
CCCAGGGACGGGGGAGCCTGGTGGGCTGCGGTCTATGGGGTCGCACAGAGTCGGACACGACTGTAGCAACTTAGCAACAGTAGCAGCAGCCTCAAGGAGTTTATATTTAGTAAGAAAGCAGGCCCAAACAGGACAGTGTAGCACATATAAAGGTTATCTAATCTACTCTCTTGAGGAAAGAGAGTAAGACAGTTCCAGAGAAACCAAAAAGTATTCAAGGCAGGGGGCACTAACACACTGGCCTAGAGGCAAGAGAGCATGACAGAGTGCAGAACTAACAAACACAATCAACAGACTGGATAACAGAGTTTGTCATGCTTCCTGAAGGAAAGAGTGTGCAACTCCTTTCTACTAGGAATAGTGATTTAGTTCCTGAGATTAGGATCATTTTCTCCAGAATTAACATAGGAACACACTAGGATTCTGCGTCCTGAAAGACTTGAATTCCAAAGCAATTCAAATTGATTCTCAACCTTTAAAAACTCAGCAATCAAAATTATCATTTATTTCAGAATATATTTAGGGAAAATAAAATAGGGAAAAAGGAAATAATGTACTAAGATAAACGTTAAATATTTGCCAGAATCATAAACAGCAAGGCTTATTTAAGTTATATGCAGAGTACATCATGTGACATGCTGGGCTAGATGAAGCACAGGCTAGAATCAAGATTGCCAGGAGAAATAACAATACTTCACGTATGCAGATGACACTACCCTAATGGCAGAAAGCGAAGAGGAATTAAAGAGCCTCTTGATGAAGGTGAAAGAAGAGAGTGAAAAGCTGGCTTAAAACTCAACATTGAAAAAACAAAGATCACAGCATCTGGTCTCATCACTTCATGGTAAATAGATGGGGAAACCATGGAAACAGTGAGAAACTTTATTTTCTTGGGCTCCAAAATCACTGCTGATGGTGACTGTAGCCTTGAAATTAAAAGACACTTGCTCTTTGGAAGAAAAGCTATGACCAACCTAGACAGCATATTAAAAAGCAGAGGCATTACTTTGCCAACAAAAGTCTACACAGTCAAAGCTATGATTGTTCCAGTAGTCATGAATGGGAGTTGGACCATAAAGAAAGCTGAACGCCAAAGAATTGATGTTTTTGAACTGTGGTATTGGAGAAGACTCTTGAGAGTCCCTTGGACTGCAAGGAGATCCAACCAGTCCATCCTAAAGGAAATCAGTCCTGAATATTCATTGGAAGGACTGATGCTGAAGCTGAAACTCCAATACTTTGGCCACCTGATGCGAAGAATTGACTTACTGGAAAAGACCCTGATGCTGGGAAAGACTGAAGGCAGGAGGAGAAGGGGATGACAGAGGATGAGATAGTTGGATGGCTTTACCAACTCAATGGACATGAGTTTGGGTAAACTCTGGGAGTTGGTGATGGGCAGGGAAACCTGGCATGCTGCAATCTAGGAGGTCGCAAAGAGTCGGACACGACTGAGTGACTGACTGAACTGAATATAAATCTATTTGCTGGTGGTATAAAAAACAATTCCCCACTTCTGAATGAATTTTTAAACTATGCCAAAGCAGCTTTGTGTATTTTTAGGTAGTATTCAAATTCTTGACTGAAACTCTATTATCATGACTCAGGCCCTAGCACTCTCCCGGCAATCTTGATTCCAACTTGTGCTTCTTCCAGCCCAGCGTTTCTCATGATGTACTCTGCATATAAGTTAAATAAGCAGGGTGACAATATATAGCCTTGATGTACTCCTTTTCCTATTTGGAACCAGTCTGTTGTTCTATGTCCAGTTCTAACTGTTGCTTCCTGACCTGCATACAGGTGTCTCAAGAGACAGGTCAGGTGGTCTGGTATTCCCATCTCTTTCAGAATTTTCCAGTTTATTGTGATCCACACAGTCAAAGGCTTTGGCATAGTCAATAAAGCAGAAATAGATGTTTTTCTGGAACTCTCTTGATTTTTCGATGATCCAGCGGATGTTGGCAATTTGATCTCTGGTTCCTCTGCCTTTTCTAAAACCAGTTTGAACATCTGGAAGTTCATGGTTCATGTATTGCTGAAGCCTGGCTTTGGCATTGCCTTTCTTTGGACTGGAATGGAAACTGACCCTTTCTAGTCCTGTGGTCACTGCTGAGTTTTCCAAATTTGCTGGCATATTGAATGCAGCACTTTCACAGCATCATCTTTCAGGATTTGAAATAGCTCAACTGGAATTCCATCACCTCCACTAGCTTTGTTCATAGTGATGTTTTCTAAGGCCCACTTGACAAAGCCTCTTGATGAAAGTGAAAGAGGAGAGTGAAAAAGTTGGCTTAAAGCTCAACATTCAGAAAAATAAGATCATGGCATCTGGTCCCATCACTTCATGGGAAATAGATGGGGAAACAGTGGAAACAGTGTCAGACTTTATTTTTTTGGGCTCCAAAATCACTACAGATGGTGACTTCAGCCATGAAATTAAAAGATGCTTACTCCTTGGAAGAAAAGTTATGACCAAGCTAGATAGCATATTGAAAAGCAGAGACATTACTTTGCCAACAAAGGTCCGTCTAGTCAAGGCTATGGTTTTTCCAGTGGTCATGTATGGATGTGAGAGTTGGACTGTGAAGAAAGCTGAGTGCCGAAGAATTGATGCTTTAGAACTGTGGTGTTGGAGAAGACTCTTGAGAGTCCCTTGGACTGCAAGGAGATCCAACCAGTCCATTCTAAAGGAGATCAGTCCTGGGTGTTCTTTGGAAGAAATGATGCTAAAGCTGAAACTCCAGTCCTTTGGCCACCTCATGTGAAGAGTTGACTCACTGGAAAAGACTCTGATGCTGGGAGGGATTGGGGGCAGGAGGAGAAGGGGACGATGGAGGACAAGATGGCTGGATGGCATCACCGACTCGATGGACGGGAGTTTGAGTGAACTCTGGGAGTTGGTGATGGACAGGGAGGCCTGGCATGCTGCAATTCATGGGGTTGCAAAGAGTGGGACACGACTGAGCAACTGAACTGACCTGAACTGAACTGAGGGACTCTCCAGATAGTTAAGATATAATGTCTGTGTATATCTGGTTCCAGCTGATAGTAGAACAAAGAGGAAACTCTTGCAAAGAGGAAGTATACTGCACAGCAACCCCTTTGGATTACAAAAGAAGACAGTTGGCCATTAAATTTTAAATGTGTTGGCAGATAAGAAAAAGATAAGGAAAAGAAACCATGAAAGAAAAGAGGCCAAACAGAGAAAAGGAGAGGACAAAAAGAAGGAAAAGAAAAAAAAGAAGGGGAAAAGAGAAGAAGAAAGCCAGAAATGTATAAAAAGGTACAGAAGGCAATCTTGGTGAACAATGATCCTTTGGTTTGACAATTCTCATTTATGTTTAGGAGGTTCCTAAGTCTGAAACTACCATAGACCTTGTGAAAATGTTGGTTGCTTCCTTTGGTGTGAAGAATGAGACTGTTGGGTTTCTCGGATCTATGCCTAACTAACTGCCACCTACTAAAAACAATCAACAGACCAAGAAGCAATACCAAATTCTAGATAAGGTAGCCAGGTCTGTGGTCTCATTTTATGTTGTGGGGAGTTATACAGACACACACACACACACACACATATAATATATATGTATATATGATTGGTATTTTTTAAGAGGAGTAATTACTAGAGAAGAGAAATGTAATACAGAATTCAGTTGCATTTCTTTTAGAAGGAAGTCTATACTGTTTTACCTTTGATTATTGAATTGATGTACACAGGGAGTTGATGTAAGAGGCAGACAGCAGGGGGTCCCAGAAAATGATTCTACCATGCTAAAATCGGAACCCAAAAGCTAGGTTCTGTTCCATCTACCCTGTGACTTTGGGCCAGATGTTTACCTAAAATGAGGATAATAATATGTGACCTTATGATAGTCTCAAGGATAAAATAAAATAATGTACATAAAGATGCCTTAGAAATTGCTATAAAATATAATCTATGACTAGTAAGTAAAAGCATTTTGAAACCTATTAAGGTAAAGTATGATTATCACATTATAAATTAATAAATTTATTTTTAACACCTATGATACCTATGAATAGGAGAGAAAATAAGGAAGAATCTCTACTGTTTATACTAATTGTTTATTTTTTTAAAACTAAAGATCATCTTTATTTGTGGATTTTCTTGTTATCACCGGCCTGCCTCCAACCCTAATACTATCCAGTCTTCATTTTCTATTATATGACTTTATTTTCTCATACTTGTGGTTATAAACAAAGCTATCTTTTCTAAGATACTCATGTCCATTTAAAAAAAATTGTTAATATACCTGTCATTTAGAATTCTCTCTTTTTAAAATTAATCATCTTTATCGAGTATCATTACAGAAAAATTTCTCTATCTGTAGGTCAACTGACATCTCAGTAGCACCTTATACTTTATACTTCTCTTTTAGTATAAGGCTACAATTAGATAAGAATAAATAAAGTGTCTTCATTAAACACTTCTTTTTCTGTATCCATTCCTTACAATACACAGAGAAAAAAACTATGCTGTTGTCCTGTCATTAATTAGTCATTCCCCACTGCCCAATGATATAATTTTCCATAAAGAGAACTGCATGCATAGTCTATTACACAATGGTATGGGTAGGTGGTAGAATTAGATCATGTAATCAGTTTCTTTATTTAAATTAAACTTTTAAAATCATTTAAATGTGATCTAAAGTCTCTTTTGTCCTATTTGATGTGACTAGAAAACCCAAAATTAAAAAAAGAAAAAAAGGAATGCTGTTTTTATAAAACAGAAACACATACTAAGTAACCATATTATAACTTATAGATTTACGTCACTTAACCATCACAAATTCAACCACAGCTCCTTCTCTATACTACATATTAAAAATTATATTCATGGGGTCCATGTCTGTGATGGGACTGGGGAACACCTCAAATTTCCTTGACACCCACAATGCTGGTCAGCCGGCTCCAGTTCAGCTTAAAGAGAAAGAACTGAGAGGCTAAGCAGAACCTCAAGTTTGTTATAACAAAAACTGGGAAATGGTGGTTATCTCAGGATAAAAAAAATGAGTTTGGTAAATTTACCATTTTCTACACTGATTGTAAAAAAAAAAATACCCATGCTTTAAATTTTCCTTTGTATGAGTTTATTTTAATAAAGTTCTTCTGGTTAAAAGATTTTCATAATGATGACTCGGAATCATGTAAAATCCTGAAGCAACAAATACATTATCAGATACATTATCAGAAATTCGGTTACGTTCAATATTGCTTTAGTGTTAGCTGTATAACATTCCTCTTTAAAAATCCACATAAGTTTCTTGTTGGGGATGAGATGGCTCAATTCTCCCTGTTCCTCCCCTCCAAGTACAACTATACAAACTGTCAATAATTCAGTAGATAACCATAATGGACTCAGAAAGGTAAAAAGAAGGAGGGAGTGACCTCAGAATTTGAAGAATTTCTTGACAGAGTCTCACTCCCTTTTATCTCAGTCTGTGCATGACAGAGGTCTGCATCCCTTCAGCCATAGCAAAACCCAAGCAGGCCGACCCATTCTTGTCCCACAGCAGGTGGCAGCAGGTGTGCCGCTCCACTCACCCCAGTGACCCATGGAGGCCTGTGTCTCCCCGCTTTCATCCAGCAGAGAACTACCCAAAACTGGTGGCCCCTAGCCATCTCCCAGCCCTTCACTTAAAAGCAGAAGAGGAACCAAGCCCGGAGTCTCCTGCCTTCTACCCAGTAGCAGAGGCCACCCATAACCCTTAGCTCCTGGCCCTCCATTAGCAGTAGAAAGTGGCTGCAGAAGGGTGTTCTCCAGGAGCACCATCAGAGACAGAGTGGAAATATTAACTAGGGGAAATGCTCTCCATTCTGGAATTCAGCATCTCACACCCCCTACCTAATAATGATGGTAAGTTAGGAGGTCCAGGGGAGTGCCATCCATGCCCACAGGTGGCATCAGCAGGGATCCAGCAGGGAGCTCAAGTGGGGCCAGAAGAATGAAGTAGACCAAAGTCGCATTGAAAAGAAGACTCAAAACTAAATTGTCATTGAAGCTACCACCCACAAAATAGTGTATAACCTACATGCTAAACCTAAACAGGGCAAATGCCTGGAAAAATAGATTTAAAGAGGACCAGTGGTTGAAAACATAATATCCATTATTTTAGCACACAACAAAAAAGTCAAAAACTTTTTGTTGTTTTGTCATACCAAAAATCACAACTTGAATGAGAAAAAACAATCAACTGATGTCAATACTAAGATGAATCAGAAACTGGAACTAAGAAAGCTGTTAAAGTGGCCATCATAAAAGACTAACAGAGTGAATGAAATTCCATAAACAAACAATATGATGGTTGTAAGAAACTCAATTCAAATATAATGTCATAAGTAGGATGAAAATATAAAAGCATGGAAAAAGATATATTTTGCTAATTTGCATAAAAAAGAGGGAGTAGCTATGTTACTATCAGATAAAGTAGACTGAGAATATAAAATTACTATCGAGTTGGTGATGGACAGGGAGGCCTGGCGTGCTGCAATTCATGGGGTCGCAAAGAGTCGGACACGACTGAGCGACTGATCTGATCTGATCTGATCTGATGGACAAAGAGGGACATTTCAGAATGACAAATGGATCAATCTACCAAGAAGACATAGCAATCCTAAATGTGCACATACCAAACAGCAGCTTTAAAAAAAAAAAAAAAAAACTACCCCAAAAAAAACCCCAAAAATCTGAGAGAGCTAAAAGGAGAAACAGGCCTACAGTTACAGTTGGGGGCTTTAACAGACAACTCTTAGTAATTGGTAGAATTATTAAATAATAGAAAATAAGCAAAGATATAAAAGAGTTGAAGAACACCATCAACCAATATGATCTAATTGACATTTATAAAATACTTGACCCAATAACAGCAGAATACACATTCTTTTCAAGTGCCTATGGAACATCACCATATCCTGGGTCAAAAAACAAACTTCAACAAATCTAAATAAACTAAAAATCATGCAGGCTATGTTTTCTGACCACAATGAAATCAAACTAGAAATCAATAACAGAACAAGGAAATCCTTAGGTTAAAAATTAAACATTTCTGAACACTGCATGAGTTAAAAAACTTGTTTCAAGGAAATAAAAAATACACTGATCTGAATGAAAATGAAAACATGGAACATCAAAATGTGGGATGCAATTAAAGCAGTGCTTAGAGGGGAATTTGTAGTACTAAATGCTTATATTAGGAAAAAGGAAAGGTTTCAAATCAATAATCCAAGTTTTTAAGAATCTAGAAAAAGATTAGCAACATAAACCCAAAGTAAGCAGAAGGGAGGATATACCAAAATAAGAGCAGAAATCTATGAAATTGAAAGGGGGGGGATAAGCAAAATCAATGGAATGTAAAGCTATTTAAAGCTGATTCTTTGAAAAAGGATCAGTAAAATTTAAAAAAAAAGTAATACATAAAAATTCTCAACAAAATATTAGCAAATTGAGTCTAACAATGTATAAAAAGAATTATACACCATAACCAAAAAAGATTTGTTTAAGTATGCGAGGGTGGTTCCATATTTGAATGTAATCTACCTTATCAACAGGCTAATGAAGAAAAGTCATATAATCATATCAATTGATGCAAGAAAAAACTGACATAATCCAACACTAATTTATGATGAAAATTCTTAGCAAGTTAGGAACAGTGAACTACTTCAACTTGATAAAGGGCACTGACCAAAAAACAAACAAACGAAAGCAAATATCATACTTAATGGTGAAAGATGATGGTTTTTCTATAAGGTCAGGAACAAGACAAGGATTTCCTCTCTTGTTGCTTCTATTAAGCACTGTACTGAAGATTTCTAGCCAGGACAATCAGGCAAGAAAAACACATAAAGATTGAGAAATAAAATGGTCCCTACTTGCAGAGATATAATCGTCTACATAGAAAATCGCAAGCAATCTATTAAAAACTAGAACTAATAAGTGAGTTGAGCAAGGTCACAAAGATATGAGAGAAGCCCGAAAAATCAATATCATTTCTACATACTAACAATAAACATGCATGCAGATACTAACATTAAAAACAGTGTCATTTATAATCATTCCACAGAATATTAAATACTTAGGTATAAATTAAAAGAACATATACATAATCTGCATGCTGATAATTATAAACTGCTGATGAAAGAAATCACAGATTTAAGTAAATAAAGAGATATACCATGTTCAATAATCAGAAAACTCAATTTCAAAAAGTTGCCAATTTTCTCCATGCTGATTAATAGTTTTAATACAAAATTTCAGCAAAGTTTTTGCGGATATAGTAAAACTCATCAATTTATATGGAAATGCAAAAGAGCTAGAATAGCTAAACAATCTTGAAAAAGAGTAAATATCAGCAATCACCCAATATTGTAATATTGCTTAGAATATAGCTACAATAACCAAGATAGTTTGGTAATGGTGGAGAGAGAGACACAAAGATCAACTGAGCAGAATGGAACACCTAGAAAACAGACTCACAAATAGACCCAACTGATTTTTGACAAAGTGCCAAAGTAGTTCAGTGGAGGAAGGACACCCTTTCAACAAATGGTGCTGGAGAAACTGAAGATCCATAGGCTAAAAATAAACCTTGACCTAAACCTCATACCTTATACAAAAATTAACTCAAATAGATTATGAATTTAAATGTAAACATAAAACCATAAAATGTTTATGAAAAAAGCACTAGGGAAAATCTAATAGGATCTAGTCAAAAGCAAAGAGTTCTTAGACTTGACACCAAAAGCATGATCCATAAAAGGAAGAATTGATAAACTGTAGTAAATCAAAACTTAAAGCCTCTGCTCTTCAAAACTCTTAAAAGTATGAAAAGACAAGATACAGACTGAGAAGAAATATTTGCAAACCACATACCAGTAGGTAAAAAATATCAAGAACTCTCAAAACTCAACAGTAAAAAAACAAAAATTAGCCCCCCACCAAAAAAAAAACCTCATTAGAAAATAGGCAAAGACAAATAGTAATTTCACTGAAGAAGATATACAAATAGCAAATAAGTACATGAAAAGATGTTCAACCTCATTAGCCATTAGGAAATGCAAATGAAAACCACAATGAACTATTACTACAAACCTATCAACATGGCTAAAATAAAAAATAATGATATAACCAAAGGCTGGTATGGATATGGAGAAACTGGATCTCTGCTCTACTGCTCTGCTATATATAAAATGGCACAGCTCTCTGGCAAACAGTGTGGCACTTTCTTATAACACTAAACATGCAATTACCACATGACCCAGCAATTATATTTCTGGGCATTTATCCCAGAGTAATGGAAATTTATGTTCACATAAAAACCTATACACAAATGTTCATAGCAGCCATTATTTGTAATAGCCGAAAACTGGAAAGCAACTCAGATGTCCTTCAATGGATATATGATTGAAGAAGTTGTAGTATATCCATACCATGGGATACTACTTAGCAATAAAAAGGAATGAACTATTGATACATGAAATATCTTGGAAAAATCCCCAGATTATGAGTTTAAAGGAAAAAAAGGCTAACCCCCAAAAGGTATACACTGTATGATCCTATTTTACAACTTACTTGAAATGACAAAATTATAGAAATGTAGAGTAGATTAGTGGTTTCCATGGGTTAAGGATAGAGACTGGGTAGAAGGGGATGTGAGCAGGTGTGGTGATGAAATTATTTTTCATCTCAACTGTGGTGATAGATATGCAGCCCACACATGTGAGTAATTGCATAGGTCTAAATATACACAAACACACACTCTCTCACACAGAAGAGGGGCAAGAAAACTGGGAGACATCTGAATAATATCAATAACTTAGTTGTGCTATTGTACTATGGTCTTTTTAAGATGCTGTCATTAGGGAAAACTAAGTTAAAGGGTATATAAAGTATCTCTGTATTATTTCTTAGAACCGTGTGTGAATCTATAAAATCTCAAAATAAAGCTTAATTTAAAAGTTCCATGTAGTTCATGTATAGTTATATATTCATTGCTGACTTTCTAAAACATTTATTGAGTTGCTTATATACGTGAGGCATTAGCTTAAGTGCCAATGGCCTGGAAGTAGGGAAAAAGGAGGGTGGGCAATCTATAGAGGTATTGAGACCCCACCTTCACTGATGTCACAATTGTAATTATATAAAAATATTTTCATTGTAATTTTTTTTAAACACGTGTCTCCACTAGCAGAGGGCAGAGACTGTTTTAATTACCACTCTATCTCCAGTGTCAAAACAGTCAAAACAGAATATAATAACTATTCACCTGATGAAAGAATGATTAAATGAATGAAACAATACAAAAGGTGCTAAACACCATCAAATGGTTAGAATACAGTATAAACAATAGTGATATGCTGAAAAGTGCTGATGAAAGCAGAGGAAGGAATAACTAGCATTGTCTAGGGGTTCTGGGGGAAAACTTCAAAGATGTAATCTTTTAGCACAGTTTTATAAGAGATGAGGAAGAGGAGAAAAACCATTCCAAGCAGAGGGAATGGGGCATTCAAAAGCTCAGTGGTATAAGAAAAGCACAGGACTTCTGGGGCCAGCAGAGTTTGTTGTATACGTGAGTTTACAGTTCTCTACTGAGGAAGGCAGTGGGTGAAGCTAGAATTGTGGATTCGACACTAAGGCAAATAGTGCTTTCATATGAGTGATGTGGTGATACTAGTTTTTGAAGCCTGCAAATGATGATCAGATTTATCTTTAAGAAAGTTAACTCTGATGGCAGTGAGGGAGATGCACAGGAGGGAGAAGGAGAGAGAGAGAAGGTGAGAAACCAAGACAAATGCTTGAAATGAATGAAAATTCTCAATTCTTCATTACCAATTTCCAAGAAAGCTCAATTCCCTGAAGTCCTGCATTCATGGAAGTGTTTGTAATTGCTGACCTGAATGGGTTATAATATTGTTATCTTTAAATCTATGTAATGAATCATATCACAAGGCTGTGAAGTAAAGACATTTATTGAATTGGTCTTTTCTGCAGATTCTTCCAATAGAAGCATGCTGTTTTAGTTTCTATTTTGAAATTTCCTTACCAATTTTAAAAAATTTGAAATAATAAATTATTTTTATATTTAACAAAATTTTGCATGTTAGTATTTTGAACTCAAAAATGACTATTTTAACAGCAAGTTACAGCTTCAGTAAATAAAATATTGATCTTTGGAGAGACTTAATTATAAATCTGAATTAAAGAGAATAACTGTAAGTACTTTCCACACATTTCTGTGTGTATATACATGTAGTACTTGTTTATGATAAAACGTCAATACAACTGAATGGCATCTTTCTAATGTGTTAACAACATGGCTGAACCACCCCACCCTCCTTCTCACCCTGCAAAAAAGAAAACTCTCTGCCAGGTTGGAAAGGGAAGAGCAAAGGGGTTAAATACAATTCCTTCAGGTAGAATGAGATGACTTTATACCCTTTGCTTTCTTTTTCCACTGTGTGACAATTTTAACAGTTCTTTTCTAACAGCAAAGAGAGGAATATGGATTATGGGAAGAGAAGAGAATGGTGAGGTGTGCAATTTATTGTAGGTAATACTTTTCTTTCATTTTACAAGGAATAAAGACTTTTTAAATGGTTTTATATATAAAGCCTCACAGATGAGTATTAAAAGTTATTTTTTATTTTTTTATTATAGAAAAAGTCACATATAATGATAAGTTGACAGAACGGTATAATGAACCACCTGGGGCCCAGCTTTAAATTATCAACTCACTGTCCACTCCGCATTATTTTGAAACATAACCTAGATGCACCATTTCATCCCTAAACAGTTCAAACTGATTCTCTAAAAGAACTACTTTTAAAAACATAGTAACCATACCATCATTATAACTAAAATTTAACAATCAACTTCAATGTCATCAAAAATAAGGCCAAATTTTTGAAGTTCCCAGATTGCCTCATAATTTTTTTTTCTGCTGTACTGTCTTCTACACGAGACAAAGTTTAGGTCCACGTACTGTGGTTAACTGATGTGTCAAAATTTTATTTTAATGTCAATAATTCAATATTCTTTAGAAATGGAACTTAGAAATTTTAATGAATTTACATAATTAAATCTCATAAAATGAGTAAATAACCAGATTTAAGTCAACCTAGAAGGACAATGTTGATATGTGTGCTACAAAAACTTTAAAAAAAGTGGTGGTGGGGGGAGGTTTGATTTCATTTTCGCCTGTTTTAAAAACACTTCCTTTTTCGGTCAGTTTTAAGTACAAAACTGCCTATAACAATGATCTTAGTAAGATTTTTAATAAGGGAATTCACTAAATCATGCTAAGAAAACTCTTTTGTAATCTTTTACTTGCATGTTTTAACATTTTCCCTGTTTTACTTTGGCCAAATACTTCCTTCTTCATTTGAAATTAACTTGAAATCATAGGATTTCAGAGTTTGGAGGGATTGTGGCTTCCTCATCTCAGACAGTAGGCAGCTTCAATATTATTATAATATTGTGTTTTCAGCAAGAAAGCTAGCGTGAGAAATAATCTGCTGACAACTACAATTTGTTGACAGTGCTATGTAAACATAATTAGTAAAAGTTTTATTAGCACAACATGAAATGACTTTGGATTTTATCCTTTTATAAAGCTAAGTTAATATTTCTTTATGGAGAATATTAATATTTCTCCATGTTGAAAAGATCTTGTTATACGAGTAAGAAACACATTTAGCTCAAGATTTGAAATAATAAAGGTTAGTATCTTATATTTCACAGAAGCTTACAGAAATCAACATAGTAAATGCTACAGACTCTTTAATCAGATGGTATTACAACAAAAGTTATAAACTTGTATACTATCAATAAATTTAAAATGTAACATAAAATACTTGATGTTTATGTGATACTGTAATTAGAAATTACTAGGTCATCTGAAGTTTGCATATCAAATTTTAATGGTAATTCCTAGGTTTAAAAAAAGTATACTATGGTCTCTTCCAATATCCATTAGTAAATTCTAGAGAGCAGTTCACTATGGAGTAAATTAAAAAGCAAAAGTTTATTATGGAAATTCAGGAGTTCTGTGCACTCCATATATGTGACACTTTAAATTAAGCCCAGGGCTTAGAATGCCCAGTAAAGTAATTAACAGCACTTGGTGAGTGCTTGATATATATAGGGAACTGCACTAGATACCAAGTGCCAGAATGATACCAAATTAAACCATTAATACATTTTGTTTTAAAAGAAGTGCTTAGAGAAAGTAATTTGGAGGTGGAAAAATTTGAGATTTAATGTTTTCTTTTAAACTCAGAGAATCTTGTAAAAATTTCCAGGATTTAAACTGTTTCAAGCTCTACAACATAAAAAGAAAAGCCCTGCGTGGACTTTGAAAATTTAGAATGTTGACAATGAACTGACTTCTAATTCTGTTTATTTTTACTATTTATCCTGATGTCACTCATTTTCTCCCAGAGACCCTCATATACTAGTTGCACTTTATTCTGTGTACATTCCAAAATTTTCTGACTTACAAAAATACAAAAATTCAAGTTCTTGATTCTTTTAAAACAAAGTAAATGAAGGTATAAAAGCAAATATAATTCACTAGATTGCAGTAAGGCAATTATAGAGTCGAACTGTTCAGTTATTATATAAAAGTACAGGTGTAAATCTCTGTTAATGTACAGAACAGATGGAATACCACATTCTAACCTAACCATCCATCTTACCTGCCTCACAAGGGAGAAGCAGTGTTCACATCAACAGTACCTATTCACATTTTGACAATGATGGAAATATCTAAGAAATGTGCTATCAGCACTATCACTTTTCAATATGTTCAATAACATGAAAGATATGTGGCAATTAGAACTTTCCGATCCCACAGTCCTGTTTGTTTTGTTTTTGTCAACTTGTGTACGTCTCTCCCTCTCTTTCTTTCCCTCTCTCTTCTCTTTTCCTATTCTCCTAATGCATATTGGAAATGATGGAGAAAGCTTAGTCAAAAATAAATTTATTAATAAGGCTCCTTCTTAACTGTAAAATAAGTCATGATCAGTTAATAACATCTTAATATTATGAATAGTTTTATGGCCTTTATGATGATAACAATAATTTACTGTCCCATACTTAACACTAGTTCTCTTTCTGTCATGCCTTTTTTAGTCTGGAGCCCAATGCTGTATTTACACTTTAGTTTTTAATTCAATGAATCATATGTCCTCTACTTAACTTTCTCCTGCTGTTAATACCCATGCACCCCTTCACCTTGTCAGAGATAGTTAGAATTCAATTTGTTCTTCTAAGAAGAACAAATCCAGTTTTCAGTTCAGTTCAGTCGCTCAGTCGTGTCCAACTCTTTGCGACCCCATGAATCGCAGCATGCCAGGCCTCCCTGTCCATCATCAACTCCTGGAGCTCACCCAAACTTATGTCCATCAAGTTGGTGATACCATCCAGACATCTCATCCTCTGTCGTCCCCTTTTCCTCCTGCCCCCAATCCCTCCCAGCATCAGGGTCTTTCCAATGAGTCAACCCTTCGCATGAGGTGGCCAAAGTACTGGAGTTTCAGCTTTAGCATCATTCCTTCCAAAGAAATCCCAGGGCTGATCTCCTTCAGAATGGACTGGTTCGATCTCCTTACAGTCCAAGGGACTCTCAAGAGTCTTCTCCAACACCACAGTTCTAAAGCATCAATTCTTTGGTGCTCAGCTTTCTTCACAGTCCAACTCTCACATCCATACATGACCACTGGAAAAACCATAGCCTTGACTAGATGGACCTTTGTTGGCAAAGTAATGTCTCTGCTTTTCAATATGCTATCTAGCTTGGTCATAATTTTCCTTCGAAGGAGTAAGCGTCTTTTAATTTCATGGCTGCAGTCATCATCTGCAGTGATTTTGGAGCCCAAAAAAATACAGTTTGACACTGTTTTCCCATCTATTTCCCATGAAGTGATGGGACCAGATGCCATGATCTTCGTTTTCTGAATGTTGAGCTTTAAGCCAACTTTTCCACTCTCCTCTTTCACTTTCATCAAGAGGCTCTTTAGTTCCTCTTCACTTTCTGCCATAAGGGTGGTGTCATCTGCATATCTGAGGTTATTGATGTTTCTCCCGGCAATCTTGATTCCAGTTTGTGCTTCCTCCAGCCCAGCGTTCCTCATGATGTACTCTGCATATAAGTTAAATAAGCAGGGTGACAATATACAGCCTTAACATACTCCTTTTCCTATTTGAAACCAGTCTGTTGTTCTATGTCCAGTTCTAACTGTTCCTTCCTGACCTGCATATAATTTCTCAAGAGGCAGGTCAGATGGTCTGGTATTCCCATCTCTTTCAGAATTTTCCACAGTTTATTGTGATCCACAAAGTCAAAGGCTTTGTCATAGTCAATAAAGCAGAAATAGATGTTTTTCTGGAACTCTTGCTTTTTTGATGATCCAGTGGATGTTAGCAATTTGATTTCTGGTTCCTCTGCCTTTTCTAAAACCAGCTTGAACATCACTTAAATTTTGTAAGTTTAGTCTACTCAAACACCTAGTCATTAAATACAATGTTAAAAACCAAGGACTTCCCTAGTGGTCCAGTGGCTAAGACTCCACATTCCCAATGCAAGGGGCCTGGGTTCAATCCCTGGTCAGAAAACTAGATCCTATATGCTGCAACTAAGACCAAAAGCAGCCAAATAAATTAATTATTAATCAAAAAAAAAAAAGCAACCAGGCTTACTGAATCATATCTACTTTTTGGAAGGAGCTTCTAAATTGTATTCAGATTTACTATCGTGATATAAATTTGAAGTAAAATTTTAAGATAAGAATGAAGATATCTGTTTTATAAAAGGGTCAGACCATGAAAAAAATTTAAAATAATACAAAGAGAAAAGATTAAATTGAGGAGGCTGAAATACAGCCTTTACAATAATGGACAAGATATAATCATTAATCAAAGGACTACAGTAATTGGTTCTTTTGAATAAATCCAGATTCTCTCCCCTCTTAATGATACTCCTAAAGGACCCATAACCAAGAAGTTTAAATGTAAAACTTGAACAAAACATCCAGAATAGGAGGGAATATGACAGGAAGGAAGGCTGGTGACAGTCTAAGGGAAGAAGGGGAGCTAGAGTTCCTTTGGAACAGATGAAGGCAAAGGAAAGAGCCATGTGTTTAGGGAGATAAGTATGTGTCCCTTGAAGTCCTTGATGACTGGTAGAACTGTCAGAACACTACTAGCTCATGTTTCTGGATGGAGAAAATGGGAAACATTCTTAAACTACAGTAGGCTTGGTTGAGACATATAGTATGATAATGATATTCACTCTTCCTATCTGAAAAAAAAGTAAATCATATTTTGAAAAGTAATTTCTTATCTGCTGTAGAATTTCCTATCATTGGAAAAAAACCTAGAGTTGTATTGGAGATAGAATAACTGAGGAACCATCCAGAACAATTTGAAGAATTAAAACTAAAAAGAAATAACCCACCATGAATAGCCATCTAATAAGGATGGTTTGAAAATGAGGTAGAAGAACTATATTTAGACACAGAAAGATGAGTATTTGTTAATATGGTATAGAGATACACTGTTAAAGCCTTTGTTTTTTTAAAGCAGCCTTAAAATAATACATAGAGTATAATCCTCCAAATTACTATTTTTAAATAACTGAAAAAAGTATGAGAGGTTATATGTAAAAAATATTTGGGTATAGAAGATAACTTGCTGCTGCTGCTGCTAAGTCGCTTCAGTTGTGTCCGACTCTGTGCGACCCCATAGATGGCAGCCTGCCAGGCTCCCCCGTCCCTGGGATTCTCCAGGCAAGAACACTGGAGTGGGTTGCCATTTCCTTCTCCAATGCATGAAAGTGAAAAGTGAAAGTGAAGTTGCTCAGTCGTGTCCGACTCTTAGCAACCCCATGGACTGCAGCCTACCAGGCTCCTCCATCCATGGGATTTTCCAAGCAAGAGTACTGGAGTGGGGTGCCATTGCCTTCTCTGGAAGATAACTTATTTTCTTCTGATTACTCATCTGTGTTTTCTATTTATTAAAATAAAAAGCATATATAACTTAGTTGTTAAAACTTATATAAGAAAAGTTATACTGGGTCAAAGATTTCCCATCATTTTGTGTGGAAAAGGAGAAAAAGCTGAGAATAAAGGAGATCCTAGTTTCCATATCCACACATTTACCAACAAGTCTTCTTGCTGGGAACTCTGAAATTCAGGAGTAATAAGGAACTGATTTTATAACATTACAGGGAATTTATACTTTCAGAGTGATATAAATTCATCATTATTATTTAACTAAATTCACTAAATTTACTTATGTAATAATCATTACTAAATCATTATTAAATATTCAAGGAAATATTTATATTTAACTAAATATTAATAAATAATTACATAGATTAAAATGTTTCCACAGTACCTGCTACACTACAGAATGGAAGTAACAAATTTCTAGCCTATGGAACATAGCAATAATACTGGTTTTAGGTATCTTTCAGAGAAAATAAAACATTTATATAAAAAGAATTCAAACCAAGGATTATGATCTAACCTTTAAACAAAATACCTTATTTGGGTTCCAACTATTACTAGCGCTTAAAATATACAGTTTGAATAATTATCAGAAAAATGTACTCCACAGGCCTAACTGGTAATCTATATATTCTATTACATCATGTAACTATGCTTCAGGAACAAAAATCTATTTAAAATCACAGGCAAAGGCATGCTCAATACACAGGCAAAGGAATGCTCAAAAAACATTTATATAGGGTAGAAATTCAGAATCCAATCTTTCTATATAATAATTCAAGGTATTTTCTAATTTTAACTACTACTAATAAGCAAATCCTGAAAAGATGATGCTGTGAAAGTGCTGCACTCAATATGCCAGCAAATTTGGAAACTCAGCAGTGGCTATAGGACTGGAAAAGGTCAGTTTTCATTCCAATCCCAAAGAAAGGCAATGCCAAAGAATGCTCAAACTACCACACAATTGCACTCATCTCACACGCTAGTAAAGTAATGCTCAAAATTCTCCAAGCCAGGCTTCAGCAATACATGAACTGTGAGCTTCCAGATGTTCAAAATGGTTTTTTAGAAAAGGCAGAGGAACCAGAGATCAAAATGCCAACATCCGCTGGATCATCGAAAAAGCAAGAAAGTTCCAGAAAAACATCTATTTCTGCTTTATTGACTATGCCAAAGCCTTTGACTGTGTGGATCACGATAAACTGTGGAAAATTCTGAAAGAAATGGGAATACCAGACCACCTGACTTGCCTCTTGAGAAATCTGTATGCAGGTCAGGAAGCAACAGTTAGAACTGGACATGGAACAACAGATTGGTTCCAAATAGGAAAAGGAGTACATCAAGGCTGTATATTGTCACCCTGCTTATTTAACTTATATGCAGAGTACATCATGAGAAACACTGGACTGGAAGAAGCACAAGCTGGAATCAAGATTGCTGGGGGAAATATCAATAACCTCAGATATGCAGATGACACCACCTTTATGGCAGACAGTGAAGAGGAACTAAAAAGCCTCTTGATGAAAGTGAAAGAGGAGAGTGAAAAAGTTGGCTTAAAGCTCAACATTAAGAAAACGAAGATCATGGCATCTGGTCCCATCACTTCATGGGAAATAGATGGTGAAACAATGGAAACAGTGTCAGACTTTATTTTTTTGGGCTCCAAAATCACTGCAGATGGTGACTGCAGCCATGAAATTAAAAGACGCTTACTCCTTGGAAGAAAAGTTATGACCAAGCTAGATAGCATATTGAAAAGCAGAGACATTACTTTGTCAACAAAGGTCCATCTAGTCAAGGCTATGGTTTTTCCAGTGGTCATGTATGGATGTGAGAGTTGGACTGTGAAGAAAGCTGAGCGCCGAAGAATTGATGCTTTAGAACTGTGGTGTTGGAGAAGACTCTTGAGAGTCCCTTGGACTGCAAGGAGGTCCAACCAGTCCATTCTAAAGGAGATCAGCCCTGGGATTTCTTTGGAAGGAATGATGCTAAAGCTGAAACTCCAGTACTTTGGCCACCTCATGCAAAGAGTTGACCCATTGGAAAAGACTCTGATGCTGGGAGGGATTGGGGGCAGGAGGAAAAGGGGACGACAGAGGATGAGATGGCTGGATGGCATCACCGACTCAATGGACATAAGTTTGGGTGAGCTCCAGGAGTTGATGATGGACAGGGAGGCCTGGCGTGCTACGATTCATGGGGTCGCAAAGAGTCGGAAATGACTGAGCGACTGAACTGAACTGCACTGAATAAGCATTAATATTAAAAATTCTACACTGAGGCCATTCAATGTACACTTGCTTCCTCAGTTTTTCTCCATTTCAGTTTAAAATTTCTCTTCACCCTTCAGCCTTCCTTTTTCAGGTTAAACTATCTCTTCCCATTACTGCCCAAGAAATGGCCTCATAATTTTGTAGCCTACTACCTTCTCATTTCATTAATTCACTTTTCTCCATTTTCTTAAATCTTTCATTGCTCTTCATATACTCTTTTTGGACTACAATATGCTCAAGGTATCATTTATTGAGGGGAGAGGAGGGAACTTGCCCTGACAGGAAGACGCCCTGGGGCTAACAAACTCACCAGGTCCTAACCTCCTCATCTCCAAACCCAACAGGATCCTTCTCAGGTGGATCCTTCCATGACATTCATGCAGCATCTCCCTACAAGGCTCTCGTTTCTTGGTACATATGGCATTTTGCTCTAGTGGTTTCTTTCCAACATCTCTGCTTAATTGTCTTCCTCTTACCTTTTAACACAGCATCTGTACTGGGCCTCTCTTCTCTCTACACTTTCTCTTATTTATCTGATATGCTTTCAGCTCTCTCCCCCAAGCTGTGGATGCCCTTCATCAATCTCTTTACAGACTGATTTTCTTCTTTCCCTGGAGGCTGTCCTAATTCCAGAACCTCATTCCCAGTCCAAGTTCTCATTCCCAATCTCTTTCTTCTGTTAAAGCATTCTAGGAACTCTTGGTGGAATAGTCTTTCAAAGGCTCTGATTGTATCAGTCTCTAATCAAACACTGTAAATGGCTCTCCAACATCTAGTATTTAAAATTCAAAACTCTTGGTATGTGATTCGAAGCCCTTTGATCTGAGGGACAGAATACTCTTCTTAAGTATTCTATACTTTATTCACAATGTCTGAACTGGGCTAAAAAAAATACATTGATTATATCCTACCACACCTGCTGAAGAAGTTACTAAGTATTTAAACTCAGCTCAAATTCTATCTCCAAATTACCGCATCTCCTGGTATAGAAATGATCTCTTCATTCTTCATGTGTAGAAAGTACTTGACAACTTTTTGTAGCACTGAAGTCATTCTGTCTTGATATGAAAGGACATGGACATTTCTTAATTTCATTAATTGAATATGACCAGCAATAGGAATCTTATTTACTTATTTGTCCTCTTTAGTGTCTTGAATGTAGTAGGCAGTGCAGATTATATTCATTTAGAATGAGAGACTACTCCAGGATCTGAGCTAAAGTTTGCCTCTGACTTATTTCTGAAGAAAAGACCTGGGAAACAAATAAGCTAAATAAACAATGGTGTGTGAGAGAGAGTGTGTGTGTGTGTGTGTGTGTGTGTGTGTCTTGTGGGGCTGGTATTTAATAAAGGACTTAAAATGATTTAATTTGAATTATTTTACAAAAATAAGCAACTCTACTCCTAGACCTATACCCAAGAGAATTGAAAACTAAGTTCACACAAAAATTTGTACATGAATATTCATAGCAGCATTATTCATAAAGCCAAAAAGTGGAAACAACTTAAATGTCTATCAACTGAAGAATGAATAAACAAAAAGTGGAATGCCCACACAATGGAATAGAATTAAGCCATAAAAAGGAATAAGTACTGATATATGCAACATGGATGACCCCTGAAAACATTATGCTGGAGAAGCCACACCCAAAAGGCCATATACTATATAATTCCATTTATATGAAATGTCTAGAACTGGTAAACCCATAGATACAGAAGGTAAGTTAGTGGTTGCCAGGGGATGGAGGTAATTCAGAGTAACTGCTGACAGGTACAGGGTTTCTTTTTGAGGTGATGAAAATGTTCTGGAATTTAGACAGTGGTGATGGTTGCACAATATTGTGAATATACTAAACCCCTGAATTGTACACTTTAAAATGATGAATTTTATGTGAATTTTAGCTTAACTAAAAAGAAAAGAAAAAATAGTTGTGAGTTTGGTCTCCTGAATAACTTGATTTGTATTTGTGGTATAACTGAAAAGAAGTCTGACCTTTGAGTCAGCAAATCTAGGTTTAACTTATTTCTGCCACTAACCAGCTGTGTGATCTTAAGGACATTACTTAACATCTCTAAGCCTCACAGCCTCATCTATAAAGTGAGAATAATTAACGCCTCACAAAGCTGTGAGACTCATGAAATCATGTCAACCATAAAGCCTTTCATATAAACTGAAAAAACTTTCATATAAACTGAAAAAACTTTCATATAAATAAAGCCTTTCATATAAACTGAAAAACCTTACTATCATTTTGTACACTTATACTTAAAATGATTTTTTAAAATCGTAAGCTGTATTGAATAGTCCATAACTTCAACTTTTACCACTGGCATATTATCTAACCAGCTTTTATTGTCAAATATGAATGGCATCCTGGACTTGCAGCAGTTATCCTGTAGGCACTAGTAGTACAGCATGTTACAAAGTTATTTAATTCTAATCTTCACGGTGAAAGGTAACATAGAATGATGGTTATGACCAGAGGCACAGAACTGAGTTTCAGTCCAGGTTCTTCCATTGACTTTGAGCAAAGACCTAACTTCTCTGACCATCAGTGTACTATAAAGTATGTGTCTGTGTGAGTGTGCATGTGTGTGTGTGTGTGTGTGTGAGAGAGATCTACTTAGTAAAGGAGTTATAGGATTCATTAAGATATTTGATATATAAGGCACATATTGCAGTATCTGGTACCTAGCAAGCAATCAATAATCAGTAGTTGTTATTATTATTTCCATTTTATGGAGTAAGAGGTTTAAATAACCGGTCTAAGTTAACAAGTCTGAAGCATAACCAGGAAGAAAAAATAGATATTTTGCTCACACTACGTCAGGTGATCAGGATAGGGGATGATTCAGTATGTTTCCTATGTGTTAAACAGCATCATATAGAGCACTCTAGTACTGCATTAGCCAAATAGCTTAACTTTTTGCTCATCAGTTAAAGAAAAGACATAATCCTATTCAGCACTAGCACAAGGTCTGACACAAATAAATTTACACAAGTAAATATTTACTGAATAAACAAATGAATAAAGAGTGTTATTATTGGCTATATTTACAACCAAGCATCAACACAAAATCCAAAGACATTTCCAAATACCTGTACTTTTACATATATAAAACATTTTGGGTTTTCAAAGTTCTCATTTGTATTTTGAAAGTTCTCATTTCAGTGTCCTATCTGTTCTTTGGCATTAATACAAAGGAAGGCACATATTTTTTTAAGTAGGAATGTAAACTGATGCAGCCACTGTGGAAAACAGTGTAGAGATTCCTCAAAAATTTAAAGACAGGGACTTCTCTGTCCCAATTGCTGGGACTCCAGGCTCCCAGTGCAGGGGGCCCGGGTTCAATCCCTGGTCAGGGAACTAAATGCCACATGCCACTGCTAAGAATCCTGTATGCCACAACTAAAGATTCTACATGCCACAACTAAAAGATCGAATGCTGAAACGAAGATCCCACCATGCTGCAACTAAGACGTGGAGGAGCCAAATAAATAAATTAATTAAAAAAAGTTAAAGACAGAATTACCAAATAATCCAGCCATTCTACTTCTGGGTATATATCCAAAGGAAAGTATAAAATACAATTTTATTCATCCATAAAAAGAAATAAATCTTGCCACTTGTAACAACATGGATGGACCTTGAGGACACTATGGTAAGTGAAATAAGTCAGACAGAGAAAAATAAATACTATATGATCTCATTTATGCATGGAATCTAAAAAACAAAAAAGGTAATTCAAGCATATAAGGAACAGATTGGTGGTTTCCAGAGGTGGGGGTAATGGGTGAAGGTGGTCAAAAGGTAAAAACTTACAATTAAAAGATACATAAGTTCTGGAGATGTATGTGCAGCATGGTGATTACAGTCAACAATACTGTACTTTATATTTGAAAGTTGCTAAAAGAGTAGATCTTAAAATCTCTCTCCCAATGGAAAAAAAATTATAACTGAAAAGTGAGTGTGTGTGTGTGTGTGTGTGTGCGTGCATATAATGAGAACTCTTTAGGATTTATTGTCTTAGAAACTATCATGTACAACATATAGCAATGTTGATTATATTTATCATGTTACATTACATCCCTTGATTGATGTTAACTAAATTTACAATGGTAGTCACTTCACAATATATACATATATCAAATCATTACAGTGTATACTTTAGACTAATACACTGTTGTATGTCAATTAAGTCTCAAAAAAATTGGAAAAATATAAAGGGGAAAACAAAAAGTTTTCATTTGGGGGCTCCTAAATGCTCTCTGGCATTGATACAAAGGAAAGCATTTACTATTTCAAACAACAGGAGACTGAGAATGAAAGAAAGATATTCAACAAGTATTCTTATGTTTCAGATTCTGAATATATAGTTTGTCTTCCCTAACAGAATTCTGATAGTTTCCTAAGAGCAGGAATCATATGCAATTAATTTCAGTTTACCTTTACAGAGCCTAACCTTACACATGCTGCTGCTAAGTCACTTCAGTCGTGTCCGACTCTGTGCGACCCCATAGACGGCAGCCCACCAGGCTCCCCCGTCCCTGGGATTCTCCAGGCAGAAACACTGGAGTGGGTTGCCATTTCCATCTTCAATGCATGAAAGTGAAAAGTGAAAGGGAAGTTGCTCAGTCTTGTCCGACTCTTAGCGACCCCCTGGACTGCAACCTACCAGGCTCCTCTGTCCATAGGATTTTCCAGGCAAAAGTACTGGAGTGGGGTGCCATCGCCTTCTCTGAACCTTACACATAGCAGGCACTTAATTACAATATATTTAAACAGCTGGGTAAGAATATTTCTTGGCTATATAAAATGTATTGATCATATTTAACCTATTCTGCAAAACACTGAAGGTTAATATCAGAACTAAAACTCTCCATGTGTGGCTGGCTATATCATTTTAAGAAAATAAAATCATACAGATACACACATACATACACACAGTTTCTCATAAAGAAATGCAAATATGTCAAACTATAACCAGTTTATAAAACTGTCTTCATTTGCCTTGCATATTTCTATAAATTAAGTGACAGATCTGCACCAAGCTGGAAAAATATTCGGGTCCCCTCAATATTACTAGGATTGCTGACTTGACTTTAGACCGGTATAATGAAACAGATATACTACGTTGTTTTTTTTTTCCCTCAAGTCATAGTAAGGTATCTCAGCATTATGCTAGAAACTGTTAAAGATTTAATTGTAAGATATTGTCCTTGTACTCAAAATACTGACATCATTAGTGAAGATAAGACAACAGACAATGTAAAATGGTATGCACATTTTCGTTCACTGCATTGCTAATTTAAAAATCACCTGGGAAAGACAAATATCATATGGTTTCACTTATATGTGGAACCTAAAAAAGAAAAGAATGATACTAATGAACTTATACACAAAACAGAAATAGACCAACAGACATAGAAAACAAATGTACTGTTACCACAGGGGAAAGGGAACAGGGAGGGATAGATTAGGAGTTTGGGATTAAAATATACACACTACTACATATAATATAAATAACCAACAAGGACCTACTATATGGCACAGGGAACTATACTCAATATTTTATAATAATCTGAGGGAAAAAAATCTAAAGAAACAGATATATATGTTTGTATGATGGAATCAATTTGCTATACACCTGAAACCAATACAACACTGTAAATCACCTATGCTTCAATTTTAAAAAATCACCTGGGAGTTTGCAGAAAAACAGTAAGAACTGAATAGGAAAAGTTTCAAACAGGAAGTAAATTTTACACAGGGTCTTGAAGAAAAGGTAAAATCTGACAAGGCAGAAAGAAGGGAGGAGGGTTTTTTGAGGAAAATAAATAGTAACAGAGGCTCAACACTTGAATCAGCACAACGTTCAAGACAGACTTCAATGGCAGAAAGAACAGGCCAAGGAACACAGGAAATGAAGATGGATGAGTAGTATGGGACAGATTAGACAGGGTGTCAAAAGTCAGGCAGAAGAGGTTAGACTTAGTGTGGTAGATAACAGGGAACCAATGAAACTTTCCAGTAAGGGGAGAGATGTGCTAAAAGCAGTAGCATTTACAGAAGGTTAATCAAGATGAGCTGGAAAAAAGAGGGAAGCGAAGGAAGGCAATTGTAGTAATCCAGTAATGAGGTGGTAGGGGTATGAGTGTGATAAGTGCACACAGAGTGTTTCTTAGTGGCAATGTGATGGGCCTGGAGACCGTACAATCGGGAGGGGTACCAGAAAAACACAGACTAACCGAGGGACTGGCTACAAGGTAAAAGAGTCAGACCACAGATCAAAACCTGGACATCTCAAACACTAGAAATACTTATGCAAGGCCTAAAGGTTTTTCAAGTACTCTCTCTGTAAGTAGTTCCATTGTTTTGTTTAGTAAATTTACTGAAGGTGCTCCCTACTTTCACAACTGTTTTGCTAACACAGCCCCATGAAAGTCTGTTAAGGTAAAAATTCATTTGTTTTCAATACATTTTTCAATACAAAGTTAATTAACGTGTCACAGGATATAAGCTCCCAGAGAATAACATGGTGAAAAGAGAAAAACATTCTTCTTTACATTCAAGTGTATGTTCCTTACAGTCTGGTTCTAGTCCCCCTCCGCCTAAAACAAAAACGAAAAAAACTAACACATCCCTTGAAAACTCAACCTGGTTTGTTTTTTTTTTTTCCCAGCTGATCTAAAATCTCAAAACATAGTCCCGACTTTAATCTGGTAGTGAGCCAGTCCGAAAAAAACCAACAAACTCTCGTGAGAAAATGAATTAAGAAATCAACATTTTGCCATGTTGCTTTCCTGAGTTGTGCTATCAAATTAGGAAGAAATTCTCAGAAGTGAAAAACAAGGAGAAAAACGTTACTAAAGCCAAATTTAGCAGGTTCATATGTATATATATATATTTTTTTTACTAAATATTTAAGTCTACAGTCAACTCTTCCCTGCTTCCACTCTCCTTAGAGAGTAGTAAATACAGAAATGGCATAAAGAAGATTTACAGATTTCATTCACATGCTCCACAGTTTTTTCGGATTCTTCTATTCCTGCAACACTGACCCTGCTATCTATACACAGCTGCACGCACTGTTTCATACCTTCTCTCAAGATCATTTTCTGGTAGACCTGTGAATAAGACTCGAAACATTCCCAAACAGCAAAAATAACTCTATCTGCTATCATTCACTGAACTCTTCCTTTACAATGTGTAACCAAACTTGTGCTTTAATACACAACCTCGTTTAATCCTCATAGCAATCTTGCAAGGTAGGTACTATGATTATGCCCATTTAACCAGTGAAGAAACCAAGGCTTTGGGAGTTCAGGGAATTATACAAGGTCACAAACCTAGTGACCTAGTAAGTGGCAGATATGTTCATCTGACATGCTCTTGTGAATCGTTAGAATACACTGCCAATCCTACAGACATGTGAGTGAAACCAAAAGTGAGAGATAAGGAAGGGTGGCGTGCTATTCACAGAGTCCAAGGGTTTGAGAGGAGCATCAAAGATACAAATGGAGAGATTTCTGGACTCGTCTCTAACCTTTCCTTACACAATTCCTGGAGGAGAGTGAGACAGTGCTATGAAATGGGAGTGAACTGTCTCCTCTTGTAGGAGGACACATATTACACGACTATTTCATGGTATTGACAGGATCTCAACATCTTAATTTGATTCACATTAAAAAAAATGTTACTTAGATAGGCCAGGTCAAGACGAATTAGGCTGATTGGTGACATCAAAATGCTTTAAAAAAATATTTTCTTAATAGAATTCCAGTGACCTGAGAAACCTATGTAACTCCTACCAATGACCCTGAAATAGAAACTAGCTTTTTAAAGCTACTTCTCAGTACAACATATATATTCATAAGAAAACATTTTTAAAAATAACTCTCCTTATGCATCTGGGCAGAGATGTCATATTTCCTCCACAAAGCTTCCTTTTATGTTGCAACACTAAGAATCTCAATTTTAGGCTGAACTAGAACAACTGAGAACTGCAAACTCCTTCACAGGAGATGATTATTTTTAATAGTTTTTATATAAATTGTCTAAAACTTTACGTTTTAACTCTGCAATACTCTTCACTAGAGGGTAAAGCAGTTAAAGTTTCAAGTTCTGTTTCCCCTCACCCCTCTCTTTTTTTTTCTGCTAACACATGGTCTTTCACAAAAGAGTCAGTGTGATCTCTGCCGACTGAAGATAACAGATATGACTGTGGTAAACTCAAGAAGATTAAGCACATGTCAAGTAATTCAGAAGTTTAAAACTTGTCACCTGTGTGTGAAACCAGCAAACAGTTATAACTGGTTAAATAAACATGGACAAATTAGTAGGATGTAATTAGTAACTACCACTTTTCCCTCCAATGAGTGGTGTCTGGGCAGGCAGCCATACAATCTGCAATAATCGGTCACTACTGTGAAGCCCCAGCAACTTCCTCTGCCCCACCCTCATCTAACCTCCGACTGGGATACTTTTGGACTGCTAAAAGAATGCTCAGATAATCACAAAAGTCCTCTTTATCAGTGAACACTGAAATTTACCTAATTTGCTCTTTTAGGTTTTTAACATTCATAAATATTAAGAAAAAATGCAATATGATAATATTTCAAAGATTATTTGAAGGTTTTGATTTCCTTTTTATATGTTAGAAAGAATAGTGTCCCCAAATCAGTAATATCCACTGCAATGCTTCTTGACCCTGATGCTGGGAAAGACTATAGGCAAAAAGAGAAGAGGGCAGCAGAGGATGAGATGGTTGGATGGCATCATTGACTCAATGGACATGGATCTGAGCAAACTCTGGGAGACAGTGAAGGACAGGGAAACCTGGCATGCCTTCAGTCGACAGGGTCACAAAGAGTTGGAAACAACTTAGCGACAGAACAACAACAATCCTATGTACCATCATAAGACTTTACAGATAAAGACTTTACATAAAATACCAGGAGTTTAGAAGTCAGGGTTATACACATTTCATTTAAACCATGTTCCAAGAGTCTAGTAAATTTGGGAAAAACTGTTAAGGTAGCTTTCCTGGTTTATAAAATATTATGAATGACATACAAATATGAGATATTTAAAAAGTATCCACTTGCCTACTTCATGTAATTTCACCTCATGGACTGGAGTAGTCCCATAAATTATTACCTCATGCCTAAGATATTTTATTTTTATACTTTAATAAGTAAACTACCCTTACTACTAAAGAAAAAAAATTACAAAACAAAGTAAATGTGATCAAATCTTCTGACTTTTCTGCCTCTAAATGTGATATTACATAAAAAAAAAAAAAAAAACCTGCTCTGTTTTCTCTCCTTTTATCCCTTTCTGTGAAAGAAGAAAAATGGGAAGTGGCTTGTTATTTTTTAAGATCTCCGGGATAAACAAGTGTGCTGTTTTAAGTAGCCTAATTTTGAACTGTTGTCTTATAGTAATAATATCATTCATTATCAAAAACTGCATCCATTTAATAAAAATGGCCTTCAGTATATTTAAAATTTGTGTTTAAAAAACTCTTCTGACAAGATTTTGATGTTTTATTTGCAGCTTAGTATTTACCTTACTTATCCAGGAGAAAGGAAAAAATAAAACACTTTGAAAATAATCCCCACTAATAGTTATTTGTAGAATATCAAACTACAAATTAAAATTAATAGAGCATATGAATCCAGTGAATTTTTAGGTTGATTGCTCTCAGCTGGACTTTTGAGTTAAGGCCATAAATATTCACATGAAACTCAACAGAGTTTATTAGCTATGTTTAGACACAAACTATATTTATAATAAAACATTACATTTAAAACAAAACACCAAGCTTACTCTAAGTAGATCTTCTCAAACGCATGTCCTACATTCCCCATTTGACATACTAAAGACTTTAAAAATTCTTTACTTAGCTACAGCAATCAGTAAGATTGCCCCAGAGATGGCTTTCTTTAAAAGGCAGCCTCTTATTCACTTAGGAAAGATAAAACTGAATTCCACTTAAGTTGTAAGAACAAGATCATGCTATCAGCACCTTCATCCTGAGAAAGGAAGTTATTATAGTCACAGTTTTATAAATGAGGCTTTAAGAGAGTACTTCCTGGTCAGACAGTTAACGTCAACAGCATTTTATATAGCTTTACATTTCGACATTTTGAAAAGAGCTTTCTGAAAACTTTTCCTGATTCTTTTCCTCCTGTCCCCACAACAGAGGAAAACCAGCTCAAGCTAAACGAACCTTAAGGTAAAATCTACGAAATCCTACCAATGTCTACCGTTATGGTATCATGTAAATATCAGAACTGGTTGTTATTGTTGATAATATCAGCTTAAGTTTTAGTTATTGTACATTTACGCACCCTCTGTCTAATCCCCTCTGTGCGCTGGAGTGAAGTTTCAGGGTACACAACATTAGAAGGAAAAGAAACGTTAGAAAGAAAAGAAAGGAAAGACAACTCACCAATTCCTTGATAATGAAGATGATGCCAGTCAGCATTCACAGTTCAATTTTCAAATTCAAAGTTAGTTATCTTTTAAACTTATATATATACATATATATATATACACATATATACAAACAAGCAAAAAAACCCAACTCCACGAAACCTTGTACAATCCGAATAAGGAACTGCAGATAAAAGCAGCGTGACCTGGGTGCTGCTCATGACTATCTGTATTGCAAGCTCAAGTATTTCCTGTTACGACGCCCATTGGTTCCCACAGGTGCAAGTGCCTATGGGTGTTGCCGCTTTACCCTTCCTTTGGTAAGTGAACCGCTAAAGGAGATTTCAGGTTGGCATAATCAATGCTGGGAACTATTGGGGCAGAACTACCCCGGGCTAATACCAAGAGCCTCCCAAACTAGCTTGATTGTGAATTGATGATTACCTAATTCAAAACGGCTGGAGAAAATTTATTTTAGTAGATGTTTATGATTTTTCTAAGACGCACTGTTATTAAAGAATATTTGTGATTTTACTCAACAAATATGTATTAATTGCTTTCTCTGTGGAAAGCTCTATTTAGGCACTAGGAATATAGTAGTGAACAAAACAAAATCCCTGTGGTCATTCATACACTGTCTGGTAGACTTTTGACTATTTCACATATATAATGAGAAAACTTCCCTAAAGGCAGAGATAAAAGAAATTTGTATGGAAATTTGGAGAGTCAATTGTAGTGCTTATTATACAAAACTAAAAAGCACTGTAATTAAGGCCATGCCACCTTAAACCTTAAAGAACTTTTCCAGAACCTAGTACAGAAAAACAAGATTCTTTATGTTTGCAGTGTTTCTAAAAGGCCAGGTTGGAGGCAATGGCGTATGTTCCAGCAGGGAAAAGGAAAAACTTCTCACCATGAGTCACCAGTGACTAAGTTCTTTTAATTCAGGCTTAAAACACATTTCAAACCCAATTACTTGTACATGCAGAAAACTGATAACCCCAAATTAACATCAGGAGCTTGATTTGACCAATTTTCAGGGTTAATATTAGCAGCTAAGAAAAATAAATGAAGTGCTTTTAATGCGAAAATGCCCCTGTACTGAATTTTGTTATCATTTTGGTCTTATAAGTCTTTACTGCCTAAGGGCCATGTTAGAAGCTTCCATTAGATTTTATTACAAGGAATGTTGTTTTCTTAGATTGTAGCCAGACTGGGACACAATCATCTTGGATATATGATGTCATGGTAGGAATGGCTTTTATTTGTATTCAGTAAAACAAAAACACAATAAATTCAGGGCTGCTCAAAAAAATGTAAAGCCCAGAGAATAAAATATATGGATAAAATCCACTCTTCCCAGCTATGCTTCACTTCCTTAGGATTTTATTATGTTTCAAATAACAAACTTTCTTTTTTGACAACAAATGGGAGAAATTCCCAGAGCCAAATTCATCCATTTAGTGAGTCAATAAATCTTTATTGAGCAACTACTACGTTTCCCTGGTGCCTCAGTCACTAAAGAATCCTCCTGCAATGCAGGAGACAGGAGTTTGATCCCTGGGTTGGGAAGATGCGCTGGAGAAGGAAATAGCGACTCACTCCAGTATTTGTGTCTGGGAAATCCCATGGACAAAGGAACCTGGCAG
Organism: Bos taurus; assembly: GCF_002263795.3. NCBI lineage: Eukaryota > Metazoa > Chordata > Mammalia > Artiodactyla > Bovidae > Bos > Bos taurus. The sequence goes on along the minus strand of NC_037344.1, from coordinate 56,892,556 downwards.
GCAGTTCTTGGGGTTATAAGGGTCAGACACAACTTAGTGGCTAAACCACCACCACTACATGCTAGGTAGGCACTGTTTCATGAGTTGGGAAAAAGCAATGAATAAGAAAATCTCTGCTTTCATGGAGTCTAAATTCTAGTGGAGGGATATAAGGCAAACAAAAACATAAAATATCTGATGTGTCAGAATGGTGTCCTCTCTCCAGTATAGAGAAGAATGCAATATGAAAGATAAGGATAAAAATAAGAAAATGTACAAAGTAAGCACTTAAGGAATTTAGAGGAGAGAGTAGCAAGAAGATGATCAGAGAAGGCCTCAGGAAAGATGGCATTAAAATTAGATCTGCGGGAATTCCCTGGTAGTCCCAGTGGTAAGGACTCAGCGCTTTGACTGCTGGGGACCTGAGTTTGATCACTGCTTGGGGAAACTAAGATCCCACAAACTGAACTCTGAAATAGGAGGAATAGAAAAGGCATTCCAGGGAAAAGAAACAGCAGGAACAAAGGCCTGAACGTGTAATCAGTATAAGTGCTTGGCTGTAAGCAGGCTGTTCTGGGACACAGGAGATAGATATAGATATATACAGATATAGATATAGATGGATTATGGGGCTATAGGAATGCTAAAACAGGTTGATAAATCTGTACTGAATTTAGTAGGCCACAGGGTATTAAAAGTTTTTAACACAGAAGTGACAAAATCAGAGCTGTACTTTAGGGGGAATAAGAGAGCAATAGTGTATACAGGAAGAACAAAAAAGAGGAGACTGGAAACTTGTCACAGTAGACCTTCCTGAGCACATATTTTGGGCTTTCATTAGCTTTTTCTTGAACCTTTAAGAAATATACAGTAAAACGTGTATTGAGTTGAAAAACCAGATCTAGGTTACAGTGGTCAAGTTTGCCACTGTCGGTATGGCCTTGGGAAGTCACTCACATTGTTGTTGAGTCGCCCAGTCATGTCTGACTCTTTGTAACCCCAGGGACTGCAGCACACCAGGCGTCCCTATCCCTCACCATCTCCAGGAGTTTGCCCAAGTTCGTGTTCATTGCATCAGTGATGCCGTCCAGCCATCTCATCCTCTGATGTCCTCTTCTCCTTCTGCCTTCAATCTTTCCCGGCATCAGGGACTTTTCCAATGAGTCATCTATTCACATCAGATGACCAAAATACTGGAGCTTCAGCTTCAGCATCAGTCCTTCTAGTGAGTATTTAGGGTTGATCTCCCTTAAGATTGACTGGTTTGTTCTCCTTACAGTCCAAGGGACTTTCAGGAGTCTTTTCTAGCACCAAAGTTTGAAGGCATCAATTTTTTGGTGTTCTGCCTTCTTTATGGTCCAGCTCTCACAACAATACATGACCGCTAGGAAGACCATAGCCTTGATTATACAGACCTTTGTTGGCAGAGTAATGTCTCTCCTTTTCGGCACACTGTCTAGGTTTGTCATGGCTTTCCTGCCATGAGGCAATGGTCTTCTGATTTCATGACTGCAGTCACCATCTGCAGTGATTTTAGAGCCCAAGAAGAGGAAATCTGTCACTACTTCCACCTTTTCCCCTTCTATTTGCCATGCAGTAATGGGGCTAGATGCCAAGATCTTAGTATTTTTAATAGTCTTAAGTTGGCTCTTTCACTCTCCTCCTTCACCTTCATCAAGAGGCTCTTTAGTTCCTCTTCACTTACTGCCATTCGGAGAAGGCACTGGCACCCCACTCCAGTACTCTTGCCTGGAAAATCCCATGGATGGAGGAGCCTGGAAGGCTGTAGTCCATGGGGTCGCTGAGGGTCGGACACCACTGAGCGACTTCACTTTACTTTTCACTTTCATGTATTGGAGAAGGAAATGGCACCCCACTCCAGTGTTCTAGCCTGGAGAATCCCAGGGATGGGGGAGCCTGGTGGGCTGCTGTCTATGGGGTTGCACAGAGTCGGACACGACTGAAGTGACTTAGGAGCAGCAGCAGCACTTACTGCCATTAGGGCAGTAACATCTGCATATCTGAGGTTGTTGACTTGATTCCAATTTGTCACTCATCTAGCCCGGCAATTCTTGTGATGTGCTCAGCATATACGTTAAACAAACAGGGTGACAGCAGACAGCCCTGTCGTACTACTTTCTCGATTTTGAACCAATCAGTTGTCTCGTACAAGGTTCTAATTGTTGCTTCTTGACCTGCATACAGGTTTCTCAGGAGACAGGTAAGATGGTCTGGTATTCCCATCTCTTTAAGAGCTTTCCACAGATTGTCATGATCCACATAGTCAAAGGCTTTAGCATAGTCTATGAAACAGAAATAGATGTTTTTCTGAAATTTCCTTGCTTTCTCTGTAATCCAGAAAATGTTGGCAATTTGATCTCTAGTTCCTCCTCCTTTTCTAAACCCAGCTTGGACATGTGGAAGTTCTTTGTTCACATAATGCTGAGGCCTAGCATGCAGGATTTTAAGCATGATCTTACTAGCGTGGGAGATGAGTGCAACTGTCCAATGGTTAGCATATTCTTTGGTACCACCCTTCTTGGGGAGTGGGGTGAGAATTGATTTTTTCCAGTCCTGTGGGCACTGCTGGGTCTTCCAGATCTGCTGACATAATGAATGCAAAACCTTGCTGACATCATCCTTTAAGGATTTGAATCAAATTGATTACATTCTTTGAGGCTGAAGATGGAGAAGCTGTATACAGTCAGCAAAAACAAGACCTGGAGCTGACTGTGGCTCAGATCATCAGTTTCTCAAAGCAAAATTCAGTCTTAAACTAAAGAAAACAGGGAAAAATAATAGGCCAGCCAGGTATGACTTAAATCAAATCCTGTATGAATTTGCAGTAGAGATAATGAATAGATTCAAAGGACAAGATCTAGTTAACAGTGAGCCTGAAGAACTAGGGACAGAGGTCCGTGATATTGTACAGAAGGTGGCGAATAAAACCATCCCAAAGAAAAAGAAAAGCAAGAGGGCAAAGAGGTTATCTGAGGAGGCTTTACAAATAGTGGAAGAATGAAGAGAAGCAAAAAGCAAGGGAGACAGGGAAAGGTACATCCATTTAAATGCAGAGTTCCAAAAAATAGCTAGAAGAGAAAAGAAGGCCTTCTTCAAAGAACAACGCTTAACAATAGAACAACAAAAGGAGAAAGACTGGAGAGCTCTTCAGGGAAATTGGAAACATCAAGGGAGCATTCTGCCCAAAGATGGATACAATAAAGGATAAAAATGGCAAAGACCTAGTAGACGCTGAAGAGATCAAGAAGAGATGTAAAGAAAACACAAAAGAACACAGAAGTATAAAAAAGATCTTAATGAAGTGGATTACTACAATGGTGTGGTTAGTCACCCAGAGCCAGACATTCTAGAGTGCAAAGTCAAGTGGGCCTTAAGAAGTACGCTGTTAATAAAGCTAGTGGATGTGATGAAATTCCAGGAAGTCACTCATACTGAGTCTCAATTTCCCTACGTGTGACCTATTAATTATTCTTTTTGGAGCCAGGAGCCACGGGATTCATCAAGTGATTAGATACTGAGGATAGAGCAAACACAGCACTAAAAAATGGTTTCAAGTGATTAAAATAACAAGCAGCTATCACTTGTTAAACACTTCCTATGCATTTATCACTGTACTTGGTGCTTTACATAAATCACATCATTTATTCCTTATAAGCCATAAGGGCTTCCCTTATGGCTCAGCTGGTAAAGAATCTGCCGGCAATGTGTGAGACCTGGGTTCAATCCCTGGGTTGGGAAGATCCCCTGGAGAAGGGAAAGGCAACCTACTCCAGTATTCTGGCCTGGAGAATTCCATGGACTGAACAGTCCATGGGGTCGCAAAGAGTTGGACATGACTGAGCGACTATCACTTCACTATTCCTTATAAGAATCTTGTGAGGCCCATATTTTTGTTTTACAGATGAGAGAACTGAGAGCTTTAAACACTTAAGTAACTTAACCAGGATAAGCAAACTGGCATAGTGATAAAGCCAAAATAGGTGCCTGGGTCTGAGTCTCAGGCCCTTTCTCTTTTCAATGTATCATGCTGTTTTCTACATGGCAGATAAATAATGCTAACATTTGTTCTTGGGTTGCAACAGAATCATTCTTTTAACACTCTTTTGATGCACTAAAAGCCCTCAGTGAAAATATGAAACTAAATGTGAACATAATCTAATAATTTTCCATCATTAATTCATTCACATCCATTCAACTGACATGTAATGAGCACCCTTCATACTCTGTGCCTGCTATTAAATCTTGATCTAGAAGAGTTAAAAACTCTATTTATGTGGTTTGGGGAAATATTTGTGTATTTACACAGAAAGCCTTCAAGAAGTAAAGGCTAATATTTGCAATAGAATGAAAAATTGGCCATGAACTCCGATTCTGTTTTGTATGCCTACTGCCAAGACCAATTAGGTTATTAGTTTATTTAAGAAAGCATTCTGTCTTGATTAGTGCCATCTATTGTAATGGGTAAATAAAATGTATTTGAATTGTCATAAGCCTTGATTGCTATGGACAAAAGCCACTGTCATTAGACAGAAAATGAAACATATAAAAATACTACACAGAGTCCTAGTCTGATTTGGAAATAAAAGGTTATCCTCCTGTCCATCAAAAATAGTGTGAGGAAGTAAAACTGAAATCTTCTAATGAGTACTTTGATAACTGACTAAAATAGTAAGCATAACAAATATGGGGTTGATTTTGCTATCCATCATTTTTACTGAGGCCAGGGGTTAGGTGAAAGGTTCCCAAACACTAGGCTACAACATATCAGTTCCAATGTTAGGAGCTAAACTGACATGAGCCACCTATAAGTAGGTTTTGCTAGGTGTAAGATGTTTATTACATGGCATGTTCCTCTTCTCACTCTAGGGATGATAAATGTGTATCTTTGAGAAAGGGGATAATGGTTAGGAGTTGATCTGCGTATCATGAAACTGACCCCTATGCCACTCTGATGTAAAGTAGAAATAATTTACAAAGACTTTAAATATACTCATTTCTAACAAATCCCAGGTCAGACAGAAAAAAATGCATTCAGTTCAGTTCAGTTTTAGGTAACTTTAAAAACATGTAGCTGGAATGATAAAATTTATCAACTTAATTCCTACATCATAAAATTTCTGAATACCTGTTATTTTTAATTTGTTGCCCATAGCCTGTAAGTTAGTTACATCACATTTTGGTCCATAAATTCAATGCATCTAATCCATTATTAGATGTAAGTAAATTTTTTTTTTTACTACAATGAATTCGAGTTTGAAAATAGTAACAAATTTTTAACGTATCCTTACAAATGACAAAGTAACCAATTAAATGAATGTTAAAGCTAAATAATCACAAACTACACTTTCCATGAAGAAATGCAATTGTACAATATCCCATAACTCAAAACTACTAATCCAAAACTATGGTGGGACTCTTTCATTGAAGACTGAAAAGAAGTCTTCTCTTAGAACAGTCACAAAACACTGTTTGATGGAAGCTTTCCCTCTGTCCACCTGCTTTCTTTTTAGGGGGAGGGAAAAAACAGACTGAAGGAAAAGACTATAAAGGAAAGATGCTTTTAATGTCTATAAAATAAACTCTAAAAAAACCCTAAAGTCAAAGTACCAATAGTTACTTTTCATTCATTCTCCCATATCACTGAAACCAACAAGTATGAACAGTGGCAAGTAAGAGAACTTTTTTCAGGTTGGCTTAAAAATTAAGCCAAATTAGATATCAAGGTAGACTCTGAGATTACAATGATTTGACTGTATATGACTCAAGTGCTAAAGAAAGTATAAAATGGGTTATTGTATTTACTGGGCAGTACTTGCATCCTGCTAAACTAAGAATTATTTGAGAACTCCAAACCAAAAAAAGCATGTATTCTTTGGTGGTTATAACCATGGAAGGATGAGGCTCCTTCTTAATCTCTGCTTTTGATTATATTTTTTTAATCAAAAAGTAACAGGTATAATGAAAACCAGTATTTTACATATTAACAGCTTCTCAAAGTGTAGTTTTATTTTGTGAAACAAATGAAAATAAACTCCCACAGAATTGCTACGCTCCTAACCAACCTCCCCTACCTCCACCCCATGTCCCCAGAAATAAAAAGTTATTATAGACCCTGCCTATTATTAAAAATCCTATTACAAGGGTTTTCTTGTCATCGTCTCTGGGTCAATACCATAGCATAACATGGTTTAAATGACTGCTTTAGTAATCACTCAGGGGAGTATCAGAATATTTTCTTTTCTTAGAAGGAACTAAAGTTTCATCTTGAGAGACCATAATTTGTACCAGACAGAAATGAGCTAACAAGGATGATGGAAGAGCTTATCTATTCAAACATTTCTATTACTTTGCAGGATTATTGTTACCGAGATTCTCAATCCTTCTACAGACTATTTTATACATTACATGCACTACATGGAGAAGGCAATGGCACCCCACTCCAGTACTCTTGCCTGGAAAATCCCATAGAGGAGCCTGGAAGGCTGCAGTCCACGGGGTCGCTAAGAGTCGGACACGACTGAGCGACTTCACTTTCACTTTTCACTTTCATGCATTGGAGAAGGAAATGGCAACCCACTTCAGTGTTATTTCCTGGAGAATCCCAGGGACGGGGGAGCCTGGTGGGCTGCCGTCTATGGGGTCGCACAGAGTCGGACACGACTGAAGTGACTTAGCAGCTTAGCAGCATGCACTACATAATAAATACATGCCCCTTATAAACCTAGGCTTTCCAGGTGGTTCTGTGGTAAAGAATCTGCCTGCCAATGTAGAAGATATGGGTTCCATCCCTGGGTCAGGAAGATGCCTTGGAAAAGGAAATGGCAACCCACACCAGCATTCCTGCCTGGAGAATACCATGGACAGAGGACCATGGTGGGCTACAGTCCAGGTGGTCGCAAAGAGTCAGAGTCAACTAAGCATGCATGCCCCTTGTAAATAACCCTCTGGAGTTAACTAACCTTCCTTTTACTTATACCTAGGGTTCTGGAAAAATAAATTTAATGTAAAAAAGTTATACTTTATACATCTTAAACATAGTCTCTCATATTTCAAATTTGTTTTTGTGTATCTACTATTTGTATTTGTGTATTTGTTCCTCTCATAACCATAACTTCTGTTTCTGAGGACTTCTCAGAAAGAGAAGTCCTTTCTCTTTCTGGTGGAATTTTCATAACCACACCAAACTCCACACTCTCTGAAACCATTGTACCTGATACAAAACAGTTCTGTATCAGGTAATATCAAATGAAAATCCTCAAATGATACATTACCTCTACTTATTATCACCCTCATGTAAGATATCTTCAGTAATTTTTGTCTTGGATTTAAACATTCAGTTCTCTGTAAGCCTTCTACATTATGTCTTTGAGAAATAATACAGCATTTCTTTCTTCTTCTTAGCTGCCCATTACTGAACACAGGCAAAGGCTTCCAATAAGACATTATTTTCAACCTGAAATAAAGACAATATCTAAATAACTGCAAAATGATAGGGTAATTACGTGAGATAAGTCACTTCAGTCCTGTTGGACTCTTGGGACTCTATGGATTATAGCTCTTCTGTCCATAGGATTCTCCAGGCAAGAATATTGGAGGGGATCATCCCCCAGTATTTCCCCCAAGCCATCATTTTCTAAGTCTACTTCTATCAAAAAGAAACCTGTCTCAAGGGTGAGGAGAAGCAACACACACACAAAAAAGAGGTTAAAAAATTCAAATGTAAAACCGCTGGGAACAATCATAACAAAGCGTGTGCATTCAAGAGAACACTGGAAAGGTAGTCAGGACAGTATTAACATATCCTAAGTATTCTGAACAACTAGCCTGGTCATTAATTTTCACATCTGTCAAAGTAGGAGGCTGCCCCTCATTTCCTACCCTCTATGGCTTTCCACTATTTGTTTTAGCATTTTACTAGACATACACTTGCTTTCCACCAGTGTAGTGTCTGGTTTAAATAGGCTTCTCTCTCTCCTTAGCTTGTCCTGGAATTTCGCCTAAAGTTCAGTCCTGGTAGCTTTTAGGACAAGAATTCTAACTGGAAAGTGGTGTTAGTTCAGTGACTCCAATACTTCTTTTCAAAATTTAGTTTGACTTTTCAATTATCTTTCCAACACATCAAAGATAAACAGTCAAACTTACTATATTCGTTCCTTTAAGTCTGCCTTGTAAACACTGATACTGGTGTGCTGCCGAACCTGAAAGAATTTCTGAGCTCCTCTCTGAGCCCAAGTGAAAAAAGAAGCAGGGTCTATCAAAATTTAAACAGCCTAATGAATCAAAAACCTGCATCTCCAAGAGGGGCCCTTCCCTTTCCACTTGTCTGTGGGAGTTAAAGAAGCCCGGTTCAACTTTTCACGCTCTGAGGAAGCACTGAAGTCAGGAAGCCCCTCACTTTCAAGGCATCCACGCCCAACTAGGAGAAACAGATGGGAAGCCAGGCGGCCAGTGAGCCGAGGTCCCTAGCCCCTCGCTCCTGCCCTTTCCCGGATCCTCGCACTTCAGCCGGACCCTCCAGTCCGTGCGTTCTCCCAGAAGATGTTAATTACATAATCCCCGTTCCTCAGAGTCACCCACGGAGTCCTGGGGGCTCCCGCGGTCCCCCGTCTCCCACTCCGTCCTAAGAAAGCTCAGCTGACTGCACCCGGGGAGCGGCGGCCGGCTGTCGCGATTCGCCCAGCGCCGCGACCCGGACCCAGACCCCCTCTTCTCGCCAACGCGGGGCGGGGCCGCACCTCCGCCGCAGCCCCTGGGGAACCCCTCAGACTCAGGTCCTCAGCCCCCAAGGGGTCCCCCGTCACAGCCGCTGTCCCAGCTCCTCTCGGTGTCCCCCAACACACCTGCTGTCCCAAGCCTCAAGGAGTCCACTTTGCCGCTCAGACCCTCTGTCCTGGTCCATTTCTGGGGCTCCTCCTTTGAGACCCTCTTCCCCAGCCGCTCTCGGGGTCTTCCCTCAGACCCACTGTCCCAGCTCCTTTCAGGGTCTCGCCCTCCTCAGATCCACCGTCCCAACTCCTCTCAGGTCTCCCCCCTCCCTCAGATCCCCTATCCCAGCTCCCCAGGGTTCCCTCCTTACACCCAATGTCCCAGCTCCTCTGAGGGCCCCCTCCCGTCACTCCCGCTGTCCCAAGCCCTCTCGAGGTTTCCCTCTCAGGCCCGCGGGGCCGGCCCCTCTGAGGGGTCTCCTCTCCACAGAGAGGACTGTCAAAACCACTCCCGGAACTCCTCTCCCTCGAGTACTCGCCGACCCCACTCCGCCCTGGGTCGGCTCGTCTCGACTCACTCTGTCAACTCCTCGCGCCCCGGTGCTCTCACCTCAGATCTGCTGTCACCACCCCGGGCCCCGCGTCGCCGCCGCCGCTTCCTCTCTCACACTTGCTCCGGAGTCGCTCTTCTGCCGCTGTTCCCCGGTGAATACCTGGGTCCAGTCACTGAATGTCCGGTCCAGCAGCGCAGAGCGTCCGCCCGCGGTCTCCGTGTCGGGTCCCACTCTCGCAAGCAGGACCCCAACGCCGCCGTCGCAACTGGGCGCCTCACGGACCCTCCCGCGGCAGCCGCTGCTGCTGTCCGAGGTGCGGCTCCTGCCAGGGGTGGCCAATCGCACCCGACTGCGCCGAGCGCGCTCCGCCCAATCGTCCCAGTCTGCCCGCCCCCTGCCCCCGGCCACGCCCCTAGTCAGGCTCCGATAGGCTCTCTACTGACCTTCCCTGATCGTGGGGCACAGACCCGTGGCCGGATATAGGTACTTGATTGGAGGTGCCTGGGAAGCCGAGCGGTCGATGGCTCCCGAGGATTGGCGGAGTTGAATGTGGGCGGGATAGGGAGGGGCGGGGTTTCCTCAGACGCGGAAGACCTCGCAACTTCAGATACACACTGGCCCGCCTGGGGTGGGGTCTGGCTTGTTTGTGCTGCGTTGGGGGTCAAAGTTCATGGCACTCCTGTCTGAGTTTTCTTGGGAGACTCCCAAAGGCGGAGGCCCCCTGGGGCTCCCTGGGACCACCTTGTTAAGAGTCTTTGGGGTCCCCATTCCCCCTTTATACCTGGCACACCTTTCTAAGTAATTCTGACATAAATTGATAATGGCATTTATTCACTAACGACTTGTAACTGTTTCCTGAATTTAAACTCTCTAATATCTTTGTCTAGGGAGTTGCCCTTCCTTGCATTGCATTCTACAGACGTCAGTTTGATGCTGCTGGGGGGAAAAGAGTCTATATACTACGTGCATACTCTGCACAACTTGGCAGTCAACACTGACGGGGCACATTTTGATAGGTACAAAGACAAAGCTTAAGAAATACTTAGTTTGTGGGTTATGATAATCATTTTGACAAGTAGGAACAGGAACTGTGTGCTAGGGGAACCCTTGCTAGCTTTAGCAAGGCTTCAACATACTCTTTTTCAGGGCAACATGAAATGATTTTAATGATTTTGTGGGAATTAATGGCCAAAGTATAATGAACTTTGACCCAAAAGCAACCCGTGATAACCAGAGAGACCCATCTTGACCCAAGCAGCAAGAGGATACTTGCCAGCGGTGAAAGTGCATCCTATTAACTCAGAGTCATTCTTTATATTTTTGTGAAACTGGCTATGTTGATTAAATCAATTAAATTAAACCTAAAACTCCTACCGGCACCCCAAAACCCTAAAGTTTATGGACTTTGACAATTCAGCCTTTTGTGAAGACATTGTTTCATTTTAGGAACACAGTTTGTTCCTAAGCCTTGTCAGATGTATACAGGACTTTGCTCTTACAAAAGTCTCCATCATTAACTCTTTTTTAACTCCTGCTAACAAAAATTTTCTAAACTATTCAGGTTTTTCCTAGTATTTTTAAAATCATTGTTGTGTGTTGTTAGTCGCTCGTGTCCGACTCTTTGCAACCCCATGGAGGTCCTCTGTAGCCCACCATGGTCCTCAGTCCATGGAATTCTCTGGGCAAGAATACTGGAATGGGTTGCCATTTCTTTCTCCAGGGTATCTTCCTGACCCAGGGATCAAACCTGCATCTCTTGAGTCTCCTGGATTGGCAGGTGGATTCTTTACCACTGTGCCAGTGGGGAAGGATGGCACAGTATGATTTAAAATCATTATTTAAAGTAATGCTCATTCCAATTAAGATCATACTGATCTAAGATCATACTGTAGATAGCACCTGAACCGTGTGACTGAGTGCCTTTTTGGGAAGGGATGCAGAGATTTCAAGGTGGTAAAACTTGGTTTTAAGGGAACTTGATTTTTAGAGGCCTAGGGAAAGACTGTCCAAAATCATATTAGACAACTATACTTGTTGGGTAAGACTAAAGTCATGGGAGAATTTTTTTGACTAGGTCCCCTTTCTTTATAAAGTATTTATTAGTTAAGAGCTCATCCTGAAAATGTGAAAGTGTTAGTTGCTCAGTTGTGTCCCACTCCTTGCAACCCCTGGGACTGTAGCAACCCCCACCCCCTCCCTGCCGGTTCTTCTGTCCAAGGGGTTCTCCAGGCAAGAATACTGGAGTGGATAGCCATTTCCTTCTCCAGGGGCTCTTTCTGACCCAGGGATTGAACCCAGGTCTCCTGCATTGCAGGCAGATTCTTTACCAGCTGAGCCACCAGGGAAGCCCAAGAGCTCATCCTACTAATTGCAATATGGATGGGAAAAAATGGGTTAAGTTCACTATGCAAGTGTTCAGTTCTGTCTAGTTACATAAAAAAGAAATGCATGATCATTAACAGATACTATTTTCAATTAAGTAGACAAAAGTAAGCAACATAGACATGCCAGTGTCTTGAAAGGAAACCAATTAGCAATGATATCAACACTTTAAAAAAAATCATTATATCATTGTATCAGTGAACTCTGATTTCTAAAATGTTGGTGCTTTGTTTGGTGTTATTGCTACTGATGGAAACTAGTTGCTCAATATAGTTGATTACAAATAATTTAGACGTGACCCAACAGCATAAAAAAAGAAAATGACTTCATCCTTTGGACAAGAGACAGTTTTGAAGTTTTAGTTTTAAAATAGATGGTGGACCTACAGGAGCCATGCGAATGTCTCTTATTTAGGAGCTTCAGAAGATCTCTGAACTTCTGGGAAGACATTACAGCATTCCATTCTGAAAATTTTTGAGTTTTGTTGGGAGGAAGAATCTGTCAGAAGTAGAGCCAAGATTTTATTTACAACAAAGCATAAAATAAGAAATGTTAAATGGGATGAGAAATAAAATTTTCTTTTTGAAAAGTCTCTGTGGGGACCAATTTAGAGATAAATTTGGTCACAAAGGATTTGATATTGGGTTCCATCCTGGCTTTTACATCTGTGTTCAACTTTACTGCTTGTACATTATTATTTCCTATGGAGACTTGTTTAGTTGCTCAGTTGTATCTGACTGATTTGAGACCCCCTAGACTGTAGCCTGCCAGGCTCCTCTGACCATGTGATTTCCTAGGCAAGAATACTGGAGTGGGCTGCCATATCCTTCGCCAGGAAATCTTCCTGACCCAAGGGTCTAACTCGAGCCTCCTGCATTGGCAGATGGTTTCTTTACTACTGAGCCACCAAGGCAGCCCTATGGAGATTTGGGTGCAACATAAAGAATAGTGTTACTCTGGACAAACCGTTAAACATCTCTGGGCCCTTTTATCCCTTTTCTTACTACACACATCTGGATGAGGGACATCCTCAATTTGTTCATTAAGCAAAGCTTATAATATCATGTCCCCTTCTACTCAGAGTAACCACACAAATGAATTCATACATATATTCAACTTTCTTGTTTTCCAAGTTACCAGCTAGCACTTTCCTTACATGTGTCTAATTAATTTTCTGCAGGCACATGCTCCTCTTGCTCAGTTGAGAGCTGGTTAACAAGTTACTGGATTGGGAAAAACAACCTTTTAAAAAATTTATATTCTGAGAAATATGAGGCAGCTGTACTGCAGAGGACCTGGGGGTGACAGTCTAAACAAAGCAGGCTGGTCGTTACCTTTTTTTTTTTTTTAAGGAAACTGACAGCTCTTTTCTGTAAAATCGAGATAATACCGTACTGAGCAAACCTACACAAGCGAAAAGTCCTCCTACCGACTGGCAAAATACAGTTTTGCTGGCTCCAGCATGGAATATTAGCATCTTCGTTTTCATTTTAGTTCTTCAAAAGCTCTAAGCAGTCAGACGAGAAGCTGGGCTCCTTTTCTTCCGGATGATGACGCAAACTCTAAATGTCTAGGTTTCCCGACCTATAAACGGGATGGTTCATGCCATTCACCTGTTTTAAGTTAGAGACCCACCTCCATCTACGTAGTAGAGCCCTGGGAACCCTTTGGCTCCCAAGTCCCTAAAAAAGCATCTCTGGTTTTGGCTCCAGGCGCCGCCTGGTGGCTGTTTCCGTAAGTGGCTCTGCGCTATAGGGTCCTAGCCGCGGTCGGGCCTGCCCAAGAATTTGCCTAACTTGAGAGCCTGTCTGTGCCCCTCCCCTCTACCCGTCGAGGGTTTTAAAGACGGCGATGAAGGAGATGGCGTTAAGGCGAAGAGGGAGACCGGCGGCCTCGTCACTCCCTCTAGGATGGCGGAGTCAGGCGGTCGTCAGGCAGCTCGCGACCCGGAAGTTGCGGCAGGCGCGAGGCCCCCGTTGCCGAGAGCGGGCGCGCGGGGCGGAGCCTGGCGAAGACGGGGACGGGGTCGCCGGCGCTCCGGCTCTTGGAGTCGGCGGCTCCCTCAGGCGCTGCGACGCGGACGTAGAGCCTGGAGGGCGGGTGGCTGTGGTTCCCGGGGGGCACGCTCAGCTTCGGGCGGAGGCGACATGAGTGCTGCGGCGCTTTTGGCGCCTGCTCCGGCCCCGGCTGGAGCGCCGCCGGCCCCGGAGTACTACCCAGAGGAGGACGAAGAACTGGAGAGCGCCGAGGATGACGAGCGCAGCTGCCGTGGCCGCGAGTCGGACGAAGGTCCGTCTTCCCGCCGGCTGTGCAGCCCCAGGCGGGGGTGGGACGGCTGCGGGAAGGGGTGGGGCTGTCTGGGTGCGGGGCGGGGCAACTTCTGGGCCTTGGGGGTCGGCTGGAGGGGCCGCCCGGAGGAGAGCGGCTCCCGGAGGTTCCCCCGACCTGTGTTCGGGAAGGGGGAACCTCTGAGGACTTGGTTGCAGACAGTTAACGCGGAGAAGGGTCTTAAGGAGCTGTTGTCAGAGCATGTAGGTCCCTTTAAGGTTCTGCTCGTCTCCTCCCAGCTGTCTCCGTTTGAACTTCAGCTTTTCACGGGTTGGAGTGAAAGCCGCCATTCATTGGGTCTACTGAGCACTCCTCGCTTTTTAGTTCCTGAGAGGATCTAAGCAAAAGCCCAGTTTAGCTTCCTAGTTACCAAAGTGTCCCCCCGCGTCGTCCCCCCCCCACCCCCCCCATCCCCGGGAAATGCTTAAGTCAGCCCCGCTCACAGGTTGGTTAAAAGAAGGAGTCCTGAGATCGGCCACATCGAATTAGATCTAAATTTGGCTTAGTGAACCCAGCTTAATGATATCAGGCAATTTACTTAAGCTTCTGAGTCTCAGTTTCTTGAACAGCAGTGGGGCTTGCAGTAGTACCTGCTTCCTAGCGTAGGTGCCAGGATTAAATGAGCTTCAGGCCTAAAGCAGATCTTCCCTAGTGGCTCAGTTGTAAAGAATACGCCTGCCAATACAGGAGGAGACACGGGTTCGATCCCTGGGTGGGGATGATCCCCTGGAGAAGGAAATGGCAACCTGCTCCATTTTGCTTGCCTGGGAAATCCCATGGACAGAGGAGCCTGGTGGACTACAGTCCATGGGGTCGCAAAAAGAGCCAGCGAGGATTTAGCAACTGAGCACATACACTGGCTTAAAGCATGTGAACTGGTCCTTGATAAAAAATACTCAGTGTTTACCATTGGGAAAACACGCTCAGGGAACAGGAGGTAGGGATTTGCTTAATGATACTCAGGTGTTATTTTTTCAGTTCCACAGTCTATATTATCATTACTGAAGTTTGGCAAGTGTGAGGAACACTTTTTGAGGAACTGAGGAAGGAGCTGGCCGCAGGAGGAGAAAGGTGAAGTTTTCAAAGGACAAGAGAGAAGAAAGAGAGAAAGAGAAACATTTGGGTGGACTGGTCTGGCTCAAAATAGCGCGGTGGAGCAAAAGCTAGAGCAGCTGTCTGGAATCAGGAGTATGTTTTATTAATCATCTCACTGTGAGTGGCAGACAGGTGACCACTCAGGGTAGGCTCCTTCACTGAAGGAGGGAGGAAAGGGGGGATGGAGGATTGGATCTGCTGCTGCTGCTAAGTCGCTTCAGTAGTGTCCGACTCTGTGCGACCCCATAGACGGCAGCCCACCAGGCTCCCCCGTCCCTGGGATTCTCCAGGCAAGAACACAGGAGTGGGTTGCCGTTTCCTTCTCCAGTGCATGAAAGTGAAAAGTGAAAGTAAAGTCGCTCAGTCGTGTCTGCAGCAGGCTTTAAAAAGGCAGCTGTGTGTGCAGATACAAAGTTGAAGGAACTTGCTACAATTCTGGTTGAACTACCTTTGAAGGCAAGGCTTAACCAGAGAATTTGAAGGTGAATCCCTTGTATTGCTTCTAATGCCCACAAGGGGGAGCAGTGAAGCAAAAGTTGATTTTCGTTTCCCCCTCAAATAGGACTGTTGAAATTAGGTAGACACTCCAGCCGTTTGCTTACTCTAAAAACAGTGTTTAAAGTATTCTGAAACAGTTTCTGTTTAATCTTCTTGTCCCCTTCCTTCTCCCTTTGAAAATATTTCTGTAGTTAGAGTTCCTTTAGTTGGTTTGGATTCTCCTTTTGTATATGTGCTTGCTCAGTTCTGTCTGATTCTTTACAGCCCCATGGACTGTAGTCCACCAGGCTCCTCTGTCCATGGGATTTCCCAGGTAACAATACTGGAGTGGATTCTCCAGGGGATCTTCCTGACCCAGGGATCGAACCTCCGTCTCTTGAGTCTCCTGCATTGGCAGGCAGATTCTTTACCACTGCGCCCCCTGGAATATATAATGTAAAATCTCGTAGGGATTCAAATTGGGCATATACCCAAAGAGGATGCGTGTATTAGGTTGTTTGGAGTAGGAGCAAAGCTTGCTGCTTGTAGTTTTCCAGTCTTACACCCACATCTCCTTTTCCTGAACTGCCAGTGTTTTGTTTCTGCCAAAGTTACAGCCTTGACTGTGACCAATTGTGTCTGATGCACCCTGTTCTCTGGCTGCAGTTCAGATAAAGGCAGGCTCTTTTTATAAATCTGTCTGTATACAAGTTGGAAATGGCGCTTTCTTGTTTCTTTGATGGCTTCACGCAGGTCTGCATTGAGTAGAAATTCATTTTTCAGAAGTCTGTCAAGTGTCACTGTATCAAGTGATACAAACTCTGTGAATTATGATTTTAACAAACCCTTATTCCCTAATTTTGCTCAGACACTGAGGATGCTAGTGAAACTGACCTGGCAAAGCATGACGAAGAAGACTTTGTAGAAATGAAGGAACAGTGAGTATGATTATTTTACGTTTCTTCTTTGGAATACAGAATTGACAAGGGCATCTTTAATGGTGGCCTGGCCTGGTGTGTATGGTTTTCACATAGTGCTTCCAAAGACCATGCATGTGGGTGCAATTTCCCCCCTTTAAATTTGTCACATTTAACCAGTCTTCCTGTGATAAGAATCTTTTGAGGGTTAGGCTAGAAAGAACCTGGAGTAAACTTTCCCAGAGGAAGAAGACCATGGAGGAGGGAGGGGGGGACCCATTGGTCCCTCCCCCCAACCCCTTTTCTAAGTGAAAGCGTTGCTTGGAGAGGGGAAATGATGTTTCGCAGCCCCTTGGTTCTCAGGTGGGTGTGACTGCACTGAGCACTGACCAAGGCAGGGCTGCGTGTAGATGCCAGGAGAGCTCAGACCAGGCTTGGAGAGCAAGGCCAGGCCCCTGACTCCTGCTCCAGTTCACTCTGCGCCCACACCTAAGCCTCAGTGGAACCACACCTCAGAGCAACTGAAAGCACTCCCTCTTATCCAACACTCAAGAGAGCATAACACAGATCTGATAAATATTTGTGGAATGTATTTTGAGAATCTAGCCTTGGCTTTTCAAATTCTTTGAAGTGAAGTGAAAGTTTCTCAGTCGTGTGTTTTTGACTCTTGGTGACCCTGTAGACTAAACAGTCTGTGGAATTCTCCAGGCCAGAATGCTGGAGTGGGTAGCTTTTCCCTTCTTCTCCAGGGGAATCTTCCCAACCCACAGATCGAACCCAGGTCTCCTGCATTGCAGGCAGATTCTTCAGCAGCTGAGCCACCAGGGAAGCCCAAGAATACTGGAGTGTATAGGCTATCCCTTCTCCAGGGGATCTTCCCGACCCAGGAATCGAAACGAAATCTCCTAAACTGCAGGCAGATTCTTTACTAACTGAGCTATCAGGGAAGCCCTCAAATTCTTTACCTTTAAACTAGACGATCCACATTCTTTTCCTTATGGAATGTTTTCATATGCAAATGTTTTGTGACCATCCTCTGCTTTCTGTTAACCTTTTCAAGCTTTGGAATATAAAGGGGAAACTCAGCTAAATCTGTACAGGGCCGAATGGAGGACTGCTTTAATAATCGATGTGATTTTTCTCACAACTTTAGCCGTGAAACTGTGCTGCTGGTTTTTTTTTTTTTTCTTTCACTTGCCCTCTCTCCAGACTTCTTACTGATTTACCTGGACCCATTTGAGATGTATTTTTCCATACCTGTTTTCTTCCCTAATCTGAATTTTCTTATTGTTTACCTCTTAAATCTATTAATATTCTCTTTTAAAGACACACTAAGGATTCAAAGGCATCATCTGTCACACTCTGTGGTGGACAATTTAAAACACTGAGTTCCAAATACTGGCTTTTTGTGTGCAGTTTACCTATCTCTTTTCTCTTCTATACTTGGCATGTTTAAGTGAACATACCCCCTAATATTTGATGATGGTGAAAGTAATTTTAATTAAATTTAAAGCACTGAAAGTACATCAGAGTTCTCCCTAAAAGAATCTGGGCTTCCGTGTAATTCTCAGATTCTTATTCTTCCTCAGCCTATAGACAGATGGATTGTATTTGCATCTCTTACTTGAGCAATCATCCTAAGGCTATCCTTCCTGTTACCTGTTGGACGGTGTTCTTTTGGGTTGCAAGTCTTTTTCGTCCTCGTGAAATTGAGTGTGTTTTTCAGGTAGAAGCAAAAATATGGCTGAAATGTAATTTATGTGTGGCATTCACAGTTTGAACAGATTGACCAGGGTGCACAGTTGCCTATGATCCATTCAGTGCGAGGGGGCAAAGGTAACATGCCGAGTTCTTTTGCTTCATGTGTGCTGTGTTCTTACCCTTCTGGGGCTGCAAGTAAATCCTGCATTTTTACTTTTGTCACTGAATTGCTGTTATTTCTCAGATCACAAAAAGAGTAGTGTTTTTAAAAACGACATGAGGATTTATTAACTTAGTGCTTACACAGCTGTGCTATCTATACAGAAAAATGTGGTTGGAGGCATAATCTTACTCCTTTCAGTTTATAATCTAATTTCAGAGTTGATATAAGAGCCGTGTTTAATGCTTTTTATGTTTTTGTGTGTATGTTACCCTTCTCAATCTTGAAGAAAATGGCGTTACACTTTTAATTTTTCTTTATATTCTTGCCTAACACATTATTATTGCCATTTATTTATTAAAATTTGTGTGTCTTCATATTTGTGGATTTTAGGTTGATTCTCTAAAGAGAACACAGGAGTACCTGCCTTTCAAGAACACAGAAGCCTTATCTCTTTCTGATCCCTTTAGCTATGGGCATATTTTAAAGCACCAGGCTTTCATTTTCTCTCTCACTAAAGGACATTAATGACATTCCCATAAAAACCCAGGCAGTTTCTGTGTGCAGATTATTGTGGACTTGGGTATTGGTTGTTTTTATCTCTGAGTGTGGCTTTTTTTTTTTTTTTTTTCTTTTAAACAGGATGTATCAGGATAAACTGGCTTCTCTCAAGAGACAGTTGCAACAACTGCAGGAAGGTTGGTGTGGGATTTCATCCTTTTCTAAACATCCTTCCTAATATTACACACCTTTGAAATCTGTGTATTTCACTTCTCAGCGGGCATGATTTAAAATTTGGTTTGATTGATCTTAGCTGTCATTAAAGTGGCCGTTTTCAGACTCTTGAAATCTCACTGAAAGCCTTCTGCAGAGCAAGAACTGATTACCACCATGCCAAAAGCTGGTTGATTTTAGGAGAGATGCTTTTACCAAGAATAAATATAATTGTGCTGTTCTTTCTAAACTAGATGCTAATGAGTTGTGGGTCATCCCCTGTTTGCTCTCTTTGTTTCGTTAATGACGGGTGGGCTGTGCCTTCTTGAAGGCTTTTTGCTGCTAGGGGCAGTTCAGCACCTGGTGAAGAGCACAGGCTCTCAAGTCCTGTCATGAGTTTGAATCCCACCTTCGCTACTTTCTAGAAATTTGACCTTGGGCACATCACTGTCTCCTCCTTAATTTATCTTCTGTTCTGTGAAATGAAGAAAATGGAGGCAAGTGAGATTGTGTGAGGAGCAACCAGCACGTCTGGGTACCCTGTGACAGCTCAGGGCCGGTGGTTGCAAACCTTGATTTCCCCTGCAGAGTGAAACATACTCCTGTGACTTGCAATCGTGTATCTCTGTTTTAGTTTTCCTTCCAGTGGGAAAGGAGGTGTTGCCAAAGAAAGAAATATGGCCCCCTCTAGCAGGTCTGTAAGGTGTGCTTGGCAGGGTTGAGTGAGGAATTGTGAAAAAGGTGCCATTAATGTATCCCACCGAAGCAGTCGTCAGAAAGCAACTTCCCACATGAATTGGGACCCTCATCATTAGCTGCTTCAGGGAAGAGCCACTTGATCAAGCTCTGCTGGAGTGTCACTAGCCATGTGTGGCTGCCTACATTTGACTAGATCAAATTAATAATTCGGCTCTTTGCTGCTACTAGCCCCATGTTCAACTGCCGTATGTGACTAGTGGCCCCATGTTCAACTGCCCCATGTGACTAGTGGTCCCATATGGCCTGTTTGCGCCGATGCACAGCAAGTTCTACTGGATGACCTTGACCTAGACCTTACTGTGGGGGAAGGAGCTTCTTCAGCAGAGGGAGGCCCATGGGCCAAAGCTGCAACATCGAATGATGAGGGTCCCTGGTGGGTGGCTGCTCCTTTCTTCGACTCCTCACTTGCTTGAGAGTCTTAAAACCACGGCTGCTGTGCGCCTTGGCTGGGAACCGAGATGGTTCTGTTCGTGGGTGCCTATTCACAGTGTGTGTTTTCCTCTAATGTTATTTAAAACATTTACTGCTGGTGCTAGAAAATAATTTTAGGAACCAGTGTGTAGAGCAGTTTTATCTTCACAGTAACTATTTTATGAATCTCCATCAGGTACATTACAAGAATATCAGAAGAGGATGAAGAAATTAGATCAGCAGTACAAAGAGAGGATACGAAATGCAGGTGAGGCTCTCTTAACTGGAAGTAAACCCAGTTAATCCACATTTTCAGCAATTTGGACGTACTGTGGCCAGAAGAGCCATTCTCCAAAATGTGTTTGAGATATCCCATTGTGGGGCGAGTTTTGGGAAACTCCAAAGCTGCACTTACGTAGAACCGTTCTTCTTTGCCAGTGAGTGGCCTGTGGTCAGGGTTGTTTTCGGAGGTGCCTTGAGGTCAGGCTCCCTCCGTGATGCCCCCAGAGTAGTCGTGCACAGTTTTTCATACATCTGTGTAGTTGGCTCAGCAGATGACACAGGAGCTGACGTGGAAAAGGGTTGTTGGCCACTTCACTCCATTTTTAAGTTTGCTTCTTCTGGTCTTTTCTTCCAAGAAGATAGGGTGCCCTCATGTCATTCCCCTCAAGTATGGTATCAGAAGCATTTAGAGGGAGAGATTGTGTGCCTTTGTTTTGGTCTGTTGTGCATAGGAACTGTATTCCTTCAACACACGTGTTGAGCCTATGCTGCATCCCTGCTCTTTGAGGACATACAGCCGTGAAATGCCTTGTCCTTGACTTTAGGAAACTCACCGTTTCTTTGGTAGAAGATCTTCAAAAACATATCCAGGTTAAGGAACATTGTGACTCAGAGTCACACGAAAAGTAAGATGTGATCAATGTTGAAATAGTGTGTAAACACAGATCCCTGTGCTTATTGGAAATCTTCTATAAGTTGTGAATCTTGAAGCTCCTTGGCCAGCATTTTCTGGGCCAGGACAGTGCTTGTTCCTGCAGAGGTGAAACTCGCGCCTGGTTCCAAAAGGAGGTCTGGACCCCGCTGCTCGAGTTGCTGTTCTCTTGCTGTCTGAGCCATTGACTTTCCAGCTTTCTATGGATGGAGGCCTTCTTTCCTTCAGTGAGCAGGTGTCCATGTCCACCAAGGCACAGCACAGGAGCTGCGGGGCGTGGGGGATGCAGGAAGAGTGGGGGACAGAGCCTCCGTGGTGACCCGGCTCCACTCCCACTCCACTGGCACCCCTCGTTCTGAATTCCTGAGGCGTCTTCTCAGGTGACCCAGCTCCACTCCCACTCCACTGGCACCCCCTCATTCTAAATTCCTGAGGCATGGGGGATGCAGGAAGAGTGGGGGACAGAGCCTTCGTGGTGACCCGGCTCCGCTCCCACTCCACTGGCACCCCCTCGTTCTAAATTCCTGAGGTGTCTCCTCAGGGCATTTTTCCTGGAGTCCCCTTTTAGCAGGGAAAGGAGGTGGCATGTCAGAGGCCGAGGTCCCAGGTTGATGGCTTCCTCCCAGCACTTAAGGGCCTAAACCTCTAAGTGGCTGTTTACCCTTGGAGCCTCCGTTTCCCCATCTGGAGAGAGGAATACTAACGTCTCATGGAATTGGTTTGAGATGCAAGGAGGGAAAGAAAATTGATGTGAGTCTCTTCTCTTAAGTGAGGACTCGAGGCTGAGTGTTGATTTGTTTCTCTCTTTTTTTTTAGGTTACTAGTTTAAATTTTTAAATTTATATTTTTATCTCTTTTTTTTTGGCTGCACTGGGTCTTGTTGCTTTGCTCGGGCTTTCTGTAGTTGCTGTGAGTCGGAGCTCCTCTTCATTGTGGTGCTCGGGCTCCTCACTGTGGTGGCTTCTCTCGTAGTTCACCTCAGGCTCTGAGGTGCACGGGCTGCAGGAGTTGCAGCACTCAGGCTCACTGGTTGTGGCGCACGGGCCTAGTTGCTCCATGGCATGTGGAATCTTCCTGGACCAGGGACTGAACCCGTGTCGCCTGCCTTGGCAGGCATGTTGTTATTCACTGCCACCAAGGAAGTTTTACTTAATTGTACTCTCAATCTTCTGTGTTCTTTCATAAGCACCCCCCACCCCCACACCCGTCCCCAGGTAAAAATGTGGAAGAGCTCCTGAATCAGTTGCATCTTGAGCTCTAAAAAGCACATTTCCTGCAACACTAATCCACCTGTTTTTGTTGTGTCTGGTGTCTGGCTGCTTTGAAACATCCACCACCAGCTCTGAGTGCTCATTGTCACTTGACTTGTTGGTGCAGGTGTGATGTCTCAGAATGGCGCAGACCTCACACGTCTGGCCCGTTCACACGGTGCGAGTGCAGCAGTCATAGGAGTGAGTATGTGGGGCTGGGTGCACTCAGGCTTGTGTGCGCCATGCTTCCCAGTGCCGCCGGGATGGCAGCTTCTAAGGGTTAGAAAATTGCGACGGCTTGTCTGTTTCCTCAGTTAATTTTCTCATTCAGCAATTGTTGGCTGACGTTGGAGTCTTCATCTCAAGTTACTGAAGCTGTCAGTTTTGTATGACTGTGCATATGTGCTCCTCTGTGAGTGGATGAATCGGTGGGACTGATTAGGGTTGCACAGGAGACCCTGTCAAATGGTATCCGCATCCCTTGGAGTTGTTACTCCCCCAACAATCTTTGTGGACCATTTGCAGCAGCTCTGCTGTCACCCAGAGAAGATCAGAAGCCATGGACTTATTTTGTTCCAGGTGCTGGGTTTGTAGGGGCCTTGTAGTCTAGAGGTGGGGGAGCTGCTGGATTAACAGGCACTACTCTCCTGGCACACAGTGGGTGCTAAATAGCCGGTGATCCTATGAGTAGATGCTCTGAGAGGGGCTTGGTGGGTGACGGCCTCAGAAAAGTCCTTGCTGAGGAGGCTGCAGTAGATCTAAAATTTGCAGTTGTGGTCAGAGCCTGGAGGGTGTTGTGGGTGGAGGCCTGGGTGTGACCAGAGGCTGGGTGGCCTGTGACCATAGCCCCACGAGGCCTGGGGCCTCTGCCCTCTGTCTGCTGGGGGAATGTTCTTCCTCACCACAGAGAGCCCTGTGCACGAGGCTTTAAAAACATCCACATTGCCTCTGCTTCTGGACTAACTGAGTTGTTTCTTCTGTCCCTTAAGACTGTTGAGGGCGTGTGCTCAGTGAAAGAAGGGCTAACTTTACTTTTATTTTGCCGGGGTAGCTTGGTTCCTGCTGCCCCCTTTTGCCCTTGGGCAGAGCTGCCAGAGCGGATTCTGTTCAGGGCCAGATTTTAACTAGTCCTGCCTCTTCATGTAGCCACACTTTATTGATGGAAACATTTGCTCTGTGTAACGGTGCTCTCAGAAGGCAATTACTGCTTCTAAATGAATCCTAACGTCACTGTCTAGAAAGGTGGCACAGCTTCACGAATCTAATTGCATGTTTTCTCTCTTTCAGAGCTCTTCCTCCAGCTGGAAGTAAGTACCACGGGTCTTCTGGGCTTGCAGGATCTTTGTCAGGGTGGGATCTTGCTTTCCCAACCCAGTGGGCCTTTCCTTCATCACCACATAGACATAGGGAATCCCCGCTGGAAGCCTCGATTAGGGTTCTGTTTGACTAAAGGACGTTTGGTCTCAGCTCAGAAATTCTGTTTGTTGGTCGGGCAGCCTGTGCTTATCCCAGGGGTTTGACAGATGGATACTCACCCCTCACTGCTTTCTTGTTGACTCTCATCTCACATTATAGCCGTTTGGGGGTACATGGTAAAAAACTCACTTGCCAATGCAGAAGACATATAAGAGATGCAGATTTGATCCCTGGGTCAGGAAGATCCCCTGGAGGAGGGCATGGCAACCCACTCTAGTATTCTTGCCTGGAGAATCCCATGGACAGAGAAGCCTGGTGGGCTGTGGTCCATGGGGTAGTAAAGAGTCGGACATGGCTGAAGCAAATTAGCACACATGCACGCACTGAATTATAATGGCCTCGTAGTTGGTTATATTGGTCCTCAAAGCAGCCAGGTCTCTGAATCAGCTCAGGTTCATCCCTTGAAACTCTGGATGGGAGGGAAAGACTGATTAAGATCTTTGACTCAGCAGATGTCTGAGTGCTGGTTCCGTGTGAGGTGCAGAGCTACAGGCAGTGATGAGGGCCAAATCTTGGGTGATGTGCTTGCTCCTAAGGGGCCAGTGTGTGTGTGGCGAAGCAGGAGGGTGGGTGGGTGGTCATGGTTTCTCAGAGCTACGTTATTGGAGACTGAAGTCAGCACACACAGTCACAGCCCAGAGGGTCACATGACCCACAGCCATACCCACCAGGAGTCCCCTTGTTCTTCACCTCAGGCAGTGATGAGATTTGGAAAATGGATGCTTATGCATTTTTTTTTACTTAGTATAATTTCACTGTTTGAGTGTCTCTCGGGGTTCAGTCACCTAATAAGTGATCTTGTCCTCTTGTTGGTCTTTATCTTACTGTTAGATCTAACCTCACTGTAAGCATCAAAAGATAGGGTAACTCAGGCTGTCTTGGTATCTTATAACTCATCTTGAATATAGGTATTTTATTTGGAATATACTATTTTCCTTCGAAGTTGTGTCTTCAGAAGGGTTTATTTATTGTTTTTGAGAATCTTATATTTTGTTTTCACATACAAGCCACAAAGTATAAGATGTGGAAGAGAGGAAATACCTGATTACAAGTGAGGGATTCACATAAAAATGAGAAGTTGTGTAGTTCAGTTTCATGCATGCATTGGAAACCTTGCTCCCAGACACCTTGTTAGTGCTCGCTGGTGTGTGACTGCTGCTGTCTCTCTTATTTCTAGAAAAGGTATTTTCTTGGTGCTTGCACACAGAACAAGGCTTTGTGTTCAGACCCTGGCTCCCAGGGTTATATAGCTACAATCTGTGTTTCTCTTTTGCTCAGACTGAACAAGTGGAAAGAAATTACATCAAAGAAAAGAAGGCGGCAGTGAAAGAATTTGAAGACAAGAAGGTTGAGTTGAAAGAGAACTTAATTGCTGAGCTAGAGGAAAAGAAGAAAATGATTGAAAATGAAAAGCTAACGATGGAACTGACTGGAGGTACGAAAGCACCACAGAACAGGATCCAGGGAAATTTGAGGGGATCTTTGAGGGAGGGAGGCACTCCAGTGCTGACTCCTGTCAGTTCCTTATCATCAGAGCAGTGAGCTGAAAGAGGGGTGGAGGGGCAGTCTTTGACATGACAGGTCAGAGTTAGAGCTCTGTTGTATTGGCTGTGTGACTTTAGTCAAGTCACTTAACCTCTCTGAGCCTGTTTTCCCCTCTGTAAAATGAGCCTGATCATACCTTATCCCACAAAACTGATTAGAAATATGAGTGCCTAGTACAAGGCCCTGTACATAACGTGTTGGGTAAGTTAAATGGTAGACCTTTAACAGTGACTGCAGCATCAGGCTTCTGCTTTATTTAACAAAATTTGTGGGTCAGCTGTCATTCCAGTCTTGCTTATCTTCACGAATTACTTGGCCAAGTTCCTCTGTGCTGGTGGAAACCCCTCTCTTTGGTTTTTTTTTTGGGTGGGCGGGGGTGGGGGCGGGGGGTGGGGGCGGGGGTGGGTCTACCTTCGTTATGGAAAAAGCATTGTCTTAACTTTGACCTGACTGTGAGAACGGAGGCTTTGGCTATATCATCTGTGCTGTCAGATCCCTTCGCCCCCAGTGTTACTGTGAACATTTCAGCAGGGGTAGCTAAACTGAGCTGTTCTCCTGTGAAGCTAGTAAAGTTACGTTAAACTTGGAGCCAGTTGCTCCCTGGCCTTCTAGGATTCAGTCATCTGCATATGGGAACTCGGCAGGTTTGAGGGAGAAGCAATATGGGCTGCTTTTTCTGTTGCCATATGCGGACCAGTGACTCTGAGAAGGATACAGGATGGGAATTGGCTTGAACTAGCTGTTTTGGAACTTGGCAAAATTTCCATCAGCAAATACTGAAGGCACGTCAGTGGTGAGTTTGTCACTTGGATATGTAAATGGCATGCCTTCTGCACACCCCCAGATTTACTCTTATAATCATCTTCAGAAGGTCCTGGGGCTCTGGCATGTCTCATTTTTGTCGAGTGCTCTAGAAAGACCTTGTTTTATGGAAGTCCTCGGGGCTGACTTTGAAGCTAAAAGTAACAGTTTAGAGCTCTGTTTCCCCTTTGGTATTTCTGGTGCTGTTAGCCAACACGGCCCTCCCCCTGACATGGACTTCTAGCGCCAGTCCCCACGACACACCAATGATATTGTGGTTGTGTCTAAAGTAGGGGTCTGGCTCTTGAAAAATCTCTGTTCTGATACCTTCCTCATTGAAAGACTTGGCAAAAGGAATGAATTCCTTGAAGACCACTGACTGCAACTCAGAAATATGTCTTGGTGAGAATGGATGCTATATACAACAGCATCTTCAGAACGGCACTGTCTTGTTCTTGTTGAGGCGCTTTTTTGATTAAACTGAGAGCACATTGGTGCCTTGTCCAGTCTCAGTCTGTGTGGCTGTGTTCTGACCTGCACACCCTCTTCTCCAACGTGGCTCTGGCGGCATTGACGCCTCATCGATCCCTGCTAGAGCCACCAGATGCTCAGATCCTTCATTAGGCTGGTGGGAAACATTGTCAGTTTACAGCCGCTCCCTTTCCATCTGTGGGGAAGGCTGTCAGCCCCTCACCTGTGATTTGGCATCCTAAATATTGACAAGCAATAGTCATTGTTGAGCCAGGCTGTTTTACAGCCGGAATTTTAACAGGGACAGGAGGCATCCTCGGTGACTTAAGAGGCCGAGCCTGCCAGGGTAGAAAAGACAAATAAATGCAGGGAAATCATTTGTGACACAGTAAAATCGACTACAGGAGTGCTTACAGCCTGCCATGGGCATTAAAGGTGCTGATGTCCTTCCGCGAGCCGTGTGGTACCCTTGGCATGGAAAGCACGGCCGAGGTAATGATGGACCGTCTGAAGAGAAGGCAGCGGAGCTAGAAGGGTGACGAACGCTTCCACAGATGGTGCTGCGATGGTGTCGGCTCAAAGGCCCGCTGCCTCCCTCTTGCTGAGTGACTGATTTCACCTCTGGATTGATGCCCAGCATCAGTGCTGCTTAGCTCTGCCCAGAAAAGATGCTTCTTAAAATTTCCTTTTCTGGTTCAACATGAAGATCTCTTGAAAAACAAAATGGAGTGTGGCTCCGATGAGAAACTCAAACCAAATAACCCGTTGGAAAACGGGTGTTCCTGGTGAAGTGCTCTATCTGAGCAGGACTTCAGCCTTTACAGCCCTCCGTGGGAAATGGTGGGACATTTTCTAGGGTGTGAACCACTGGTGGAGACCTTGGGACAGCTGGGTTGTTCAGGCAGGAAGGTGTACTGTCGTAAAGAAACTGGGATGTGAGCAGCGATTCCCTCACCTTGAGTATGGATGTGAGTCACCTGTGGTCTTGATAAAATGCAGATTCTGATTCAGGGGTTCTGGGGTGGAGCCAGTGATCTGCATTTCTGACCACCTCTTCAGGGCCTATGATGCTATTGGTCAGACCACACTTGGAGGAGTGAGATTATAGATTGAATCATCTAAGTGTGAGTTTTCTCTGCAATTGAGACCAAAGTTATAAGTAACTGCGATAATTAATGAGACCTTCATGAGCTTGAAAACATGTGGGTGCTTTATCTTTCTTCGTTTGTGTGTCCCCTTCCTACCTTAGGCCAGCCATCTTTTCTCCTGCCTGCTGACAGCCCACTAACCACCACTTCTTTAAGTGTGTGCCTCACCTGGGGCGTCTTCCAACCAACCTGCAGGCCCCTGTGGAAGCTGTTCATGACCTCAGTAAAGCCTGTGAGGTTCCTTAGAAGATACTGGATTCATGGCAAGAGCCATGAGTGATGATGACATCAAATAGGAGCTCTGAGTACTTACCTCGAGCTAGGTGTTATATGAAAACATGAGAGCTGCCGCTGAAGGCTGACAGGAGTGGATGAACCCCAGTCTGCCTTGAACTTGCTTCTGTGGTGGGGGTTCTGTTGTTTGGCAGGGAGCTGATAGAACCCGCTGTGGAGGTCTGATGTGGAGATGGTGCGATGTGCCCCTGGGGGGCTGGCACACAGAGCAGGCACTGAGGGCCAGTGAAACTGGAACCTCATTCAGCCCCTGCAACTCCTTCACCTTGACTTAGCAGGGCAGGCACGTGGGAATGGAGCCCTCTGCTCCAAGCATCCCAGTGAGATGATTCTCCGACTCAGGCATGTTCTGTTAACCACCACGTGATGCTGACTCCAGAAACCCTCTGAACTCCTGTGGCACTGGGTGTGCCACAGAATGGCTGCCTGGAAGGCCTGTGTCCTCAAGGAGCCCGTGTTCTCATAGTTACAAGACTGACGTGGTTCCGTGCCTTCCTCAGTGTGAGGTGGTTCCGACAGAGGAGTGTCCTAAATAAATGCAGGTAAAGATGTGTCAGGGTGGTTTCTAGTGGCAAGGAAACTTTACAAGACACGTGTGGTTGTAGTGATGCAGGAGGGGGTTCACACAACACAAATCAGATGCCAGTGAGCCGGGACCCTTGGAAGTCAGAAGAGGCTCCAAACAAACGGCATGGGAGAGAGGATGGAAGAGGGAACCTGGATTTGGGGTGGGGCGGGCTCGTCCCCTAGACTTTCTTTTCTGATGCTGCCATTGTGGAGTCCAAGCGTTGTGGGGGCTTGATCGGTTCACCCTTGAAATGCAACCTCTGCATTGTGGGCTGCTGGCCTAATGGAGATCAGTCCCTTCATTCCTACCAGTTTGACTACGGAAGACATGACCTTGATTTTCATCCCTCTCGCCCGTCTCTTACAGGCACCCATTTGTAGTCACAATGCAGCCTTGGTTTGTGACGTTGCCAGTAGAAAGGGGTGCCTGGGGTTTGCCTTGGGCCTTCAGTCCAGCCTTTGGTTTGGGGGTAACTGCCCATCTGCCACAGTGTTGACCCTGCTGTGGCTTTTCAGTCGGAGATGACGCTGTTTCCTGCTCGAGTGACTTCTCCAGGGTGGCCACACTCTTGAAGTCTGAGTTTCAGTCCCAGAAGTTTGTCTTTTGTCAGAGCACTTGGGACCCCTGGTTAAACCCAGGAGACTGATGTAAACCCAGCCTGTTGATTCTGGTGAGAAATACAATTTCCAGATCAGCTCAGACCCAGGTGGTCAGCACCTCTCATCTTTCTATGAAAAATCGTCTGTGGAAGCCAACCATGCAAACCTTGCTGGGACTGGAGCAAAGCGAGTTAAGTAAACAGTCTTACTGTGTCATTTGGGACTGTGACGCTTACACACGTTGCCCTTCCCCTTGAGTTACATCCTCCACCTGGACCCTGGGCCAGGACAACTTCCTGCTCACTCACTCTCCTAGACAGTGGTGGGGACATGCGAATTAATTTTAGAGATTTCCTTAGAGCACCTTCCTTATGGGTCTTTTGGGTAAATTGATTAGGCTAATGCCATGACTAGGCCAGTGAAATAGATTGATTTTTACCATTGCAGAATTCTATTATGTTTTCTTATCTGTGAGTGATTGGGTGCAGTTATTTTTTTCTGAGTTTTTTGGCTTTGAATGGACCAGCTTATTCCCAGATCATCTCACATCTCCCTCTCCCTGCTTGTTTCCATCATGTATCTCCTACCCCTGGAGGGCAGGGCACACTTGGCTGGAGTCTTGGTGCCTTATCTCTGGTGTTTTTTCATCTTCCAGATTAGGTCTAAATGTTGCAAAGCCTCACGGTTGACAGCAGTTGCCTTCAAGTTTGTAACTTCTGTTGCAGCTGTTTGTGCCATGACTTGTCAGAAAGATCTCTGTTATGGTTTTTTCCTGGCCGAGAGCTTGATGATAAAAACTGGCATTGACTGAACTCTAGTTACGCCAGGCATCATGTTGAGGGCTTTATACCTGTCATCATGTAATCTTCACAGCACCCTGTGAGGCAAGTGTTACCGGTATGTACATTTTATAGATGAGGAAAGTTGAGATGCAAGAGCATGTACTCAGCCTGCCTCACACGTCACACACTACCACGGGGATTCCCACCCACCCAACCAGTAAGAAACTGAGGAGGGTGGCATCTCAGCACAGGATAGGGAGACAGCCTCTCACTCTCCCCTGTTATATCCTCTCAGGCCTTGTGCGTTGCTGTGGTAGACAGGCCACGTCGAATTCTGTCAGGCTATCCTGTCAGCTGTCCATGTAGGTAACAGTCACAAATGAACTGGCCCTCAGTATCAGGCTTGACTTCATCTAGTTCTGTGGGAAATCCTGTGTAGCCAGCCCCTGCTGTGTGCCGGAAGTGTGCTCGGCCTTGGGGTGGAGTTGGTGTGTCTGCTGGGGGAGCGACCAGGAGCTTGGTGGAAGGGCTCGTACAGATGCTCTGGTTGCTGGGAAGAAGGCGGGACTTCTCAGAAGCCATAACAGCAGGGGGAGTGTTGAGCTGGCGCTCAGAGGTTGTCATGTGTAGGAGTTTCCTGGCAGAAAAGAGGAGGCTGGGCAAGGGACAGCACGCAGAGGCTGAAGACATAAACAGTAAGGTGCCTGTGGGTGACAGAAGAGTTGAAAAGCTTGCAAGAGACTCTGTGTGCAGGGAGGAGAAGGGACGGAGACCAGAAGGGAGAAGTGAAGTGAAGTTGCTCAGTCATGTCCGACTCTTTGTGACCCCGTGGACTGTAGCCTCCCAGGCTCCTCAGTTCATGGAATTTTTCAGGCAAGAGTACTAGAGTCGGTTGCCATTTCCTGCTCCAGGGAATCTTCCCCACCCAGGGATCGAACCCTGGTCTCTTGCACTGCAGGCAGATGTTTTACCGTCTGAGCCACCAGGGAAGCCGGCATGGCCTTTATTCTGTAGCCAAAGCAAGGCATTGATGTGTTTCCTGAGAAGAGTGATGTGATGAAAGATCTGATTTGTGTCTGAGGAAGAGCCCGTTGACAGAGGCGAGGGTATGACGAGAGGATGGAGTTGAGAGGTAGTGAAAAGGCAGCATGCATGAGTGCTAAGTTGCTTTAGTCGTGTCCGACTCTGCGACCCCACGGACTTTAGCCCGCCAGGCTCCTCTGTCCATGGGATTCTCCAGGTGAGAATAGTGGAGTGGATTGCCATACCCTCCTCCAGGGGATCTTCCCAACCTAGGGATCGAACCCACATCTCTAAAGTCTCCTGCATTGGCAGGTAGATTCTTTACCACTAGTGCCCCCTGGGAAGCCCAGTGAAAAGGCAGAACTGCCATTATCTGAGGGATCTGATGTGTAGGTGAAGAAAGTTACAGATGACAGTTGGCTCTGACTGGGGAGGGTGGGTGGTGGAGGAGATGGTCTTGGGGGTGAATCACAGGGAAAAAGTGGTTCACTCAGAACCTGAAGAAGAATGTGTGGCGGTGTAGGGTGCTATGCGACAGGGTGGGTGGAGCTGGAGCGAGAACTGACAAGACCTCAGAGTTCACCTGCATCTAAGGAGCAGGCCAGTAAAACGGAGCCCAAGGATGGAAACCAGGAGAGAAGGAGGGACCTCGAGGAGAGGTTGTGTATGAGGGGAGGTGGCCACGGTGACAGCCAGTCGAGAGAAGTCAAGGAGGAGGAAACTAGACTTTTACCAGGAGCCTTCAGGGTATCAGTCTGGATAGTTGAGTAGTTAAAAAAGGTTGTAAAATAAAATAATAAGAGTTCAGACTTGTAAATCTCATGTAAAAATGTTGAGACTGAGGCTAGAGGCCTCTCAAGAGTCTATTACACCACTGGGCTTTGGTTTACTCACTGTCTGTGGGAAGGGCGGGAATTAGCTGAGACAACCCAGATGTTCCTTCCAATCCTAAGTGCCTACTGCTCTGTGGCTTTTTGATTTGAAAGAGGAGGAAGAGGAAAAACGCCTGGTTTCCAGGGAGTCGGAGCGAAGCCGCAACAGCTGCAGTGGGAAGTTGCAGGGGGGCTGCCGTTTCTGAGCAGGGTGTGCGCTTGGGTCAGCCTTCCATGTCTCTTGAGCACAGGCCTCTCGGAAGTCATCCGGCATCTGACTCAGGTCACGCATGGATTGGACGTCCCCCATGAAACAACTCTGATGGGGTGGCTCTGGGGCTGATAGTCCTACTGTGGATTCTTGCAGACTTCAGGTGGCAGTTGGATAGCTTTACCCGTTCCATTCTTGCCACAGATTCCATGGAAGTGAAACCCATCATGACCAGAAAGTTGCGGAGGCGACCGAATGATCCTGTCCCCATCCCAGACAAGAGGAGGAAACCTGCTCCTGATATCCACTCGCATCAAGCCTTCATCACGCCTTTTCCTTTAGACCACAGAATCCTTTGCTTTTCCTTTTGATAGACTGAACATGGCCGTTGTGCTACAGGAATTGTCATATTAGGTTGGAAAGCACATATATTTGTCCATGAGATAGAGGGTGGCCATTTTATGATTGGAGTCCTCAGTCATTTCTGCTTTGAGTGGGAGGAAGTTGCAGAGAGCAGTCATTTGGAAAGGGACTCTGGGCTCCTCTTACACTCACTCGGAGATTCGGGACAGCTGAAAATTTCATGTGCCCTTGATTTTTCTACTTAGCAAATGAGAACAGTAACTGCCTCTTGTACTTCAGTCAGCTATATCCCCCAAACCGTGGATTGCAAACTGCTGTTCAATTGAAACAAAAAGAGTTTAGTTAGACGTCAAGAAACCTCTCTCATCATAAGAATGGGAAGGGGATACGTGGCGGGGGCAGGGGGGCGTTGTTTATCTTCTCGAGGAGATAATAAATAGCCATTTGTACAGAATGGTTTTCTTATTTATCTGCCAGGAAGACAGGGCATGACTTCAGGTCCCTTCATCTTCCCAGCCGAGAATTGAAGCTGCTAGGCAAGATTATGTATGTGTGTGGAAGTCTCAGATCTTCGGGACAAAAGCACTTCACAAGTGGCAGGTGAAGTTTTTTCCTGTGTCCTGGGCTCTCACTGTTACTCTAGTTACCTGTGGAGTCTCATTTCACCTTCTTAACCATCGACATTTGTTAGATGGGGGATTGTGGATTCTTGTACATACCTGACTCCACCACATTGAGTAGGAGGATCAGAAAGTTCCAAGAGGCAAACTGTAGGAACATAGTGGAACTTCCTCTCACTTGGTAGATTCTCAAAGGCTGACACCATTTTGTTGAATTCTGTTTGCTTGGAAATTGTCATTTTTAGACACGTTCCTTTAACTCTCAACACCCCAGCTGAACTATTTGTTAACAGATGAGCAGATCATGGAGGATCTGAGAACGTTAAATAAGGTACGGTGTGATTTTTTTTTTAATTTATTTGAAAGCTCGGGCTTTATTTTGTTCACATGTTGCTTGTGAAATCACTGTGATACCTTTGACACCTTAAGTTGCACCTGAAATGATTTTCTCTAAGATTTTTTTGTTGTTCTTCCTACAGCTGAAGTCACCCAAGAGACCAGGTAAGTGCACGATGTTACAGGCATTTGTGCAGCGTTTTTGTATTTTTGGAAAAGCACGTGAATGCCTGACAAGGAGTTGTCATGGTTTTCAAAAATAAAACATTCATCATTTACCTAAGAGCAGTCATCATGATAACCAAAGGGGACCTTTAAGCTCATCCTCCCTTGATTTTTATTTTTAACCTTGCTATGTTAAAGGTACCTTTGTCTTTTTCTTAGGATTTATTGTAAAAAAGATATATGATCTTTTCCTATCCTTTGTAGGCATTAGGCATAAGATGTCAGCACAGATCCATTTCTGAAAATGAAATCAGAGAGTGCTTCAGTGGTAGTAGCTTGGTAGAGTTCAGCACGAGGCGTCTTATCCGGTGGCTTTTCACAGGCTGGTTCTCCTAAGGGCCTTTCGGGCTACTCCCAGTCCCAACTTACAGAAGAGACAGGCCCAGTGTCTAGGGTGCTTCATTCAGAGCAGCACTCAAGGGTCTTTGCTAGGCTGCAAAATAGAACTCTGGACTGGCAAGGCTTTTTTTTGTTGTTGTTTTTAAACATGGCGATTGCTTACACATCCCTCTATGAGTCGAGTCTTGCTAAAGGAAACAAGATTCTTCCCACTCTAAATAATTCCCTCCTGAAAGCCACCATGGTCTGGAGAGAAGTCCTGAGTGTCTGAAGGCCTGGTGGGGCAGGTTTGTGAGTAAGTGTGTGAATTTAGATGATTTGAACCCATTTTAGTTATCAGCGCTATTAGCTTGATTCGATACATACCCCAATAACCTGCTCTATCTCTTAATAAATATTTCTAAGCATGATTTAATTTTTATAAATTTAAAGATATTTTTCTAGTTCTTGCCCATTGGAGCTTCTGATTGTCAGTGGTGTTTTAGTCCTACTCTCAGTCACCTTGGGCACATCCTTAGCCTGCCTGAGCCTCAGGTTTCAGTTTCTCTTCCGTGGGGAGGTTAATCTTTGCCTTGCCTGCTCACAGAGTTGCTTTGAAGATGTGATGTACAAGAATTTTGTTGAATTTCCATTTATTACAGTGGTAAGAACTTGAGATCATGAGGATCCTTACCCCCTTTTAAATAGCATTTCACTTAAAGCATGTTAGTGGATAGACTCGCATGCTTGTGACACGCGTAGTCATGGGAATATCTCTTTGGTTCCTCCAGCATCCCCATCCTCTCCCGAACACTTGCCCACCACCCCTGCAGAGTCTCCAGCGCAGAGATTTGAAGCTCGGATAGAAGACGGCAAACTGTACTACGATAAAAGATGGTAAGTTCTGTGTGAACATAGGTTATTCATTAGTATCTCAAAAGAACCGTTTGGAAAGAGGGCCAGGGCTGTCTCTAGTTATTATTTCAGAGCATGGCTGCTGCTTAACTAACGGTGGAGGGACATTAAGAAGTGTGTCAAGAGTCTTGGATTGATGCTGCTTGTTAGATCTCTGAAGGCAGTGTTCCCCAAAACATGTTCTTCTGATCATGCTGCTGCCACCATACTAGATCCTGCAGGCTTACATCTTTTGTGGTGCCCCTGTAGACTGGGGTCAGGGTTTATGTGCCCCTCTGCCTCCCCTTAACTGTGGCCTCTGTGTGCTGAAATTAATAGGGGTTCTGTGGAAGAAAAGATTCTGTGGTCAGGTGAGTGTGGGCAGTGGCTGTGTTAACTAAGATCAGTGGGTTTCATCATTGTAGCACTCTGGGTCTTCTGATACGCTAATGTACACTGTGAATTTATGAGATGTTACTCAGTACTGTTTATCTGACCAAGGTACCCTTTTACATGGTACCGTTTACACAGGCCGTCCTGGTGGCTCAGTGGTAAAGAATCTGCCTGCCAGTGCAGGAGATGTGGGTTCAATCCCTGGGTTGGGAAGATACCCTGGAGGAGGAAATGGTGACCCATTCTAGTATTCTTGCCTGGGAAGTCCTATGGACAGAGGAGCCTGGTGGGGTCGCAAAGAGTAGGACATGAGTGAGTGACTGAGCATGCGTGCGCCCTTTTACACACCACATCCTGCAGCACAAGTGTTCCAGGGAAAGTGCCTGGGAGAGGTGTAGCCTAAAACATTACGAGTTTAGATTGAAGATGGTTTGAAACCTTCAGGCCACCATTGAGGTCATTGGGAAGGAAATAGCAAAATATGAAAAACCTTATTCATGCATTTGCTCTTTTTGTAAATGTTTCCTACTGTTTGCTCTGTGACTGGGCATCTGCTAGGTGTCAAGTCACCTAGACCCTGCCATCTTTTCTTTAAATTCTCAATTCCTCCTTTTATTCATTGCCCACGTGTAGGCATACTGTTGCTCAGGGTAAGTCATGGTGGACACGTTTTCATGCTGCCTTTCTACTTGTTTGTATGGAGAATGTTTCTCTGGGTTATTGTAGGGTCTCTGTAATTGCCATTTATAATGGTTATATAATGTTTTGAGTTTCAGTATTTAAACCAAAATTCAAAAATTAGTTATGATTATTTTGAATGTTTTGAGGTTTCTTTAAAAAAAAAAAAAAGCCCAACATTAAATGTCTGAAGTTGGTAAAAATGCCCAGAGACCTAGTGGTGCCTGAAGTAAATCAGTTCACCCTTGAGGTTACAGTGAGTTAATAACCCAGTAGAGGATGAAGGCTGGATCTGTCTGTGAGCCTGATCTTGGTGACTTCTGCCCCTGTCATTTGATTCTTCGGTGTCCTTCTAAAAGGCCAGTTGTCTTGTTTTCTAGGGTTGCTTGTTAGAACACAGCACCACTAGATGGCAGGCCCCGACAACTCAACACATCAAGGGGCAAAATAAGATGAAAAATGTTTCTAATAATGAAAACCAAATAACCTTTAAAGATCAAGCCCACACATAAGAACCATCTTCAAAGATGATGAGATTTATCACTAACATCTTTACAAATCTGTGAGTCCTAAAGCCCTGTGATATTTCAGATGATGTTCATTTTGTCATTGTGTCGCTTTCTGTCTTCCTTCTCCTAAGGCTTAGTCCTCAGATTTACGAGATATGAAAAGGCAGTAAAATAAAATTCTGTTTTTCTAAAGAAAGAATCCACAGTGACGGGGGTTTCACAGTGTAGACCGTGGTCAGGTGGGATGTGTCCAATCAGCTAAGCATTTGGAAGGAATTTCACTGTCTTTCTCCCAGTGGCAGCAGAGATCTTTCAAGTGTCTGGAAGCATCTGATAATTTCAGTGACTTTCAGGTTGCTTACTCTGTTGTTAAGTATGATGACTGTTGTTTTCTGCATTCTTTGTGTTCCTCTTCTGTGGCCTTGCCAGTCAGAGTTCACATCACATCTGCTGAGAGAGGGCCCTTCCCTTTCCGCTGGATCTGGAAAGTGTGTTTGCCAGAATCCTGGCTGGTACACTCCCAGTGCAGGACTGGCCTCTCACATCTGACCAGGCTTCTGATGTTTGGCTCTGTGTCCTTGTCAGTTTGGAGGCTCTCATTCTTCCTTCTTTCTCAGTAGTCCTAGCCTGTGGCCGAGAGGTCATCTGAATTGCTTTCTGCTCTTGCTGGTGGCATGAAGTATTTTTATGAAACAGTATTTCTGGCAAAACACATTTCATTGAGTTTTATTTTTTTAAAACACATTTCATTGAGTTTTAAATGACCTCAGCACAATGAGTGTGATTTGGGCCGCCCATCTTGGCTTGAATGCTTATTTATCAGGCTACGTTTCACTTGGGAAGATGAGCGTCTGCCCTTGCCTCTGGGTACACTGCTTTTAAGATATTTTATGTCCTGCTGGAGGTTTTCCTCACATTTTGATTTGTACTAATGACCCTCCTTAGAAAGCACTGTGAAAGTAGCTGAGATTTTAAGGTGACTCACTGATGCTGCCTGTGCCGGTGGACTGTATTTTCTCCCCTCACTTTAAATCTGGGGCTGCTAAAGTGAATCCAGTGAAATCAACCACTTGCACAGGTGGATTTAACCCTCCGGCCTGGCTGTTATTAATAACTGAAAGCAGTGACTCTTTTTTCATTTTTAATTGGAGGATAATTGCTTTATAGTGTTGTGTTGATTTCTGCTGTACAGCACCTTGAATCAGCTATAAGTGTACGTATATCCCCTCCCTCTTGAGCCTCCCACCCACCCCCACCTCCCCAGCAGTGCCTCTTTACAGCTGGAATTGGGACTTCTTGCACTCCTGTGGTTGTAACATGGCATTCGTTTTTTGGGGGAAATAAAACATTAATATCAGGATTCCCAGGAGGATACAAAATTAAATTAATTCTACCCCTTCTCTGCCCCACTTTTTGACCCACCTTCTAAAGAAATTGCTTTCTTCAATAATAGTAGTTGTGGTTCTAGTTCATTGGATTTAATAGTAGAGGCAAAACTTTAAGGGCTTAATTGTAGAAATTCCCCCAGGTCAGAATTTCCATTAGTAATAGAGTCAATTTGATGTTTGGGGCTTCTTCTCTGAGGCTATTTAAAATATTTTTTCAGCGGAGATGAGTTGTAGCTTATCAAACAAGTTAATTGGTTTAAAAAAAAAAAGGATACATTTTTACTAATTTAACTCAATTTTTGTTGCTTTTTTTTTTAAACATTTTTTGAACATATTTTGAATTTTCTGCTATTTTTAAAATTAGTATTTAGAATTAGCAAGTAAATTTGTGTGGTAAGGTTGCTATATACTTTATGGTTTCTTCTTGGAAACTTACCCCTCCTATCACCCACTATGTATGAGCACTTTAATTTCTGAGGACTTGTTTTTTCCCAGAGAATTTGGGTAATTAGTAGATTTGATATCCAGGGATAATGGTTCCCCAAGACCACTTTGTGACGGGAGAGAACCCCCCAGAGGTCCCAGAGCCTCTGCTTCAGAAGGACTTGGGAGTCAGCTCGTTGGGCAAACAGTGCTGGCCAGCTCTTCTGTGGAGCACACAGTGGGCACAAGAGCATGTGAGCAGTGGTGGGCATTCAAGCCACCAAGGTTCAGTGACCCCAGAGCAGGCAGCTTTGAGAGGTGGCCGGTTATGTTAGTCCTAGACCGCTTCCCAGGCTTACCAGACCAGATTGCATTTACTCCTGATATCTACTTTAAAGCCAGGCTGGTGTGTTGGCATTTGAATGCTGAGTGTATCGGAAGGAAGATACAGTGCATCCCAGGACAGCTGTTCTGACTATCTCCCAGAATTGCCTTTAACAGATATTAAACATAATTTGTAACATTAAGTTTTCTTCTTACCATTTTTTGGTTATTTTGGTATTTTCCAGCATTGTGGCTTATAAGAAAGTACAGTATACTTTTTAATACAAGTAATGGGGCTTCCCTGGTGGTTCAGACAGTGAAGAGTCTGCCTGCAATGCAAAAGACCCAGGTTTGATACCTGGGTCGGGAAGATCCCCTGGAGAAGGAAATGGCAATCCACTCTAGTATTCTTGCCTGGAGAATTCCGTGGACAGAGGAGCCTGGTGGCCTACAGTCCATGGGGTTGCAAAGAGTCAGATATGACTCAGTGACTAATGCTTTCACACTTTTGTACCTATTTATTCTGAAAAGAAGAAAACCACGCAATGAAAGAAATATCATTCTTTTCTGAGGTTTTTATTTTATATTTTGGTGAAATTTTTATATATTTAATAGACATTTTAATATATAAGCTTACCTGTTTTTTTTCTGTGTATATGATACACACATAACACATATTATGTTGTGTTATGTGCCCAGGGACATAATGGATGTAGCCTTTTTCTTGACTTAGCAGTATATTGAGCACATTTCACACTAGTTATGTACTTCTATACCACACCCACCCATGACCTTTCTTTATTAAAGTACTTAGAAAGTAGTATCAGGGTGACTTGAGGCTAGTTGCATGTTGTTTTGTGTTTTTTATCTCTTTAATAACTCATAATCCCCATAGAGTAGCTGTGAATAGTCTCCCGTTCTTTTTTTATTCTAACCATTACTCACAACTTGACCATTTACATGGGATGGTTGGCTTAGATGTGGGAGGGAAACTCAAGTTTGAGTTTTGCCGTGAACCAGTTCACCCTTTGCTTATGTGCTGTGATATTAACATATTTAAAGTTCTGGAGGTCCCCTGACCCAGTTTACCAACTAATCCCTGGCCAAAGGCAACTTTAAAGCTGAGTCTCAACCAGTGTTGCTGTTCTAAATGACTCTATGATTCTATTTCTTTTCATAGTGTTCTCAGGAAATAAATTGACTTGTAAGCTTGAGTTTTCAGCTCTAAGTAGCATGTTAAAGAATGCTTCAGTTCAGTTCAGTCGCTCAGTCATGTCCGACTCTTTGCGACCCCATGAATCACAGCACGCCAGGCCTCCATGTCCGTCACCAACTCCCAGAGTTCACTTAGACTCATGTCCATCGAGTCAGTGATGCCATCCAGCCATCTCATCCTCTGTCGTCCCCTTCTCCTCCTGCCCCCAATCCCTCCCAGCATCACAGTCTTTTCCAATAAGTCAACCCTTCGCATGAGGTGGACAAAGTACTGGAGTTTCAGCTTTAGCATCATTCCTTCCAAAGAAATCCCAGGGCTGATCTCCTTCAGAATGGACTGGTTGGATCTCCTTGCAGTCCAAGGGACTCTCAAGAGTCTTCTCCAACACCACAGTTCAAAAGCATCAATTCTTCGGCACTCAGCTTTCTTCACAGTCCAACTCTCACATCCATACATGACCCCTGGGAAAACCATAGCCTTGACTAGATGGACCTTTGTTGGCAAAGTAATGTCTCTGCTTTTCAATATGCCATCTAGCTTGGTCATAACTTTTCTTCCAAGGAGTAAGCATCTTTTAATTTCATGGCTGCAGTCACCATCTGCAGTGATTTTGGAGTCCCAAAAAATAAAGTCTGACACTGTTTCTACTGTTTCCCCATCTGTTTCCCATGAAGTGATGGGACTGGATGCCATGATCTTCATTTTCTTAATGTTGAGCTTTAAGCCAACTTTTTCACTCTCCACTTTCACTTTCATCAAGAGGCTTTTGAGTTCCTCTTCACTTTCTGCCATAAGGGTGGTGTCATCTGCATATCTGAGGTTATTGATATTTCTCCCGGCAGTCTTGATTCCAGCTTGTGCTTCTTCCAGCCCAGCGTTTCTCATGATGTACTCTGCATATAAGTTAAATAAACAGGGTGACAATATACAGCCTTGACGAACTCCTTTTCCTATTTGGAACCAGTCTGTTGTTCCATGTCCAGTTCTAACTGTTGCTTCCTGACCTGCATACAGATTTCTCAAGAGGCAGGTCATGTGGTCTGGTATTCCCATCTCTTTCAGAATTTTCCACAGTTTATTGTGATCCACACAGTCAAAGGCTTTGGCATAGTCAATAAAGCAGAAATAGATATTTTCCTGGAATTCTCTTGCTTTTTCCATAATCCAGTGGATGT
The DNA here is from genome assembly GCF_002263795.3 of Bos taurus. NCBI lineage: Eukaryota > Metazoa > Chordata > Mammalia > Artiodactyla > Bovidae > Bos > Bos taurus. The sequence continues at coordinate 56,851,517 of NC_037344.1, read as the reverse complement.
TGGCAATTTGATCTCTGGTTCCTCTGCCTTTTCTAAAACCAGCTTGAACATCAGGAAGTTCACGGTTCACGTATTGCTGAAGCCTGGCTTGGAGAATTTTGAGCATTACTTTACTAGCATGTGAGATGAGTGCAATTGTGCGGTAGTTTGAGCATTCTTTGTCATTGCCTTTCTTTGGGATTGGAATGGAAACTGACCTTTTCCAGTCCTGTGCCCACTGCTGAGTTTTCCAAATTTGCTGGCATATTGAGTGCAGCACTTTCACAGCATCATCTTTCAGGATTTGAAATAGCTCAACTGGAATTCGATCACCTCCACTAGCTTTGTTCCTAATGATGCTTTCTAAGGCCCACTTGACTTCACATTCCAGGATGTCTGGCTCTAGGTGAGTGATCACACCATCGTGATTATCTGGGTCGTGAAGATCTTTTTTGTGCAGTTCTTCTGTGTATTCTCACCACCTCTTCTTAATATCTTCTGCTTCTGTTAGGTCCATACCATTTCTGTCCTTTATCGAGCCCATCTTTGCATGAAATGTTCCCTTGGTATCTCTAATTTTCTTGAAGAGATCTCTAGTCTTTCCCATTCTGTTGTTTTCCTCTATTTCTTTGCATTGATCGCTGAGGAAGGCTTTCTTATCTCTTCTTGCTATGAACCTTAATTGAAAAAAGCCCATTTGGGCATGAAGTGAAAGTGAAAGTCACTCAGTTGTGTCCAGCTCTTTGCAACCCCATGGGCTATACAGTCAATGGAATTCTCCAGGCCAGAATACTGGAGTGGGTAGCCATTCCCTTCTCCAGGGGATCGTCCCAACCCAGGGATCAAACCCAGGTCTCCCACACTGCAGGTAGATTCTTTACCAGCTGAGCCACAGGGAAGCCCTTGTAGGCGTGAAGTGCATCCTTAACTGTGATTTCTTTGCGGTGGATTATTTCATTGTACCAGCAAAACAGAGTCTGTCTTCTTCCCCAACAGAAATCGTGGTAAGATGGCGATGCTTTGCTGGGGGATGCATTTTGGTGGAAGCTACATGAGTTGGTGGGTCTGTTAAGTCAACTCTGCGCAGCCAGAATGAATCAAAGGTTACGTTTGACTGGACTGGACTGGCCCAGGCCAGAGTTGCCAGCAGCACCTCTGCTGATGTTTCCAGCTCTGGTCACACAGCAGCTACTCATTCCCCATGTGGCAGCTGTTACTGACTCATTTGTGCTTTGGCCCTGGTTTCCTCACTTTCATCCTTGGCCTTGTCCCTGAACTTGTAAAAGAAAGTGAAGATGGTCCTGCACTACAGGCCAAGAGAATAGATGCAGAGACTGAAAGGGGGAGAGTCTTGTCTTTTCTCCTGGTCAGTTCTCCCAACTGACCAGGGCAAAGTTAGGTACCTTTTGGTCCAAGTCTAATGCTCTGAACTTCGCCTAGTTAGACTTGGCAAGTATGAGTATTTAATAGTCACTGCCACTATATTCAAAGCTCCTGACAGCAGAGACCCTATGGCCTTGTTGGCTGTCTGCCTCCACCCTCTAGGGTGGCCAGTGAAATAGTGAGTGGCTAATGAGTATTTGTTGAATGAGCAGTCAGAACAAGGGCTGAATTTGACCTGTTGTCTTGTTGAAAAAGTCAGGCCAAATTTACTTATTTTCTATGTGTTATCTGAACAAATAGAAAATAATGGAACAGTGTGTTCAAGCCCATCTATTAATTTTGTCCATCCTCCCGTCTCAGTGTTTTAGGGGTGGAGATAGAGAGTGGGAACAGGTTTTACTTGAAAAATTATATTTTACTTTTTGAACTGGGTCAGTTCAGTTCAGTCGCTCAGTCATGTCCAACTCTTTGCCACCCCATGAACCGCAGCACACCAGGCCTCCCTGTCCATCACCAACTCCCGGAGCCTACCCAAACTCATGTCCATTGAGTTGGTGATGCCATCCAACCATCTCATCCTCTGTCGTCCCCTTCTCCTCCTGCCCTCAGTCTTTCCCAGCATCAGGGTGTTATTCAAATGAGTCAGCTCTTCGCATCAGGTGGCCAAAGTACTGGAGTTTCAGCTTCAGCATCAGTCCTTCCAATGAACACCCAGGACTGATCTCCTTTAGGATGGACTGGTTGGATCTCCTTGCAGTGCAAGGGACTCTGGAGAGTCTTCTCCAACACCAAAGCTCAAAAGCATCAATTCTTTGGCGCTCAGCTTTCTTGATAGTCCAACTCTCACATCTATACATGACTACTGGAAAAACCATAGCCTTGACTAGATGGACCTTTATTGGCAAAGTAATATCTCTGCTTTTTAATATGCTGTCTAGGTTGGTCATAGCTTTCCTTCTAAGGAGTAAGCATCTTTTAATTTCATGGCTGCAATCACCATCTGCAGTGATTTTGGAGCCCCCAAAAATAAAGTCTGACACTGTTTCCACTGTTTCCCCATCTATTTGCCATGAAGTGATGGGACCAGATGCCATGATCTTAGTTTTCTGAATGTTGAGCTTTAAGCCAACTTTTTCACTCTCCTCTTTCACTTTCATCAAGAGGCTTTTGAGTTCCTCTTCACTTTCTGCCATAAGGGTGGTGTCATCTGCATATCTGAGGTTATTGATATTTCTCCCGGCAGTCTTGATTCCAGCTTGTGCTTCTTCCAGCCCAGCGTTTCTCATGATGTACTCTGCATATAAGTTAAATAAACAGGGTGACAATATACAGCCTTGACGAACTCCTTTTCCTATTTGGAACCAGTCTGTTGTTCCATGTCCAGTTCTAACTGTTGCTTCCTGACCTGCATACAGATTTCTCAAGAGGCAGGTCATGTGGTCTGGTATTCCCATCTCTTTCAGAATTTTCCACAGTTTATTGTGATCCACACAGTCAAAGGCTTTGGCATAGTCAATAAAGCAGAAATAGATATTTTCCTGGAATTCTCTTGCTTTTTCCATAATCCAGTGGATGTTGGCAATTTGATCTCTGGTTCCTCTGCCTTTTCTAAAACCAGCTTGAACATCAGGAAGTTCACGGTTCACGTATTGCTGAAGCCTGGCTTGGAGAATTTTGAGCATTACTTTACTAGCATGTGAGATGAGTGCAATTGTGCGGTAGTTTGAGCATTCTTTGTCATTGCCTTTCTTTGGGATTGGAATGGAAACTGACCTTTTCCAGTCCTGTGCCCACTGCTGAGTTTTCCAAATTTGCTGGCATATTGAGTGCAGCACTTTCACAGCATCATCTTTCAGGATTTGAAATAGCTCAACTGGAATTCGATCACCTCCACTAGCTTTGTTCCTAATGATGCTTTCTAAGGCCCACTTGACTTCACATTCCAGGATGTCTGGCTCTAGGTGAGTGATCACACCATCGTGATTATCTGGGTCGTGAAGATCTTTTTTGTGCAGTTCTTCTGTGTATTCTCACCACCTCTTCTTAATATCTTCTGCTTCTGTTAGGTCCATACCATTTCTGTCCTTTATCGAGCCCATCTTTGCATGAAATGTTCCCTTGGTATCTCTAATTTTCTTGAAGAGATCTCTAGTCTTTCCCATTCTGTTGTTTTCCTCTATTTCTTTGCATTGATCGCTGAGGAAGGCTTTCTTATCTCTTCTTGCTATGAACCTTAATTGAAAAAAGCCCATTTGGGCATGAAGTGAAAGTGAAAGTCGCTCAGTTGTGTCCAGCTCTTTGCAACCCCATGGGCTATACAGTCAATGGAATTCTCCAGGCCAGAATACTGGAGTGGGTAGCCATTCCCTTCTCCAGGGGATCGTCCCAACCCAGGGATCAAACCCAGGTCTCCCACACTGCAGGTAGATTCTTTACCAGCTGAGCCACAGGGAAGCCCTTGTAGGCGTGAAGTGCATCCTTAACTGTGATTTCTTTGCGGTGGATTATTTCATTGTACCAGCAAAACAGAGTCTGTCTTCTTCCCCAACAGAAATCGTGGTAAGATGGCGATGCTTTGCTGGGGGATGCATTTTGGTGGAAGCTACATGAGTTGGTGGGTCTGTTAAGTCAACTCTGCGCAGCCAGAATGAATCAAAGGTTACGTTTGACTGGACTGGACTGGCCCAGGCCAGAGTTGCCAGCAGCACCTCTGCTGATGTTTCCAGCTCTGGTCACACAGCAGCTACTCATTCCCCATGTGGCAGCTGTTACTGACTCATTTGTGCTTTGGCCCTGGTTTCCTCACTTTCATCCTTGGCCTTGTCCCTGAACTTGTAAAAGAAAGTGAAGATGGTCCTGCACTACAGGCCAAGAGAATAGATGCAGAGACTGAAAGGGGGAGAGTCTTGTCTTTTCTCCTGGTCAGTTCTCCCAACTGACCAGGGCAAAGTTAGGTACCTTTTGGTCCAAGTCTAATGCTCTGAACTTCGCCTAGTTAGACTTGGCAAGTATGAGTATTTAATAGTCACTGCCACTATATTCAAAGCTCCTGACAGCAGAGACCCTATGGCCTTGTTGGCTGTCTGCCTCCACCCTCTAGGGTGGCCAGTGAAATAGTGAGTGGCTAATGAGTATTTGTTGAATGAGCAGTCAGAACAAGGGCTGAATTTGACCTGTTGTCTTGTTGAAAAAGTCAGGCCAAATTTACTTATTTTCTATGTGTTATCTGAACAAATAGAAAATAATGGAACAGTGTGTTCAAGCCCATCTATTAATTTTGTCCATCCTCCCGTCTCAGTGTTTTAGGGGTGGAGATAGAGAGTGGGAACAGGTTTTACTTGAAAAATTATATTTTACTTTTTGAACTGGGTCAGTTCAGTTCAGTCGCTCAGTCATGTCCAACTCTTTGCCACCCCATGAACCGCAGCACACCAGGCCTCCCTGTCCATCACCAACTCCCGGAGCCTACCCAAACTCATGTCCATTGAGTTGGTGATGCCATCCAACCATCTCATCCTCTGTCGTCCCCTTCTCCTCCTGCCCTCAGTCTTTCCCAGCATCAGGGTGTTATTCAAATGAGTCAGCTCTTCGCATCAGGTGGCCAAAGTACTGGAGTTTCAGCTTCAGCATCAGTCCTTCCAATGAACACCCAGGACTGATCTCCTTTAGGATGGACTGGTTGGATCTCCTTGCAGTGCAAGGGACTCTGGAGAGTCTTCTCCAACACCAAAGCTCAAAAGCATCAATTCTTTGGCGCTCAGCTTTCTTGATAGTCCAACTCTCACATCTATACATGACTACTGGAAAAACCATAGCCTTGACTAGATGGACCTTTATTGGCAAAGTAATATCTCTGCTTTTTAATATGCTGTCTAGGTTGGTCATAGCTTTCCTTCTAAGGAGTAAGCATCTTTTAATTTCATGGCTGCAATCACCATCTGCAGTGATTTTGGAGCCCCCAAAAATAAAGTCTGACACTGTTTCCACTGTTTCCCCATCTATTTGCCATGAAGTGATGGGACCAGATGCCATGATCTTAGTTTTCTGAATGTTGAGCTTTAAGCCAACTTTTTCACTCTCCTCTTTCACTTTCATCAAGAGGCTTTTGAGTTCCTCTTCACTTTCTGCCATAAGGGTGGTGTCATCTGCATATCTGAGGTTATTGATATTTCTCCCGGCAGTCTTGATTCCAGCTTGTGCTTCTTCCAGCCCAGCGTTTCTCATGATGTACTCTGCATATAAGTTAAATAAACAGGGTGACAATATACAGCCTTGACGAACTCCTTTTCCTATTTGGAACCAGTCTGTTGTTCCATGTCCAGTTCTAACTGTTGCTTCCTGACCTGCATACAGATTTCTCAAGAGGCAGGTCATGTGGTCTGGTATTCCCATCTCTTTCAGAATTTTCCACAGTTTATTGTGATCCACACAGTCAAAGGCTTTGGCATAGTCAATAAAGCAGAAATAGATATTTTCCTGGAATTCTCTTGCTTTTTCCATAATCCAGTGGATGTTGGCAATTTGATCTCTGGTTCCTCTGCCTTTTCTAAAACCAGCTTGAACATCAGGAAGTTCACGGTTCACGTATTGCTGAAGCCTGGCTTGGAGAATTTTGAGCATTACTTTACTAGCATGTGAGATGAGTGCAATTGTGCGGTAGTTTGAGCATTCTTTGTCATTGCCTTTCTTTGGGATTGGAATGGAAACTGACCTTTTCCAGTCCTGTGCCCACTGCTGAGTTTTCCAAATTTGCTGGCATATTGAGTGCAGCACTTTCACAGCATCATCTTTCAGGATTTGAAATAGCTCAACTGGAATTCGATCACCTCCACTAGCTTTGTTCCTAATGATGCTTTCTAAGGCCCACTTGACTTCACATTCCAGGATGTCTGGCTCTAGGTGAGTGATCACACCATCGTGATTATCTGGGTCGTGAAGATCTTTTTTGTGCAGTTCTTCTGTGTATTCTCACCACCTCTTCTTAATATCTTCTGCTTCTGTTAGGTCCATACCATTTCTGTCCTTTATCGAGCCCATCTTTGCATGAAATGTTCCCTTGGTATCTCTAATTTTCTTGAAGAGATCTCTAGTCTTTCCCATTCTGTTGTTTTCCTCTATTTCTTTGCATTGATCGCTGAGGAAGGCTTTCTTATCTCTTCTTGCTATGAACCTTAATTGAAAAAAGCCCATTTGGGCATGAAGTGAAAGTGAAAGTCGCTCAGTTGTGTCCAGCTCTTTGCAACCCCATGGGCTATACAGTCAATGGAATTCTCCAGGCCAGAATACTGGAGTGGGTAGCCATTCCCTTCTCCAGGGGATCGTCCCAACCCAGGGATCAAACCCAGGTCTCCCACACTGCAGGTAGATTCTTTACCAGCTGAGCCACAGGGAAGCCCTTGTAGGCGTGAAGTGCATCCTTAACTGTGATTTCTTTGTGGTGGATTATTTCATTGTACCAGCAAAACAGAGTCTGTCTTCTTCCCCAACAGAAATCGTGGTAAGATGGCGATGCTTTGCTGGGGGATGCATTTTGGTGGAAGCTACATGAGTTGGTGGGTCTGTTAAGTCAACTCTGCGCAGCCAGAATGAATCAAAGGTTACGTTTGACTGGACTGGACTGGCCCAGGCCAGAGTTGCCAGCAGCACCTCTGCTGATGTTTCCAGCTCTGGTCACACAGCAGCTACTCATTCCCCATGTGGCAGCTGTTACTGACTCATTTGTGCTTTGGCCCTGGTTTCCTCACTTTCATCCTTGGCCTTGTCCCTGAACTTGTAAAAGAAAGTGAAGATGGTCCTGCACTACAGGCCAAGAGAATAGATGCAGAGACTGAAAGGGGGAGAGTCTTGTCTTTTCTCCTGGTCAGTTCTCCCAACTGACCAGGGCAAAGTTAGGTACCTTTTGGTCCAAGTCTAATGCTCTGAACTTCGCCTAGTTAGACTTGGCAAGTATGAGTATTTAATAGTCACTGCCACTATATTCAAAGCTCCTGACAGCAGAGACCCTATGGCCTTGTTGGCTGTCTGCCTCCACCCTCTAGGGTGGCCAGTGAAATAGTGAGTGGCTAATGAGTATTTGTTGAATGAGCAGTCAGAACAAGGGCTGAATTTGACCTGTTGTCTTGTTGAAAAAGTCAGGCCAAATTTACTTATTTTCTATGTGTTATCTGAACAAATAGAAAATAATGGAACAGTGTGTTCAAGCCCATCTATTAATTTTGTCCATCCTCCCGTCTCAGTGTTTTAGGGGTGGAGATAGAGAGTGGGAACAGGTTTTACTTGAAAAATTATATTTTACTTTTTGAACTGGGTCAGTTCAGTTCAGTCGCTCAGTCATGTCCAACTCTTTGCCACCCCATGAACCGCAGCACACCAGGCCTCCCTGTCCATCACCAACTCCCGGAGCCTACCCAAACTCATGTCCATTGAGTTGGTGATGCCATCCAACCATCTCATCCTCTGTCGTCCCCTTCTCCTCCTGCCCTCAGTCTTTCCCAGCATCAGGGTGTTATTCAAATGAGTCAGCTCTTCGCATCAGGTGGCCAAAGTACTGGAGTTTCAGCTTCAGCATCAGTCCTTCCAATGAACACCCAGGACTGATCTCCTTTAGGATGGACTGGTTGGATCTCCTTGCAGTGCAAGGGACTCTGGAGAGTCTTCTCCAACACCAAAGCTCAAAAGCATCAATTCTTTGGCGCTCAGCTTTCTTGATAGTCCAACTCTCACATCTATACATGACTACTGGAAAAACCATAGCCTTGACTAGATGGACCTTTATTGGCAAAGTAATATCTCTGCTTTTTAATATGCTGTCTAGGTTGGTCATAGCTTTCCTTCTAAGGAGTAAGCATCTTTTAATTTCATGGCTGCAATCACCATCTGCAGTGATTTTGGAGCCCCCAAAAATAAAGTCTGACACTGTTTCCACTGTTTCCCCATCTATTTGCCATGAAGTGATGGGACCAGATGCCATGATCTTAGTTTTCTGAATGTTGAGCTTTAAGCCAACTTTTTCACTCTCCTCTTTCAATTTCATCAAGAGGCTCTTTAGTTCTTCTTCACTTTCTACCATAAGGGTGGTGTCATCTGCATACCTGAGGTTATTGATATTTCTCCCGGCAATCTTGATTCCAGCTTGTGCTTCTTCCAGCCCAGCGTTTCTCATGATGTACTCTGCATATAAGTTAAATAAGCAGGGTGACAGTATACAGGCTTGACGTACTCCTTTTCTTATTTGGAACCAGTCTGTTGTTCCACGTCCAGTTCTAACTGTTGCTTCCTGACCTGCATATAGGTTTCTCAAGAGGCAAGTCAGGTGGACAGGTATTCCTATCTCTTTCAGAATTTTCCACAGTTTATTGTGATCCACACGGTCAGAGGCTTTGGCATAGTCAATAAAGCAGAAATAGATATTTTTCTGGAACTCTCTTGGTTTTTCGATGATCCAGCGGATGTTGACAATTAGATCTCTGGTTCCTTTGTGTTTTCTAAAACCAGCTTAAACATCTGGAAGTTCACGGTTCATGTATTGCTGAAGCCTGGCTTGGAGAATTTTGAGCATTACTTTACTAGCATGTGAGATGAGTGCAATTGTGTGGCAGTTTGAATATTCTTTGGCATTTCTTTTCTTTGGGATTGGAATGAAAACTGACTTATTCCAGTCCTGTGGCCACTGCTGAGTTTCCAAATTTGCTGACATATTGAGTGCAGCACATTCACAGCATCATCTTTTGGGATTTGAAATCGCTCAGCTGGAATTCCATCAGCTCCACTAGTGAACTGGGTCACATAGTCTTAAATAAAAAACCAAATACAGAGTTGGTTTTCCAGCCCTTTCTTTGGCCCCCTTTTCCACTCTGCAGTGAGACCAAGAATGTAGATTTTAGACTTAGAAGATTAGGAGATTGTCTAATCCAAGGAATGGAAGCATTGAAATTAAACTTGAAATCCAGGCTGTTCCTCAAATATAAATTAAGACTCCTTTAATTATATTTTTTGTTGTGGTGGTATTTTTTTTCTTCCCTCCTTTTCTTCATTTCTTTATTACTTTCTTAAATTTGTGCCAGTACTTACATACTTAAAATTTTTAAGAGGGTTAAGTGAAAGTGAAGTGAAAGTTGCTCAGTCATGTCTGACTCTTTGCAACCCCATGGACTATACAATCCATGGAATTCTCCAGCTCAGAATACTAGAGTGAGTAGCCTTTCTCTTCTCCAGGGGATCTTCCCAACCCAGGGATCGAACCCAGGTCTCCCACATTGCAGGTGGATTCTTTACCAGCTGAGCCACAAGGAAAGCCCTTATGTTAAATATTCTTACCAAAAAAAAGAAAAAAAAAAGCTACAAAACTATAGTTATAATAAAGAGGATGGGAAAGACTTTGGGAGGAGACAGATGTTTATGACTGGTGGTGATGATTTCATGGGCATGTACTTATTCTCAAACTCACTTATTTGTGTACATTAAATATGTACCACATTTCAGATGTCAATCATATCTCAAAAAGGTGGTTAAAAAAATAAGTGTATGTCTTGTTTCTGGCAGGTACCATAAGAGCCAAGCCATCTATCTGGAATCGAAGGACAACCAGAAACTGAGCTGTGTGATCAGCTCCGTTGGAGCCAATGAAGTAAGGACTGAACTCCCTCACCCTTTAGGAATGCAAAGTGGGACAAACCTGCAATGCAAGCACCACCACGGAAGTGCAGTGGAATCACTGTACCCACTATATTGTATGTGGGTTAGATTCGAAAGGTAGCACTTTCAGGCAGAAATTGCACATATTGCTCTTGAAAATCTCTTTGCATGATTACAGTATATGTGGGTTTGTATATTCCTTGTGATTGTGAACTCCCTACAGAGTAGTTGAGTCAGGCACCACTGAGATAGACTGCACGAAGGAACACAAGGCAAGTCGGTTTGCCGTCTGCACATTGAAATCATGCCACTTTTTAAGGAAACAGTCCACTGAGGGTGGGACTTGCCTGTGGAGCCAGCTTGTCTTTGTTGTTCTCTCTCTCGAGCTCTCATGGGTACTCAGATTTGTTTCTCGCTCTGAGGATCTAGCAAGGCACCTGGCACACAGTAAGTGCTCAATAAATGGGTGGTGGTCTCTTCTGACCCACATGCCACTCCTCGCCTGCTGTCTCTCTCATCCTGCATGTCCTGTTGTGCTTCTGAGCAAGGAGATGCTAGGCTCATATCTTCAGGGACTGGTGTCCTCCAGTTACTCTTGTGGGATGGGGGCTGGTTGAAAGTCAGCTCAGAGGGTCTTGAGGCCGAGGACGATGGGACTGGTCTGTGCGTTCTCCTGCTGGCCCTTCATTAGCAGGCTGTCAGCAGTGTGTAACTGGGTATTGTTAGTAGTCAAAAAACAGTTTAAAACTTTAATAGCTGTTTTGGCTTGATCTTTTATCAGTCCACAAATGTCTGTAAAGAAATTGATTTTTATGTGTCTACCCTCCAACTTATTCATGCCAGTGCACAGTAAATCTAATGAAGCTGGATTATAAAATAAAGTAAGCCTATTCTATTCTCCCAGCTTCCTGAATTGAAAATGCCCTCCAGTGTGACTAGTTTGCAGAATGATTGTTTACTTAGTAGTTACGGAGAGCCTACCAGATAAATGAATGTTATTTTTCTGTAGGCTTGGGATCTGTGTGTCATCCCAAGCCAAGTCAGAACAGGGCATCTCAGAAGCCTGCTGTTCCCTGGCAGTAGGCTTTGCAATTTCACAGCAGAGCACGTGTGCCTGGCCCTGTGGGCCACTGTACAAGGTGCATGTGGCTTCCTGGTACCTGAACCTAACTTCAGAACCTGTCCTGTGACACCTCAGGACTTTCAGGAAAATAGAAATGCAAGTTAGGTGGGGTTTTTTTTTTTTTCTTTTGAAGATTGTCTCCCTTTGACAGAGTATCAGCGAGATCTGACAAGGGAACAGTGAGACTGAGACATGTCTCCTGGAGGGGAGAAGCCTCAGTGCATTGGAGCCTTGCAACTCTGGCAATGGGGAAACTTTTCTCAATTCTTAGAAATATTTCAGCTCATTTTTTAAATTTCAAATCCTAAGCAACACTGAAGCTACTTGGCCGCTGCATAATTTGACCGTGGGCAGACTTGGTGCATGGGTCGTGGGTCTGAGCATGTTGGTGACTGCCTGCTTGTTCAGCCCTCCTTGGAGTCAGTTTTCAGTTTAAAATGGTTCTACAAGGTCCTTTAGAAGCTTGGCTTCATGTGAGGTCTTTATGTTTAAACCAGTGTACTTGACTAAAGTCTTTGTCTTGTTAAATAATCACAGTAAGGAAATTGAGATGAAACTGAAAATATTCTATGTGTGTCCCCCCACCCCCCAGTGGGTCAGATGGTAAAGAATCTATCTGCAATGCAATCAGGAAGATCCCCTGGAGAAGGGAATGGCTACCCACTCCAGTATTCTTGCCTGGAAAATTCCATGGACTGAGGAGCCTGGCCGGCTACAGTCTGTAGCGTTACAAGGAGTTAGAAGTGACTGAGCGACTTTTTTGAATAAGCTTTTTTAAAGCCTGAAAAATGAATGGGGGAAAGAGGAGAGAGATCTGTGAACTTGCACTTGCATATATGGTGAGATGCAGATCTTTAAAAGACTTACATTACACTTTTATCTCCATCTGATTGCATGTTAGGTACATGGTTGAGAGAACAGGTGAGAACAAGAGTGAGGCGCTGTGGTTGAGTGAGGAAGAGCAAGGGGCCTTGACGTCGTGTGCCAGGGCTTCCATCAGACAAGTGGACTCAGCCTTGCTCTTCTGTAGCGTGGGGATGATGCCAGTACTTCTGATGGTTTTCCTGAGAATGAAGGAGCTCAGCTTGGTCATCACAGTGCCTGGCCCCCAGGAATTCCTCCCTCAGGTTGGGTGGGTAATGGAGGGGTAGCCCTCCTTCCCCTCCCTGTCTGCAGGATGCTGTGTATTGAGTGCCCCTGGCAGCTCTGGCAGGCCCCCGCTGGAAGAGTTCTTTCTCAGTTCTGTGGAAGAATATATGTGCCCTGTCCAGTGCCAGACATCTGATCGCATCTGTGGGAGAATGATACTGTCAGGAGGGAAGGACTGTCTTAAGCTAATTTTGCCTTCTCAGCATCCTAATTGGACTTTCACTCACTCACAGGCATTTTTTGTTGTTAATTTTTCTATCATTTCTTGTTATGACCATTAGCCTTAATTGCCAGGAAACTAGAGTTCTAGAAGGCTGTACCATGAAAGTCCCTTGGGTCAAGGAAAATATTTTCCTATTTGGAAGTTTGTTTATCAATATGTGTGTCTTAATGTTGCTAATGCTGTAATCAAACCAAACAAGAAAGAGTCCTTAAGATGGAGGCAGAAATGAAAAAGAAACTCAGGATCACTGTGCTTTCCATTTTTGTACTCAAAGTTGTAAAAAAGGTGACTGGAAGAAATGAGTTCAAGTGCGGATGCCTGCTGTCTGCAGTGGAGGCCACAGGTCAAGGAGGTGCCTATGAAGGCCTCTTGGGTTGACAGGAAGAGGTTGCCCGCTGTCTGCCGGCACCTAGTTGATGCAGACATCCCTGTGCTCTGAAACATGTGTCCCTCAGTACTGCCTTCTCATCCTGTTCCTTTTCCTTCTCTCCCACAGATCTGGGTGAGGAAGACAAGCGACAGCACCAAGATGAGGATTTACTTGGGCCAGCTTCAGCGTGGGCTCTTTGTGATCCGCCGGAGGTCAGCGGCTTGATGTTCTCCAGTATTCTTCTTCCCTCGACCCTTTTTCTGGAATGGTTTTTGGTTTTGTCTTGTTTTCTTAATAGAAAATTTTTAACTTGGGAATGGCTCCTTGGCCTTGGCAGATGGAGAACACTGTGGTGGATTCTGCAAGGCACTCTCGTGGCCAGCCCCATCCCGCCTTGCATCATTCTTTCCCTGCGCCAACTTCTTCCGGTCGTCCGTCACCCTGAAACTGTTGTACTCTCTGGAGCATTGGGAGTTGGCTTTACCAATTTTTTTTTTTTTTGCTTATGCTTTGTCTTTTTTTTTTTTTCTCTTTTAAAGCCTCCTCTGAAGAGACAGCTCTCTCTATTATCTGTAGGTCTTTCTTCCATGGCGAGGAGCAGGAAGGGGTACCCTCTGCAATGCGTTTTCACCTTTTGAATCCAATCAGTGGATCACATAGGTCCCTTCCTTGTCGAGCGCAGTTCGCTGCTTCCCCAGAAGCTTGGGGCAGAGGTCCTAGCAGAAGAAGAGTCATTCTCCGGACTCTAAGCCTTCTTGGAGAAACGAATGTCTTGTGTTACGTCTGGTGTGTTCCATCCATTCCACCGGCTGAAAGACAGAAAAGTTTGCATGAGAGACAACGTGCACTGCAGTAAACAGAGCTGGGGCAGGGAGAGTGTTTCATATTCATAAAGTGCTGAAGGTACTGATTTCAAATGTTGTTTAGACAAGTGGTTTGTTCACACAGATTTATTCTAGCTCAGTCTGGAACACGAAGTGATCATTTCAGAAATGTTAGTGTGTAGTTCACTGCTGTCTCCTGCTCCCAAGTAGATGAGGTGGTCCCTGCTGCCAGCTGATGATCTGGGTTGTCTGTGGTCTGTGGGGAAGTGAGGTGGATGGTGGAGTCATCAGTGATCTGTACACTTTAACTCAGATCGCACTCTTGTTGCTGATGCCTGTGTTTCACCTTGGCCCTTCCAAACCCATGAAACCTTGTCAGCTCCCAGGAGCTCTGGCCCAGGTTGGAGACAAAGAAGGCTATGACCACCATTAAACCCACTGTCTCCCTAAATGAATCCGGATGAAACAGCCTGCCCTGCTCACGTTCCTTCGCTCTCCAGATTGGACAGATGACTTACTGGCTGATTGTTTGCTTTAATATTCTTGTTGCCATCTTAAGATGTTAAAGTATTTGGGTCAAGTGTTAGCATCTCTGAGCAATCAGTAGACGTTATGTGTCCTAGGAAACCTTTGTAAGCAATTCCCTTGGTCTCAAGTGATTGTCTTCGTATTATCTCTTGATACACATGTCCCAAAGTAGGTTGTGGAGCTACTTGTGAGCACAAGTAGATTATCTTCTCCAGAGTCCTGGCTTCAACAGAGACCAAACCTTAGTGACCCAGAGTAAAGGCTTGTACAGGTACATTTGAGTTTTAATTTATAATCCAGTTTTTCTCTCATTTTCTTCTGGTGTTGGAATCTCATTTAGAAAACAGGATAAATGACGTCATTTATCAGAAGTTGCCCGGGCGTTCTGAGTTTCTTTACTGCCTTCCAGCCTCCCACGGTGATGATTTTTACAATAGTGAACCGGATCTGCACTAAACAGGGCCTTCACCTTTTATTTTTTCTTGGCAGCCTTTGCTGTAAGGGCAGCCCTCTCTTGGCTGAATTTTCGCTGTGGTGTGTGTCACCTCCCATAATATCAGGGAGCTCTTTGTTATCCCCTTGCACACTGTGCTGGAAATTTATTTAGATGTATTTTGTGTGTGTTGCCATCAAAGATGGTTTAAAAAAAATTTTTTTTTTTTTTTAATGATTGTCTTATCTTCCTACCACTGCTCTAGAGTTTCTTTGGGGGAGTGGTGGTGGTAAGAATTGTATTGATAACAACTTTTCAGCATTGAAGCAGCAGCAACTCGCCTTGTTTTCTGGCCTTGCCTGGTGGTTCCTTTGTGCTTTCATGAAAAGAATAGTGATTTGAAGACCAGGCACTTTAGCCTTTTCTCTTCTGTAAATTTGGAGAATGTTTGAGGCCACGCTTCAGCGTGGACTCTGCCACACCACTACCTTCTCAGTATCCTCACAGCCCTTCACAGTCATGATGTGGTGAGAATGGGGGAGACCATGTGGTCCACTTGAGATATGGCACAGTAAATTATATTCCTGATCCTGGTATATTTGCTTTTTATTGAGTCACTCCAGAGGTGAAGAGTCAGCAGTTCTGCCCCTCAGTTAGACCCCTGTGGTTGGTGACCAGGGAGGGAAGAGCCCCCTTGTTAGGAGATAGAGGTGCTTTTATGATGGGCCAAGTCAAACAAGACAAGGAAAAAACAGATTCTGAGCTTCCTAGAATAAGAGGGGCCTGGCTTTAACCCAGGTGGTTATTGTTCTTCCAAAAGGCCTTTATCTCGTCAGGGCATGAGATAAATTCCCAGATTCAAACTATTTCCTGAAAGTGGTACTTGGATAAAGTTTGGTCCAGACAATTCCAATCAATAACCTATACATATGTTAATCTGATCAAGAACCTGTATGTATGTTATTCAAGAAGCTGTATGTGTGTGATCCTGATCAAGAACCTGTCCACGTGTTTCGTTCGAGGCATCAGCCTCAAGTGTTGCCCGCAGTGTTTGCTGCGGGTGTGCCCTAATATTTATTTTACCTCCACCTAGGAGTTGTGTCTCCCTCTCTAAGCCGGTGTCCTCTTGAACAGTTTCCAGATTTCTGTAGCCATACCAAAGCCAGGATATTTTCCTTGATTTGGATACCAGTATTTATAGAAGTCTAACTAACTACCTAACTTTAAGTTTTTTTTTTTAAAGAAATTCTAACTGGGGCCAGTAGAAGATCCCAGAAGCTGATCTGCAAATCAAGCTACTTGTATTGGTGTGTGAGACCCTATGTTTAGGATTGGGTGACTTTTCTAAGAGAAATACAGGGGGTGGGATGGAATGGGTTTGGTTGCAATGTTGTTTTTTTTTTTTTTTTTTTTTAACCTAACTTGACTGGCTGGGGGGAGGGGAGGGGGATCCTATTTTTTACAATATTTTTGTTTTTTATTTTCTATTACCATTTCCTTTTACCCTTGAATTTCTACTAAAATTCCTCCTGATAAAAAAATCTTGTTTCTAATCTGGGAATTTGAAATCTCGGTACTTAATGTTACACCGTTTTTTCCAAAGAGTTTAAAACACTTTAGTACCAGAACATGGCAAAAAATAATAACAACATACAGCCATTTCAAGCAGTTGGTGGGCTTTTTTTTTTTTATACAATAACATCATTAACTGGTACATTAAATGTTCTGAGAGGTGAATGTAACAAGTAGAGGGTTTTATTTTTTTTCTTTAAATGACAATAAACTTTCAAAGAGAAAACCAGCATGTAATCTGTGTGACATCCATTGATTGCCTAAATGATTAAAATTTATTTTAGGTTTTCCCTTCAGTGGTCATGGAGGAAGGAAGTTGGAGAAGAGGGAGGGACCTCCTAGACATTAGCTTGCTGTGAAGAGTGAGATATGTGTGATGTCCAAGATGAACTCCCAGGTCTGTAAAGAGCCAGTCTATGGTTGTCAACCCTTAAGTGTAGCCAGCTAAGCTGTCTTCTGGTCAGAAAGGATAGAAGAACGTGATTAAAAATGGAGTAAATACGGTTGACCTAAGGTAGGAAAGGCCTTAAGGTAAACTGGTCTGATGAAGAGGATGCTGTTCATTGAGAACTCAAGAGCAGTACTTGCCAGTCTCACCAAAAAACATGGTGTTTCCACAGCTCCCCCGGGGGGGTGAAGTGGTGAGGCCACTTTCTGCCCCTGGGGGCCAACGACATCTTGTGCTCACAGCCCAGTTGTGCTTGTAACACCCATTGGGAAGGGCTGCTCCACACTCTGGATAATGGAGAAGGGCAGTCACAATCTGCATAATTCTTTATTGTTATTGTAACAACTCACTGGAAATGAGTTATTTATTGTTATTCGTACAACTCATTGGAAACGACCCCGATGTTGGGAAAGATTGAAGGCTGAAGGAGAAGGGGGCACCAGAGGAAGAGATGGTTAGATAGCATCACCGACTCAATGGACATGAATTGGAACTCCAAGTGATAGTAGAGCACAGAGAAACCTGACGTGCTGCAGTCCATGGGGATGCAGAGTCAGACATGACTTAGCAACTGAACCACCACAACAGTCATATAGAAAAGTGCACAAATCTTAATTGTACAAGTTGTTTTCTCAGTGTGAGTACGTACGTGTAACCAGCATCTAGACCGAGAGACAGTGTCCATGAGCTCCATAGACCTTCAGTTATCATTCCTTGCCCCGGTAACTGCTTGCCTGACAAGTTTCCTCTGTTCTAATCACCTTAGCCTTCAAGCTTTTCAGGTCTGTGGGTCCTTCCATAGTTGTAGAAGAGCCAAGTTTCTGGTGTAGGCTAGGGGCTGTGGATCGGGGATATGAGAGCTGGCAGCAGAGGGTGTGGTTCAGACTTAGGTCAATGAGCTCACTCCTATTTGTTACCAAGGCAAATGTGGCTTGCCCTTGATGTTAGTATCTGCCTTTCAGCTGAGTACTCTATATATCAGGCTCTAGACTAAACCCTCTGTAGGAGGTGTTTTCTCACTTAATTGTGGCAGTAATCTGTTGAAGAGTACTGATACAAAATCAGTCCAAGGCTTCTTTGAAACCCAGAGATCAGCACCATGCCTGGTAAGTGCTCCGTGAATGGTAGCTGTCGAGCAGCGTTAGTGTAAAATGATGGGTAGAGTGAGGCAGACCCGGCGCTGTGCCCTTCACCTGCATCCTCTCGTTGAAGCCTTGTAACAGTCTTGGAGGGAGCACATCATTGTTATCACCAGTTTATGGAGGAGGAAGCAGGTTCCATTAGTCACAGAAAATGGTTCAGTAACTTCTCCAAGGTCACATACTGAGGGGCTGAGTCCAGATCTTTTGGATTCTAAGCCAGCTTTCCTACCTACTACCTTTTGCTGTCCTTTCCCGACCTCTTCTGTTAAAATCAGATTCAGCATTCTCACCTTTCTCCTTCAGTGCTTCCCTAGCTGTTTGCTTTTATCTGCTCTCACCTCTTGGACACACATCCAGAGAAAATTTTAGAGGTGAAAACACTTGGTCGGACCTTTCACCTTGCCAGATGACTCTGGCACTCTCCCTTGGTAGGAGAGCAGCTCCCGAGAGCTGAACTCCTGGCCAGGAGGTTGCCTGCCTTTGAAAAGGCATGAGTGTGCCAGTTCTGCAAGAGAAGGAACCGTTGAGAACACAAAAGAGTCTTCCATTTGAATGGAGCTGACTTGGTCTCATGAGCAGTGAGAGCAAGGCTTCAGAGGCAAACACGGATCTGGTTTTCCAACCCACTTTCTTCTTGCCTTTCCTGTGTATAAAGTGAGGAGGAGGGTTAGGAGCCATTGACCTGGTTCTAAAATGTGGGCAGAGAGCTAAATATCTGACATGGTGCTGTACTCTGCATGTTGCATCCTGTGGAGTCACCAGCTGGAAGAGAGAGCCACAGGGTTCCACATTACTTGCTGCAAGCTCAGCACCCACCAGCAACCTGGGCAGAAGCAGGAACAGAACGAATTTCTGGTGTCTCACTAGTGTTAGAGACTCCCCAAGCCCCATTTTTGGGTAAGTACTTTCCCAGCAAGGCGCACTGGGACTTCCTTGGAAGTCCAGTGGTTAAGACACTGCACTTCATTGCAGGGGGTGTGGGTTTGATCCCTGGTTAGGGAACTAAGATTCTGTGAGCTGCATGGCTTGGCCAAAAAAACCAAAAAAGCACTAGATGGAATGAACTAGAAATATGGCACCACCAGCTCACCCTGTTGGACGTAATTGCATGGCCAGAAATACGTTAGCCATAGCAACTTTTTTCATGCTAACTGGAATTGATATTTTTGTGAATAGGTGTGATTATTAAGACAAAGAGATATGTATGTTTAGGAGGCTCCCCAGGGGAGTGAGATAGATAAGACACAGCATAGGTACCTAGGTGCTTAATCCCTTTAACCCATTTTCTCTAATTTGTGTCTGCTCAATTCCCTGAAAGATAGAGATCTATAAGATGGCAGAATTTGCTTAACAGATTGGGGAAGACCAATAATCAAAATGGTAAAGCTTCTCTCCCCTGTTTCCCAGGATCTGGAGACTCAGCAGTCTGGGTTCTGGTTTTCTGTAGGCCGATGCTCGGATCTGTTGGCATCAGTGCTCCCTTTGCCAGTGGTGTAGATGGGCCAGGGTAAAAGCAGGAGTATTCCAGAGCCAGCCAGGAGAGAACAAGCAGGTGCTGGGGTGGTGGGGGGCGGGGGGTGGGGGGGGAGCGGAATGCGGTGTGCAGCCCTAGGAATCCAGGCAAGGCCCTGCCGACAGTCAAGAATCACTTACTTCACCATCAAGTGTTTACAGAGATGCAGTGTGGCAGAGCAAAGCTTAGAAATCAGCCTTTGAATCCGGCTTTGCTGCTTAACTAGCCGTGTGACCTTGGGCAACGTAATCCCTCTGAACCTCAGTTCCCTCATCTGTTAAATAATAATATCTACCTTGGAGGGTGATTTTGAGGATTCTAATAATACTAACACATCTATTGCTTACTATGTGCTAGGCATTTTACATATATTAACTAATTGAATCCTTATAATCCTAGGAGGTAGGTAGTCTTATAATCCTTATTATGTAGTTGAGGAAATGGAGAATCAGCTTAGGTAACTTGCACAAGGTCACACTGCTTGTATGTAGTGAGTGAGCCAGGATGCCAAGGCCAGGTGGTCTCTCCTGAGTCCCTGCCCTTGTCCATGGTGGTGTCCATAACACAGGGCTGAACAGGGAGTGCCCAGTCTACGGAGTCTGTCCCTTCCATTGTCATCCTATGGTCATCTGTCTGCCGTCCTTAAGTGTCAGTCTGACAGCCGAATCCTAAGAGACCAGAGTGACTCCTGGGAAGCTTACTGGTTGAGTGTCAATAGACATTGAAGATAAAGATGTTGGCTTAGGAAATCATGCTAAAAATCAGCTACAAATGGGTTGTGAATACCCACTCTGTTGGGTTGAGAAGGATTCTGTGGCCCAAGTTTGGGTGGAGTGCGAAAGAGTAGTGGGCAAGGGGAGCCTGTTATTTGCCATCCCTGAGTTAGACCCCTTCCTTCATCTTGAAGCTGAAAGCATCTGAGGCCCAGGGATGATAACAATTTGCCTGAGAGTCACATGGCTAGCTCTGGGCAATGCATGGCTAGAACACAATTGGGCCAGTCATTTGAATTACTTGTGTCAGACTCTGTGCTGGGAAGCCTGGTGGAGAGTCCACTTTATGACCTGGCTAATTTGTTGCCTTAGTGGATTCATTTTTGCCTTTGTGTCTGCAGTAGAGGTGATGGGGGTCCTGGGTTTGTCATCCTGGTTTGGCCACTCATTGATCTTGGGACATTTGCATAACATCTGTGTGCTTCAGTGTTAGGCACTCACCCCAGCGTGCCTGGGACTTTTCTGGGTTTTGCACTGAAAATCTTACATCCCAGGAACCCCCTCAGATCCTGGCAAACCAGGACAGCTGGTCATTTTAAGTTTTCTCCTTTGTGAAATGGTGAGAATTGCCCCTTTTCCATGGAGTTGTTTTGAGGATTAGCTGATTTATTTGGGGTAAAGCACTTAGAAGTAGTAAGTGCTTGTTTAGGATGTAGTAAGATCTCAGTACCTGTTGTTGTTTCTTGCTCTTATTATTATGAGAGCTGACGTGTCTCTGCCACAGAATGGTTTCCTGGAGAGCCTCACTCTCATCCCAGACAAGATTGGGAACCTACCCACAGTCATCTGGTCACCTGTACCCAGTTGCTTGGGATGTTTTTTCTTCTTGAAACAGTCCATAATTAGAGACTGTGATAGTCATTGCATTCAATTCACATGATATTTATGCCACATCTATTTTACGTTATGTAGTAGATGAGGCTCTTTTTGAGGATTTAGAGAGAAAAGCATAGTTCCATGGTTGTCAGTAATTCTGGTTCAGTATAATAGATGTGGAGGAAGTGGGACTGGAATGTGGGTGATTGAGAAAATAATAGCAGCTGACATTTATTGAGCAAAGGGTTTAGCCTTTGTGTACATTATCATTTATTATTGATTGTAACCCTATGAGGTTGTGACTACAGATCTACATTTCACAGATTAGAAAGCTAAGGTTTCTAGAGGTGAAGAAACTTGCCTCAAGTTCAACCAAACTCAATTCCAAAGCAGGTCTTGCTGACCCAGAGTCTGTATTCTTACTAGCCATGGAACACTTTATAATTTCTCCTGAAAGAAAATAAAATTTGAGCTTGGCCTGAAAGCTGGGCCAGTCTCGAGCAGTGTCTGTGGCGGGGAACGGGAAATCACATGGAGGAGATGGCTGGAGTGAAAGCACGAGGTGGGAGAGTGGGGGCCGTGCTGAAAAAGTCAGAGAAGTGTGTGTTCAGCCATCAGCCTGCATGACTGTGCTTTGAACTTCAAAGCCAGTTTGCTCCCCAGCCCCATATCTTTTTGTCCTTCCATACCTTCTGGGGCTCACCTTCTGTAGTTCCCCGCCTCGCTCCTTTTCTCGCTCTCCTCGGCCCACCATGTCCCCCGCCCTCCTCCCCTTTTATATTGCCAGTGCAGCGGCTCGTGGCGGTCCTGCAGTGACGCTTTCCAATTTCACACTTACATGCTCCTGAAAGTATTCGTAAACTAACTCGTATGTAAAACCAATAAAGGGCAACAACACACATCCCTGTTAGACAGTAATTCTGTTTGACTCCCTTTTCTTCTGCTTTGATCCCGCTTCTTCCCACAAGCATGGTGCACTGCCCTTACCAGAAGGAGGAGCTTTCAGAAGTCCAAGTGTGGGAGAACCCTGGAAGCATACGAGGACTAGGAAGGAATAAGGGCTTGTGTTAATTGAGCACTTACTCTGTGCCCAGGTGAGTGCTAAGAACTTTTCCATACATCATCTTATCTAATGCACTCAGCAAGCATGAGAGATATGTCTTAATGATTCCCTAAGTTTCTAGAAGGGGGCTTCCCTGGTGGCTTAGTGGTAAAGAATCTGCCTACAGTGCGGGAGACACAGGTTTGAGCCCCTGGAGAAGGAAATGGCAATCCACTCCAGTATTGTTTTTTTTTTAATTAATTTGTTTTTGGTTGTGCTGGGTCTCTGTAGCTGCTCAGGCTTTCTCTAGTTGCGGTGAGCAGGGCTAACCTCTAGTACGGGTGCAGAGGCTTCTCACTGCGGTGGCTTCTCTTGTTGTGGAGCACAGGTTCTAGGCATGCACAAGCTTCCGTGGTTGTAGCATGTGGGCTCAGTAGTTGTGGCTCCTGGGCTTAGTTGCTCTGCGGCATGTGGAATCTTCCCGGATCAGGGATCAAACCCTTGTCTCCTGGATTCTTTACCACTGAGTCACCAAAGAAGCCCCCATTCCAGTGTTCTTGCCTGGGAAATCTCATGGACAGAGGAGTCTGGCAGGCTACAGTCCATGGGGTTGCAAAAGAGTTGGACACAACTTAGCAACTAAACAACAGTTTTCCAGATGAAGAAATGGAGGCTCAGAGGAGTAAAAATGTGTTCACCTCTGCATCCCCTTCATGTGTCTCCTTTCCCCACTGGTTTCTCCTGTCCCTAACAGACTGGCCAGGTCCAGAGAATGCTGAGATATCACTGGAGTCAACCCCTTCCATTTTCACACCTGGTAAGCCACCTCCGAAGTTCACTGTGAGGATTAAATGAGGTCATGGAAAGCAAGCAGCCAGAACAATGGCCCTCATGCTTGAAACAAGCCTTTAGGTTGCTCTCCGCACTTCAGAGAATGTATCCCACATCGCTCACTGCCCCTGTTAGAGACCGTTGTTATCTTAGTTGTCATCTTTCCTACCTGCTTGTGTCCCATCATGACTTGAGGCTAAACTCACTGCTCCCTTGCCCACAGTAAGCCAACAGAAACCACTAGCGACAGGGCTTGAAATTCAAGACCAAGCAGGTGTCCAGGCCTCTCCTCTTCACCATATTAACGCCTCTCTAGAGAATAGTTTGAACCACTACCCCTCTGGTTGTGCTGAGAAACCTAATGGACTGTGAGCCAGTGAAGAAAGGGCCTGGATCAAGGAACTTTGTTTTTCCTCCAAATTCCCAGGGACTGGTATACAGTAGGCACACATTAAATGCTTATTGAACAAATCGATAGGTGACTGTTGCCTGATTTCTGATTGCAGCTTATTAGTCTCTCTCTAAGATCAACGTAATGCACATGCAGTTTAGAAAGTCAAAGGATTTTATCAAGTGGCCACAAAATGCAGTAGTCCTCTGTTTTCTCCTTCATTTCCCCTCCCAGAATCAACTACCTCACCTCCTTAAGCTGATTATTTTGGTATTTAACTTCTATATCTCCTTGTTACTAATGCTGGACATATCCATCCTAGGCATTCTCTATTAAATTCCTCCTGTGGAAGCCATTCTGTACTCCCCCAAAATAGATCTTTAGTAATTTTGATTAGCTCAGTATTCAGTGTTTACATCCTTATGGCTGGAGAACACTGGAGCTGTGAATAGTTGCAGCTGAATCATGTTGTAAACTGTGGTTGCCTTTTCTTTCCTGGACAATGTTTCCCCCAGGAGTTAATAATTACCTTGCGTTTTGCCCTCATTTTTGTTTTCTTGGTTTTCTGTGTACTCTTATAAATTTGACCTCAAAGACTTCAATGAGTGTCTCAATTCCCAATAAGACATTGAGATGCATCAGGTATTCCGTACGTTCCATCGCCCTGAGAAGCTTCCTGCCTGAGGGCCTCTGACCTCCACTCTGAACCGGTTGCCCTGCAGCCTGACACATAGCTGTCCCTCTGGGGTTCCCCTCCTCACCACCATCCTGGAGATCCCCTATATCTCTCTGTGTTTGGCTCTCCCATCTCTTGTTTCTCTTGTCTTGTTTCTCTGCTTCCTCCCCAATTTGGGTAAAACGCATCTTGCAGTAACTTACCAAGCGTGATTCAAAACACTTCTATTCTTGTACTTCTGTTGATGCTTTGGCTGGTATAACTTAAGTTTTTCATGCCCAGAATTTAGTCCCTTACATATCCAGAACTTAAAAGGCCTCTTAAGTACTTAGCTCTTAATGGTATTTCAAACAGCCCCTCCCTCCCTGGACGTCCATTTCTAGAAATTCTTTGTGCTGCTAATTCATTATTTTCAAGTTCTTCATTGTCAGGTTTTAAAATTCAGGTTTTTTTTTTTTCTTTTTCAGTTTACTTCCCAGCTTCTAAAATTTGGTTGTTTCTTCTCCAGTGTTTCTCCATTTTGGAGGGTTTAATTCTGACTTGGAGATTGTTTTTCTGTAAGATTTTGAAGGCAGTGTTTATTGCTCTCTAGCTTCCAATGTTGTCTTTGAGAAGTCTGAAGCCATTC
Source organism: Bos taurus (assembly GCF_002263795.3). NCBI lineage: Eukaryota > Metazoa > Chordata > Mammalia > Artiodactyla > Bovidae > Bos > Bos taurus. The sequence goes on along the minus strand of NC_037344.1, from coordinate 56,827,039 downwards.
TGACTACTGATTTTTTGATCTGACCTTTTTCTCCAGCTAATTCATCACTATATACTTGGTTTATAACATTGTGTGCAAGTTTGAGGTGTACAACATAGTTTGATACATGTGTGTTATGATTATCAATAAGGCTAGTTAAACATATCCATCACCTCATTAGTTATGTTTGTGTGTGGTAAGAACTTTTAAGATCTACTGTCTTCGTAACTTGCAAGCACACACTACAGTATTGTTAACTAGTCACCATGCTGACCATTACATCCTCAGACTCTATTTATTTTATAACTGGAAGTTTGTACCACTGAACACCTTCACCCATTTCCTCCAGCTCCTATGCTCCGCCTTTGGCAACCACCAATCTACTGTTTCTATGAGTTCTTTTTTTTTAGCTTCCACATATAAGTTATATGCAGCATTTTTATTCTGTTTATTTCACTTAGCATAATGCCCTCAAGGTTCATTGATATTGTTGCAAATGATAGGATTTTCTTTTGTGTGTGTGTGCTTGTGGTTTTCTTATTTCAGCAAGATCTTAGTTTCCTGACCAGGGATTGAACCTGGTCCCATAGCAGTGAAAGCACTGAGTCCTAACTGCTGGACTGCCAAAGAATTCCCTGTACCACATTTTCTTTATCCATTCCTCTATCACAGGTTTTTCTCATGTCTTGGCTATTGTGAATAATTCTTTGGTGACAAGTTGGTGCAGATATTTCTTTGAGATGATGATTTCATCTTCTTTGGATATATACCCAAGAGTGGGATGGCTGGATCATCTGGTAGTTCTATTTTTAACTTCTTGAGGAAGCTCCATACTTTTTCCATAATAGCTGTCCAAATTTACATTCCCACCAACACTGCATAAGAGTTTCCTTTTCTCCGTATCCTGGCCAGCACTTGTTAACTCTTGTCTTTTTGATGATAACCATTTTACAGGTGTGAAGTAACATCTCATCATGGCTTTGATTTTCATTTCTCTGAGCACCTTTTCATGTACCTGTGGGTCATCTGTGTGTCTTCTTCAGTGATCTGAGTTTTTAACATCTCTGGAAGCTCATATGATCCTTGGTGTTTTGAAAGCCCATGACAGTGGGCTGTGGCATGGACCCATAGTGCTGAGTGGTTAGTGGGCTTTTTCAATTCTGGAAACTTAGATCCTCAAATTCTAAGAGTTGAAATATTTAAATATATATGTTTAATATATTAAATGTTTAATATTAATACATTAAAATATTGTATATAATCTTAAATATTATATAATATAAATATTTTAATTCTCAGAATTTCAGGATTTTATATATATATATTGTACACACACACATAAATAAATATACACACACCTACATATTTCGTGGATGTGGTAGTCAGCCTCCAAGATGGTCCCAATGATCCTCACCTCCTGATAATCATACCCTTGTACAGTTCTCATTATTGGACCAGGGTCTGTCTCTGTGACCAACAGCATACAGTGAAGTGATAGTAACTCCCTGCTGAGACTGGGGTATAAAAGGCACTGTGCCTTCCATTTGGCCATGTTCTTTCGTTCTCCTGGATCACTTGCTTTGGGGGAAGCCAGCTACCATGTGCAGAAGCCTTATGGCGAGGCCTCCTGCCAATAGCCAGGTAGCAACTGAGGCTTCTTCCAGTAGCCATGTGAGTGAGTCACGCTGGAGAAACTCCTCTAAGCCCAAGTCCAGCCTCCAATGAGACAGCAACCTTTGCTGGCACCTTGCTTGAAGCCTCTTGGAGGGCTCTGAGCCAGAACTATGCCATTAAACTGCTCGCAGATCTTGTCCTTCAGAAACAAGGTAAGAGAATAAATGTTTGTTATAAGTTTTCTGTGTGGTTGGGGTGATTTAAAAAAAAATAGTTTATGTATATATTTATTGACTGCACCAGGTCTTCATTATTGCATGGGTTTTTCTCTAGTTTCATAGAGTGGGGGCTGCTCTCTGGTGCATGGGCTTCTTATGGCAGTGGCTTATCTTGTTGCAGAGTACAGGCTCAATAGTTGTGGTGCACAGGTTTAGTTGCCCTGTGGCATGTGGATCTTTCTGAACCAGGGATCGAACCCATGTCTCCTGGACATGGCTCTACCACTGAGCCACCAGGGAAGCCCTGGGGTGACTTTTCTCTTATGCAGCGATAGATAAATTATATAATGGATAGTTTCCTCCCCTCCATTTTTTCTGTTCTTGCATTCAAGGATTCCTATTGGACAGTAGACTTCCTATGTGGGTGGGTGGGTTAATCACTTAGTTGTGTCTCTTTGACACTCTTTGCGACCCCACGACCTGTAGCCCGTCAGGCTCCTCTATCCGTGGGATTCTCCAGGCAAGAATACTGGAGTGGATTGCCAGTCCCTTCTCCAGAGGATCTTCCTGACCCAGGGATCGAACCCAGGTTTCCTGCATTGCAGGCAGATTCTTTGCCATCTGAGCTACAGGGAAGATCTCAGCCAGGGTGAAAGTGAAAGTGAAGTCGCTCAGTCGTGTCCGACTCTCTGCTACCCCATGGACTGTAGCCTACCAGGCTTCTCCATCCATGGGATTTTCCAGGCAACAATACTGGAGTGGGTTGCCATTTCCTTCTCTAAGACTTCCTATAGCAGTCTTTAAATTTTCATTTATTTCCTATTTTTCTTTGTCTTTTTCCTTTCTGTTTTGGGTGATTTTCTTAACTTTATTTTCTAAACTTTCTATGGAGTTTAACTTTTGCTCTTTCATTAAAACAATTTTTAAAAAAATTTTTTTATTCTGTAAGTTTTCATTCTCTCTCTTTAAAAAAAAAAAAAATGTGGGACCCAGTTCTGGAGTCCTTTAGTCCAAAGACCTTTAGTTTTACCTTTTCTAGAGGAGAAATCTCCAGTCTCTTTCCAGGTTGGGATCTTGGCAGTCTTGCTACAGGAAATAGGGAGACAGATCTGGGGAACTTACAGCTTCTTAAGCTGAATTTCAGTCATTCCCACTGCCTTCACTTTTGTTTCTAGAGGCATCTTCCTTCCTGATTAGGTGCTGGTATTCCATGTTCCTCTGCTTTATCCACTGTTGTGTTTTGTTTTTTTCATCTACATTCAGCTTCTACAGTTGTTTTTTTTTTTTGTTTTTCCTCTGCCTATTCTCTCCACTCTGATGGGTATAAAACCTAAAACAACAACAAAAACAAAACACTTTATGTATACTTAACCAACCCTTCATGCCTTAACTGTCCCCATCTCTCTCTGGGACCTTCTGTGACTCATTCAACCTCTTCCTAATCAACACCAATAAGAGGACATTGGCTTTCTCACTGTCACTGTGGTTCTGAGGTCACAGCAAATGAATAACTGCAGTGGGAGCACTCACAAGTTGTTTCTGAATAATCAGTCCATCAATACTAAGCACACCTGCTGGTTCATGCCTGAAGACACGTCAGTGGCCTTGACCTACAGACTTTGACTTCGGAGCCAAGTGTCAAAATTTAAGAGGAGGAATTTACATACACACACCTTGGAGGTCTGAGTATGTTATATAAAACAATGCCAGTGGGTTTATATGCATATATATGTACATACACACATCTCAAAAATGAGCTTTCTTGTGAAACAAAACCCACCTTTGGACTGTGGGTGAAATGAGAAGCATGAAAAATGTTTAGCCTAAAGAGTATTTAAATATTCATGACATCTTCAAAGCAAAGCTGTTGGGAAGACTAAGCCACCCAAACACAGCTGGGATAGTACAATGAGGTGTCTTGAAAAATCACAGAGTCCTGTGCAGGGCTGAGAATATTCAGAGATGACCTAGCCTGACCCCCTACTGCCTGCATGTCATGTTCATTATTAGCAAGATAAGATTAATATTTAGAAAGTATAATACTATTTTGCCAGTTTGAAGAAAATTATATTTTGGGTTATACAACTTACTTGGGATAGCAAATTCCATTTGTTGACTCCCTGTCTTTCCCCATGTGGTATGGTTTTAAAGATGGCAGTTACGTGGCACACTCATCAGTATTCTCCTTTATACCCTTGACAGACATTACTAATCAATCATGGCCCTCATTCTCTCTCAGTCCTGCAATGTGACGTTTCATGATCCTTTTCCATGCAGTGGCCACCAGCAGTGGTTTAGGGGTAGGGTGGAGTGGGGTGGCAGGCACACCCACCAGATGAAACATAAAGCCTTTTCTGGTTGAGTCTTTTATCACTAATCTCTGTTGAACATGCTCCTGTTCACGTTACTTTATCCAGAACTGATCTAGGCATGGTCCATACTGAACACACTAGGGTAGAATTTTGGCTTTTTGTGGCCTAAAATCACTTTAGCAATTTTGTTTTTGGTATCTCATCTCCCATGGTTACTCTGGATTTTGATTAAAATTCCAAGGGTTTAAGTGTTTATGCAGTCGACTTCTTGAACTGAATAGTATGCTTTACCCTACTACACATCTTTCTTTCTTTTTGGCTATGCTGCACAGCATGTGGGATCATAGTTCCCAAGGAACCATGCAGGCAGGGGATCAAACCTGTGCCCCTTGCATTAGAAGTATGGAGTCCCAGCCACTGGACCACTAGGGAAGTCCACATCATCGTATTCTGATTCTGAACCAGGGGTCAGCAAACCACGACCCACAGAACAAATTCAGCCTGTGACCTGCTCTGGTGAGTTGTCTTATTGGAACACAGCCACACCCATAAATTTGCACATTGTCCATGATTGCTTTCACACTAAAAGGGCAGAGCTGAGTAGTTATGAAAAAGACTGTCTGGCCCACAAAGTCAAAAATACTTGGCAAAAACACTCATTGGTACTCTCTGCAGTTGTAGGCTAAAATTAGCAGTGGACATGGAGCTGATTCCTTCAGGGTGGTGGCTGGGCCCTGGAGGTGCTGGCTCCTGTCAATTATTCTAAGATGTTTTGTACCTCAATTTTTCCATCTTTGAAATGGGGAAGAAAATACCTGTTTTTCCATCTTCCAGACTTTCATGTAAACGAGATTTCAAGTACGAGAACCAGCCTTGAACAGATTGCAAAGCGGAAGCCTGTAAGATCCAACCCACAGGTGTTCTCTTTGGCTTACACAATGAACAGTAAATTGAATTAACTGGACTTTTTTTTTTTTTAATTGAGAGATTTTTGAACATCTCCTGAATAACTAGCTAACTTAGTAAGACTGAGTTTGTTGTCTTACATGAACACAATGTCTGGCATTGAGTAGAGGCATCTCCCTTTAGACAGCACACACTTTCCTGGTAACCAGTCCCACCATGCCAGTTATCTCCCCAACTTGGAAGCCATGTCAGTTACTATTTAAATGCCCCATTTCAGTTATTTACTTTGCCCTGGTGGCTCCGTGGTAAAGAATCTGCCTAACAATGCAGGAGACATGGGTTGGATCTCTGGGTTGGGAAGATCCCTTGGAGAAGGAAATGGCAACCCACTGTAGTAGTCTTGCCTGGGAAATCCCATGGACAGAGGAGCCTGATGGGCTATAGTCCAGGAGCTGAAAGAGTCAGATATGACTTAGCAACTAAATAACAACAACTAACCTTGTAGACAGTTGAATCTGCAACTTACATATCTAAGCAGGAGAGATTTTCAACTGGGTCTAAGGAAGAATATCATCTATAAGATGATGTGCACTTTACAACCATTTGAACTGAATTGATAGAAAAACTTCTTAATTCTTTGCATTTTAATGGAAGTTATCTTTCAATGGGGACAGGACATTTAAAGTAACAATACATGAAAGAGGGACTTCCTGGTGGTCCAGTGGTTAAGACACTTTCCTTCCAATGCAGGGGGCATGGGTTCAGTCCTTGGTTGAGGAACTAAGATCCCACATGCCTTGCCAGTGCAGCCAAAAAATAAATAAAAATAAAAAACTGAGATAGTGCAACAGAAATTGAGATAAAAGCATAAATCAATGAATCAGAAAGCAGAAAAATAAAACATTAAAAAATACATGAAAGAAAAGTTGTTTTTGGTACACACACACATAATTGTATATTGTGATGTTCATTTACATATTGAGGGCAAAATGTTACCTCTGAAAAGTTATAGGGGAACTCATGATTACGTTCAAATCCCAGCTAGGCTCATGGAGTCACCAACTGGTACCTTGGACAGCAGCACCCCCCACCCTCCCCCCCGCACACACACCTGCCCGCTGCCAATTCTTTGGTGTGAACTCTTATTTTTTTGATGGTTGTAACTCCTATAAAGGAGAACAGCAAATAAGAGAATGGGTAGCTACTCAAATATCTAGTCTTCACAACATTTTAATTATTTCTTTTTTGTACTCTCAGGGTGTTTATCTAACTGCTATTTTAAGGCCTAATTGGTGGCAGGGGTTTGTTTATTCTTCCTGAAAGCTACAAAGCATTTGCTTTTTGCTTTCTTCACTGCTCTTTCAACAGTGTCTGTACACAGTTAACAGTCAGTAATGCTCATAGAGTGAAAACTTGCCCCTCCTCCAGTGACACTTATATTTGCTCACCTCGGTCGCAAAAAGCAAGGTGCTAATGGGGAAGGGTTAGAACATTTGATCTTTTCTGGAAAGTGTGTTTTGTTTGGGCTTGCTGTAATAGGCTACATCCCCTTGACAACTTTGTTCACAAGATCAGATCAGTCGCTCAGTTGTCTCCGACTCTCTGCAACCCCATGAATTGCAGCATGCCAGGCCTCCCTGTCCATCACCAACTCCTGGAGTTCACTCAGACTCACATCCATTGAGTCAGCGATGCCATCCAGCCATCTCATCCTCTGTCGTCCCTTTCTCCTCTTGCACCCAATCCCTCCCAGCATCAGAGTCTTTTCCAATGAGTCAACTCTTTGCATCAGGTGGCCAAAGGACTGGAGTTTCAGCTTTAGCATCATTCCTTCCAAAGAAATCCCAGGGCTGATCTCCTTCAGAATGGACTGGTTGGATCTCCTTGCAGTCCAAGGGACTCTCAAGAGTTTTCTCCAACACTACAGTTCAAAAGCATCAATTCTTTGGCGCTCAGCCTTCTTCACAGTCCAACTCTCACATCCATACATGACCACAGGAAAAACCGTAGCCTTGACCAGACGAACCTTTGTTGGCAAAGTAATGTCTCTGCTTTTGAACATGCTATCTAGGTTGGTCATAACTTTTCTTCCAAGGAGTAAGCGTCTTTTAATTTCATGGCTGCAGTCACCATCTGTAGGGATTTTGGAGCCTAGAAAAATAAAGTCTGACACTGTTTCCACTGTTTCCCCATCTATTTCCCATGAAGTGGTGGGACCAGATGCCATGATCTTCATTTTCTTAATGTTGAGCTTTAAGCCAACTTTTTCACTCTCCACTTTGACTTTCATCAAGAGGCTTTTGAGTTCCTCTTCACTTTCTGCCATAAGGGTGGTGTCATCTGCATATCTGAGGTTATTGATATTTCTCCCGGCAGTCTTGATTCCAGCTTGTGTTTCTTCCAGTCCAGCGTTTCTCATGATGTACTCTGCATATAAGTTAAATAAACAGGGTGACAATATACAGCCTCAATGAACTCCTTTTCCTGTATGGAACCAGCCTGTTGTTCCATGTCCAGTTCTTTTTTTTTTTCCCCATGTCCAGTTAGAACTGACCTGCATACAAATATGCTTCCTGACCTGCATACACATTTCTCAAGAGGCGGGAAGTGAGTAAAAATAAGAGAATCAGATCTAGCACGCTCCCTGAGCACCAGTATACACATACTCATGCATACACAATGCATTTCAAAGTGAACTCTCCACAAAACACACAGCACCAAAGTCATTCCAAGTCTAGATCCTTGTTCATACTTCATATTTCACAACCCATTCTGGCAGCAAACCGGACAGCACTTAGCTCTTTTGCAGCCAAGAAGAAATTTCCTTCCTCATCACATTATTCCATATTAATATCATTTTTCCTTCAGGCTGTTAGCACTCCTCTCTGTACCCCTCGCTAGGCAGGTCATCATGCACATCTCTTGTTCTGTTATTTAAATCTGGTGTTTAACCTTTCCTGTGTTGGTTTCTTTATCTCTGCCTGGTTATATACAAACTGGATATAAGGAAAGGTAGAGATTAGTACAGTTCCCTGTACCAAGACAAATACAAGCCACATGTGTGATTTAAAGTTTTCTAGTAGCCACATAAAGAGGAACAGATGAAATTAACATATTTCATTTAACCTCTTATCTCTCTCTCTCTCTATCTGTTTTTTTGCCTCACTGTGTGGGATCTTGGTTCACCGACCAGGGATCATACCTGTGCCTCTTGCAGTGAGAACACAGAATCCTTACCACTGGACTGCCAGGGAAGTCCCAAACCCAATGTATCTAACATATCACTTCAGTATATAAAAATTATGTGTTGACTGATTAAAAATCTCTGTATTCCTGCCACACCAGCCTTTTTTCCCTGATTTTGGTGTCAGCATTACGGACTGACTTGTGTGGTTACAAAGGTTGAGCACTGCATTACTCTAGGGGGCAACACTCAGCCAGGCTTCCATAGCTGGCAGTGTACCTGGCGCCCCTCAAGTTGTGCAGTGCCCAACCTGCACAACACCTCATGTGAGGGCTGTCAGCCTCTTACCTCTTGATTATTGCTATGCTCATCCCTTTGGAGAAAGAATAAAGGATTGTTAGAGCAGGCACATTCACTTGGGCTCAGCTACAATATTCTGTCTTTTAAGGGTCACTAAACATTTCAAGCACCTGACACCATTTCCCTGCAAGCCAGCATCATGAGTAATGGGCAGAAGACTGCACCTCCAGGGCCCTGCAATCACTCTGAAGCAGTCAGCTTTACTCCCACTGCTAATTTTAGTTTGCAATCTGCAGAGGGTACCGATGAGTCTATTTTTTGCCAAGCACCGTTAATAGATGTGGCCTGGAAGTGGCTCATCCAGGCTGGGGCTGGAAGCCGGGAAAGAGCACCATCTGTGGCTCAGAGCTGCCTCCCTGGGGCTAGGCTTCCCTGCTCCTGCTTGCCCAGACCCCTCTTGCTCTACTGGGCTTCCTCACCTCAGTCACCCATAAAGTGGCTCACTGGCTGCAAGACTTAGTGAACTCTGGATTCCTAAGGTCACTCTCTCAGTCATAGTTGATTGAGTTGATTTGTTCCTCTGTGGTGGCAACAAGCCATGCAAGTAGAATGGAACTGGCCTGATGGATAGCATCTAGGAAAAAAAAAGATTCAATGCAGTTTCCAGGGAGGTAGTGATGGAATTAATTGAGTACAGAATTGGAAATTAACTCAGAAATCAAGGACTTCTCTGGTGGTCCAGTGGTTAAGACTCTGTGCTCCCAATGCAAGGGCCTGGGTTCCATCCCTGCAGGGAACTAGATTCCACACGTTGCAACTAAAAGATCTTGTATGCCACAGCTAAAGATCCTGTGTGTCACAAAAATAAATATTAAAGAAAAGAAAAGAAATTAAGTACTTCAGCCATTTCTTGTTACACAACGTGTATAGCAGAATGGGAGATGTTGAGGACTCTCATTCAGGGTTACACAGTGGCCTGATGGTAGAGGGTTAGATTCTTTGTGGAAGAGACCTTGTTTTATTTACCTCTCCAGTGCATTGTGTCTGGTACACAGCATTCAGTAGATGTTTGTGGAATGAATTGATGCATTTTTATAATATCTGGATTACCTACAGGCCAAAAATATGTACATATCCACTCTGTATGGAATGTGTGTGTATTGATTTTGCAAACCCAGCATCCATTACCCTTCCTACTTGTGGTGCATCCTTCCCCAGTGCTGCTGGGAGCCATGTGATCCAAGGATGGCCAATCAGATTATTCCATTTCCCTAACCACAGTGATTTGTTTGTTCAACAATCAACACGTGGTTCCAGCCTGACCAATCACAGCTTATGCAGACACAGTTCTGAGGCTTTGTTTTGGTCATGCTCTCACCAGCAGGGGAGAGACAGCCTGAGAATGAAGCCAACACAGAAGGAAGCAGAACTAAGAGCTGGAGAAAGCACTGCTGAGTTTTGGTGATGGCTTTTGACCACCAATATCTGTGTATATGAAGTCAAGGTCTGTCCCTGGATTTTTCAATTATGTGAACTGGATAATCCCTTCTTTTAAAAAAATCAAGTTTTTATTATTTGCATCTGAAACCAAATGACAGGTAAACTAGTTTAAAACACCAGTGAAACAATCTACAGATTAGTACCTCCAGCAGCTCCTATTGTTTGCATTTTCACCTTCCCCCTAAGCCCAGCCTTAGGGGGTAAATTTACAGGAGCCTAGACTTTAAGTAGTGGTTTTATTCTCATTGCCAATGATTGCTTTAGGCATGAGTAGGTGATGCAAATGTGGTGAAGAGAGGGAAATTGCTTGCCTGAATTCTGGGATAGATTTTCCTCTTGGGTTGTTGTTTTAGTTGTTAAGTCGTGTCCAGCTCTCTTATGACCCCATGGACTGTAGCCCCCCAGGCTACTCCGTCCATGGGATTTCCCAAGCAGAATGCTGAAGTGGGTTGCCATTTCCTTCTCCAGGGGATCTTCCTGAGCCAGGGATTGAACTAACATCTCCTGCCCTTTCCTGACTTTGTACATGGCTATGTGAGGATGTGATGACTGGATCTGCAGCAATCAGCTTGAGGCCATGAGGAGATAAGTCAGAGGATGGGAACCAGAGTGTTAAGGGTGGCAAAGCAGGAAAATGGAAAAAGCCTGTGTCCTCGGTGGTATCACTAAAGTACTGGCAGCCAAAAGCAACTTGATTGGAATAATGGGTGTTTTTTAAAAATTAATTATTTTTGACCATGTCTTGTGGCTTGCAGAGGTTTAGTTCCCCAACCAGGAATCAAACCTGGGGCTACAGCAGTGAAAGCTCCAAGTCCCAACCACTGGACCACCAGGGAGGTCCCAGAATAACTGCTTTTTAAAATATATTTTTAAATAGAAAAGAGAAGTGAAAACTTTGAATGGAATCTCACAGGAAGACCGTTATGTAAAATAATTATATGAGAAGTTGCCCTAGAAGAAGTGGGGAGGGAGTACTGAAGCCTTAATCACTTGGACCCTGATATTTTCCCTTACGACAGGCCCCATGTATCCTCTGGAATCCTGGGCCTCTCGTTTGAAGACTGGCCTACAGTCTAACTGTTAAACTAGAACAACATTTCCCAACCTTGGCCCTGTTGATACAATTCTTTGTTGCGGGGGCTGTCCTGTCCATCTAGGATGTTTTAACAGCGTCCCAGGACTCTACCCAGCAGATGCCAGTAACACCCTGTTCCTGATCATGACAGCTAACAATGTTTCCAGACATTGTCAGAGGTTCCTTAAGTGGAAAATATTGTCCCTAGGTGAGAAATGCTAAAGTAGAATTATTCACTTCTCAGTTATTTTAGAACAATAAGTTTGCTGTTTTGTGAGACAGTTGAGGCATTATTATAAACATATGAACTGCAGAAAAATGACACGAGAGATGAGGATGTGGAGAAATTGGACCCCCTGTGCACTTCTGCTGGGAATGTAAAATGGTGCAGTGGATAACAACTTGGTGTCTCTTTAAAAAGTTGAGTATAGAATTATCATATGATCCAGCAATCCTGTTACTAGATGTATATCCCAAAGAATTGAAAGCAGGGACTCAAGCAGATATTTGTACACTAATGTTCACAATAACTGAAAGATGGGAGCAACTCAAGTGTTCACTGGAAGATGAGTGGATAAGTAAAATGTGGTCTCTACATACAAAGGAATGTTATTCAGCTATAAAAAGAATGAAATTCTGGTACATGCTACAATATGGGTGATCTTTTACAACATTATGCTAAGTAAGTGAAGTAAGCTAGACACAGAAGGACAAATGTTATGTGATTCCACTTATATGAAATACCTAGAATATGAAAATGCATAGAGACAGAAAATAGAGTAGAGGTGACCAGGGGCTAGGAGAGGGGAGAGTAAAGAGTTACTGCATAATGTATACAGAGTTTCCATTGGGGTGATGAAAATCTTGGAACTTGATACCAGTGATTGTTGTATAACATTGTAAATGTAACTAATGCCATTGAGTTGTAGCTTAAACCTCGTCAAAGTAGCAAATTTTACATTATGGACACATTTTTTACTGAAGTAAAAAAGTAAACAATAAACTTCAAATAAAATAAAAACCCAGGTTCCATCCCCGGGTGGGGAAGATCCTCTGGAGAAAGAAATGGGAACCCATTCCACTACTCTTGCCTGGAAAATCCCATGGATGGAGAAGTGTGGTAGGCTATAGTCCATGGGGTCGAAAAGAGTCAGACAGGACTTCACTCTCACTTTCAAGTTAAAGTTGTGGACTTTTGCCAAGTCCTGTAGTGCTTGGTGCAATGTGTGACCAAGATGCTGTGGCCCATGATGGAACACCTGAGGGGAAGGAGTAGATGCGATCTGGGGACTCTGTTCTGACTCCACTAGCGTTAGTGGCTGTGGAGTTCTAAGACATCCCTGTTAGAGGTGGTGGTTCTATCGTGTACTTTCCATGTACTAAGCTAAAGTCTTCACACAAGTCACCTCATCTAACTCAAAACAACCCCAGGTGGGTCTTCCCTGGTAGCTCAGTGGTAAAGAATCCACCTGCCAGTGCAGGAGACATGGGTTCAATCCCTGATCCAGGAAGATCCCACATGCCCTGGAGCAAATAATCCCATGCACCACAACTATTGAGCCTGTGCTCTAGAGCCCAGGCTGCAACTACTGAAGCCCTCCAGCTCTAGAACCTGTGCTCTGCAACAAAAGAAGCCTGAGTATGAAGACCCAAAACAGCCAAAAATATATAAAATAAAATTATGAAAAAAACAAAAACTCTTCCCTGAAAGCCATTGGGAAGTTTGTCTTTAAAAAACAAAAACAACCCAGGAAACAACCTGGGTGCTCCTATTGACCCTTATATTAAAAAAAATTTTTTTTGGCCACACCATGCAGCTTGCGGGATCTTAGTTCCGCGAGCAGGGATCAAACCCGTGCCCTCTGCCTTAGAAGCACAGAGTCTTAACCACTGGAGTGCCAGGGAAGTCCCTGTCCCTTATATTTGTGATTGAACTGAGGCTCAGAGAAAGGGGTAGAGCACATATTCAACCCAAGTAGTCGGGTTCCATTCAGGCCCCCTGCTTTTAACCATTGGACTCTCTTTTGCTGAGCTTTGGGGCCAAAATGCTTACTGTTGGATTACAAAGCCTGTTTTGAGTATTTACTTAGTTAAACAGTAATAAGGAGAAGTGAAATCATTAGTGGTTCCCAAGCGGCTCTAGTCATTCTGACTGTACAGTTTTTTTTTTAAAGTCTCATTCCACGGAAGATGTGTTTTTCTCTGAACAATGTCAGTTAGATCAGAGAAGCACTTTTCCCAGGAGGGAGACTGAAGCACATGGGCATTTCCGTGGGCCAGGATGCTCCTGATTTGTGAATTTACAATTTCCTGTTGGGGGCTTAGATGGCTATATCCAAATTTTCTTGTCTATCTTTCTACCTTTATTGGGGAGTGAATTATGGCGCTTGATGATTTAATCTGTGTAATCTCTAGACAAAACATGGCTCCACTTTGCTGCCAGGAAAATGTTAATTTATTCAGCTTTTGGATCTCGATAGGAAAATGAAATGATTGACAAAGCAGTGTGTGTGTGTGTGTGCATACTCTTGTGCTTGCACATGTGTGCTGATACACAAATATCTGCACAAAGAGCAGCAACCATGGCTTAGGTAGGGGTTTTAGCTGGAAAGGTCTTCAGGCTCCTTTCAAGGACTGCAATCTCCCCTTCCCCAAAATTGTATGCACAACTCTGTGTCTATGGCATGATTATTTTTTTGGAGGGCACACAATACTGTGTTCATCAGAATCTCAAAAGGGTTTTAGGGAACATCAGTCTGTAATTTGATGACGCCTGTTACCTGGCACGTCTTTCTCTTTGAAGAGCCACAATCATCTTAGGTATGAGAGGTCCTTGATATTTGAGAAGCGTCTTTCTCTAGGTAAGGTGCTGAGCTACGGGAATTGTTATTATTTCGAGCTTGTTAAGCTTGAAGCTTGAGAAACTCCAGCCAGATAGAAATAAACTTTGGCAGGATGAATCTGAGCATGGCTGTCTGCGCCTCCAGCAGGCTGTCCCTTCTCCTTCCAGCTCCTTCCCCTCCTTCTGTTCAGCTGCTTGAGCTTCTGCCCACCTTCTGTTTTCCAGGCCTGGAACCACCACGAGGAATGGAAAGACCACACAGTTTCACTTGATTTAACATGTTTGACACATAGTAGGAATTAAAAAAAGAAAAAGGTAGCTTAAAAAAGCACATCCGTCCAGATCTCTGGGAAATGGTAATTCGTTCCAGATGTGGAACAAGGAAATTCCCATTCTTTTCCTAGGCAGAACCAGAGACAAGCTCAGGTTTTACACATTCATGGTAAATGGGGGGCCATCTGAATGTGAGTTTCTTTACTTGAAAAAAAAAAAAAGAGAGAAGCATAATTAGCTGAGTATTCAGCACATGCCATGCTCTGTCTTCGATCATTCATGTGCAGTATCTCCATCAGTCATCACAGCGGTCGGGGAGGTTGGTACTCTCACAACTGTGTTAGAGACGAGGAAATTGAGGTTTGCAGAGGTGAAGCAATTTGCCCATGGTCAAATTGACAGCGAGCATCAAGAGTCAGGCTTTGAAAGCCCTGTTTCCATGATGCTGAGCCATTTATGTGAACCTCACATTTTCTCATTTGATCAGGAAGGACTTCTTGTATGAGAAGGACCACGACCTGAAGGTTAACAAATGATATATTCCATGAATGTGTCTGTCTGTAATTTTCTTGGGATTAAGCAGTCCTTCTTAAACTTTACTGCGTATACAAATCACCTGGGAATCTTATGAATGCAGATTCTGATTCAGCAGGTGTGTGAATCCTGGAGTGGGGCCCAAGATGCATATTACTAACAAACTTCTAAGTGAGGCTACTGCTACTGAACGTTTTGAGTTAGTCAGGGGATAGATACAGTGTTTACAAAGGACTGGCTCATATATGATCTCCTTTGATGCTCACCCAACCCCTGTGAGGTTACCATTATTATTTCTACCTTAGAGATGAGGACACTGAGAGTCTGATTAGAAATGGCTACCATTTTCCAGTGTCAGCTATTTCTGGAAATAAGATGTGGGCATTTATTGTACTATTCTTATAACTTCGTCTTCTATAGAAAAGTTTCGGAGTCAAATGTTGAAGAAAAGAGAGAGAAAAGAGTGGTATCCACAGTATCAAATTCTGTGGTGAAGTCAGGTCAAGATAAAAGTCAAAAGAGTTCACTGGATTTAGCAACATGGATTTAGCATTGAATTCATTGCCCCTACATTCTAGTAGGAAACTTATAAATGAATATATAATTTCTTCTTTTTTTTTTTGGCTGTGCTGTTTCACTTCCTAATCCTATATTCTTACATATAGCACTTTTTCACCTCCAAATCCTTTTCCATTTTGTAATTACATATTCATCTATGGGTCTCCACATGGAATTTAAATGACATGAATTCAAGGACCATGTCTTCTCTGGTCACTGTCATATCCCCACCATCTAGCACATTTCTTGACCCACAGTAGGCAGTGAATGCAAATTGTTGAGTGAATGGATTAATGAAAAGTTCAGACACTGCATAGAACTGGCAGCTTTGCATCTAGGAAAACCAAGACTAAAACCACTGAAAGGAGAGATGATTCTTACCTATGTTTAAAGCTCTGCAGAACAAATAATTTCACACTAAACATCAGTACTCCCATTGCAGTCTTTTGGCATGAAATGTGCAAACTGTGACTGGAAATTGATTCAAGCTCAGAGGTAGGCAGCTGGGGAGAACACATTTAAAAAATTATTGCTGATGTATGCTGTGACAGAGCCCAGCATGGCCCCAGAGGCCAGTGTATGACCAAAACTAATGACATTGGGCTTTTGGCCTAAAAGATAAGAAAGTTCAGCTGTAAGTAGGGACTCAGAACAAATTTCATTCCCGTTCATTTGTTTTAGATGTTTGGATTTTGAGTTGATTTGAACTGGTTTTCTAGGTGGAGCCATTTACAAAATCTAATATTTGGCTTTTGTTAAGGTTGTGTGCATCAGTGCAGTTTTACTCTAGCTTCTGGTTCATAGTCTCTGTAAGACCACTGTGGTTCTCAGTGATTCTCAGGCAAGATCATCCGTTCTAAGAATCCTCTTGCTTGAAGGTCCTGGAGTATTATTTTGTCCAGTCTCCTGCCTGCAAAGGGTCATTTGATTTGTCCAAGGCAGATTGTTCACTTGTTTTTATTTATTTAGCAAACATTTGCTGAATGTTTACTCTCTCAAACATCAGGGCTAACAATACTAAGATATATCCACTCTCAAAGTCATTCCTTGAGGACAAAGGCCATGTCTCGGTCTTGTTTTTTCTTTACACAGTGCCTGGTCCAGTTTTTGTAGCAGGTATGGTGGCATTTGTCACTTTTTGGTGCCCAGTGTTAGACTCTTCATCCAATCTTTGGAAATTTTCCCATTATATGTGTCTTAGGGAGAGGTAGGGCCCTCCTGGTGCTTCAGGAGCTTCAGAGATAAAGTAATTGCCTTCCCAGGTTGTTTGCAGCTCAGGTGTGAGCCTGTGATCTAGACTTGACCAATTAAATGCACGTGTATGAGAGTTTTACCAGGGAGCCACATTATGCAGAAGCCGGGGCTGTGGAGGATGTGTTTGGGGGATGGCACAAGCGGCAGTAGGCTTCTGGAGGCCAGTGTTGGTACCAAAGGCAGCACCATTGCCCAGGGCCAGCAGAGGCGGAGGTCTGAGCTGCGGCACACCTTGGCTCACTGGCTGCTGCACTCTCGTCCTCTCTGAACTCTTCTTGTCACCTGAATTTGGCAGAGGCCTTTATGCCTGCCCACTCGCCAGGCCTGGCTCTCCAACCTTCCAGATGGTTCCTTGAGCTCCTCAAGCCCCAGAATGCTTGAAGGAGCCAGAGCTGTTTGCTGTTGCTTGCACCTGGGACACCTGATTTGTGTAAACTCTTGGCTCACCAACCCCAGAATACCAGTGCCTTTCTTACTTTTCCATGATTAAATTTAACTTAGACTCTGGTGTGGGTTTTTTGGGCTGCACCACCCTGGCTTGTGGGATCCTAGTTCCCTGACCAGAAATGAACCAGCTCCCTTGGCAGTGAGAATGCAGAGTCCCAGCCACTGGACCACCAGGGAATTCCTTTTAATTTATATTCTGAACTCCCATTATGTTGGGTGGTAGATACTTCATCTCAGTCAACTCAGGATCTCATCTCCTCACCAGTCTTTTTTTAAACTAACATCTAAAATTAGTTTTTAATGTTATAAAAACACAGAAGAGTGAGAAATAGAGAAAAATGCCATAGATAATCCCACCATTCTAATTTAACTACTGTTATTTGCACCTTCTTTATCTTTTTCATGTGTATAAGTTTTTTACAGATTTAACACAAACAATTCTTTACACTTCTTAACACATTTTAAACTAATATTATTGGATCGATATTTTCCTTGTGACTTCTGGGCATTCATAATACAGTTATGAATTTTATTATAAAATTTTATTTTAGAAGTTTGTATATTGTTGAAAAATTAAAACCTATGAGAGTTGAAACACTAGTACAGTGAACACCTATATGCCGCCCCTTCTATTTTAGTTCTTAACAACTTTCTGGATTTGCTTTCTCTGTCTCTCCTAAATGTACCTGTATGTTCCCCCCACTGAATTATTTGAGAAGTTGCAGAAGTTATGGTATTTTAATCTCTTAATAGTTCAGTGTTATTTTCCTAAGTAAAAGGACTTTCTGCTACATAATTGCAATACCATTACCACAGTTAAGAAAATTCACAATAATTTCATAATATCATCTAAAATCTAGTACATGTTCAAAATTCCCCAATTGTTCCCAAAACATCTCTCATAGCTAGATTCTGAGAGCCTCTTTTTTAGGTTCCTGGAGGCTTAAATAATGTCAGTGTTGGGGGTGGGGTAAGAGTGATGCGTGGAGTCCTTTATGGGAGGAATCTGGAAGACTGCTTCACCATGCCTGGATCCTATTTCCCCTTTTGGGTCTTGCCAGATTCTGCTGGCTTTTCGGGTGAACTGCTCAGAGCACGGATTTCCAGCATTCAGATTCCAGTCGAGTGTTTCTGTTGATAGCGCCCCCTCGTGGGGGCGGGGGACAGGTACACCCCAATGCCCAAGCTCTTTGAGCTTCCCTTCCTATGTTTTCTCATTCTGAAGGCAAGAACTCCCTGGTCTGCTTCTTTGTTTCCTTTGGCATGAGTCCCTTCAAGGTTCAATCTTTTGAAACTTAGAAGCCTTTTTAATGCTTTCCTGGTTGAGCCATGGTCTGACCCCTTAAGCAGAGAACGGCCATAGGATAGGAGGACATACTCGTGCTGTAGGAAATGAACATCAGTTAATCTTTCTAAATATTATCCCAGCTTATTTGTTCTGTGTCGACATTAGCACATGTATTTAGCTGTTATGCCTCAGGATGGCCATGCTGGTTGTTTAAATATTAAAATACTTATGAACTAGACTGCTAATCCTGTTATCCTAAAAGATAACTTTGGCTGGTGTCTGTTTTCTTCATCTTTCTCATATGTGTATTTTTAGATATTTATGAATACAATTAATGCAGTGGTAAATTAACACTATATAGTAATAAAAAGCCACTGTCCTGAGTCCCCTGTCCCCCAGGAAGTCCAGCCTCTCCCCCAGGACACTTCAGATCTCCAAGAGGCCAATGGGTGAATGCCGAGAAGAGCAGGGTACCTCCAGGAACCTCTAAATCCATTCTGATGGATGGTGCCAAGACTCGAAGCCCGTTCTAAATATCCTGGTAGAGTAAATGTAAATCAGATCTCATCACCCTCTTGCTTAAAAGCCTTCATTGTCTTGGCTCCCTGTTTCCCTCAGAATTAAATTCCAGCTGCCTCACAGATCACCCAGGACCTTATAAGGTCTGGCGCTTGCATCCCTCATTAGCTTCTTCTCTATCTCCCCACCTGCTTCCATCAGGCCTTCTACTACCCATGTCCTGGCTGAGATAAACTTGTTTGTTCCTTATGAATCCTGTGCTCTCTTTGGACTCTGGGTCTTCTCAGAGTTGTCCCCTCTGCTGGGAGTTGCCTTGCTAATTACTGCCGACCTTCAGGTCTTAGGTTGAATGTCATTTCTCCTGATCTGGGCTCAGGCTTCCTGTAGCTCTTTGAACTTCTTTTATAGTAGAACTCATCATAACCATTTCCTGTGATTGCTGGTGTCTTCCCATTAGGACTCTGAATACCAGAAGGCTAGTGTTCATACTTATCTTGCTCATCATTTCACCCCAAGTGTCTAGCGTTGTATTAAACGTTATTGGAAGAAGTGATGAAATTTATGCATTCATAAATGCATATGTGTGTGTCTGTTTACTCACATACACACATGAAAGAGTCAACAGATGGGACTCGGAAAAGGGGGATAATCTGGAACGTGGCTAAAAATGGAATGATGTCAGGTCAAGTGTCCACATGGGATCACTGGTGTTTGTGGGTAGGAAGAGATAGCCTGAAATCTAGTAGCCTAGTGAAAGGAAATTAGTTGAAGTGATGCAGATAGGGATAGGAGACTGTTTTGCAGATGATTATAGATGCCTTATCATGGCATCTTAAGATCTCTTAGAGATAAAAGTTTAGAGAAAAACTGGGGTTGCTTATATCTTTACAGTGTGGAGAAAGCAAGCATGAAGGAAATAGGAAATCTACCCTCCACATCCCTGACTCCATCAGCAGAGCAAAGCGACTCTTGTCACTTCGGGAGGCAAGGCCCTCCCTGCAGGGGGATTATGTATCTCCATGCTGTTGACCGGCTTTGGCCAGTGAAATGTGGGTGGAAGAGATAGGTGTCACTTTAGGGTGAGAGTGATGAGTGTGGTTTGCGGGTCTCCTTTTCCTTTGGCCAAAATGACTGTCAGTGTTCCAGATGGAGCTCGCACATCAGACTTGCGGTGTGAGTGAGAAACCAGTCCTCTGGGGTTGTTACTGCAGTACTGCTCTCCTATTCTGACTCTTATGTGCAGTACCACTTGGATTTTTTTCCCCACATTATAAATCCAGATTTTGTTGTGAAATACTTTAAAAAGTTTGTAATGAATTCAAATCATACATATGTATGTATGTGTATGTGTATGTGTGTGCATGTGTGTGTGTGTGCTCAGTTGTGTCCGACTCTGTGACCCTCTGGACTGTAGCCCACCAGGCTCCTCTGTCTGTGGAATTTTCCAGGCAAGAATACTGGAGCCAGTTGCCATTTCCTACTCCAGGGGATCTTCCTGACCCAGAAATCGAACCCAAGTCTCCTGCGTCTCCTGCATTGGCAGGCGGATTCTCTGCCCCTACGTCACCTGGGAAGCCTGTGTATATATATGAAACATTGGGAGGGTGGGTCAAAAAACGTGTGTAGGCCAGTGGTTTCCTATCTTGTAGTTAGACACAGATACATTATGATGTACAGGACAGACATGCTCTTTACTTCATGGGGTGTTTCAGGAAATGAACACTAGATAAAAGAAACATAAACGTTATTTCTGAGTTATCCTTGCAATAAGTACTACAAAGCCAAAACACAGGGTACAATGAGAGCTCTCTGAGGGGAACTGGCCAGGTGAGGGCGGTAGCAGGGGGGTCAGGTGCAGGTGAGATGGCCAGGTGAAAGGCCCTGACAGGGGAAGTAGAGACTGTGACCTTTGCCTAACGCAAAATCTCGGAGCTGAAAGAAGTTTGAGGAGCTTGTAACTGGAGCTCTTAAGAGATAATGAGTGGTTCAAGTGGTGTGGGAGTCCTCATAGGCTTTGAAGAATAGCTTGGGCCTTAGCCCAAGGGTAATAGGGAGCCATTGAATGATATTTAGCAAGGGAATGTCATATTCCAAAGTTGTAGGAATGTGACATTCATTTAATCATTTTTTATGGGTTTATTCAACACATCTCTGAGTATCCACTCTGTGGAAGGTATTGTGCTTACAAGCACAGGAAATGCAAAACTATGCCCTGTCCTCAAGGAACTCATAGTTTAACTTAATAAAGTTGTTACCACATGGACACAACTATAAGTTAAAGTAGAAGGTGGTGTATGCCACCATTTATTCAATCACTTATTTATTCAGTAGACATTTATTAAACACTCACACGTATGTGCCAGGCACTTGTTGTATATATGGGGTATATAGTGAACAAGACATCATGGATATTACAGTTTAGGTCACCCCATAAGGCAAAGTTTCCTTATTTTTGAAGTGACAGAAGTATTCGCAACACAACAAAATTACTGTGATGTTTACATGAGAGAAAGTGCTTAGCATAATGTCTGAAGATAACTACTCTATAAAAGACAGCTTGTTATTATCACTGTTATTAACATGAAGGAAGAATTTCTAAGATCAACATGATGTGAAGTATTGGAGTCAAGCTTGGAGTCAAGTAAGGAGTCAAGCTTGAGGAAAATGAGTGGCTCCATAGAGACTAGAACTATTCAAGAGTGGCAGAGGTGTGTGTGTGTGTGTGTGTGTGTGTGTGTGTGGTGAGAGGGTCATTATAACACACTTTGACAAATAAAAAGATCAAGCTTGTGATGGACAGATAACAAGACCCTCTGTGGGCTAGGAGAGGGAAGGAGAACATGAGGTATGGTAAAACTGCTGCTGCTGCTGCTAAGTCACTTCAGTCGTGTCCGACTCTGTGCGACCCCATGGACTGCAGCCCACCAGGCTCCTCCGTCCATGGGAGTTTCCAGGCAAGAGTACTGGAGTGGGTTGCCATTGCCTTCTCCAAAACTGATGCTACAGAGATTTATAGAGAGCATCAGTTCAGTTCAGTTCATTTGCTCAGTTCTGACCAACTCTTTGCGACCCCATGGACTGCAGTTCGCCAGGCCTCCTGGTCCATCACCACCTCCTGGAGTTTTACTCAAACTCATGTCCATTGAGTTGGTGATGCCATCCAACCATCTCATCCTCTGTCAACCCCTTCTCCTCCTGCCTTCAATCTTTCCCAGCATCAGGGTCTTTTTCTGTGAGTCAGTTCTTCATATCAGGTGGCCAAAGTATTGGAGTTTCAGCTTCAGCATCAGTCCTTCCAATGAATCTTCAGGACTGATTTCCTTTAGGATGGACTGGTTGGATCTGCTTGCTGTCCAAGGGACTCTCAAGAGTCTTCTCCAACACCACAATTCACAAGCATCAGTTCTTTGTCACTCAGCTTTCTTTATAGTCCAACTCTCACATCCATACATGACTACTGGAAAAACCATAGCTTTGACTAAACAGACCTTTGTTGGCAAAGTAATGTCTCTGCTTTTTAGTATGTTGTCTAGGTTGGTCATAGCTTTTCTTCCAAGGAGCAAACGTCTTTTAACTTCATGGCTGCAGTCGCCATCTGCAGTGATTTTGGAGCCCATAGGAAGAGCATAGGAAATACAATAGATAACCAGTCATTTCCTGACCAATCCAGGGTGTGTGGTCATTCAGCGTGCATACCCATTGGCAGGATGGTTATAATCCTTTCCGAACTAATAAAGTTGAGAGAAAGAAAGGAAAACATTACCAAGAGGTCTGTTCTACTCTGCCAGGGACTAAGGTCAGTCAGGTAGATGAGTCAGGGTGAGTCAACAGGTACTCTCTGTTTTAGAAGTGGGTGCTTCAAGTGGTGCAGCCCTTTTAGCTGATTTTGAAAGGATGGAATTCATTTTGACATTGAACAGATCAAAGTGTTTGGTAATACGGTGATAGATGTTGTGTAAACATGATGTATTATAAGTCAGATTATAGATATATCGTGTGCACACATATGTATATACATAATAATACTAAAGGAAATCAATCCTGAATATTCATTAGAAGGACTGATGCTGAAACTGAAGCTCCGGTATTTTGGCCACCTGATGGGAAGCGCCGAGTCATTAGAATGCTGATACTGGGAAAGACTGAAGGCAGGAGGAAAAGGGGACGACAAGGATGAGATGGTTGAATGGCATCACCGACTCAATGGACATAAGTTTGAGAAAGCTCTGGGAGATGGTGAAGGACAGGGAAGCCTAGTGTACTATGGTTCATGGGGTTGCAAAGAGTCGGACACGACTGAATGACTGAAAAATAACAACAACCAAAACATATAGAGCAATGCTGTCCAATAGGCACATAATGACAACCATATATGTAATTAAAAGTTTTCTAGTAACCACATTAGAATAGTAAAAAAAAAACACTATGTGAAAATAATTCTGTTACCCTCAAACTGAGTTTGCCTCTTGATAGGTGTAGAGTCAAAAGATACAACCAAACCAAAGAATGGGAGAAGGAAGGATTCATCATTTCTTGCAGCAAGTAAGAACATTGGGGATCTTTCCCAAAGCAGTGTCTTTTGGAACAGCAAAATTGGGGATGTTTTAAGCTAAGGGCACATGTATATTCATGAAGGGCTTGGGTGGTCCGCATAGTCCAAGTTTTAGTTGATTGAAGTCACTAAAGGAGTCAGTAAAGGTTGACACCATCATCCCTTAAGTTCCAGTTGATCTGGTGGTTGAGTGCTTTAGGCTGATCTTTACCACTCAAACACAACTAGGAGTCCTTTCAATTGATGTATGTTATCTTGGCTGTTATTACATCTCTTGCCTGATAACAGTTACTTGTTTTTGCGTTCTTTTGTCCCCTTAAGGTCATTAAGGGGACTTCTGTAATGGTCCAGTGGCTAAGCTCCCAATGCCGGGGGCCCAGGTTTGATCTCTGGTTAGGGAATTAGATCACACATGCTGCAACTAAAAATCCTGCTTGTCACAACTAAAACCTAGTGCAGCCAAATAAATAATATGAATAAGTATATTTAAAAACTTTAAAAAATCATTAATTACTGAGACTTGTTCAAGAGTAAGTATTGCGACCAGGCTTCAGTCATTTTTTTTTTTTAATTTAGTCTGAAATTCCATGTGTATTTTACATTGACAGCACGTGTCTCTTCCCGCTAACCACATTTTGGGTGCTGAGTAGCCACATGCACCTACTGGCTACCAGCATTGGACAGAACAGACTATAAAACAGTGACTTGTAAACATTTTTGAATAGAGTAAGAAACACATACACACACTATAAAAATTAAGCCAAGTTTTTATGAAATAATCATACTGTGAATTTTGCACTCTGATATTTTCTGTTCAGTTCTGTTTAGTTAAAAAACATGCAGGTCATAACCCACTGGTCATAAATTGTTTTTATGACCACCTATTTGTGGATGCCTGAAGTTTGAAAACATTGATAGGAGAAGCCTGTAGAGTGACATCTTGATTGAGAGGCTGAAGGGATAGGCTCTAGTATTAATGGTGAGGGTAAAAATTACCTTAAACTGCCCTGGGTCTTTACAAGGGCAAAAGGCAAGAATGAACTTGTTTCTTTTTGTGTTTTGCTTGTGACCTTCCTGTCTATGAGGCACTGAGGCCAAATTCTAATGTGATTTGTTTTAAGAGCTGCAGGATACATTTTTCTTTCTTTCTCATAATTGAATTCAAATAAGGTAAATGTGTGCATATTGAAAACACCCTGGATACAATATATGTTTTAACTGATATATCTATATGTGTGTTTAGTGGCTCAGTCATGTCTGATTCTTTTCCACCCTTTGAACTATAGCCCACCAGGCTCCTTTGTTCATGGGAGTTTTTAGGCAAGAATACTGGAGTGGGTTGCCATCTCCTTTCCCAGGGGATCTTCCTTGACCCAGGGATCGAATCCATGTTTCCTTTCTCTTGCATTGCTGGTCGATTCTTTACCCGCTGGCCACCAAAGAAGCTCTCTCTATATATATGTATATATACATATATGTGTGCATGCTAAGTCGATGCAGTCATGTCATGATTCTTTGCCATACTACTGCATTTCCTATGTATCCTGCATTGGCAGGTGGATTCTTTACCACTTTGCTACATAGGAAGCTGCCAAACAGTGCTAAAAAGCCTGTGTAACTGACCAGAAGCAAAAACTGGATAGAAGTTTTTGGATAGTAGCTGACTCCTTGGCAGTGGGAGCCATATTTGAAAACTATCTGAGGAAAATGGAAAAGATAGATGTTATGGGAACTGATCTGATCTGATGGGAACTGATCTGGGGATTCCTGATGTGGCCACACCCCATTCCCCCACACCATAGGCCCTCTGCAAAGTGTGGAACCCAGGGCTCCCATATTGATTCCAGGTGCTTTTCCTCACCTGGTTGCAGCTGATTGGACTAAAGGTAGACACTTGGGTATAGATTAGCCAGTCAGAGTCTTTGTTTCTTGAGAATATGCATAAGGAGAAATAGAAGGCATGATTAAAGGCATGGGCGTGCATGGGCCAGGATTGGTATCATGGTGAAACTGCACAACTCAGATTAAGACATTAAGACTTGAACCCGTGGACCAGGATGTGAACCCAGCCAAAACCCCAACTGGCACTTGAACCCAGGTTTTTTGTTTTTTTTTTAAGCTGTAGCATGTAGCATGGGAGATCTTAGTTCTCCAAACAAGGACTGTACCTGCGCCCTCTGCAATGGAAACACAGAATCTTAGCCACCAGACCACCAGGAAAGTCCTGAACCTACCATCTTTTTTTAAAAAAAAAAAAGTATTTATTTTTGGCTGCATTGGGTCTTCATTGCACTCAGTCTTTCTCTAGTTGTGCTGAGCAGGGGCTACTCTTCATTGTGATGTGAGGGCTTCTCATTGCCGTGGCTTCTCTTGTAGATCATGAGCTCTAGGTGTGCAGGCTTCAGTAGTGGCAGCACAGCACACGGGCTCAGGTGTTGTAAAGCAGGAGCTTAGTTGCTCTGAGGCCGTGGGACCTTCCTAGACTAGGGCTCAAACCTGTGTCCCTCACGTTGGCAGGTGGATTCTTATCCACTGCACCACCAGGGAAGTGTGGAACCCACAGCCCTTTAATTGAGGTCACATATCTGGTCTCAGGACTTAATGAAGCTCAAGTTCTTTATGTCTTATTGCAGAAAAAATTCAGTGAGAGACCAAGTGATAGGTAAAAAGTAGTTTTATTAAGAGAGATGCACATTCCATAGACAGAATGCTGTCCATCCCAAAAGGCGAGATTGGCCTTGGAATGACTCCACAGATTGTGGGCCATCTCAGAATGTGAGAGGCCCCAACATACGGGGTGATTAGTTTTTATTGGTTGTATAATTTAATAGGCTAACAAGTGGGAGGATTATTCCAACTATTTTGGGAAAGGGGCAGAGATTTCTAGGAATTGGGTACCGCACACTTGGCCTTTTATGGTCAGCCTTGAATTGTCATGGAGAAGGAAATGGCAACCCATCCTATTATTCTTGCCTGGAAAATTTCAAGAACAGAGGAGCCTGGCAGGTTATGATCCATGGGGTGACAAAGTGTCGGACACAATTGAGCACAAGATGGTGGAAGTTGAGTCTTCCACCATCTTGAACCTAACAGGTTCTAACTAGTCTTTGTCATCTCCTCAACGACTCTGTCACTACGGACAGTAACTTCAGCCATAAAATTAAAAGATGCTTGCTCCTTGGAAGAAAAGCTATGACCAACCTAGACAGCATACTAAAAAGCAGAGACATTACTCTGCCTGCCAATGCAGGAAACATAATGAGACATGGGTTCGATACCTGGGTTAGCAAGGTCCCCTGGAGGAGGGCATGGAAACCCACCTCAGAGTTCTTGGATGGAGAATCCCATGGACAGAGGAGACTGGTGGGCTGCAGTCCATAGTACTGCAAAGAGTCAGACAGTACTGAAGGGATTTGATCTCCAGTCGAGATCATGAATCCAGAAAGTTTGGTTTCAGATCTTAAGCTCTTAACTAATTATGTATAGAGACTTGGGCCCAAAGAAGCTATAAACAAAAAGCAATTATAAGAACTCAAATGGCTCAGTAGCTTTAGGAGGGGAGCATTTAATTTTTTTTTTAATTATTTGTTTGTAAATTTGTTTCCTGCAGCACTGGGCCTTTGATGCTGCTCTGGGGCTACTCTAGTTGTGATGCACTGTCTTCTGATTGCCATGGCTTCTCCTGTTGCGGAGCATGGGCTCTAGGGCATGCAGGCTTCAGTAGTTGTGGCCCACAGGCTTAGTTGCCCCAAGGCATGTGGGATCTTAGTTCCCTGACCAAGGATGGAACCAGTGGCCCCTGCATTGCAAGGACAGATTCTTAACCACTGGACCATCAGGGATGCCCTTGTTTTTTATTTTTTAATTAAAAAAAAAATTTTTTTTTTTAAGTTTTGGCTGTGGCACAGCTTGTGGGATCTTAGTTGCTCAACCAGGGATAGAACCCAGGCCCTCACAGTGAAAGCACAGATTCCTAATCACTAGACTTCCAGTGAATTCCTGGGAGAATTTAATTTAGGAGCAAAAAACCACATGCCTCAAGAGCAACAGAAAATAACATCACTTTAGAATCCAATAATCAAAATAATTACCACTTTCAAGTATTTACTATATGCAGTGCTTCCTGTGTTTTGTGAATATGGGCTTAGGAGACTGACTTTATTATTATCCCTGTTTTACAGATGAGGAAACCAAAGTACAGAGTCATAAAGTAAATGTCACAGAGCTAGTAAATGACCCCTGAGATTTCATCCCAGATGTTTGACTCAAAATCTGTGCCTTTTCCCAGTCATGCTAGGCTATCTCTTAGTACAAGCAAGAAGAATCATTTACAGTGTCAAATGTAAAAGAAGAGGCATGCGGAAAGAGGGAACAATGTGTGCAAAGATTTGAAGGTATGTTAGTGCAATTCAAATTTAGGGGATCCATTAGTGCTGCTGTGACTGGGATGTGAGTGAAGGATGCCTTGGATGCTTGACCTAAGCCTGAAATGGCAAAGTGGAGCTAAAGTGGAGTCTTAGAGTCCACAGTGAAAGTTTGAGGCTTATTCTGTTGGTCCAGGAGAGCCAAAGGTTTTGGGGCAGAGGAATGAAGGTTATGGTTATGTATGCTAGAAGGAGTCCCTTGGAGCAGCAGAGAGCATGCGATGGGACAGTGAGGAAGCAAGAGGCAGGGAGAACTGCCCGGTCAGACTGAGGACACACCAGAGGGAAGGGCATGGTGAAGCTTTGAGAAGTGTTTCAGAGGTAGAAATGTTTGGCTCAGCATATGTCTAGGTTTAGGAACAGGAAATGAAGAGATCCTAGATGGGGACTGGGTGGTTGGTAAATCTGATCAAGGAATATAGCAAATAGGACAAATAAAAAATATATATTTTTAGGACTTCCCTGGTGGTCCAGTGGTTAAGACTCTATGTTTCCACTGCAGGGGTCACAGGTTCAACTGCTGGTTGGGGAAGATACTGCATGCTGTGTGTGTGTGTGTGTGTGTGTGTGTGTGTGT
This sequence comes from Bos taurus, assembly GCF_002263795.3. Classification (NCBI taxonomy): domain Eukaryota; kingdom Metazoa; phylum Chordata; class Mammalia; order Artiodactyla; family Bovidae; genus Bos; species Bos taurus. The sequence continues at coordinate 56,798,683 of NC_037344.1, read as the reverse complement.
GTGTGTGAGTCGCTCAGTCATGTCTGACTCTTTATGTCCTTTGGAATGTAGCCCACCAGACTCCTCTGTCCATGGGATTTTCCATGCAAGAATACTGGGTTGCCATTTCCTTCTCCAAGGGATCTTCCTCACCCAGTGGTCAAACCCAGGTCTACTGAATTTCAGGCAGACTCTTTACTGTATGAGCCACCTGAGAAGAGGTCAAAAAAAAAATAAGGAAAAAAATTTATTTTTTTAAAAAGTAAAAGCAATGCAATATGACTTTTGAACATGTAGATGGTATAAGTCTTCAATCCCAGTCCCCAGAAGTAACCCACTTTTACCTATGATTTTAAAATGTGTGTATTTTAATCTCAGTTTATACTGTTATACAACTTTTTCCCCACAGTATGTTCTGTGCATCTTTTCAAACCAGTTAATGCATATTTACAATGTTATTATTAATGGCTACATAGTATTCCACTGTGGAGGTGTGCATGATAGCCAACTGAGTATTGATGGAAATGTGGGTTGTTTTCAGGGTTTCTTTTTTTGTCTTTTTGTTGTTTTTGTTACCAACAAAGGGATGTATGTCTTTGTATGTCTTTGGATTTTTGTGCTAGTGAATTTGTGGGATACATTTTTCAGAGTAGAATTTCTGGGTCAAAGGTTAAACACATTAAAAAGATTGGATAGTTCTTCTAAATTTCCAGACAGCCAGGTTTTTAGAAGTGATTGATGAGTTCTGATTTGGTCAGCTTAAGACAAGGTGCCAAAGGCTAAAGCTTATTGTGGATGCCCCTCTGATCATTAGTGACACAGGCTAGGACTTGAAAAAAAGTGACACCTAGAGGTTGTCAAAAGCAGAGCTGTGAGAATTGTAAGCCTTCATTATGATTTAAAATGGGCTTCCCAGGTGATGCTAGAGGTAAGGAATCCACCTGCAAATGCAGGAGACGATCCCTGGGTCAGAAAGATACCCTAGAAATGGCAGCCCACTCCAGTATTCTTGCTTGGTAAATTCTCATGGACAGAGGAGCCTGGCCGGCTGCATACAGTCCATGGGGTTGCAAAGAGTCAGGCATGACTGAGCAACTGAACACACACAATTTAAGATAATAAACTAATGATGTAAGATAATAAACTAACCTTCAAATCTAAATAAAGATATATTAGACACATCAATTATAAAAAGGTTCTCAATGTACTGTGAAAGTGTATATACAGCACATAAAAATAATTCCACCTTAAATTTACCATAAAACTAATACATTTGCTATGATAAATATTAATTAAGCATCCAAATAATAATCTTCCTCAAAAATCTCTTTACATTTAGAAGTGTCTTTGGAGCATGGTTTGGATTCCTCAGACACCTTAAAAGCATTTATCAAATGTCAGTGCCCTTCAGCTAAAGACCACCAGGAACACACTTGCAGTGGAATGAGTTGGGATTAGTATTCACTGCACTGAGGGGGGAAATGCACTAGGAGCCATGAGGCATCTCAGTAGGAAGGTATTAAAAAGGATGAGATTAGTATGGGATTTGGGCTTAGGTTGGGTGATTCAGGGAGGGTTTAAAGAACTAGGGCTTTGCTCTAGACTGGATACTGGCAGGAAGTGGAAATAATTCTATCATTGGGCATCTTAATAAATTTTATCCAAAGGGAGAAAAGATTAGATTGAGCTAATTTGGGGGAAATTGGTAAAGAAGCAGCAGCCTCTCATATTAGGGTAGGGAATTTGGGTCATTTTTGTGGTTTAGACAGTGTTCCTGTTTGGTCTGTGTTCTGTTGTCTTGCTCCTTTGTGGTATCAGAGTAGCCTTGTCTGATATTGATGTTCTGTGCAGTTGTTTATCTTCAGCAGGAGAACACCAACCCCTAGCCAGGATTGCCAGCAGATCAGCTCAGAGCAGCACTGGGGCCAAGCTGATCTAAGTGTCAGCTTGTGGATGTCGGGGCAGTTTCTCTTCTCCTTCTCAGAAGGAAGTTTTCACTGTCTTTGCCTGGATAAACCCTACTGATCCTTCAGATCTCAAGATCTCAGCTCAAACCTCATTTCCTAATGATAGTCTTTCCTTACCCATCCCTCCCCACCGCCAACTGTGTCCTCAACAAAATAAACAGGTCAGGCCTTCCTGTTCCACAGTCATTAACAACTTCAGCTTCTTCTTTGTGACACTCATCACAATTGTCATTGCTTAATTGTGCCATGAGTTATCTAGTGCCTGTCTCACCAGCTCACCTGTGGATCCCTGTGAGAGCAGCGACTGTGTGTAACTGGTTCATCTCAGTAGATGCTCATAGTTAGTATTTGATGAGTGAACACTGAATGAGGCAGTGAAGCTTCTTGTGTATGTGTGGATTGTACCTCACTCATGTCTGTATTCTAAGACCTGTAATAGTGCTTGGTGCATAGTAGGTATCCAATAAATATCAGTTTTATGTGTCAACTTGACTGGGCCATGGGATGCCTAGATTGCTGGTTAAATATTATTTCCAATTGTGTCTATGGGGGTGCTTCTGAAAGAGATTAGCTTTCAAATTGGCGAACTGAGTAAAGAAAACAGCCCAATGTGGTGCAGCTTCATCCAATTCATTGAGGACTTGAATAGAATATGAAGGTGGATGAAGGTTGAATTGACTCTGACTATTTGAACTGGGACATTGATCTTCTGCTCTTGGTGCTCCTAGTTCTCAGGCCTTTGGACCTGAACTGGAATCTGTACCATCAGCTATCTGGCTCCAGGGCCTTTGATCTACACCACTGGCTTTCCTGGGTTTTTAGCTTGCAGATGGCAGACTTCTCAGCCTCCCATAATCATGTGAACCAATACCCATAATAAATATCATATCTATCTACCTATCTATCTTTCTCTCTCCTTTTGGTTCTTTCTTTGTTAAAGCTATTTCTTTTTAAATTTATTTTTAATTGGAGGATAATTGCTTTACAATGTTTTACTGGTTTCTGCCATACGTCACGGAGAAGGCAATGGCACCCCACTCTAGTACTCTGGCCTGGAAACTCCCATGGATGGAGGAGCCTGGTAGGCTGCAGTCCATGGGGTTGTGAAGAGTTGGACATGACTGAGCAACTTCACTTTCACGCATTGGAGAAGGAAATGGCAACCCACTCCAGTGTTCTTGCCTGGAGAATCCCAGGGATGGGGGAGCCTGGTGGGCTGCTGTCTATGGGGTCGCACAGAGTTGGACACGACTGAAGTGACTTAGCAGCTGTAGCAGCCATACATCAACAGGAATCAGCCATAGGCATACACATGTCCCCTCCCTCTTAAATCTCCTTCCCACCTCCCATCCCATCCCACCTTATTGGTTCTTTTTGTCTGGAGAAACCTGACTGACATATGCATTAATAACCCAATTCTTTTCCTTTAATTTTATTCTGTCCAAAGAAATAATTCCAATGGCTTCAGAGTTATCTCAGATAATTGAGTATTATATTCAGTGCAGATATAGTTGGTGGCCTAGGTGTGTAGAATGATCAGTCAAAAACCATTTTGAAAAATATTTGACTAGAATTTTCTCCTCTTTGCCTCATACACCATTTTTTTTTAAATCTATCAGAAGCTCTGTTTAGTCTCAGATCAAATAAAGGCCCTCAAGAAACCAGTGATGGCTATCAGAGCTCTGCACACTTCATTGGAAAGCCATAAACACAATTACTAGATCATTAAGGATAGTAAAACAGAAGCTTTGAAGCAACATGCACAGCATTGCCTAGTTGGGCATGAACAGTGTCCTGCATGTGCCAGTGCCTCCTTGTTGGAAACCACCTAGGAAATGACGAAGGATTGGGACCTGAAGTGTCTCTACGGCAGGTGTAAGGATTTAGGTCTGGCAAAGAAGACCTGGGTTCCACTCACAATTCTGGTGCATCTTGGGTGGTACCTTAACCAGACTCTGAGCCTCAATGTCCCCACTGTTAACTAAGGTATTGGGGATTGATTGCATTAATGCCCTGATTTTTTACCTCTTGTGTTAGTTTGCTAAGACTGCTTTAACACAGTACCACAGACCAGGTGGCTTAAACAACAGACATTTATAATCTTACATCTAGAGGCCAGAAGTCCATGATCAAGGTGTTGGCAGAGTCGGTTCCTTCTGAGGGCTGTGAGGGGCTTTCCCAATGGTGCAGCAGGTAAAGAATACACCTGTGATGCAGGAGACACAGGAGACGTGGGTTCGGTCCCTGGGTTGGGAAGCTCCCCTGGAGGAGGAAATGGCAACCCATTCCAGTATTTTTTCTTTGATTTGTTTTTATTTATTTTTAATTGAAGCATAATTGCTTTACAATATTGTGTTCATTTCTGCCATGCATCAACATGAATCAGCCATAGGTATACATGTGTCCCCTCCTTCTTGAACCTCCCTCCCACCTCATCCCACCCCTCCCTCTAGGTTGCCACAGAGCCCCGGTTTGAGTTCCCTGAGTCATACAGCAAATACACCCCAGTATTCTTGCCTGGAAAATTCTATGGATGGAGGAGCCTGGTGTGCTGCAGTCCAAAGGGTCCAGAGAGTCAGACATGACTGAGCGACTGGGCATGTACCCACGAGGGCTGTGAGGAAGCATCTGTTCCAGGCCTCTCTTCCTGGCTTCTAGATGGCATTTTCCAGACTTCTTTCCCTGTGTGTTTGTCTGTGTTTAAATTTCTCTTTCTCTCTCTCTCTCTCTTTTTTTTTTTTTTTTGGCTTCACTGAGTCTTCACTGTGGCATGTAGGCTTAGTTGCTCCACAGAATGTGGGAATCTTAGTTCTCTGACCAGGAATTGGACCTGCGTCTCCTGCACTGGAAGGCAGATTCTTAACTGCTGGGCCACCAGGGAAGTCCCTAAACTTCTCTTTCTTATAGGGACATTAGTCATATTGGAGTAGGGCCTATCATAAAACATTAGCGCTGTAAACATCCTATCTCCAAATAATGTCACGTTCTGAGATAGGACTGAATAGCGCATTCTGAAGTCAGTACTTTGATAAATGAACTTTGAGGATATACAGTTCAAGTGATAACACCCTTCCTGTACCCACAACCTTTGCAGTTCATTTTATGAAAAAGTTAGAGTGTATTTCCCATCTTTTATTTATTTATTAAAATTTTTTTTTGAATATACTGCATGGCATATGGGATCTTAGTTCCCTGACCAAGAAGCATGGAGACTTAACCACTACA